>NC_090933.1:1186122663-1187391889 GCF_040938575.1 Ambystoma mexicanum | reverse complement strand
CAGAATGGCTCCAGTACGTGACAGATGGGCCAAATAAAGGAGAGATGAAGGAAGTGATGTTGAATTACCTACCATGTGAATGGCACACAATTGAAGTTGCAGGAGCAATGGGGTGCTGGGAAAGACCACTACTTCTCATTTATGGGAAAATATACACAAAAGAAGGATGGACAGATGGAGTTGTGGGGAGCGAGATGGTAACCCTGACGAAACCAAACATAGCAAAAATAGACAAAATACATAACAAGTGTTTCAATGGATGAATAAAGACAGCTGGACTGGTAACATGGTTGGAGAAGGACAAAGACCCAGTAACAATACGTTCACTAACTGCACTGACACTATGCTATCAACACAACAGAGACGTCCATGTCGGAAGGAACAGCAATTGCAAAAGGATAGTGGTGATAACTAAGGAGGGTGCCGGTACAGCGGTTTTAATGGACCACTATTGAGCCTGTGGAGATAAGGCATACCACAGTTTGCCGCCATCTTGGAATGGACTATGCACAATGGTACACATAAATGTGCCATCCTTAGTGGTACCACAAAAGGATGTCAACTTGGGGAATTTCCCTAAGATGGATGAAGGGAATAAAAGGAGGAAAAGATCTGTGACGATTGAAGAAGGTAAAGAAAATAACGACACAATCACATTGTCAAGAGTGAAAAGACAAGGAGAACCACTGACAGGAAACTACCTGTGGGAAAGATCGGAAACAGCTCTCAGTGACATTCCACCTGGACACAGACTGTTTAGCAGAGCAGCAATGTTCTTCTCATCAATAATACATCTAGGACTGCAGGCATATTCGAATGCAAAATGGCTCCAGATAACAAGATGGGAGCTAATGATGACAATAAACTCCACCGCCAATGGATTTAATGCAATAAAAGAAGAATCGAGGGCAGTACGAATGGTAGCACTGCAGAACAGATATGTGCTGGATCTACTGACGCCGATGGAAGGAGGAGCTTGTGCAAAAATTGGAAAATCATGTTGCACATTCGCCCAGTAAATGACACAGACAACGGCACACTTACTGAGGCAGTATCACAACTTGCCAAGATGCACTCCAAGATGGAAGAAGAAGATAAGGGAGTGAAGAAAGATGGCAGCTGCTTTTCCTTCCTGTGGTCGTGGATGCCATCATGGCTGTCAGATGGACTAAAAATACCAGCTGGGTGCATAATACTGGGAATGGTTGTGTTGATAGGAATGAGATTATGGAAAGCAAGAACAGCACGTACAACAGATGAAATGATGGAAATGGTCGGCATGCACGCCTTACTACCAGCCGAAGATGACAAGCAACCAGACATAATTATACACGAACGAGAAAGGTTGTGCAAGCAAATACTAGAAACACACTTGGACCCACCATCTGTGAAGTTAGAGAACCCAAGGAACCCGAAGTGCTATGTTGGAAAGTGGGTCTACTGCAAACCTGGTGGTGGCTGTGTTTATATGTGGTCATTTGAAGATCATGTCAACCACTATGGACACCTGGCTGGAATAACGAAAATATGGCGAGTACGTGGAGATAAGAAAAAGGATAATTTTGGGGTCGACAAGTCAACCAGAGGGGGAACTGAAGTGGGAGAATGGGAAAATACCCTAACCCCAGTCTCATCCAGACCATGGCCTGGGGGATCACCGCCTAAGCACCCCCCACGAGAGGAGATCGACCAAACCTCTTCTTTACCAGATGACAAAGTATCATGTTTCAAAGGGATACACGTACGAGGAGCATGCCCACTAGTATGCCTTGGTCAAGCCGACGCCTGTGCCATGGACCAGCTCGATTAGACACCAACCAGGAAAATCATCATCGTTAGAGATGCCATGATGACATAGCCAACAGACAAGAACACTCATGCCAACATGCACACTGGTCACTCACACACCAACCCACACGAAGAACATACTCAGTGCTATGACGTAGCGGACTGACATACCCACAGACTTGCATCATTGTTATTTTTCACATAGTCCTTCTACAGCACTGCAGAAACGCAAGACGCCTGATGAGCTTGTGTATATGCTTGCTGATGCTGTCTCGCTACCTAGCCCAATGAAGACGACACCATGTATACCTAATGCTGCTTGTGACACTGTCGCCCCGCGACCCCCATATTATGGGTTATGTACCGCCACCCAGAAACTAGGCCCAAGTGGGCCGCAAGCAAGAGTCCTCAGGCAGGAGCCTCTCAGACGAAATCCTCCCAAGACGAAATGCAAATGCTGACCATGCAGAACGAGCCCCCAGCGAGAGCTCACAGCCAAGGCTGCGATGTTGCAACCAACATGCCGCGCTCCCAGCGCCAAGGTTACACCTGCCAGTGCCAAGCCCTCAGAGCCGAAAAACACAAATCTAATGCTCATAATTCAGCTCCAGCTACGGTCTCCCCACACGTGACCATGCCAAACTGACAAGATGCCAAGCTCGCCAGACAGAAAAGTCGCCAGGGTTCCACGTTTGGGACACAATCTGCAACAACGAAGTGGCAAGTTGGACACCTACAGCGATGGGAAAGACATGAGCACCAGCCCTTAAGCAGACCTGTCCATTGTCCACCACAAACACATAGTTGCACATTGTTGCCAATGCAAGGTACACCGCGAGCTGGGAACGGCGACGGTCCCAGGGTTGGGGGCTCGCGGGTGAACCAATCAGAATGTAAGGGGCTCTTCACTGACGCCATTACTCTTAGCCAATCACCAAGTGTCCCCTTGTAACAATTTCGGTGTAGCAACGGTTAGGGACAGCCCAAGTGTACCACCAAGGCACCTATACTAACCCTACCATTCGGGGGACCAGCCCGAAGTGGCGTTAGGTTTTGTGACAATTTTTCCCAGGTGACGCAAGTAGCGCATCATACTGCTGTAAAAAGGGCCTGCGAGCCCCACTAACGACGAGAACCTCTCCGGATGCATACGGTCGGAGCGTATCCCTGCCGTTACTCTAATAAACAGCAGTTATTACCTTGCTCTTGTGTGTGTCATACTCCTTTTGGGACGCAGGAGGAGTTGGGGCCTTCACCAAATGCCAAAACGTCCTCTGCTGCACCATCCATCTGCACACATGCAGCAGATTCACGTAGTTGAATGGAATTGAGGTACAGACAAGAAAAGGCACACAGTAACAGATTTTCAGGTCAGTGTATTACCTATAGTATTGCTGTTGACCTGGTGTTTGTGGCAATAAACCCTAGGGTGCTTATTTGACACACTTCCTACTCCCCATTGCCATGCGGGATAACACCTTTGTACCACAAGCCATGTATTGCAGTGGTACGAAAATGTAAACGTCTCCTCATCATCAGGCCTTCAACACTATAAACAGACCTCTCCCAGATCACTTATGAGTTCTCTATAACTTAAGCCCAGGCCCTCCAGACAGCTACCCTCCATCCAGGAGTTTGATATTTCCACATCTTCAGTCATGCTAGGCCCTGGATGGGCCCACTGCACCGAGTGTCTGTAAATGTTTTTCAGAGCTTAAAGGCAAGAGGACAATGATGCGTGCACATGCATGCCAATTTTTTACACCAGTTGTGATGTCTATAAGCTGTTCAAGACCTTACCTATAGGAGACAGGTCTTATTGCACGGTAACGCATGCTTTGACAGCATACTTCACGCCAGTGGCAAACATGGATTATGAAAGTTCTCAACTTTAGCAAAATAGTCAAACCTACACAAAAACCTTAGATGCTTTATATACATATAAATATTTTGGGCACCCTGCTGCCACCTGTGCACAGGGTCGGATTGGCCCCTCAGCCTTTTGGCCTGTGGCCAGTCCGAAATCGTCCCTGGGGAGTGGGGACTGGTTTCTGGCCATGCCTGGGCCGGTTTGGAAGAAAAAGAAATAGAATATATATTTTTTTTCAATTTTTTTTTTTTGCCAAAAAGCATTTCATCCGTCTTAGGTCGATAAATGAGTACCAACACAGGTTGGGTGATATTTTATGCATATTTGTTCTATAAAAAAGAGCTTAACTGTAAGTGCTATACAATAACATATTATTATTTGGCCTTGCATGTCTGCTTGGATTCACAGTAATCTAGTGTACTCAGGTACAGGGCTATTTGATGCCACAGTCTGTTTTTTGAAGGGGTGAAAGATCGTGTTTCATCACTTCACAGGTGTCACTTTAGGGTGTGGTCAAAATACATCACTTCCGGTAATGTCATCAGAGGTCAAGGGTAATGAGGCGAGGGGTGGGCCACTTTTTTTGAGGCAATAGGTGGGCCACTTTTTTTTGGGTGACCAGGCCTATACCTTGTCTCAGTCCAACCCTGCCTGTGCACAACTGGATGAAAAAAGCAAGATTCAGGGGCAAATCGTCCAGAAGCGCTATTTGTGGCAACTATGTAAAAAACTGTTCCCTGTTGCTAGTCTACTTCAAATGAACTGAAATGGAATAAAAGGAGAATACTTTACTTGCTCGATGACACATTTTAGAGAAATTAGTATACTCTGTCTAATTTTTACTTGCATTGCAATGAAGAGAAACTGACTCTGCTACCGTTTCTTTAAAGTTTTAACCATAATGGGAGGAACCCTTTATAGTATTTTAAAAGGTCCTGGTATCCAAACCCCCCTTCCTTGACACTACACAATAAAATGTATCTGGGGATCTTTGGATGTTTAGGAATCCCCCACAAAAATTCGGGAAAACTTTATCAATTTTCCGCAGAACCTTTTTGGGTACTGGAAAAGTGAGCCATTGTATCACATACAGCACTTTTGGCAAAAGGACCATTTTTATTGCACATACTTTTGCCCATATGCTCAAAATGTATCTCTCCCATTTACTTATATCATTTAAAGGTTTCTCTATTATTCTATCCACATTAAATTGAACAATTTTCTTTAGATCCCTAATAACATGTATTCCTAATCATTTCACACCAGTCGGTAACCACCTATAATTCTATGATTCCAATACACCTTTATCACAAGCAGCCGAGAGAGGGAACATTTCCATGGTACTACGATTGATTTTATGTCCTGACATTTTCCAAACTTATTCAAACATCCATTTCAGTGCTGGACCACACTCTGTTGGGTTCAAAAGAAGTCCATCATATCACCTGCATATGCCAGTATGCCAGTATTTTCAATTCATTATCACTTATCCGAATTCCATATATTCTTCCACTCTGTCTAATATAAGCGGCCAGTGTTTCCAGAGCTAAGTTAAATAAAGATGGTGACAATGGACACCCTTGCATAGTACCCCATGATAATTGAAACAAGTCTGATATCAGACCATTAACTTGCACTTTTGACCATATTTTCCAATGTAAACAATTTACCGCCTTTATGAAGACTGTGCCAAACCCCATTTTCTATAGTGTGTATTCTGAAAAACGCCTAGGTCACTGTATCGAATGCCTTCTCTGCCTCAATAAAGGCTAACACTAAATCTGACACCTCATTACCCTGCATTCCCAACACATCCAAAATTATTCTAATGTTATCATAAACAAAAATACCCAATGTAAAACCTACTTGTGACTTATCAATCAAATCTCTTATGTATCCATTCAGTCTATTAGCTCATATTTTAGAAAATATCTTTAAATCTACATTCAACAGCAATATTGGTCTGTAGTTTCTACATTGTCTATGATCTTTGTCTGGCTTTAGGATCAGAATGATCAAGGCTTCCTGCATTGTCTCACACAATGACCCAGTTGCTAAGAAAGGATTGAACAGTTCACATAAGAACGGTGATAGCTGAGTAACAAAACATTTATACAATTCAGATGTTAAGCCATTGGCCATGGGGATGTCACAGTATTGACTGTTTAATTGCATTAAGTACCTCACTGATCTGAATGTTTGCTTCAATACTGGTCTTCCCTTCTAATTACAGAATTGGAAGTTCAATTTTTCTAAAGATGTCCTCAAAATCGTTAACACTTAGAAAAATGTCTTCTGTATATATTTTCGAATAATATTCTCAAAAGCAGTCACAAATCTCTGCATTTTTCAGTAGAGTTTTCCCATCTATGCACTTAGTACATGTATTCTCTACTATTCCTTTCAGTTTGTTTGCCAATAATTTTCCACTTTCCTCTCCCAGAATGTTTGTTCTGTATAAAAAATCCCTTTCTCTGCCATTATATCTATCTGACCAAAGCGCCCTTCACTCTTTTCAACTCAAGTCTGTTTTTTTCAGTATTCAATATAGAAAACGTTTGTTGCAAACTTCTTAGTTTACCCTCAAATGGTTTCAGATTCTCTAAACTTTACTTCCTAGCATGTGCAGATCTACTAATAAATTCTCCCGTCACTACAGTTTTAAAACAATCCTAAACTACCCTTGTATCGGCCATCCCCGCATTTTAATTAAAATATTCAGCAGTAATAGTCTCCATTTCTGTAGTTACTGTACATTAAGTATTCCTGCATATAGTCTCCATTTTATTGTTTTAGCCCCTACACCTGTCATTATCAGCTGCAGTTTCACATTGCATGGCCAGAGATGGCTCTCTACCTTATCTCTGTGCAGATAACCTGACTAACCATCCTATCACTGATTAGTATATAATCTATTCTTGAGTGTGAATTATGTGCTGGTGAGTAAAATGTATATTCCCTTCCTGTTGGATGCATTGCCCACCAGATATGAACTAGGCTGTATTTCTGAAGAAAGTTATTGAATTCCCTGCTCATTGCTTTGCCTGTGAACCTGCATTGTGCATGTCTGTCCAATTTACTGTCAAGTACACCATTGAAATCACTGCCTAATACAATATTGTCAGCATCCATTCCATTCAAAAGTTTACTCAACCCATCGAAGAAGGCTATACTCAGTAAACACGGAACATAGACCATTCCCACAGTCAATTTCTTTCCATCATATATAATATCAGTTAACAAAATATGCTCCTCATCATTCTTCACTATCATCTCTGTCTGAATAGCCAGCCCTCTTGCAAACAATAGATTTATTCCCCGCAAATTCGACACATAACAATTGAACTGTGCACGTGTATAACTAGAATTAATTAAATCAGATTGTTCAACTAGGTGCACTTCCTGGATAAGCACAATGCCTGCTTTACTCCTCCAAATCCTTACTAGCACACTTCTCCTTTTGTATACACAATTTAACTCCTTTACATTCCACGAAATGAAAGATAATGGTTTGAAACCCCAATTGCAACAGACAAATCTATTTTATGTAATAGAACCCTTTAAAGTATAACATGTAACATTCTCTATTAAAGCTGTAAAGAGTGACAGAGCACAAACAAAACAAAACAGAATAAGATAACACACAAGACAAAACATAAAACTAACATATGAAATCGCTCTTGAGTAAGGCCATAGTAGTAGTGTCTGATCCTCATCAGACACATTTTGCGTTAATTTATATACACAAGTCGCCTCATCTCGAACCATACTCATCATTAAGGCCTGTGTCCAATACAGTGACGTTGGTTGACAAAATGTTTCCCCAACCCTCCTCCTCTGTATCTATCACACCCTTCAAACACTACCATATCATACATACAATTTCATTAAGTCAGCATATGTGTTATTGTATTATTGCCATATGGCAATTGTTTGTACCAATGTTCATATCAGATAAGAACCTTCACCTCTAAACCGATGACCATTTCATCTGTCAATTTCCCAATAATACACATTTTTGTTTTTTATTCCCAAACAGCTTGGTTTAACTACCTGCTTTCCCCACCCCAGCATAGCCACTAAATAATATGCAAGCCTTTATGCTATCAAATTACAGAATATCGTAAGCGCAAATGGAGCTCAGTTAGCAAACTAATTCATGTATCATAGTGACTCTGAGCAAAAAAGGCATGCCCACAATATGATTTCATCACAGTCTAACAAAATACGAATTATTAGTTCGATTTAAACGAAGATAATTCAGGGAAGCATTATACATATAAGAGGAAATTTTACAGAAATACGAAAAGGAAAAAAGTATTGCTTAGGTGTTAAGTTTTCATGTGCAACAAAACCAACATTCTTTCTCACTGTATACATTTTTTCAGGAATATTATGTGTCAATGCTTCATTTTTTAAAATGTTTACTGACAACCATCAACCAAAGTTACCAAAATATCTTGGGAAACCACGTTTATATAAAAGTAAATGTTTCCGGACGATGGCAAAATAATTTTTACTAAACACTAGTGTGTCTGTACACATTCTACTTGAACTTGTATTGTATTGTATTGTATTGTTTATTTATAGTGCGCACATAACCCCAAGGGTAGCAAGGCGCAAAAGTATCAAGAGGTTTGTGAAGCTTAGTTACATAGCAGCAGGAGGTCTGTTCCAGCAGAGGTTACATTGCTGGTGGCACCTGGACAATAATGGACAATCAATCAAGTATCACACAAGATGTACAGTATATACAAATATTCTAGCATGTATCCTCTAATAGGCAAAAATAGACATTAGTATGTAAAATTTACAGGGGTTATGGTGAAGCACAACCTAGAGAGATATTAAGTATCGTGTTCCTTAAACCAGTGGATAGTTTTAACTCTAAATTGTAAGTACGGGAGGTCCTCCCTAAGTGGTGGAGGTAGTGAGTTCCAACATAGGGTTGTTTTGACGGGGAAACTGTTCCCCCCAGACCTCATGTGTTTGAATTTGGGCACAAGGAGGATATTGGCGTTGGCCTTTCTAGATGGGCGCGAGGAGATAGGTCTGGAAAATCTAGTTATTAAATATTGAGGAGCTGCCTGGTGGAGGCACTTATGCGCCAGGGAGACAGATTTAAGGAAGATTTTGTCTTTGGTTGATAGCCAGTTGACAGATCTTCTAGTATCCAAGATATGTGCTTTTTTAGGGATGCTCAGGGCAGCTCTTAGAGCGTGGTTTTGAAGGATTTGGATTTTATTGGTGATATATTTGTTGCAGCCTACATATAGGACATTACAATAATCCAGCTTGGACAGTATTAGAGCTCTAGCTAGTGTAATGCAGTTGGACGATGAGAGGAAAGGTTTAGCTGCTCTAATAAGTTTGCAGGTGTATGATGTGGCAGAAGCCATAGCATTAACTTGTTTTGAGAGAGTGAGTGTAGAATCTAAGTAGAAACCAAGGGTTTTGACCTCTTTGGCTACTGTAATCTTGTTGTTGTCGATTACAACGGAGGAGTAATTTGGTCCTAATTTGGTAATGTTTGAAGAGGGGCCGAGAATGAGAAGTTCTGTTTTGTCATCATCAGGCATAGACCGTGTGAGGCCATCCATGCCTGAATGATGAGGTACACTTTATTTACAAAGGCCAAATCCTTATCGTAGTCCCCCATCATCGGGATGAGGATCTGAGTATCTTCAGCATAATTAGTATAGGTAATACCCAGACCATCTAGATCATCGAAAAGGGGCTTGTAAAGATGTTGTACAGGGTGGGAGAGACACAGGAGCCTTGGGGTATGCCACAAATAATAGGTGTAGGGTAAGCGGCTGCTAAGGGGGAGAAAACGCTCATAGTGCGGTTGTTAAGGAAGGATTGGATCCAGTCAGTTGCCTTTTGAGAGAAGTGGGCTGCTGATTGTAGATGATTTCAGAGTATCTCACGGTCAACCAAATCAAAGGCTGCTGAGAGATCAAGGAGTAACAGTAGTGCAGTCTTCCCCTTGTCTCTCAGATCGTCTATCTGTGTCTTGAGTTCCAAGAGAGCATTTTCGGTGCTGTGCAGTGGCCTGAAGCCGGACTGTCGGACTCCTAGGAGGTGAAAGTGTTCAAGGTAATATTAAATTTGTTGGTATGCTATTTTGTCAAGGATTTTAAGTAAGAATGGTACTGTGGTAATAGGGCGATAGTTCATAGGAGTCGAGGGAATCTAAGTTAGGTTTTTTAAGGAGGGGGAGGACCCACGCTTGTTTCAAGGTATTAGGTATAGTACTTGTGGTGAAGGAGGCATTTATTAATTTGGTGATGAATGGTGCAAGCTCACGCGGCGCATCTTTTATCAGTTGTGCAGGACAAAGGACCCCATGGCAATGTGAAGGTTTGAGAGTTAGGATAACCTTTTCAACCTTTTTAGTTGTGACTTATGGAAGTTGAACTGGGGAGTGGGAGTAGAGGGGGGTGGCTGAATGGGTGGTACTGTTGTAGAGTCGGTGATACTCGTTTTGATGGTTGGGGGAAGTGAGTCTTTTTTTATTATGTATCTTAGTTTGCAAGGAGGTGATTTTATTAGCTAGGGCATTTTGTATGCTTGTGCACCAATTTTCATCTTTAAGGCAAGAGTCGGGTGTTTGAACAGGAGATTCTACCTGAAGAGCTAGTGAAGAGCTCCTTGGTGTTAGATTTGGTAAGCAAGATTCGGGAGTTGTAGGAGGTTTGTTTTGCCTGAATTATTTCTTTTTTATACTGGGTGGCTAGTATATTCAATTTGATCTTATTGATTTCTGTGGGGTGTGATCTCCAAGTTTTTTCGCAGCGTCGTTTCTCCTGTCTAAGGGCTTTGAGATGGGGGGAGAACCAGGTGTTGACGTGTTTGAGGGCTTTGCTTTTTCTCAACTTTAAGGGTGCAATGTTATCAAGGGAGGAAAGCATAACTTTGTTATACAGATCTACCATGATGGAGGGGTCTGTGTGGTCAGGGATAGCGTTCAAGGTCGGTAAGATCAGAGGGATGAGATTTTCAGAGATAATATTTCTTATGTTTCTAGTCTGGGCAGCTGGGGCGATACTAATAACTTGTGCTGGTAATGCCTTTAATGAGAACATGATCAAATGGTGGTCAGTCCAAGGCTGTGGCAGTATAGATGAGACCAGAATAGGGCAGTTATGCACAGCTAGCCAGTCAAGACTTCTACCTTTGATGTGGGTAGGCTCTGTGATCATCTGGAAGCCTAATTCCTCTAGGGTGTTGTTAATTAATAAGGTATTGACATCTGAAGAGTCGTTAAGTCCAAGGTTGAAGTCGCCTAGTAAAATACTTTGGGATGAATTCTATAGATTATTTGAGATGATGTTAGTGAGGTCTTCCTCAAAGGACCCTAGAGGGCCTGGGGGTCGGTAAAGAGGTGGATAGATATAGATTGTGTATTAGATAGCGTTAATTTGGCAGTTAAGGATTCACAGGATCCTAAGTTGAGGGATGGAGAGCATTTCAGAGTGAGTTTAGATTTAGCTATTATCGCAAGGCCTCCGCCTCTAGATGTAGTTCGGTCCAGTCTTAGCAGGGTATAGTCATCTGGTAGGGCTAGCATAATTGCGGGACCAGCTGCTGGGTGAAGCCAGGATTCAGTGATGGCTAAGAAGTATAAATCTTCGTTGGATAGTATGTCAGCTAGTTCTGTTGCATGGGCTACCATGGAGCGGGCATTTATAAGTGCACCCTTAATTCCAGGTTGTGTTGGTTTCAACAGTGAGAGCTGAGTTTTGAGGGCATCCTTCTGGGTGCGGATAGGCTCACGGAGGAGTCTGCTGTTGAGTTGAAGAGGATGTTGAGAGGGGCTAGTATAACCAGGGGTGGCCCTGATATTGCTATGTAATGATTTGGATAGAGGGTGATAAAGCCTTGGTAGTCTGGCGCGTAGTTTAAGGTTCCTTTGTGGAACAGTGCAGGGAGTGGTAATCATGTCACTTAGTTTGTGAGGATTAGTCGTAGGCATGAGTGGCATGAGTGAGAGCGAGTTAGGGAGCAAGGTGAAAAAGTCTGAATTTATGATGTATAGTAAGGATCTGAGTAGAGCCGTGTAGAGTAATGGGAAATGCATTATGGGATTGTACAAAGTAAAAATAGTGTAGTGTGGCTACTAGCACTTAGCGTACAGATTGTAGCACAGCTGGATGAATGATGGCAGTGAGGTTTATGGCCTCCTAGATTCAACAAATCAGGAGCGCAAGTAGAAAAACATCTAGATTCGACTGTAATAGTTTACCTATGACACAATAGTTCCTAATGCACGGATAAAAAAGCATCTAGATTCGACTTTTACATTACGCCTGAGAAACAGTGATTCCAGTGCAGGATAGGAACACAGCTAGGCTTTGGCATTTAATCTAGGAAATGGCAATTATGGTACAAAGATAAGAACACAACTGGAATCTGCATTAGCAATTAACCTAATAAGCGGCAATTTCAATGCAAAGATACTAGCACATTTAAATTTGGCATTAGTGGTTAGCCTGGGGCATCAGTAATACATGGCTAAAAAGCACGTTTCAGTCGGACTTTACACTTGTCCTGAGGCAGTTTTTCCGAAACCCAGGGAGTAAAGATGTCTTGACTCTAATGCCTAGGAGGATTAATAGTGATAGTGATTGATAGTGACATGAAACATCGTATACATGACAAGTAGTTCTAGCCTCGATAATATGGTGCCAGGTCGCATTCGGTGGGGAGATGCCGATAGTGTGAACAATGGGGAGCCTGCGGTGCTTATGAAACACGTTTCCTGAGTAGGTGGCAATAGTTGGTGTAACGCTTTGGGAAATACAGGTGAGCGCAATGCGGCTGTACCGTATTCGATCAGAAGGGGTTCAGAACAACAGGACACTAATGGCTAATGCTAACTGGCTAACTGGCTAGGCAACTGCTGTGCCGTAATTATTGTCGGGTTTGCATGCTAGTGTAGGTTCGTAGCAAAGCGAAATGCGCTAAGGACAGAAGTGTGCTTTAATTAAGGCAATAATACTGTGTACTAGGTGCAACCATCAAGGCAAGCAGTCTCATAATACTCAATGGGTATAGCATTAATGGTTAATTATCTTGCATCACAAGGTAATGTCTTAATACTTGAGATGAGGTAGGGGAGCCTTACCCTAGAGTTCAAAGGTCAGTAGAGAGGCGTGCAGCATAGCTGTCCCCTCGGCTCCGTACGGCACGGACAGGCACGGACATGCTCCAGCCTTTTGTGTCGGGCCTTTGGTGGGAGGGACACCCGGCTTGCGCCTTCCGGTGAAGGAGGACGGGAGAAGTAAGCTTCCTCCACCAATGAATGAACGGCAGCTCACGGCATCAGCTGCTATGTTTGCTTAGCAACCAATAAACACTAAAATGACGGCAGCCATTTTAGGTGAAGTGAACGCTCGCCTCCACGTGCAGTGCTCGATTGTATTGTGTGGACGCTTGCAGGCATGATAACTCGGTGTAGATTCTTTCAATTTAAACTGAACTGTATTGCATTTCTGTGTGTAATGATAATTAACAAATGCTGTTGTTTACTGATGACAACGATTATGTCTCATTCACTTTTTGGTTTCCTTTTCTCATCAAACCGCCTTACAGAACCCTGGATGAAAAAACATAACCATAGCGATTCTCCACTGGCAAAACTGGAGAAAATAAACTATGCAACGTTAGGCAGCAGAGATGTTTGTAACGTCTAAACGAATGGCTTCATCAGCTTCGCCCATTTGCTACTTTTAGGACAATTAAGTACTGGCAGTGAAAATGTCACTAATCATCAAAAACCAACACTGCAATTACTTTATGTCTTTGGCATATTGTGCTGCAAGCAGTGTTTATTATTGTGTTGCTCCAGTTGTGGAGGAATGAGGAAGGATGGCAAGGCCTCGTGCATGTCAGACCCATGTATTTATAAAAAGTTGTCAATCAAGACTGAACCTGGCCCGGTCAATGCCCCAAAAATCTGTAACAATAAAAGGAATGAATGTGTATATATGGGCAACTTGGACATCTTTAACTCTAATTGCACCCAGACATGCGGGAACTAGTCAAAGCTAACATCTGGCCTACACATTTTTTCTCATACTGATATTGTGGAACAATTAAAAGGATATCCAGATCCTATACCCAAGATTTATGACAAATGAATCCAGGAGTTCAAGTTACAGAGTAAGCGATGGTCCCAATTAGAGTATTGTTTACTTTCTGAACATTTAATGAGTTAATTTCTCTTCACGCCTTCATTTTTCCCTTTTCTCTTTCCCGTGCGTTATCTTTTACTGCCATCGGAATGCTGTCGTTAGGTTCTTTAGTGTATTGGGACCATCTAAATTGTTAAAACTGAGCAGACACGCCAACTCCCTGTCATTATGCTTCTACTGACCGATTAAACACCTAATCGTTTTTCCCATCTGCTTACCCTAATTCCATATTGGTATTTTCAGTCATCATGTATCTGGCCTCATATGATCCATAAGTTCTTTATTGAGACTTTTCTCCATTAACGCTGTATTACAAACTGCGCACCATCCATATTTCCATGCGGTCCTTGGTGGCTTTGTTTTTTATCACCCAATGTCACTGAGATTCATTTCCTCACACATGTCGCTGCGTGCGTAATGCATTGACCTTGTCTTGTTGTATTGGTGGGCTCTTTCCCCGTTTCACAGAGATTGCTTCACCAAATAAAAACAAATATGAGAGTGCTTTAGGTTCAAAACTGAAGCGAAAATAATGGTAACTTTGCAGTAGCCATTGTATACTATGTAAAGTCTCCAAAACGAAATAATATATAAACTACTAAGAAACTAAAATGTATTAATAATACATGTTAAATAGCATATTAAACCAATGCAGTCTGTCAGGAATACAAGTTAAATGCACTTGTTTCTATTGCTATATCGTCTCACCCGCTCTGATTCATCTCTTTTTCTTTGTTGTTTTGGGTGCCATCCTGCATAGGTGAAGTGCCCTCCATTACATCTAAGCGTAGATCTGCCAAATAGGCTTCAGCACATTTGTGATCCCTAAAGGTGTGCAATTAACCTTCTAGTGTTACTCTTAATATAGCAGGATATACCATATCATATTGCAGATTCTTGCCTCTCGCTTTTTCTTTTGCTTTGTCAAAGGCACATCTCTTTTCCAAAATTTCCCTGCTCAAGTAAACAAAAATCCTTATTTTGTGTCTTCCCCATACCAGAGCTGGTTTGTGGGCTGGAGATTGGTGAGCTCTTTCAATTTCTAATGGTATTTTTGGGTCTAAATTGAGTATTTTAATCAGATTCATCTGTAGGAAATCAATTGTGTTACCTTTCTCTACATTTCCAGGAAATCCAGCATCCAGAGGTTGTTTTCCCTTGAGAAACACTCCTGTTCAGAGATCTTCAAATCAAGCTTCTGATTTAGTGTCATCGGTTCTCTGACTCCACCCTCAGTGACAGTTCCATAAACTCTTCTTCTGAATTGAAGAGTTTGGTCTTGAATTCAGCGATGTGCAAGGTTACTTTGGTCAGTAGCTCCAGTAGTCTGTCATCACTGTTTTCATTAACAGTATCACTTTTTTCCACCCTTTTTGTCTGTTGCCTGGTTGGGTCACCTCAGGGGTGTCATGTGTTGAAATCTTTAAGATGATGGGAGTCAGTCTTGGGCACAGGAGCACAGCTTTCAAGCTGCCATCCGTGGAGCTGACATATCTAAAATCCCGCCTGTTTTTTTTTCTGACAACTGAAGAGATATTTTTATGTTCTGAACCTTAATAATAATCAAAATCAACAATTACAATTAACATTAGTGAATAGGTAGTAGATATTCAACCTACTTTACTTTAAAATTCATGAACCTAATTAGGAGATGGTAACAATGTCTACTATGTCTATAGTATCCTATTATTCTGATAAATTCTGTGAAATCTAGAATTGAATATATAGATGATATTTGAGGTATGTATTTATTGAAAATTCTCAGGCCGATATTTTAGAAAAGATCAAAATGTTACTCTCTAGATGAGGTGACATAAGGCATCCATTACTAACATTATGTTGAATGGTGGATTAACCAAATAGTCTTCCTCCCTTCTGTCTCAGAACAATGTTCCAATCAATAATAAAAGTATTTTGTACTCTACTCATCTGCTAAAGTTAAACAGGAGGGAACACATCACTCTGGCCTGCTGACACTATTTACTGTTGAAAAAAAAAATCCACTTCAAAGGTCTCTGTGTCGCTTATGGACAAATGAATGAACAGGGAGCAGAATTCCACCAATCAAAAAAGAAGGTAATTGAGATCAAACAGTGACATACTCATAGACTCAAGGCACTATGAGAAAAACAAATATGAAGGTACTGCCTTTTCTATCCTCATAGCAACATTATGGTACTCAGTCCCAAAAGAAATCCGAACAACAGAAGACCATATGACATTTTGATTTTTTTTAAAAAACCTGCCTATTCAATACACCAGGATAGAGAACTGTCAACAAGCCAAAAATAGGAAGCACACTTTTGCAAGCTGTCACAATGATGCCACTACCACAGAAACCCACACTGTATTCAATGAATAATACAACTAAATGAACACAATCAGCAACACACCCTTGAAGGAACAACACATAACATAAACAGACATCTTCCACAACGAATGACACATCAAAATAAAATATACGACTGAACACCTTTGAAAGAACAACATGAAAAGAACACATAAGAAAGGATGATCACCAAACAGGGCTAGTGTACAGAAACAACCTTGCAAGACATCATGAAACACGCCTGCAAGAATCAGTCTAGCAGATATGTCCCTTTAATCTAAATGACTAACAACCTTTCTCTTCACACACTCACCAACTTGTGGAAACAAAACACAGCACAGATCCCCCCCTTTCCCTGCGGTGCCCCATCTGGAAATACAGCCCTCTGGGAAAAATACCACAAACCACAAAGATAACTCACCGATATAAGACACCAGTTGCTCCTGGCTCTACCAGCACCAGCAGTTAAGCACAATATCTTGCATTTTCCTGTTACACCACTATCCATGCTCCTGACTCTTTTTCCCTTCAGAAACACCAAGGCACCTGGGCACCATGCAAATGGCAGCATTGCTGATACAAATTCTAATAACATAACATAACAGAACACTTCTCCTCCAGTTTTCCGTAGACTATAAATATATTAAATAGCAGATGCTTACTCTCGATTATCACCACTCAACTCCAAACTTGATCAGATACAAAATAGTGGTAGGATTTACTAAAAAGAGGTTCCATACCCCATGTTTGAACAACAATAATAGGTGAAAGGCTATATTTTGCATAACTTCATTCACTAGCTCTAGTTTGCTTCTGTTTCCAATGAAAAAGAGAATCATGTCATGCATTTGCAACTGTGATCTTCTAACCAAACATTTGCCCATGCCCAATTGCATTTATGCTAATGTTAATACTGAGAAATCATTTATACCTGTGTGTTGCAATTTCTCATGTGCAACATTCACTTGCACTGCATAACTATTTGTAATCTGGCCTCACATCCCAGACTATGTGAAAATATGCTCAGTTCTCGCTTATTCATCTTTTTGAATTGCCCTATGATGTTTCTCATATGTACTCTTCCACACTTGTGAGGCTTCTGCCCATTATTATTATGAAGATTTCTGGTTCCAGATTGCCAACCCTTGCACCAATGCTAAAATTGAGCAAATGCACTAAGCAGTTGTTTTTTTCTGTATACTACAGAATGGAATCCCCCTCCAATCTATCCTATATAAATAATTCTCTAGAGATGCATGTTCATGGGCTCATCCCCATACACACAGACATCCTAACAATGAGGACAACGTTCCCCTCTCAGTCCACCCTCTTCCAAAATTCTGCATCTCCATTTGGCCTTAAAATGTCAAAGATGTTTTATCCTGATATCCAAATCATGAGGCTGCTGGAATCGGTATACATGGTGGTTGCTTACACAAACTTTGAAGTCTGTCCAGTTTGCAATATTTGCTTGTTGATGTAAGCATGCAACTCTTTAATCACACCTTCTCTCTGGGTATCCTTCCACTGACCCCATATATGGTATGCCCCCTGATCACTGGTGAGATTGCACAGTCTTGTACCTCCACCCACCAGGTCCAGATTCTGCCCTGGACTGAGCCACTCCTCTGGAAACTCCCTGGTATTTCTTTAATGGGTTACCTGCTCTCCTCCCCCTCCTCAGGTATAGTAGCTGTATCCCTTGCTCTCCTCTCTGTTTCTGGTGCTAAGGGATTTTACCTCCTTCCCTCTATTGATATGTTATTTATCTGTGAGTTATTTTGCTCCAGCCTTCCTCAGTCCTCTCTTTCTAGGTGCTACCTATTGCCCCCATCCTCACAACTATTCTCCCCCTGATGACAACTTCGCTTCTCCTTAATGTAACGTTCTCCCTCCAACCTTTCTGATATACTTCCTCCAACATCCTCACAACTCTCCCTCGTTTCCTCCCCAAAATATCTTACTCTCCTGCTGGCATCTTTCTTGAACCACCCCTCAACTCTCTCTCTCTTTCGTGGCTTGCCTTCTCCACTCTCCCCAACAACTCCCCTCCCCCTGATGACAGCTATTCCTTATTCCAGCCTCCTCCAGATGCTTTCTCTAAACCTCAGTTTGCTCCTCCTTTTCTGCACTCAGTAAACCTATCTCTCACCACTCTCTGCTAAGGTCCTTCCTCAAACTCCTACTTGTACTCTCCACACTGCCAGACTGAACTGGCATTGATTTTATAGCAGAGTTACCCCTCTGCCGGTATGATGCCTGAAGACATTAAGGACACCTATGAGGGTTTGCTCTTTTGTGATTGGACCATGTGGTGGTGATCAGGTGGTGATCATGTGGTTTGTAAAGAGACTGACCTTACATAAGTCATCTTGGAATATACTCTCCTTTCCTACACCTTTGATCCTGGCTGCCATTTCCTGAGTCAATATGGGTGTCCCGCTCTGTCCAAATGTATATTTGGAGTCATGAAATCCTTGTGAAAGTCAGGAAAGTTGCCATTATGTTATTGTTGTGACAATGGTTAAATTGGGAGAATGGGATCTGTTTATCTTCTTGCCTACACGACACGTGCCAAACATTCCTGCCTTGTTTGAGTTAATATTGTACCCATGGGAAATCTGTGAAGCAGGAGCCACAGTATAGGATGTTTCCAAGGAAGAAAAAAGGACGTCTTTGTGTTTTGGCTCCCTTGAACAGTTACAGTATTAATCCATCAAAGAGAGAGGGTCTCAATTCCATGACGCATGTGTGGGTGTGCTTAAACGGCTTGATTGGCTCTCCTGTGTCCACCTTATGAGAGGAGGTTTCCTGGAATGGCTCGGCCAGCCGCCTCCTCTTTGGGTAGTCTCTGGCATGAGTAAAGTTGGTAGGATTATGAGTGTCTGTGTGTCTACCCCCTTTGTCTTCCTGTGCATGTATAGGATTGGTAGAGTAGTGATCATTCCTGTGAAAACCCCCTTGGCAGAGCCGCTGGTCAGCTTGAATGGTGGGGGTACAAATACCCCTGTGACTATCTCTTATGCAGTCACAGGAGTCTGTAGGGTTGGGAAGGTTGTTTTTGCTCCTGTGACTGCCCGCTCAGTGCAGAGACCCAGTTGGGGTGGTGGAGGGATCCCCATGTACCTCTGCACGCTCCAGCTTTCACTAGTTCAGACTGGCCCCGTCAAGCAGAGAGCTTCCTTACAATATGTGCGTGTCACATGTAAATAAAGACCAGGGAGACATGTAAATAGAGCAATCACTACAGGGAAGTGTTTGGTAAACTGCAAGGCCAATGTGCGATGATTGAAACTCAGGCAGGCTCTGAATATGCAACGTCTCCTTTAAAACTATTCAGGCAGTGCCTAGAAACAAATATGTAGAACACTACATACACTGCAGTACACTACACTACAGACTGCAGAATGTCTTTTGATTATGCACACATGGCAATCATGCAAAACGGAAGACACTTGTATCAATTTAGATCTCATTGTTAAATTGCAGTGAGTCACAGTGCAAGACATTTTAGAATGTGTTAAGTTCATATACATCCCTGTGATATTGTGAAGCTGTTCAATATATTACATTTGAAAGAAATATTGCATATATTAATTGTGTGAACTCACTTCAATAAGCACTACAAAAGAAGATTATTGCTTACACTTAGACACCGAAATGTTGATTCCAAATGGGTATACTTAACACGTTGAGCTGTGTCAACAAAAGGAATCTGCAAACCTCACTGAGACGCAGCAGGTTTAATCATATAAGGCAGTGGAGTAAATGGTCTCTAAATGCAAATTATTGCCATTTTGAAATGACCATGGCAAATTTCACCTTAGACCATGTCAAAACATAGCCCACACAACCTTTGAAAAATTGCACTGTACCTGCACTGACAACCACAAAGTGGAGGGTGCCCCGCAATACAGGAGAGTAATGCAAGAACACAAATAGGAGTCACCATGACATGGTGGGGATATTGCTGTTGTACTCCCAAGTTGAAGCAGACAGGCCAGCGGCAAGAGGACATTCCACCTGCTAATTATTATGTCTTGGATTAGTATTGATGGGGCCAGCTTTTCATCAGTTTTAGGTGTGGCTTGTGGCCTTGCCTTTGTATATCCATCCTCTTCTCTCATTCACCTCTCACTGCCCATTCTACGCGAATATCTCATGTTCCCATTCAGGATCTCAAAATCCTTCACTAACAAATGTCTCTTCCATGTACACTCATCAGGCTCTTGCAATTTTGCATTTGCAGACGTTGTTGCTAATCTCCTCTTCTCTTGCTCCCCATTGATGACTATTGAAGATGTCAACATTCGGATCGACCAGAATGGCATGTCGTCAGTGATAAAAAATAACTTATTTCTGGTTCCATCCAATTAAATGATGATACCTTCAACCCATAGTTCACAAACAATGATGTCCTAACAGCTTGCTCTTATACCTTGTCGTTCCCATAGTAGAAATCCATTGGTATTCCTTTCTCTTATCCCCTATCATTCCCATAGTAATAATCCATTGGTATCCCTTTCTATTATCCCTTGTCATTGCCATAGTAGAACTCCATTGATATCCCTTTCTCTTATCCCTTATTATTCCCATAGTAGAAATCCATTGGTATCCCTTTCTCTTATCCCTTGTCATCCCCATAGTAGAAATCCATTGGTATCCCTTTCTCTTATCCCTTGTCATCCCCATAGTAGAAATCCATTAGAATCACTTTCTCGTATCCCTTGTCATCCCCATTGTAGAAATCCATTGGTATCACATTCTCTTATCACTTGTTATTCCCATGGTAGAAATCCATTGGTATCCCTTTCTCTTATCCCTTGTCATCCCCATTGTAGAAATCCATTGGTATCACTTTCTCTTATATCTTGTCATCCCCATTGTAGAAATCCATTGGTATCACTTTTTCTTATCCCTGTCATTCCCATAGTAGAAATCCATTGGTATCCCTTTCTCTTATCCCTTGTCATCCCCAGAGTAGAAATCCATTGGTATCCATTTCTCTTGTCCCTTGTCATTCCCATAGTAGAAATCCATTGGTATCACTTTCTCTTATCCCTTGTTATTCCCATAGTAGAAATCCATTGGTATCCCTTTCTCTCATCCCTTGCCATCCCCATAGTAGAAATCCATTGGTATCACTTTCTCTTATCCCTTGTCATCCCCAATGTAGAAATCCATTGGTATCACTTTCTCTTATCCATTGTCATTTCCATAGTAGAAATCCATTGGTATCCCTTTCTCTTATCCCTTGTCATCCCCATAGTAGAAATCCATTGGTATCACTTTCTCTTATCCCTTGTTATCCCCATTGTAGAAATCCATTGGTATCACTTTCTCTTATCCCCTCTCGTCCCCATAGTAGAAATCCATTGGTATCCATTTCTCTTATCCCTTGTCAGTCCCATAGTAGAAATCCATTGGTATCCCTTTATCATGGCCACTCCTAACAAGAACAGATTTTCCTCCCTCACGTTTGATAGTGGTTTCCTTCAGGACGTAGAAGAAAGTCTCCATGCAACCCGTGGCTCTTCGCCAATACCTGCACCTTGATGGGTCAGCTTTAACAATTGTGTCTCCTAACCCGGGTCAAATCACCCCTGCTAAACAGATTACTTTCTCAACCAAGCAGCCCCTGAATATGTTTCATCATGGAAATCTTCCAATGCAAGCTCACACTATGCCGTCTATAATAAAACTGTCACCAATCCTGTAATCGATCAGCTAAACCTATCTTCCTATCAAACCTGCATAGTTACAAATACAAATAAGGAATTCTGGGTAAGCATACGTCACATTCCGGCCCATTGAAACCCCAAAACATCTACAGACCTTTTAAGAGGATGGCCTGAGGTCTCCACACCTATCCACTCAAATTCCTCAACTACCTCCTTCTGTCCATTCTCTTGGAAACCAGATATCTACCTTTAATCATGCAACCTTCAACTTCTCTGTTTTAACTGAGTTTGTCAATCTCCCAACCTTAACAATGACTGGTCTGTGGAGCCATGCCTTGCCCTCTACCTTCTGTGGGATAGCATCCTTTCTACTAAACAGACTGTATTACCTACTCATCTAATCACATGCATTAGGAGTTGTGTGCCCTTTCTTAAAGCAGGAAGTTGTAACTCCAGCCATGGAATAAAACCTTCCCAATATCTAATTTCTCCATCACAGCAAAATGTCCTGAAATCTATGTGGCACACAAACCCATGTCTGGTTTCCACCATCTGCGCTGTGCTGGCATCACTGCAGTTATGGCTGGGAGCCGGTGCCCTCTTAATTCTAGACCTAAAACCAGCATTAAAGCCTTTCACTCACTTTATTCTTCTCTGTAAATATGGTTTGTCAGTGTCTAAGTCTTGGTGCCTTCTTGAAACTCCTCATTACATTCTGTCAGATGCAAGTGCATCACCTTTGCCCCTTCCTAATCCAAGTAATAGCACTCATACTGTGGTGTTTCTCAAGACACCTCAGTTCCATTCGCTCCTCCGCAATATCTACCTATACCAACTAGTCTTTCTCAGGCTGGCTTTCAATTTCTATTCCCTCACTGCCGACACCCAGATCCTATTCATTGCAGAAAAACGTCTGAAAATGCATCTACTGAAAATGTAAGCAGCTATCCACGACTGGACTGGAGGCGAGAAAGTTGGCTTATACTTACCAACAATAACATTAGAATACTAATCATCACAAATCATAATACTGTCCAAGGTCAGTCTTCAATGCCATCTCCACTAACAAAACCTTTTGCATCTGACTTGATAATGTCCTATCACTCACACAAGATTAATTTGGTATATTCTGCAGAACAGAAACCTCCACTCATCACTTGGTTTAACAGTTCCCTCTCTGGAGGACAATTCTTTGTTGTTATGGCAATACGGTAGATCAGAGAGATGAGTTCTGCTCGCCTGTGTGGGACCTGCCATCACATCTTCAAATCCCGACCTAGTAGACTCATCATCTGTCCTAGGTTGATAAACTGAGTGCAACTAAAATTGGATAATATTAATGGGTGTTATTTCAGCGCTTTAGGCACCACATACAAAGCTGATGCTATTTGTATAATTATATATATTAATATCATTGTTGTTATTATTATTTCCCAACTCTCTAATCAAATCTCTCTTAAGATTCAGACCATCCCTGACCAGTAAGCCTGTTAGCTTTCAGCTCTCTGACAACACTTTAACATAGCGCCAAGGGACGGCAGACCTCATTCTCATAATATGAGTGATGATAATGATCATTTCAAATTAATGAATATAATATTAATGAATGGTAATGATAGTTTAGATGCATCATAAAAAAGCATATGGTATCCACATTTTGGTTGGATGGTTAAGGTGCTGACAGTATTCTGCAAGCATAAACCAGTGCAAAATAATAGGAAAATCCTCTTAATACTAAAGGGAGAAAAAACAACTCAATAATCCTAAATTCACTAGGATGCAGGTCTTTGACAAAGGCATATTCAGAATAAGGAAGACAACATATTAAGTGGCATAGCACAGCAGCCACACATGATGCATGTCATTTGTAAGAACACACTTAGACCTACAGAGGTGTGTCTCCTAACCAACCCATTCCTCACTGTCCAAGGAAACCAAGCAATAAATAAGGCCCCCACCATTTCTTAATATCATGGTAATAACTGTGCGTCAAAAAAGTAGAAATGGAGACAAGTCGAACAGAGAATTGGACACTAACAACCCTGCACATCCGATGAGAGAACAGATATCAGTGTTAGACATTACAGTGCAAAACTGATACACAGGCATGATCCATTGTACATTAAAATTATACCCTAACAGCAGACAAAGAAGCATTTGATGTTGAAGGAGGAATATAAGACAATGGAAAACAGCACACTATCATATTATATCACAGGATATACTCTTCACCGGAGATAACCATTCGCCAACAGAGAAGAGCATGAGATAATCAATTCACATAATCATTAACACCATCAATCCCTAGATCAGAACTACTCATTATGTGCAGCATGTTCACAACAATCATCATATTTAATCTTATGATTTTCGCTGTGGTTCTGAACATCAGGCTTTAAGGCAGTGGCATTGAAAGGGCATTAACAGTGTTTTCTACCAGGGGGTGACCGGTCCCTGGGGCACCCATGTATTCTGCTCACACGCATGTGATGCCAAGTCATAATGTTTCCACCTGCTTGAAAGTATGGGGGTGGGGAGAGATTGGCCATGTAGCATCCAGTGCACACATCAAAGATGTGTCAATAGAAAGGAAACTCCTGAAGAACACCAAATACCTGCACCGGTCAAACGGCAGCTGCGACAAAACACCCACCAAAGGAAATGAGACACATGCATGAGACTCCACTGACATATTCTGGCCCCACCAACCAGCTGCCAAGGGGCAGCGAGAAGTGACACAAAAGGACACCAGAGAGATTAAACATGCCAGAGCATCCATTAAGTGCCACGGACCTAACACCAGAATATATCACTAGAGCCTCCAAACCCCCAAAACCGATGAAATCTCTGCTGTCTCATGCTGGGTGTAGGGGATCTATCATCCCTTTGCTGTAACCACAAATTGTTTGCTTGTTTGCAACCATTTTCAACCAACATAGAGCAGTGGGGTCAATGCATATTTGTGCAACTTCCCGTGTTTTGGTTTGATTTGATTTGATTTGATTTTATTTTATTCATAAAGCGCAAAAAACCAGGCCCAGGGGCAACCGGGCGCATACTCTTAAACATGTTACAAAAAGCAGTAGTTACAGAAGTTACAAAATTATACAGAATATATACATGTACATACTCTTAAACATGTTACAAAGAGCAGTAGTTACAGTGAGTTACAAAAATATACAGCATATATACATGTACCGAAGGGTACCATTAACAGCGTATAATACAGGGACAGAGCAGAGAGAAAATGTATATTCAGTTCTGTACCCCACATGGAGTCTGGACTGTGTCAAGGTCTCATGAGTCTTGGGAGAGCAGCCATGTTTTAGCATTGTTCTTGAAGGAGTGGAATGATGGTTCAATTCTGATAGGTGTGGGCAAGGTGTTCCAGAGTTTGGAGGCCAGGACGGGGAAGCTCACCCCACTAGCTTTTTGGAGTTTGCATCTAGGCACGATGAGGCTGTGAGTTTGGGCTGCTCTGGTAGGTCGAGTGGAGGTGTGGCGTGAGAAGCGAGTGGACAGGTGAGGTGGGGCGTTGTTGTTCAGACATTTGTGAGTCAAAGCTAGGGTTTTCAGGGCAATTCTCTGTTTTACCGGGAGCCAGCGTAAGTCCAATCTGACGGAGGAGAAATGAGAGCGTCTCGGGATGTTTAAGGCTGCCCTTAAGGCATTATTTTGTACAGTTTGCAATTTATTAAGGTTAGACTGACTGGTCCCTAGGTAGAGAGCACTACAGTAGTCGATTTTGGCCATAACAAGAGTTCTGGCGAGTGTGATACAGTTGGTGGGGTTTAGGAAGGGTCTACAGGCAGTGATAAGTTTGCAGGTATAGGCCGAAGCTGACCTAACTGCATTTATTTGCCTGTTCAGAGAAAGCGAGGAGTCAAGATAGACCCCTAGCGTCTTAATTTCTTTGGAGACTTTAATGTCATTGCCGTTAATAATGAAGGACTTGTAGGTTTGGTCTAGTTTGTTGAGCCGATGATTTGATCCTAAAAGTAAGAGCTCAGTCTTATCATTGTTAAGGCAAAGTTTGTGCTGTGCCATCCAGGCCTGGATGACCGAGTAAACATCGTTAAGGGCTTTGGTGTCAGCTGTGTAGTCTCCTGTGATAGGGATGAGTATCTGGGTGTCGTCCGCGTAGTTAGTGTAGGAGACACCCAGATAGTCAAGCACATCGAAGAGGGGCTTGGTGAATACGTTATACAACGTAGGGGATAAACACAAGCCTTGAGGAACGCCACAGTGAATGGGGAGGGATCCGCTGATGCTGATCCAAGGGATTTGTCCATTTGCATGGACAAATCCCACAGTAAAGTGTAGCTCATTTGTATCACTTCCACTCCACTGGAAATTGACATTATTGCAAATTTCATTCACCCCTCACTCTCGATCTTGCACAGCGTGACCCGATTCACAAAGTAAAGTTGGAGGGGTACTCTTGCTTGTATTAGAAAATCACAAAAACATGTTCCTATCTTGGGTGGCCAGACTGACATCATGAGTGTACTAAACTGATACCACTGCTTTCCAGACCCAAATCACCAGAATTCTGATGCATATCATTTTAGCCTGCATTTAAATCCCATGCACAAAAATTAGAAATACACAACCCCACATTCACACAGGGAGGTGATCTAATGTAAATAGTTGTATGTAAATGTCATTTATCCACGCAACCTTTCTCTAGTAGCAATAATTGCTTTTGATACTGGAGAAAATGCAATGTGCTGAATTTGCTATTTTTTGGTGGAAGCTGATTTTGTGTAAATGTTAATTGAAGAGAGCTTTAAAAACAGGGGTGGATAAACAGAATTATTAATAATATAAGTACTGCTCAGAGGTGGCCTTGTAGTATTTATGTTGTGTGACACAATGCGTGTATTACATTTAGTTAGATTGCCACGGGCAGGGTTAGTTTAATTGGGTAGATAAGCACATCTAATGTGTATCTGATATTTTGTGGTGAAGTACCTTCAATTTATTTTATTTCAATACATTTGAGTTTTAATCAAACCACTTACCTGTTGTCCCAGAATTGTGGGGTGGAACTTTATAACACAGAGATTTAAATTAATGACGCCTGCTTAGCAAACACATCCACATATATCAACATGATCTCTACAACAAGGCCATGAAAATGATCTGGAAATCCACTGGGAGAGAGTAAAGTCTTCAAGGACCGGTGAGAGGTGCTCCTGCTTCTTGGTGGTCATTATCGGCTTGGTTGTGTGGTGGTATATTGGCTCGCTGTGTTTGGTTGGGTACCTGGCCACCTCGTCTCAGCAGTTTCATCGCATTTGGTGAAACAGCCCTGTTGCTGCCTTATTCAGCATGCTTTTATAGGGATAAGCTGGTTAAGGGAACATGTAATCAAGATTTTAGAGTAGTAGGGGATGGGGTAGGGATGTGGGCTTGGGAGTGGGGTATGGGATGCTAGAGACCCAAGCTACTCCTCACTGATGAGCCCCAACAAGGGCGAAACATGTTTGGGGATGCTTGTGGTCTCGTGCAGAAGGGATGTGGCCTAGCAGTTCGGGCTGGACTGCCCCTTTTGGGGTGGGGCCAAGCCTGATTTGCATATGGTCTTTCCCTTCTGTAATGGCTTGGCAGGCGAAGAACGGTGGTCTGGAGGGTTGCCCAGAGCATTGCCAGTGGTTAAGATTAATTCTAAACCTTCCAGCCATCACCTCTTTGTTTTTGCTATGCCACTCATAAAGTAACACAGTGGAACATTTGAGAAATGCCTGGGTGCAGTGGTGGGCCAGATCTGTGTGTTTTGCTTCTTTGCCGTGCCAATGAAGACACTGTTAACATAGTCTAGTTGGTGGGTAGGGGGTGAACTTGGCAAGAAGGCATTCTAGGCATTCTATGATTTTCTTAAACCTGTGCATTAAAAAATTCTACTCTAATAGACTGCACTGTTAGAAACAAAGATGACACTGTGGTTTCATGCTCGGTAAGTAGTGGTAGGAGTGGTAGCAGTGGTAAGAGCAAGGCCAGCAAAGCGAGTCAAGTGTGAGATGCTAAGACTAACACCTTAGTGTTTGCGTGCTTAGACCCCATTCGTCTAGATGCTGATGGCCTCCATCCAATCCTGGATCCTGTCAATGCAAAGGACCAAGTTAATTTCCAGGTTGTTGTCTGCCTTAGTTTGGAAAGCATCCACATAAAGTTGGAAAGGTGCAGCAAAGGAGCACAAAGGGGAGACCAGAGATTTCATGCACACGGTGAAGAGAAAGGATTAAATCAAAGAATTTTGTTGAGCATCAAAACGGAAAGACGAGCCCAGGTTCAGGTGGAATGCTCTGCTCGAAAGGAACAATTCAAACCAGTTGGCTACTCTGCCAGAGCCATTCATGTGTTAGGGGCGATGGCATAATGTTGCATGGGACATCTTGTCGTTGGTGGTTTAGAGGATTTGTGAGAACGGATGGTTGTTTACTGTGGAGCCCAAGAGGTACTCTTTTATGTCCAGCACTGTACCTTTTTTTTTTATCCTGGGGAGAGATAGGCACTTGTGCAGATGGGCATATGGATTTCTGTTCTTGCTGTTATGAGGACAGCAATGGAAGCTGTTTCCGTTCCCCGGGACAACCTATGATTTGTGTGAAAGATGGAATTGTGTAGGATATTTAGGATAGGCAGTGTGGCTGTTGTCCACTGCTAGTGGACTTAGTGAGAACAGTATGTTTCTTTACATGGGAAATCTATGCCATTGACATAAGTTCAGGGGGACACCATAAGATTTGTCTAGTGATATAAGATGAATGCCAGATGGAGATTGAGAGACTCCAAGAGAGTGCGGCCACAGGCTGGCACAGGACTTCCTGGGGGAAATTGACATTTTCGATCTAAGGCATTTCAGGGGTATAGTTCTCTGGCAAACATGATGTCAGCAAGCATAATTGGGTGCTTAAAGCCAATGTGATGTGTTAACTGCTTATTTTCTTTTGTATTAGTCTGAGACCCCCAGATGAAACTGATCGAACTCCGAGAGCTAGTGATCTCTGCGGGAGGGCCAAACCTGCTCCCCTTAGGAATGAATCATGCACATCTTTGGGTTGCCTGATAAATCAAGTGAGAGGGTCATTAATTCCTCTTTGAGCCCCATGGTTGCTTATATCTTGGACGAGCTGGTTCCAGAATGCAGAAGGTGTGACCTGAGAAACAGAGAGCAACGCATGGCCAATGGAGCAGATTGTGTGGAACCTACAGTGGATTTTGCTGAACAAATGGGGTGAGTAGCTTCAATTGGAATGGGCTGAAAACCTCGGGGGTACTAGGTCTTACTTGTCAACTACTAGATTCCCTATCAGCAGGTAGTCTGGTATGGCCGCTAGTAGGTAGGATTCCTAGTTTCCGTAGACCGTAGTAGAGCATCAGGATTTACAGCACAGTTCCATAAGCTTTACCTCATTTGCCAAGACAGGGAGAGACTGAGGGAGAGATAAAAACGGAGGCCTAAGCCAGAGGTTTGGTGGAAACACTGGGTGGGAAGAAAGGAGTGCCTGTGCTCTTGAAGTAGGGACATCACCTTGGGCACGAAGGTTTCGGATGGAGTGACCCTATTTATCTGGGTGCCATACCTTGACTGGCAGATGGGTGTAACCAAAAGGTTGAATTCGCAGAATTGTCCTCAAAATGTTACCCCTAGGGATGAGGCTGAATTGAGGGGAACGTTTCATTTGTAATGTTGTGCTACTATAAAGAACGGAATGACACATGAAAGCAATGTTGTGCATGGATATTGCTGTGCAGGGACACTTACACATGCCTCACAGCCTACTATTTGGTGACGCATAATTGTAGCTAGAACTCAGGTTCCCCCTTCGTTATTAGGCGAGGGACCAGTTAGCTGACTTCTCTCATTCAGGTAATGGTCTATGTAAGTACAGCCTGTGCTTCAGGGGTCCGGAGAACGCCTACCAAGGGAAACATGAGTGGGCAGCCCCGACTGGAACTGTGCTCACAGAGCGGGAAAATACTCCCAGTGCGGTGTGTGGCTTCCCTTCCAAGGATCCTGCCTGAAGCACCTAGCGGCTTGCAGCCAGAAGGAAGCTCTGCAGAGACTGCCAGATGCGGCTTACAAAGGCCCACCCAAGGGATATCAAAAGCACCTCACTATCCAAGTGACTCAAACATCCAGAAGTATCTTTAGTGCTTCTAATTTAAGCCTCTTTAATACTCTTGATTTCTTTGTTTTCAGTGCCCCTGACTTCATTGTTCTTCAGTGCAATCATTTCCCTGTTACAAGGGCTTTTCCCTGAAAACGTCTAGCCCTATGTCACATCCTCCTCTCCATTTTGTGATCCGGGTTGTTTAGCAGTAAAACAGTGCTAGCTTGCTAGTCAGTCCCCACATTCCTCCTTATATTTATAGTATCGGTGGACAATTAGAACTAACTTCATTTCAGTCCATTGTTTTGAGGTTTGCAAGGTCCTCAAAGTACATTGTGAGATGATCAGTTGTGTAAACTTGACTCCATCAGAGCCACGCTGTTGGCCTTTGCCGTGAGTGATTGTGGAGGCGGTGATGAGCTCAAGCTCATGTCCATTTGGGAGGCGGGCTCTATTCCAGCAGGATCCATGGATGCCAGTAACTCGGGTTCTCCATCATTTCATAATTCTGTTTGACATTGACATCATTCAATGACAACATTTTAGACCTGGACATATTTAGGCTTCAACATAAATAAAATGATTTTCAAGCATTAGGACTTTAATTTGATGTCTTCTTCTCCAAAACAAAGAAACTCTTGCACTGGGCACAGCAAAATTGAGTCAGTTTCCCACTGAAACAATTAAATATATTTGTTGGAAGAAACTCATTCCCCTATCGCTTTGACCTCAATACAGCATAGTAGTGTTGGCGTATCACCAATTCAGGCTACTTCGGACGAGTGTGATGAAGAAGACATGGCGGAGCATCAAACAAAACAGTTCATGTGAGACAAGGACCACAAAGCTTGCCTCTGTTAATCTTTATCTATTATGGACTATTATGATTCAAACATGGGTCTCCAGGTGTTTTGGACTACAACTCCCATCAGCCCAAGCCAAGGTAGTTATTAGTGAGGAATCCTGGGAGTTCCAGTCCAAACCATCTGGTGAACCCCAAGTGCAGACCCAAGCATCAAGGAATGTTACAATTGTAAATGATTAACTCCTTCCCAGATACTCAGCTTGACAGTAGTAAATATCATTTTCTCCTGGCATTGCTGTAAAGGTCACGGTCCCTCAAAAGGCTTCCTGTCAGATTATGCATTCCTTTTGAGTGTTTCACTTTCTCTCAAAGTTCTATGCACTTGTTCCGTGTACTAGATTTTCTAAGAAAAGGTTTCACGTTTTATCTTTTTATGACTTTCACCCAATTGCGCCTTCATCATCTCAAGACCCGCGATCTTAGACTGTTGACTCATCGAGGTCTTTATAGGTTTTGACCCCTTTCCTTGATATTCAACCTAATGCAACCCAATTTACAATATTTGAATTATTTTTCGTCAGGATTCACAGGCCCTTCAGTGTGCAAGTCTCACATCAGAGCTCCTAGTGTCTCTCAGGTTGAAGCACCACTTCAGAGTCCAAAGCGTCTCTCTGGTTCAAGCACTACTTCCGGGTTCAAAGCGTCTCACAGAATCAAGTGCTACTTCAGGGTTCAAAGCGTCTCCCAGGTTCAAGCGCTATTTCAGGGTTCAAAGCATCTCACAGGGTCAGGTGCTACTTCAGGGTTCAAAGCATCTCTAAGGTTAAATCGCTACTTCAGCGTTCAAAGCGTCTCACAGGATCAAGCGCTACTTCAGGGTTCAAAGCGTCTCTCAGGTTCAAGCGCTACTTCAGGGTTCAAAGCCTATCTAGTTCAAGCGCTAATTCAGGGTTAAAGAGTTACTTCAAGTTTCATATGCTCTCTCTTTCTGGTCCAATTAGCAGCTCCACATTTGGAATTGCATTTTATAGTGTTGTATTCCTTGCGTTGCATTGACGCTGTCTTCTGATAGGTTCAGATGATCTTTCTTCTTCTTCGAGTGAGAATGTTCTGGTTTCATGACCAGCGCCTTTTACCACCGGACCACTACGGGCAGGCAATAATTCACATAATGACCATCTGGCCCTTTGGAGCTTATTCTTTTACGCTACCCCCCTCGTTGCGTTGCTATCTCCCAATGAGAATGATGCCTTCTTGGTAGTACATTCATAACTCTAGCAGCTCCTCTTTTTGGCTATGCCTCAGCGGTTGAGTGATGGCTGGGTAGAGCGCTGAAATTAAAACTTTGAACCACTATTCTACACATTGTGACTTAGCTATTTAATAATACGAATCTGCAATTCCTGAGGAAGCTTCCCATTTATGGCAAAGCACAATAAAAACTGATTATGTTAAATAACGTTCTGTGCAGCCTCAGTGATTCACAGAATAGAATTAGCTGGTTATTAAGCAGACTTTACGCAGAGTGTAGTTATCATTGCCCGCCAGACACAGCACTGCACCGGAATAACATTATGTACATGGCTGAGATTAGCAACGCTGGATTTAAACTAATGAATGATCCACTTAATTAATTAAGGAATGAGGAATCTGTTAATTCGTTTGTTTGACAATGCCCGTCAAAATTGGGAGGGGTCTTGTATCCCGGCTGCGTGATTACCATATGACGCCGTCCCTATATTACAGGACAGGGCAACATGGTGGTGCTGTCATTTGCACACAAGGTTTCCTTGCATCGCAACCCTGTCACTAAACCATTCATATACAACTACATTTTAATAAGCAGTGATTGGTGAATTTTTAAAGGGGTGGCACTGAAATATTTTCCCCAAATTTTTGTATAGAAATGAATCGTTGAAGACACTATGGGACTGAGTCAACAGAAGCGTTGTATAGTGGTGCACTCCCATAGGAAAACGCTCTGTGAATCAGGCCCTATCCATTTAAAGTGACTCAAGAGGGAAAGACAGGAGCGGGCAGGGGTTCCCCTCCAATGACCTATTTGATAGCACTTTACAATAGGGTGCAGCAGCACTGAATTCATAGAAGAATAATGAATTTGCAATTGTGTGGTGCAACACACATTTGCTAATTAGTAACAACTTAAATAAAGAGTGATTCACCGGGATAATAGAGGAAATGTCACTTGTCGCCTCTACTGCAAACTGTCCAGACACTGAATAATCCGTTTTTGCTTTGTCTGTGAAGCTTGCATTCTGTGACTGGCTGTGCCGCTGACACCCACTGCGGGCTGTGCGGAGCTATACATAATACACATGGAAAGGGGATCATTTGGGGTCAAATCAGTCTGGGCTGCAAAGAATGTCATATTCCACCTTTAACCCTGGTGAACCCATACACAGCCGTTTGGCCGACAGGTGTTTTTTCAATGGAATTTTTACTGAACATATTCCATTGAAAAGACTCATTGGCCCTCATTACGACCCTGGCAGAAAGTGACTGACCGGACCGCCACAGCGTAAATAGCGTTTCCGCCATTGCACGATGGAGCAATGACCCCAAAACGGCCCACACCGCCGCCGTACGGCGCCCTAGGTGCAATACCGCCACCCATCTCAGCGGACACCGCAGTGAGCGTCAACCGGAAAGTACGGTGACAGTAAATATACGGAAACGGAAGTAAAAGCATGGTCCCGGAACGGGAAACATCACGCCGTACACCTATAAAACCACTAAATCCACACAACCATTAAAAATACTACCCTGAGACACATCCCAACCCGTCATCCACCCTAGTGAAACCAAGAAAAATGGGAAAAGTAGCGAAGAAAGCGTGCGACCGCAAGCGGCAGGTCCACTTCTCCCGTGAGGAACTCACCGTACTCACAGAGACCCTCCAGGAGAATGCAGCCGCCGTCTTCTCCACGCAAATGACCAGGACGGCACTTGCGAACAAGAAGGCCATATGGGCCCTGGTGGCACAGCGGGTAAGTGCGGTGGGGACCGCACCCCGCAACCCACAGCAATGCAGAAAGCGATGGGACGACCTGCGGATACGCGTCCGTAGCATACTGTCTGCCAATGGCAACATTGCCACAGCCGCCGGGGGAGGATCGGAATCACCCATCAAGTTGACCCCCTGGGAAGAAATCTGTGCCTCCACCATAGGAATGGAGAGCATAGAGGGAGTCGGAGGGATGGAGAAAGGAGTGCAGACATCCGAAGAATCAGGTAGGTGGCCCAAATAAAACAATGCCAAAACCACAATGTCCAATCATGCGAAGTACCACGTGCCCACATAGTGCAACAGTAACACATGTCCAGGAGAACGTCCACATACATAGGCCTGATAGCACACTTCAAAACTCACATCAAATACATAAATAATTAAAAATCCTAAAAACACCCTCTACACGTGCAGCAGGCACACCCTAACTGCAGGCTGCCAAACAACTGCACCCTCACACCACACACAAATGAAACCACCTCCAAGGCCCCGACCCAAATCACCCTCAGGTACCACCCCAATGCATGTGATACATTGCCATTCCAATTCCCACAGACCCATCAATAACGCTCGCCCTCCTTTACTCCACCACAGGGTGCGATCCAAACGACGAGCTCCAGGACACCCCTACCAGCACACCTGCAAAGAGGGCCAAGACCAACGGCCAAAGACCCTCCACCTCAGCTGCACGCATCAAGACACGGCAGCAGCACAAATCAAGTGGCAGCACAGAGGAGGGAACTCCAACAGGTACCCCAGCAGCCAGCATGCCCACACCACCACCACCACAGGTCCCCCCAATGGATGCCACAGTAGGCACTGCTTCTGGTGGCAGCAGCACCATAGGTGACACTGCATTAATGGCAGCATGCTCCGACACAGAAAACGGGGATGTCGAAGTCAGATCCATCCATGACCTGTCCCAATCCCCCTGTCTGTTCCATCCCGTACACCATGAGGATACCACGCAGGGGCACCCACAAGACGACGACTGGCCATCCCCCACAAGCCCTGTGGCAGGGCAACATGAGGCGAACAGCCACTCTGTGACACCACCGCAAATGGCCATGGCCCAGCAGAGGCAACAGTCCCTCGACCAGTTAATCGTGCAACAGCAGCAACTGGCCACGCTCCTCAAGGACCATGCCGATGAATGTGGGGGCACTAAGGCAGACATAGAAACATCAACTGAGACACTTAGGGCAGAAATGGAGAGAAGTACAGAGACACTAAGGGCACAAATGGAGAGTAGCACCGAGTGCCTGAGAGTCCAAATGGAGAGTAGCACCGAGAGCCTGAGAGTCCAAATGGAGAGAAGCACCGAGAGCCTGAGGGGGGAACTGCATGCGACGTCCAAAGACGTATGTGCCGAACTTGCCGCAGTGCGCCGTGTGCTCACTGAGCTCTCACAAACCCTTAGGGACATGCATGGACGTGAGCAGACAGAGACATCATCCGTTGCAAGTTCCGTCCAGGGCAGCCCCCAACGTAGATCTGGGAGGAACCTGCGCTCCACAGGCAGGGGTGCCCCTGATACCCGCAGAGGGGGCTTGCAATAGCGACTGCCCACTGACAATGAGCATCTCTGGACACTGGTGTTCGGGGGGGAGGTAGGAGGGTGGAGGGGGGGTGTTGGGCTCACTTGGGTGGCGGGTCGATAGGGTGTTTAACATGATATCACATATGCCATAAACAATGCACGATCAACCAATGAGATGTGTGGACATTGATCTTTGTGTACGAGGCCATTATAGGCGTACAGTCCATATTGTGCATGTACCATACACACACAGTGCCACGAGTCCCGTGTCCATGTATCAGCCACCAGGCGTGAGTGCTAGAAGCATGCATCTATGAGATGCTGACGAATGTCACGGCCCTCCTGTGCCTCGCAGACTCCTTGAGGTGCTGCCACATCCCCACCCTCATCATGACCATCTTCAGGTGCTTGCAGTTCTGCGTCAGGGGGCATGGGCACATTTCTACGTACGCACATGTTGTGTAGCATGACACATGCCATCACCATCTTCGCAACCTTCACATGGCGGTACAGGAGTGCCCCGCCAGACCTGCTGAGGCACCGGAAACGAGTCTTCAGTAGGCCGAATGCCTGTTCTATGACTACACGGGTACGTGAGTGGGCATGGTTGTAGTCCTCCTCATGCTGGTCCCGTGGGTTCCGGACTGGTGTGAGGAGCCATCTCTTCAGTGGATATCCGGCATCACCTGTATGTGGACGATAAACGAATCATGTGGAATGCCATTGCTACGTACGCACCCCCCCCCTTCCTGCCAGGTCATTGCCGCATCACATACCCCACATCATCATGCATGAAATGAGACTCACGGAGTAGCCAGGATCTGTTCCCTGCGTGTCGCTCCATGTAGCGTGGTATTGTAGAGTTCCTCAAGATCATAGAATCATGGGTTGATCCAGGGAATCGGGCACAACAATGTGTAATGATCCTGTTGGAGTCACACACCATTTGTACATTCAGAGAATTAAATTGTTTCCGGTTGCGGTACTGGGCCTCCATGGCATGTGGGACGACCAATTCCACATGGGTGCAGTCGATGGCACCAATGCAACCCGGTATGCCGGCAAGTGCATGGAATCCCACTTTTGTGTTCGTAATTTCCTGCTCCGAGCGTGGTAGAGAGATGTAGTCGTCTGCGTGCTGCAGGAGGGCATCGAGCACTTGCAATAGTGTCCGTGAGAACAGTGGCTGTGAAATGCCATGCAACTGTCCGACTGTGTGCTGGTAGGTGCCTGTGGCCAGGAAGTGGAGTACAGACACCACCTTCAGTAGGGGTGGGATGGCGGTTGGGCTATCTATCATGCTGACAAGGTCAGCCTGTGTCATGTCCACAATGGCGGTTATGGTGTCCCGGTCCAAACGGTAGAGGGTGTGGATCTGCTCATCAGTGAGGTTGAACGGATGTGCTCGGAGGCGTGGGATTGCGGGCTGCCTGCGTGGTGGTAGTGGCTGTGCTGGCGGCCCTTGCTGGCCCTGCCTTGCCCTCCTCCTCCTCCTGCGTCTCCTCCGTGCGGCCGGTTGTAGTTGGTGTTCGTCTTCTTCTTGAAGTTGGAGTACCTGCAGTGCTATCAGGTCCCCCAGGGCCAACATAGCTAGTCCTGCCGGTAGCATTTCGGAGTGGTTGTGGGAGGAGACTGGGCGTGCAATTTATGTGTTTTCAGGCTGTATGGCCTCCACCTGTGGTGATTCATTCCACCTGTGCAAGCTGCTCTCCCCTTTGGGCGAGCACGTCCCGCACACAACGCTGCAATTCGACGAATGGCATCTTGCTATTACAATCATGTATTTGTACCCGATGGCAGTGTAACATTGGTTGATATGTTCATTCGGCTATGGTCCCATTGTTTCACATACTATCTTTGCAGTCGCGAACAGACTTGTGAAGGGTCAGTGGAACGAAGTACTCGAGTAACGGTGGACCCTCATGCATCACTGCACCGAGGTTCAACGACGGGCGGGGCGTCCCATTTGTGAGTGAAGGCAGTTGCCATTTTCACACACAGCCGCACTAGATGGATTAATTTGTGATTTCAAGCGGCCACAGATGCCTTTTCGACGTGATGTTGCAAATGAGGAATTCGAAGGGCGGCGCTTTCGGTTTTCAGCTAGCGGCGAGGAGATGCCCACAGGTCTGACTGCAAATATAACGTTCTATTGTTCAATGTCCTTGGGACAGGGGCCATGGCGAGGATGCAATGATTGATATGAATAGTTTGGGATGCGCAATGGCGAAGTGGACGGTGAGGCCGGACGTTCCCAAATACATGTTACTTCACAACACTGGAATTACGGGCTGGGGCACAGTGGATTTTGCAGGCTGCATAACGCACAGACTCAATGGAAATTTCACATGTTATGTGAGTATGGAAACAGGCGTTCTCATTACGGGATGAGGGAATGATGAATGGATGCATGGACAGATGAATTGATACAGAGTTTGCCATGTACAGGGCTTCTTGGAATCTGTCCGCCTCCCCTGTGCTATGTGATGCAGGGCTGCCATAGTGGGACCATCGTCTATCTGGCCTTGTTGAGCCCTCCCTGTCTCGACGCGCCTTCAGACACTTGTGTCTATGCACGTTACCAATCCCATCTGATGGATTCTGTTTTAACAGACGCATGCACAGGTACACTCGTTTGTGATGGTGTTTTCACCTCGATATAGATAGTTATGATTCGCAAGTGGTTTTTGGGTGGTGATGATCCTTTGGAGTGGGCTAGCATGCATATGGCTGTGGATTTGGTGTGATCATTGAAGTGAGTAATACTAATGAAGTTCTGATGGCCATACTGTTCTTTTTCATTTCATTTGGTTGACAGGTATCTCCTCCCCTTTTGCCACTGCCATCTGTATGCCACTCCTGCAGATGGATTTTACTCCCGACACCTGCTGCTTCGTGTTCATCAGTGGAGCAGCATTACGATCTTATGGGACGATCGCCAATGGGCCACATGCCCTTACGCAGTACTAGTGGCTAGGAGCAACATTTCGGCCTTTCAGCTGGACTAGTGCCTCCCTATTGGGACGGCCCTGCGGTTCTAGGCGCTTCCATGTTGCCCTTTCGTACGAGAATGTAGCCCCTGTGTACCATGAAGGAACAGGGCGTCACACAAGAAGTAGCTGGTCATTTATTGCGGATGCAGCCCACAATGGTGAAATGTGTTTTGGAGTTCATGGCCTAATGGCTGTATGGGCTTGGTGAATTTGTTGTGCATTAAATTTCTATTCTGATATGGACCGTGTAGCGTTCTTCTTTGCAAGTGATGTGGCATATTCCTATTTGGGGAGCGATGTATTGTGAGGAGATCTGCATTGGGTTCCAGCTTCGGAGTATAGTTGCGTGGTACTGTGCTGGGCGCGTTTGCCTACGAAGCCCAGTGAGGTCAGGGATGAGGGCTGCCAATATGACTGTTTTAATGATGTCCTGCTCATGGGCGGGGGATTTGCTTTTGTGTAACAGATGCCGGTCAGCCAGGTGGATTGGTGGAATGATGTGATTTTCGGAATATTGCTGGTCACAGGTGCCTGTGTTTGCGTGCGTTTCTTGGTGGGGGACTGAGGTCATGTCCATTGGGATGGCTTCTGTATTCGTGCCATCTGTGCCCTGCAGCTCCCATTGGCCCCTCTTGAGATTCATTTGTTCGTTGGCAGGCATGGATGACTAGTACATTTCACTGGTTGCATTGTGTGACTTCATTGCACCTACGGGGAGTTGTACAATGTGGCCAGGGAGCGGTGTACAGGCACTCAGTGGGGCCGTTTACGGTTGATTCGCGATGCCGTACTTCTCACCATGGCGGAATGGTACTTTCCGCCGTGCTTGATGGCGTTAGGTGCATGTCCGCTAGGGTCAGAATTCGCGTACCGTTGCGCCATGGTGGTAATTACGGTTTGGCATGGCGCGCGCGCGCGTACTTGGTGCAGTTAGCGTTGGCGTTCACTACGGTGTCGCTAATGGCATCGTACTTTGCGGTGACGTGTCATAGTCGCACCGAGCGCTATTCGATGGCGGTATTGCATTTCCGCCATCGTTTTTCGATTTCCGCCAGGGTCGTAATGAGGCCCATTGAAATATAGAGGGGTTAAGGGGATAAAAAGGGCAGTGGGGAGGTTGGGTATGGTTTAAAATATAGGGATCACAGGGTTTGGGGGTTAACCCTTTCAAATAGAAATACATGTGATTTGTTTTTTCTATGGAATTTTTTCAGTAAATATTCCATCGAAAAAGCACCTGTCATCAAACGGACATATAACCAGGTAAAACTCTGCTCCGTACAGCTTCATTCTGTAGAGAATGGCAACAGACCTATTCGTTATGTGTATGACACACATTTAATAGTAATGTGTTAATGGTTACTACATGGTGGTTACATTTTTGTGGCAGATTAATTATCCATTCATAAAAGTACTCTTTGTGCAGCTTATTTTAAAGTGTTAGCTTCAAAGGGCGCAGTGTACAGAAACATGTTTGGAAACAAATCAGATGTAAAAAGACATATCATTTACAAGTATGGGAACACAGGATATATTTCAATACATCGGATGCCAGTTCAAATTGCTGTAGTTAATGTCGCTTTGTCAATGTAATAGTCGTTTTACCAGTGTTATGCGAGCGTTTCCCTTGTAAAGCCCAAGTGATGCTGGTTTCTTCTTTTCACAAAGAAAAAATGAGAAGTCAGTAACCACATTGATATGCCAGTTTTTTCCCTGAAACAACACATTCTCACACTCACACATTGCTTCTAGAAAATTGAGATACCAGTCTCAATAATTCCATGAAAGAAGTTACAGATTGCCAAAGAAAAATCCTGCAGTGCTCAAATTAAATAGCAACAGGTGACAGAGACAGCTTCATTTCATCACAGTGCAAGGAGCCCCATCTCATCATTGTAAAAACATATGACAAAGAAGCCCCTCCAACACAAATTCAACTCATTTTTATCATTAATTACCCCAGCAAGATAACTACTAAATACTGTTGAGGGTGATCACATTCTAGTAAGATTCTCCCAACATTTTAATATGGAAAATGTTGCTATCATAAGAGTGTCCTGCCTCTCGCTCGGCTCAGACTGGGAACAACATGGCATTTACTCCATTTCCATGAAACCCTACATTTCTGCTTCTGCGGGTCACATGGGTCATACTGGGAACTCCATGGCATTCACTCCATTTCCATGAAACCCTACATTCCTGCTTCTGCGGGTCACATGGCTCATACTGGGAACAACATGGCATTCACTCCATTTCCATGGAACCTGTGGGATGTTTTGACCCACTTTTGCGCTGCTATGCTGCATCACTCTGCTATGATGGTAGCAGAAATAGAAAAATGGCCACGAAACCCTTGTGCGCGCCAAAATCCCTGAATATCACGCTTCTCAATGCACAAAAAATGACTGCCAAATCTGGCCACGCATGTTGTCAGTGGTGGAACAGAGCTCTCACTACCGGAATGTGTCACTGGGCCCCAAAACAATTGAAAGTGGAGTGCAGAAGGAAAAAGCAGTGCTTTGCTAAATGAAACCCCAAATCTTGCTTTAAATCACCTTTTCTTTGTTGCTGAAACTGCAGAATGCCGGTACAGAACACCTTTCAAATGTTCAAAATTCTTGCTGGGTGCTACAATTCACTTAGTTTAAGAAATCATTGTGAACTTACAAGGTCCTGAAAAGACAAAAGCATAAAGAGATTTTCACAGCAAAAGTGGCCTGTCTGTGGATCTGTCAAAAATCTCTGTGCAGCAGAGGGCTGCTGGGATGACAGCTGGCAGGGGCCTGCCTGATTAAACTTTGACATGTATAAACTGAAATCAAATGTTTGCAATCTAAGAGGCCTGTTACTGATAGCAACCCATATTGTAATTGTTTTGATCCCATGGTTTAACATCCTGAATGAGAATTCTAGCTGTGATTTGATACAAGTTTGTTTTGTGCTAAGAAAAAAGGCCACATAATTTAACAATTAATTTAAACCTGGCTGAAAACTGCAGAACTTGAATAGCAGGTTTTCTCACAGAAGGAAGGTCTTTCCCCCCAGCAGGAAATCACAGAGAAGTGTTAATTACAGGGCAGGAAAGAACCTGGTCTACAGAGGCAAAAGGGAACAATGAGCAGCTCCAGCTCAGGAAATGCGAAGTGCGAAGACCGTCGTAAATGGCCTCTGCCAGGAACAAACAAGGGCAATGGCTCCTGGGCTTCCAGGGAGAGACCAAAGGGGTGGAGCTAAACAACCATTTGTTGCTTAAGAAGGACAAAAGACACATTTTAAAAAGACTGATAACGTACTATTTAAAATTGTGAAAAATATAAAAATAACAGCATTGTTAATGTCATTTCTGAGTGGACGGGTGAAGAGGCGCCAGAACTGCATGGCATGTTCTGGACAGAAATGGCAAGAAATATGATTTTACACAAAATGTATTTCCGCTAGAACTGTGAAACTTTATACACTTATGCCCATGTTAAACACGCACACTTGCAGAAATTTGCTTACAAATTGGACATTGTATTCCTAGTGAAAAGGGCAAACATTTGTGAAAAGTGGAGACAAAATCCCACGGCTACGGGGTTTTGAGGAGTAGCTGCTAGGTAAAATTTGTAATCTGTATATGTGATTTTTACAGAGGTTGCACATGTGTAAATATGTATTTTGCCAAAAGTAGATTTTGTGTTCCAGGGGCTAGGGGTGGCTTCTCAGCCTCATTAAATCACACCATAAAGATGACTCTCTGTTTCTCTCCTCCTATCAAGGCAGAGAGCAGACTCTGACCCAATTACCTTTCCAAGGGGTAAGCTTAGACTAAACCAGCCCACATACACCTTTATGACGTCATTTCATAAGCATAAATAGGGACAGCTCACCACACATAAGGACCGACAGATTCACTCACTATCCTGATGCTGGTGCAGCACCCGGCTGCTGAACTCTACATCTTCCTTGATCCAGACTCCAGAAACTTGACAAAGCAAAAAGCCTACTACATAGCTGAACCATTCTCAGCTAGGCCTCAATTCCAGAAAAGAACCCACAAGCCTAAAGGGGAAGCATCATAATACAGCCGTGCTGTGCTGTTACTGCTTGCCTGCTGAAAATAAATATACTCAGAACCAAGAAGGGCAGATCCAGTCCAGTCCTGTGCCGTGCTGTGGCCAGAGTGCATTGCAGATCCAGTCCAGTCCTGTGCCGTGCTGTGACCAGAGCGCCTTGCTGACGTTGCCCGTCCGATGTGCCCAGTCATCTTTCCTTAACCCGATCCAATCCCCTGACCAGAACTAACAGTTCCATTTAAAAACGTATCCAGTGAGTAGAAATAGGAAGAATTGTGTCACTAGCATATGTACTTTGCCTAGACTTAGCCCATTCTTAGACCCATCCTATCTTGTATTCATAACCTGTATTGTAGGAGTATCTGTGCCTTGTCTGAACCTCTCTCCAAACCATTCTATCTTTTCTCCATAGCTAGTATTATTAAAACTATCTCTGCGCTGATCTTTTTCCTCATCTGAAGAAGGCGAATTTCCTAGGCAGGCAGTCACCCTGATCAAGTGACTGTGTTTCTGTGTAGTCTTCGTTTTTTTCATAGTCATCCTCTAGTATAAGAAACCCTTTCGTCATTTTAAAATTGCATTCCCGTTTTCCCTTCTCGTGCCTATCTTGCAAAAACGGCCTCCACTAAAACGTCTGTAACTTCCTCAGTTTTTGTGCTAGAAACAAAATTGCAACTCCTACTTGTAGCTAACATCCATATCTATCAATCACACCTAATTTAAGTGAAATGTTTGCCACAAAGTTTCATTTTGGGAAACTTTTAGACATATAAAACAGCTTTTAATTGCTTTCAACTTGAATTTTAAGATCTCAAATGTCTTCTTTGGATTAAATCATTACTTGTGTTTGTGTGCAACTATCCAAAGCGGCTCCCATAAGAATTTGTAACAATTTCATCAATTTTGATCATATTTGGTGTTTTTGCCCAGTCCATTCTAAAGATAACTTAAAAAAGCCATTCTGACAGCTTGACAGTCAATTCCGTTTTCTCTTGTGTTTGAAAGGGGGAAAGGGGAATTTATATTCTGTTTGAATTCTGCCATTCCTGAAACCTGTTCTTTCCTCCTATCACTTTGCATTACCTATTGGGGGTTGAGGGGTGTGCAGGGGGAACCTCTAACCACAGTGCTATCAGATCTGATCCCACACAAAAGTATTATTTTCTGTGCTGAATTGTTTTGCTCACTACTTACTCCTTGTGTATTAAAGAGATTATTCAGTGTTACATCACCCCATGGGTGATTGTTGTGTACCTATTAAAACATATTGTGATTACATTTTAAATACATAAATAAATATTTACTTTTGCAAACCAGCCTGATTCCTGGTTCAGTGTGACCGTTCGGGTTCCAGGAGAAGGGTGTGATATGAGTGGTATATCGTTCAGATTAAAGAACTTTTAGACAAAAAATAAATAATTATTTCAGATGTGCACTAAATGCTAGGCGTTGACTTGGGAGTGTGCCGAATTATAACCACTTACAAACCCTACATTCCTGCTTCTGCGGGTCACATGGCTCATACTAGGAACAACATGGCAATCACTCCATTTCCATGAAACCCTACAATCCTGCTTCTGCGGGTCACATGGGTCATACTGGGAACAACATGGCATACACTTCATTACCATGAAAACCTACATTCCTGCTTATGCGGGTAACATGGGTCATACTGCGAACAACATGGCATACACTCCTTTTCCATGAAACCCTACATTGCTGCTTCTGCGGGTCACATGGCAAATACTGGGAACAACATGACATTCACTCCATTTCCATGAAACCCTACATTCCTGCTTCTGCTGGTCACATGGTTCATACTGGGAACAACTGCTGCTTGCATACCACTATATCACGTGCAATAGCTTTCTTGCGTTATCAAAGGCAGAGCCTCGCTCTGGAGACTTGCCACCACCTAATCGCATAGCCTGGTTGGGTTTACCTATTCCGAGTGCCAATCAAGCATAGGTCTTTGAGGACCTGTTGTTCACGACCTTGCCTTCAAAGTGGTTAACAGAGTTTATTGATTATACCAGACATAACATTTCATTTAGTCAAAATGGGAACTCATCCAAATCAGGTTCTGCAGTGCTCCTTTTTGTGCTCTAAGCACAACCAATGCGCTTCCACATGGCATTGGCATTAGCATTCATTGTTTGGGTTACATGATGCAAACATCTGTCCCTACCTGGCCCATCCCAGGGACCTTCATTAAACCATCCTAGCCCAAACAGAGTTTGCTAAATACAGTACACAATTTGTATTTGTATTTGTATTTTGTTTATTTGTAGAGTGCGTCGAGCCCTAGTGTTAAAACTGATATAGTATTGTTTCGTCCTCATTGTATATGTTGGCATATGCCCAGTCGCTCTGCGAGAAAATCCACATTGCAAGGTCGCAACCTTAAGTTAATCGAGGCTCCATTTTAGGTCAAAGCCGTCATTTTAGTTATTCATGCAAAGTCACCCCGTGGCCTAAAATGGCTGACCTGTGTTCTCTTGTTCTAACTTAACTTCTTCAACCTTTGTAGGAGAGTTAATGTCCAACCTGCCTGCAGGCTACATGTTAGGGTCATGTAGACCTTGTCCTTTGTTGACCTCGGGATCAGGGGATTACTTGAATCGGTGATGTTAACCTACAAGTATATAAGAACAATAACACTGTTAAAACATGTCATGCGAAACATCTGTTTGACCTGCATTAAAGCAATGTGTAAAGAGTGTAAAGTTAAACCCAGAGAATAATAGTGCTTGTTAGTAAATGTACTAAAAGGTAAACCGCATGCACGAGATATGTAAATTAGGAATGAACCTGGCGTGACCCTAGCCCAGTACATGATTAACTTGTAGGAGGCTGGACATCGTTATCAAGAAATTGTATAAATACGCTGGTGTCCAGCTAGCAATTCCTGTTCACTGCTCACATTGAACCTGCTGGTGGTCTCTGTGATGTACTGACGGCCAAATAGCTATTTGTGCACTTTATTTTGTAAACTTTACAGTATTGCAATAAAGATTATGGGAATCTTTACAAGCCTGTGTTGGTGTATTCCTCTTTGCATGGTGTAAAAGCCTTAATATTGTATTTTTCTGATTCCACACTAGGGCAACTGAGCCCTATTCCTATAATATAATACAATTTTACACACTTTTATACAATTCTACAATTTTACACACTTTTTAATTTTAAAAATACACTTTTGCAGTGAGAGATAAGATCTCAGGTTCATCACTAGAGGAATTCTCCCAAAGCTTTAATAAGTCCTGGCTGCTTTTTTATCATTATGGATATGTGGCGGCCATCTTTATCTGTTTCTACAATGCCAGCAATAAAATAACATAATATTGGAAACATGTATTACTGCAATATGAGTAGCCCACGTGTGGAGGCGGGAGTGACTGTTTTGGTAACATAACGGAGAACAGCGCAGGGGAGACACATGGTGGCTATTCTACAGGTTGTTCTCATCATTATAAATAATGTCCAAGGTATGGGTCTACTTGTCTATCTCTGATGTTTTTGACAACCATTCTAACAGGTTGTGAAAGCAATGAGCAAATAAGAAAATCCAATCAAAAGGAATGTCAAAATGCAAGCTTGCTTGCTTTCTTGTTCAGCAGGCCAGAAAATAGTGTACTGTTTAACATGGGCAGTCAGTGTGAAATTAATATCCTGTGTAAGTTCATCATTGGGCCAGATGCAGCTGTCATTGGCAACGTGCTCGCCTCGGAAACAAGACGAAGCAACACAGGTTTGATCCCCGGGTCCGCGCTTAGAAACCTCAGGGTATTAAGCGTGTTATAAATACGCAACTAAGAGACATATTCCTATAACAGTGCCTCGATGCCCCCGGGCTGTGTACGCGCTTTAAAAATGCAAATAAATAATAAATAAATAACATTCCTTTTCTTCCATGGAAAACCTACCAGATATTCCTTCCCAGCAGTACGTACTTGACCTGCTCTGAGGTTCTCTATGCACTGAATCTGGGTGGCTTTACTTGGCATGGGTCTCCGTTATGTTAAAATAAATCCACTCAAGAAATCAGCAGTAACCCCATGGATGCTGCTTGGTCCTCCAGGATTCTTAATCTCCCATACATTCTGCTGGATATTCCATCCCAGTTACACCCTAACCAAGCACTGGGTAAGATCTGGAAGGTAGCGGGCCCATATTCCAGGCATTGGTCCATCTGCAAGAAAGGAACATGGAGAGCATTTAAACTGCCCAGCAGAGAGCTTAATGAATGTTCACCATGGCCACAGGTCAGTGGGTGCTCTTGAGGTATTTGCAAGGGCTCTTGGCCAGGACTGATGTGTGATGTCACCACAGCTAACTCTTACCAGAGCATTCAGGAAGTATCACACCTATGGCTAGACAATGTCCTTTTCCATTTGCTCTCCAGCTAAAGTAATGTTAGAGATTACATCTGTTAGCAAGTTCTGAGTTAGAGTAAATTAGCTCAATTCATGTATTATCCACAGCTCTCCCAAAATTGCATCTACATTAGTCAGTTGGCAAATGCTATCAGGGCAGTGACATGTTCTACTGGCTGTCCAGCATGGACCAATCCTTTCTCCACTTTCCAGGCCAAACCCACGGTGTTAGCACTGACCTCTATATATCCCACTAAATCTGTTCTTTTCTTGTTACATATTATGACTTTTGCTCATGCAATTCGAGCAGTGCCCCCTTTTTTTGCAAATTGGGAAATTGGATGCTTTCGAAAACAAACAGACAAAGTTAAGGATACGTTTTTTGATTATTCCTAAAGAAGCATCCAGGATCATCCATCTCTCTGGCAATTTCACTTCTCAGGTTGCTGAAATGTACCACAGGTGCTGCTGTCCTGTTGTAGTGAGGTGATTAAAGTGTGAAGTGCATGAAAGGTAGCATATTGGTAGAACCTCATACATGACATTTATAGGGCATCAGTGCAGCATATTCCAGTAACAGTACCATCACTGACTAAGAGGGTGTCCAGAAATCAGCTAGATCCTTGCTCATCTTCTGGCACACAGCATCCAGGTGCAGCTACCATTTCCACATCTACAGTAATGGAGACATTGAAACATGACACACCTATAGTCATATCATTAGTAGGACTACCAGAGACTTCTACGGTTCCATAAACGACTGCGGCCCACTGAATCAACCTTTGGTGTGTTTTCTATTGATCTGAAAAATAGAGGTTTTTAAAGCAATATATGGTCCATTAGGTCTGACTTCATTTCCTTCTGTATGTGGCATAATGATCACAGGGGCAGTGGTAATAGTACGGAGTGTACTTAAAGTCTGCCTTTGTTTTAGAAAGGGCTTACTGTTCCGATTCATTGGGGAACCAGTTTGGAAGGCCATAACACCCACAGGTCCCATCCTTGTATCCCAATATACACAAGGCTGCTACAAGGACAACACCTAAACAATATTGACTATAAAATGGGGCAAAGTTATTTTATAGCCTGGCCTTTGAAATGCATTCCTTGTCACTGTTCAATTGAACAAACCATGAGACACAATCCCCAATAATCACCTAAATAAACCCCATTCTTAGAATCTACCTTCTTACGGGAAAAAAGCGGTCACCCAAATTGAAAACAGGTCCAACAAAACGAGAACATATTCATACACCTGTCATTTTAGCATACACATGAAATCGACCTGCACATTTACAAAGTGCCCCTATGGCGATGGGTGTGTCCCTGTACCTGTTTCCATAGTCTTGGCAATGGTGTGCTAATAACACACAATGCACTTTCAGCAATTGTGTTGCACCACAGAAGAAAATCACGGCATGTACTGTGAAAACAGAACTGGCCCTGTCCTGTGTGCACCACACTGTGGTGTACTTGGGTAAAATAATGTGCTGGCACCCTAGGTGTAACAAAATAAACATCTGAGGTGTGCCAGAGGTTATCAGAATGTAAGGAATACCCTGTCATAATCAATGCACGTTTCTCTACGGCCTCAATCTGTATTTTGGCAAGTTCTTGAAGGGAATTAAAGGGAGGTTGCTCCATATTAATTTGGGGAAACAGATGAACAGCCTGAGAGCATGGAGGAAGGACAACTTCTTTCATTGCAGCATCAGCTAGGGCATTTCCTCTTGTAACGTCATCTCAGAGGGGATGGTGAGCAATGCATAAATATGGCCACTTCTTTTGTGGTAACATAAGAGCATCAAACTTTTCCTTTCAAAACTGTCTATAATCATGAACAACACTAAAACCATACATGTGTCCTGTATAGACAATGCTCAATCTCTAGTGAAGGCCGCTAATTTGGTAATTTGTGCAAAATGTACATCAGGAGGTTTCACACTTTTGACAATGTTTGGGAAGAATAGACTGCATACCTAGCAGTCATTTTATCATGTGTGTTGCATAGACAGTACCCATTGTTACAATCAATATGACCAGGATTTTTCACAGGAACATTAAGATGTTTTTTTTCTACAACAAGTGAGTGCAGAATTCACAGTAATAAAATCATATGGTTCATCATCTGCCAGGCTCTGCAGTAATGCCATTGGATTAAGAGAAGATCACTGGGTAAGTGTACTGTTTGCATTATTTAATACAAATCAATTCACAATGTTGTAAGGCAGAAAATGTAAACATTGTGAATTTTCCTTTTCAACAATTAAGCAGCCACTGTATAAGAGACAACAACAAGACGTGGTAAATTCAGAACCATACACTCAGATACCTAAATCTCTAGATCAGCAGCATCTAGAGACCATAAGCATGAGGTTAATCCAACTGTGACAGGCTTCAATGCAGTGATGTGATAGGTGAATGGGTGGTGCTTGTCACTGTGTTTATGTGTCAGTACCAATAGAGCAAACCCACCACTTTCATGATAGTAATGTGTAATGGGTATTTTAGAATTGAGGAGATTTAGTGTTGGTGCACTGGGGAGTGTTTGTTTAATACTGGTAAACATGTGTTCTGCCTCAGAGGACCATTAAAGGGGTTAAGATATATCTAAACATGCCATGTACTGCAAAGCCCAGACACGGGGAGCATACCCGAGGCTCCACTGCAGTCAATGCTCAACCATGACCAAGAAAGACTGAATCTGTATACCAGTTGTGGCTTTTGGCATATTACAAACTGCTATAGCACAAGTGTCTGTTGAATGCTGAGCATCTGCATAGATATCATGATGCAAAAAATACTCCTTCTTGACAGAACTGTAATTTCATAAGAGGGGTGTGCTAAAAGTAGACCCTCAACATATTGCACAAGTGTTCAAGTCCAGGAAAGGCAATGCAATATTTTCTAAATCCTTCTATAACATCTGAGAAAATAGGGTCATGCTTTCAGTTTACCTTGGGTTAGGGTGTGCACCTGTACTGTAAAATGAGATAGATAAAGGTGAACTGATATTAGAATTCAGGGTGTATAGGAATAATAGAAAATGCAGAACCCAGATAAAGAACAGGGAAGCATACAGCAGAAGGTGGAGTACAAGAGAAATAAATTGCAAAGTTTGGCAGCACTGTGAAAGTGGGTAACACTGTAGAATTCAGAGATTTGTGATCCTATACAAATGAAAAGGTAATGTCTTGCTTTCTTCACAGGTGGGATTACAGTGCCTAGTGATGGGTACAATGTTACCTTGTGTCAACAAGGAATCAATAATCAGTACAAAATGTTTTTCAGGCTTGGGGCGTAACATGGAAATCTCTTGGGAGGAGTATACAGGATCTATGTTGTGTATTTAACCAACCTCATAAATATGTTGTGACCATTAAGAGCTGGTAAACGTAGACACAACTCAGTTATCTTTTTTCTTAGAGAACATTCCATTGGGGAGGGTGGTACAATTGACCCTCCGGAAATGTTGCCAGAACAATATTTTCATTTTCATAGGGGATTGCCAGAAAAACACCATCAGGGGGTAGTGAATGATACAATTTATTTTTCATAAAAGGTTGCACCCTAATAAACCTATGGCATTTTAAGTTTATATCGCATATTGTTGGTATTGCACCCAGGGATACAGAAATGGGTGTAGTTACAGGGTGAAATACAGGCTGGGTTGAAATACCAATAGCTCCTGAGCAACCGTGTGCAGTTGGGAAATCATTAAATGGGAAGCTTGACTTTGGTATCTATATGGCACAGTATAGGTTCTTATAAAAAAAAACTACATTCTGCAAAGGGGCCTTCTTGATTAACATGATTCGGAGCCACCACTGACTGTTTTTCTTAAACTTGGCTGTAAACTGTTACCCTGCATTGCAGTCATGGCAGAGGGTTGAGCAAGGAGGCTGTCCCTCCATTCTGGCATCTGTTTATTTCACCACTGGTGCTGCAGGCTTTGTGCTGGCCCTGCCTCCATCCTGTGACGTGCCACAGCTGTCATGACCCCCATAAAGCAAGTCCTGTTAGGGCACCCTTAGCACTGGGTTTCCGGTCTAAGGGCAGTGACCTTCCTGATAGTTCCTGTTTGTGAATGGGGTGACTGTATCCATCTATGATTTCCAGCTATCATGAGATTTCCCCTCTGATCATGTTTTCTTTCATAAAGTCACTCCTGATGCCTCCTCCCAGTTGAGGCAATTTGCAATCCAACATCACGGTCTTCTGTCCCAACAATGCCGGCCACTCACTTTACTATCTTGACAGATTTTTCTAGCTACAGTTGTTTTTTCCTGTGTACTTATGCCTGCATTTATTCCTGTTGACTGCAATAGCCATCCCTTTCTTCGCAATTCACCTGGCCATTGCAATCTTTCCAATCTTTCCTCTATTCCCCCTCATCATGGTTCCGCTCTTCTTAATGTTCACTCTATCTGCTATAAAACTCATCTTCTTCTAGATGCATGTGTTCATCTTAATCTGTACTTATGTCTTACAGAGACCTGGTTCTCCCCTTGTGGTACAACTACTTCTGCTTTCCTATTTACATGCTCATCCAGTTTTTCCCATCCCCCTCGTTCCTTGTCAGGTGTGGTGGAACTGGTATCCTTTTTAGCTCTTCCTTTTCCATCTTTTCCCCCTCTGATGCTCTTTCTGTTTTTTGTTTGTTTGAGGACCATTTACTTTTTTTTTACAAAACCGTATGCTATTTCTTTTCTTATATTATATTGTCCTCTTGGCCCCCTTTCAACTTTTTGAGCTGACTTGGATTTTCTACTCGCTTACCTCTTTCTTCAACATGCTTTCTTCTTGGGGGCTTCGATCTCCATCTTTCCACTGTTCATTCTTCCCATTCCTTTCTTGCTATTATGGATTCTTATAACCTCTTTTAGTAGCTTACTACACCTTCTCGGTTGTTTTGGCTGATCTCTTGATCTTACTTTTTCTGCTGCCCCTTCATCTTCATAGTTTCTCTTTACCCTTTTATACTTTTAGATTTCCCACTGTTCCTGTTTCCACTACCACTAAGCAGACTTTTTTCCACTGCAATTTCCGCTCATTCGATACTTCAGTCTTTCGGCTCACTCTCTTTTTTCTCTTCCCTCTCCTACACCCTTTTCTACTCTCCCAGTAGATACAGCACTCTCAGCCATTAAAATGGCTCTTTCTTCTTTCTTTTTGACCTTCTGCAAAATCTTCTCAGCCATGGTTAACATTAGACCTCCACTCATTGCGCACTACTTTGAGACGCATTGAACAGCTGCGGAAGAAAAGTAAATTGCCCTGAGATTTTATTGCTCTTTCCTCAACCCACACTTCTTATGATACTGCCCTTTCTGCTGCTAAGAAATGGTATCTTCTAATCTCATTGGGCCTTATTTCGAATTTGGTGGTAGCCATGCCCTTAATAAGGGCATGGCTACCCCAAACTCGGATCTGGTCCCACAAAAGAGGACTTACTGGTCCATTCTGACCTTGGAGGGCCCGGTATTTCCCTTTCATGGAACCCAGAGCCGGTACGTCCCGATTCCAATTTGAGCCCCCATAGGGCTCAATGGGAATGGGGAGGATGGTAGCAGCGGTACCGTTCATAACAGTACCGTTGCTACCATCCTGTTCTGCTTGCGGGTGCCGCTCTGCACGCCTGTTCTGACCAGGCGTGCGGAGCGGCACCCCCGAGCAGCACTCGTAATGTGGAGATGTGGAGGTCCGGTATGAACGGTGCCGGTGCCTTACCTTGTCTTACCCGTTCATACCTTGGCCGCCACTGTCGTAATGAGGCCCATTGTTTCTTATTCCACTCACTTAATATTTCTCTTCTGCTATATTTCCTTCTGATTTTAAGGCAGCCATCATTCTCTGACTCTACAAGAAAACCTTCCCTAGACAGTTCTGCACCTTCTAACTATTGTGCCATTTCCCTTCTTCCTTATCTTTCCAAGATCCTAAAACAGGTGGTTTACACCCAAATGTCTTTTTATCTTGACTTGCACTCTTTTTTTCCACCTTCTAAATCTGGTTTTCGCCCTCTCCACTCTACGGAAACGGCACTTCTTTCTGTCTTTAGTTCTTTGCTATCTGTTTCTATTCTTGTTCTTCTTGACCTCTCTGTGGCTTTTGACATGGAGGATCACTCCACATTACTTTGGATTCTACTGGATTTTCTGGCACTGTGTTATCTTGGTTTAGGTTCTATTTATCTGGTTGTTCTTTCTCAGTTGCCTGGGGAGGTGCTAATTCCCCTTCTTTTCCTTTGGCTCATGCGGTTCCTGAGGGTTCTGCTTTAGGTCCTCTGCTCTTCTCTCTATACACTGATTTCTCTCTCTCCTATTGTCTTTTCTTTCAGGTTGTCGGCACATTCTTATACAGAAGACTCCGAACTTTTTCTTTTCCTTTTCTTCTTTTTCTAATTCTCTACAATCTGCTATTTATGAATGCTTACTGACCATCCAAGTTCAGATGCATACTCGTTTTTCTACACTTGAATGCATCTAAAACAGACATTATTTTCTTCCCAGACTTCAATTTTCCTCCATCCTTTTCTCCCCCTTTTCTAAGTTCCCCCTCTGTTTCTTCCCTTTTCTTATACCCCCTGTAGTGTAGGTGTTCTTTTGATTCCTCGCTTTCCTCCACTTCAAATATTTTCAGTACTGCATGATCTTTTTTTTTTCAACGTTTTAATATTAGAAACGCATGTTCTTTCCTTACTTTTCATGCCACTAAACTGTTGATTACTACTCTTGTTTTCTCTTGTCTTTATTAGTGTTCCTGTATTCTTCTTGATCTTCGTGCTTCTCACTTGGCCTCCTCACTTGGCCCTCAACCACTCAGCTCCTCCTCTCTGAGACTTCAACATCCATCTGGATGCTTCCTGCCCTGACACAGGACTCTTATGTGACCTTTGCGACTCTCTCTCTCTATTCTTACCTCTTTCCCCGACTCACTCTGTAGGGCACACTGACGATGTTCTGATCTCCTCTAACCTTCCCCTCTCTAACACTCTCACCACTCCTCCCTCCTGGAGTGAACACTTTCTCCTCCCACCTCTCTCTCTCCACCCCTCAGGCCAAGCCTACCCCCACACTGCCACCTACCTTCTATGTCATTCGACCCATGAAGTGTGTGTCAGTTGAAGCTTTTGCTGCCTCTTTCTCTCCCCCTCCTGCACCCTGGCTGACTCACACCCTGACACAGCCCTTTCTATGCTCTACTCTGCTGTCTCTGATACTCTTGGCTCACTTGTCCCTGTCATGAGGATCCGCATGTAGCCTAAAGCTAAGTGCAACTCCTGGTATGACTCTGATCTTGTCACCCTAAAACGCAAGTGTAGGGTGGCAGAGAGGAAATGCCTGGCATCTTGTACATCCTCTCACAAACTGGCCTGCTGTCTACTCCAAAGACAATACCAACTCTCTGTCCTCACTAAGAAGAGAACTCACATTCAAGCCTGCATTTCTACGGCATCTAACAACTCGGACGAACTCTTTAAAATCTGCAAGGAGCTGGCCAATTCTGCCACCTCCTCTACCTCTCCTTTTCCTTCCCAGCCCCTCCGTACGGCCCTGGCTTACCACTTCCATAACTTAGGAAGGAAGTGATTGAAGTAATATTACCACCGCAGTTTCTCCCCAACTCTGGAGAACCCATGGTGAGGTCGGACACTTGGAAGGAAGATTTTCAGGACTATGAGTGAGCTATTCACAGTCCAACATTCAGTGTAGATAGGAAACGTGTCTTCCAAATGCACAGTTAAGGGTTTGAAAGGTGCAGCATTTTAAAAAGTCTACCTGATCCAGGAAGTGTTTCTGGAAGAGGTGAAGGGGAAGGACAAGCTATTGGGGCGACACTAAACCCCCATGAATTCTTCCTGAGCAAGATAGATATCCACTTTGAAAAGACAACCAGAATATTTCTGGAAAGATATTATTTTGGCATTTGTGAGCAAAGGATTAGTGAATCCATTGAAGATTACAGAGCAGGATCACGAGAATAAGCCAATAAGTGCAATTTTGGCACAACATACAATGAACGTCTCAGGGATCAGTTCATGTTAAAAGTACAGGAGAATAAAATAGGAGGAGACATTTGGATGAAAGGGGATCCCAGTCTAGACGAAGTACTGGGCATCGATAAGACGCTAGAACACATGATGGCAGGTTTAAAGGAATTGGAGAAAAAAAGGAGCACTAGCCTCAGAACAGATTTGTTCCATGACTGATTGCAGGAACCTAAGGAAAATAGCAGTAAAGAAATCTATTGGAATGCAAAAAGCAGATCCATTAAAAAAGGGAAGCAGCACATAAGGGAAAAGTGCTTCAATAAAGAGATGCTTCAGGTGTGGAAGCACCTTTCACTTCATGAACTCCGAAAAATGTCCAGGTATCAAATCTGAGTGCCATAAATGTGGAAACAAGGGACACTTCGTCCAATTGTGTGAACAATTTTCACATGGAACTGTAAGGGAAATTGTCGGACTGTCTGAGGAAGATGAACAAGAAGTTGTCCCATATACATTTGCAGAAGGAGTAAGCTGGTCCATTACCCAAATGGGTTCCAAACCAAGGAGAGGAAATAAACCTAACGCAGTTGTCACACTAAACAGGAATGAAGTTTCCATGCTAGTAGACACTGGTCTGATTCTACTATCATAGAGAATGGAGTGTGGAGAGAACGATTTGAAGGGATGCAGCTAAAAGCACCAGATGTGAGAGGGAATGCCTACAGGGGAGGCCACAATGAAAATGTCAGAAATGTTTCAGGAACAGCTGCAATGTAAACAGTTGCTAAGATATATATGTCAGAAAAAGGGGCAATCATTTAGGTTTGTATGAACAAAGTGACATGGGTATTACATTTGATCCACGAATGCCAGTTCATATTGCTGCTGTGAGTAATGATGTTAGTCCTGAAGAACAAATAAAAGACATATTCAGAGAGGAACTAGAGTGCATCAGCGGATACCCCCATCTGATACAAATAAAAAGTTATGCACTGGCCATTGTCGTGCGAGTCAGGAATATTCCCATTTCCCTAAGAGAAGACGTTAAACATGCTGTCCGGTCATTTGGTCGACAGACAATTGGTCGACAGACAAATGGTCGACGTAATTTGGTCGAAAGACAAATGGTTGAATTTCTTTTTTCATTTTTATATATATTTTTCAGGTTTTCGTTTAGAAAAAAAGGGTTTTTAAGCAAAAAAAGGGGGGTGGGTCCCCGGTGGGACCCACCCCCCCAAAAAAAAAAAAATTGTGAAAATACAAAAACAAATATTTGACCATTTGTCTTTCGACCAAATTGCGTCGACCATTTGTCCTGTCGACCTTTTTTGTTCGACCAAATGACCTGTAACCGTTAAACAGGAGATTGGCAAGTTCATAAGGAATGGTGTGATTGATATTGATATTGATATTTTATTTGTATCTCACTCGTACACAAGTGTTTCAGAGCGTGACAAGGTAAGGGAGGGGAACAAGGGAGAACAAAAACAACAATCTTACTAGGCCTGTGACATTGGGCATGCGCAAGTACATGGGAGAGGGAAAGAGGATAAGTGCAAGGAATGGGGGGAGAAGTGGAAAGTGCAGAGCAAAGGAAAACAGATAAATAATACAAATAAATAAATAATACAAGGTAACAAACAGTGGTAGTGCAGGCAGCAAGTGGCACGTGCTGGGTTTAAGGCAGCAGGCAGGATATGTCTTATAAGTACAGGAAAGAAAAAGGTGGGGGGACTGTATGGTTACAGACACAGACCCCAGTGCAAGGGGTTCCCCGGAGGCAGTGTGAGTGGGTGGCAGGGTGAGCAGGTACCTGGGCCGGAAGACAGAAGCAAAGAGGAAGGTCTTGGGGTACTTCCGGAACCGGAGATGGTGCTCCTCAAGTTTCAGAGTGGCAAGGAGGCTGTTGCAGATGGAGGCTCTAGCCGAAGACAGCTTGTTTCTTTGAAAAACGACTGACCCTGAGGAGTTAGAGGTAGAGGAGTGAAAAAAGCTCGAGATGGGAAGTATTTAGGAAGGGATAGCTGAAGGTATTTTGAACCCAGCCGCCAGAAAGCCTTGTGGACAATGGGTTTTGTATTTAATCCTTGCATCCACAGGGAGCCAGTGGAGAGATTTCAGGGCTGGAGAAATGCGATCCCAGGGTTTCAGGCCAAGGACAAGTCTCGCAGTCCTGTACTGGATGAGTTGCATGGGGCGGAGAGTAGAGGCAGGTAGATCTAAAAAGAGGCTATTGCAAGAATCCAACTTAGAGAGAACCAGGGATCGGGAGACAGTGAGCTTCTGGTGGAAGGAGAGAAAAGGAAGCGTGCCTCTAGCGAGGTGCAGTAGGAAGTTTGAATTTTTAGAGACATCAGAGATGTGGGCAGAGTAGGAAAGCGTGGAATCAAAGATGACCTCGAGGTTCTTAGCCTCGCAGGTGAATGAAGGAGGAGGGCCAAGGGAGGCCGGCCAGAGAGTGAGGGAAAAGGAGGGGGAAGGTGTGCTGATGAGGAGGATCTCCGTTTTGCTGCCATTCAGGCAGAGATCATTGGCGGCACACCAATCCTGAATGGCAGTTAGGCAATCAGAGATGAGGAGGTGGCTGAGGGAAACCTGATAATGAGTTGAGTGTCGCCAGCATAGCACTGGAAATTCAAGCAGAAAATGCCAATACTGTGTGCGAGAGTTGCCAGATATTGGTTGAAAAGCCAGGGTGAGAGGTTAGAATTCTGGGAAACACCACAGGTAGAAAGGAAGATAGATGAAAGGAAGGACCCAAGTTGGACCTGGGAGGGACGCTCAGAGAAGAAAGAGGTCAGCCAGGCCAGAGCCTGATCGGTGATACCCAGGTTATCACGGAGATGGTTAAGCAGGATGGTATGGTTGACTGTGTCGAAGGCAGAAGAGAGCTCAAGTAGGATGAGGACACAAGGAATGTTAGAGTCAAGGTTGGAGAGCAGATTTTCACGGATGTTCTGGAGAGCAGTTTCTGTGCTTCTGGCAGTTCTAAGGCCAGACTGATGGTCATGGAGACAGCCGACAGAATCAGAATGAAGGTTAAGCTGAAAGATGGCCAGCTTTTCCAGGAGTTTGCCCAGAAAAGGAGTAACGGAAATTGGGCAGTAGTTAGCCGGACAAGAAGGATTGGCTGTGAGATTCTTGAGAAGAGGATGCACAAGAGAATGCTTCAGATGGGAGGGGAAGGCTCCTGAGGCAAAGGAAAGGTTGCAGAAATCGGCAAAGTCTCAGAGCAAGGGTATCAATGTGGTCCTTGATGGTTTTAGAGGAACAGGGATGAACCTGTTTTGACAAGGCTTTCATAGATCGGACTTGTCTAGCGACCTTGTCGGGGGAGAAAAGAGTGAAGGACTAGAAAGAGGGTTGGGGTTGGCTGAAGGAGTGACAGCATTCACAGAAGGAGAGGGAAGAGGAGGGGTAGGGGAAGAGAGAGTGGACATGATGTCCTGAGTTTTTGAGATGACGTCAGAGGCAATGGCATTGTAAAGGGCCTGGGAGGCAACAGGAGGGGTAGAGACTGCAGCATGGTCAGCTCCTTGCAGATTTTAAAGAGTTTGGCCAAGTTGTTAGATGCTGCAGAGACACGAGCTTGGATGTGGGCTCTCTTCTTGGTGTGAAGAGAGTCGGTATTAACTTTGGAGAAGGTGACAGGCCAGTTTGTCAGAGGATGAGCAAGAAGCTCTCCATTTCCTCTCTGCCACCCTACACTTATGTTTAAGTGTAGTTAGGTCAGAGTCAAACCAATAATTGCACTTGCTTTGGACTTCAAACGGATCCTCATGACAGGGGCAAGCGCATCAAGAGTATCAGAGATAGAAGAGTAGAGCAGTGACAGGGCTGTGTCAGGATGTGGGTCAGCCCACGAGGTGGAGTATCAGAGATAGAAGAGTAGAGCAGTGACAGGGCTGTGTCAGGATGTGAGTCAGCCCACGAGGTGGAGGGGGGGAGAGAAGGTGGTGGTGAAAGCCTCCAATGACACACGCTTCATGGCCGGATGTCCGAGAAAGTAGGTGGCAGTGTTGGGGTAGGTTTGGCCTGGGGGAAGAGAGGGTGAGATGAGAGGAGACAGTGATAGATCCAAGGGAAGGAGAAGGACGGTCAAAGGAGATCAAGACATCAAGTATGTACCCTGCAGAGTGAGTTGGGCCAGAGGGGAGGATAAAAAGGGAGAGGGAGTCGCAGAGGTCTCTGAAAAGTACAGAAGATGAGCAAGGAGAGTCAAGATGGATATTGAGGTCACCAAGGAGGAGGATTTGAGTGGTTGAGGCCAGGAGGGCGGAGGAGAGGTCCACCCACTCAGAGAGATATGAGGCGATTCAGAAGGCCGGTAGATAGTAGCCACAGTAACAGAATGGCTAGGTGAGAGAGAGAGCCTGCAGACAAGGCATTTCAAAGAGGAGTAAGATTGAGTGAGAATGATAGGTGCAGGAATCCCTCTGGAAAAATCAGGGCTACACCCCTTCCGGGCTGAGAGGATCTAGGTGCAGAGAGAATCTTGCAGCCATCAGGGAGGAGAGTGTCAAAGCTTGTGACAGACCTGGCCGTGAACCATATCTCGGTAAGACCGAGGACATCAAAGTGAAGCTCTTCAAGGAGGTGGCAGATGTCAGAGGAGTGTTTGACAGCAGAGAGTGAGTTGAGAGTGGCAAGATGAAGAAGGTTTCCAGCCTTAAGAACCTTCTGGGGAACAGTACAAATCAGAGGTACACCCTGGGGAGGAGAAGGAACCCGAGGTGGGGCAGAGGAGGAGGACAGTGAAGGCAAGGTAGCCAAGTGGGGAGAGGAGGGGAAAACAGGAGATGAAAGGAAATTGATGAGGCAAGGGAAGCGCCTATCAAAGAGGAGGAGATCGGCCTGAGGGCCTTGGACCATGACAGTGTCATTAAGGTAGATATTTATGATGACTTTAGAGGAGTCGAAGGAAGCCATGAGAACTTCCCAGCGGGTGCCACCATTAATGGTAGAGGAGGAGGTAGGACAGAGCACAGAGATCATAGTAAGAGTCTATAGATCTAACGAAGGAACGACAAAGAAGATGTCGGTGATGGTCTGTCTGGAGGAAGTGCTGGAATGGGTGTAAGCAATAGGGAGACCAGGGTTTGAGGCCACAGACTTAGTGAGAACGGAAGGGTAGTCAATGGAGAAGCAGTTGGAAAAGATAGGAGAAACAGAAAGCGCCATGGGAGTAGTAGCAAGGAAAGGAAGGAGAAGCAGCGGGGCAAGTAGGAGTAGAACAAAGAGAACAGTGAAGTCACTGGGCCGGCAAGTTACAGAGAAGCAACAGTTACAAGCAAAGTGCAGAGCAAGTTAGCAAAATAGCAAAACAGCAAGATTTGACTTTGAAACCAAAAGGCAAAAACAGCAAGATTTGATTTTGAAACCAAAAGGCAAAAACAGCAAGATTTGACTTTGAAACCAAAAAGCAAAAACTGCAAGATTTGACTTTAATACCAAAAGCCAAAAAGAGCAAGATTTGATTTTGAAACCAAAAAGCAAAAACAGCAAGATTTGACTTTGAAACCAAAAAGCAAACATAGCAGGATTTGACTTTGAAACCAAAAAGCAAAAACCCCAAGATTTGACTTTGAAACCAAAAAGCAAAAACAGCAAGATTTGACTTTCCTATTGGGTTCAGATATTAGCGAAGGATTTATAAACTCAATATAAATCAGAATGCAAACATGGGAGAAACAAGCAGAAGAGACAGTGAGAGTTAGAAATGCGGTAGGAGTGAGTCCAGGGGGAGGGCCTAACCCATACTTCAGGAGGTGACAATGTCAAGGCAATCTGGAATTTCTTAGAAGAATGATGTGGCAGCATTGTTGATGTTTAAGTGCTACGAAACAGAGAGGACCTCAAGTAGCATGCTGGTAGCAGACAGCAAGCAGACATGGGCCTTCATAGTGGGCCTAGAAGAGTGGGCCGGCCCCCACCTCCCAATTGCTGCAATTGGCTAATCAAGCCAAGGGCAACCAATGGGAGGGGGTTTCTGGTCCAGGCCACAGAGGAAGGCTCACAGGGATCCATTAAGGACGTGGAAGCATCGGAGTGGGTGTCCCCAGTGGTGCATGTATGGAATAATAATGGCCAAGTGAGATTGTTTATCAATCTCAGGGGACTTAACAACATTGTGGTGATTGATACATTTCCCCTTCAGAATATCAGAGAATTGGTAAGCATGTCTGAGGGTGACAAAGTGTTCAGCCACTATCTTCCACAACATACCAAAGTGGAGACAGATGCAACGTGTAGACAACAGAGGACAGAGACTCATACAGACAATTTCAAAGCACATTCCTCCGTGACTTAACCCATCATGACAGTGCGCCCCAGCTATGGAAACAACATGACATGCTCCCACCCCCACAAGTTCATAAAGATCTTTTTTGTGTCCAAATAATACGGAGACACACAAGACTGCAGGAACTCCTGACTCCATCACAAAAGAGATACACAGTGTCCACTTCATCTGTCATCACTGTTACTCCGGCAAGACAGTAAACCCTGGAGATCCTTACTACCCGCCATTATAGTGGTCCACATAGATGCCCTGACAAAGTTGATTTGACTTCCAAATTGGATCACCGAAACGTGTCAAATGAGGGAACCCTATGAAGGAATCAGGAAGCTCCCCCCATGGACTCTAGAAATTTTGACTGAAATAAGGATTTATATCCAGGCAGACCCAATTCTAGATGGACTGGAAAATAATAATTGCAAGACATCCACAGGGATGCAAAATGATAAACTGAGTAGAATATTACCAAACATATATTTCACTCTTTGGACTGAAATAAGGATTTATATCCAGAATTAGACACACATATTAAGGTGCATACCTGTATGAGTGACAGTAGTAGAGACAGCATGATTGAGAATTAATTTCTTTTGTACTCCACTATACCACAGATTAGGTGGTTCTTCTGTCATTTAATTAATTTTTTTCGCACTTTTTTCTTTACTTCACAACTCACGTACCAATCTACGTACCAGGGAATCTTGACCTATGGGGACAGCACTTTATAGCCTATGAACCTTTGATCTACTGGAAAGCAAGAACACTTGACCATCGAGGGCACTGTCCCTATGAATTATTTAATTATTTAATTGTATTTATGAAATCAATGTTGTATGTCAAAATATATATCTTTTGTTAATCAGAAAAAATAGAGCCGTTTTCTCTTTTGTATATGTGGGTGTGTGTGTTTCAGTGCTCATGCCAGTTTCTAAGAAGCAGGATTTCAGAGATATATACCTGACCGTATAGTATACAAATGATTTTAAGTAATTCTAATCAAAACAACCCAACGGTGGAAATCTTCTTCCTTTTCTTCAAGTACCTTAACTGAGCCACCATTGAAAGAAGGGGTTACCCTATCCTGGTTACCATGACAATGTGTTCAGTACACCCGATTTGGCCTCGGTTTACCACCAAATTAGGCTTCACCCGGATCCAGGAGATTACACTACATTTGAACTCATGAAGGTACTTTTAAATTCAAGAGAATGCTGCTTCCGATCGTGTCAGATGTTGTTTTGTTCCAGAGGTTGATGCAAACCCTCTTGAAAGGAATTAAGGGTGTAGTGTGCTTTCAAGACAATGTTTTGTTCAGAGGAAAGGATGCAGTGGAGCATAATCAGCATATGTGTGAAGTTGTATAAATATTATAGATATTATCCCATGCCGGTCTCAGCCTTAGAAAGGAGAAGTGTCTCTTCTTGGTAGGCTCAATTGACCATTTAAGACATAAGATAAGTAGCCGGGGGCTGGAACTGAGAGAAGAATTGGTCTCAGAGATAGTGAACATGCAACCTCCTCAAGGATAAAAAAGGGTTAATGTAATTTGTAGGTCTAGTGGAATATTATTCCAGGTTCGCAAGGCATTTTGCAGACAGATATAGTACAATCAGAGTTGTGCAAGAAGGTTGTGAGTTTGACTTGACAGTGTCTGTCAGGAAGAATTTGAAGACATCAAAGATGCCATTGTGCGAGCACCGGCATTAGGCAACTTTGGCACTACATGTGAGGCTTATGTAATGATAGACGCGAGTGATTAGGGTTTAGGTGCATTCAAACAAAATGGTGTTGAAAAAGTAATTGCCTTTCCATCACGAGTACTGAAAGGTGCGGAGGAAAGTTATTCTGTGATTGAGAAACATGCCCTCTATGTGGTCTGGGCAGTGAGGAAGTTTAGAGCATTCCTGTTGGGAAGACCATTTATGATTTACACAGATTACAAGCCACTTGTGGTGGTGTTTATGAGCAAAGGCCTGAAAGGGTTCTGAAGAAGAATAATTAGATGTGTCATGTTATGCAAGATCATGAAGTGTTGGTGAATCATGAACCTAGAAAAAAGAATGTTATTGCTGACTATTTGTCTAGGGGGAGCTATCAATTATAGATGGAACAGGATGGTGGTGAGTTGGAAGAAGTTGGGTAACAAATGTTTGTGGTTTGTGAAGGAACCATCACAGAGCATGAGTGGTCAGAAACAGCAGGAGAGGATGTGAAGCTACAGCAGGGCACTGACTATCTCAGAGAGCTTGGAGTGGATGGGGGTCAGAAGATGGCTTATAAGTTTATCATAAGGTCAAAGATTATTTAAGTTTAGAAGGAGAGTACTTGTATAAGGCAGGATGCTTGGTACTGCCAAAGGGCATCTGAGGCGGACTACTGCAGATGGGTCATGGTTGTCATTTAGGAATGACAAAAAGCAAAGGAATATTGAGAAGAGATTATTGGTGGCCTGGGTTGGATTCAGAGATTTAGGAATTATTCAAGAGTTGTGTTTTGTGTGGAGAAGCAGACATGATGCCAAATAATTTTGTGCAGCCTTTGAGCCCTATAGGATAGACCAGCATGCCATGGAATTTCATGACATTGGACATCCTAGGTCCAGCCATTGGGAATAGTGGTGTTATGAAGTACGTCAATGTGTTGATGGACCTATCCTCCTAGTGGATCGAGATTAAAATTCCTAAAGAAGCCAACTCCAGGGCCGTGGTTGCATTTTTATGGAATGTTCCAGAGAGAAGGATCTCCCAGAAAACGTCTAACTGACAATGGAGTGCAATTGACTTTGAGGTTCATGGTGTCGTTTCCGGAAAGTATAGGAGTAAGTCATCAACACACCCCATTATATTATCCCAAAACAAATGGAGCTATGCAGAGATTTAATCACATGCTTAGGCAGGTAATTCGAATGGTGGCTGAGGCAGGTAGGAACGGGGAGGAATTATTAGACAAAATAGTGTGTACCTACCGTCTAGCGTCACATGCCACTGTGGGACTCATCCCTTTTGAGGTGTTAAAGAAAAGGAAGCCCTTAACCACAACCAATCCGCTGTGGCTGCGATGGTCTGGCTTTCTCGAATGGAATTGTAAAGATTTGAGAGAGAGTGTAACACTCAAGAGCATGATATGATGTGCAGAAGCATTTGAGGAGAAGAGAATATGGCTGAGGGTGACAAAGTGTTTATTAGAAGACCAGGACATGTTCTGAAATCTGAGAGCAGAATTTGGGGACCGCCGTCCATCCGAAGCGTGTTGGAGGCAGCTGCGGTGATGGAGGATGGTTGAGTTTGGAACAAGGGAACGTTAGCTAGCAGTGAAGTGGGGGAGTTGGAGGTGTGATGTGTTGTTTATTATTTAACCTGTTAGTTGTTTATATACCTATAGTGCATGATGGGACAGCAATATCATGAGAGAATGGATCACACTATGGAGCCATGGAGAGAGAATGTTTGGGGATGAGAAGGGTTCATCAGTTGGTGAAGTGAGACAGGGGCTGGAGTAGCTGGGTTCCCCATTTACTCATGTACTTGATGACTATTGATACTACAAATACAGCAACTCTTTGTATTTTACCTGGGTGCCAGCCTGCCTTTATATTACTAGACATTTATATTCATCACCCAGTTCTAGTGTACCTTAGAGAAACTCTATTTTTAATTGTATGCTTGCAGTCAAGATGGAGAAAAGAAGCCTGGCCCATGGAAGCAGTATTAACATGTGCACTAGCTTTCTGCTGCCTTAGCATAATTAGTCATAATCTTGCTTATACTGCCAAAAGTATATTCATTTATTAACATCCAAAGCAGCTTCAAATGAATGGTGATTGGAAAGTCTGTGTCTCAATTGTATTATGTATATACATCTTCCGTTGAAGATGGTAGGAATGACCCTGGGAGACCTGGCTTGCCCATCTCCTCATAGAAAACCATTGTACTTATAAGGAGTGAAATACTACTTAGTGAATTCAGTGAGTAAATGTGTTGAAAACCGATTTTAGTTGTTGAAGGGGCGGGGTTACACAGTGTTAGGTTTGCTTCTGGATTCTGCACTTTCAGTTCCTGTGTTTACCTTTTGGTGCTGCCGTTAAAGATTTACCAAACGAGTCTCACCCAAGATTCAAGGCCAGCATCAGATTTTTCGGAGAGGCGAATGCTGCTGTAAGGGGACCTGCTTGAATAAAAGTTCTTGCTGTGTTATAAGCACTGCGAGAGATAATGCAGAGTACTGTCACTATTGTGGTTGTGGCACAAGTAGAAGTAGTTAGGGTTCTAATTAAAAGATCAACAAATATATTCAACTGTTTCCTCCCCCTTATTTTCTTAGCTCTTTTTCATTTCATTTTTACATATTTGGATGTTGGTTTTGAATTTCTCATTAGAATCTTTTAGACGTCTAACTTTGGACTTGCTATGTCGCTTAGAAGCTTCCCAGTGCCAATCACGAAGCAATGCTTTGTTTTTTTAATTTAAGAGATCTTTTCAAATGCATAATTGTATTCCAATCAAATGTACCTGCTGCAGGAAACCCATCATATGTTTCCCCCTGCATAATGCAATTCCATTTCTGTAAATACTTTCAAATATCAGGACTTTAAAATATGTACCCAACATGAGCTGGAGTGCCTTGTCCATGGTTGGGCAGTCTCCCAACTGTGCTGTTCAAATTCTCACTCTTTCAACAAGGCACGTGGGCATATGAGATATCAATCAAACATGATGGTGTCACTGCCAGATTGCCAGATTGGAGACATCACATATCTGACTTCTCCAAGAAGTCACACTACCAGCTACACCTCCTCAGAGGTATCCTTCCTTTCCTCTCCTTCCCCCAGAAGCTCACTGTCTATAGAGCCCTGGTTCTCCCGAAGCTTGACTACTGTAACAGCCTCTATCTAAATCTGCCTGCCTCTACTCTCCGCCCTTTGCCACTCATCCAGAACAGGACTGCGAGACTTGTCCTTGGCCTCAAGCCCAGGGACCGTATCTCTCCAGGACTGAAATCGCTACACTGGCTCCCAATGACTGCAAGGATCAAGTTCAAAACCCTCTGCATTGTCCACAGGGCCTTTTGGGGCCTTGGGCCAAAATACCTTCAACTCTCTCTTCCTAAATATCTTCCTTCTCGAGCTCTTTGCTCATCCGCCTCCAACTCCCTCAGGGTCAGTCGCTTTTCCAAACAACGAGTTGGTGGCAGATCTCTATCCGTTGCAGGGGCCTCCCTCTGGAACAGCCTTCCTTCCTCCCTGAAACTTGAGGAGAACCATTTCCGGTTCCGGAAGCACCTCAAAACCTTCCTCTTCGCCTCCGCTTTCTCTCCCTCTCTCCCCTGCTAATGTTATTGAAACTGCACTGAATCTGCAACTGGGCCACTCGCCGTTCCCGGTCCTTGGTCCAGCCACTCTCCCCTGCACTGCCTCCCTGGCACCCCCTGCACTACGGGACTGTGTCTGTATCCCACAGCTCCCCCATCCCAGCACTTATCTGCACTTACTCGCACTGCCACTAGTTGGCCCTTGTTTTTTTTTCTTCCTGTATGCTATTAACCCTGTAATGCACTTCCCCCTCTCCCTCCCCCCCTGCACGTCTCCCTTTCCCCTCTACCCTTGAACTTGCGCGATCTGAATGACACCTGGCCTAGTAGGATCGTTGTCTGTCTCCCCTTGTTTCCCCCCTTGCCTCGTCGCGCCTTGATACACTTGTGTATAGGCGCGTTACAAATGCCATATCATATCATATCATATCATATCATATCATATTGCAGTCAGCAATAGGATGGATAACACCCTGTTAGACAATGCTCAGCTTTCCCACTAGCTTTAAAAACTCCCACACATAGGGGATACTTCGTACGGCTGGAGCCTGCTAATCCCAGTTCTGGTCAATGGCTTCATTCATTCGTTTATCATCATCCTTTCCTTTTCCCCATTAATTTATCACTGGTTCATCCCACTACTCTAATTAAAGTGTTTACCCTAGCAGATTTAAATAACCATTTTCAGTTACTTTTCACAGTTAATTCAGAAAGCATCAGTATATGATATTTTCTGCAATTATTAATGCATATTTATACAGATTCCAGAACTGATTGAACTTTTTAAAAATAAGTTTATGGCTTATGTCCAAGAAAGCCATGTCCAAAAAAATACATCAAGCTTGCAGCCAGCGCACCTCCACAATTCTACAGAGATTTAAAATGGCCCCTTATCTGTCAAAGTCGGTGTCAGGGCATCACAGATAAGCAGATATTGCCATGTCATCTGGCCATTGCGAGCCAACGTTGCAGCACCATGATTGTCAAAAGAAAATCCTTCAGCACTCATATTTTAGAGCAATAGCTACAGGTGATAGAGTCAGCTTTATTTCAGTGTGTCAGCAGTGAAAGGAATCAAGTGACCCCGTCTCATAAAGAAGAAACCCCCCAAAACAACACACTTTTCTAGGTGGTTCCACCTGCAAAATAACCAGATCTATTTGTGCGTGTTTCACATGACATCACATTTGATTCTCATAGTATTTCCACCTTGAAAATGTATCTATCTTGTGAGTGTGCTGTCTATTGCTTATACCTTTCCATCTAACAGAGCAATATACCCTCCTCCCCATCCCCATTGTAAGCCTGCCTCCCCGCTTCATTTGGCCACATAGTTAAAGCTGGAAACATCTGCCTCTTTGCGTCATGCTATATCACGTGCGATATCTTTATCAGGTTTTCAGAAGCAGAGCCTTGCTCTGGAGAATTGCCTTCCAAATGCATAGCCTTATGGGATTTACCACATTTAAATGGCATTGCATTTAAAAATGGCTACCAGTGTTCGTTCCCAACCACAGATATAGCATTTTCTGTAGACAAAGTGGGATCTCATTTAAATATATTCCATAAGATCTCAAGCATAATTTCCCCTTGTTTTTGTTTTAAATTGTGTTAAAGGCAATTTGGTTTACTTATAACCTTTTGCTTTAAAATGCTTTACACTTTTAAACATGAATGTACTACACATCTCACTTCTCTAATAACACTTAACATCTATTAAGTGCTTAGTAATAGTCCGAGATTACGCAATCATGATAATAAAGTACAATTCTTTTTCCCCATCAACATCGCTAAAAATGTCTAACTATTTAACATCTCTACATTAAACAGAAACCTTCCAAAATATTGCAAATGTATCGCATGTAAATCCTCACAGTCCACAAATTAGTGTGTAAGGGATTCAACCTTACAAGTGACTTGAAGATCTTGCACATCAGCCTGGAGTGTGGAATTTTTTCACAAGCTCCAATCTCATAAATTGGTAATTGATTAAACTGAAGTCTCATGAAAACTCTTACATTGACCTTACCAGGCCACTTTATGCAGCAAGATTTAGGGGCCGATTCATGGAACAAACGTGCGGCGAAAATCTTCGCGCAAGCAGGCGCAAGCAGGCGCAAGCAGGCGCAAGCGGAAAAAAACAGGCGCACGCGCACGAGTGCGATTCATGGAAGTCCCTGCGCGTGTTCACCTCAGGATGTGCGCCAAACCCGTGCATGGCGCACAAGTCACTGCAACATCCCGAAAGGCGTGCGCGACGCGCACAGTGAAAGCGCACAACCTCAGCTCATACACCAGAAAGTGGGCGGGACACGGGGCGTAACGCGCGGAATGGGGAACAACGCGCGAAAATAAGGGCGTAACTGGGGATGTACTGCAGGGAAGCAGACGGAACGCCCACACGCACGCGAACCACACGTATTCATGGAATCGAATAGGGCAAAGCCACGCACAGCCAAAGACACGCACAAGCTGAAACACGTCCGCCACACGAAGGCAGGCGGTAGAGTCCCAGCGCATCACAAAAGTGGGAACATACAGCAATTGGGCCTGTGCGAGCGGGGCACGTGTATTGCGGGGGTGCATGGGAAGCAACACACGCAATCGAGCGGGGTACGTGTATTTCGGGGGCGCGCGGGAAGTTACACATGCGATTGAGCGGGTTATGTGTATTTCGGGGGCGCGCGGGAAGTTACACACGCGATTGAGCGGGGTACGTGTATTTTGGGGGTGCGCGGGAAGTTACACACGCGATTGAGCGGGGTACGTGTATTTCGGGGGTGCGCGGGAAGTTACACACGCGATTGAGCGGGGTACGTGTATTTCGGGGGTGTGCGGGAAGTTACACACGCGATTGAGCGGGGTACGTGTATTTCTGGGGTGCGCGGGAAGTCACACACGCGATTGAGCGGGGTACGTGTATTTCGGGGGTGCGCGGGAAGTTACACATGCGATTGAGCGGGGTACGTGTATTTCGGGGGTGCGCGGGAAGTTACACACGCGATTGAGCGGGGTACGTGTATTTCGGGGTGCGGGGGAAGTATCCCATGCAACATCAGCAGGGTACGTGTATTCCAGGGGTGCGCGGGAAGTCCCACACGCAATTCCATCAGGGTACGTGTATTACAGGGGTGCGCGGGAAGTTCCACACGCAATATCATCAGGGTACATGTATTACAGGGGTGCGCGGGGAGCAGCACACGTGCATTGCACGTGTGGGTCCTCCCAGGTGTTCCCCCTACACCCTCCACGGCCCCTGCAGGTGGCTCACACCACAGGGGCCTACCCAGCACATGTCATGCAGGCACCCCATCCACCATGGCCATGCCCACCAGCCAACCCACATGTCAACTTGCACTACTGCCCAACAACGCATGTCCCCCTGCACCCCCAGCCACCAGGGGCACCCTCCACCAGGCCCCCACCCATGTCTCCCACCACCCCCAGCCCCCAGCAGTGCAGGGGCAGCCTCCACCAGGCCCCCACCCATGTCTCCCAACACCCCCACCCCCCAACCACCAGGGGCACCCACCACCAGGCCCCCACCCATGTCTCCCACCACCCCCACCCCCCAGCAGTGCAGGGGCAGCCTCCACCAGGCCCCCACCCATGTCTCCCACCACCCCCACTCCCCAGTCACCAGGGGCAGCCTCCACCAGGCCCCCACCCATGTCTCCCACCACCCCCACACCCCAGCCACCAGGGGCAGCCTCCACCAGTCCCCCACCCATGTCTCCCAGCACCCCCACCCACCAGCAGTGCAGGGGCAGCCTCCACCAGGCCCCCACCCATGTCTCCCAGCACCCCCACCCCCCAGCAGTGCAGGGGCAGCCTCCACCAGGCCCCCACCCATGTCTCACACCACCCCCACCCCCCAACCACCAGGGGCAGCCTCCACCAGGCCCCCACCCATGTCTCCCACCACCCCCACCCCCCAGCACTGTGGGGCACCTGCCAGCAGGCCCCCACCCATGTCCAACTCATGTTCCCCACCACCCCCAACCCCCAGCCACCAGGGGCAGCCTCCACCAGGCCCCCACCCATGTCTCCCAGCACCCCCACCCCCCAGCATTGTGGGGCACCTGCCAGCAGGCTCCCACCCATGTCCAACTCATGTTCCCCACCACCCCCAACCCCCAGCACTGTGGGGCACCTGCCAGCAGGCCCCCACCCATGTCCAACTCATGTTCCCCACCACCCCCACCCCCCAGCACTGTGGGGCACCTGCCAGCAGGCCCCCACCCATGTCTCCCAGCACCCCCACCCCCCAGCCACCAGGGGCAGCCTCCACCAGGCCCCCACCCATGTCTCCCACCACCCCCACCCCCCAGCACTGTGGGGCACCTGCCAGCAGGCCCCCACCCATGTCCAACTCATGTTCCCCACCACCCCCACCCCCCAGCCACCAGCAGCAGCCTCCACCAGGCCCCCAACCATGTCTCCCACCACCCCCACCCCCCAGCAGTGCAGGAGCAGCCTCTACCAGGCCCCCACCCATGTCTCCCACCACCCCCACCCCCCAGCCACCAGGGGCACCCACCACCAGGTCCCCACCCATGTGTCCCACCACCCCCACCCCCCAGCAGTGCAGGGGCAGCCTCCACCAGGCCCCCACCCATGTCTCCCACCAACCCCACCCCCAGTCACCAGGGGCAGCCTCCACCAGGCCCCCACCCATGTCTCCCAGAACCCCCACCCCCCAGCACTGTGGGGCACCTGCCAGCAGGCCCCCACCCATGTCCAACTCATGTTCCCCACCACCCCCACCCCCCAGCACTGTGGGGCACCTGCCAGCAGGCCCCACCCATGTGCAACTCATGTTCCCCAGCCAACATGTCATCACAATCTAGATCCCTGGTCCCTATGGTCAGCCTCCAAATGCAAAACACCCACCCGAGTATTGCATCCACCCCAATTGCAAGTTCCGAAACAAACACATTTCCCACACATACACCCAATGGGTGTCAGTGAATCTCAAAACACATATCATGAAATGCATGAAACCAATGAGATACCACACATTGAAGTTCACCAAAAAAAATATGTATTAAAGGAAACATAAATAGAATAAAAAATGAAAAACCGAAACGTGAATGTACAAAAATGAAAAGAAGCATGTCCGTTAAAAAAAACAAAACCAAAAATAAAATTCCAAAGTAATGTTGTCCAAAGTCAATGTCCACAAAACAAAATCCAATGGGAAATAAAAAAGAAAGCCATTGCTCCATGGTTAAAAAGTGAAAGAAAAATACAATCCAACTGCGAACTATGTACATGGAAACAAGCCAGGGTCCATTATCCCAACAAAATAAAGGAAACCTATCTAACTACACTAACTAATAAAATAAACTATATACAAAAATGTGGCCAATGTCCGAAAGGTCCAAATAAAATAAAAACAAAAATGAAACCTAACACTACCTACATAACTATGTACAAGGGCAGCGGGCTAGTTTCACGGCTCACTTGTGGATGTCCCGGGCCAGGGCATCATCGAACTCCTCCTCAATGTCCCGGAGGCGGTCCTCCTCCATGGCCCCGAGGGTCCGCAGGGCCGTCGACGTCTCCACCTCCAAACCCCTGCGGATTGCCTCGAGGCACTCGGCCCGCCTCAGGGCCCTCCGCATGGAGTTCTCCGCCCTGACCATTGTGAGCCGTGCCTCTTCCGCCCGCTGCCGCTCCGCATCTATGGCGTGGCCCAACCGCTGCCACACGGAAGACACTCTCTGTCCTGGGTCCTCCTGCCCTCCGGCCGATGCCTGCCCCTCCGATGTTGAAGGCCCCGAGCCTTCATGGCTCCCACCACGTTGCTGCTGCTGCTGTGCCTCTGCCCGTGCACTGCCTCCTGCTGCCTGCACATCCTCCGCCGGCTGGGGTGCAGTCATAGATGTGGCCACCGCTGCTGGACGTCCGACTCCCGAATGTGGCAGGGATGCCTCCTCCACCAGCCTGGCCGCACCGTCAGAGGCAGCTCCACATGGCACCCAGGTGACTGATGGGTGGGAAGATGGCACAGAGGACGATTGGCGCGTAGGGGGTCCAGTTGAGGAGGGGGTCGGAGCAAGCCCCATCAGACGGAGGAATCCGGCCTGGGTGACCTGTCCCAGCAGGCTGACGTTGTCAACGAGCCATTCGAGATGACGTGCAGTCTCTTCATGAAAAGACTGCAGGTCACCTCGCATGGCCCGTTGACGCAACGCCACACCAGCCAGGACAGGCTCAACCCGGACCTGGGTAGCCACGTCCGCAGGCAGAGGAAGGCCAGGTGACGTGAGCTCATCCCCTTCCTGAAAACGGGTCTGGACGTAGGCATCCCTGCTGGTGCAAGATGATGCAGGGACAGGATCGGGGACAGGATTGCACACAGGCACCTCCGCGGCGGCCTGTGCTGCCTCCTGTCCCTGGTCCTGCACTGCACCACTAGCACCAGTGGGATCCCCACCTCCAGACCCCGTCTCTGGTGCTTGCACGGCCTCCTCCTCCACCAAACCCCCCACCAACCTGGATGACTCAGTGCCATCTTCCCCTGTTGGACCCTGTGGGGTCCCAGCTGCCCCTTCTGCTGCCGAGGAGTCCAACTCCAACCTCCGCCTCTTGGACCTCCCCCCGGCAGCTGCGGCCTGGGACGCGGCACCGGACTCCTCACTCCCCGACGAGATGACAACATGGGAGGGGAGCCGGGCCTTGCGTCTCCGGCTGGCGGTGGGATCCCCGCCGCTGTGCTCCACAGCACCTTCTTCATCAGTTGACGCTGCAGACAGGGAGAAACAAAACACAGGCATCAGGGCACTGTACAATGGACACATACACACATGACAGTTGTACATGAGTGGCATTGGCAAACCTCAGACATGTCATCACAATCCCCAACACACATGTCATTACTACTCGCACACATGAGCCATACCACAGCCATATCGCAACTGCCACAACCATCCATACACATACAACAGCATGAGCAGCCAAAGGTGAGCCAGACATCACATGCAACACAGGAAGTACACCACACATGTACACACACCACCACACTTGCATGCATGTGTACACCTCTGCCAAGTGTCGCACTGTTCAGACGGGCATCCATGTCACATCTGCCAATCAGGCTTCCACATACCGCTGTCACATGCATCCATGTTGCATCACTGTTGCACTCTTGTCAAATACACACACATGCACATGTACACAGTGCTGATACATGCAGCTGAAAACAACATACATGCGTGACATCACGGACATGTCTACTTACATACACATTCATCCAAACATGTGTGCCCACACAACTGCATTTGGCATGCAAGCCTACACACACAAGCACCATCCATGTCTCACACATTACAGCCCTCGCATGTGTCAGCCCCACGGCCCTGTACACCCCCACCCATACTCGACCCCATACAAACAGATGTGCAACCTGCACACTACTGAATAATCACCACACGCACTGCTCACAATCAGGATGCATGTACACTCACCGCTCGACTCCAGACGGGTCTGCTTCTCTAGGACCTGGACGTGGAGCGCTGGGGATATGCGTTCCAGGACCCTCATCTGTTCTTCCGACAAGTGGCCCCGGCACCCCTTGGCATCCGCTGCCTTCAAGAGGCGCCGGTCCTTGTTCAGGGTCCTGGACCTGAAGTCCTCCCAGCGCTTCTTGACATGTTGTAAGTCGCGGACTGCCACCCCCTCCGCGTTGATGGCAGTCACCATGTCAGTCCAGATCCGAGTCCGTCCTTACTTGTCGGCACGGGAACTTCCGAAGAAGGCATCATACTGCCCCAGGACTTGCTCCACCAGGACACCAACTTCAGTGGCACTGAGCTGGTGCCCCTCTGCCTCTCTGGCCGGGGGTTGTCAGTGGTCCCAGATGGTGTTTGCCCCGACATGACAACCCCAGAGGCAGGAGTGGTTGGGCAACTGGGTCCTGGGGCTAGGCTGTGGAGCGATGGAATCCCAGTCGGGAGTCTTCGGTTCCAGCAGGGGTGGTCACAGCAACAGCACCCCTGGCTGATGTGCAGGCAGCAAATGGCAGGGCACGTGGGCAGCAGGCAGTCAGGCAGCAGCAGATGGCAGGTGGGAGCGTGCTCGGGGCACTGGGGGGCAGTAGTTCGGCCTTCTGGGCAGGAGCGTGGTCTTCTGTGTGCTTACGCGTGGCCAGCTTGATACGGAGTGATTTGGTACGTGAAAAATCTGCACGTCAGCGTGTAATTCGAGGAAAGGCCCTTAGCGCGTAAGCGCGTCTGCACGCATACGCATTTTCATTGGACAGAAGGCCCCTCAAGCGCAAGCGCCCCTGTGACGTGACGCGTACAGACGTGCATGGGCATTTCAGCGCACGTGAAAAACTGCACGTCCGCGTGTAATACGCGGAAAGGGCCCATGTGCGTAAGCGCACGTTGAAAACTGCACGTCCACGTGTAATACGAGGAAAGGCCCTTAGCGCGTATGCACGGCAGCACGCATATGCGATTTCATTGGACCAAAGGCCCTTAGCGCGTGAGCGCGTCTGTGACGTGTGCAGGTGTTTCCCTCATTGCACGTGATGACAGAACACACATGGATTTCCACCAATCGCGTGTGAAAGTTCAAGGCACCCCGGAACACACGTACCCAGGCTAATTGCGTGTGGAACTTCCCGCGCACCCCGAAACACACGTACCCAGGCCAGTTGCGTGTACGCTCACTCCCCTCCGATCACACGCGATGACACTCGGACCGTATCCGAATACGGGAAACCCGTGCACGGCAAAAGACGTGCACAGGCGTCAACGCGTCTGCCACACGAAGGCAGGCGGAAGCGTCCCCGCGCACAGCATAAAAGTGCGCGCAAACAACAAACGCGTATATACAGCTCCGATGAATGCCCCATTTGTCGCTGCACTGATAGTGGGACACCGCAGGAGGAGGAGAATAGCCAGGGCACGCATTTTCGCACCACGGACAAGCCTTTTTGGGATGCCTGACGACCAGGTCTATGGCAGGTATAGGTTTCCACTCCATATCATCCTAGACCTGGTCAGGGAGTGGGAAGATGACCTCACATCCCCTACCCTTTGCTCCTAAGCATTGAGCCCCTTGGAAAAGCTGCTCAATGTCCTGCATTTTTTGGCCACTGGGTTATTTCAGCGGACCACTGCCATAGTGGGGGGGGTCTCACAGGCCACGCAGTCACGCTGCCTACACCAGGTACTGGCAATCATGACAGCGCGCCCCTCAGTCCGCAGGCACATATACATGCCCAGAACACCCACAGAAAGGCAGGCCGTTGTCCTGGATTTTTTCAGGGTGCACACTTCCCCAAAGTGCTCGGTGCCATAGATTGCACCCATGTGGCCTTACGTCCACTTAGGGCCATTGAGCACATCTACCGAAACCGCAAGCACTGGCATTCCATCAATGTACAGGTGGTATGTGATGCAAAGGGAATCATCACCTCTGTCTATGCAAACTACCCTGGCTCCACCCATGACAGTTTCATATACAGAATGTCCGCCCTGAGGCGGGCCCTGGAAGCTGGGCAGCATGGCGACACATGGCTCCTAGGTCAGTACAAATGCCCTTGCACATGCATGCAAGTCACACACAGACAAATATCCAAACCCTAATAATCTCAACTATTATCACCTCCCCAGGGGACAGTGCCTACCCTCTGAGCAACCACATGATGACGCCAATCCGGAACCCCACCACACCACCCCAGGTAAGATACAACGCCGCCCATATTGCAACCAGGGGCATAGTGGAGCGCACATTCAGAGTGCTCAAGACACGTTTCCGCTCCCTTGACCGCTCTGGTGGGCAACTACTCTATGCACCACCAGTAGTGTGCAGGATCATTGTGGCAGCATGTGTCGTGCACAATGTTGCAACACGGCAGGGCGTCCCGGTGGACATGGTGGTGCCCCCACATCCCCAACCACAGGCACAGGCGCTGCCCATGGGAGGGGACAGGGCACGTGGCGAGGAAGCCCGGACCCAGCTTGTGGCCACATTTTTCACCTAAACTCCCACCCCTGCGGAGTGCACACAGGCCTGGCACATACCAGGTGACAATCGATGATGACAAAGAGACAGTTAACTGTCACAACCCTACCACCCTGAGAAAGTTGCCATGGAAGTGCCACATCCTCTGCATTCCTAGCTACTTAAACACAAGCTATCCTGTGTGACCAAAAGGCACACATATGACATATGACATGATATGGGCCATACACAAGTATACCAAGGCGCAATGAGGCAGGGAGGGGGGAACAAGGGAACACAGAGAACGGTACTACTAGGCCAGGTGTCATTGAGATCGTGCAAGTGCAGGGGTAGGGGGAATGGGAAAAGTGCAAGGGGAAGGGTGGGAGGGAGTCCAGTACAGGGGAAGTAGCCAAAAAAAATAATACATAGGTCGCCTGGTAGCAACTACAAAGGTAAGTGCAGACAAGTGCTGGGAAGGGAGGGCTGTAGGGATAGAGAGACAGTACTGCAGTGCAGGGGTTGCCAGGGAGGCAGTGCAAGTGGAGAGTGGCTGGGCCAGGGACCGAGGTCGGTGAGAGTGGCCCAGTTGCAGCTCCTGTGCAGTTCCAGTGGATAATTCTGCAAGGGAGAGGCAGACAGTAAGCAGAAGCAAAGAGGAAGGTCTCGAGGTGCTTCCAGAACTGGAGTTGATTCCCCTCAAGTTCAAGTCAGGCCGGAAGTCTGTTCCAGGGGGAGGGCCCTGCTGCGGAGAGAAATCTACCCCCAGCTAGTTGCTCTGAGAAGCGGATGACCCGGGCATGCAAGGTGTGCATCACACACACCTGCAAAACAGGCCATGGCCATCACTGTCATGTCACTCAAACCCTCCCAAACATCAACATGACATGGCACGCAATACCTATACACCAATGCAGTAACGATAAGGTACACATTGCCATGTCCTAAATGCACAGTGGCATCGGACACTGCTGCCTGACCCGGAATCAGATGAAATGACAGACCAACAAAATCTCCCACCCAAAATAAGTCATTTCCAAATGCATTACAACAGTCGTAGACGTAACATGACAATGAATGCCTGTCTACATGTACATTATGCATTGCAAAATCAACACTGCAGCTCATGTGTGCAGTGTCCTACTCCTGCATCACACTGCTCAGCGCACAGCACAGTGAACAGCCATTGTGTGTGATGCACACCCTGAGCATCACATCTAAGTGACAGACCACGTCAAACATCAAATTAGGCATGTACTGGATCCATGATCGGTCACAGAACATTTGCTGCCGGGACACAGTGGGCACCAGAAGGCACACAGTGTACACGTGGATATGCAAGGGTGGGAGTACATGTAGTGCATCAGAGTGCAAGTGTGTGGTTCTGCAAGGACATGCACTCCACATATGCATGTGCACTCAAGTGACCATCAGTGTTCCCTACACATCACATGTGAACATCCACCATGTGTACACCCCAGCATGTCAAACCACAACTATCCCCTCGCACCTGAAAGGAAAACACAACACATGAACAGGCATTGATCAGCAGAACACAACGTGTACATAGGATACCACCATTACTATGTCAGAGTTCCCATCACACTGCAGGGCAAGGCAACTATCAACAACAACACCCCCCCTCCCTCACAAATGACCATGACCCACTGAACAACTCCACCTGGGTCATGGAGCCTCCAAACCTCAATTCCACCTGGCCACAGGATCACCTTTACCCTTCGTCACCATCTCCCACCTTGTGTGTAGAAAGATGCCTGAACCCTCAGAATCCATACTCATTTCCAAAATCACAAAATCAAAGGCAGAAAAACGAACCCGTACACCCTCCAGTAGATGACTTGACGTAGCAGTACCTCACAAAGGCCAAGTACTACCACAATGATGCAACAACCAAGGTAGCACAGCAAAACAATGTCACGACAGGATGTGAGAGATGTGTGGTATATGACATAGGATGATGCACCATGAATGGATGTGTACTGTCACAGGTCCCCTGTACAGGCGTGGGAGTGTCACGAAACAACCACCCCACCATGTCCCGGGTGCCTGCAAGGTCAAACTCACACAGGCCCCTGAGACCCTGGAGGGGAATGAGGTTCAGGGATATGCAGTCGGGACAGGTGTTGACACACTGGATGACTGGAATGAGTGGCAGGAGAGGGGAGGAGGAATGACACATGAAACTAGGGAATGCACGAAAATGTACAACCTGCATGAACACATACACAATCCAAACAAACTTGGACATCATTGTCATGGCCTTCTGTAGTCCAGGTTCAGGAGTGGTACGAACCAACCACCCCCTCTAGGGTTTTGGCACCTGCAAGTTCGGGGCTTACACAGGCATCCGCAACCCCAGTGGGGAAAGAGGGTCAGGGAACGTTGCTTGGATAGGCACGGGAAGCAGGAACACCGGGTAGAGGGTACAGGTTTCAAAATTGCATAGGATCACGGGTGATTAGGGAGAAAAAACATACCAAATTGAACCACACATACATCCATGCATCAGTACACTCCCCAGCAAGCCTATGCAGAGCAGTTCATAAGAAAAACAACAAGACACTTAGCTCTGGTTTTGAGTGCTGGCCTCCTGCCTGCGCACTCTCAGGTCCGGTTACAGGAGCACTGCAATGCTGCAAAGAGAGCCACAGTCAACAACCTGTACGTGCCAATTACTCATAAACACAACACCAAACATGCCCCATAGCAACAAACTACTCTACAAACAGACAATCTGTGGTTGATGCTTTGTACCCATATATGACATCACCCCTGTGACGGTTCATACACAGTCAATGCAGTAAGTCAGCCGCTGGTGGGTGCCTGGCAAATGGAACACCAATGTGTCACAATTCACACAACATGCAATGTTCCCTGGGTAAGCAGACAGACCCATATAGCAAGCCATGACTACAGAGCAAGTTGCGTACCACCATGACCGAAACAAAGTTGGCAGTGCATTTATCATGATGTATGTGGAAAAGACATGCACTGCACCCGAGTATGTCCCTTGCTGTATGTCCCTGTGAGCTGCCCCTTTCCATGTCTCGGAAGGCTACATGGTTGATACAAGTGCTCAATGGACCTTGGTGTACCGGAGGGTATGTGCCACTGCCCCTGCATGTGTCCCAGACAACCCTACTATCAACAGCCATCAGTCCACAAACACATCTGAGCTGCATTGTGTGCTTCAACACCAATATTCGTCTAAGCTCACCCTCAGTGCTGTGACTAAGCCTGCATGTGCAACTCGCCTGGTGCAAGCTTTGCTGTGTCGTGGCCCCCCTGTGTCGTGGTCACCTTGCCTGGAGTTCCTTGGAATATGTCAGCAGTTCTAGGATGTGGGTCTGCAATCACTGTGCCTCTGCTTGTGCACACATGTGCATGTGGGCACCAACAAACGGGTCCAGAATTCCGTCGTCCAATGGGCCATGTCTGCTGGCAAAGGTGCTCTGGAGGCTCATCCCCCTGCAGAAAGGGCATGAAACACATGATTAATGCTTCAAAGTCATCTGTGTGTGTCTCATCAGGCATCTCATTACTTGACCATGTCAGAGAGTCACATCACAAATCACACCATCAGTCCGTCTTTCACCTCCAAAGTGTGGAACACTATCTACAGCATGAATTGCAACAAGCACATGTACAGGAAAGATATGAAACATACTACACAATGCATAGCAATCAATGTCCACATTAATCATGACACACCCCATCTAGCAAAAGCTTAACAGTGGACAATGACACCTAAATCATCCCCACTAGGGGTGTCAACACAAGTCACACAGCACCAGACATGCCACAGATATGACAGTCCAAAGCCCTTGTGTAAAATGCTGTAACACCGAACCATCCTTGCGAGCCCATGGATAAGAGAGGCAGGAGTGGCATATGTGAGTCAAGGAACCCAAGCAGCAAACACATACACAAGACAACCATGAAGGGCCCAGCTGGAACAGACAGTGGATGCCTTCAAAAGCCACAAAGCACCGCACCGTCACATGAAAGCACAATAGACTAGCAATTTTAAACTAAATCAACTATTAACTAACTACACTAACTATGGAAAACCTACATTATCTATTTAAACTAACTATCAAACAGAAACTTAACTAACTAAACTAAAAGAAAAATCAAAAATGGCCACATACGACCCGGGGGGGAGGAGAGGCACCCAGGAGGGGGGAGGTACAGGGTGCTGCTCAACATCCACATGCGAGGATGCTGAGCCAAAAAAAACTCCTCCATGGGCTCAACGCCTGCACAGCACGACCTATGTGGGAGATAGATGGTCATCCGAGTCTGGCTCATCCTGGAAAGGAGGACGTGGCACAGTAGCCTGGCCACGCCGAGCCGCAGCTTGCCCCTCATCGGCAGCAAGTCTGCCGGACGGGTGAGCCTGGTTCTGTGTGGCGATGTGACGCAGGTCTGCATGCAGAACCTCCCGTGATACATGTGCTTCCTCTTGCAAGGTAGCACGGGTAACACGGAGCTCCTCCTGCAAGGCCTGGCTGGACAACCGCTGCACCTCCCGGCAAGCCTGTAGCTCAGCCGAGATGGTATGCTCAAGCTGTGCAAACCTCTCCTCTGCCTGCTGCCTCTGGGACATCATAAGGACACCCAGAGTGGATCCAAGGGAAGCATACTCCTCCCTCAGGGCATCCATGTGCGCCTCTGCGTGAGCAGCAATTGCTTGACGCAGAGACGACATTTCAGCCTGGTGTGCCCTGTCTGAGGCCGCCATGCCCAGCCTGAGCGAGCGGGCCGTGGACCGTGCCGCCTGCTGCTGGAGAAGCACCTGCCTAGTAGTAGGGAGCACAGATCGGGCCACACGCTCCATGCTCTCAGCGATGTTCTCCATTGCTGCCCCCTGCCGTTCGGAATTGGCAGTCATGTCTTGCTCCCACTCAGTATACAGCGGTTGCGCGCGGCGACCGCGTTGCCGGGCTTGACCCCTGCGGGACCCAAGGACCGGGGGTCCTCGCTGTGTTGGCACCGCCTGCGGCTGCACGACTACATGCCCCCGTCGACGTGATGTCCCAGGCACATCAGTGACTGGTGTGGAGGGTGACCCTGCGTCCCGATCCACCACGGGCGGAGGAACCAAGACTGTCTGATCCCTCAGTGCATGTGTCACAGACAGAGGAGTGTCCACATCAGAATCACTCACCCCAGACACATGGACTTGATGCTCACCCAATTCAACATGGACGTCAGAGTCGTCATCAAGGCTGGACTCATCTCTCCAGATATGCAGATCATTATTCCTTTGAAGTCTGTACCGCCGAAACGCATTGCTAACCAGAGGGGATACAAGGTCCATCACACTATACTGTGACATCTAGGACCTTTTCTTGTTTGTAAACCACCATTTCGAAGGACAAGGATACTTTGTCTATAAAGCTCCTTTCTTGTCAATTTGTTTTTGTTACTTCCTTTTTTCCCCCTGATGCGTAGGCAGACCCAATCCCAATATATAAAAACAAAAATTTTATTGGGGATATAAAAATAATTAATTTATTTGTTTCATTACAACTGTACAACAATAAGTTTCAATTTTATACTTTCATTTGTTCAGATTTCATTTGTTATCTAAAAGTGATGAAGAACAAATTTATTTTAATGTTTCTCATTTAGTGTTCTCATTCTGTTAATGAATCTATACCAAATAATTTGTATGTACCATTTATATTACTGATTTTATATGTCTTTACATGTTAGACCTCACCATGTATGTTATTTTTATTTGTTTTTCTTGACATAAAAAATGTTTTACTTTGCACTTTCAAGAATGTTTATGTCTCATTTGTGAAGGAATAACTTTGACTTCTAAACCGCATATAATATGTACAAATGACACTAGCTATTTAGGGTTTGGACCAGAAAAATAATTCTAATTCACTTATTGTTATATGGGCCAACCTTTTGATGCACCAGGACCTTGCTTTGTTGTAACATATAGACGTTCTTTGACCCCTCCTGGTGTGTCACTCCTGGGTCAGACCACTGCTGCCACATGGTAGCATTCCTCTCTGTACACATGGACTCATAGGCAGCCAGAGACAAGATGGACTGCAGCACTTGGGGGTTTTCGTGGCCTACCACCCCACGACCCCCACTAGTGCTAGGTTAATGTGGTGTTACCAACCCTGTGTCTGGCATGACAACACCATCCTCTGCCTCCATTGCGTCATCACCTGAAAAATAGAGAGAAAAAGGTCAATACACATGTCAGAAGCACACGACACACACACACACCGACAGCAAAAGCATCCGGCAGACATGTGACACACAACATATGACCTGGCATGCATGCTGGATCTACTTTGAATAGCTTCTGTGATCAGACCTGTTGAAAGGTGGCAGTTTCCATGGAAGTGGGTCTATGCAGTGCAGAAAATGTGTACGCCACTCACTACCTACATGTACAAGCACTACAGGGTGTGTGCCAGGAAATGTGAAGGCAGTGCAATGTCAAATTCAGACATCACGTGCATTGTGCATTCAATGTGTACCATGTCTAGAAGCCAAGCACCCCTCCACCCCAGTACCAAAGCAGGGATGCCTAGCATGGTATCAAAAGGCTGACCATACACCTGTGTATTGACAGGCAGTGTTGACTGGCATCAACAGCTTAATGTGATTCAAATTACAACACTGCAAATGATGCTGGGACAGTGGGCAGGACACATGATGGAAACTCCGGAGGCTGCCCACGTGTGAAGAAGACACAACAAGAGTTGGACAGAGTCATTGGCCATTGAACAGGCTGAGGCCTGTGAGCCACACAGATTGTCAGAGCCTAAACATGTGTGTAACGCAGGACTGAGCCACAGTTGACATGGGAAGGCTGATGAGATGGCAGGCAATGTATGTAACCAAGGACTTATATTACAGTGATCATCCAGTCAAGGACACATAGGGGCATGCGTGCAATGCACATGGAGCATGAATGGGCACTCATGTCCCTGCGGGACATCTGACCCATGCACATTACAAGTGAGATACCCTGCATCGAGTACTAAGGCTGTACCACACGGCATATGTCTGGCAGAATCTACGCTGGCAGTTAGCATCTACATAGGACACTTGTACAAGAAAGTACACATTGGCAAGATTGAAGCAGACCAGTGCAAAGGTGGAACTGGGGTGCAGAGTGGCGGAGGAGGGGCAAGGGAGCATGCCTACATGGATTCCCGCATGCAGGCAGAGGAGACATGCATGACGGTAGCATTGCATTACTTACACATCAGAACCATGTACACGTCACATGTAGCAGCAATCATGCACAACACATGCCACAAGTGAAACACACACGTCCTCAACAGACACGCATCAACACTCACTGGACTGGGCATCAAAGTCCAGCTTCTCTCCCACTCCTTCGACCAATTCAGGTGGTATGAACTCCGCAACGAGAGCCTCATGCGGAGTGAGTTCTTCCTCCTCTGGTGCAGGCCCACCGCCAGTCACCAGAGTCAAGTTGTAATTTGAGGCACGCTTGGCCTTAGTGCTGCGCTTGATGTCATTCCAACGCTTTTTGCACTCCTGCGCCGTGCGCACCTCATGGCCGAATGAACTGACATGTTCCGCAACATGCTTCCAGTAGGTGTCACGTTGGGCAGCCGTAGTCTGACTATTGGCACCCACTAGCATGTCACGGCTGTGGCCCCGCACGTAGTCCACCAGGAAGTCCAGTTCCTCCTGCTTACAGAAAGGCTTCTTCCTCGACGTGCAGGAGGTCGTGGCTGTGTGTGGGGTCCCAGCCTCTGCTGCAGGTGCAACCTTCCTCCTCTTGGACTGTGGCGCAGACCCTGGCTGGCTAATGCCGCCCTGACCAGTATGGCCAGTGGGTTCGGTGGATTGAGCCAAGGGAGTGGCAGGTGGAGGGATGACCAAAGGCCTGACTTGTGTCAGTGGCAGCTGGGTGCCCACTAATGGACCCTGCGCAGCAACATCAGCTGTGGCAGGGTCATTGACCGCAACGGTCCTGGTTGGCAGACTCACAACCAGGGTGCTGTTGGGTGCATCTGCCCCTGCACTTGCCAACACCCGGCTGTTCGGGGCAGCAGATGACATGACTGCCCCAGGGAAACATGTCTTGGCCTGAGCAGCCCGGCCTGCCCCTATGGTTTCCCCCCTGGCCTGTTGGAGATCTAGCAAGGGCTCTTCAAGTGCCAACGCAGCCTGCGCTGGCAGACCCTGAGCCTGGGTGCGGTGTCCACAGCTGCACCTGCAGCTACCACTACCCTTGGGCCAGTGGCAGTCGATGGAACGGACTGCCGGGTCATATGGGTGCCAGTGCCAGATGCAGGAGCTGCATCCCCCGGAACCACAAGGGGTGGTGGCATGGCTGCACCGACACATGGCACAACATTGTACTCAAGTGGCGCACCCCTGCCTCTTCCCCCTCTGTGGCTGCCCTGGACACCCTGGAGTCCCCCTACTCCCTGGTCACCACGGCCACGTCCCCGACCACGCCCGCCACGAGGAGTACGCCCAGCTGAGGCGCCCCTCACCTTTGGTGGCCTCCCAACCATGGCACAGATGTAGTAGTGCTGGCTCAGATGGAGTGGTGCCAATGGGAGGTGTACACCACAATTGACCTGGGCAATTTGGGTGAAGGGGGTGGGAAGCAAGATGTTAACAGCCCCCCTGCACCTGCAAGGCTGTATGTGACCCTGGTGATGTGGTGACGGGAGATTCAACCTCCCGCAGTACGCAGTGGCACCCAGTAACACGAATAACGCATACGCGTGGGACACGCAGGCTACTGTGACATCGAAAATGGGTGCGATACACAGGGGCACCCGCAGTGGGAAAAAGAGCGTGTGTGACTCACCGTCTGACTAGCGCGATGCAGAAAAACACGCGTAGCCAATACCCCCGCCAAAAGAAGAGATACGTCCTTGATAGCTGTGAAGTTGTGATGGCGCGCGAAACAACAGGAAGCAGCAACACATGTCGGTCTCCACGAAAGGCACGTACAGCGAACTGCTGGGCCCGCTCACCTTTAACCCGTGCTGAGGGAAACACACGCGCGCGTCACGTCACTTACGCACATGGGCCCTTTCCTCGTATTACATGCGAACGTGCAGTTTTTCACGCGCGCTTACGCGCATGGGCCCTTTCCTCGTATTACATGCGGACGTGCAGTTTCCACGCGCGCTTACGCGCATGGGCCCTTTCTTCGTATTACACGCGGACGTGCAGTTTTTCACGCGTGCTGAAATGCCCATGCACGTCTGTACGCGTCACGTCACAGGGGCGCTTGCGCTTGAGGGGCCTTCTGTCCAATGAAAATGCGTATGCAGAATTACACGCTGACGTGCAGATTTTTCACATGCCAAATCACTCCGTATCAAGCTGGCCACGCGTAAGCACACGGAAGACCACGCTCCTGCCCAGAAGGCCGAACTACTGCCCCACAGAGCCCTGAGCACGCTCCCACCTGCCATCTGCTGCTGCCTGACTGCCTGCTGCCCACGTGCCCTGCCATTTGCTGCCTGCACATCAGCCAGGGGTGCTGTTGCTGTGACCACCCCTGCTGGAACCGAAGACTCCCGACTGGGATTCCATCGCTCCACAGCCCAGCCCCAGGACCCAGTTGCCCACCCACTCCTGCCTCTGGGGTTGTCATGTCGGGGCAAACACCATCTGGGACCACTGACAAACCCCGGCCAGAGAGGCAGAGGGGCACCAGCTTCAGTGCCACCGAAGTTGGTGTCCTGGTGTAGCAAGTCCTGGGGCAGTATGATGCCCTCTTCGGAAGTTCCCGTGCCGACAAGGACGGACGGACTCGTATCTGGACTGACATCATGACTGCCATCAACGCGGAGGGGGTGGCAGTCCGTGACTTACAACATGTCAAGAAGCGCTGGGAGGACTTCAGGTCCAGGACCCTGAACAAGGCTCGGCGCCTCTTGAAGGCAGCGGATGCCAAGGGGCGCCGGGGCCACTTGTCGGAAGAACAGATGAGGGTCCTGGAATGCATATCCCCAGCGCTCCATGTCCAGGTCCTTGAGAAGCAGCCCCGTCTGGAGTCGAGCGGTGAGTGTACATGCATCCTGATTGTGAGCAGTGCGTGTGGTGATTATTCAGTAGTGTGCAGGTTGCACATCTGTTTGTATGGGGTCGAGTATGGGTGGGGGTGTACAGGGCCGTAGGGCTGACACATGCGAGGGCTGTAATGTGTGAGACATGGATGGTGCTTGTGTGTGTAGGCTTGCATGCCAAATGCAGTTGTGTGGGCACACATGTTTGGATGAATGTGTATGTAAGTAGACATGTCCGTGATGTCACGCATGTATGTTGTTTTCGGCTGCATGTATCAGCACTGTGTACATGTGCATGTGTGTGTATTTGACAAGGGTGCAACAGTGATGCAACATGGATGCATGTGACAGCGGTATGTGGAAGCCTGTTTGGCAGATGTGACATGGATGCCTGTCTGAACAGTGCGACACTTGGCAGAGGTGTACACATGCATGCAAGTGTGGTGGTGTGTGTACATGTGTGGTGCACTTCCTGTGTTGCATGTGATGTCTGGCATCGGCCAGAGGGCAGGAGGACCCAGGACAGAGAGTGTCTTCCGTGTGGCAGCGGTTGGGCCACGCCATAGATGCGGAGCGGCAGCGGGCAGAAGAGGCACGGCTCACAATGGTCAGGGCGGAGAACTCCATGCGGAGGGCCCTGAGGCGGGCCGAGTGCCTCGAGGCAATCCGCAGGGGTTTGGAGGTGGAGACGTCGACGGCCCTGCGGACCCTCGGGGCCATGGAGGAGGACCGCCTCCGGGACATTGAGGAGGAGTTCGATGATGCCCTGGCCCGGGACATCCACAAGTGAGCCGTGAAACTAGCCCGCTGCCCTTGTACATAGTTATGTAGGTAGTGTTAGGTTTCATTTTTGTTTTTATTTTATTTGGACCTTTCGGACATTGGCCACATTTTTGTATATAGTTTATTTTATTAGTTAGTGTAGTTAGATAGGTTTCCTTTATTTTGTTGGGATAATGGACCCTGGCTTGTTCCCATGTACATAGTTCGCAGTTGGATTGTATTTTTTTTTCACTTTTTAACCATGGTGCAATGGCTTTCTTTTTTATTTCCCATTGGATTTTGTTTTGTGGACATTGACTTTGGACAACATTACTTTGGAATTTTATTTTTGGTTTTGCTTTTTTTAACGGACATGCTTCTTTTCATTTTTGTACATTCACGTTTCTGTTTCTTCATTTTTTATTCTATTTATGTTTCCTTTAATACATATTTTTTTTGGTGAACTTCAATGTGTGGTATCTCATTGGTTTCATGCATTTCATGATATGTGTTTTGAGATTCACTGACACCCATTGGGTGTATGTGAGGGAAATGTGTTTGTTTCGGAACTTGCAATTGGTGTTCTGTGATGTAACTGCAAATTATGAGTGGGTGGATGCAATACTCGGGTGGGTGTTTTGCATTTGGGGGCTGACCATAGGGACCAGGGATCTAGATTGTGATGACATGTTCGCTGGGGAACATGAATTGCACATGGGTGGAGGCCTGCTGGCAGGTGCCCCACAGTGCTGGGGGGTGGGGGTGGTGGGGAACATGAGTTGGAGATGGGTGGGGGCCTGCTGGCAGGTGCCCCACAGTGCTGGGGGGTGGGGGTGGTGGGGAACATGAGTTGGACATGGGTGGGGGCCTGCTGGCAGGTGCCCCACAATGCTGGAGGGTGGGGGGGGTGTGAGACATGGGTGGGGGCCTGGTGGAGGCTGCCCCTGCACTGCTGGGGGGTGGGGGTGGTGGGAGACATGGGTGGGGGCCTGGTGGTGGGTGCCCCTGCACTGCTGGGGGGTGGGGGTGGTGGGAGACATGGGTGGGGGCCTGGCGGAGGTTACCCTGGTGACTGGGGGGTGGGGGTGGTGGTCGACATGGGTGGGGGCCTGGTGGAGGCTGCTTCTGCACTGCTGGGGGGTGGGGAACATGCGTTGGACATGGGTGGGGCCTGCTGGCAGGTGCCCCACAGTTCTGGGGGGTGAGGGTGGTGGGGAACATGAGTTGGACATGGGTGGGGCCTGCTGGCAGGTTCCCCACAGTGCTGGGGGGTGGGGGTGGTGGGGAACATGAGTTGGACATGGGTGGGGGCCTGCTGGCAGGTGCCCCACAGTGCTGGGGGGTGGGGGTGGTGGGGAACATGAGTTGGACATGGGTGGGGGCCTGCCTGCAGGTGCCCCACAGTGCTGGGGGTGGGGGTGGTGGGGAACATGAGTTGGACATGGGTGGGGGCCTGCTGGCAGGTGCTCCACAGTGCTGGGGGGTGGGGGTGGTGGGGAACATGAGTTGGACATGGGTGGGGGCCTGCTGGCAGGTGCCCCACAGTGCTGGGGGGTGGGGGTGCTGGGGGACATGGGTGGGGGCCTGGTGGAGGCTGCCCCTGCACTGCTGGGGGGTGGGGGTGGTGGGAGACATGGGTGGGGGCCTGGTGGTGGGTGCCCCTGCACTGCTGGGGGGTGGGGTGGTGTGAGACATGGGTGGGGGCCCTGGTGGAGGCTGCCCCTGCACTGCTGGGGGGTGGGGGTGGTGGGAGAAATGGGTGGGGGCCTGGTGGTGGGTGCTCCTGCACTGCTGGGGGGTAGGGGTGGTGGGAGACATGGGTGGGGGCCTGGTGGAGGCTGCCCCTGGTGACTGGGGGGGTGGGGGTGGTGGGAGACATGGGTGGGGGCCTGGTGGAGGCTGCCCCTGGTGGCGGGGGGGTGGGTGTGGTGTGAGACATGGGTGGGGGCCTGGTGGAGGCTGCCCCTGCACTGCTGGGGGGTGGGGGTGGTGGGGAACATGCATTGGACATGGGTGGGGCCTGCTGGCAGGTGCCCCACAGTGCTGGGGGGTGGGGGTGGTGGGAGACATGGGTGGGGGCCTGGTGGTGGGTGCCCCTGCACTGCTGGGGGGTGGGGGTGGTGGGGAACATGAGTTGGACATGGGTGGGGGCCTGCTGGCAGGTGCCCCACAGTGCTGGGGGGTGGGGGTGCTGGGGGACATGGGTGGGGCCTGGTGGAGGCTGCCCCTGCACTGCTGGGGGGTGGGGGTGGTGGGAGACATGGGTGGGGGCCTGGTGGTGGGTGCCCCTGCACTGCTGGGGGGTGGGGGTGGTGTGAGACATGGGTGGGGGCCTGGTGGAGGCTGCCCCTGCACTGCTGGGGGGTGGGGGTGGTGGGAGACATGGGTGGGGGCCTGGTAGTGGGTGCCCCTGCACTGCTGGGGGGTGGGTGTGGTGGGAGACATGGGTGGGGGCCTGGTGGAGGCTGCCCCTGGTGACTGGGGGGGTGGGGGTGGTGGGAGACATGGGTGGGGGCCTGGTGGAGGCTGCCCCTGGTGGCTGGGGGGTGGGGGTTGTGGGAGACATGGGTGGGGGCCTGGTGGCAGGTGCCTCACAGTGCTGGGGGGTGGGGGTGGTGGGGAACATGAGTTGGACATGGGTGGGGGCCTGCTGGCAGGTGCACCACAGTGCTGGGGGGTGTGGGTGGTGGGAGACATGAGTTGGAAATGGGTGGGGGCCTGGTGGAGGCTGTCCCTGCACTGCTGGGGGTGGGGGTGGTGGGAGACATGGGTGGGGGCCTGGTGGTGGGTGCCCCTGGTGGCTGGGGGTTGGGGGTGGTAGAAGACATGGGTGGGGGCCTGGTGGTGGGTGCCCCTGCACTGCTGGGGGGTGGGGGTGCTGGGAGACATTGGTGGGGCCTGGTGGAGGGTGCCCCTGGTGACTGCGGGTGCAGGGGGACATGCGTTGGTGGGCAGTAGTGCAAGTTGACATGTTGGTTGGCTGGGGGTCATGGCCATGGTGGATGGTGTGCCTGCAGGACATGTGCAGGGTAGGCCCCTGTGGTGTGAGCCACCTGCAGGGGCCGTGGAGGGTGTAGAGGGAACACCTGGGAGGACCCACACATGCAATTCACGTGTGGTGCTCCCCGTGCACCCCTGTAATACACGTACCCTGATGGAATCGCATGTGGAACTTCCCGCGCACCCCTGGAATACACGTACCCTGCTGAAATCGCGTGTGGCACTTCCTGCGCACCCCTGAGATACGCATACCCTGCTCGCACGGGCCCAATCCCATGTGGCAATTTCGCACGCACCCCTGAGATACGCGTACCCTGCGGAAATCGCGTGTGGCACTTCCCGCGCACCCCTGAGATACGCGTACCCCCAATCGCGTGTAGAAATTCCCGCGCACCCCTGAAATACACGTACCCTGCTGAAATCGCGTGTGGCACTTCCTGCGCACCCCTGAGATACGCGTACCCACAATCGCGTGTGGAAATTCCCGCGCACTCCTGAAATACACGTACCCTACTGAAATCGCATGTGGCACTTCCTGCGCACCCCTGAGATACGCGTACCCTGCTCGCACGGGCCCAAACGCGTGTGGAAATTCCCGCGCACCCCTGAGATACGCTTACCCTACGGAAATCGCGTGTGGTACTTCCCGCGCACCCCTGAAATACTCATACCCTGCTCGCACGGGGCCAATCGCGTGAGGTACTTCCCGCGCACCCCAGTGATACACGTAGCCCGCTTGCCGTGCTGGTACAGGGTTAGCGCAGCCCTTTGCGCTGGATTGGGTATATTGATGGCTTTTTTTCCCTGCGCGAGAGGCGTTCTTGGGGGCGTAACTGGCGCTGCTGCAGGGTTGCTGCGCCACTGTGAGCCACGGCTGGTTTTGGTGGCTGGAATCCATGAATACGCTGTGCGCGGAAATGGATTTTAGCGCACGCGGCTGGCGCAGGGATTCGCACGCGCACACTGTGCGCCGGCCGTGTCCGCCACTTGTGCGCTGAATTCTATGAATTACTCCCATTATCTCTCTACATTTTGGAAAAGCTATATTCTTACTGGCTCAAGTTTTGGCAAATGTCCTTATAGTCTATACTCTGATCCCAAAGCTCTAATCTTCGTGACAGAGTATGCTTGAAAGCAGTGATGTGTGTGTTTTCCGCACACAGGTCCACAAGTTTGCAATATTCGACGCATTCTATAAAGAAAGACTTTTAAATTGTACATCCCCCACCTAAATGCAGTAGCTTTAGGATTGAGAACATATTTCCATTGTTTTCCCCATATTTTATTTAGGCTTAAAACCTGAACCTCAGTTTCACCGCACATGCCATTAATGAACATAAAGCCAGCTCTTGTCTAAGCTCAGACATTATTGTTGAAGAAGCTTGAGCCCAACGATATTTAAAAATATGGCTTTCTAGCCAGCTTAACCATAACACATACACATTAGTGGTAAATTCGACCCTATAAGTAATTATTGGTATCATTTTAATCTAATATGCAGTGAGAAATGGCATCATCATATATTCAGAGTCCATTTTTTTGATTTTGCTAAGGCAGGTATCAGTTATTCTTTATACTGGCTTAAGGGTTTGTCCTCTGCTTGGTTGGAGAACAAAGCAAAGCACAAATTTACAATCTGTTGTACCACTTCAATAGGGTTACCATACAAATGCAATGCAAAACGTTTTCTCTTGCTAGATCCCACACTGCATAATATTGTTTTCCCCAAATGTAACTCTACCAAATGTTTGATTGCATATCTCCTACACAGCAGTGTTATATCTTTTTAATATCCCTGAAGCCCTACTGGGATCTTATACATCAAAATGATGCCAATCAAAGAAATGCTATTGAAACCAACTTTGGTGGAACATTGTTTACATTATTAATGAACCTTGAAAATCCATAAAATATAAGTTAAATTGGCTAGGGGCCAATATACAGCCATGTTGTAGTATCCTGTTTGTTGACATTTGTGGTGAAAATTCCCCTTGAAATTTTAAGTGTGCCCTTATAGATGTATTATAAAATAATATCATAATTTTCAGAAATCCTGAGGGAATCCCTCTATTTTATAATTTCAACCACAATTCCTCTCTGTTTACTGTGCCAAATACAGCTTTAGAATCTAAGCAAGAACCACACAATGTAATATCTTTTTTGGCATAATTAGATTGCACAAAGCAGTGTAGAATAAAACCGCATATCTGTGTTCCAAGAGATGTCTAAAGCCAATTGGTTTTTAATCCATGTTCTTGTTATATGTCCAAACCTCTACTTTCGTGAACACAAGATTTTAAAAAAATGTTCCTTAAACATTTAATAATGTAAGGAGGCAGTAGTTTTAGAGTTCCTTTCCACTACCATTTTTAAAAATAGGAATAATGAGGGCTTTGTTCCATGAGAAAGACGTGATGTATGAATACAATTATGAAATGGTAAACACAATATTGTTGCCCATAATTCTGGTTGTTCCTTAAATATATCACTAATAAGGTCATTAAAACTGGCAATTTTATGTCTTTTTAATTTATGTATTTTATCTAAAAAATCTTCCCTCTCAAAGCAGCCCTCCAAGCACTCCAAGTTTTGCAATTTAAGTAGGCCCCCTTGGATGAGCCTTTTATATTTTTCTTTATTGAGACTACCTGCAAAAATCTTACCTTTTTGTGTGAATCATCATCATCATGTATCGACAGCATGAGAAATATAATGATCTTTAATATGAAATTAACCTGTACAAAACTCTTTGCTTGTTAATTTTCTCCTTTTATTTAGAACTTTTAAGTTCCAGTGTAGACTTTGCTTCTGCTTACAGATACACATATTGTGACTAAATGCTTTTGTCCTGACTACATTTCGAATGTTCTCTCTAGATGTATCTTTTGTTTCCATCTAATTCTCTAAGGGGACTTAAAAGTTAGAGGATTTGCTATCGAGGAGAACCCTCCCTAAAAATGTGCAAATGATACTCGTCAACCAATCTGGAATGAAATTTTACAATATTTTGATGTAACGATCTAATTACATTTCTTTCTGCTTTTATTGTTGGGCAGCCTACATTACACTTTATATCTATCAGGCGCATTTAATACCAGGAATTTATGATCACTCAATTTTTTCTCTGACAAGAGTTAAGTGTCTACCACTTCTAAAATTGCACTTGAAACAAATGTGTGATATTCATTTGATAAAAATGAGAACCAAATTGCAGGATTGTCTCCTTTTGCCCTCCTGTTAGGCATCATGAAACCCCTGACTTCACAAATGTAGGCCCATAAATGCCCTGCTTTATTTGGTTTCTGTGGCAATAATTGACTGAAACCTGTATATAAAGAATTCATTTTTATATAATTATAATGTTCTTTTCCTACTAAATCAGGGCATTTACGATTTAAATCCCCCAAAAGAATTACTTTAAACATAGGCATAATGTTTAGTGCTTCTTCCAAGATATTATTCAAAGATGAGCATCCTGATTGAAAAGCTGACCTATCCAGGGGACTATAAGTATTTATCAAGAGCCCTGATTTTTTGCAAAACATCAGAAAAATCACTAGCACGGTTCTGATTTTTAATGATATCTCCCTAACTATTAAGATTAGCAGGTTGTTCAGGGGAATCAGGGGACTGCAAGAAGGGGGCTCCATTTTCTTTTCAGGGGGTGATCTAAGTAACATACATGTTCATCTATAGAGGGACACAACATTAGCCATTCTTCTCATAGGCAATTTATATCATGACTCCTGATGTGATCCACTATTTTAGCATGTTTCATAATAATTTCATACTGGCTAGAGTTCCAAGATAACATTGTTAAATCATGTTTCCACTGTCAGGACCTCTAGTAAGGTGCAGCTGGTAATAACTTAGATAGCCAAGACCAATCATCAGACTTAGGACATGGCTCTAACCCTTTTCTACCCTCATTGATGTCAAGTAACCACCACGATCATCTGCTCGAATACTGATCTGAATATGTTTTAAGTCCTTGTATATATTTTATATGGTAGCAGCTTTGATCTAAATCTTCCCCATAGGGAAACCTAGTTATCAGATCTTTTTCATTCTCTATATTGATGTGTCTAAAACCGCTGTGTAAAAGACTTTGGCTCCTGAACAAATTAGCCTAGAGGTAAAATGTACATTTACTGAATACAAGATGTTTGCATCATAAAATTCTATCCAGGCTAAATCTGCCAAGTTGAGCACATGTATTTTCAGTATGTGTCCGTCTCCGAACAAACTAATTCGAACAAAATAATTGCCACAAAGCTGATAGTGAGTCATATGAGGTTTGACTTTTCTCAAGTGAAGCTGTATAGTTATAAACTTTACGAGACCTTACCAGCTGGTCTGGACTTGACACCTGAACTGCAGTTCTCAGATATGGGAGAACTCTAGAAACACAAGTTTGTTGGCCAGTTTCAGTTGTAAGGTCTATTGGCTCTCCAACATCTAGATCCAGGCAGAGGGTCAGACCTATGCTTGGAGTATTGACAGTAAAACCATATACCAGTTTGCCCTGGGATCTTTTTTGCTGCTTTTTCTACCATTACCTTTCTTGGCTTTTTTATTTTACATTTTATCTTATTCTGGCTGTTTTGTGGTTCTTCTTGCATTTCAACATTGAATTCCCATTCCTCTTATTCATCAACTTTTTTGTCAGCTGGACATTTATATTTCCTTTGTCTTGTTCCTCTCTGTTTCACTTTTGAGTGGTAAAGCCTAAGATTCGTTCATTTCATTTTAACATGATTTAGACTTTTTGGGAACTCTTCCACCCAATCATTAGGTGGTCCAATGAAATTGGCACTTCTGACCCCAGGAGGAGTGGATCATCAAGGCTTTGCCTCTCAGCAAATATATTATTTAATGTTAAGACTCTAAATAGATACACTGAGAAATTACATTATTATCTCCCTCTTGGAGCTTTGAAACTTCCCTAAGGTCTTGTTCGGTTGATTAGCAAGTACCTTATTATTGTTGATCTCGGTTCAAAATATGACTTGATTTTCTAAAAGCCCAGTGTGTAAAAACAGTTTTTTCCTCATGTTGTCAAACAAATGCACCAATGATTCTCATGTATATCATATCTTCTCAGTGCATATCATATCTTCTCAGTGTATATCACATCTCCTCAGTGCATATCATATCTAAACAGACCAAACATGCCCCGGAAAATGGGAGGGACCTAAATCATGGATGAATCCTGGTTTTGAATGTTGCTAAGCACTAAAAAGGTGGGACTGAGTTTATGTCCAGCAACAAATCAATCTTCCTCTCTACTGGACCCACCTGATTCACAGCACTCTGGCCAACCAGGTGCAGGCCACAACTATACTTTCTTGCCACTGCTGCATTTCAACCAAACTGTGGAAATCACTGAATAGATTTATTTCTGAAACGCTGGAGACGAACCTCACTCTGAATAATTTGATGTGCTAGTCAATGGCTTGTAATGAACATATCCAGCAGCCTCCACAAAAGTGGTTAAAAGTATAATGTTGGGGAAACGATCATGCTACATAACTGAAAGACATCAAACAGCATCTCCATAACCACATGAATGCCTGAAATGCCAGTTGTGGCATAACTTGAGAGAATTTCCAACACACTTCACGATGGAGAAAAACCTCTTAATGATCAGTGTGGTGTAGTTGAGATTGCTATACTTTCTGTCCATTCACAAAGACCTACAATATATTTTTTTTATTTTTTTTTATTTTGTGTTATCAAATTTCTTTGATTTTACAAACAGCTGCTCGGTCTTTTGTGTTGGGAGTGAGTTACTCTGCGAGTAAAAACGTTTGATTTACAGATGCTTGAAGGTCATCTTCTTTGAGGCATTTTGCCAAGGATAAGTCTATGATCTTTGCTGCTGCAATCATCCAAGATGTTTTGTTTCCACTTATGAGTCGGTTCCACCAGACTTCTTCTTCTCGTAAAACAGAGGGCTTTAGTAGCGGGAGTAAAAAGGCTTGCCATAGGTCGATTGTTTTTGTGCAGGATATTAAAAGAAGGCGTATTGTTTCGGTTTGTGTGGGATCTTTGCACAGTCTGCAAGTACTCACATTGGACAGACCTCTCAATGCTCTAATTTCATTTGTTGGTAAGAGGTTTAGTCGTGCCCTTAAAAACAGTTGTCTTGTTGTTTTGTCAGGAAATCTTCTCACGATTAGTGGGTGATCGTTTAGTTTTTTTGTGTGTTGCGGCAAATGGGCGAGAAGTTTATTCGTTGTTGCTTTTTCTTGCGTGAGTATCCAGTCTTGTAGATCCATTTTCTTTTTGATTTTGTTGGGGGTGAGGAAAAGTTCTTCTTTGGTGAAACCGAGTTCTATCAGAGTATTTTCCTTTTTTTTCACCCAGGCGGATAACGATTTGCAGTTTTCTCTTTGAATTTCTTGATTGATTAGTTTGTACTGACTTGGAGCGTCTGGCATGATTATATTCCTGTATAGCAACATTTTATTTGCATCCACTGTCACTTTCAATGAAGTTAGTCCTAGTTCTCTTCGGATTGCCGCTATCGCTGTTGATTTTGGGAATTGCATTACTTCTCGCCAAAAGTAGCCCTCCAACTTGTCCCAGATGGTTTTTGGGATTGTCAGGAAGGCTTCCCCACCATATGTCAGCGCTGGAACCACTTTGCCCTTGAAAAACTTTATGATTGGGAGCAAAGAGAAGCGGCCAAATTTCCTGTCCATTGCTCGACCCTGGGCTGTTAGTTTTCTGGTCTTTTCCCAAAGATTGTGTTACATTCTTACTTCGTTGCCTGAGCTGTCAATTAGTACTCCAAGATATTTGAACTCTTTTACCACTTCGATTTTGGTGTTCTCGATTGACCAGTGGAATGTTTTTTTTCTAGCAGTTGATTTCTCGAGGATCAGAATTTTTGTTTTCTCCTTGTTTATTTCGAGGTTGTTTTCTGAAATATAGTTTGCTAAGTTGTTTAGTTGGCGTTGCAGCCCAACAGGGGTTTGATCAAGGAGTATAATATCATCTTCGTAGAGAAGCCTTGGAGTTGGGATATCACCCAGTTTTGGTGCGAAGGTTCTGAGATCTTTACCGGAGTCTTTGTAATCCCCAATGAAAGCCGTAAAAAAAAAGTGCTGGAGCCAACGGGCATCCTTGCTTTACGCCTCTGCTGATTGTGATTTCTTTTGATAGAGTTCCAGCGTGGTTTAGTTTTACCCTCATTGATGTGTCTTGATGCAGTGCCTTTATAGGCTCTAGTAATTGGGGTGGGCATTTCCATTGTTCCAGTTTGGCCCATAGCCTGCTTCGGTCGATTTTGTCAAAGGCCTGTGTTAAGTCCACAAAGGCTATGAAGACCTTACGTTGCTGTGCTCGAGTTTTGTTCTTTATGATATTGAGTATCATGATGTTTACTTGTGTGCCAGTGTTCTTCGTAAAGCTTGATTGGAGGGGATCCCAGCTGGGTGAGGCTGAAGCCCACCTTTGGAAGCCTTTTAGCAACAGTGAGCCAAATATTTTCCCGATGGTATCTAATAGTGCTATTGGGCGGTAGTTAGTGGGATCAGTTCTGTCGCCCTTTTTGAAGATCGGGACTACCGTGGCCTTTGTCCATGAGCGGGGTATCAATTTTGAGGTTGTTACCGTTTCGAAAACAAGGCTTATAAACTCGGCCCATTCTTTTGGGTTGTTTTTTAAGTCTACATTTGTTATTCCATCCGGTCCGGGTGCACGACTAGGCTTTAGTTTGCGGATTGCATCTTCTATATCTTCAATGTCTGAGATGTCTTCCCAATTTGAATTGTCGTTGGCGGTGTTTAGGGTTTGTAGTCCGTTGGGGTTTTGGAATAGGGTGGAAAAGTGGGTCGTCCATCTTTCTTCACTCACTGTGTTGGCTAGGTTGTTGGCCTGGTTGCTGTCTATCTTTTTTATGAGTGACCAGAAATCTCTAAATTTCTTCACATTACCTTTTTGAGCATTTCTTCTGAGTCTTGTTGGTATAGTAGAATGCGGTAAGATTTTAACCAAGCTTTATATTTTGCTGTTTCTTCTCTTAGTTTTTTTTTCCATAAGTATCGATCTTGATTTTGCTGCAAGGCGTTTTAGTTTCCTTAGTGCACGGCGCTTGAGTACCAATAGTTTATCGTACTTATGATGTCTTTGGGGGTTGTCTTTTTTCTGACCCGTTGTGGGGTTTGTCTGGTATTGAATTAACAGGGGTTGGTAGTCTGGTTCAGTTTTACACCGATTAGGCTCTTTGGCAAGTTTCTTTTTGTAGTTTTGTGCCAGATCTTTTATCCTTTCAGCGTTCAGTCTTAGGCGATTGCCTTGGGTTGTTAAATCCACTTCGTCCGACATTACTTGTTTGACTGGGCATTGTGTGGTCCATGATATTAGAAGGATGTTATGATCGCTTTCCTCTGTGCGTAGGACCTAAAATGAGGTTAAGAGTTCTAACATACCTTCTGAAGCGAATATATAGTCGATTGTTCCCGCTTGAGATGCTCTTTCCCAAATTGGAATTAGGGGTTTTGTTGTTGACAGCAATGCCGTGTTGCGGAGGTTTCTGGAGTCCATTAATTTTAGCCATTTTTTGCCTCTTGAGTCTCCTCTTGTCTCGCTGTTGGGTGCTGTTGGGTAAGAGCTTTTATGGGGACATTTAGCGTTCAGGTCCCCGCAGATAATTAATTCGGTGGTTTCGGAGTTTATTTGGTCTCGTCTATTTCTGTTTCAATTATACGAAAAAAATCGTCATCTGAGATTTTGTCTGGGTTCCAGTACGTTGTTATTATTATGATCGCGGTTTCCTAGCTTTTGTTCGTGATCGTGTTTTGTAGGGTCCACTTCACCTTAATTGTTAGATGGTTCTGTGAGGAAGATAGCTCTTTGTCTACTTCCAGACCGCTTCCTGTTCGAACTGCGATCAGGAGGCCTCCAGATGGACGGCCCGTTTTTCCTCTTACGGCTTTTGAGGTTGTCAGTTCGTAGCCGTCTAAAGCTGGCGAGGTTGTAATCCAGGTTTCTTGTAGTGCTAGAATGTCGAAGTCTCCTAGATTAGTTTTTCCTGTTTTCATCAGGTGTTTGAATCCTCGGGTGTTCCACGATGCAATTTTCAAAGTTGTTGTTGTCGTTGAGAGCAGGTTTGTTGTTTTTCCTAAGGGTGAATCTTTCTCTGCTCTCGTTGGTCATTGCTATTTAGTAGGCCTGTTTGGGGTTGTTTTAGGACACCAGGACCATAGCTGTTTTATTGGTCCAAGGGAGAGTCTGGTTGTCCTTTTCTGTTCTTTGTCTTTAAGGTTGATTCTTGGTGTTGGGAGCTTTTCTGCTGTCGTTTGGTTGCCGGCGTCGTTGTTTATCTTTCTGGGTTCTCTCTGTTTCAGTTGATGGGGTATTTCTTTCTCGCCTTCTCGACTGGTTTTCAGCGTTAGATGACAGGTTTTTTGCGGGGTGTTTCCGGTGGTGTTATCACCTTTTCTCTTAGCCCCGAGGCGGTGCGACTGGAAGTTGTCCGGGCTGGACTGGATCTGCTGGTTGGGTGTTTGGTTGTTGGTCCAGTATTCCGTCAGGAGATAGCCTATTTGTCGTAGATCTGTGTCCGTTTCTTTAGGCTGGGTGATTCTTGCATTCTTTTTTATGTGTACGTATGCTTTTGCTTTGCGGGCTTTGTGGTACGGTTCTACTAGAGGGATGTCTTCTGGTTTCAGGTGTCTAAGGGACTTGATGTTTCTGAACATTTTCATTATCGTTCCTCTATTTAGAGTTACTGCTTCAGAGTTGTGATCTGTTTGTTCCATTTTGAGGATTATTGTCTGGCGGTTTTCATCATTCTTTTTCTTTAATGCGCAGGAGGTCCATTATTTTCTGGGCTTATTCCAAGGGGCCTTTTTTCCTGATCGGGATCGGCTTATTGGTCTGCGTCGAGGGGTTCTTTCCTTTGACCTCCTGGTTTTATTTCTTTCAATGTTGGGGGTGTCTTTGTTGTTGACGTTGCATCTTTCATCCAAGACTAGGGCTTGACTTTTTTGGGATACTGGCAGGGTTGGCTTTGGTTGGGAGGAGAGGTTCGTTCCTTTCGGATATCGTAAGTGCACTCTGGGGGTGGTGCGATGTGGTGTTGCGCTTTTTCGTCTTCTTTTTGTTTGTTGCTTTGATTTTGGTGGTGTCGAGTCGATGCTGATTGTTGAGACCCCTTCAGCATCTTGATCTGGCGTTAAGTGTATGGACAGGTTCATTAAGTTTGTATCCGCCAAGAAGTCTTCCGTTGTTCTTGGCGATTTTTGAATAGATTGTTGTCCCAGTTGAGGAGTGAGGGGTGATTTTGGTTGCTGGCTAGTAGAAGTAGTTTGTTTTGGAAGAAGTATTTTTTCTGGTCTGCCACAATCGGTAGTTGAATATTTGGTCATTGTGCGATTTTCTGCCAGTGTATTTTTTTCTGAGAATTGGGTCGGTAGATCTGTTGTTGTGTTGAGTTGGTTGGGTGACTGATTCTTCTTGTGTGTTTCTTTTCCTTTGGTTCCCAGGATTTTCTTTATTTTGAGCTCTTCTGGTAGTCTGCTTCGGAAACTGAAGATCTGGGCGCATAGTGGTTGCTCTGTTTGCGTTTCTGCAGTCGAGTACTGTTTTTGTTCTCCCTTTTCAGCTCTCGAAGTATGGTCTTTAGTTTTTGTTTCTTGTTCCTTGGCCGTGATGAAGCCTTCTAGAAAGATTAGTTTTGTGTGCATGAGAGCAATTAGGGTTGTGTTGTCTTTTAGCGTGTCATTCAGGGTCTCATAAAGTTTGCCGAAAGGAGCTAGAGCTATGGTTATCGCTGACATTATGGTCATCATGTCTGGTTTCCTTGACAGAGTTTCTGTTGTTTGAGGGAGGCTTGTTCTGCCAGGTCTAGCCGGTGATGTTTGGGGCTGTTCAGATCTTGATCCTTCTTGTGTCTGATTGTGTGGCAGGTAACTTCCTCTTTGGTCCCTTGTAAGGGTGCTTGTTCTCATGGGTCTGGGCGTTAGCAAAATTTCCCAGTCTGCTCCGACTGCTGGAGCTGGTGGGTCTTGTCTTTGATCAATGATTTTATTTGTTGCTGTTTTGGGAGTTTGGGATTCCGGCGGCTTGGTTTGGGATCCAATGTTTGTTTCTGCTTCTGAGTGGGTTCCATTGGCTTGGGAGGGTGCATCTTCATCCAGCTGTGACTTGGTTTCCTTTTGAGGCAGAGTGTCGATAGAGTGCTGTGGGTGTTCGTCTATGATTGCGCTTTTGGTGGTGGTTTGTCCATGAGTTTGCCAATTGGTGTTGTCGGGTCCTGTGTTATGCTGTTGGAGTTTTGACTAGGCTGGTCACCTTGTTTGGCGATGTCTAACGTTTTTTCCTCTAAGTCTAGGGCCTTGGATGTCGTTTTGCGAGCTTTAGTTGTCGGCACTGGGTCAGTTAGGGCCTCCAGTATCTCGTCGTCGGTTAATTCGTTGAGAATATCGTGTTTACGTTTCCCCTGTCTGGAGAAAAAGTCTTTCAGGGAATTGCAGAAGGTGGTTTTTAGTAGTGCTTCATTTGTGGGGTCCTGTTTCCCTTTTATCGTTTTTTGCTGATTGCGGTTTTTGCTAGTTTTTCTTTTTGTCTGGCAGCCATTAGCCTGCTTGGTTTTCTATGTTTTTTGAGCAGGCTGTGTCAGACATTTTTTTTTCTTGTTAGTTTCTGTGCCGGGTGCTGAGTCTGTTTCAGGTGTGACTTTTTTGCCTGGAGCAAACTCTTCCCAAACACTGTTTGGTTGAGCTCCGTCGATCGCCTCTAGGGGCGCTCTTTCCAGACTGCGGGGGTGTTGGAGCGAGGGGCTGGGAGGCGTGCTGTGATTCTCCCAGCCCTCAGCTCCTGCTGCTTCCTACGAGGTCTCCTACACGAACCATAGCTGCGACAGTGCTGCGAGCCGGTCTCTCCGCGGGAGCTGGAGCTGCCGGCGACCTGGTCGAAAGCCTCGGCGTTCGTCCTTCGCAGGTGGTGCTGGGAGCCGGTGAGATTTCTCGGTTTCCTGCGGCGCTCGTGTTATTGTTGTGAGCGGGCTCATCCGCGGTTTCTCCCACCGCTGGGGCGAAGCCCCTCGCAGCCTGTCCTCCGACCTGCTGCAATGGGCTGATCTCGGCGGGGGGGAGTTGGCGCGAGGTCGGGTCTTCGTTCGGCTCCGCTTTTGATTCTTTTGTGATTTGCGGCTGAGAGGCCGAATTATGGTGCGTTGTCACGCCGGCTTCGGTCGCAGGCGACGACTGAATGCTTTGAAAGTCTTTAGCCAATGACATGGCTTTTTTTGGTGCTGCAGGGTTAAAGATGCAGTTTGAGCGTCCGCTGGGAGTCCCGCTTGAGGTGGTTGAGAGTAGGGGGGGATTTAGGGCCAGGATTTGCTTGAGCTGGTAAGCGTGCTTTAGGTGCTTGTTTTGTGGCTGGTTGGTTTGTTGATTGTGAGGTTTGAAGTATTGGTGGAGCCGGGCCAGTACTCCTCAGATATCTTTTTTCCGGTTCTTCGACCTCTGTTGTTGGTCTCCCCTGCGAAGATTGCGTGGGGTACGCGGGTTCTGGGTTCATTTCTTTTTGCAGCCTGACAGCCTTTCAGTCCTGACAAGGACTGCAAAGAGTTGAACTCTGCGACCGCTTCGTGGTGCTGGGTAAGTTTTTGTAGGTCCTCCCACAAAATGGTGGCTGTAGAATCGAGCACAGAGAGAGAGGCAGCCTGGGTGTCTCCTGCAAAGACTGCTCAACTCTGCTCGAACTCTGCAACTCCGTATTCGGCATACTTTATATCATGACCCCATTCTTAAAACAATAACATTTAGCTTTGAAAAAATTTACAAACACTGGATGACCAGAGTGCCATTCTTATTTTTTAGACTCTTTTACAGAGGTTAGTTTGCAAGAAGGTGATGGGTCACCTGCATCAGAGCATACATGACAACCAGTCTGCTCATAGGTGACAAATGAAGTTGCCATATACACGTAGAGTGCGCTCGCTATAAATGGTCATTCATTTTATATATGGACCACAACTGTATGCACCTAATTGAGTCATTTCTCAGTGATCTGAATTTGAACAACTTTTGAAAATAGTGAGGCAAAGTGATTTGTCCACGATCACATCATTTGTCAAGAGGAAAAACTGGAATGTGAGCACTGGTGTCCTGTTTGCATAGTTTTCAGTTTACCAATAGACTGTATCTCTTCTAATGTTCATTGCTTTCTGCATAATAGTTTTTTAGAAACTAAATGAATGTTCTGTATTCAGTAAAGCCGGATCCCAAAGCACCACGACAAGTGTCATATGGTAATGCAACCTGACAACATCTAAGAGATGCTTCTCGAAAAATGTTAGGGAAAGCAACTATGACACTTTCTGTTAGAAATGAGCACAGCAGATAATGTAGATCTGCAAAAGGAAATTCAGGAAACTACATGGATTAAAAATCCAAAGAAAGGATACATACTGTGAATGACTGTATGACGTTAACAGACCTGATGAAAACAACTATTCTTCCATATAAATTAAAAGAGGTGATAAACTTCTATATTTGGAAAGCAGTACGGCGCTCATGCAAAGAGCCTGCTCCTGGTTTACAAGGCTGGAAGATGCCTAGCATTAATGGGAGTGCTGGGTCTGACAGCAAAGAAGTCACAAAGAATTGGCAAGAATGCGACACCTCAGCAGGTGAAAAATCAAAAAATCAGTATTTGTGCTGGATCATGGGGCCAGACAATGAGGCAGATTAGGGAACTGGACTACCAAGCCACAATATGACACATTTGGGACCTGGCAGGGACCACTTACTTTCACAGTGAATTTTGCAGTTTAGGACGGTGAGCTACCTGCAACCCCTCTCCTTCCAGACTGATGCACGGCGTTTGCCAAAACCGGAGTAGATGTTAATCTTCTTCATCTAGTCATCCATCATTTAAGAAAAAAAACTTTGATGTGCAGCATTAACAGTGTGAAACTAAACATGAATGAAGCCCCTTAATGGGGAGGTAACATGACCTCAGCACAGGTCCCACCCAGCACATAAAAGCCTGTGCAATTAACCCTTCTTCCTCTTCTTTCTGCTTGTCACAGCAGATAAGTACTGCACATTGTCAATATCGCTTACTCATTTCTCTGTAGATTTTGATAGTCTTTTGTCATTCATCTTGTGCATATGTGTCTTCTTCCTGCTGTGTGATAAGGTAGTTGGTTCCTATTGGGCAAAAAGTCTTTCAGCTCGGTTTATACTTGTATAGGCTGAGGTAAAACGGTTACCCTGCTTCTCTCTTCCCCATCAGACCAATGCTTTGCTTTACATGGTTAACTACTTTCTGCAGGTGTATTTTCTAAATCAATATGGCAAATCTTTCCTTTTCCCTTCCGTGTGCCGCCCGTGATTTGGGCGGCAGAAACAGCCATATGCAAGTTTGTGTAAGAGCTCTGAACAGATCCATTTAATGGTCACTATTCACAATTGGTGTCCCTTCAATTCATCTTTTCCCTGACATTTGCAACCTGGGTAGGCGTTGATGCTTAAAACAAATGACTGATGGGTCACACACATGTCATCTCTGGTGCTCCATAATAAACACAGCGGGTGGCATGACACTGCAGAATTGCTTTAAACTTGTATGTTGGAAGCCTACAATCCTGACATAGATTGAGTAATTCCCATCAGAATCATGAGTTGAGGATTAGATTCTATTAAAGACAAAAAGGTGAGTATTATCCCTCCCATACCCTGGGTTGTCTGCAACTCTTTTCACCCTCCTATAAGCTTTAAAGAGGGCAGAGATAACAAATTACAGAAGTATTATTAACAAATACATCACAATGCATATTCAGTGTGAGCTATATGCATAGCTCAGTACAGTTGAAGTTTTTCCCCGTTTCCTCGAAATGATCCATTTGTTCTCTAGTGCACTGCACCAGTTGAGAGGGTTACTTGAGTCAGGTAAAAACATACAATAAAGAAGACGTTTCCTACCTCCCTTCCTCTCAGAAGTAGTTTTCGAGTTTATTAATGGGTTTCCACTACCAGATGCAAATTCCGCCCTTTCGATTCAGCTATTGTAATGAATACAGCGTTTTCCTCGGAATGGCTGTTGTTCGCTTGACTTCAGATCTTCCTGCCTCTGGGGTGTCTTTGGGCAGGAATGGAAGTTTGAAAGTAGCAGTGGGAAGATGGACCAGGAATTCTATCTTGACACCTCACACGGTCACTTGATTGACAGGTAGGCAGATGGTGCCCATAGGGAGATGTAAAGATCAGGGTGAGTGGAACCAGTCATTCACTTTGGACTCGCCAGGCTATGACCGCAGCCTTAACTGGTGCCAAGCATTTGAGGGTTAAAGGGAAACATGTATTTCTCTTGTGACATGTTCTGGTGGAACTAGGATTGAAAGACTTTCAGTTGTCTGATTTTCTTCAGTAATGTGCTTTGCTCTATCAAAATTGGCCACTTACCTCAGAGTCTTGCCGGCTGCTTTCCGACGATCACAAGAGTCCGCCTGGACATCAATACATGTTTTTGTCTGGACTCGTTTATTTCAGCAGAAGTGTAATGTTCAGTCCTATGTGAGTGGAGATGCAAGAAAGGCAGGTCTTTCGTTGTAACCTGCTTTGCAGGTTTTTCTTTTGGGTCCTCGGATGGATGAAGAGGTAAACACTGGTATATGTTTTCGTCCTCTGTGCGAATGGAGCTTCCTAGTGTTTTGCTTGGAGTTATCATTTTCCACCCTGCATCCTGCCCTAGTTACCCAGATTTCTGCCCACCCTAGTCTCCTATTTAGACATGTTCATCCTGCCCCTTAGGACTGCGAGGAGAGGCACAATATGCACCGGTTGGTTGCGAGTCCCCCAAGGTCCTCTCAGAATGACAAACACAGGAAGGTGATCAGCATCTTCAATATTGTGAGAAGGTTACTAAGAATACAGGATTTCCTTCCCACCAGGAAAGGATAGCAAAAGGTCTACCTATGAGGAGAATGCCCCCTTCACAGCAGCTAACATAGTTTGTTTTCCCAGTTCCCACAACGGGTTTCTGCCTTTGCAAGCAGTGATTGATCAACACCTGTGAATGTGTTGCATTCAACCTACCTTCGCCACAGGCCATTATAGTGTGTATTCTCATTGTACCTTATAGCCCAAAGATATGTTCTCTACTTGTTTCCTGCTGATAGCAAGATAAATAACTCTTCAAATTCTCCAGTGTTATTTCACAATAATTGTCATTTTTACTATTGTGCATAGTTACTTTTACACTAAAGATATCAGCAATTTGCATTGATTGTGGTGCTTCATGCAGCTATCTTCCACTCCAAGGAGCTACAGTAAAACTCCCTGTTTTCCCTCCCTTTTAATGTTTCCAAAGGTCGTGACATGTTCGGAGTTCAAGGTAAGATTGATAGTATCGCCCTGTTTATCTTCACACCATTATTGACGATGGGTTGCAAAAGTTTCCTGATACTCCCTTTTGTCTTCTTACTGATTAGCAATGGCGGACAGAATGGGAAAGGAGCTTTGGTGACCCTTCTGCTCTGCATACTGGCTTATGAGATGTATCGGTTTCCTGTTGCAGGTTTTAATGAGAAGTGTTAAAGTTGTTCCGAGCGCTAAAAAACAGGAAGAGGAAGAGGGACTAATTGCTCTGACTTGTATGTGCTTGAACCTGTACTGATTGGATGTGCCGAGGTCATGACCCTTCCTCATTAAGGAGCCCCATTTCATGTTTCTTTTCAAACTGTTAATCCTGCAGATGCATTTTTTTCAGTTGGGTGAATTGATATAGAAAATTAATACATAATGCTCTCCTGTTTTTAACCGAACCTAGGCTGGTAGGCCGACCGAGTAAACCAGAGCCAGTCCTACCCCAGAGGAGGGCAGTGGCAGTAGAGGGCCCTAATTCCACTGCCCTCCCCAAGTGCATGCTCATATATTTTAGACACCATGACACCCCTCCCTCCCCGTCGTATTTTCTAGTTTGTTTCTTGCATTTGCTGTATCTTATTTTTTGTCTCACAATGTAACTAGCGCCTAGATACCCAAGGGTTCCGTGTGCTGCAACAGAGGCAACAAAAAAAAAAAGTACCATACCAGCTTTTAACAACGCATACCTTTTGAAGAAAATGCTGGCCAAAGGCTCTCTTTCTGTCCTAGAGCCAGGAGCCAGCATTGAGACCGCAGTAGCATTGAGAAATCACCCGCAGGACTGCAACCCTTTACCGCCCCATGCTACTGGTTTGAGATGCAAAGTGTGCAGAGAGAGAGAGACCGCAATCAAGAATCCAGGGATGTTACATGGCTGAGGCAATGCACACTGCTCCCCAGCGCTGGAGCACACAATAACCAAACTGCCGCGCCAAACTTACGTCAAAGACTTGTCACAGAGCAGCAGTCAAGTAACGAGCCTTGTGTACAGGCTCACACTAGAAACACTTGTGTACAGCCATGTTATAAATGCCATATCATATCATACTTACCTTGCGTGTGACGGAACCAAGGCCCCCTAACCTGAAACGCACGAACATGAAGGGTGTAGCCGGCTATTTGTAACTTACCCCGATTGTAACACCTCCTGGGAGCGGAAGGTAGCTCCAGACTTGTCAGGGCCAGTAATCCATTAGGATGTGCAGGGGGAGGTAAGCGAGACAACAGGAACCAGAAACTTGTGTGTTTTTCGGGTGAGGTTGGATGAAGAGGAGAAGGTGGCAGACAAAGAGATCAGCAGGAAGAAGCAAGGTGGACAAGAGTGTGGAGGCATACTGGAAAAAATGGTTAGGTGAAGACCAAACTTATGTATATTGGAAAAAAGGTCTACGGGGCTCTAACGTACAGTTGGTATTTGGATAAAACACGACTGATACAAACTGACACCTATATGTACTTTGATATACATGGCAGGCCCTCTCCTTTTCTTGTTTACCTAAAGGAAACAATATGGCCTGAGGGGTGAAAGAAGTGGCTTGCCATCAGGAAAATTATTGATAACTGTGGTAGGACGATCCATCGTAGCAAAGCTCATGGCCTACAAAGTTTCATTCGTGTCGGGTATAATGTACGTACTTGAAGTGTTTCCGGCAAGGGCCGCTACATGGTTACCAAGCCGGTAGGCGAAAATTCTTCGTTCATTGTTGGGCTCCCAGGATCAGTCCCGGTTGAGGCCATCAGATTAGAGCTGGGCTTACAATCATTACACTCATTGTGGTTGACAGCAATTTGTAAGCTGTGGGCCAATATTAAGTATAGAAGTATAGGAGGAGTAAATATGACTGCCGGCTGTGCTGCACAGTGAGTCATGCAAATCGTTATACTCGCAATGCATGGTAGATGGATTTGGAGCTGGCGGTACAATCACACTGTGATGCTATTGCCCTGACATGCTCCTCGAAGCACGAGGTTCCTGTATTCCTAAATAAGTTGGGCCCCAAAACTCGAGACCATGATAGAGCTCTCCCCCTTGCAGAATTGACCAAAAGGGGAAAATATCTAGCCTACACCCAACAGGGCCTGTTCACCCAAGCCCCTAGGCAGTACCTGATCAATTTTCGTCTCCCTGCCCTAACACGCAACGTAATGCAGATGCGATTTTGATATCCTTCCAGTTTATGCCAATACTGGAGCTTGGCTGAGCATACCGCAAAATGAATGCACGTGCCACTTATGCAGACTGGAAGTTGAGACGGTGCAGCATATATTACCGCACTGCATAGCCTTAGGCCCTTCATGCATCAATGGGTACGCAAATTATAGGTCACACAATACTGATCAATTCTAGAGCATGTTATATGGGGCAGAGTCCCTGGTAATGACATCAGCTGCTCACCACATATGGTTTAAGGCCAAAGGAATGTTGGATATAGAGGAGGGTCTGCAGCAAAGTAAAATACCCTAACATAGATCTTCCCCCTCAGAGCAAACATATAGGAAATTTGAGGATTTTAAAAGCATGAATTTTTGATGTTGGTTGAAAACGCTTGTTTTATTATTTTAAATGAAGCATGACGTATGATGAAATGTATTATTTTATTTATTTTATTTCTACGGTACCTTTCCCTTGAGTACAAAATGTCAGTGTAAAAGGTTTTGTCATTAAACCGTAAGCACTTAAATAAAGAAAAAAGAAAAAAAGAAAGGGTGAGGTATTGGTTGTTGGGAGTGTGTGTGTGTAAGGAGGCTGAGTGAGTGTGTTAGAGGGAGTGTAGAGAGTGAGTGGAACATGATTGTGTGAGTGAAAGGAGAGAGGCTGAGATGGTGGAGTGGTATGATTGCAGTAGCAGGAAGGAGGGAGTATTACTGTGTAAAAGGAAGTAGTGTAGAGGGAGTAGTAATGTGGAGGAAGGAGTAGTAACCTTGAAGGGTGGAGACAGTAGGTGGAGGAGATATAGGAAAACATCAGAGAGACAGAGGGGGAAGACGTTGAGAGAAGGTGGGATGGGTTGAAGGCAGAAGAGTAGTAAAAGGCGAACAGCAGTCAGAGGCAGGAAGGGGAACATCTGAGCATGAGAGGAAGTAGGTAGAGTCAAAGTTGAGCATCTCAACGGCACAACCCTACAACCCTTTAACAGAACTAACCTCAGCAATAGTGTAGGGCAAGCCTAAGAAGACCCAGAGGGAGTTTGGATAGAGCAGGCAATTGCCTTTAGGCCATCACCATCATCCAGCTAGCTTTTAGATACTAACAAGAAACAATCTCTATATACGAACCCAGGGAGTAGGAATGCCTGAGTTAAGGAGGGTTTGGTGCATTTTAGATGGGAGAGTGACAGCGGCTCTAGCGCCTTGCCCAAGAAATCAATAAAAACCCTTGCACTTTCTCTGGGAATTGGGGTGTTTTGTTGGGCCATCTGTGGCATAGGATGGGATGCAAGGGATGCATTTGGCATGTTTGAGACTTGGCAGTGGAGTCTAGGGCCCTACAGAATGTCCCTATGCATCTCTGCACACACTGCTGTCGACATTCATTGAGGAAGTCTTTCTTTGCTTTCAAGGGCTGGGTAACCTCTGTTTGTGCTCGGGGACCCTGGTGCTGCTGGATCCGATTCCCCAAAGCTCCAGAGAGGTCCTTGGCTGCTTGCCAATCTGCGGCCAGCACAGTGCATTCTGTCTATGTCTTAAAGGGGCCCACATAGCATTTATCCTGTGCATGCATATAATGGACTCAGCCACTACAAATGAAGTTCAGCATATTGCTGCCTAAACAAAGAACTCCACCTATAATGCAGGTGATGCTGCCGAGTTAAATGTCCTTTGGCTGCCCCTTAATACATTCCTTAAACATAGGCCTGACAGGTACTAATCTAAACCCACATAGGCTATCCGAGAACACACTGATGCACCCGAGGGCTTCTTGCAAAGGAAGAATAGGGCAGGCACATTTGGAGTATTGCCGCCAGGCCCTTTGGTGAAACACCAACCACCAGCCTCAGTTTGGACTCCTATGCATTCAAAAATCTTCAAATTGTGTACATAAGTAGTTTGTGATGTACAAGGCTTAGTACAGTAATCAAGGCTTAATGTCTCGATAATCAGGGCAGATTGGCCTTTGCGTCCTGGGCAGACAGAAATCGCCCACCTGAAAGGTGTGAATCCACACCTGGCAAGGAGCAAGAGGGCACTAAACCTCAATGCAGTACCGTGCGCTTTGCAGTAGGTTAACACGTGATGCCATATCAGTGGGGCATTCCATTCTTTATTAGAATAGCATGATGGAAATACATCACAGCAAGGATACCCAGCCCTGATACATCACATGACACCGACCATCACACATGACATAAGGGCTAGCCATATAAAAATAAAGTGTAGAGGACTGGTTGAATGGTTTCATACCATCTTCCCTGTAATGGATTGCTTACTTTATACTTTCTTAATGTTCTCTGAGGTCATGTGATAAAGCCACATTTAGGAAGCAGAAAGAAGGTGTGATACATTCTCGGGGGGGGGGGGGGCAGGGAATGCCTCGTACTCCGCAATGCTAACCATGGAGGTGGTAGATGGGACATACCCCAGAAACTCCCCCCATCCAGATGGAATATGTGGCATAATGATCTACCCCGAAAGCTATTATTCTAGGAAAGACCAGACCCCAATATCTATGATCCCAGAATGGACCACAAGTGCAAACTAGAAACTCAGCGGGGAAACATTGCAGGGAGTAGGTAGCAGAATGTGCCTCCCACGGGGGGGGGGGTGGACTGCAAACATACTTGCAAACCTATCCATTTGCAAGCTTGGCAGGAAGAGAGAGCAGGGCTGCTCGCAAACTGGGAGGCCAGAGTAAAAGCAGCCAATAAAAAGGAAACCTGCAGGTGAACAACAGAGGGGGCTAATTAAAGTGCATTGTTGGCTTAGCTATATCAGAGATCTGGGGGTTACTACGAGAGCACAGTCTCAGCGCCCAGGGCCCAACAACACTCCCCCAGTATACAAATGGAGGACTCAGCCCAGGGCAAGTTAGAACTGTCTTTTATTACACAAACAGACAGGGATCATACAGGACATTTGAATATTCCCAGAATCACCACTCCCGAGCCTGCGTCCGGCCATTTTGTATCATGTCAACATCACAACATGGGCCCTTCCCCAAAAATCTAAGAGTCTGCCTGATTGGGGTAGTATTACTCATGGGCTGCACCTATAGATAATAGTTATTGGTCCTCACATGTCAGGTTCTTGCTTGCCTCTTAACCTAGAAATGATCTACTACATTGTTGCAGGGTCGCAGGATTACCATTGGCTCTTGCCCTCTGCCACCCACTCCTGGATTTCTGTTCCCTGATTGGCTGGAGCTGGCCTCCCCCGGCCTAGGAACCAGCTCTGTTCTCAGCGCTCTGTGCACCTTCTCAAGGTGATGAGAATGACTTTGTGTTCCCAATGTTACTGTTAGTACAACCACTTTTGCCTGTGAGAGTGCCCTCAGCGTTGCAACATTGTTAACGATTCCATGTTTCACTTCATGTCTGTGTTGCTGAGATCTGTTCGTCTTCCCACTGCGGGTAAATGACCATTGTCTAACTCGACTGCACCACGTGGTTGAGGACCATGAAATCGAGCACTTCTGGTCAACAATTTATGATGATTTATTCTGCTTTTCTGCAGATGGCTCCTTTTCATTTTTTAGTTTGGAATGTGCTGCTTGTCTCTGATCTTGGCTGCGAGCCTTGACCTGCTGTTCTGTGCAGTCTGGTTCTGCTTTCCCTCATCTCTCGTCCTGTGGCTTGTGGCCTCATGTAATCCTTACTATAATTATACTATGATTTCTTCATATCTATTCCATGCTATGTTTCCCATAGGTTAGTCATATTTGGTCCTTCCAGGGTCTTTACATGATCCCGTAGTTTCACAGGGTTAGTTGTGATCACCGGCTGCAAGCTTGCTCTGCATCTCTTTGTTTGCCTTGTGTTCAGCATTTCTGCACTTGGCTAATGAGAAACATAAAAACAGCTTTTCACAGTTTGTATATGGATATGTCCTCTATCTTACAGAACTATGTAAGCATGTTCTTTGTGTGTGCACAATTTATTAAGGATTTCAATCAGGCAACACACACCTTGGACTCGGCCTAGTATGCAGCGCACAACGAAAATGCTTATCTCCTTATATTATATAGATTCAATATTGATATGGTACACCACTCATATCACACCCCCTTTTCAAATACCCTGGATCACAATGGACCATGAAGCAGGCTGGTTGGTAAATGCAATATTTATTTATTTATTTTAAAATTCAAAATGAATCATACACTTTTCAATATGGGGCAGCAATAACCGATGGGGTTTGAGAATGTGAGCAATGCCCTGGGTTTAATCTTCTAGTGGAACATATACACAGCACAGCGGAATAGGAGCACTTTTTGGTTTAGGAAAGATAGCACCCAAGTTAGAATTTCCCCCTGCAATGTTCCCTCAACCCACAAATAATCAATTCTGAGTGTATAAACAGAAGCAGCAGGTAATCAGGAATAAGAAAAAGGAAACAGAATCCAAATCTGACCTTCCCTCCCCAAATAATAGAGAAAAACGGATTTGAAACCCCTTGCAATGTTATGAAATGACACTCGGAAATGGACAAATAAATAATGAATGTATATTAAAAGCCTTGAAGCATATATAATTCCTCACTAAAGCCACAATGTAAAGCCACGAATAATAACAAAGAATGGATTACCAAGAGCATACAGTTTGAAAATGAGTGGATAGTTTAAAACAGATTGCAGCAAATTGGCATGTTGCAAACTTTGCAATTTTTGTAATCCCCACCAGAAATTACCCAAACGGTTTTTAATAAAAACGGGTGAAATACACTGATTTGAGCTGGGGGATAGAGGTATATCACAGGGATATTCTGGAAGTGAAAATAAGTCTCTAGCTGGTAAATTGGCGGAGTTATACAAGATATAAAAAGGTGCGCTTTGAGTAAAATGAAGCTGTGAAACAGGAAAGGAAATCACTTGTGACAAGAAAAGTTTTACTTTAAACTAGAGTATTCAGGCCAGCCCACCAAAGAGAAACACAGTTTAGGATTACACAAGACAAAATTACTAAAGAGATGGCGCTAGCTCTATAAATCAACGGTTCTGGTCACTACATGGCAGCCCGCCTGGCAAACAGCTGGGCAGTTCTGGTCACCGGATGGCACTTCTAGACTGGCAATTCTGCTCGCTGGATACTAGAGGTCAGCTGGATGGCAGGATTGCAGCGGGCATGCAGTTAGGGAGCACCAAGCCAGGCTGATTCAGGATGCAACAGGGACCACAGCTCTCCCCTTTTTCATTGGAGATTAGTGGGTTTTCAGAATGGAGGCCTTGCTGGGAATAGGATCAGCAATGCTTGGGTTTTGCAGTCTGCCCTGGAGTAGGGTCAGCAATGCTTTGGCCTTGTAGTTGGGATCTGGAATCTGGATGGATGGAACAGGAACGCAGCACAGGAACGTCAGAAAGAGTGTGTGTCTAGAGTCTTGACAGGCACTCTTATTTATAATGCATAGTGACATCATCAAAGTATATGGCTGGGGCAAGCTTAACTAAACACACCTCTAACAACTGGATTGGACAAGGTTGATAGTCTCTGTCTCGCTCTCAGCTGGTTGGATTTCCAGAAAATGATGTCAGATTTATGATGTGAGTTTTACAATGTCCAAAACCTCCCACAATTACTTTACTTAAAATCCATTGTTGCCCTAAATAGCACCTTCATAAGTGGAAACATCTAAACGCTTAAATAAGCAGGTTACATATTTTATGCAGCACATGGCATTCCAAACCCCCAGTTTGTGAGACCTTGTTTCGCCCTTCTACCAGTTTATCGCGCTTTTCAATGAGATTTATATTACTCAAAATTCTATAACTTTAGACATGGCTGTGGATGATCATAAGGAATGTATGTGCAAAACTTTGCATTTGCAATATGGATGCTTTTCTTGTAATCCGCAATACTTTGCCATTTCTATCCCCAAGGTGTCAGTGAATTCTACCATGTCTTCAATGAAAGCCCATAAAATCATATTTACACTATAGCATTTTCGTATTTTTACAAAGTCTTGCTGCAGAGATAAAAGTCTTTAAAGTTTATTTATAAAATGGTCTCAGGAAGCAAATGGAAATCCTTTGTCTGTCACTGGACCATTTTTTTCTTTCTTCAGCTGTCACCAACTGTCACTTCAGCCCTGTGTGGGGTAGGGGTTCCCAGTTTGATTGAAGGTTTTATGGCCCCCTCCACTTCACAGGTTAGTGTCCCAGAACTTCTATTGTCCCGGCCTGGAGCACAGACGAATGTCTAACGAGTGTGTGAACTTTCTTTGTCTTGGTCCATTCAGAGTTTTTCAAGCTAGCAATTATCACTTTCATGTCCTGGAAGTTTATGGTGGCTCCCTTCCTTGGGGGAAGCTTTGACTCTGTCAACTGGAATAACCTTTTTTTGACAGCTTGCAAGTCCAGCCAAGGCAGTTTAAAACCTTTATTTTCTGATATTTGGTCCTGAATTAAAACAAGCCTGTGGAATAAAATAGCCCATGTGTGTATTATCATCAGCAACAAAACATCTTCACATTGCTAGATAATGGCAGGCTTGCATTCAACAGTTAACTTTTTAAAGGGGCATTTTTCTCCTTTAATTTTGCTAAAGCCCATTTGTACACATGTGGTGAAAACTGCTAGCATTTCCTTTCAAATTCAATTTTGCAATCTGACTTCCCAATATTGCCTTGCTGCCATAGTTATTTTCTTCTAGGCAGTAGTTTATTTGAAGCACAGATGCATTGAAACTGACATCAGATAGCTGGAGTACTTTTTGAACTACAGAGCTTTGATACATTTGTAAAGAAATGAACATGTTTTCCCAAATGGGAAAAGTGAAGCTCCTTGTTGGCTTTTCTCAAAGTTGGTTTGACAAGGCCTGTTATTCAGAAATCATGCCTGGTTTTGCTGAGGTACAATGAGATACTGGGCATGGCAGGGCCTTATTAATCACAGTGATTTAAGGGAGAACAGATGGAAATAGCATTAGCAGCATTATTTTAAAGGTGAAAAGTTTCCTTTTTAATGGAGATCTTGGGCTTTCAGCAAACCAGTGCTGCCTTTTCACTCCTTTTCCTTTGTACAGGTAAGAACACACTGGCATGCTCCCTTAGTGTGTCCCCTTGTTCCATCTGTTAAGGATTTCAATCGGGCACACACCCAGGTCTCGCCTAGCATGTAATGCACAAATGAAATACTTATTTATTATGTCTATAGGTTCAATATTCTGAGTGATATACCACTCATATCACACCCATCTCAAAATACCCCCCAGGTCATACTGGACCAGGAATCAGGCTAGTTGCTAAAAGTAAATATTTATTTATTTAATATTCAAATCAACACACATTTTAATATATATTGTATTGTCATCACTAAGTGATGACAATACAATTCAGAAAATAAGTAAAGCAATTGAATTCATGTATAGTCATGCAGAATAGAAAACACAGAAGAAAAGAACAGTTTTGGTTTATGAACAAATAACGTTTAGGTTAATATCTCCCCCTGCAAAGTTCTTAAGGCACAAATAGCTATTCAGGATTAAAAGACAGTGGGCCTCATTACAAGTTCGCTGGTAACTGTGCCAGAAATTCAGTCAGATTACCACCGGACTCGTATTACCATTCCTTGATTGCCGGAGGCGGAATTCTGTTAACCTCCATTCCCATGGAGTCCATGGGAATGGGGAAGTGGAAACACTGGCACCATGCTGTAATGGTGCCAGTGTTTCCATGTCTGCCTGCAGGCATGGAAATGGGTGGTGTTAAACCCGCCAGGTCAGACCTGGCGCGAGTGACACCTCCCGTCTGCAGGACTCTTAATCAGCCGGTCCGGAAAGAACTGTTTTTGGAAATTGACACTTTTTAAAATGACAGATGAAAATGGCTTTCTGAAACAGGGAAAAGTGTTCAAAAATGCTTTAATTGATAGAAATTCTTATGAAAGCAACACTAAACAGGTCCTAACACACATGAGCTACAAGATAAACAACAGTACACACACTTTAGATCAGGATGGGAGTTAAGAAACACTTTGGATAGGAAAAGACACGTGTAAAAGTTTTGAAAAATGTAAATTCTTGGCAAAATTTCACTATGCATTTTTAATAAAAATGGGTCAAATACACTGTTCCACAATGCGGTTTTGGTTGTGGATGTAGCTACAGGTCTTAGGTTCCAGTGAGAATTGAAAATTAGGTTTCTACCTATAAAATTGAAGAAGTTATAAAAGATTTAGTGAGAGGCGTTTTTGAAAAATAGGCACAAAAATGAAAACGGAAATCAGTTCTTACCATGACAATTATGCTCTAAACTAGGGTATTCAGGCTGGTTACCAGTTTGAAACACAGTAAGCCCCAGAGTGGTCCACGGAAACCAACCCCGGCACCTCCGTGTCCGCCTTGGAGGACTCAGTTGGATTACCCGTGGGATGATATTCAGGGTTTGGGATTTTCAAAAGACAAAAGGATTTTCCAGAAATTATCACTATTACAAAAAATCAAAGTAAGTTTTCAGACTGGCGTGTCACTACTACAAGTTCTTAAGTTAAAGAGAGGATGGGTTGAGATTGGGATAGGATAAGGCAATATACTATGGGTGACTATTATTCCTGTTGATACTTACATTGCACAGTAATTAAGATTGGACCGTCAGGGTTCTGGTCATCGGATCGAGTCTACCAGCAGCAGGGCACTTCTGGCAGAATTGTATCAGCTGTGCGTTTCTGGTCAATTTGAACTGCACTTCAGACTGGATTTGGGTTGGCCCTTCTGGTCACTGGACACGGTAGATTAGCAGGATTGCAAGTTTCAGTGGGCAAGCATGAATGGTAGCAAGCCGGACTGGTTCAGAATTAATTTCCCTTAAGTTTGGGATGGTTGGATTTGGGCCTAGCTAAAAAGAGATCAGTAAATGCTGAGGCCTGGGTTTTGCAAAAGAAGTCTGGAATCAGCTGCAAGATGAAGAGTTCTGTACCAAAGAGCTGCACAGAAATCAGAATACGGTCAGGAAGCAGTGTCTATGTGTGGTGAAGTTCCTATATTTATCCTACCAAGTGACATCACAAAGTTTATGGTGTGGGCCGAATTTCAAACCACACCCCCACGGCTGTGAGTGGCCAAAGGAACTTGCCTTGTTCTAGTTGGCAGTCAGAAAGAGCTGTCATATTTTATGATGCCATTTAGGAACTCTCACATTGATTTGAACCACAATTTAACTTTCCCATAAATACACATTTTTATAATTATGCCCCCTAATAAAATCAGTCTCATACATTACATATTTGATGGGTTATTTTTACATTCAATTCCCATCTCTGTGAGAGCTGTCTTTGTCATTCTGTGGAATTTTATCAATTTTAATCATAACAGTTTGGCCTAACAATTTCTAATTCAGTACATATCTGGGTGATTGTCACTAGAGCATGGGTATACAATATTAAACTTGCAGCATTAATAGTTTTGCTACAATTAGGGTTTTCCTGTAACTTGGGTTCCTTAGGTAGTACAGGGTTCATTAACATCTTCAAAGCAAGGGCCTAAAATTAGATTAACAACTACCAATTTTTTAATTTGTCCTCCTTCATGTTGCAAAGTTAAAGAGTTTCAAACTTAATCACAAATAGGCATTCAAATACCAAAAGTTCTGGGCAGTTTTTTTTCTCTTTGTAACTTTTCTTTCAACAGGCAACAGCTGTACCCTTCCTTTGATCAGGGAGGGGTGGCCTCTTCCTTGAGAGGGAAGCTCCCCTGTAGAGATCAGTAGGCAGCCTTCCATTGTCCTTGGCTGGGCCAGAGACGAAAGTCTGTTGAGCTCATTGTTGACAATATGCGGGAACCTCCAGCATCCATTAAGCCTTCCTCTAGCAAGGGAGTGTCAAACTGAGGTGTCATCTTTCCCAGGCTGGGCACTGTCAAGTCAGAATTAACCAGTTACTCCAAACAGGGTCAGTTTACAATTCACTTTAAGGTGTTTCATTTAAAAGATATAAACGAACAGTTTATTATGGATTTTGACAATTAAAGGAATTAAGCCCTTCACAAAAAACATGCTGTAAACAGGCACATTTTGCACTTCTTCAGAGAAAAACAGCCCATTTAAACTGAGCCTTTTACATCTAATTTTCTTATGCAGCATACACACATTTAACTCAGCATTATTCTGTCTTTGAGTGCTGAGATTTGTTTTGCATGAAATACATTTCTTAGCTGCTGTCAGTCAGTGAGGCCCGGTTTCTTCTGACTGCATTGGATGATCTGTGGTTTCAGCACACTTTTCATTTCAATAGTTCACTTGGAAAATGACTGAATTTAGCACCAAAACAGCACTTTGAAGGTTGCAATTGATTGGGAAAGCTTCATTTTAAAAGGCATTTTCGGTTTTTTAGCCCACTTCTGCGGCCTTGCTTCATGTTACATGTAACAGCACCCACTGGCATTCTTCTGCAGTGAGTTCTGTTTTTACACCAACTTTGACTGTGTGTGGGAGGGTTGTGCATCCTTTTGTGATTTATGAACCATGCTCAATTTTACAGATTTTTGCACGCACAGGGGTTAGCGCATCCATTTTTGGCTGTTTCTTTCCCTATTGGCAAAGGGGTGCAGTGGGGCGCATCGGCATGGGTAAAAACATCTCACACATCCTGCCCAATGTTTGCTTGGCAAGAAGGTGCAGCCATCTTTGTGCTGCTGTAAAACGCAGTTTTGAGGCCACGGCACTCACAGGAGCCAGTGCAGCCATTTTGCTGTTTCTGCACTAATGCAGCTTGGTGATGTGGGGAAATACTGTTGAGTGGGTCAATATATCCCACAGTGTATGTTCATGTAACTTTCTGCATGGCTGTGAGTTTACTGTGTGCCTAACGTTGCTATGTCATGGTGTCACTAATGATGTCAGCACACTGGTTTCTCACCATTAGTCCATGTCATCCATCGAGGTATCTGGGTCCATAACCAGTGTTGAGGCACCTGTTTCCAAAAACACATTCACTGGATAAAGTATGAATGGTTGTCTAAGAGGATATCTGTCCGCATATGTGGATGTCACTGGCCCTCGTGGGAGCTGTAGGAATAGTGAGTTGCTTCATGCATTTTTAATTCTTCGGGCTGTCATGTTCCTTGGGTGAGGAGGGTTATTCCAGGGACCCTATTTTCTACATATTAGACCTAATAAAGAAAATTGCGCCTATGTAGCAGAAAGGCAATGTTGGAGAAAAGGAGCAATGAGAGGAATGAGGAGAAAAAGCTATAATGAGAAAGAAAGCGAGGACTAGAACGAGACTAAGGAAGGTCAACCAGGGTTTTTGTGGGTAGGGGAAGACCATTGGTCACAAATTGCTCTGTGCTCTGTCACAGGGCCTTGCTAGTCTAACGGATGGAGATGGGAAGATGTGGTTAAGATGAGCCCTCCTTATCAGGGGGTTAGGAACCTTTATGAAAAGGGGTAAGGCCGAAAATCCCCGGGAAGTGTGAGATGAGAATAGAGGGGAAAGAAAAGAAGGAGAAAAGAACAATATCTGTTGCACATACAGCCATTTTGAATTTTGCCATGGGGGAACCCTTCCAGGACCTACTGAAGACTGTCATCCATTTCTAGGCCTGATAAATCTGAGTGTGCAGTGGGTTCTTGAAAATAACACCTGTGGTGGTCACCTGAACTTAAATATCACCCTTACCTGGGGAGTGTAATTGCAATTAAATCACTGCTGCCTTATAGGAGTACAAGGGTGTGCAGTGGCTAAACCGCCTACTTAGCCATCACACTTCTACAAAAGAATAGTGATCCTAACTATAATGGTGACAGATAAGAGAAATATCTACGTTTCCTATTGCAGTAACTCAAGCCGAGGGAAGGCGACGTTCTCAAGATGGGTATGAATATGAGATTGTAGCAACCCAAAAAACAATAGTACAACATTGAAAAATAAAGGAAGGTCCAATGAAGGTTCTATAAAAATATATATTTTAATTAAACATAGTCATATTTAATAAAAACTGTACTATAAAACACTATAAAAAAAGCTTTCCCTTGTAAAGGAACACAGAGAAATGCAGAATGTAATAATTAATGCAAGCACTCTGGATAGGAAGGAGGAAAAGGCAATAGATCACTTTAATGTTGTCAAAAAGGATATGTACTTGGGAAAAGATGCATAAGCAGGCTTAACCATTCTCTAATATCCTAACAAATAGGCCAGGGGAGCTGGGGCATTCCAACAGTACACCGATTATTTCTTGGTGGTTGGGCGGCGACTTGGTTCAGATGCAGCGAGTCGCAGCGATACAGACATGGAGCAGGCGTTAAGTCTGGTTTTAGATGAAACTTGCTGCAGTTCAATACATCATTTGAAGGATGTGGGTCAATGAGACCGCCATAGTCAGTTTGATGGTTGAGCATTGGGTCAATGGCAACAATGCGGGTGCTTCCAGGCGCTGTTTGCAATGTGGCAGCTCAAATACTTCTGCAGCAGCAAGCTTCTTGTTCGAGTCAAAGCAAGCAACACGCTCAGGTGGTGCAGTGCAGTGGAAAACTGGTTTGAGGAGTGGCAATTGAAAGAGGCCCTATTAGTTGTCTGGATGTGTGCAGGGCACCCTAGGTAGGTTTCAGAGTTGCTATGCTGGTATAAAGGGACAGGCAAGCACATACAGCAGGAGGATAAACAAGAAGTAAGAACGGATAAGGTAAATAAGAATAATGGAGTAGGAAGAAAGGAAGACTGCAATGGTGAACAAGTATGGATGGGAAACATATACTTGACAACCAGTTAGAATCCTTCTAGGGTTGTACGCAGGTCAGACCTGAGACTACCCACAGATGTAAGTTAAGTATGATGCCTCTGTGCAAGTAACTCTTACAAACACCATGCCCTGCGGAGGCAATGGAAGGGGGAAGCATTAGTCTCTTATGTATCTTGACTCTAAGGCACAAACAGGGAGTCTACTTACACGAGGCTAGTCTGTGTGGGTGAAACCAGAATATACAGTGGATGCCTTATGTGGGAACATAACTCAACGCACTATTACATAAAATACAGTATATACTGCAGGTAGGATGAGGCAAAGCAGATGGCAGAGTGTGCCTTCTAGGGTAGAGGAGCGATCCTATACAAAAGAATACACAAAGGCATAGGTGTAGCCACCGCACAACACTTACCAGACACTAAGACCCCTAAAAGGGAAACAGGAAAGCAGGAAGTAGCCATGCAGAACAATGTAGCTCAGAGCTGGTAAGAGGTAGCAGAGGCAAGGACCTGGTATAAGGTAATGGAGCCATGGCACTGGTACAAGATAATGGAGGCAATGAACTAATACAGGGTAACAGTGGCAAGGAACTGGTACAAGATAATTGAGGCAATGAACTAATACAAGGTAACAGTGGCAAGGAACTGGTACAATATAATGTAGGCAAGGAACTGCTACAAGGTAACAGAGACAAGAAAATGGTACAAGGTAATGGAGGCGAGCAACTGGTACAAGAAAACTGAGGCAAGAGACTGGTACAAGGTAACAGAGGTAAGGTGCTGGTACAAGGTTACTTAATCTAGGTAACACAAGCAGACTGGGGAAATTAACTGGGCACACATGCACTATGCAAGGCAAGGCTGTGAAACACAGGACTAGAACTTTGGAAAAATGTACAAACAGACACAAGGGAAACAGACTCTGAATAAGCTGGATAAAGCTTGAGACTGCGTACACCTGAAAGAGCAAGAGAAGGCAGAGTAGGGAACTGGGTATGAGACATAAGGAAAACAGCACAAGCAACAGGGGCTGGGAGGGGCACAGCACTTTAAGCAGGGCCTGGGTGCTGAAGGAAATCAGCACAAGAAGCAATATTTAATGGCTGCAGGGACACAGCACAAAGGAAAGGAGAAAGATTGAACCAGGAAGGCAGGGTTGCGGACATTGGAGCAATGCAACACAGGAGCAAGGATGTGGCAAGGTACAAAGCATAAATGATCAGCAAAGTGGAGAGAGATTCCAAATGGGATTCAGCAACATTAGGTTCAGAGGTCAACGCACAAACAGGGAGAATGAGGGTGTAGCAGTTTATAAGCAGTGCTAGTAGGGTGGAAGGAAAGCCAGGGTGAAGCTGTATGTTTGGGCCGCACACAGGCAGTCACAGGTATGGTAAATGGAATTTTCCAGCATGGGCATTGGGAGTAGTGTCAGTGCTGATAAACTCCAGGAGTTTTTGTATAGAAACAAAAGCAGAGTAATTACCCTGGTGCTTTGAGTGTTGCAATCCATTGAAAAGTGTCTATCTCTATACATTCACTGTGAAACCAGTGTGCATGCACTTCAGAGTCCAAGAAACATTGTGTATTTGTGCAGGAAAAGGTTGAGTAGTGATTCAGGGTCATCTCTGCTGATGGTTGACAATGTCCTGTGGGTCTGCCGATGGCACCACCCAGAGGCATTGATGCAGAAAAGTGGCAGCGGTCAACGATGGTTTGATGGAGGCTCCACATTATAAAGCAAGCATTTGTTATTATTGTTTTATTATTAGTAGTAGGGGTGTAACGAAGAGAACATTTACTATGCAGCTGAATACCGAATAGTTAATCCAAGTATTAGGCGAATAGTGATCCGAATATTGATTCTATAAATGTAACATATTAAAGAACATACAAAAAAATAGTGTGAAGCTGCCACAGCAATGCCCAGCAAGCCCTGTTGCTATTCTAACATTTTTAAAGGAAAAAACAATTCAGGGGCCACCAGTACCCTTTGTAACAACTGGGAATCATCAGGCCTTGCACCGGCGGCCCCTGATGCTGCATTGCTTTTGTAAATAACGTGGGAGCTACCAGGCAATACCCAGCAAACCACCCGCAATACTTTTGGTGGTCCCAGGGCCTTTCACCAGCAGACCCTGATGCAACATTTTGTATCCTAAAAAACACAGGTGTGATCAGTTGCAAAATGTGTAAAGACAAAATAATATGTGGGCTGCCAGAACAAGGCCCTGTAACACTCCCCTGCAACAATTGGGGGGAGACACCAGGTCTTGCTCTTGTGGCCCCCATATTGCTTTGTTTTGGAAAACTACCCCAGGACTTGCCCGGTGAGCCCTTATGCTTCACTGACCCTCTAGCAACAATTGCGGGGATCATCAGGTCTTGCCCCAGATGAGGCATTTCATTTAAATAAATATGTGGGGTCTGCCAGTGCAAGGCCCAGTGACCCCTGTAGAAAACATTTTAAAGACAAAACGATGCTGGGGCCACCAGGGCAAGGCCAAATATCCACCTTGCAACAATTAGGCAGTCACCAGGCCTTCCCCTTGCTGTGCCTGCATTGTTTTCCTTTTTAAAAGTATTTGAAGGATGGATCACCAGGGCTTGCCTCAGCAGCCCTTGATGCTTCATTTAAACCGAAATTATTGTTGGAGCCACAAGAGCAAGGCCGGTGACACCGTAGCAACAATTAGGGGGGATGCAGCACCTTGTTCCACCGGCCCCCAATGCTGCAGTTTTCTTTTAAATAACATGGGGGCCACTGAGGCAAGGCCTTGTGACCCCCAAGAACAATGGCAAGTGGTCAGGTAGGGAGTGCTTACCTTGCACCACAGCTCTGGAGTTCTTTTTACCCTAGGTCCTATGCTGGCATAAGAGAAGTGAGGGAACATCGTTCCCTCACAGTTCGTATTGTCAGCCAGGGCCCAGCACACAGCAGCACTGTCTGTTGAGAAAGATCTTATTTGGCTTCTGCGGCCTGTCCCTCGCTTTCTATGATAGGCTATCTCTCTCAAACAAGGGGAGAATAGCTAATCATAGAAAGTGGATTGGACTTCTGCTTCAACTGGTTTTTGTAGGAGGTATTCAGCCTAAACCAAATACCTGGAGTTTGGCTGAATTTCAGTCAAATACTCACTTGAAGCTGACATTTGGTGCCAGGAAGGTCTAGTAAAGGTTGAAGATCACGGGGGAGAGGATTGGTCATTTCCATGTCAAGGTTGAAGATTGTTAGAATGTATTTCTGTTTTGAGGCCACCCTTGTTTAGATAAACAGGGAACACTTCTGAAAAGTTAGCCAGGACAATTCAAGGTAGCCTGGAGAACAGTCAACGCTAAGTCTCAGGAGCAGTAGGATTGATCTGAGGTCTTGGATGGGCACACACAGTAGGACAACAAGATTTACCCTTAGACAGTAGTATATCAAAAATATACAATTTACTAGGCCCAGAACAAACACAGGACAATCATGAAGAACACAGTAAAACTACTACATAAACACACACGAGGTAAAATATATATACAGTCACTTTTCGGTCAAAGCCGTAAGTGGCGGATTCTAGCTAAAACCTATAAGGAGGGAAAGCAAACAAACTTTATCACAATGGCCAACTCCAGAAATGGATATCCCTAACTTAAGAAGTCCAGCCCTATGAAGATTAGATCATTGTGCTCAATGTTATGTTTGTGCGTCAAAGCGCTCGTTGATGCGTACAACTCACAAGGGACAAACTTCCATGGGAAGGAAAAGTTAGAAGAGGCGCCTGGAGTGTGAGGAATTCAGTACTATGAGTCAGAGGTGAGTCTGTTACGAAGAACAAAGCTTTCCCCAACTTTCAGATGACTATATAACGCAAGACCCAGCCCAGTGAAGGCAAGAACCACAAGGGATCCTTTGTGCATAAAAACGGTATGGATGAACTAGGGGCCACCGGTAAGTGATATGATTACTCTCCACCCTTAGCTCACTCCGGGTTCAAACTTCACCTGGGCTACGAAATCCACTCCTTGGTTATGCTTCAAAGTGCACAGGCGCTATAGGTGCAGATGCGGGTCCGATTAACATCTGGAGCTGGATTCCTCATCATAAAAGCAGGACAAAGAAAGCACTGATGCAGCTGGTCTCAGAACACTTGAAAAAGGGGGCCAAGTCGCCAGCAGTGACCACCACTGTCGCACAATGATGCAGGAGCACCCAAGTCTCGCGGACTGATGCACACTTCTCTCTCGCTGCCCAAAGCAGTAGGGATGACGAGATTTGGCCGGAAGGTGCTTTGTAGTTTGAACTAGTGTTCTCCAAAAGCCTTGAGATAAAACTCAATGTAGCAATGCTCCAACACGAGTACCTAGGTACAACCTGGTCAGCCCACCGGATGGCCCAGGGACGCTTCCGAGAAGGCTTGTTTGCTGGTTACCATGGAGGCATTGAGAGTCATTGGCCCCACCACTCAAAAGGATTGAAGCACCTTGTTGGCTCTTTAGAGATCAAGCACAAAGCAGGGCTCTACCGGAACAACTGTGGGCTCAGGGTGCCAAAACATCTCTGCGCGGTTCCGGTCTGTCCTTGGATCTGCTTTGTTTCTCCGGATACTCAGGGGGATCTGCGGGTCTGCACTCAGAGCCCCTCCTCATTTCCTAAAGTCCAGTGAGTGCTCACACCCAGCTGGCCAATGAGGAGATCTGTCCCACTCATGCACACCAGCAGTGATCCAATCTGGAACCACTGCGTATCTCATGCTCTCGTGCACACCAGACATCCTGGCACCAGTAGAGTGTATTGGGACCAGACAGTCCCAGCCCTCTTCCTGGGTACCCACAGACGTGACATGCATTAGCCTGCGCAAAGCGTCAGCTTTCGTGAGAGATTACATGCCCAAATAAGGACTTCTCGAGTCACAAAGAGCAAGGCGAAGGCCGATGGACAAAATGGCCAAAGGAGGAGACAAAAGACCTTGTGGCACAGCCCTGACGGTCAGTAGCCACAGTCATGACCCCACGAGATAAGCGCGGTATGGCTCAGTAAAAGGTAATAGAGATGCATGCAAAAGGTTCGGCTGCCACCTGTCTGCTCGTATGCACATTGTCTAGTTACCAAAAAAACATTAAGGGATGTCTAGGGCCCAAAAATGCAAGGAGCCCACTGTGCAGTACTGTAATGTACTTTGCACACTGAAATACAGTTGCCAAAAGTGGCAAAAAAGTCATAAGACTAAGGGAAACAATGTTTACCAGTACTGTCTGTCAGAAGGACAAGTTGGTTTCCCCAGAACGATGAGCAAAAGCCCAGTGGAGTGCAGCAGGAGGTTGTGCTCCACTGGAAAAATGTCAGGACAGGAGACTGAAACAAAAGCAAAAACTTGGTGGGTCCACAAATATAGAGCTAAAATAGCAGTATGTGAAATTGTACCTAACAAAAATCAAGGGTGAGAGGATGGATCACCACCACCGGGGATGGGCACAGCTGGTGATCTGGAGGAATCCATTTGGATGAATTGGTGACGGTTAGCAAGGTAGGAGTTGTATCAGCTGAAAATGGTGTCACTGATACCCAGGAGGCAATGTAGAATTTTGTTGAGTGTCTGGTGGTCTACATTTTTGAATGCTTTTCAGTAGATGTTGTTGGCATCAATGTATTGGAGCAGTCACATGACTACTGCTTTCTCAAGGATCAGACCTCCGAAGGGAGGATGGATGATGGGGCAGAAGTTGCCAAACTCGGTGGGGTCCAGTCTTGGCTTCTTGAAAAGTATGAGGATTTGTCCAGTCTTGAGGGTAGAAACAAAGGAACCTTGAGTGAGGTGTGCTGTTGGTGTAAGGGTGGAGTACTTTGTTGGGAAGTTTCTTGATTATGGGAGGTAGGGTGGTTGTCATCCACATCCAATGTAGTCTTGAGGGATGCTTGGGTGGGAGTGAGTTCTTGTATGGTGGATTCCTTAAACGTTTTCCCGATAGTGATAGTTTTGGAAGATGGGATGCATAGTGTGCTGGAATTTGTGACATTGGTGGATCATGTTGTTCTAATTGACAAAGAAAGAGTTGATGGAAGTGGATTTTTTGATTAAAGTGTGATACCTGTGGGTCAGGCAGAGGGTTGATGCAGGGTTATGGAATTGTGTCTTTGATACCGGACTCCCAGGAGATCTCTTGTTGGGAGTCACCGAGATTGGCAGGGAGTTGTTACCCAACCTTCCAGAATGTCATCAGAGGCAGGCATCCAGCTAATTGTCCCATTCAGAGGAGTGCAAACAGCCAGGTGCTGGAATCCAGCTTGCCTCTTATAGCTGCTCTGAGCTCACAGGGTTGACACTGGAGTGTTACAAATCACATTAGCATTTAATAATCCAGTGAACGACCAACCACTATGACAAAATCCAGGTATGGCTTATATTTTCGTATTCTCCTGCCACCAGATTGATAGTTATGATAAGTATTACGGTTTTGGAACATAGGTACAAATTTAATTGCAGGCTCTGCACTGCAGTGACTTTGCTATCATAGCAGCTGTCAAACATGGCCCCTGTGACCTCTGAACTTGCTATGAACCATGCAAGAGCAGGGGGAGTAAATTAGGACACTGATGCAGCAGCACACAGGTGTAGATTATGATTTTGGCAAACAGCTTAATGAAAGAGTGTGTGATTAACAGACAACCCTTTCAGAGATGGCACTGCTAGCATTATTTCATATTTAGACAAATAAAAAAATCAGGGCTTCATCCCTTATCAGATGGCAATTCCTCACAATGACAATATAGGCAGCCTAAAACTCCATCTTTGAAACTTGAAATACGGTCTGTGTCATCTCTTGATACCATGCCTATCTCACAAAACACAATGATTTATTTGGCCCAAAATATGGAGGCTGAATAAAACCTATGGGTATATCAACATGTGGATTTAACAAAACAAAGATTTGTTTCTATAAAACAAAGCAGAGGTACAAGGAACACACAGAAAAAAGCGAGCTAGAGGTCAACAGTAATCACTTCAACAATGGTCCTGAGTCCCAGTTTCCTAGTCTAAAACCTTGTCATAGTAATTGCCAAGGTTGTATCCCCTTGAGTGATTTGCACATAGTCACTCACAATTCCTGGAGATGCTCAAGGTCCAGGACCTTCTTCAGTGTTATGTGACAACTGTTGGCTACCCTGGGCTCGGTACCTCTACGTTTCAATGAAAAATGATTTCTTCCCAGTCTGTCCAAAATTGATTTTTTGGCTGAAGTCATGATTGTCGTCCACCCCCTACCCAAGAGTGGTATGCAGAGTCTAGAGCCAACCAGAGGTTCAGATAAATCAGCAACCAAAAAATGATGGGTGGAAGGTTTTGAATAAATCTTAACCACTGGCAATGCTCTGGGCAACATTCCACACCACCGTTTTTTAGCCCATCTGCGACATTGTAAAAGGGATCAGGCCATATGTAAATCAGCCAGGCACTGTCATCAATTTTAGCAGCGCAGTCCGAACTGCTAGTCAGGTCCCCTCTGCATGGAAACACAAGCACCCCCAGCAACCTCGGATCAATCAAGCCACCAAAGTCCCCAACTTCAAGAGTTTGGGTAGCAGACATTTCGGCTTTTGCTCTCATCATGGGACAAACTGGCTTTGATAGATATTCTCGAAAATTTTCTTAGGAATAAAGACCAACATTTTTATTCTCTTTTGATGATGTTGGTTCGCTCTGCTACCTTCGACATCCTGGAGCAGGGTGTTCAAGACTTTGGGGGTCATTATAGTTGGGCGGTAAGGGATTATCGGCACCGGTAAGGAGACCGGTGCCAGTAATCCCTTACCACCCAATTCCGAGGTCCCTTAGCGGGAACCGTAAGGGACGTGTGGTCTGACCACACATCCCTTATGGGTCCCGTTAAGGGACCAGGTCACTAATAACGGGCTTGCTAGTCAAGAGACCTTTATTAGCACCCTCCCCATTCCCATTGAGTCCTATGGCGGCTCAAATGGGAATGGGGAATGGTTTGTTCAATGGGGACTTACCGGTCCCTCCAGGGTCGGAATGCACCGGTAAGTCCCCATTGAACAAGACCGGTGCCGGACCCGGTATTGGAGGCAGCCATGGCTTCCTCCAATCTCAGAATGAGGCCCTGTGTTGTGTTGGTTTTCTTCCTTTCAGACCGACAGATATTTTTTGCATTGCTGATATTAATTTGACACCTAAATCCCATTTAACTGAATGTTGAACGTATATATATTAAATAGAAGACCTCAGGGATCGCCTTCTGCCACTCTTCTATTTAATATATATACGTTCAACATTCACGTCATCTTCTGCGTGTCATAGAGTTGGCATCCACTCCAGGGTAGATGATTATCAACTTTACTTTAAATTGTACTGTCAGAACAGTATTAATAATACCACACCAAAAACCGGAAATGCCCCCAAAATATCATATATATAATGCTGAATGCGCTATGCCGAATGCGCTTTGACTGCGCATTTGGCATTATATAAAATGCTGAATCTGAAAATACCGAACTAGGTGAATGGAGGTTGCGGGGGTGTCCCCCACACACCAAGTTCAGTATTTTCGGATTCGGCAGTTGCAGGGGTGTCCTCTGCATGCATTAAAAGGGAGGCAGGGCAAAACAACAAAACCAAAGAGCCCGCGTTGCAAAATGCGATGAAGTCGGATTCGCAAAATTGCAAATCGAGTGTTGCGAATTTGGTCTTTTAACATACATCCCCAAAACCCTATCCACTAGATTTTAAGTCTTAGATGAACCGAAATTGGCTTAGTTTAAATGCTACAAAAATTCTAAAGACAACCACTTTCATTATGATATGATATGATATGATGATATGATGTGATATGAAGAAATATTTGCATAATACAAATCACTTTTTGTTAAATTGAAAATTCTACTTATTCTCCCCAGAACTAAAGACTTGGGGGTAATGTTTGTTTCAGAATTTGACATGTCTTCTCATGTAAGTTCAACTATTAGTTTTGCTATGTATTAAGTAAGGCTTTTAAAAAGAACCTTTTTCTGTCAGAAAATCATTTGGTGGTTATAGCTCGTGCCATAATAGGATCCAGGATTGATTACTTAAATGCTGCGATAAACAACAAAATACGTGCTTGCAGGATTTATGCAATCAGGTGACACCCTTCGTTACTAACATTCCTGTCTGTTATATGTTATGATATGACATTTATAGCGTCCGTTTACACACGTGTTTCAAGGCACGACGAGGCAATGGAGGGGAGCAAAGGGAGGACAAGACAACGATCTTACTAGGCCAAGTGACATTGAGATCGTGCAAGTGCAGGGCAGAAGTAAGGGGAAAAGGCGCCAGGGGAAGAGGAGGAGAAGCAAGTGAAGGACATAGGATCAACACATCGAAAAGAACAGAAGTGCGGCCAGTGCAGGGGGTAAGTGCAGACAACAAGTGTTAGATAAGTGCAGGTAGGGGGACTGTAGGGTAGTGGATACAGCTCCAAGTGCAGGGTTGCCAGGATGCAGTGCAGGTGTGCAACTGGTAGGTCATGGACCTGGGCCCATGATGCAAAGGGTAGCCAGGTAACCAGTGCCGTATCAGACAAAAGGTCAATAGGGAAGAGGAAGGGAGAAGGCGGAAGCAAAGAAGAAAGTCTTGAGCTGCTTCCGGAACTTTAGATGGTTCTGCTCAAGTTTCAGAGAGGCAGGGAGGCTGTTCCAGAGGGAGGCGCCAGCAGAAGAGATAGACCTGCCCCAAACTCAATGCTTGAAATAGTGACTGAACCTCAAGGAGTTGGAGATAACATCACACCTTTACATGGCTTTCCTTTCCAGGCATGAATTGGGTTTACGATTTGTATCTTAACAAGTGCTTCCACAACAATGTTACCAAATATATTCGCTCTGTGGCTTCATCGTATGTAACTATTAGGAACCTGAGATCCATAGATATATTAGCAGGTAGAAGAAACTTTGCAGTTCAACAGGCAATTAGCTGGGACCGCCGTCCCGCTGAATTGAGATCCCTCCTTACTCTTCTATTCTGGAAACATCTTAAAACCTACTTGTTTCAAAATGCTCCTCTGTTAGATGATGATTTTAATTTATGCTCAGTAAGTGCTTTCATATCTTTGAGCCCTGTGCGCTATATAAGTATAAATGAAATATGCTCAGGTTCCTCAGAGTTCAACACCAGAGACTCAGGTTCCTCAGAGATCAACACCAGAGACTCAGCCTTCAGCAGACATGGGCAGCATTCCTTCCCTGAAATACCACAGGTGAAATTATAAACCGATAGTTATGTACATGTTTCTCTTTCCTTATTTTCTTCCCCTCCTCCACTCACAATTCTTCAGGGATTTAGCACTGCCTCCAATCATCCTGGTGCTTAGCCACCAGCAGGTCTTATGCTTTCTCTCTCTCTCTCTCTCTCTCTCTCGCTCTCTCTCTCTCTCTCTCTCTCTCTCTCTCTCTATCTATCTCTCTCTCTGTATATGTTTCTCTTTTTCTCTCTATCTTTTTCTTCCTCCTAGCCTTTCAAATGGGGCAGGGGCTGGCCCCGAATTTCAGAATCCTCAGTCAGCCAAGCAGATAACCATTGGGTATTTTTCTCAGATCCTATTTAATGACTCTTCTCCATCTCTTCAGGATTGTGTCCCTCTTTTCTTTCCTTCCTTTCTTTGTTTTCTCCTTCAATGCTAACTTTCTTCTCACACCCCTGCTTCTTTACTCTTCCTCCTTAATTTACCCTCCTCGAGGGGGCGTGGCTTGATGGCTACGTGAGAGGACATTCCTTGGAGGAGCTCCCGATGATCCGACCCTGATTCTGGGAAGAAGTGATGGTTTTTGGCGGACTTTCGAGCCCACGGTGTAACCAAAGGCGTATGAAAGTGGGGGGCACATGGTGAGTGCCTTCCCCACCAGCGAGACTGCATATCCACGGAACTAGACTCTGAAGAAGGTGGCGGTCGCGCAAAGGAAGGGGAGCACCCAAGATGGCCGCCTGTGGACAAAGGGCCATAAATGGTCTGATGAGCTGAGGAAGTTGGTCGGAACGTGGGCAAGCCCACCCAGACAGACGGGTTGCATGCGCCTCTGACAGAAGGCAAGAACATAAGGGTGAGCCCACACTGAAGAGGCCCTGGATCATGGTGGGATAGCAGAGTGAACCCGGGCCCAGCGGAACCTCGCTGTGGAGAGGCCGGCGAGCGAACCCGCGAGGATACACTACGTTAGGTCGCCCTCGGGCACGCAAGGGGGCAAGAGCAAAGAAACCCCCGCGGCGGCGACGGACCCACCGGGTACTATCCAGGAGGTGCTGGCAGCAATTGCCGACTTGAAGGTGGCCTGGGAGACGAAGCTGGGCCTGGCCATGAAAGAACTGCAAGCGGGCCTAAACCTTAAAATAGGAGCGGTCCGAGAAGAGGTGAACCTGTTTCTCCAGGATGTGCGAACGATCGCGGAGCGCACTGGGGAACTGGAGAAGGAGTTGGCCCCGACCAAGGAGGCGTGCAATACACACGCCACGGAGCTTCATGCCCTCATTGTCAGGGCTGGAGCCATTGGCAGTGTTGTGGGGGGCTTCTGAGGCGGCAGGAAGGCTTTTAGTTGTGCCAACAGCTTGTCCAGGCGTGTTCTCCACCCTTTTTGCAGGAAAAAGGCCCAAGTATGGAGAACCGCCCGGAAACTACATCTCCCAGCAGGCCGTGTGCTTCACGGCCCTGCTGGGAGCAACAGGACCACACGCGCGCTACTACGCATGCGCAAGCTGCGCCCAAGAAGCACCGCTCGCAATCCTGGTCACCGGCAAGAGAGAACGTGTTCTTCCTGAGCTCCAGGAGGCACGCTTACGCGGGGCACCGCCCGCCTGCTACATCCCCGGCCCCGCGTACATGAAAAGCTAAGTACACGGTTTATCTAGAGCAGCTGATTTGTTCTGTTGGAGGGAGACGCTCTACGCGCTACAAGACTTAAGTTTCTAGGCTAATTTGAAGAACGTGAAAACCTGATTGCTTGTTGCATGCAGAGCATGAATACTAACCCTAAGTTGGAGTAGGCTTGGCGGTGAAGTAACCGCACCACTTAACAATCTTAATCTCCTCAGGGAACGTTCCTAAGGAACGACCTTTTTCGCACGCACGTGCACTGACTTTGTTTTGCTATTCACAGTCTGTAGTTGCATCGGATTCAGTGAGACGTATCACAGCCCGTCAACATGAAAAGGCCAAAGGACCTCGAACTCACGCAGAAGCCAGAGCTAAGTGTTTTAGCACTTTGAGTGCATGTTATTGTTTTTTGCCTGCACATGGGGTAATGTGGGGTACTTGTGACTTGCATACCATTCATGATTTATTAGGCAAGCAAATTGTGAAACCAAACGTAACACCAGAGCAAATGGTGATTATTGGTTAGAGGCTCCAATACAAAAGCCTTCCAAAGAATAATCTCTGAGTGTGTGACACTAGGATGTGTGTGTGAGAGGGCGGTGTAACTTCAAACGATTACCTGCAAGATCGGCACAGGAGTCGAGGAGTATGTTACCCTAATTTCCCCTTATCCATCCAGTGTTATTCCCTGAACCTCTTTCCGATCATCCTGAACTCCCTCTACCTATCCACTCAACGGACCCTAACCCTCTTTCCCCAGAGGGTTGCGGAGGCTTGCGGTTTCTATTTCCCAGGTGCCAAGACCCAATGGGGAGGGAGGTGTTTGTGCTGCTTCTGCGCCTGTCAAGAGGAGTGAGGACCTGACAGAATTGCGAGCCCACGTATCTTCTGGCGCCCAGGCAGCACAATAATGGCAGACGTAGTAGCCCTTCTCCAAGACTTGAAAGCCGAATTAGCGGCAACCAGGCAGGATTACCAGAATCTAGCAGGCCAAGTTCATACCATGACTTTCCAGACCCAGGCCCAAGTAACGCCTTTGCCTAGACAACCCCCACCAACTCCAGTACAAGTACAGGTAGCCACGGAGCCATCTTTGCCACTTGCTGCCCCCGAGAGGTATCATGGGGACCCACAGAACTTTGACCAGTTCATCATGCAGTGCCACTTACATTTTTTGACCAAACCCATAGTGTTCAGAACTGCTCAATCTCGTACTGCATTTGTGATATCCTACCTGACGGGAGATGCAGCTTCATGGGCGACACCGTTGGTTCGCAAGGATGATGCCTTGTTGTACAGCTGGGATACGTTTTTAGAAGAGTTTGGCAAAATATTCAACCGCAAGGGCTGCGACATTGCTTAAGGATCGGGAGTTGTTGCAATTTAGGCAAGGAAGCAAGGACTGGTGACGTATGTGACAGCCTTTAATCGGTTAGCAGTAGAGACCGATTGGCCACAGGAGAAAAGAATGGCCCGGTTCTATCAGGGTCTAAGAGAGGAGCTGAAGGATTTATTGGCACAAGTCGACCCCCAGCCTGAAGACTGTTCTACCATGATAGATCTGGCACTACGATTAGACCAGAGACAAAGTGAACGTCGCCAGGACCGTCGTAAATGGGACAATAAACCTATGGTCCGGCTAGATCAACAAAAATCCCACAAGGTGTCAGAAAAAGGAACCGAAGAACCGATGCAGATCGGAACTGTACGAGGCCCTTTGACTAAAGAGGAGAAGGAGAGAAGAAGAAGAGACAAATTATGTCTCTATTGTGGAAAATCGGGCCACTTTGTCCGAGAATGTACAAATAAACCACCCACCAAAGGAATCCCGTCGGGAAACGCGGCAGCTCGTCTATGAAGGGGGTGAGGGCGAGCAAATCTGTAGATACCCCAAAGATGCTAGCAAACGTACATCACACTCCGTCTGTTCACATAATGCTGGCCGGTCATCTAAATGTGCAAGGAAAACGTATACCAGTGTCGCTAATGGTCGACTCCGGGGCCACGGGTAACTTCGTGGATGACCAAGTAGCGATAAGACTAGGACTTCCGTTGAGAACTAAGAAACAGCCAGAACCAGTAAAGTCAGTGGACGGATCGCCATTGGTTTCAGGCCCAATCACCGACCACACGCAACCCATGGAGCTCGAGTGCGGAAAAAGACATCGAGAGATCATCAAGTTCGATGTGATCACGGCACCTCAATTTGGGTTCATCTTGGGCTTAGCGTGGCTACGACTCCATAACCCAGTCGTGGATTGGGTCACAGGAACGCTACAGTTCTCCTCGAAGTATTGCCAGGCTAATTGTAGTATGAAGGAAAGTTGTACCCATTTCATAGGAGGCAGTACTGATGCAGTTCTACCTGAGGAATATGAGGAGTATCTGTCATGATCCGCCCCTGGAAGCTATGGCACGATTGGAAAGCACTGCCACGGAGAACCTGACAGTAACGGCCTAGCCCTCAACCAATATGGCCGCCATCGCTATTTAAACCAGCCCCGCCCACTTACCTGCGCGTTGTATCTGTGATTTCCATCGATACGCTCGCTCGGCTACTCCTCCGAGTAGCCTCCCCCCCAGCCTCCTTCCGTTTTCTACCTGCCCTGCACACCACTGGTCCAGCCTACGATTTACCTTGCTTCCTTCGTTCTCCGGCGTCTGCCGCTCTTCATTCCACCCTGTTTTCTTACCTTCGGCACCTCGCCGTTCCGACTCGCGGTATCCTCCGCCACTCTCGCGCCTCCTTGCGTTCACCTCTATTGACTTCGGGGTACTGCCTATTCTTTGGGTTCGGGACTATCCATAGCTTCTAGTCTCTTCCTCTCTTTCTTAGCGTTCTGCTTTCATTGCTCCCTTCTGAATTATTTACGGATCCTTCTGTGACATCTCACATATGGGTTATTATTCCTGCCAGTTTGCTGCCTATGGGATCCTGAGAAGATAAGAGTCACTCCAGAACTTTACCGGTCTGCCTCTTGCAACTATACTCGACTCGAGTATCCTTCTTGGAACTGCCTGCAGGGTTTTTTGTGCCATCCATCGGCTTTTTCCCTGTCTTTTTGGGGCTTGGCTCCTCGGGGCCCCCCTCAAGGCAGGTCCCATTCCCTGTCGAGGTGGCCTCCGAGGGAGCCAGACCTTACTTGCATCACAGGAAGTCAAAGGAGAAACCATCTAAGGAATGTTCCAAGGTACTACGGAAGAAGTCATCCAGTGTCCCAGGATCTTCAGGTGAGGAGCAGGGGGCGGAAGGTGATCAGCGTGACAGAATACAACGCCCGAACATAACCATGGCTTCTCTGGAACAGTACCAGGAGTTGGTTGCCGCCTTACAAAGCGTAACTCTAGAAGTACAAGCCCTGAAGACCGAGAACGCCGCTTTACGCCAACAAATGGTCTTCCGTAGAGATGACCAAGGGGATTTGCCGCCTATGCCTCTTACATTTGGAAAGTATGATGGTTATCCCGGCGGTCTAAAGGAATTCCTAGACGCCTGCCAAATTCACTTCACCTTTCGACCTTATGCCTTTGAAACTGCGAGAGCTAGGGTCGGTTTCCTTATCACCAACCTAACAGGGAATGCCTTGGCCTGGGCCACCCCTTTGGTGACCAGAAACGATCCCGCTCTGTCCAACTATGACCAATTTGTGGATCTCTTCAAGGGGAGATTCGATCGTCCTGAGGTCCTATACACCACACTTGAGGCAATACTCGATGTGAAACAGGGGAACGCAGACGTGCAGACCTACATATCCCGATTTCTAAGACTAGCGGCGAAGACAGACTGGCCTGATTCGGCTAAGCAAACAATATTTAGGAGAGGTCTCCAGGACGAACTAAAGGACGAGTTGGCTAGGGTAGCTCGCCCACCGTCGTTCCAAGATCTCATGACACTGACCCTACAATTGGAATACCGGCTATCTGAACGCCGACAGGAAAGGAGGAGACCTCGGCTCAATCTACCATCACTGCTCCACATTCCCCCAGAGACATGCCGACATCAGAAGAACCGATGCAGATAGGAACAGCCCGAGGTCCTTTGACGGCTACCGAACGCAAGAGAAGGAGAGACTCCGGCCTCTGTTTATACTGCGGCTCCTCAAAGCATTTACTCAGGGACTGCCCGGAAGTCCCTCCACGAAGAAAGGAAAACTCCAACCCTCGGTCCTTTGCAAGGGAGGTCTCGGGGGAACAAGAAGCAGCCCTTGCAACCTTACCCGACCCTCGGAACTAAGAGAAGACAACAGTCTAATGATCTTTCGAGTTCAGCTATGGACTACAGAATCCTCCCCCATAGAAGTACTAGCTATGCTGGACTGTGGAGCCGCAGGAAACTTTATGGATATCGAATGGGCTAAGGCACAACGAATCGCCATTAAACACAAGGAGAAACCTATCCCTGTAGAAGGGGTAGACGGCGAGCCCTTGTCCTCAGGCCCCATAGATTCCGAGACTTTACCCTTGCATTTGGTCTTAGGAGAACACCATGAATCTATGATATTTGACCTGATTCGAGCAGCACATTTTCCTTTGGTGATAGGGATTCCATGGCTCAGACGGCACAACCCTCAGATTAATTGGACCACCAATGTTGTGCGTTTTGACTCTACTTATTGTAAGGATCACTGTACCATCAATCCCCCTACCCAGGGAGAGAACAGGGAGCACCAAGCACCCCAGCGTAAGGTGGTAGCTGCCATTCCCCTACTATACCAGGAATATGCTGAGGTTTTTCAGGACTCTGTACCCAAGCTCTTACCTCCCAATCGACCAGAAGACTGTGCCTTAGATCTCCTTCCAGGGTCCGTGGTTCCCTTTGGTAGAATGTATACTTTGTCTCCTTCCGAAAAACTAGCCTTACGGATCTACTTGGACGATAACCTTCAGAATGGACTCATTCAAGAATCCCGATCGTCCGGGGGAGCATCGTTATTCTTCATCCCCAAAAAAGACACCACCGAATTACGACCTTGTATTGACTACAGGGGTCTCAACCAAATCACTGTGCGTGACCGCTATCCTATGCCTTTAATAAGAGACATTCTGGAAGCGGTCAGAGGGGCCTCTTATTTCACGAAACTAGACCTCAGGGGAGCCTATCATCTTCTCCGGATAAGGACAGGAGACCAATGGAAGACCGCATTTCGGACCCCATTCGGGTTATACGAATATCGTGTCATGCCCTTTGGTCTCGTGAATGCCCCTGCTGTTTTCCAAAGGTTTATAGATAAGATCTTTTCTGACATGTTGTTTGTGTCAGTTGTCATTTATTTAGATGACATCCTTATCTACTCAGAAAGCCTTCAAGAACACCAAGACCATGTGAGACAGGTGTTACACCGACTCCTGTCTAACCGTCTTCTGGTCAAACCTGAGAAATGCCAGTTCGAAGTAACATCTGTTTCTTATCTAGGTTATATCCTATCCAAGGAAGGAATCCAGATGGAACCCGAGAAGATTAGAGCCATCATCGAATGGAAAGAACCTAGAGGAATAAAGGAGGTTCAAATATTCTTGGGTTTAGCTAATTTCTATCGCCAGTTCATCCCTAATTTTTCCGACCTGATGTTACCTATTACCAGTCTTCTCAAGAAAGGAGTTAAGTACGTTTTTGGTCCAGAACAGAAGAAGTCGTTTTTTCGCCTTAAGGAGTTATTTACTTCGGCTCCCATACTTGTACAACCTGATCAAACAAGACCCTTTATCGTGGAAACAGACGCGTCTGGAGGAGCACTGGGAGCCGTACTTCTACAAAGAACGGATGATGGCCTCAAACACCCAGTCGCATACTACTCAAGGACTCTGACGAAAAGCGAACGTAATTATTCAGTTCTGGAAAGAGAATTGCTTGCCATAAAATCAGCCTGTCAAGAGTGGAGGCACCTACTCTTGGGAGCAGCTTACCCGTTCCAAATACTTACAGATCATCGCAACCTCCGGGTATGGCAGCAGATGGAGTGCACTAATGCTCGACATGCCAGATGGGCCTATTAATTTTCCCAATTTGAGTGCACCATTTCATATGTACCGGGTACGGAAAACAAGATGGCAGACGCACTCTCCAGATGCCTAGGAGAGGAAGACAACCTCCCACAAGGGCATGACCTCTTGTTCCCAAATCTGAAGATTATGGCTAGGGTCGTGCCATTTCTACAAGATCTGGTAACCCACTACAGTCATCTACCGGCCATACCCGCATCCATCACTCAGGCCAATGACGGTCTATTCTACCATGGTACTAAACTGTTTCTCCCTTCCAAAGAGCTTCAGGAACAGATACTTTCGTGGTGCTACGATACCCCCCTAGCGGGACACCCAGGTATCAAGAAAACACAGGAACTCATAGGTCGCAGATTCTGGTGGCCAGGACTACCCAAGGATGTAAAAAGATATGTAACCACCTGTCCCGTATGCGCCGCCAACAAGTACCAAACAGGCAAACCTTTGGGCAAGTTGCAACAGCCTATCCTACCCACTAGACCCTGGGAACTGATTTCCATGGATTTTATTGTTGACCTACCGGAATCCGAAAATAAAACAGCAATTATGGTCACTGTAGACACCTACAGCAAGATGGCTCATTTTTCTGCTCTTTCAGGTCTTCCGTCAGCTCCAGAGACGGCTTCGATCTTTCTCAGAGATGTTATTCGTCTCCATGGATTGCCTCGGACCATTATTTCGGACCGCGGAACCCAATTCACCTCCAAATTCTGGACATTACTATGTCACCAATTGGGTATCAGCCGAGCACTTTCCTCTGGTTTTCACCCCCAAACTAACGGACAAACCGAGAGACTCAATGCTGGGTTGGAACAATATTTAAGGTGTTTCTGTAGTCACAAACAAGAAAGATGGTCAGCCTTTCTCTCTCAGGCCGAATTCGCCTATAATAATAATTATCACACGTCCATTCTCATGAGTACATTCTACTGCACTTACGGGTATCATCCACAACAAATACCCTGGACCGGAATGCAACCTACCCAATCTCCTGCCATAACGACAGGTTGTCGGAACTCAAGGAGGTTCATAAAATGGCTAGAGAAGCACTGGAAGGCAGTCAGCTCACACAGAAAAGATGGGCGGATAGAAGTCGCCGATCCAACCCAGAGTGGAAGCCAGGACAGAGAGTCTGGTTATCTACCAAACATCTTCCTAGATGGATACACACAGGCAAATTCGCACCTCGATACCTGGGTCCTTATCCCATCATCAGACAGATCAACCCCGTAGCTTATGAACTACGCTTACCTAAGGGTCTTCAAAGAGTACATCCAGTCTTCCACACCTCATTACTCAAGGAATACCAGGAGGATCCTTTTCACCGCAAGACTCAGAAGACTAAAACACCGAAGGTAAAGGAATCCCAAGAATACGAGGTGGAGTACTTAGTGGATTCACGTTACCACCGAGGGAGACTCCAATATCTGGTCCATTGGAAGGGATATTCCGAAGATGAAAGGACGTGGGAACCCAGATACCATCTTCACGCACCCAGACTCGTAAAAGGGTTTCATCGGAGGTATCCAGGAAAACCAGGGGGTTTCCGGGGAGAGAGAGGCCATACTGTCATGATCCGCCCCTGGAAGCTATGGCACGATTGGAAAGCACTGCCACGGAGAACCTGACAGTAACGGCCTAGCCCTCAACCAATATGGCCGCCATCGCTATTTAAACCAGCCCCGCCCACTTACCTGCGCGTTGTATCTGTGATTTCCATCGATACGCTCGCTCGGCTACTCCTCCGAGTAGCCTCCCCCCCAGCCTCCTTCCGTTTTCTACCTGCCCTGCACACCACTGGTCCAGCCTACGATTTACCTTGCTTCCTTCGTTCTCCGGCGTCTGCCGCTCTTCATTCCACCCTGTTTTCTTACCTTCGGCACCTCGCCGTTCCGACTCGCGGTATCCTCTGCCACTCTCGCGCCTCCTTGCGTTCACCTCTATTGACTTCGGGGTACTGCCTATTCTTTGGGTTCGGGACTATCCATAGCTTCTAGTCTCTTCCTCTCTTTCTTAGCGTTCTGCTTTCATCGCTCCCTTCTGAATTATTTACGAATCCTTCTGTGACATCTCACATATGGGTTATTATTCCTGCCAGTTTGCTGCCTATGGGATCCTGAGAAGATAAGAGTCACTCCAGAACTTTACCGGTCTGCCTCTTGCAACGATACTCGACTCGAGTATCCTTCTTGGAACTGCCTGCAGGGTTTTTTGTGCCATCCATCGGCTTTTTCCCTGTCTTTTTGGGGCTTGGCTCCTCGGGGCCCCCCTCAAGGCAGGTCCCATTCCCTGTCGAGGTGGCCTCCGAGGGAGCCAGACCTTACTTGCATGACAGGAAGTCAAAGGAGAAACCATCTAAGGAATGTTCCAAGGTACTACGGAAGAAGTCATCCAGTGTCCCAGGATCTTCAGGTGAGGAGCAGGGGGCGGAAGGTGATCAGCGTGACAGTATCGGGATGTCTTCAGCAAGGTGGCCGCCGAGACCCTATCACAACAAAGGCCTTTTGACTGTTACATAGACTTGGAAGCGGGTGCGGTGCTACATTGTAGTAGGATTTATGCACTCACCGAAGCCGAGAACAAACACCTGAAGGAGTACATCGAAACCAACCTGGCAAATGGTTTCATACGACATTCAACATCCCCTGTATCCTCTCCTTTGTTCTTCATACCAAAAAAAAACAGAGACCTAAGAACTTGCATCGATTATAGGGCGATCAACCGCATCACCATCAAGAACCGTTACCCGCTGCCTCTGATTCCTGTGTTATTAGACCAAGCACAGGGATCCACTATATACACAAAGTTAGATCTGCGAGGCGCGTATCATTTAGTGCGCGTCAGAGAGGGCGACGAATGGAAAACGGCCTTTCGGACCAAGTTTGGCCTGTACGAATATCAGGTCATGCCCTTTGGGCTGTGTAATGCCCCCACAGCATTTCAACACTTCTTAGATGAGGTGTTACGAGGTTATCTAGATGTTTTTGCCATCGTATACATCGACGACATCCTAATCTACTCTCACAATGCTGCAGAACATCAGGGTCATGTGAAGGCTGTTTTACAGAGGTTGCGTGAACATAAGCTGTATGCGAAACTTGAGAAATGGCAATTTCACCAAACCATAGTTGAGTTTTTAGGATTTATCTTGTCACCTCAAGGTATCACCATGGATCAAAAGAAAGTGCAGGCCATTGCCAACTGGCCCTCCCCAAGTTCCGTGAAAGACGTGCAAACAGTATTGGGGTTTGCCAATTTCTACCGCCGGTTTATCGAAGGTTTCGCTAAGAAGGTACAACCCATCACTCAGTTGTTGCGAAAAGGAGTTCCTTTCCAGTGGAACGAAAAGGCCGAAGCTAGTTTCCAAGCCTTGAAAAAAGCATTTGTGACAGCTCCTGTCCTGCAGCATCCAGACCCTGCTAAGTCGTATATCATAGAAACTGCCGGATCTAGTTATGCGGTGGGTGCTATCCTGTCGAAGCGAGACAGTAATGGACAATTACATCCAGTTGCTTATTATTCACGAACATTACTACCAGCTGAACAAAATTACGTAATTGCAGATAAGGAGTTGTTAGCTATTAAAGTAGCCTTCGACGAGTGGCGTCATTACCCCATGGGAGCTCGCCATCCAATCACCATCTATACAGATCATCGAAAATTTACAATTCTTGAAATCCGCCAGAGCCCACAGTCCGAGACAACTTAGATGGGCAATGCAGTTCTCAGAATATGACTTTGTCGTCACATATCGAGCTGGAGTGGAAAATCGGAAGGCGGATATACTATCTCGGTATCCAGAGTCAAATTCAATTCTGTTAAAAAACATAGAAGAGCCAAAACCAATTGTGGACCCAATCCGCGTAGTGGGAAGTGTGGTGGTAGACATCATATTTGAAAAAATTCGGAAAGCTATGTCTGCACAGGATCTGGTACGATGGGCTAGTGGAGGTCAAGAGCAGACCATCAAGGAAGGATTGCCATTTTACAGGTCTGCACTATACTTGCCTACTATACCACTCCGACAACAAGCTATTAAGTGGTGCCATGACTCCCTTTTCGTGGGTCATCCTCGAACACTGAAAACCAAGGAGCTACTCATGCGCCATTTCTGGTGGCCTAGTTTACAAAAGGACGTGCAACGATACATATCAGGATGTGAAACTTGTTTGAGGAACAAGACCGAACACAGGAAATCTGCGGGTCCATTGCAACCCCTTCCTACTCCTCCAGCACCGTGGCATACGGTGTCTTTGGATTAAATTGTTGATCTGCCACCTAGTCAGGGATTTTCAGCTATCCTGGTTGTGGTGGACTATTTAACCAAAATGGCTCATTTTATACCATGCAAGGGCACTCCAACCGCCAGCACAATAGCAAACTTATTTCTACAAAATGTGGTAAGACTTCACGGCCTACCTTATGGGATAGTTTCAGATCGGGGACCCCAGTTCACTTCACGATTCTGGCAAGCGTTTTGCAAATCTGTAGGAATAGAGATTCGGTTGTCTACCAGCTACCACCCAGAAACCGATGGTCAAACCGAGAGACTAAACCAAACTTTGGAACAGTATTTGCGATGCCTAACACAAGGAAAAGAAAACGAATGGGCAGAAGTGATTTGGCTGGCCGAACTAGCTTACAACAACGCAGTGCATGCATCAACCAAGGTTACCCCATTTTTTTGTGCCTACGGCTATCATCCCCGATTTCAGCCTGTGCCTCAGGGATCAATACCCGAGGTACCCGCAGCCTGTGAGAGGCAGAAACAGTTACGTCTGGCGAATTGCACTGCACAACCTAAATCTCGCCAAAGCAGCTTATAAACATCATGCTGACAAGAAAAGAAGATCGGGTCCACAATATCAGGTGGGGGATCGGGTGTGGCTTTCGACATGCAATTTACATCTACAAGGTTCTCGCAAGTTCTGCCCCCGTTTCATTGGTCTATTCCCAATTGAGGCTCTGGTTGGTCCTGTGGCAGTAAAACTAATCCTACCCTCATATATGAAGATACACCCAGTGTTTCACATCTCTTTGTTAAAACCAGCCCCAGCCTCCATAAGATCCAAAAGACCCCCACCTGTCTTAATAGATGGCGTCCCAGAATACGAAGTGCACAATATCCTGGATTCACGTCGGAGGCAGGGGTCTCTATGGTATTTGGTGGACTGGAAAGGGTACGGCCCAGAAGATCGCTCTTGGGAGCCCGCAGGTAACATTCATGCTCCTCGACTCCTCCGCCAGTTTCATCTGTTAAACCCTGCTAAACCAGAGCCTGCTGGAGCGAGGGGGAGTACTGTCAGGGCTGGAGCTATTGGCACTGTTGTGGGGGGCCTGGGAGGCGTCAGGAAGGCTTTTAGTTGTGCCAACAGCTTGTCCAGGCGTGTTCTCCATCCTTTTTGCAGGAAGAAGGCCCAAGGATGGAGAACCGCCCAGAAACTACATCTCCCAGCAGGCCGTGTGCTTCACGGCCCTGCTGAGAGCAACAGGACCACACGCGCGCTACTGAGCATGCGTGAGCCGCGCCCAAGAAGCACCGCTCGTAATCCTGGTCACCGGCAAGAGAGGACGAGTTCTTCCCGAGCTCCAGGAGGCACGCCTACGCGGGGCACCGCCCGCCTGCTACATCCCCGGCCCCGCGTACATGAAAAGCTAAGTACATGTTTTATCTAGAGCAGCTGATTCGTTCTGTTGGAGGGAGACGCGCTACGCGCTACAAGACTTAAGTTTCTATGCTAATTTGAAGCACGAGAAAACCTGATTGCTTGTTGCATGCAGAGCATGAATACTAACCCTAAGTTGGAGTAGGCTTGGCGGTGAAGTAACCGCACCACTTAACAATCTTAATCCCCTCAGGGAACGTTCCTAAGGAAGGACCTTTTTCGCACGCACGTGCACTGACTTTGTTTTGCTATTCACAGCCTGTAGTTGCATCGGATTCGGTGAGACGTATCACAGCCCGTCAACACGAAAAGGCCAAAGGACCTCGAACTCACGCAGAAGCCAGAGCTAAGTGTTTTAGCACTTTGAGTGCATGTTATTGTTTGTTGCCTGCACATGGGGTAATGTGGGGTACTTGTGACTTGCATACCATTCATGATTTAGTAGGCAAGCAAATTGTGAAACCAAACGTAACACCAGAGCAAATGGTGATTATTGGTTAGAGGCTCCAATACAAAAGCCTTCCAAAGAATAATCTCTGAGTGTGTGACACTAGGATGTGTGTGTGAGAGGGCGGTGTAACTTCAAACGATTACCTGCAAGGTCGGCACAGGAGTCAAGGAGTTTGTTACCCTAATTTCCCCTTACCCATCCACTGTTATTCCCTGAACCTCTTTCCGATCATCCTGAACTCCCTCTACCCATCCACTCAACGGACCCTAACCGTCTTTCCCCAGAGGGTTGCGGAGGCCTGCGGGTTCTATTTCCCAGGTGCCAAGACCCAATGGGGAGGGAGGTGTTTGGGGAGGTGTTTGTGCTGCTTCTGCGCCTGTCAAGAGGAGTGAGGACCTGACACTCATGCAACGAGTGGGCAATTTGGAGGACAGAGCAGAGCAGGCAGAGGGGCGCAACAGGCGCAACAACATTCGCATAGTGAAGGTACCGGAGGGAATGGAAGGATCGAACCCCACGGATTTCGATGAAACCATGCTTTTGCAGGAGATTACAAGCGGGGAGCCCCCCCGCGGCCGCTGATCGCGAAGACCACAAGAAGATTCTCGAATTTTTCCAGAAAGGAGGCACGATAGAAAGGGGGTCAGCGAATATAACGGCGTATCCGGATTATACGCTGCTCGTACAACGGAGTCGAATGAACTTTGGAACGGTGAAGAGGAGGCTTAGAGAAGCAGGCCACCGCTACATGTTGCTTTACCCCGCCAGGTTAAAGGTGTCTTATAAGAACAGATCCCTCTTCTTTGAGACGCCGAGCGAAGCGATGGAATGGTTAGATATGCAAGGTCGACCTCAGGAATCGGATGCCCGGACAGAAGCGGCTGGAGATAAGTAGCACGTGGCAGAGGCACCCGTGAGGCCATAGCTATGACATTGGGACGGGAATATAGTTTGATATTGTGCTTGTGTGGAGGAAGTCACGGCATCTGCTGGCGGGTCCCGTTGAATTCACTTCTCCCAAATAGATGACTGGGAGCTCCTGGGGAGCAACCTCTGCACCCGATAGTAGTATATTTAGTTAGGTCACAGTTAGATTGGTGACACCCCGCGGGGTCCTTGTTCTTGGTCACGAGACGGGTCCAGACGTGGGTAGGCCTGAGATCCAGGGATGGAGCTGGACTATTGTTGGGGGTTGGCAGGGAGGGGGGGGGGTTATGTGCAGTGGTGTGGGGTTGGGGAAGGGGGAGGGGGGCACTGTTCGTGAATAGAAGGGAAAGAGCCAGGAAACGATCCTACGTGGGGAACATTATGGGAAGGGGCGGGATGGAGGTAGACCGACAGGATGGCATCGGGTAATCTCAGAATCGTGACCTGGAATGTACGGGGCCTCAACAGCTACCTTAAACATAACAAAGTGATGTTGTATTTGAAGAGGATGCGCGTAGACATAGCCCTGCTGTAAGAGACCTACCTCACTAGGGAAAGGTTGGAGGTGGTCAGGAGGAAATGGAAGGGCACTGTTGTGGGGGCGGCGTACTCGGCGTATGCCAGAGGGGTTGTCACCTGGGTGGCGCCCCACGTGCCGTTTCGGGTGCTTGATTCTACGGTGGATCCGGAGGGTAGAATGGTGGTGGTAACGGGTCTCTTGGAAAACAGAGAAGTGCACATCATAAATTTGTATGCCCCCAATAACGATACAGTGGCTTACTTTAGGACCCTCTACGGTAAACTTGGCCCCCTGGCAGGGGGTACGGTAGTGTGGGGGGGGCTTTAACTGTACTGTAGACCCCAGAATGGACAGGTCCAAGGACAGGGCAGGAAAATCGGCACCGGCGGCTAAAGCGCTGAGTACCTTACTGAAAGACCTAGGCCTAGAGGATGCGTGGAGAAGGCTACATCCCACGGATAGACAGTACTCACACTACACAGCGCCACATGATTTGTACACAAGGTTAGACTACGTGTTTGTAACAGCCGAGATAGTGAGAGATATAGAAGGAGCAGAATACAAGGCCCGAGTGCTGTCGGACCACTCGCCCTTGGTGGTAGACTGGAGACACCAGCCCCCACGACCGCGGATCCCTACATGGAGACTTAGCACCGAGGCTCTGCAGGATGAGGGGTTTTGGGAGGGCCTGAGGGATGCCATTGAAGAATACTTTGATACAAATACGGGAAGTGTAAGCTCTGTGGGCACACTGTGGGAAGCGTTTAAGATGGTGGTGCGTGGGGTAGCTATTTCCCAAGCTAAGGGGCTACAGGGGGGTCGAAAGGGAGCTCTGGGAGGCGGAAAGGGAGCTAGAGGAGCCCATGCGTTGCGAGAGCACCGCTTATGATAACAGAACCAAAGTAGAGGAGCTACAGTTGTCCTGCAGCGCACTCTGGGATAGACTGTGCAGACTCAGCTACAGGAAATATACGGAGAGGATACATGCAGGGGGCGACAAGCCGGACAGACTGCTGGCTTGGCTGTATAAGAGTGAGACCCCCCACGCGGTGATTAGTGAGATTCAGGATGAGGGAGGTTGCAAATGAGGAATTCCTTACGTTTTACAGACACCTGTATGAGGACACGGGGGAGGATATGAGTCAAGACATACTGGACACATTGGGGGACATTGAGCTGCCCACCTTAGATGATCTAGAACGTTCTGAGTTAGACGCACCCGTCACCTCGGACGAGCTGGAGGTAGTGATTCGGAACTTGCCCACTTGCAAGGCGCCGGGTTCGGATGGGCTGCCCAGCGAGTTCTACAGAACATACCAGCAAGAGTTGCTTCTGCCACTGCTTGCTACTTTCAACGAGGCCTATGAGCAGGGAGAACTCCCGTTGTCCCTCCGTGAGGCTGTAATCATCCCACTCCTGAAACCGGGCAAATCGGCCGTGGAGCGCGGGTCTTACAGACCGTTGTCCACGCTTAACCAGGACAGCAAAATACTCACGGCGGCGCTGGCTAATAGACTGAAGAGGGTGATTAAGAAACTGATACACCCAGATCAGACGGGATATGTTCCAGGTAGGAACATCACCGATAACCACAGAAGGCTACACCATGTCATAGACCAAACTGAGGAAGACACGGGCGAGCTGGCTATAGTGTCGTTAGACACGGTCAAGGCCTTCGACTCGGTACGATGGCCCTGGCTGAAAGCGGTCCTGAAGGGATACGGAGTGGGACCTGGATACCTCAGATGGGTCCAGTTGTTTTATAGCAACCCGATGGCGAGGGTAAAGACAGGGTCCATAGTCTCAGATTCCTGGCAACTAGGCAGGGGGACCAGACAGGGATTCCCCTGGTCACCCATGCTATATATACTGGCATTGGAGCCGCTGGCAATATGCCTGCGACAACAATATGGGGAGGTGGGCATAAACACTCCCAGTGGAGAGCATCTGATATCATTATATGCGGATGACATGCTCCTTTATTTGCGCTACCCAGAGGAAAACCTACAGTATGTGCTAGAGGTAATAGAACGGTACGCCATCCTCTCGGGAATATTGGTGAACCCTGGAAAGTCCAGTCTGTTCCCCTTGGGCAGATATAGGAATGTCCCGGTGCAGAGGCTGCATGTCCTGCCGATACCATGGCAGCCCGTGACATTTAGGTATTTGGGAATAAATATTTACCACAAGGTCGAGGCAGAACACAAGCACAACACGGAAAAGGTGATAGAGGGGATCCAGAATAGCATGGTATGCTGGTCCAGATTGCCCCTGACCATGATGGGGAGGGCAGTCTTGCTCAAGATGGTGGTCCTGCCTAGACTTTTGCACGTCTTCGTAAACGTCCCGTTTCTGATACCCAGGAGCCTATTTGCGAAACTTCACAGCATGTGTAGGGGTTTTGTGTGGGGCAGCTCGAGGAATAGGGTGGCTCTGTGGAAGCTCCAGAACCCGTGTGACAGGGGGGGATAGGCCTGCCTAATTTCGAACTCTATTACCTGGCGGGGCAGCTGCAGTACGTGGCCAGGTGGCTCTCAGTAGAAGACTCGGCGGAAGCCAGGCTCCTGCGTGGAGATACAGCCCCATACTTTCTGATGGAAGTGGTGTGGTTTGGCAGAGACAAACTGATGGGCAAGGGGCGGCTACTGAGGCTGGGCTGGGAGATCTAGCACAGGACATGGAAGATTGGGGGGGACTCGGAGCCGTACTCCCAGCAGGCCCCTTTGGCGTTGCTGTGCCGGAGTGACCCCCAACTACTTGAATCTCTCCGCAGATACTGGGAACAGGTAGGCCTAGCCACCCTCGGGGAAATATGGCAGGAAGGGGAGGCAGTGGACTTTCAGAGGTTGCAGGAAGAGACGGGAGTACATGGTGGCCAATATGTAACCTACACTAGACTTGTGAAAAAGACTAGAGAAAGATGGCCTGAGACAGTGCTAGCGGAAGACCCAGACGCCTCCCTGGAAACCATGTATGATGTATCGGAGGGCGGGCACGAAATATCGAGGATATATGAGCTCCTGCGATTAAGGGCAGGGAAGGAGTTGCTCCAATTGAGACAAGATTGGGAGGAGGAGGTGGGAGGACCCATGACGGATGGGCAGTGGGAACGGGCTCAGAGGTACCACAAAAAGGTGTCCCGGAACGCGAGATTCCAACAGCTTCAACTGTATATTACCCACAGGGCTTATTTAACCCCCGGGAAGATTGCAAAGTTTGGGGGATCAGCTATACAGCAATGCCCCAGGTGTGGGGAGGTGAATGCGGGATTGCTACACATGTTCTGGGCTTGCCCGGAGGTGCATAGATTTTGGGACGAGGTCAAGACGAAACTGTCCGGCGGGGGGGTGGTGCTGGATGTGGAACCGGCCTGGTCATGCATGCTTGGGCTTTTCCCCAGACCCCGGCATTTGAAACACATAAGCAAGATAAATGACCTGGTTTATGTCTTGGCCAAACGTAGAATTGCCATGGGTTGGAAGGCGGCCCACAGACCTAGGGTGGAGTTATGGTGGACAGACCTCTTGACGTGGGTGGAAGCTGAATCCGTAGTCTGGTTTGAAGCGGTCACTAGGGGGGGCGAGGAGGAAGTAGGGCCCTTGCTGGCCTGGCGGCTATTGGTGGCCTCGTTGGCAAACCCTCACCAGGGTGACAACGAAACAGAGGACCCGGATGATGGCTGCCTAAGTATTGTGCCACCCAATGATGTTCCCGTAAACGACATGTGAGAACCGGCTCTAGTTTAAGGTGGGAGGGGGGAGTTGGGGGTGAGAAAATGTGTTGGAATATGATGCTTTCTATGTTTTTAAAAAGTTGTTGTGTGTTTGTTTGACTTTAAAAAATAAGATAAAAATATATTTTTTAAAAAACTAACCCTCCTCGATTCTTTTCCTGAATTCACTGATATGCTGCTTCTTCTTCGTGATCTCCCCCCCCTTCAGCTCCGATCGTTCCCTAATACTCTGTGATCTTTTCCAGCTCCAGCTCCACCTTTTCTTCTGCTCCTCATTCTTGGTCTTTCTCACCTCCATCTCCCCCTCTCTTTTACTATTTCCTCTTCTTCATTCATGATACTCATCTCTTCCGGCTCTAGCTTCTCCCTTGCACTCTTCCCATCATCCTCCTCCATGACCTATTCCTCCTCTAACTCCAGTTTCTCCTTTTTTCTCCTTCCATTCTCCTGCTTCTTGAGCTTACCCTCATTTGCGGTCGCTTATCGCTTACATTTAATCCATCTTGTTGTTTCCCTCCTCCAACTCCAGTCTCACCCAACATTTCTCTTCTCCTCCTTCACCTTCCTCAGTCACTTTACACAATTCTGCTTCCCCAACCTCCTTCCAAACCATTACATGGGCCTTTCTGTCACCTCTAGTCATACACAAGGCCATATGTTAGGATTACTGGGGACCCTAATATGTGCAGGGATTAGTAAATGGGGATTGGACACTCTCCCTAAATATTTGTGCTGAATCTTGACCTAATTACTGGCCAAGAACCTATGGTTCTGTGGACTGAGACAATACATAGGGAACCCACCATCTTGGTGTCAAGCAGTCCATCATTGCAGCCACCCAACTCACCCATGCTTGTTCATACATGCTTGTCCGCGTGTCCTTGGCTTTCCTGGGCCCATTCTTCTGGCCCACTGCTAGACAACAAAGTTCTTTCTTAGTCACACTGCAGAGTATGACTGGTCAGCTTGCAAGCACCTACTCTTTCCTCCAGTATATACTAAGACCAATAGCTTGGCCCACAGGCTTCTCCTGTTTCCCATGGTTCTGAAATTCTGAAGTCCCTCTGGTGGATATCGCGGGATGTGTATGTGGGCAGATTGGTTAGGCAGGTTTTGGCGAAGAACCAATGAGGGATGCCACATATACCATCTCCTGGGTCAGCATCCTACACAGGATGATGTTTCCTGGCCCACAGAGTATGCTGAATTCCTCTATCCAACTGCTCACTCGTCACGTCCTAACAATTCACAGATGCCAACCGCATACATGTTGCCCAGTCCTCTACGCACTTTATGCTCACACATAAGTTAGCGTGCAGCTTTTGCAATGACGGACCTTGCAGACATCATATAGGTTAGTGCAAGTGCCTTTTATTAAGATGTAACAAAGTAGGAGCTTACATGGAGGCGGAGCCCCAGAGGTGAACCGCTGGCCCCCATCACCCAGGCTTACATTCTCCAACTGCCAGGAGTGGAACCAGTGGAACTAGCTTCCCATGGCTCCATTCTACCAGCACACTCAGCATTGTCTCAGTGGCCTCATTCACTCATGCATAAAGGGAAAGAGAATAATATAACAGTAGCCAACTCCCAACAGAAGGTTATCATGTCTGCTATATGCAAGAACTGAGGAACAAGATATATATTTTAATACATTCAAATAATGCATGTAGAAAGTGATATTGCGAAAGCTTTCAGCCAACAAGAACCAACATTGAATCCTTCCCATTACAAAATGCATCCATTGACATGCATTTTGTAATGGGAGGGATCGAATCTCACACCAGAGAAACATCACTAAAAATGGAAGATCAGACGCAGGTTCACAGATCCAAAAAGCAAATCCTGCTCCCTATTTCCAGCCTCCATTCATCAGCTTGTACGAGTTTGTAAGCCCCCCTGCTGGAGGAAAACAACATAACATGGCTCTACCAACGGGGCAAACGAAATAACATCTTTCTTTGTGCGTTTTTAATAATTTAAGGCGACTGCAGCGACAAGAACAAATTTGTTTGCCATCACTGCAAAGCCTGTAGGCGTCCAATCTAAAAATACACATCGGTGTTTGCGCAGCAGACACACTGCTGCCTTCTGCATCCGCAGTGGTGCAGTAGGTTAGTCCTGCTGATGGGTGCTTGAAGGAGACTGACAGGCAGAGCGTAAAGCCTCCCTCAGCAGGAAGGATTTACTTTATTATTATTATTGTTATTATTATTATTGTATTTATTGAGTGCTGACCTAGCTTTGAGAAGCAGCCGAGCGCTTTAGAGATACAATACAGATGCATACTGCCTTAGGCGCTCCGATCGAATTTCTCACATCAGAATCGAGGCACACTGGCTCCCCATCAAAGCCTGCATCAAATTCAAACTCCTTACTGTCACCTACCGCTGCTTACACAACACCCCCCCTACACCTCAGTAACCATATCATAAAGAAAAACAACATGCGCAGTCTCCGCTCTTCCTCCATCTCGGCCTTGTGCATACCTAGATTTGCTAGGGAAAGAGCAGGTGGGACCTGCTTCACCACCACCGCGCCCACACTCTGGAACTCCCTCCCTCAGCTGACCCAAGATGAACCTGCCTACGCTCTCTTCCGTAAGAAAGTAAAAACCTCACTGTTCAACAAATATATACGTAAATAACCTCGAACTGTGTATCTCTCTGAACCTGAATCTTGATCCATGATGTAATGCAACTACCATATTGCGTGTTACCTATGCTATGTAATGTAATCTATCTACCACACTGTTTACACCTATTTCTAAACATGTACCTTTAGTGCCGTGATACCTCTGGGTCTGGGTGCTACCGACAAATACAACAAATAAATAAATACTGGAGTGCTTTACAGAGGTAACAACAGAACAGATATACAGCGTGGGATACAGAGGGCCATAGAGGAGGGGTACACGTGTACCGGGTGGCAGGAAGGAGAAGGACGGGCAGTGTCTAGCGACTCAGGTGATGCGAGGGCCGATGTGATGGCCTAGGTATTGAGGAGGAGAGACTCCTTGAAGCAGCGGGCCTTGAGACCTTTTCTGAATTGTAGGAGCGTGGGGGCGAGTCTGATGCTGATGGGGAGGAGGTTCCATGGTCTTGGGGTGTAGGCAGAGAAGGCTTGTTTTCTGGTCCTTTCCTTAGTAGTGGTAAAACTGTATGCTGCATGCTTCAGCTTTTTCCAGACTGGTGAAAATGGTTCTACACGTCATCAGTGCCAAAAATGACGTCTGAATTTTATGATATGCAAATTGACAAGGGGGGGTCCTGGGAGTCTCCCTGTCAGACATTAGTCCTGGTTACGAGACGAGACTTACCCAGAGTCTTTAGCTAACTATCTTTCACAGAGAAGAAATATCCCAATATCCTTGTCAATTTGAACTTCATGATAGCCAAAAGAGATATATTTACATATAAAAAAGTTAAAGTCAAGCAATTTATCTAGTCAATGGTTACCTGAAACCGTGGGCGGAGTGCTGCCCTGAAGAACAAATGTTGGACAGCGCGCAGAGCAGCTATATCCTCAGTGACTACAGGGCAAAGTACTTTAAGCAGATGAACCTCATTCCGACCCTGGCGTTAACCAAGGCGCTAATAACGCCGTTATTTTTCCGACTCCGCCATGGTGAATGGCGGAATTACCGCCCCATTCCAAGGTTGGCGGGGTCGGTAATTCCCCATTCACCAAGGGCCCTTCCCCATTCCCATTTTTTCCCCATAGGGCTCAATGGGAATGGGGAAGGCGCTAATTACGGCACCGTAAATTAAGGTGCCGTAATTAGCTCCTAGGTCCCTTTGCGGGTTGGTTTTTTAACGCCTCCAAAAAGCAGTCGTTAAGTACCAACCCGCAAAGGGAACTCGGAATAGGGCGGTAAGGGTTTAACGGCACCGGTCTCGTTAACGGTGACCGTTAACCCTTACCGCCCTACTCGGAATGACCCCGAATACTGTTAGTCTATAGAAATTCTGCATCTGTCTAGCTTCAGTTTTATGATTTTATTGCATGTGGAACTACAACACCTCACTCTTCCCTGGGTTATTATAACATGCGGTAAAAAAGGGCAATTCTAAAAACATGGCAAACGTCAAAACATTGGCTATTTAGTCCAGTATCTGCCACCACATAACACTAGGAAAACCTCCTGAGATGGAAGAAGCAGGTAAACTCCTGGGTTGCCCACGTAAGTCTCTGATCAGCATTGATCAACCTGATGCATTGACAATTTCACATCAATGTCATGGCCATCAAACTGTAAACAGGAAGAGGGGAAGTCAAAAGACTTGGCAGCCATTTTTGTTTTCGGGGTCCACCCTCCTTCCTCAGCTCCGCACTGGTGGTTTGCAGTCCCTCTGAAGCATCTCTGTCTTCCATCATGCCGCTGTCCTTCCCATTGCAAGTCTCTGCTTTTTCTGGGGAGAGAACAGAGGGATATCTTAGCCAGCATGTAGGTTCAGGCTGATCCAGCTTGTAACCTGTAGATTTCTTCCGCGCAGCTCCTGTGTCACACGCCATGCATGTTCGACTCCATGAGTATGCCTCCTGTTGCTCAGGATCTTGCAATGCTCCATCGTCTCCTCTTGAAGTGGAGGTGACACGCCAGAACTCCTTGGGTTGCATGTCCCACAAGCATTCCAAATGACGTGAGGCAACCCAGGGTGAAGGGTTCTGACATATGGAACTCACCTGCTTTAAATTATCCAGGGGCTTACATTATCTTCTTGCTGGCACTGTTCTTCTGGCCTTATGTCTAACTGGGGCAGTGGCCTCTGGGAGCAAGGTCAATCTGTCTCATCATATTCTGGGGTCCTGCTTCTCAAAACCTATTTTGTCATAAGTGATGGGGTGTGCTTGAATTTGTTTCTCTTTTGCCAAGAAACCTCGCACAGAATTCACAAAGGTCATGTGAATGTGACCATCACAGATGAGCATACTCACAAGCCCTTTTGCAAGACCTCTGTGCAAATCAGGCGGTGTTTTCACACATTATAAAGTGCATTCCAAATTCACAAGTGTGATATGCTTTTAAATGTGCAGAAAACAAAGCCCACTCCCCCACACCTGTTTGTCCTTTGTGAATTCTGCACAACTCTACTAGCTCAAGTGAAGGGAATGCACTTGTCCGTCCAATCACGTGCTCCAAAAAAAACAAAAAAAACCCAGATTTGGGCCCTATTTCTCCCATAGGGTGGAGGGGGCATGGGCCGCCTGCAGGTAGCTCATAGGTCATGTCCATGCATAGTGGACTGAGAGCACAGAACCTTAACTTATTGCCTGCCTGATTATCAGCTAAGAGGGCAGCTAGTTGCAAATGGGGCACTAGGTACATGTTCTCAATGCCAGCTTGTGTCAGAGAAATAGGCCTCATAGATTCATGTAGGCTGTTTTATTAGTAATTTGTGTGGGGAGTGCCCATTCCACTCTACTGACATCTCATGCCATACTGATTACCTTCTCCGATCGAGGAAAACGGTGGGTGGCATGACCAAGGTGGACATTGGTCATTTTTAGAATCGTCCCTTTGGTCCTCAAAAAGTTCCTTACATGCCACTTTTGGGAAAAGCAGCCTGTTTTTATTTTGTAGTTGTATTTGTTTTATTTACATTGCGCACCTTGCCCTAGGGCATCTGGGCGCATGGTTTACAAGTTGATGGTTACATACATGATAGCAGGTTTCCACAGGAGACAAGATCTTAACAAAGTGAATAGCTTAGTCAGAAAAACATGTTACATACAGGTGCATCATAACAAAAATAGCTGGGAAATACCAGGAAAGAATGTTAAGTAGATGAAGAGGATGCATCAAGCTTGAATAGCCAAAGTTTAGTTTATGTTCTGAAATGCGTGGAAAGTCGGTTCTGTTCTGAGTGTGGTGTGTATTGTGTTCCATAGTTTGGCCGCGAGGACTGGGAAACTTGCTCCCCCGGCAGTCTGCAGCTTGAAGCTAGGTATAGACAGTGTGTGCACATGAGCTGACCTCAGTGGTCTGTTAGCAGAGTGTCGCGTGAAGCGATTGACCAGATAATGAGGTGCCATGTTGTTCTGTGCCTTGTAGGCTAAGGCTAGGGTATTGAGAGATATTCTACGCACGACAGGGAGCCAGTGTAGGTTGTGTCTAGTATCAGAGATGTGAGATCTCCTAGGGAAGTTAAGGGCAGCCCTGATGGCATTGTTCTGAATAACTTGTAGCTTGTCGATGTTTCTTTGGCTGGTCCCTAGATATAGGGCATTGCAGTAGTCAGTTTTTTGCCATTATTAGAGTTCTGGCAAGGATGATGCAGTTCCTGGTCGTCAGGATAGGTCTGCAGGCTGTGATGAGTTTGCATGTATAAGCCGATGCAGACGCCACCACATTTGTTTGTCTGGTGAGAGATATTGTCGAGTCAAGGTAAATACCTAGTGTTTTTGTTTCGTTGGACACTTTAATGGTGTTTCCATCGATAGTAAATTAATTGTAGTCAGGGTCTAGTTTAGTCAGTTTTGAGTGAGAGCCAAGTACAAACAGTTTGTTTTTTTCATCATTAAGGCAGAGCCCATGATGTGCCATACAGGCCTGAATAACTGAATAGATTTCATTGAGTGCTTTAGTGTCAGAGACATAGTCACCTTTGATGGAGATGAATATCTGGGTGTCGTCGGCATAATTGGTGTAGGAGACACCCAGATAGTCAAGTATATCAAAGAGTGGCTTTGTAAACACATTGTATAGTGTGGGGGAGACACAGGACCCTTTTGGGACTCCACAAGGGACATGTGCTGGTTCAGCAGAGGCCGATGGAGAAAAAACCCTCATGGTTCTGTTATCCGGGAAGGAGCTGATCCAAGATGAGGCCTCGTCAGAGAAATGAGCAGCAGTTTTGAGGTGGTGATAAAGAATTTTATGATCTACCAAATCAAAAGCTGCTGAAAGATCAAGAAGAAGGAGGAGTGCCAACTTGCCCGTATCTTTTAGGTTCTCAATTTGCGTTTTTAAGTCAATCAAGGCGGTTTCTGTATGATGTCTGGGGCAGAAGCCTGATTGACGGAGCCCCAGTGGTTTGTTCGATTCAAGCAAGTCCAGAATTTGTAAGAAGCCAGCGCGGTCCAAAATATTTATTAGGTATGGGACAGTAGTAATGGGTCTATAGTTGGAGGGGTTACTAGGGTCAAGGGCAGGTTTTTTGATTAGTGGAATAACCCAGGCATCATTAAGGTTGTCTGGGACAATACCAGATCTGAAAGAGGCATTAATGAAGGTGGTAGTAAATGGCGCAAGGTCATAAACTGCCTCCTTGATAATAGGAGCAGGACATGTATCACCTTGACAGTTTGAGGGTTTGAGCTTCCTGAGGATCTTTTCAACTTCCCCAATAGTAAAAGGTGAGAAGCTGAAAGGTTTAAAAGCATGTTTAGGGGTGTGGAGGTTGAGTAAAGATACGTTCAGGGCAGAATCAGAGAGGTTACTTCTTTAGCATTAATTCTAGTTTGAAGTGTGGCAATTTTATCTAGAAGTGCCTTTTGGATGTTGGTACACCAAGCAGTGTCAGGGATGCAGGTGTCCAGAGGGGCTGTATGAGATTCTAGTTCCTTTAGTATCTTGAATAGTTCCTTGCTGTTTGATTGTGCCTGCAGGATACATTTGTTATAAACGTCTTTTTTGGCTGCAAGAAGAGCAACTTTATAGGTGGAAGAGGCAACGGGTAGGTTGTTTTTATTAATTAGAGATGGTGTATTTTTCCAGTGAGACTCAGCCTTTCTTTTTTCTTTACGTAGGTCTCTAAGTTGTGGAGTGAACCAAGAATTGAGATGAAGGCGAGGTTTTTGCTTACGGAAACAGGACATGACCAAATTCAGACGCAGAAGTAATGGAGATGGTAGGTTGCAATGGTAAGGAGTGGGGGCTTGGGTGGAGGCTCAAGTGGGCGAGTGGGTACGGGGAGGAGAATAAGCATGGAGGTGGAACCAGTGTGCTTAGGGAGGTGTCGGTAGAGGAGCTGGGCCCAGTGGGATACCCAGTTTTGTGGGGATGTCCCCCTGCTTGTGACAGGGGTGTTAGGTAATCGAAGTGGGGCAGGACACACTGGGAGATTGCTGGGGTGTTCCCCACATTTCAAACAGTGGGCAAGGAAGAATCGGGCGAAGATGTTATCTTTCCCTGCAGTGCCAAACCCGGGAAGCCCAGATTAGGTGGCACTGGTCTGAGTGTAATTAACATGGAACTATAATATTATTTTGTCCAACCACATTTCAATTAACGGCACTGTTGCCCTGAATCAGGGAAAGAATAGACCATCAAGCTGGCGAGTGAATCCCTTGCTCATACTGAAACTGATGGAAGAAGTGAAAATGGGATCTATGTGATTACTGCAACCCTCAGTAGTCCGACTGCGGGAAAATGTATTTTTTTCAACCCGCTTTACACCACATACATATGCGGGAAGAGACCCCACGCAGTCCCCCATACTTATATTATATGCCATACACCCGCAAATGTATACGTGGTGTAAGGGGGGTCGGGAAAAAGAAAATATGAATTTTTCTGCAGTCGGAATTCTGGAGGCAACATTTTGGTATATTTCCAGAAAAGAATTTCCAATGTTGAGCAAAAATTATTTTCAACAAGTGTCAACTGTGTGGCTTGCATTGATGGCCTTATTCAAGTACAATGCGAAGTATTCCCCATGGCACGGGAAAAGAAAACGAGCTAAAACAGAAAGTGTTCAAGTTAATAGGATTTATGGAATCAATATTCAAGCTTAATGAACCAACGTTTAGAACATCTAAATTGTAACAGCAACATCCACCACACACACCGAGAGCACAGTACATGCTTCTCCACACCAGGCAAAGCGTTCAGACTCTGGAGAAAAGTGTGACAAACCCATGTCCCAGAGACTATAAATGAGGAAAGTTCAAACAAGATTACATGACGGATACTGCAAGTCAAGGTGCAAAACCTCTGTGAAGGATTCTGCAAATTCAACTGAATCTTGAGATATACTAGTGAAGTAAACTGATCATCCTAGCAAAGCTTCCTTGATTGACTGGATCTGCTCATCCAAGAAGGTAGCTCATGCCTGAGTAAAATATTCCCACTCAGCAAGTTCTGCAGGGCAATCTCCACCATGAAGCTGGAGCAGATCTCCTGGACCAGGTGGCCTACCTGTGGAATTCTATGAGCATTTCAAGACTAGCATTAGTTCATTTTGCAGTGTTCTGCGAGTGCTGCCTAAATGAAGAATTCCTGAGGTAAACGAAACAGTCAGTGAAGGCTGATTCATAAGAAGGGCAAAGACACAAATGTGTGTGCCAATAACTGAGCGGTCTCCCTATTTAAAGCAGATTGCAAGATTATGACGATAGCACTCACTATCCACAAGGACAAGCATATCCCTGACGTTCTTCACAGTGAACAAACGAGTACTGTGAAAGACCAACATGGTGGCGAGAACACAAGCAATTACGTGAGATCAACCAAAAATAAAATGCCAATGCAGAAACCTTTGTTGTCCTCAGGTCAACGCAGAGAAAACAGCTGACAATGTTTCTCATTCAAATCTTTCCTCGGTTCTATGTTCTCAGAGCATCATTTTCTTTTTTCGAAGAGTATTTTGCTGAATATTTTCAGCCAAAAAAACACATAGCGGTCCGGGAACTACGGTACCAGTAAGCATGCCGGTACTGTAGTTCACGGATTGCCATACTACGAGCTGTGTTTGCGGGTTCCCTTCTGCCCGCCCTTGCGGGCAGAGAGGCACCCGCGAGCACAGCATGACGCATACACCGGCACCATTCACGAATGGTGCCGGTGCCTGTCAGTCCCCATTCCCATTGGGAATGGGGAAGCCACATGTCGGAATTACCCGGTAATTCCTCATTAACGGGTGCTGGAAAAAATGCAACTCCGGCAGCAGCCGTGCCTGTTTTACAGGCACATCTACCGCCAGGGTTATAATGAGGACCATTGAATTTTTTTTATCTTTTATTTGTGGTGGTTCCCCCCCCAAGCTCCCCTATTATCTAGTCCCTATTTCCCACACCCCGTTAGCCCTTATATATATGTCTGAAAATTATGGGCAAAAATCTCCAGCAAATAAAGCCTGGTGATGTAACAATGTCGTCGTACCCGTTCCAAGGCTCTGAAGAGGATGAACTTTCCAAAGAGTCGGAGCAAAAATGTAGGCTCCAAAAAGAGCTGTACTCTTTCTCCAATGTTCAACTTGGCCATCAAATCTCTGGCAACTAAATTCAGGAAGAACAATTCAGTTAAAGGGATAGAAGGTGGCGTGACCTCCTACGAAGTCCCCTCTATGCCATAAACCTACTGTTGACACTATGTGACCTGGACATTTCTGTTGCTGGGGCCATGAGCATTATTGAGAATTTACAGAGCTTTATAAGGTTTGAGATAAACTTGGAAAAGTCCAATTGTGATGTGAATCTTTCAGAAAATATATGTGTCCTGATAGGAGCATGGAGTGGAAGGTAAACCATGCAAAATAGCTAGGAACAATAATGCTACGAGTGATCTCAGTGCGTGCCAGAAAAATTCTATACTGCTTCTAGAAATTGAAGACACTGTCCTGAGGTGGGAAAATGTATGTCTTGGATGTTGCACCGGGAAAAATGCTACACAGAAAGAAATAATACAAGGTTTCCTCTACATCCTGAACAATCTTGATGTCAACATTAAGGGCAGAACCTCTTGTCAACTTGGGATCATCTTGGGAGGCTTTATCTAAACTTTGGTTTGCTGCAGCAAACTTCAAATCTTGATTCAGAGTGGGGGGATTGTCCGTAAAAAAATCTAGAGCTACCAAAAAGTGTTGCGCACATGCGTGCCAGGTTATTCTTCCAAAAGCAGGATGAAAACACCAAACCAGCTTCAGAGTCAAATACATGGTAGGCAACTAGATAAACCTAGTCCTTAAGACAAGATCAGCAAAAGGCTTCTGCGAGCCCTGGATAGTGTCAAGCACACTAGACTGACCCGACAGAAGCTCCGGCCGATGGTAAAAAGGCTTTCTGTGGTTCTAGACAAGCACAAATCTGGACCAATCCCCTTGTGGGAATGAATGGAAAAATGCCTCCCCAAAGGGCATGGACAGCCTGGGTAATACAAGTCTAGGACAGAACTTTGAGTCGGAAACTCTGAAATCTATTAATCAATTGCATACCTGTTGCTGTGGAACATCATTCTGCACACAGAGAATGGAAACTCGTGGTTCCTAATCAACGGTGACAGTTTGATCAGCAATTCTGAGAGGCAGTGATGTGGGACCCTCATCTAAGAGGATTTACTAACAAGTGTGCCCCACGACAAAATGCAAATATTTGATAAATGTCTCAGTGACTGGAGTGCGGATCCTGGAAGAAAATTGCCAATGCCATGCATACAGTTATCATCAATATGGAAGGCCATCAGAGGCAGAAACAGAACATATGCTTTTTGCTTCACTGATACAGCTGTGCAATGCTAAACTTAGTAGTGCTGACAAGGGTTGTAAGTGGGCAGAGAGAGAGAGGCGCGTCTGCGCATCATATGGCACCCTGTGCTTCCGCCGTTCATGGATGGCCGATGAGTAATGAACAAATAAACCTACTGCTGGGAACTGTCTATCAAGTATGTGTCCCCACTTTCCAAAAGACTCCACCCACCGATTTTGAAACAAGCAATTTATGGCCACTTGGAAAAGACTTGTCTAAGGTACTGGACAATGAAGAGAGACCTCCAAGTGGAAGACCGGTTGGATGATATGGGGAATCTGTTGACTATGGCGCAAGTGAACCTGAGCAGAATCAGAATCTCTTTTTAAGAGTGCTTGTTACAGATACCTCGACTGATATGAAGACTGAATTGTGACTCTGATCTGTGTCCCATCACCCCCTCTTCGCTCATTATTCCTCAGTCTTGCATTCGTTTCTTGGGTTTTCATGATAAGGTTTCCTTATAACAGTTTGGTGATCATACTATGTCAACCCTACCCACTCCGTGTCAACCTTTCTTTAAGTGAACAACCATTTTGTAATAATGTGCCCTTCTAATATTTCATGATGAATTTGTTTGTAAAGTTGTTATAAACCGTAGTTTGTACACTATCTTATCTTGCACACTAATTTGGGACACGGAACAAGATGAAGAAATATTTCTATTTTGGTGTCTGGGGTAATAAACATTTTGAACAAAAGAGATTCTGCAGAAAGCAACATAATTGAAACAAAAGATAGCAGCAGTGCTCAGCCCCAATAGAGCACATGTGATGGAAAACTGTCAACTTCATGTTTAAATATAAACCAATTTTTCACATCCGTGTTATCGGTCCAATTGTTTCTTGTTCTGGTGAAATGTAATCCCAGCGCCATCCAAAAATAGTTGTGTTAACCTGTGATTGTCAGCAGATGCCGCCTGCGCGCTGCATTTCTTGTGTTAGTTGGTGGTGATATAGCTTCTAGAAATCAGCAGCGAAAGCTCCTGTAAGAATGTTTGGTGTTTTTCCGCTAACACTATACAAATTGCAATGAGTAAAACGAAAGGAAGGATCTACACCCTGGTGCTCTGCACTAGATAAAGTTCTATTTGTATGCCTTCCATTTTCTGAGACATGTTTCGCACTCTAGTTGGTGCTTTATTAAGGCTTTTGGCATTTTAAAGCATGAAATATTGTTGCATAAAACAGCAGCAAGAGACGGGACTGATTCAAGGGGGGTGGAGGGCTCTTGCCCAGGTTCGTCAGGAGAGCTAATTTCTTGACAGCTTATTGCCCAGGCGAAGCTTAAACCTATTTCCCTCCCTGTGCCCTCTAAAAGGAGCAGATGGTATTTTAGGGTGCATCAGGAAGCACAGGATGTTTGTCGGCCACGTGCGTGCCTGTCTTATGCCAATTTATTGGGAATAGACATGGTACATTACATGTTTGTGGTAAATAAGGTAATAATGGAAAGAAGTAAATAAGGCTAAATAAGGCAAGTGTCTAACTGTCTCTGGAAACTGTTGCAAGTGCTACCTGCATGTGATAATGTCCTACATTTTAGAGCAAAACAAAGAGGTTATGGAGGTTTAGAATGAATCTTAAATATCTGGAAATTGCTTTGGGGAACCCTCCAAACCCTTGTTCTTTGCCTGCCATGCTATTATAGTAAGTGGAAAGACCAAATGCAAATCAGTCTTGGTCCCACCCCCAAAGGGGCAGTGCAGCCTGAACTGTTAGGTCACATCCCTACTGCACGAGAGCATAAGTAACCCCACACATGTTTTGGCCTCATTGGGCGTCATCAGTGAGGTGTAGCTTGGTCTCTAGGACCAGCAAGCACGGGACACACTTCTGGGCGTACCCGTTTCTTTTGGGGTGACAAAGCAAAACTAAGAGGTTATGGCTGGAAGGTTTGGAATTAATACTGAACCTCTGGCAATTAAAACCTCTCGTAATAGCTCTTGGCAACCCTCCAGACCATCAGTCCTTGCCTGCCAAGACATTATAGTAAGGTGAAAGACCATATGCAAATCAAACTTGGTCCCACCCCCAAAAGACCAGCCCATCCTGAACTGCTAGGTCACATCCCTACTGCAAGAGACCGAAAGCAACCCCAGACATATTCTGTCTGATTGTGTGTCTGGCAATTACTCTGGCAACCTTTAAGACCATCGTTCTGGGGTTGCTTGTGTTTCCATACAGAGGGGACCTGGACTAGCAGTTCTGGATGGGCTGGTCCCCTTGGCGGCAGTACCTGGCTGATTTTCATATGGTTGGACCCCTTTTTCAATGGCCTAGACAGGCAAAACAACTGTGGTGTGAAAGGTTGACCAGTAGTGCTAATGGTTCAGATTTATTCAAAACCTTCCACGCATCAGGTTGTTGGTTATGGCTTGTCTCCCTGAGTGAGAGAGGGTATGCCCAAACAAGGGTCCCTTACTCGCTGCACCATAGAGAACAAAGCTGCACCTCACTGATTAGGCCTAACAAGGCCGAAACATGTCTGGGGTTGTTTGTGTATCCGTGCAGAGAGGTCCTGGCCTAGCAGTTTGGGCTGGGCTAATCCTATTGGTGTCAGCAAGGGACTAATTTACATATGGCTGGACCGCTTTTTCAATGGTGCAGATGGGATAAAAACTGTTGGTGCGGAAGGTGGCCCAGAGAACTGCCAGTGGATCAGATTCATTCAAACCGTCCAGCCATCATTTTTTTGGTTACAGTTTGTCTCCCTGCGTGAGAGAGGGTATGCCCAGATATGGGTCCCTTGCTCGCTGTGCCATAGGGAACCAAGCTACACCTCACTGATGAAACCCAAAAAGGCCGAAACATGTCTGGGGTTGCTTGTGTTTCCATGCAGAGAGGTCCTGGCCTAGCATTTCGGGGTGGGCTGCTTCAATTGGTGGCAGTACCTGATTTATTTGCGTATGGCAGGACCCCTTTTGCAATGGTGCAGACGTGCTAAGAAACGGTGGCGTGGAAGGTTGTCCAGAGCTGTGGCAGTGGTTCAGATGTATTCAAAACCTTTCTCCCATCCCAGTTTTGGTTATAGTTTGTCTCCACATTTTAGAAAAGCTTGGGTTGACTCAGAAAAGCACACCTATACTGTAGCTTAAGTGTAGAGTGGGCTAATTATTGGGCTACATTTTGGGCTAATGTGGGAGAGACTATTTCACTAAAAATGTTTTTCGAAAATTAACATTTGGTTAATGAGAGACTGCCTAATGTTAAAAGCGTGAATCAAACCTACACACTAAACAACAGACAACTGCACAACAGAACATATACATTATAGAATTTTTTTTTTCAGATAATGTGCATTGTACGACATTTATGATCAATTGGTCACTAAGGAACTTAAATACACAGAAACTCCTCTATTCCAAGGGTCAGAATCGGTCATTTCACAAAGGCTGGCGTAGCACCAGCCCCGTACTAGAGAAGGGAAGTGTTACGTCTGGTCCTAGGGTGTATATTCAAGGAATGCAGTCAGGAATCGAGAAGGACACCACTCTGTTGCGATCATTAGCCTCCTCTACACACCTTCCCCCTTAGGCCACACAGGGAAAAGCTGAATGGTGGATGACATCCGCAGGATAAGGAAAAGAAATGAGGAACAGGTGTGGAGACTCATCTGCTTACAATTTGAATATGAGTGCACATCCTTAACCCATACGCAGCACATCACTGTAAACACCTCACTGTTATAGATACATATGTGCACTCTTACTCCATACAACACCTCTCCCCCTTGCACAGAAAGAAAAGCAAATTGAAAAAGAACCTTTGCTCTCACCCAATAGCTATGCATAACTTAAGGAACCCATGGGCACATCACACCGAAAACACCTAAAAAAAGTGAAACAAAACAGGTGCACTAACACAACATTCAACATACCACTAAATAGCACACTGCATTGCACCAAAACAACATCCAAGAAATCACATAATAACACACCGCACCACACCTGTGTGACCTACAGAATGCTACCGCTTTATATTGTACTGACCACAAAGACTGGAAGAGACAACATCCAACACACCACTACAGGTAACAATAAAAAAATAATGAACTCAAGAAGAATCCTTCAAGACATCCACAACCTATTACTAAAGGATGAAGTCCTTCAAAACAAATATTTCTTGAAAAATCAGCAAAGAAAGGCGTGGATGCTGAGCACCCAACCAAAGAGGTAAGAATGCATGAGGCGCAGGCATTGCATACACCCCCGACAGCCGTTTTACAAACACACTACCAGCGCACTCCCTAAACATGTGCACATGGCAACAACCCCGCGGGTTGCGGTGACCTGTACATTTATGAATAAAATACATTTAAAAAAAACCCTGAACCTTCACAGAAAATTAGGTATTTCTGCCCGGGACTGCCACATCTAAAGCCTCAGCTCTGCCACAAATGAGCACAAACCAACTCACCCATCGAGCAACTTAAACACAATCCCAACACTCCAAAAATGCCAATAAAGAGAAACGGCATAGACAACAAGATCAGCAGGGCACATCATATCACATTTGATCTTCCTCATATCACTAACATGAAACACCATAAGCAGCCCTTTATTGAAACTTGCTAAAAATGTACAGTCCAACTGCGTGGCCCTTCTACACATAAACCGCCCATCAAAAGCGGATCTCTATGCAATAATGCCCCACTTACATCAAAAACTGGCCACACTTGTGTCCCCATGGTAGACAGTGAAACCATCACTGTCAATAGGCAATGCCGCAAACAATTCATGTACACATATTGGCTCCCAACATCGTAAACAAGCAATCCAATGCACGATTACACACACGAACATTGGCAATAAATGCCCGCATAGCTGTCTGAATGTGAGATATGCCAAATGATGTATATACACAGTCTCAGGTAATATCTCATTCCGCTTCTTCTGTTTTTATTGGAAGCTTCCACACTACTTAATAATTCCCAGCTAATACAGCTCCACGCTTGTCAAAATCGTCAAGGTTGTGACAAATCAACTTCCGGGGCACCACTGGTTCAGGGATGGATATCGGCTTCCAAACCATCAATCAGCCCCACACCTCTAGTACACCAGAGGGAATCCGAACAAATTGGAAACACAAGTTAATTATAAACCTCCTTGTCCAATTTTGGTAACGTGGACGGAAAGGCAGGCTTATCTGCAAAACATTGTGGATCGTTGGTTTGTTGCAACACAGTGAAAATGTAATAACCCAATGATAACACGGATGGACCAGTCAAATTTGTATAAAAATATATACCTTATTATTATCACAACAGGCAGTTTTAGCACACTACAAAATACAACCCACCTGTCAGGTTGCCCACATCGTTGTGTGGGCGGTCCCCTGTTGGGTCCCACAGGACATGACGTCCCGGACGTGACGTCAGGGGAAGGGGAGGGACGAGGGCAGGTTCGGCAGTTCCGCCGATGTATTGCATAAAGGAAGTTGCATGATACCCGGCTCCCGCGTATCCTTCCTGCGCAAGCAGGGCCTTCTCAGAGGGGACGCTTCAGGTGGAAGCGGCGCCCCAACACTGGCGACGAGCGGGCACGGACCCCCCGCTGGCACCGTGCCGAGGTCTGCGGCCGAGCAGTTCAGTGCATCGGCGCACCTCGGGCACGACGGCCGACTCCACACGGCCCCGCCTCTCGCATGACAAAGGCCCGGATTTCGGCCCACGGGAGCATCAGAGTCACGGGAGCACTGTGTACGCGTGGCCCCGCCTCCCGCGTGACAAAAGCCCGTACTCCTCACACGGGCGCCCACGGCACACGGGCGCTCCGGAATCACGAGAGCTCTGACCACGCGCGGCCCCGCCTCCCGCGTGATAAAGGCCCGCACTCCACACGCGGGTGCTCACGCGAAGGCGTGCCGGCGCGCCCGGTTACATCAGGAGACGAAGGAGTGGAGCCAAAGAATACAACTCCCTCCCGCGTGCGGAGAGAAGCTGCGCAGGCCAAGAAATAAGGCCACGCCGCAAGGAAGCGGTGAAGTGGGGAAAATAAGTCACCTCACACAGCAGAAAGGCTGCTGCTGCTGCCCAAGCACAGCCCCAGGCGCCACAGCATATCGCCACACAAACTCTTCACTGCTACGCAGTCATGTCGGACACGGCAACCACGCCAGCGTCCTCCTCGGGCGGGGTAGGGCCGGCGCCTGGAAACGCTGACACAGCACAGGACAACAACCAGCATGCACACCAGGAAGGAGCAGCCCAAGTCATGCACATGCCCAACCCATTTGAAATCAGAGATACCTCCAATCTGGGGCCCAGATGGAATATATGGCTACGGGACTTCAAATTCTACACAGGTGCCATAGGATTGACGGACGACACGAGGCTGAAAAACACATTGTTTATGGCAGTGGGACCAGCGGTAAGAGACATTGCGGGGGAGTTGCTGAACGTAGAAACAGTCACATACGGGGAGCTACACGCCAAGCTGTCCGAGTACTTTGCACCACATACAAACGTGGATTATGAGCGCCACATGTTCCACACAACAAGACAGGAAAAAGGGGAATCCATAGACAGTTTTGTGATGCGCCTACGCATCAAACTGAAGCATTGCGAATTCCACAGGTACTCCAATGAAGAGGCGCTCAGGTGCCAAGTAATAGCTGGATGCCTCTCACAGCCTTTTCGCAAACAGCTTCTACAGAAACAACGATCGCTAGAAGAAATCCTGGCGCTGGCTCGCATGGAAGCAGCAGTGGACTCGCAATTGGACAGCCTAGGAAAAGTGTCCATACACCAACCCAGTGACAACACCGAATCGATCAATAAACTGTATACCCACCCAAGTCAAGCCAACAAACACCCCGATGCCACATGTTTTAAATGTGGCTATGAATACCCACACACAGGGACATGCCCGGCTGTAGGGCAAAAGTGCGCCGCATGCGGGGGAATGGACCACTACAGGGCCATGTGTAAGAACGCCCCAACCCACACAACTCCCAAACACCGCTACCAAGAAAGGCGCCGGCCCACCCCACAGAGCCCGCCCAGACCTGCAGTAGACAGCGAAAGACGGCGTGCCAGGAAAGAAGACAGCGATCGCAGAAGTCGATATACACGCGAAGATAAACGGTCGTCAGAGGACACAAGACGATCACACAGGCAGCGTTTTGTAAGATACGTTGAGACCAGATCCCCCACCAGTACAGACACCCCTTCGTCAGATTAGGATCAGAGAAGGAAAGGTTACGTATGGGCCCTACAGGACAACACGGCGGCCACCCAACACAGCCCCATTTTGACACTCCAGGTGAATGACACCCCACTGAAGTTTCTCGTGGATACCGGAGCGACGGTCAACATTATCAGTGAAAGCGCATATCAGTCCTTGACCACACATTCAAAGATCAGAAAGGCCACGGTTGACATATACCCCTATGGCTCCACGACACCCCTGCCATGCAAAGGCATGATCACAGCCAGATGCACACATAAAGGGCACTCAGCGAATATCCCGCTGTACATTTTAGACACAGTAGCCAACAGCGGGTGTATATTGAGCATCCGGACAGCAGTGGACATGGGACTGGTACACATCTTATACAAGTTGATGGCCCACAAGTACTTCACAAAACCGGACTCAATCGAACAATCATTCCCAAAACTCTTCACCGGCCTAGGCAAGCTGCGAAACCGGAAAGTGCACCTCCACATCAACCCTCAGGTCAAACCAGTGGCCCAACACTATCGAGGCATCCCGTTTAATATCCAGAGACAAGTGGAAGAGGAGTTGGACAAGCTCATCAAAATGAACGTTATAGAACCTGTATCGGGCCCGACGCCATGGGTATCGCCCATCGTCCCTGTCCCCAAGAAGTCACCAGAAGGATCCATACGGTTATGCGTCGATATGCGCTGAGCCAACACAGCCATCGAAAGGGAGAGGCATCAAGCGCCCAGGATCACGGACATGATTCACCTCCTTCATGGGGCGAGAGTTTTCTCCAAGTTAGACCTTAAAAAGGTTACCACCAAATTGAAATCGCACCGGAATCCCGTTACATCACCACATTCGTCACTCATCTCGGCCTGTTTCAATACAAAAGACTCAGTTTTGGCATATCCTCGGCCGCCGAGATCTTTCAGGAGGAGATTCACAAAGTCATCAGGCACGTCCCTAACTGTCTGAACTATTCGGACGACGTCCTAGTCTACGGCAAGTCACAGGAAGAACATGACCTAGCACTACACAGGGTATGCCAAGCGCTGGACGACGCAGGGCTCACCTTGAACAAATCCAAGTGCGAGTTCTCGAAAGGATCGCTGAGGTTTTTCGGGCACATCTTCTCAGATAAAGGCATGAGACCCGACCCGGAAAAAGTAGAGGCCCTCAACTCAGCCACGCCCCCGTGAACACCACCGACCTCAGGTCGTTTCTAGGACTGGCCAGCAACTGCTCCAGATACCTGAAAGACTACGCCACAGTCAGTAATCCCCTGCACCTACTCACCCGGAAGGACACGACATTCACGTGGTCGAAGGAGTGTCAAGCAGCGTTCGAAGCGATAAGGAAGGCCATCGCACAGGCAGAAGACATGGCATACTTTGATGCCAGCCGTGACACCGAACTGATAGTGGACGCCAGCCCGATGGGACTCGGCGCCATATTGACCCAGAAAGATCCCAAGGAGCCACACATCACGCACGTGGTAGCATACGCCAGCAGGAGCCTGACGACCACAGAACAGGCATACTCTCAGGCTGAAAAAGAGAGCCTCACGGTCGTCTGGTCTTGCGAATACTTTCATCTCTTCCTGTTTGGCAAGGAGTTCACCATCATCACGGACCACCAGGCACTACTCACCATATACGGCAGCCCAAAGGCCAGGATGCCACCGAGAATTGCCAGATGGGGCCTCCGCTTACAGGACTACAGGTTCCACATACAGCACCGGCCAGGAAAGGAAGAAAACCCAGCGGACTATCTCTCCCGGCATCCCATGCCCACGACGGCGTCTCAACCGTCCATAGCGGACGCGTACATAAATTACATCATACACCACCTGCAACCACTCCCAGTAGGGTGGCTGGAGCTATCAATACAATCAGAAGCAGACCCAGCGCTGCGAATCGCCCGACACTGCCTACAGATGGACAAGACGGCCCTCATGAAACATCAAGCCAGAGGTGAATCGGACACCACGAGGGAAGACATCAAGTGGCTGGATCAAGTCCGGGACGAGTTGACCGTGGTAGAGGATAACGTCATACTAAAAGGTTGCAAGGTCATCGTCCCGAGAACGCTCCGGGAGAGGATAGTACACCTAGCGCATGAAGGACACAGAGGCGTAGTCGCCACAAAGCGCCTCCTTCGCCAGAAAGTTTGGTTCCCTCAACTCGATCGCTTGGTGGAAACCATAGTGGGCAACTGCCACGTTTGTGCGCAAGTGGCGCCCCCGCCACACCCAAACCCATTACAATCTTCACCGCTGCCAAACAAAGTGTGGGAAGAGCTAGCAATAGACCTATTCGGACCACTGAACAACGGGACACACGTGGTCGTACTTATGGACGAACATTCAAGATACCCGGACGCCCAAATAGTAGAGAGCAGTGCCACAGCATGTGTCATTCCAGTTATCGACAGGATGCTCTCTGCCTATGGCATCCCCAAGATCATAAAGTCCGACAACGGTCCCACATTTATAAGTCAAGACTTTCAGCAATTTGCAAAGTACATGGGGCTTCAACATCGAGGCATAACCCCCCGATGGCCACAGGCCAACGGTATGGTCGAGAGATTCATGGCCAACATAAAGAGGACCCTCCAAATAGCCCATGTGCAAAACAAGCCATTCGAACAGGCCCTCAATCAATTACTACGAGAATACAGGCACACCCCCCACAGCACGACGGGAGTATGCCCCGCAGACCTGATGTTCCGAAGACCGATCACCACGTGACTACCTGAAGACCCGAGACCACAAGATCTGACACCGCTTGAACAAGAAGCGCAAGAAAATGACACCGCGAGGAAAGCGAAGACAAAGAGATCACAGACAGGAAAAGAAGGGCTCGGGAGAATATAATGCAACCAGGAGACGAAGTATGGCTCAGGCAACCCAAGAACCGGAAAGAGGAAGCCACCTTCGCACCCACGCCTCTGGTCGTGACACACAAGAAGGGCTCTATGGTCACAGCACAAAGAGACGACTGCTCAACGGTAACCAGGAATAGCTCGCACTTCAAATGAGTCAGGCTGACTCCAGCAGGCCAATGGACCTGGGACAGAGATAGCGATGAGGACAGACCACGCGAAGAAGCGTACCAAGGAGACGGGGAAGAGTCAGAAGGCGAGGCGCCCCTCCCCACACTCGCCAGGGACGAACCGACCCCGATCAAGACAACACGACCGCAGAGGAGTCGCATGAAGCCGACGCGACTTATCGAGGAGATAGGGTAAGAGGGTGGCCCCTCAACTAACATGTTAAAAAGGGGGGAGATGTCAGGTTGCCCACATCGTTGTGTGGGCGGACCCCTGTTGGGTCCCACAGGATATGACGTCCCAGACGTGACGTCAGGGGAAGGGTAGGGACGAGGGCAGGTTCGGCAGTTCCGCCGATGTATTGAATAAAGGAAGTTGCATGATACCCGGCTCCCGCGTATCCTTCCTGCGCAAGCAGGGCCTTCTCAGAGGGGACGCTTCAGGTGGAAGCGGCGCCCCAACACCACCCTGTACAGGAATACAGAGGACAGACAGTTTCAAAGAAGGAAAAGGGATGAAAACATGTAATACTATGTCCCACCCATCTTCCTGTCTGTTGCGGGTCAAAGAATCTCTCTGGTCAATGGAGCTCTCTGTGGTTCCTGATTAAAGTGCCAGGTCTCCCTTGAGGCGGTGGCAAGGCCAGACTTTCTGGCACCGTCAATCCACATACTCATACCTTCTGAATGGAGTCTCCATGCGGGGATGACGACTGTAACACACAGTCCCAGACATAACATTTCCTTGTCAATCAATACTGAAGGCGGGAGCTGTCATCAGGTTGACACAGTGCATATGAAAAGGTGTTGGGGGTTTTCCTGTCTACTTTGTTAGCCTCTGAAGCAGCCAGGCCCCATGTTGGCCTTTTTGAATTAAACTCTGTTTAGTATGCAGAGCTTCCACCAGCAACAGAGCTAGACAAAAGGACAGGGCGGATCCATGGAGCCTTTGTTGGTTGATTAGGCTGACCATGGCAGGGGGAAGGTTTGGCCCTCCTCTTCTGGAGAGGCATTTTGTACTCCACCTGTCAGATCCCAACTAAATATGAAAGGGGCTCCATGCCTGTAGGCTGCATCCACCCCCAGCACATGGATCTATGTCTGTGTGTATGTTGTGCAGTGAGCATTGAAACGTGTGGGGTTTCTCCCCACACATTTTTCAGAGGTTTGTAGAGAAACAGCTGAATGTCTCTGCAGGAAGACCGGCCCCCATTCTGCCTATATGTTGGAAACCATATATTACAACATATGCAATGCCGGTAATGGTGCCTATTCCACGAAGAGCCTTTGAAACAAGGTATCCACTGAGAAGACCCTGCATGATGCATCCCCGTAGAGATGACGGTCTCCTGAAGGAGATCCCAGAAGAAGTGTGAAGATGAGAAAAGCAGAGGCTGGTGACGTCACAAGAAATGAGTGGCTGAAGAAGAGAATGCATGGAACTTATAGAATCTGATGGTGAAGTACAGAATCAAGAAGGCTTTCACATACGGAATGAAGATTGCACGTGTGAAGAAGCACTGCAGAAAATGCAAACCGTTTTATAACCGTACAGATGCTGTAACGCAAGAAGACTAAGCAATCATAAAGGCTGGCTACATGTAGTGAATAGATTGCAGGTGGTGCCGCCATTGTATAGAATTTGGATATTCAATGTCAGAATTTTAGTAAGCTCAAACCCGTGGAGAAAGGAGGATTGGTAGCTATGTGTGTCTCGCAGCAAAGAAATAAGCTGAAGCTCGAAGGAAGACTAAGAAAGGCTGTCTGACCTGGTGTCAAAAGATGGAGCAGCCAGGAACTGGTCATCTATCCTTGGAGAACAGTGGACGTGAGAAGCTGAATGAGCCATTCTTAAGGTGTGAGGATAAGAACACCAACACCAAGAACCAAGTCGGCTCTTCTCTCACTTTCCATGCTACCAAACTTGTAATCTCCTACCTCATCTTTTCTCGCCTTTTCTATTGTTCTTCTCTCTTCTTCTGTCACCCCGCTTCCCATCTCGCCCCCCTCAAATCCCTCTATCACTCTGCCATCCGTACCCTCTGTCTTCTCTCTACCCATGACTCCATCTCCAACTCACTCTCTTACCTAGGCTGGCTTCCCTTCCACTCCCAACTTATATTTCACCTCCTTTGTCTTGTCTTTATATCTCTTCGTGACCTTGCCCCTCCATACCTCTCCTCTCTTCTCTCATTCTACAACCCCTCTCGTTCCCTTTGTTCAGCAGATCTCTTTTTACTATGTGTCCCCCCGACCCCCTTGTGCCTCTTCTCGTTTCCGCTCCTTTCAGCTCCTTGCCCCCCTACACTGGAACTCCCTACCTCTATCCGCTCCATCACCACCTATTCCTCCTTCCGCTCCTCCTTGAAATCACTCCTTCTTCACTCCCCACCCTGACACCTTTTCCCCCTTTCACCTTTCTCTCTCCCCCTCTAATACCCCTGTCACAGTTCTCTTTATCTTCCCAGTCTCTCCTAAGTTCTCCTCTCTTCCTACTACTCACTTTACTGCCTACTCTTTCTCCCTCTTCCTTCCTTCCCCACTCCCTCCTCTCTTCTTCATCATCATATGCAAATTGTTCTACATACTGTTTTTTCTGGTTTCATTCATGTATATCATTATTGCTTCTACTGTTTATGTTCGATGTATTCTTGTTGTTAAACTGTAAAGTGCCTTGGATTAAGGCGCTATATAAAAATAATAAATACAAATACAAATACACCATGCGTGGAACGTTTATTAATTCAAGACAATTAAATGCTGCAAACAGGCTGAAATACGGCCTTCAGTCACATGAGCTAAGGATGAACATATGAGTGGATGTGCAGAGTTGAGCAATGATAATGATGTGCCTATACTCCCTTCTATTCTCAGGAGCAATGATAATTTGCAATGCCAAGTTCAAAGACATTCTGAATGGCAGATGGCATGAACGATGAGAGATGATGAAATAATTGGGTGGGGAGGCACTGTCAAGTCCACCTACCAGCACCTGGGGTACCAGTTTGCATGCTGCTAGTGATTCAAATATTCCAGAACGATACAAGCATGCCAACCAATTGTAGAGGGCCAAATAACAAAGGGGCTTATAGTTTGAGAGCCAATGATATGCTGTGTACTTAATAACTGTTGAAGATGACTTGCAATAGGGGTGGGCATAAGTTGTCCACCTGACTGTAGAGACCCAATCACAATCCAATTTCTTATAGAAAGTATACTTAGATATTCCCCTTGAACCAACCACAATCTCACATAGGTTTTCTTAGGTTGCCACGTAGTATGATATCACACATGATGAGTTTGTGTTATAAAAGAAGTATTTTTTATGAAACATATTGAGACTATGCTGTGAGCCGTCAGTTGATGTCCGTTGTAACTCCCTGTTTTAGACAATTCAGAATAAAACAGAGAAATCTTGCCAACTTCCTGAGTCAGACTTATTATTTGGTGTAAGAGTTATTCTGCATCCCCTCCATCGTACAATGTGTTATATCGATTAAAAGGACCATAAGGTTTCAGGTTTATCTACCATCATTCAATTTCATTTAAAATTTCAAAAAAGCCCAGGTGAAGGCACACCCACAATGCGGATGGTCGAATTACTCACAGAGGTTAAACCATCCAAAACACACATTCAGTGCCCCTTCCATATACTTCTATCATTAAACTGAAGGAAACACTGTTAACATCTTTTTCCAATTTCAAATAATGCGTGTAAACACCTAGATGAACAGGAGATTGTTAAATTTGCCCCAAAACATGAAACACTGACACCACATTTCATTTGGACAAACTGCATAGCATCCATTAGGTTGCTGCTATGTCAGGAACAATAAATGTCACCTTCCTGAAGAGAAAACATCCATGCACCCCTTATCAGCATGGAACATCTGCTGTTGACTCCTTCTCACCAATTGGAATCCCTGAAGGAGCCTCTCCCTTTTGGCGTTTCTTCCAACAGTCAGAAACATCACCGTGCTCCCAGTCCTTTGCACTCACAGATGCTTGCTCCTCAAATGCGCGTCTGAACGATGAACGCAGAGCGCAAAAACAAAACTAACGTTCTTCATTCAGGATCTGCGTGTTCTGCAACGTCATCATTCTGTCTGAACACTGGCAATCATGGTTATCATGTTGTGTTCTTTCTTGCAGAGGGGCGCCATGACCTCATTTTGTATGGTAACGGCACTTGGGATTGGTCACCCTAAGTTACCTAGGGTTATCCAGACGTGGACCCCTTGCTCACTGTGCTCAGAGAGGCACAGCTGCACCTCACTGATGAGACCCGACTAGGCCGAAACACGTGTCTGGGGTTGCTGTTGGTACTCTTGTTCAAAGGAGGATTGCTATAGCATTTCGGAGCTGCACTGCTCAAGTGGGCAGGACAAAGACTGATATGCAAATGGGTATTTGGTACAGTAAGCTACAACATGTGGCTGCAGACTGTGAGTGGGTACCTTCCCACAGAACAGGTTATCATGCCATGTTCTTTCTTGCAGAACGGCGCCCTGACCACTTTTTGTATGAGTGGACCTATGTCTGACCCCGACATGGCGGAAAGACACAGAACCCTCCACATGCAGCAGGTGCGAATTTCTCTATGCCACAGAGCGCCTATGGAAGGAAGGGCCGCAGTAACCTGGCTGCTTGCACCAGTCGTTTCTTCTGTGCACCGTCTTCCACTCAGTGCATCACCTCTGCCTGGACCAATTCTCAGCGTTTATCTCTTCAGCCCACTTACAGCTGCTTCTCCTCAGCTGCTTAACAGATGATGAGGACGGACGTTCAAATAGCTATTACTCTGGAGGCAGCACAACCTAGCTGCTTTACTTTGCTGCATGACAGCAGGCACTCGAGCTGACAGTGAATCTGTTAGCTGGAAGCTGGTGCATCAAACACCGGTTCCTTTTTGTCTGGGTGGTGGATCTCTCTTCTGAGGGGCGGTATCCTGGTGCTGCTACTCCCCCCACAGTAATTCAGGATCTTTCACCCCTCATCTCTATATGTTACTTGGGATCCGAGGGACTAAACCTTGATGTACTTCTGATGCATTGCAGACAGGTGTTAGGAAAGGAGGCCACTCGGTTGTGATGTAGGTTGTGGTAGTTTATTCTCCTCAGGTACAGACTAGGACATGACCAGGAATATGGTACAGGAAATATACAGGTAATACCGGTTTCCACCACCCAGGCTGCTCTCAGCTCAGCTTCTTCCGGTAACTGTCACAACTGGAACCCTCACTCACCAGATGCACTGTAACATTCCAACTGTGACATTAGGCATTGCATCATTGCCCATTCACTAGCTACTACAGAAAGCTTACATTAATATTGTGAAGCCACACTACATGGAAGTATATCAATTGGAGAACCTGAACATTTTTCAGATGAAAAAAAGTTCTCTAGCTCAACAATTCCATGTTCAAAAATGTAGATATCATTGTACTGGAAATTGTGTTTCTTTCATTTTGTCTGTGGTCATGGGCTGGTTCTAAAAGATTATTCTTATGTCTTCAATCTTCCTGACAAAATATCCAGAAAGACTGTCAGCGAAATGCTGTCAAGGAGGGTTTCCAAGATGTAGAGTTCTCTTCTTCTCTCACAATTCTCTAATTAAATGTATTAGGATCCACATCAATTCTGTTGTTGAGGAATTTATTTTTTCCCTTCACAATGGCTTTTTCATAGAAGAAAAGTTGATATCTTTATTGTGCATAAGAGGAGAGGTCATGGAAATCTCTCAATTTGCTCTCAGGTTTTCTGACAGTTTACCAGAGGTCATTGATCTCTGGAGTAAACCGGTTTTGTTTAGTTGTAGGAACCTGACTTATGTCATAGGTACCATAGAGATTTATAAGTCCTGAATATGTTAGTTAAATATAACCGTGGTCACAGAAGGATTAGAGGAGTGGAAACAAATTCAAAGCTAGTTTCTGCTTTGTGTTCCACCCTATGCTGTATGAAAAGTCTCCAAGGACGAGCCATCATTCGTAAAGGTGGGGCCTTGTACGTTGTCTTACAGCAGTCGTATGCAAACTGTGGGGCGTGACCACCAGGGGGGCAGCAGCCTCATGGACCAGCGGTCCCACACCCACAGTCTGATCTTTTCTTTTAAACTTATCTTTTGTTTAAATGCAATTTAAAAAAAAAATATTGAATATAGACAGCACTCTAGATTCTAGACTAAAAAGAAATCTGGTCTTCAGCATGCAATGAATATTGTGTGTAATGCTACTGTGTACTTGCATATGGCTATCATTACACACTATATTCATTGCATGCTGAAGATCAAACTTAGCATATAGTATGATGTTGCTTCTTCTTTCCTTCTACTGCCTCACATGATGAGCCTTGCTCTAGAAAGATTTGTTAATAAGCTGTGGAATTTAGGGATGGGAGTAAGAGTGGTAAACAGGCTTAATAAAAACAAATCTGCTCTAAAATGCAGCATTTTAACCCATTATTTTAAAACATTTCCCAAGGGGAGAACCCCCCAGCCCCTCTTGATTAGTTCTGTCTCCCTCACTGCACTTGGTTGCTATGGCATATCTGAGGGAAATATTTATGCCCCTCCGCTAGATAAATAAAGTTGTTAAAACATTTTTTTTTTTAAAAAAGAAATCCACCAGTCGTAGCTGGCCCTTGTACTGTGCCGGGAGCAGGATGGGGGGAGCATTGTGCAAGTGGTGGGTGTAGAATGGAGAGAGCCCAGTTTCTGTGGTGGGGTGGGGAGAGCCCAGGGACAGGGCTAGGAGTGGGATGAGGGAGCCCACTTACTGTGATGGGAGCTGCTGGGGGAGCCCAGGGACTATAATGGGAGTAGGGTGCGGCGACATTGCACTATAGTCCATAGCCATTTGGACTTACTGTCCATTTGATATTTTTGGGGGGTTCCGGCCTGCCCACATTGTGCCCAGGGTGTCCCAGGCCAAAAAAGTTTGAAGACCACTGTCTTAGAGGGATGGCAAACTGCACCGTACAATGACAAGGCTAAACAATGATGTATGCCAACATGACACCGCACTGGGAATTGAGGAAAAATGTGATCTAAAGTTTGTCTCCCAGAGTTGATGAAGTTCTGAACTAAGGCAGTTAGGCTTAACTTATTAAGAGAATCTAATACATGGATAGGACAAATTGTCTAAGAGAACATTCAAGCCTCCTAACAATAGAAAATGTAGCTTGGCAATCATAATGGTTGCTAAGCATCCAGGAGCATATCAACAATAGAGTGTTTCGGTATTGGTGCTCCATATAATGAAATCACTTAAAAAGTAGAGCTATTCTGATGTGCAACTGTAACCAGCAGTGAGTCCACATGAGGGAGAATTGGGTCTGTAAGCTTCCACACCAATAGATCTTGGGCCTCATTACGACCCAGGCGGTAAGTTACCGCCTGGGTCGTACCCTTACCACCATGGTGTAAACTACGTTTACACCATGGTGGATGGCGGATTTACCGCCCCATTCCAAGGTGAGTGGGGCGGTAAATCCCCATTTCCCATTTTACCCTTCCCCATTCCCATTTTTGCCCCATAGGGCATAATGGGAGTGGGGAAGGCGCTAATTACGCCACCGTAAATTACGGTGGCGTAATTAGCACCATGGTCCCTAAGCGGCATGAATTTTAACACCTGCAAAAAGCAGGCGTTAAACTCACCATGGCGCAAAGGGACCTCGGAATCAGGCGTTAAGGGTCGGCGCTGTTTACGGCGCCGTTAACCCCTTAACGCCTGATTCGTAATGAGGCCCCTTGTTTACAGGTGGATCATTGTATTTTCAATCTATACTTTTCTGATGTGGGCTCACATTTAAAAGAAATATCTTTTGCCGCACTGAAGGTGGAGGGAGTTAGGATCATCTGGACTGCCTATGCAGACGATGTGACATTGTATGACCACACCCCTATTGGCTTACAACATCTTCTTACCTCCTTTAAAGAATACATACGGGCAAACTCCTTAATAATCAATCATACCAAAACTGTCATTCTGTGATTAAGCCATAGGAAAAGTCCAAACAAATACTCCTGGTTTTTAGATAACGGAAAACTTCCAGTGAGTCATGCCATTAAAAACTTGGGCTATCCTGTCTTTGAAGATACAAAAAAGGCAAATTATCGGGATTATTTCGAAAAGAAAATCAACCCTCTTATGTGTCAATTGCGTAAAATTGAAAACTAGTATGGGAAATTCACCAATACTACCGTTCTTACGCCGGTACAGGAATACAATCGTGACACAGTTTTGTTATGGTTTGGACTTTGCTCCTCTCTTGTGTAGGGAAGAAATTGCAAAGTATGAGGCACGTATTTTAAAATATATGGTTAGGTGTCTGCCGAAGTGTGTGCCCCTCACTGCCATTCGTTATGAACTGGGGCTTTTCGCCATCAAAAGGACAATCGAATGGTGCAGGCTTGCCCTATATAAGAAATTGCTTGTAAGTAATGACACCAATTTATATGGAATTTTGGGAAGCGGGCTCCTGAGTGGCAAGGCCTCCTCGAAGTTTCTTATTGACATGGAAAAGGAAACATTTCAATCTCTCGATAACGTGGGGGTCACCCGTGAGCTTCTGATATCCAACCCTATGAAGGTTAAGAGCCTTCTCCTTCATTGGGATTGGAACGCCATGGTTAAAAATGTTCTGAAGAAGAAATTATATAGTAAAATTGTTTCCAATTTCAATAAATTGGGTGTCACTGAACCGTATCTGCTCAAATTTCCCAACAGATCGTGGAGGCAAGCCTTTATGAGGTTTCCATTCAATGACTTGGGCACAGTGGAAATCATGAGCCTCGGGTCTTGAGCCCTTGATATTGCTCCCATATGCAGATACTGTAAATCTGAAATTCCCTCTGAAACCCTTAAACATATTTTAACAGAATGCGATGGCTTAAGGACAGAACAAATCAATTGCTTTTCGCAATTTGTCCCTAATACCGAGTGTGTGGATTTGACTTTACTATGGTTAGATATGTTACATGGGAATCAAATTAAGTTTCAATTTACAGTTTTAAGATACTTGAAGATGCATTGCGTTTTGTAAATCCGGTGTATGGCCTATTTTCACCAGGATGCAAATGAAATTTGTGAATTTGTAAAATTGAGGAATTTACTTCAACAAGTTGTACAAAAATAGTTTATGCATTTGCTAGCAGGGAGGTGGCAGTTTTACTCCATGCACTGGGTGTGATTGTTTAAATTCATCTGTTATTATAGACGCAATGCTCTGTTATTGTATATTGTCAGAATCTTCTTTTTTTTCTTCAGGTTTGTACTCTTTGTCTATTAAGCGAATAAGGAACTATGGATCTATGTCATTATGTATTTTATGTATTTTAATTGTGGATTAATTTTCTGTAACCAAAAACAAATTTAAAAAAAAAAATCTTTTTTATAGGCCTCACCTTCTCCCTATTAATCAGCTTGAGACTGTAAACAATATTTATAATTTTGCGGAATTAAGTCCGTGATGAGAGATGTATTAGTATCAGAAAACCATTTTCTGGTTAAATATAAAACATCTAAATAGTTTTCTAAGATTAAATCATGATTGAAAAAACTGTTTGTAACAGACGGCCGAGAGACAAGTAGCAACATTTTTTAAAGTGGGAGAGCCTTATTGACTTTAAGCTTCTAAGAGGAAGTTTGAGTTTAATAAAACCTCTGTGAAGACATATTGTTATTACTTAACCCCTTAACTCCCAAGGACAAGTAAGCTCGTCCTTTTTGCATAGACTTGCATAATAGCCTGGTAGTTAAGTTAAAGGAAGAGAATGGATAATACTTTCTTTCTTTGATACCAGGATCACTAAGTCGTCCAAACGGTCTAAATATATCAATAATTGAATCTATGTTAATGTTACAAAAGAAGGAGGGGAAGTAGCATTTCTGAGCCACGGCGGGTTGGGCTTAGACAGCGTTTCAGGGCCATGGAGGAGTGGAGATTGCCCTCCCTTTTTACATGGGCATAATATTTAGGGTTGCGTCAGCTTGCAGTTCCATAATAGCAGAAGAAAATGGACCAAAAATTGGTCCAAACCTCAAATGTATACTTTTTACCAGAAAAAGTGCCATGCCCGGGAGAGAGGCCAACGTCTAAGAATAACTTTGCATAACTAACCCTTGCTATGAAATTTTAGAACATACAAATAAAAGCAGGTGCATAACTAAAATAGTTACAAATTTAAAATGCTTCAATGCAGCAGATCATGGACTGCAAACACAATGACAAATCATGAATCCGTGAATCAGGCGAGAGCCCGGCTACCCCGAACGAGGCAGCTGGAGCCATTCTAGTGACAAGTACGTCTCCAGCAGCTCTTAGACATGCTTGCCTCAGGGTTTGGCTCCAGGAATGTTCATCTGGTTTGGCCAGGTTTTCCATCAGGGGGTCCAATTTCAATTGAGCGTGGATGTAAAAGTAGCCAGACCTGTCATCAGCAAAAATGCCTTCCTGGATCCAGAAAAATACATCTGCAGCCTTCAATTGGTTCGGTCTGTTGGACTGCTTGAAAAGGTGCAGATGCCTGGATTAAAATCCAGGTTATTAGGACCAGCGGTGAGACATTTACATGCAAGACCACTTGAATGCCTGACCAGGATGCTTTTGAAATTGCTTGTTATTATTATTGAGAACGCTCTTCTCTTGGTTTAGTTTCCAGCAATTCACGATTCATCTTCTGAGAGGCAGAAGTTTATGGGGGTGGTAAGAACAATCTTCCAGCCACCCCCACTTGTCACTGATGGGATCCTATAGTAGATCGTTTTCATTTCCAGCACTGCCTAAACACCCAGAAGGTAGATAATGGTTTGCAAAGAAGACCCTCAATACAATTGATATATTCTGTTTGCCTACCGTCTCTGTTAATAGTTACTCTAACTGTATGAGGCTATCAAGTACTTATAGGTTTAAATCATGACAAGTTCTGGCAGGGAAGACTAGGCTTCCACACAGACAAAGATACATTCTATTTAGGTTAAAAACCCACTGGTAAGTATGCATTAGAATAAGAGCTGAAAGTGGGCCATATTCCCCATCCTAGCTTTGACATTTTAAGGTAGGGCCTTGTTGCACCAAATCAGTGATGCGTGTTTACATACCCTAGAAGTACGAAGCAAGGCACTCACCTCTGGGTATATACATTGCCACTTAGAGAGACAAAAAAAACATGTTCTGGTAAAGACAACAGTTTGGGCCTTTTAGTGGACATAGGTAGGCTTTTTTAAGGCACTGCCATAAGGGTACCAACTGGTCATTAGATGGAAACAGCTGGAGAATGGTGTGAGTACCGGGCATATGATGCCATCGCCTGGTAAACTGTGGCATCTGGTGAATTCTTTAATTGGATCGCCGTATGCTTCCTAAATAAATGCGACAGAGATCATTATTACAATAATGGGTTAAAAGGGTACATTTTGTAGCACACTTTTTGGGAAAAAATTAGGTACAAATCCACACAGTATGCAATTGGTTTTGTAGGGTAACAAATTCTTTGGTGCACTGCAGGGTAACAGTGCACAGAAGCATTTTCACACATTTTCTTGATGCATTTTCCCACAATACAGGTCACATTATCAAAATATATTTATACTGGCTATTCCCATACATTTACATGCTGGCTGCACCAATATATGCTTGTATACCCATATCAGAATATGCTCATACTTGCTTTGCCCATAATGCCAAATATAGGGCAACCTAACCACTTAAGAACACTCATGATACTGGCTTTACTCTTGATGCCAATCAGTAAACAAATGCAATGCCATATCAGAAAATATATACAGATTGGTTGCATCAAAGTAGGCCAGTTTAGCCACATAATAATACTTTGGGTAGTATAGCTACATAATACTTATCATGTTTGCTTTGCTCTTGATGACAATAAAACATGCCATTCCAGAGTAAGAAAATATATCTAGACTGGCCCACCAACTTAGGTCAGTCCTGCCACGTAATAACACTTATCAGGTTTGCTTCACCTTTGATCTCAAGTAAAAAATGTCATGGCTGCACAAATAGCCCCTTCTCCCACCCGCTCCACTGCGCACATACACGTTCATTAATGTATTTCTCTCATTCACATACGCATTCAAACCTCCAATACGGTGGCCTAGTTGATGGAACAGCCTTGTGGTTCACCGTGCATCCAAAGTGCTTTTTTTAATGAAAACCAACACCCTGTGTACCATAAAGGAACAGCGCGTGACTCACGATAAACTTTTCCGGATTTGTGGATCGAGAGAAAAGAACAAAAATTCAATTCAGATTTAATATGCCAATTGCTCAATATTCTCTAAACATTTAATGTCAAATAAATGTACTTTACCAAATGTACCGTATTGCTGTTTGATTTTAAAGTACAGTTTCATATTCCGAATTGTCTGCCGGGGTCTGGAATAGGAGGCAGTGGCAATAAGGTAGGATGTACCTGTTTAGAAAACATAAAAATTGAAATTCGTCTCACCAGCCGATCTTTATTACTAATATTCATTTTATTTATTACGGGCGAGCTGAAACTATTTGTTTGCGAGGATAGTGCAATGGAGTATGTTCGGCTCTAAAAGCAATACAAAAACTAACGAAATAAATCGAGGGAAACACACAAACTAATGATTTTTTTTACCGTTGAACCACTGAGAAACGACTGTTTGTCTACATACGTGTCGAATGGGCACATGCATGCCCATGTGTCTGGTCGAAAGACGATCCCACAAATGTTGTACTTGCTATTCATTCATTCATTCATTCATTCATTCATTCATTCATTCATTCATTCATTCATTCCGGTATAAAAGCGTCTAACGAGTTACTTACATTATATTTGCCATTTCCATTGTATCTCTGCGTAATGCAGTCCGTAAATCCCACTGTGTTCGTGCCAACGATTTTTCATATACTGAACTAACATGAAACTCGGTCTAGTTTCAGAATTTTCAGCCTTATCGTCTCTTACGTTATTGCCCCCCTCCTTCAAATGAAGTCCTTTCGGCATGGTCCCTGTCTCTCAAGGTCAAAAACAATAGAACCTTATACTGCCAGTGCGATTCGCGGGCCTCTTCAGCCCGCGAGCAAAAAAGCCACTGACCTTCACTCTGCATGAGCGTACATTCTTACTTTGCAACATCCGTCTAAAGCCATCTGTGAGAACTTGAATTTACGACTCCATGTTTGTACTAGACCTCAATGTGCAAAGGCAAACTGGCTTCTCTCCCATCTGCAACGCCTCGCTTGGCGCGTTCTAAGGCCCCCAATTTTGTCCTCGTTGTCCACGAGCTTTGCAGCCCTAGAGAACCATAACTATGCAGACATTGACTTTTTGGGGGAAGGTCAGGGAAAGTATAAAGTACCTGAGGAGTTGCATTGAAAGTGAGATTTATTGTTTTATTTGTTTTTAATATTATTTGCAATACGCAAGCCTCCCCTTAACAGTGCGCAGCATTTTACATGAGATTGCGAAACTTAGTTACAGCAACAAAAATATATACATACACATATTCACAAGGTCAGCGATATGAGGTGAATAGAGAGAGAAGTCAAAGATGACACCCATGTTGTCCGCCACCCAGGATGGTGAAGGGAGGGGTTAGGGTTAGCATACTTTGTATGCACACTGTACAATAACATTATTTTCAAAAAGACAATCAGATTACAATGATTTATTTAAACCAGGATTTGAACTTCTCAACGAGCTCTGCTTTGGGTGGACATGGCAGAAGTGGCAATGTTTGGTGGCAATGCATCAGTGCTCTGCACAGAAATGCTCAAAATTCCATATCTGTGCTTCTCTAGTACACTAACAATAAGGTCTTTAACAAAGTCGAACACCATTTCCTCATACACTGGTTTTACCCCACATTTCTTAGTTCTTTTTCTAAAGGTCGTAGTGTAGCGAGGCATCCCTACATTTCCCGTAGTCCTAGACTGTTCACGGCCCACATTCTCATTATGGGCCAAGACCGCTAGTAGAGTCCTATGTTTCATGCCCTGTAAGCTGAAATGCAATCGCTTTGGCCTGTACTTTAGGCACATATTGTGGAACACCTCCAATTCTCCTTTGTGACAGAATTCTGTCAGTCCCCTCAAATCTCCTGATAGAGTTTTATCGAAAACAATCTTCTCAATGGCTTTGTGTGTAGGTGAAGATGCAATCAACCACTTCTTCTTCCGTGCCTCATCTGTGGACAAAGGGCCATGTTCACATTGGTGGAAATGTTGGTTTTCTGTCCAGCGGTTAACGTTGATACAGTGGTGCATCAGTGACTGCCATTTTTCAAGTAGGATTTCCACTGACCCTTCACAAGTTTTGGAGCTCCACCAAAGATGGTTGCTGATAGACTGGGACCACTGTGAAATACTTTCAAAACCTTTTTTTTCCCCTGCAGCCGAGATTTTCTTATTGATTGATTTAGCAAGATGCCATACATCAAATTAATGTTTAATATGTGGGAACTGTTCTCTCATTGTCTTGGCAATTGAAACGTGTCTGTCCGTGGCTATGGGGTCGATGTGCATTCCCCTTGATTGTAGATATTGCAATGGTTTTATAAATCCTAGTTTCTCCATGGCCACTGAGGATTTACATTGGGACACCTGCACGACCACCGAACTCACAATTTTCTTACTATCCATGTCCTGATAGTGGTAGGTGCAGTACTTGCCAGAAAATCCAGGGCTGTCGCACTGTCCATCGCCGGCTAGCCTGAATCGTTTCCCTTCGAATGTACTTGCTAGAGACAATTGTTCAATTTCCCAAGCATCACTAATGGCCGGAAAAAGATAATCATGTTGGTATTTGTAGTACTGCGTTTTTAGAAATAAAATGAAGTCCCACAAACTGAAAGAAAGACTCTAACTTTCTAAAACTGGACCCACTAAACAGTGAGGCAGCTGCACACAGTAGATTGCCTGCTGGCAGCTTCCCCAGCATCGGTAGTGCAGACCATGAGAACGCACGATTAAATCTACAGGCGGCATGTATTTTGTTTTGGACTGTGCCGTTGAGGACATATCAACAAATTCGTAAGTAATATCGCTGATATCAAGTTATGATGCATCGTTGGGTGCTGCTGCTGGTTCATTCTCTGTCATTTCAACATCTGTTACTTCATCATTGAAGGGAGAACACAACATTGTCGACAGCTTTTTGGGTGGCATTTTTTTGGCGGGTGTAGATTGTGTGAATTGATCTGCGACTACTTCAGAGCTATCTTCAATACATTCAGTATCATCTTATTTTGGTGGTGCAGTCGAACTGTAGCAATGGTCCAATATAACTTTACTGGATTCTCCAGACACAGGACAGATTGGAAAAGGGATGTTCATTTTAACAACAATATAAAGTATGGTACAATTGACAGGAAAAAAACATAATATAGTCCCCAACACAAAACAATTCCTAAAATTATGAACTGTTTGCAACTAACCTTATTTTTGTTTCTTTTCTTTGCAACTTTCTTGACTCGAACTTCATCATCTGCACGCTGTTGCTCCGATTCGCTTCCGCATGTCTTCCCTTCCTCTTGCGCTGCAACGACTATATTTTCTGTATCCGCATAGGCAGCATGGAATGACGCTCCATCGACTCACTGAAACATAGTACTTCCATTACTATGTATCACAATATTGAAAACATAAAACACAGGTGAGGACGAACACACAGGTACATCTCAATAGCTAAACACGAATTAAACATTCTGTAGAACAATCAAACGACAAGTATTTGAGCTCTGATGATCTTGTTCGATGGAACTGTCAGTATCCATACCTCTGTCTCTGCATGGACTGCCATGAATGGTTGTATTGGAGAGGAGGCCTCAGCAACTCCCTGAAACACAGTACTTGCATTAGTATGGTTTTCAATATTGTAAACATAACACACACTTGGGGTCGACGGCACAGGTACATATAAAGAGATAACCACAAATGATGCATTGTCTAAAAGAATCAAGGAATATCTAAATATGATCAGATTTCATTGACTTATTTCTCCGATTTATTTACATCTGCATCATCTAAATGGGATGTTGTTATTGTAGTGGAAGCTCCGTCGTCTCCCTGAAACACAGTACTTGCTTTAATAGGGAAGAAAGTATAGCAAATTGAATCACGTTATATGATGACGCTCGATGGAGCTGTCAGTATCCATACCTCGTCCTGCCGAAGAATATGTAGGGATGTTGTAAATGTAGTGCACACTTCCGAAAGCTGTTGCGCTGATTCGTATACGCAAGGTCCCGCATCCACTTCCCCTGGAATTACTTGAATGTCAGGCTCTGCATCAAGTGCAGGGGTTGACACTCCATCAACTGCCTGAAAGATAGTACTTGCATTAGTAAGGATTACAATATTGAAAACATAACACACACTTGGGGTCGACCGCACAGGTACATATCAATGGCTAACCACAAATGAAACATTGTGTAGAACAATCAAACGACAAGTATTCCAGCTCTGATGATCTAGTTTGATGGAGCTGTCAGTATCCATACCTCGTGCTGCTGAAGAACATCTAGGGATGTTGTCAATGTGGTGGACGCTTCAGCATCTCCCTGAAAGACAGTACTTGCATTACTATGGATAACACTAATCATAACTGAAAACAAACACCAGTGGACGATAACTAAGGTGCATATCAATTGGAAAGCACTAACCAAACATGCAGTAAATTATTTACACGATACAATTAAAATATTACTTGACATGCATAAAACAAGTCTGTAGTGGAATAGCCAAGTAAGATTACCTGATACGCGCTAGAAGTGGTTGATAACTGCGAGCACGTCACGGATGTAGAATGTTCTTGCTTCAGATTCAAGGGATAGTCAAGCAGTTGTAAAGGTAAATTATTGATTGATAATGAAATACAAATATTAAAAATGTCCATGTAAGGACACAGAATACTTGAGAGTAATGCTATTGAAAATGCGCAATATTGCACAGTTCCCTGTGCCCATATATAGATTTCGTTTTGGGTTATGAAATCTAAAAAGAATATATTGATAAATGTCATTATTCAAAAAGCTATACACTCATATCAATGTCGAAAGTATTACAAGGGACACAACACCTAAAATACCAATTAACCCATTCGGCTACCAGCACACTATCGCAAGGCCTAAAGCTAAATCTGGACACTTGACTCACCAGTGGCAGAATATGGACGAATAGAGGGGGAATAGCGTTCGCAAGCAATTTTCGTGTCGTTTGCCGTTTATTCCTCTTTGTTACCCAAGATGTTGTGTACATGTTCGAGGAAAAGTGCCGGCTGCAGATGCGGTATCGATCACCCCTCTTGTCCTCTAAGAGTTGTTGGACTCTACTTTCCAGCTTATCCAGTGGATATACGCAATGTCTGACCCATTCTCTTATTCGATCAACAGTTTTCAGGAATACATGCATTGTAGTGCCTTCAGATTTAGCATGGGTCTTCGAAGGGCAACCGCTAATCGAACAGGCAGGCATTGTTGAAAATTCTGAAAAGTAAATATCAACATTATTATACAATCTTATTGAATAAAAATGTGATACACAAGTAAATGAACCATACAATGTTCAATGCAAGGTTTGTTTTGGTTGCAGGAACTATACAAGTTCATCATGTGCGGCTTAGTATTTGCATAAATTGCAGAAATGTATAAATGATGTGACTAAACTCTGAACATGTGACTCGTCCCTTGGATGGTCTGTCTTGCACTAGAAGGAAACATGCTTACACTATAGACTGGACCCACGAAGGATGCAATTCGATGACAATTGACACAGATGAAAATAAATAGATCTATTGATAGCATAACAATGGAAACTCAAGTAAATATCAATGAGACCAATGAACATAGCACTATTGAGCACTCTACTCGCAAATAGATAGAAATTTAAAAATTAATGAAATATGACTAGGATACATGGCCTTACCTTGACCAACAAACAGTTAGATTCAGCAAGCAGAGCAGTATGTTGCAGGAGAACAGGTAGATGGCCACAGGTAGCACACTGACGAGTTTGCTCGAAAGCAGTCACAGAAGTTCACGGATAGCACGACGATGAGCAGATTAGCATAGATCTCACTGGTTCTCAGGTAGCACTTTCAGGAGTTGACTTGCAAAGCACAAAGATGTTCTCATGAGACATATCAAGTGGTTTATAAAGTATTACAAACAGGGGTGTGTTTGTGAATGAATGACATGTGTATGTTGTGGTATTATGTGGTTTGCCAGGGGCCGGCCAGCGTGAGGGGGGGGTCCAGGCCGGACACACGGGGTCCGAGGAGGCCATGTGAGCGATGGGCCCTTGGCGTGGGATACCTTTTGAAGTGTACATGCTGTTTGGCACCTTGGCCGTTCGCACCCCTAACAGCCCCCCATGGCAGCGCGCATCCACTGGCGCGAACCGCCTTTGATCGAGGGGGGTGGGATGGATGGGCCTGGGGCATGGAGATAAGGCACAGGAAGACTGCTGAATGGAGACACACTTATGTGGATTGCAGGGGGGCAGCCTGCTTCAAGGGGAGCCCTGCCTGGAGACACGGAGTCTGAGGAGGCCATGTGAGCGATGGGCCCTTGGCGTGGGATACCTTTTGAAGTGTACATGCTGTTTGGCACCTTGGCCGTTCGCGCCCCTGACAGCCCCCCATGGCAGCGCGCATCCACTGGCGTGAAACGCCTTTGATAGAGGGGGTTGGGATGGATGGGCCTGGGGCGTGGAGATTAGGCACAGGAAGACTGCTGAATGAAGACACACTTATGTGGATTGCAGGGGGGCGGCCTGCTTCAAGGGGGAGCCCTGCCTGGAGACACGGAGTCTGAGGAGGCCATGTGAGCGATGGGTCCTTGGCGTGGGATACCTTTTGAAGTGTACATGCTGTTTGGCACCTTGGCCGTTCGCGCCCCTGACAGCCTCCCATGGCAGCGTGCATCCACTGGACTTGTTGTTATGACTTTTGTTTTTGTTAAACTAACCACTTTTTTATACTTTATATAGTTATACTTCGACTTTGATAGGGGACGGGGAGGATGGATGGATGGGCCGGTGGGCGTGCAGACAAGGCACAGGAAGACTGCTGAATGGAGACACACGTAATTCATTTAAAAAATTGAAACAACCTTTGTTAAAATATATGTGGTGTTTTATTTTGTTTCTTTTTTTGATGGCACAAAAATACAACACTTTACACATTGTACAGGTCAGGTTGCAGCACAGCGAGGGAAAATCCACTGTACTGACCGCTGTCACTCGGGAAAGTTTCTCTTATGGCACGAACGGCACAGGCGGGTATTACTCTTCGAAAGCGGTGTCCAAGCCTCCCGTGAAGCCACCATGTAAAGGAACGCTAGTCCACCAGCCGGTACCACCTGTGAAAAATAATGATACACACTGTTTTTAAATGACCAAGATAAGTTGATTAAACGTTTGTTGTCAATGACAATTCTTGTAACTAATGGCATTCTGCTCGGACAAATGCTATCTAGACACTACACACTATTGAACGACTTTCATGCGTTACAATGATATGTAGATGTAATTTTGGATATAGTAGAAGACCATGAAATAGGAGTGGCATGACAAGCAGAGTATACTTACTCGTTACTCGGATTACGAGGATGAACAGTTGCGCGAAGTTCGTGCATAAGCACCATCATTATGCTCAACACGGACCATGTGAGGCAGGCTGCCCTGAAGTGTGCCACCTCGGTGATGTATTGCGGTCGTGGCTTGCCTTCCGAAATGTAGGCCACGCATCCCGAGTTTTCACAGCAGCAGCAGTTCTCCTCCTCGGTCGGCATTAGCTTGCACCGATTGCATGTGCACCAGGTGGAAACACCGTCCATGCCACTAGGTCCAGTGTCTTCATCCGTTGAGTCATCCTGCCAACTGCTGTCCGAAGCCCCATCGTTTTCGCGTGTTTTCCTTTCCAGTAGTTCCTCCTCGGTATACTCGGGCTTGTACATGTAGGGCATTATTGTAGCCATTGTAGCCATTGTGTGGTAAACAAACTAAAATAATTTATAGTGATGGTACAGGTGTTCCCACGGGCTACAAGCGGAAAAGGTAGCTGACCAGAGCACAGAAACGAGTCACAGAATACTGTTTATACTTATTGAGGAAAGAGGCATCTTGCCATTTCCATGGCGACACGTCATTAGCTGAAGCGCAGCGATTGTTGACACGAGACGTTGCTTTGGCGTTGTGAAATGGGCGGTACGCGTCTGCTGATGACAGGCTCAGAGGCAGGGGATATGATTTAGTACTGCAAAAGCAGGTCAGCCAGGGTGATGGGGCAAGTGATAAGATTATCACAAAATGGCAGCGCCCTGGTGCCTGTTTTCGCGTGCGTTTAATGGACGAAAACTCGGGTAAGGTCCATAGGAAATTTTTCTAAAATCGAGCGACTTAGGCTTAAAAACACATGGCCAACCCGTAGGGACAATAACATTTTTTGACCAAACCATTAGATTTCTATTGGACCAGGAGCTCATTTACAGAGGCAATTGAGTTGTTAAACGCTAAAAAATGCTTAGATAGAACAATGGCAGACCCTATACAGCACAAAGTCTGATGTTATTTTGTGATATCCCTAAGAGTTCTGTAATAACTTTGGGGACACGGTATGTGTTTAAGTGATTCAAGTTTATTTCAGCGAACCCGCCGGAAAGGACCACTCTCCTCAACTCCGTCCACAACTGTCGTTGCCGTCATGCGAACCTGAACCTTAGAATAATAACAAAGACACTGTGGTTCACGTGAAGGCACGCTCCAGAAGCTCTTATACTCTCTACATATCTTCCCCCTCAGGAGAAACAACAAAAGACTGAACACAAAAAAAATGTAATTGTCTAAATAACAGAACATATTAGAACACTAGAAATAAAAATAAACAGAAAGAAATACTTACAAAACCCAAGAAAATTTTTCAAAATAAGGAAGAAAATGTTTTCCTAGTGAAACTGTTTTCTCCACACCTGATAACACTAAGCTTCTAAGACATAAAGTCCTTCATCCACACAGTCTTGGACCTTATCCTTTGGGAACAGTGGAACCCACTCTCCACACCTTCAGTCATTTTCTCACTGCCATTCTCACTTACTGGCACTTGTCCTCCCTTCTCCGCCTCCTCCCCTAGACCATTTGCTTTTGCAATCCTCCCTTTAGACCACACTTCTCCACCTTCCAAAACCACCACACTCTTTCTGACCGCACATATCTTTTTAGGCCCCATAAATTTACTCCCGAGACATTTGTTCACCAACCTGGGATTTTTTATGTAAACCATCTCTCCAACTTTCCATTCATGTTCCTTTACTCTTTCCCGGGCATCAAACCAACCATTATTTTTTTCTTGACTCTCATTGATGAGTTTCATAATCTGATCCCTATCTACCTGAACCACCTTCGCCATCCCTAACCATCCAGGACACGACTTAGTCCCAGGCTCCCTGCCCTTCAGGGACACGAATGTAGAAACTCCAGTAACTGAATGTGGCGTAGTTACATAATTCCAGGTCAACAGATTTAACACCTCTCTCCACGGCTGTCTTACTCTCATAGCCACTGCAACCCCCCTTTCAAATATCGGTTGACCCTTTCTACAAGGGCATTGGGTCTTGGGTGGTACAACGCAGTTCTAATGTGTCTTATACCATAACTGCTGAGAAACCTCTTCATTGCTTCCAAAACAAATTGAACCCCATTGTCTGAGACCAGCTCAGGGGGCACTCCCTCTCTAAGAAATATCTTCTCCAGAAATGTAATCAAATTTCTAGCCGTGACCTCCCTGACTGTGTCCCATTCAATCCATTTTGAATGGAAGTCTACCAGCAGAAACAGAAATCTCAAACCGCCTCCCAAACCCGCAATAGGACCCATGATGTCTACTCCCACCTTGGACCATGGTTGATCAGGGATTACATTGCGAGTCAAAGGCGTTTCACGCACAATTCTTACCTTATCACTTGTTTGACAAGTCATACAGTCCTTTACCCATCTCTCAGTCATCTTATCAATGCGTGGCCATCAATAGCTCTGTCGAATTTTCCTTTTCATTGCTCCTTCTCCTGGGTGTCCCTTATGAGCAAGTTCCATCAGAGACGGTCTGATTGATTTAGGAGGAACTACACACCGCCCTCTCCTTAACCTGCCTTCATAAATGTTCAGATCTTCCTTGATCTCCCACCACACATCACATTTTTCTTCCAAAGTTTTTCTTTGGGGCCACCCCTTCACCGTCCACTCTAATCAATTTAAGTTCATCATCAGAATCCTCTTCTTGTACCAATCATAATTCAACCAATACACACTTTCACAAGGGGCCCTGTGGGGCACACGTTTCCAATTATCGGCGAGCGGCAGTCTGATATGTGCCCCCTGCACACTTTGGCTTGTTTGAAACAAGGGCTGTTTACGGTTCACTTTAGACCGCCGCTGGCGCACCGATCTTTCCGCATTCTTTCCAAAGCATCAGAAGATCCTCGTCGCCATTGTAATAACTTTGGTGACACGGTATGTGTTTAAGTGATTCAAGTGTATTTCAGTGAACCCGCCGGAAAGGACCACTCTCCTCGACTCCGTCCACAACTATTGTTGCCGTCACGTGAACCTGAACCTTAGAATAATAACAAAGACACTGTGGTTCACGTGACGGCACGCACCAGAAGCTCTTATGTTCTCTACAAGTTCCCAGAAAGGAATGTTACAGCGGGCAGAGGGAGGTATTTGGTCGGCATGCCATTGGGATTAACAAGGCCATGGCAGGGCCATGACTGGGTAAATCAACAAACACGCCCATAGGTTGTGTGTCCCTCCTAACATCGCGTCTAGATCCAAAGCAAGACTGTTGGCTTAAACCTGGTAGCTAAAACTCAGAAAAAGATGGAACCAATCAGAACCACTGGCATTGCTCACATTCATCCACAGTCCCAGTCAGCCTTCCATAGCATTGTTTTTACATCATCATTGCCCGTGCCAATATTGTGAGAAGCCTTGTCGAATCTGCTGAACCACAAGGCCGCACATGTCTGCAGTGACTTTTGTTCCATTGCAGAGGGATATGGCTTGGCAGATGAAATTAAACTGCACCTTTTGGTGACAGAACCAAGTCTCATTTCCTAATGGCCTGTTCCTTCCTTTAATGTCGCAGACACACTAAAGAATGATGACATGGAAGGCTACACAGAACAGTGTTTAATTCAAAGCCTTGCAGCTGTCACTTACTGATTTTACTACACTCTCCCATCCAGAATGACATGTTTCTCACTATCAGCCTTAATTATTTTCTTGTTATACTCAAGTAGTTGAAGCAGAAGAATATGCATATCATTTATAAGGGCCTTCAGCTGTTTGAAGCCTGTGTGCAAGCAACATCACCTGCTGCCTTTTATTATATGATATAGTTAACGTCTCATTAAGCATAATGTGAATAACAGTTATGTTTCCACTATAAACAAACATACATGAATGTGATTTTAGTTTTGAGAACATAGTTTTACCTTATAACCGAGAGGTTGGAAATGTAAGTAAACTTAATAATGCAGATAAAAAGTAAATAAAACAAGGTTTGTGGTAGATAGTTGCAGGCAGCCAGCTTGAGCAACAGAGTGCTTAGAGGTGTAAATGGATCTACTTCTCCAAAGCCATTTGTGCTTTCATGGCTGTGGATCATTAAGCATTGCACAGGCCAAGGAGGCAACCCCGCAGGGTATCCTGCAGTGCAGGCCTTCAGATGCAGATTGCTCTGTTGCTTCAAGGTGCTCAGGAGCAAAATCCCTCCCTAATCCCCAAACTCACTCACCGGTCCTAGTGGTGTTTACTCCACCGGAAAGGCCTCCTACGTCAGGGATCAAGGGGGGTGGCCTTGGATGGGCTCCCTTCCTGGCCAGCCAGCTGTGATTGGGCCTACTTGCCAACCATTGTCAGTGGTTGAAGTGTACGAAAAGAAGTAGTGGAATTATGTTCCCAGCTGGCCTGTCCCCCCTCCCCACAAACCCCATTGACTCGCCACCTCTGGTGCGCAATACAAACCCCTAAACAAATGAGCCTGCTATTTAAGGGAACGTTCAGTGCAGTGCACTGAAGTGCAGGTTTCAACTTTTTTTCACACTACTATTTTAAAATGAAACCATTCCAGGACAGTTTATTTTTAAAATTAAAGTATAGGAACAGTTAAACTTAATTAAGCACCACTCCCAAACGCTCCAGCCCCCTTCGACCACTGACCATCATATCTGTGTGCAGGAAGCCAATGATATTTTAGAGTGCTTGTGCCAGTCAGCAGGAGTGCCATGTGACCATCTCCTACACTCCGAAGGTATGGCAGGGGCAAACCCCACCACAGGCCAAAACAGTAGGTTTTTTCCCCCAGGACCACCGAAAGACCTAGACAGCACTGGCATTCTGACTCCCTCCCCCCACCCTGCCTTCAGGCCCAGGACATAATGGGGGCAAAAGGGCAGTGGCTTCAGATTACAAGACACGTCCTAAAGCCTCAAGGTAAGGCAGTGGAAGCACAAACCCCACAGCTTTGCTTTCCCTATTGTTCTCACTCACTTTTTCCTCAACACTGACTTTATTTCACTCATTGTATTTATTGTGCTCTTTAATTCGTTGATAGGATTTTTTACTTATTATATTGTACTGCAGTTGTCATTTATATAGCGTTTTTTCCGATTATTATAGTCTCAATGCGCTGGTGGTGCGAACGGCCTCCGGGACAGAAGTCCAGAGTGTTGGGAGTGACAGAGTAAGATTAGAATGTGTGTGTGTGTGTGTGTGTGTGCGTGCGCGTTTGGCCAAATAAGGTTTATCAGGGCTGGCCAGGTTCCGGTAGATGGTGTGAGTGCTAGAGACTTGCTATGCGATTAGCGTGCCCGAATTTGTCATAGGTCTTCGCTGCATACTGATGTCGGAGGTGTTGATGCGTAGTCTGATGTAAGTAGGTGGAGAATTTTGTGACCCGCACAACCAAATTTGTCATAGCCCTTGCTGTATTCTGGGGTGTACGAGTAGCCATGCCTGCGGGCAGTGTCCACCGGAGTGGTGAGTTATACGTATATTATTATAGTCTCAATGCGCTGGTGGTGCGAACGGCCTCCGGGACAGAAGTCCAGAGTGTTGGGAGTGACAGAGTAAGATTAGAATGTGTGTGTGTGTGTGTGTGTGTGCGTGCGCGTTTGGCCAAATAAGGTTTATCAGGGCTGGCCAGGTTCCGGTAGATGGTGTGAGTGCTAGAGACTTGCTATGCGATTAGCGTGCCCGAATTTGTCATAGGTCTTCGCTGCATACTGATGTCGGAGGTGTTGATGCGTAGTCTGATGTAAGTAGGTGGAGTATTTTGTGACCCGCACAACGAAATTTGTCATAGCCCTTGCTGTATTCTGAGGTGTACGAGTAGCCATGCCTGCGGGCAGTGTCCACCGGAGTGGTGAGTTATACGTACCTAGCAGATTCAGTGGTGATTTGTTGTATGTGCGCCCGATGACGCATTGTCTTCTTCTGTCGATCAATTTAACTATTTATTTAATCATTGCGGTTTTGCAGTGAGGCTCCACACTTTGACTCTGGGCCTCATTACGAGTGTGGCGACAAATAAACTTGTTGGCCGTTACTGCATGCGGTAATGATGTAGTGACAGGAAGCATGCTTCACAGTCCTGCGGACCCTTCAGTTATTCCCCCTTTTAGACTCTGAGTAGACTTATTCTGGGAATGCCATATTGCTGCTTGTGGAAATATCATAATCAGTAATAATTTTCTTTGGAGAGGGGGCAACCTAATAACAAAAACAGGTGATTTTTTAGTTTCATTTTGAGCGCTGAAATATCCGGTCTTCTAAAATACCAGCTGTTCGCTAACACTGCCACCAAACGCGTAATGAGGTCCTTTGTTTATTCATTAATGTAAAACCAGCTGACTTTACAGCGCCAGTGCAAATATGGCCTCACATGAAGCATAAATACACAAAGATAAGCAACAGAAACGCAAATGGAAGGTGGGCAGTACTATTTATTTAACAAGCATTTGCACATTCTAAGCATGGAAAATCAATGTTCTCAGATTCACTAAATGAGCCGACAGAGATGCTGTAAACCCACTTGAAATCCTAATCTCCTGTACCTTAGTGAAAAAATCCTCTGCAAAAGACTGGTGAAAGACACATATATATTTTATTTTAAGAAGGTCCAAATTATAATGTGCGTTGCTTCACAGCGCCGGGAGTTCAAACAAACAGAGGTAGTACACAAAAGTTAAGTACTGAGTGGAGGGAGATAGGGTCTGAGTGGGCAAAGCACCTACAAAATCTGTAAATGCCCACTCACGTTCGTCGAATCATGATACTGACTGCGCTGGACTTTTTTGAGACTTGCATGTAGTTTGTGCAGGCCCGGAACATCTGTCGAGCGCCTTGTGCGAGAGACCCTGCAGACCCAGCAGAGCATGGGCGTGGCTTGCACAGTTGGCTGGGAAGGGGGTGGAACACAGAAAATGGGGAAAAACATGTGAAAAAGTGGGTGTTACAAGGTACAGCACGCCCACATTTGCGCCAATTGACACGTAACCACCAAACGACCCATGCAGCCTCTCGGCAGAGAAATGGCCATACAAATCCCTTGATCACTACGCCATCCAAAGGCAGGTGTAAGCACACTTGCGCATAGGATTCGCAGCACAGAGGTGGGTTTGCATGTCGGATTCAGGGGTGCATGTATGCAATCGGGTTCCCATCTAACTTAGGAGTCCGCACAAGCAGTGTTGCAGGGTGCAGGAACGGTTTACAGGGCTTGCACGCTGATTTTCCGAGTTAAGACCAACTTACAATTTTTCATACTCATGTTGTCGGGGTGCCAACAACAATTATTTGGGAACCCTGCGCAGGGTCCCCAAGATGCAGGCCTGCTTGCACGGTGCACTGTTTGAATGTTTGATGTGTGTATTCGTGCCCGGGGGAGCGCATAAACATAGCTATTCTGGCTGTTTATGCATTGCGTGTGGGCATGTCGGGTCATTCCGGCTGCTACTTGCGATTATGGTTACTTTGCACAGTGAATCGCATGAATATGCGGGGCGTACATTTTTTATTCTGCGCACAGGGTCGCGCTGTGTCCTTCTCGGCATGCAGCCCTTGCAGGATTTCGGCGCACATTTCCATGAATCGGCCCCAATGTCTCTGCAGTGTGCCCAACTACATTAGCTTCAGGCCCCACTTGTTAGACAATCCTGGCTACGCCTCTGGAGATATAGGGTTACAATGTCACCAAACAGAAAAGTGAGTTATGCCAAATAATTTGAAATCATAAGGACCTTCAATCTGAGGTGCCCTGTTTTGCAAGGAGGAGGTTGCCCCTCGAAAATATGACTATATATATATATACTTAATTGGAAAATTAGATCAAAGAAAAGCTGATAAAGTTTCATGGAATTAATGTGCGCTGAAAATTCCCGCACAAGCGTGCGAAAACGTAAGTGAGAAAATCGCAGTGCAAGTGTGAAAATCGCAGCGAAACCCGCGCACATCGATTCATGGAAGTCCGTGCACGAGTAAAATCTGGGATGTGCGCTGAAAATCTGCGTGGCGCACGCCGGCGCACAGGTCATCTGACGGCGTACGCTACGGCCACAGTGAAAGCGCACATAGCGCGGCGAACATAACAAAAGTAGGTGTAACACGCGGAATGGGGAACAACTCGTGAAAATGTGGGCGTCACGATGGAAGTATAGGAGGCAAGTAAGTGCGCGGAACACCCACATGCTCGCCTACAACACGTATTCATGGAATCGAATAGGGAAAAACAGCGCACGGGCAAAGACGCGCACAGGCCTAAACACGTCCGCCAGATGAAGGCAGGCGGTAGCGTCCCTGCGCATGAAAAAAATGTGCGCCAAAATGTGCGCTAACAAAAAGCACGTATATACAGCTCTGATGAATGTCCCATACTGTGGCCCACTAGGACAAATGACGTGCAAAGGGGTACGCGACAAACAACGACACCCGCTGTGTCAAAAATAGCATGTGTATGTATTTCGGGGGTGCGCAGGAAGTTTCACACGCGATTGACCTTGGGCGAGCGGGGTACGTGTAAATCTGGGGTTTGCGTGAAGTTTCACATACGATTGGCCTGGGTACGTGTAAATCTGGGGTTCGCGGGAAGTTTCACACACGATAGGCCCTGTGCGAGTGGGGTGCATGTATTCCTGGGGTTCGCGTGAAGTTTCACACGCGATTGGCCTGGGTACGTGTAAATCTGGGGTTTGCGGGAAGTCTCACACGCGATTTCAGCAGGGTACGTGTATTTCGAGGGTGCCGTGGAGTCCTACACGTCAATTGGCATTGTGGCTCCTCCCAGGTGTTCGCTCTATACCCTCCACGGCCTCTGCAGGCAGCCCACACCACAGGGGACTACCCTGCACCCCTGGTCATGTCCCGCAGGCAGCCCATCCACCATGGGCATGCCCCCCAGGCAAGCCACATGTCAGCTTGCACTACTGATCACCAACGCATGACCCCCTCCACCCCCACACCCCAGCACTGAGGGGCACCTGCCAGCAGGCCCCCACTCATGTCCCCCAGCACCCCCACCCACCAGCAGTGCAGGGCACCTGCCAGCAGGCCCCCACTCATATCCCCCAGCACCTCCACCCCCCAGCAGTGCAGGGCACCTGCCAGCAGGCCCCCACTCATATCCCCCAGCACCCCCACCCCCCAGCAGTGCAGGGCACCTGCCAGCAGGCCCCCACTCATGTCCCCTTGCACCCCCACCCCCCAGCAGTGCAGGGCACCTGCCAGCAGGCAGCCACTCATGTCCCACTCATGTCCCCCAGCACCCCCCACCTCCCAGCAGTGCAGGGCACCTGCCAGCAGGCCCCCACTCATGTCCCCCAGCACCCCCCACCCCCCAGCAGTGCAGGGCACCTGTGAGCAGGCCCCCACTCATGTCCCACTCATGTCCCCTTGCACCCAATCCCCCCAGCAGTGCAGGGCACCTGCCAGCAGGCCCCCACTCATGTCCCACTCATGTCCCCTTGCACCCCCAGCAGTGCAGGGCACCTGACAGCAGGCCCCCACTCATGTCCACCAGCACCCCCACCCCCCAGCAGTGCAGGGCACCTGCCAGTAGGCCCCCACTCATGTGCCACTCATGTCCCCTTGCACCCCCACCCCCCCCAGCAGTGCAGGGCACCTGCCAGCAGGCCCCCATTCATGTCCCCCAGCACCCCTACCCCCCAGCAGTGCAGGGCACCTTCCAGCATGCCCCCACTCATGTCCCCCAGCACCCCCATCCCCCAGCAGTGCAGGGCACCTGCAAGCAGGCCCCCACTCATGTCCCCCAGCCCCCCCAACCCCCAGCAGTGCAGGGCACCTGCCAGCATGCCCCCACTCATGTCCCCTTGCACCCCCACCACCCAGCAGTGCAGGGTACCTGCCAGCAGGCCAACACTCATGTTCCCCAGCACCCCCACCCCCCAGCAGTGCAGGGCACCTGCCAGCAGGCCCCCACTCATGTCCTACACATGTCCCCCAGCACCCCCACCCCTCAGCAGTGCAGGGCACCTGCAAGCAGGCCCCCACTCATGTCCCCCAGCACCCCCACCCCCTAGCAGTGCGGGGCACCTGCCAGTAGGCCCCCACTCATGTCCCACTCATGTCCCCTTGCACCCCCACCCCCAGCAGTGCAGGGCACCTGTCAGCAGGCCCCCAATCATGTCCCACTCATGTCCCCGTGCACCCCCACCCCCCAGCAGTGCAGGGCACCTGGCAGCAGGCTCCCACTCATGTCCCCCAGCACCCCGACCCCCCAGCAGTGCAGGGCACCTGCCAGCAGGCCCCCACTCATGTCCCCCAGCACCCCACCCCCCAGCAGTGCAGGGCACCTGCAAGCAGGCCCCCACTCATGTCCCCCAGCACCCCCACCCCCCAGCAGTGCAGGGCTGTTAGGGAGAATTCTCTGTTTAGGCTGAATTTCCTAACCTAGTGAGTCCCCCAGCAGCTTTGCTGGATTACTGGAGTTTGTTTTTTTCCATCCTGCCAAGAGTGAGACACTTTTTCTCCCACTCTTGGACATGAATGTGGTTAATTCCTTTGAATGTCAATGTGTTCTATGGGCTATGGGGTCTTTTACTCCATAGGGTCTCATATGTTTTTCTATGTGTGTTACACCGCACCCTCCGTGCCATAACACTGGGGCGTCCTAGAGGATCCCCACCATAGACTCCATACCCTGGGACTGACTACTGTGTCCCAGGGCATGTAAAGTCACCAGTGGCTTTACTAGACCTAAATTTACTAACAGAACTAGTACAAACCATCCTATTGTGGACGTACTAGTAGGGGTAATTCGATTACCCCTGGGCCTGTTATTCGAGGGGGCACTGTCCCGTCCCCCCTCATCGAGTTTTGGCTGGTGGCAGTGGAAACTACTTGTTATATTCGACCCCGAATATAGCTCTATGGGATTCTTCCCATTGTTGGAGGTTAATACGTTTTCTTGTTAATCTCTAACATACCACCGGTTTATTTATCTTAAATAAATCTAACGGTTGGTATTTTCTGCCAGAACTCGGTTTTTAAAATGGCGTCTGTGTTCGTCTCTGTGACTCCTAAACCAAAGGTTGAGCCCTTTGTTCCACTTTTGGCGGGCTTCTGCACAGAGGCCCTCCAAAGTGGTGCCATTCTGTCTGGGTACCACAGGGGGTGTGGGAGGGTGTTTAGGCACCCTGGACTGAGTTGCCTTGCCAACTCAAGTCGCACTCTGGTCACTCCGCTCACCACTTAGCGTGTTTTGATTGACAGCTAGGCTGAATAAAATGGGGGTTTTCTGCATAAAAGCAGGGCTTTTGGGACTGGATCTTCAGAAGTCGCCACAGGACCTAAGAATCTGACGAGGGTAAAGCTGAGCCGACCTGCAACGACGACACCTCCGGTGGAGCCCTGCTGAACCAACTCACCACTTCCCAACGACAGAGGAGATCTCCCGGCGGGAGAGTCTTCTTCCCCTGACTGGTGGGAACAACCAGTTCCCTTTGCTTTTTCTTCCCTTCCAGGGCGTAGTGTACGAATTGCCCGTGCTGAGCATCCCGGCAACCGGATAGCCACTAACCCGTACCGCGACCAAAAGGTGGTGCCTTGTGACGGAGCACTCCGCGGCTGGTCTCTTCCCTGGTGGTGCAACGATCTTCAAATTTCCTTCGACGACGAGAGCATCTCTTCTCTTGGCAAAGCCCCGACTTGCATCCACCACCAGGAACAACTGCCCCCACCGGAGCTGTCTCTCCACATACAAGGTACCGTGTCCGCCTGGCTTCCCTTGTGACGGTTAGCGTGAGGTGTCTTAATCCTCGCCTCACCATTGGGTGGTGGTGCCTTCTTAACTTTCTGTTCTGAACCGGTCCAATCTTTCTGTGACAATTTGCGCCAAAGACTCGAAGTGCATTTCCACTGTGATACCTTTTGGGACATTTCGCCTTGCCTCTCTCCGAGTGGGCCTGGCCTCTGAACTTTGTGATCTACAGTAGACCCTGCCTTACTTGCCTTGCATTTGTTCGTAAAAGTGTTGGTACAGAGTTGATTTCATACCGTGCCTTTTCTCTCCCGTCCTAACGAATACTAGATTGCCATCTAGGTTAAAGCATTCACCTCTGTCTGCAAATAAGTGGTGCCGTTGAACCTAAACTTGTCGAACTATTGTTAGGGGGATTGATTTACTTATAGTAATTGTAATTGAAGTTGTTTGCCGTATTAGTGCCAGTGTGTTTTTCATAGATGTGTTTTTATAAATAAATAACTATATATCTTTACACCGAAGCTCTGTTCCGTGTTTGCTTGTTCTACTGTGTGAATTGCCCTATTTTGTATACTCCACATACTGCCTAACTCTTCTTGAGGGATGTCTGACTGTTCAGCCACAGCTACAAAGTGAATCTGTGTGGTACAGACTGCTACCAAGTGGGTTTACTGCCAAACACCTGTAGTCCTAAATCTTTTGCAGTGGTCCCAGAGGGAACTGCACAGGTTTCTGCCTAACACTGGTGTACAGCGGTGGGATTTGTATCGAGTATACAGTTTAGAGTGCTTTTCAACACTTTAGGATAACTAACCACAAAGCTTAGCACTAAAAAGCAACTTTCAAAAACATGTCTACTATGGAAGTTTACAGTCAAGAGTCCTTGTCAGGTGAAAATACTGAGAGTTTACGAGCTCTCTGTAGACAAGAGAATCTTTCTGTAAGAGGCAAGAAAGTAGAACTGATAGCGAGATTGCTGGAAAACCAAAGTCTGGGTACTGGTTCAGAGGAACCAACTTCTCCAGCGAATGTAGAAAACAGTAATGGTATTGATCTGAATCAAAGTTCTGATGATAGTGATGGAGAGGCTGAAGAGGAAGGAGAGGCTAACAAAACTATCTCCCCTGCTCCTCTGTCTGCCTTACCAGCTGTACCTACGGGGCCCATACCAAGTTCCTCATGTAACCCTGCTTATTTTGAACTTGAAAAAATGAAGCTCGAATTAGAATACAATTGTTTTTTAGCTCAATCTGAAAGAAACCAAGAGCTTGAGTTCAGACTGATGAATGCCCAAGCTGAGCAGAAGCAAGCTGAGTTAAGGCTCAGAGAAATAGAACTTAATCATGAGTTAGAGATGAAAAAGTTATCTGTGGAAAATGCTTCTCTCTCCTCTGGTTCCTCTAGAAGTTCCAGTCCCAAAAGACCCCGATTGCCTAAGGAATTAGTGGGTATGTATGAACCGAGATTGGATGTGTTGGATTGGTTAAAACTGTTTGAATATAATCATGGGCTCCAGGACATCACAGGGAATGAGTTACTTCCCTGGTTGTTCTCTAGGCTTCCCCCTGTTGCGACTGATGTGGTAATGGAGTTGGGGGAGGTGGATAAGAAGGATTACGAAAGTGTGAAACTAGCTTTGATAGCTAGGTTCGGGAAGACCCCTTCCCAGTATCTTAAGAGGTTTAGAACCCTCAAAAAGCATGATGGTTCCCCCTTGGGCTACCTGGGTGAGTGAAGGGTTGAAAAACTTAGAGGGATGGATTAAGGGTTACAAAGTGAACACTTATGAGGGTATGAAGAATCTTTTTATGTTGGAGTCTATTTATGATGCCTGTTCTCCTGAGCTCAGACAGCACTTGGCTGATTCGAAGGAATTGGATTCCAGGGAGCGAGCTAAGGCTGCTGACTTGTGGGTTGCCAAAAGGGCTACTCATAAGGATTCTGGGGCAACTCAGAAAAAGGATGAGGGAAAACAGCCTAAGAAAGACTCAAAAGAGAATTCTAATAACTCAAATTCCAAAGAGGGCCCCAAACAAAACCATAAGGGTAAGCCACAAGGAAAACGGCAGCAGAATAGTGTGCCTTCTGGTGCCACACCGGAAGGAGGCCAGAACAAGCCACCATTCCAGAAAGCATTCGGGAAATGCTTTGTTTGTGGCTCAACTGACCACGTGAAAGGAGATCCCAGATGTAAGGGTAAACCTTCAGGGGTCCAGCTTGTCTCCTTAGCCTTCGCTCCAGAGGAGGAAGTCCAAATGTCAAGTGGAAACTTTCTACTGCTGGCTGATGAACCCATTGGAGTCTCAGGCAGTGTTTCTTTAGTATCTCTGGGGTTGTGGGAACAACAGAATTTAGATGTCTGTAACTCCATCCCCGATAATACTAAAGAGTATTATAAGGACAGTGTCCAGGTGAATGGTCAGGAGACTCCTGCCATTAGGGACACTGGGGCCAGCATAACTGTGGTCGATAAATCTTTTTTTCAGGCTGAGGATGTTGCTAAGGCACCCAAATGCCTCACCAAGTTAGCTGGAGGGCCTGTGCAGATGCTTCCTCAATTACCAGTTCTCATCCAGTGTAACGACATGACTGTAAAGATCCCTGTCAGCATACAGAGTGAGGTACCAGGAGGCGTTCTGTTGGGTAACGATTTGAAAACTCTCAGAGTTGTGTCGCATACCCCCAGACCTCCTAGTAAACGGTTACAGGAGCTAACCAGACCTGCAAGGGAGAGAACCATGCAAGGTACTCTCCAGGAGATGATGAAGAAAGATATCACTCCTGCTCCACTGGAATTGTCAGCTGCTGTCTCCAAGAAATCAGAAGCGAAAGGGAAACCTAAGACTTCTATACCGAAACCAGCAGCCAGCATTTCAGTGCAGCCAACAAGGACTTCCCCGTGGTTGCCCAAAGTTACACCCGTAACTCCCCCTCCAGCTGAGGCTGAGAGGGAGGTACAACCCTGTGTGGTAGAATTAGACTCTGAAGAGGAGCTAATGGAAGGCCAGGAACTCATTGGAGATCTGGATCCTGTTGACCATCCTGAGCTGCAGTCTTTACTGGCAGAAGGTGGACCCAGGAGGGCAGACTTCAGTAAGGGACAGAGAGAATGTCCAACTCTGGGAGGTCTTCGCCACCAGGCAGAAGCTCAGGCTGAAGGGCAAGAGCCTGGGAAATACAGGTTGCACTGGGAAGAGGGCCTCTTCTACAGTGAACCGACCGAGTCTGCACCTGGAGACTACAAACGGCTTGTAGTACCCCAAGAGAACAGACCACAGTTCTTGCAGTTAGCCCACGAGATTCCTTTGGCTGGTCACTTGAGTTTCAAGAAGACTAAGGAAAGGCTCTCTCTCTACTTTTATTGGCCGAAGATGGGGGCCGAAGTAGAAAAACACTGCAGGAGCTGCCACACCTGCCAGGCCTCTGGTAAGGTTGGCTCCAAGAATGTAGCACCTTTAGTGCCTCTCCCAGTTGTGGGAGTCCCATTTGAGAGAGTAGGGATTGACATTGTTGGTCCCCTTGATCCTCCAACCTCCTCAGGCAACAGGTTTATACTTGTTGTAGTAGACCATGCTACTAGGTATCCTGAGGCAATTCCTATGAGGACTGTTACAGCTCCGGCTGTGGCTAAGGCCCTCCTTGGTATTTTTACCAGGGCCGGGTTTTCTAAGGAAGTAATCTCTGACAGGGGGTCAAACTTTATGTCCCACTACATGAAAGCCATGTGGAAAACCTGTGGAGTTACTTACAAGTTCTCAACGGCTTACCACCCACAAACCAATGGGTTGGTAGAACGGTTCAACCGAACCATGAAGAGCATGATAGGTGCTTTAGAAGAACCCCTTAAACGAAAGTGGGACCTTCTACTGCCATGCCTTCTCTTTGCTTATAGAGAAGTCCCTCAGGAGGGAGTAGGATATTCTCCCTTTGAGCTTCTCTATGGTCATCCCGTCAGAGGTCCATTGGCCCTGATTAAGGAGCGGTTGGAGAGTGCTCCTTCCCCCAAGCCAGTCAGAGTGACTGACTACGTGATAGGTCTCCGGAGGAGAATGTCGCACATGATGACAGAAGCAAGCGATAACTTGAAAGCTGGACAAGCATTGGTCAAGCACTGGCATGATCAAAAGGCTAACATGGTTGAGTTCGCTCAAGACCAGCTCGTTCTCGTTATGATCCAAACAAGGCAGAGGGCCTTGCAAGACAAATGGATGGGGCCCTTCAGAGTTGTGGGTAAACTCTGAGAGGTCAACTATCTGGTGGACTTGGGCAATCCCAAGGAGGCTCCGACAGACTTCCACACCAACTGACTCAAAGTGTATGTCTCAAGACCTGTTGTAGGAGCGTTGCTTCTACCATCATCAGAGGAAGAAGAAGAGAGTGAAGCTCTTCCGGATCTCCTCAGAGGCTTACCTTTAGACGGAAAAATTGAAGGAGTAAACCTCTCTTCAAATCTGACACCCGAGCAACAAGAAGAGTGCAAATCTATGTTGAATCAGTTTGCCTCTCTGTTCTCGCTTTCACCAGGCTTGACCCCTTGGGGCCAGCATGGCATACTCACTGGTGACTGTCTGCCAGTCAAAAGCAGAGGATACCGAATGTCAGAAAATGTACAAACCCACATCAAAGGTGAGGTCAGCAAGATGCTTGATCTCGGGGTAATAGAGCCCTCTACTAGTCCATGGTCTAGCCCAGTAGTGTTAGTACCAAAGGCCGGATCTAAAGAACTTAGATTCTGCGTTGATTATAGAGCTCTTAATGCAGTCACCAAGACTGATGCCCACCCTTTGCCAAGAACAGATGAGTTGGTGGATAAACTTGGCACAGCCAAGTTCCTCAGCACATTTGACTTGACGTCAGGCTATTCGCAAATAGCCCTGACAGACCATGCCAAGGAGAAAACTGCATTTTATACCTCCGTTGGCTTATACCAGTTTAAGGTAATGCCTTTCGGATTGAAAAATGCACCTGCTAAATTTCAACGGATGGTAAACCAGGTTCTGAATGGGATGGAGGACTTCTGCATGGCATACTTTGAGTGTTCAGCAATTCCTGGGAAGAACATGTAACCCACCTGAGAGATGTTTTGCAGGCTCTTGGATGAGCCAATCTGACCATAAAGGCGATTAAATGCCGAATTGGACAGAGTAAGGTAGTCTATCTTGGACATGAGGTAGGAGGTGGAGAAATAAGGCCTTTGCTCAGTAAGATTGAAGCTGTGCAAAATTGGACAACACCTACTACTCAGACCCAAGTGAGAGCCTTCCTAGGCCTCACTGGGTATTACAGGAATTTCATTGAGAACTATGGGACCATAGCTTCTCCTCTGAATGTCATCTCCTCTCCCAAATTTCCTAAAAAGGTTAGATGGAACAAGGAGTGCAATCAGGCTTTTGAAAACCTGAAAAAGGCTCTTTGCCAAGCCCCAGTACTCAGAGCTCCTGATTACCGCCAAACTTTCATTGTGCAGACAGATGCTTCAAATGTAGGAATAGGTGCCGTACACAGTCAACTGGATGGGAAAGGTAGGGAGCACCCTGTTTGCTTCATCAGCCGCAAGCTGAAGGATCCTGAAACAAGGTGGGCAACAATCGAAAGAGAATGCTTTGCTATCGTGTGGACTCTGAAGAGGTTTAGGCCATACTTGTATGGTTCTACTTTTGTCATTCAGACTGACCACCAACCCTTGAGATGGTTAATGCAAATGAAAGGGGAAAACCCAAAACTACTGAGATGGTTGATCTGCCTGCAAGAGTTTGATTTCACCATTGAGCACAGGTCAGGGTGTCACCACCAAAATGCTGATGGTCTCTCTAGGATGTATGTCATCGACTAGAGGTATGAGATTCATCCAAGAGTGGATTACATCCTCCTGTCCCTTAGTCTGGGGGGGCGAGTGTTAGGGAGAATTCTCTGATTAGGCTGAATTTCCTAACCTAGTGAGTCCCCCAGCAGCTTTGCTGGATTACTGGAGTTTGTTTTTTTCCATCCTGTTAAGAGTGAGACACTTTTTCTCCCACTCTTGGACATGAATGTGGTTAATTCCTTTGAATGTCAATGTGTTCTATGGGCTATGGGGTATTTTTACTCCATAGGGTCTCATATGTTTTTCTATGTGTGTTACACCGCACCCTCCTTGCCGTAACATTGAGGCATCCTAGAGGATCCCCACCATAGACTCCATACCCTGGGACTGACTACTGTCTCCCAGGGCATGTAAAGTCACCAGTGGCTTTACTAGACCTAAATTTACTAACAGAACTAGTACAAACCATCCTATTGTGGACGTACTAGTAGGGGTAATTCGATTACCCCTGGGTCTGTTATTCGAGGGGGCACTGTCCCGTCTCCCCTCGTCGAGTTTTGGCTGGTGGCAGTGGAAACTACTTGTTATATTCGACCCCAAATATAGCTCTATGGGATTCTTCCCATTATTGCAGGTTAATACTTTTTCTCGTTAATCTCTAACATACCACCGGATTATTTATCTTAAATAAATCTAACGGTTGGTATTTTCTGCCAGAACTCGTTTTTTAAAATGGCGTCTGTGTTCGTCTCTGTGACTCCTAAACCAAAGGTTGAGCCCTTTGTTCCACTTTTGACGGTCTTCTGCACAGAGGCCCTCCAGAGTAGTGCCATTCTGTCTGGGTACCACAGGGGGCATGGGAGGGGGTTTAGGCACCCTGGACTGAGTTGCCTTGCCAACTCAAGTCACACTCTGGTGTGATTGGCCCAAGTGGTGAGCCACCCCGCTCACCACTTAGCGTGTTTTGATTGACAGCTAGGCTGAATGAATGGGGGATTTCTGCATAAAAGCAGGGCTTTTGGGACTGGATCTTCAGAAGTCGCCACAGGACCTAAGAATCCGACGAGGGTAAAGCTGAGCCGACCTGCAACGACGACACCTCCGGTGGAGCCCTGCTGAACCGACTCACCACTTCCCAACGACAGAGGAGATCTCCCGGCTGGAGACTCTTCTTCCCCTGACTGGTGGGAACAACCAGTCCCCTTTGCTTTTTCTTCGCTTCCAGGGCATAGTGGTCGAATTGCCCGTGCTGAACGCGACCAAAAGGTGGTGCCTTGTGACGGAGCACTCCGCGGCTGGTCTCTTCCCTGGTGGTGCAACAATCTTCAACTTTCCTTCGACGACGAGAGCATCTCTTCTCTTGGCAAAGCCCCGACTTGCATCCACCACCAGGAACAACTGCCCCCGCCGGAGCTGTCTCTCCACATACAAGGTACCGTGTCCGCCTGGCTTCCCTTGTGATGGTTAGCGTGAGGTGTCTTAATCCTCGCCTCTCCATTGGGCCGCCTCCAAGCCTTCTTAACTTTCTGTTCTGAACCGGTCCAATCTTTCTGTGACAATTTGCGCCAAAGACTCGAAGGGCATTTCCACTGTGATACCTTTTGGGACATTTCACCTTGCCTCTCTCCGAGTGGGCCTGGCCTCTGAACTTTGCGATCTACTGTAGACCCTGCCTTACTTGCTTTGCATTTGTTCGTAAAAAATGTTGGTACCGAGTTGATTTCATACCCTGCCTTTTCTCTCCCGTCCTAACGAATACTAGAGTGCCATCTAGATTAAAGCATTCACCTCTGTCTGCAAATAAGTGGTGCCATTGAACCTAGACTTGTCGAACTATTGCTAGGGGGATTGATTTACTTATAGTAATTGTAATTGAAGTTGTTTGCCGTATTAGTGCCAGTGTGTTTTTCATAGATGTGTTTTTATAAATAAATAACTATATATCTTTACACCGAAGCTCTGTTCCGTGTTTCCTTGTTCTACTGTGTGAATTGCCCTATTTTGTATACTCCACATACTGCCTAACTCTTCTTGGGGGAAGTCTGACTGCTCAGCCACAGCTACCAAGTGAATCTGTGTGGTACAGACTGCTACCAAGTGGGTTTACTGCCAAACACCTGTAGTCCTAAATCTTTTGCAGTGGTCCCAGAGGGAACTGCACAGGTTTCCGCCCAACAAGGGCACCTACCAGCAGATCCCCCACTCATGTCCCACTCATGTTGTCCAGCACCCCCAACCCCCAGCAGTGCAGGGCACCTGCCAGCAGGCCCCCACTCATGTCCCCCAGCACCCCCACCCCCCAGCAGTGAAGGGCACCTGCCAGCAGGCCCCACTCATGTCCCACTCATGTCCCCTTGCACCCCCACCCCCCAGCAGTGCAGGGCACCTGCCAGCAGGCCCCCACTCATGTCCCACTCATGTACCCTTGCACCCCCACCCCCCAGCAGTGCAGGGCACCTGCCAGCAGGCCCCCACTCATGTCCCACTCATGTTGTCCAGCCCCCCGACCCCCCAGCAGTGCAGGGCACCTGCCAGCAGACCCCCACTCATGTCCTCCAACACCCCCACCCCCCAGCAGTGCAGGGCACCTGCCAGCAAGCCCCCACTCATGTCCCCTAGCACCCCCACCCCCCAGCAGTGCAGGGCACCTGCCAGCAGGTGCCCACTCATGTCCCCCAGCACCCCCACACCCCAGCACCCCCACCCCCCAGCAGTGCAGGGCACCTCCCATCAGACCCCCACTCATGTCCCACTCATGTTCCATTGTACCCCCAACCCCCAGCAGTGAAATGGCGATCTCATGACACAAACCAAAAGTCAACTATGTACATCAACACATGTCCGCCACACGAAGGCAGGCGGTAGCGTCCCTGCGCATTAGAAAAATGTGAGCCTTAACAAAAAGCACGTATATACAGCTCTGATTAATGTCCCATACTGTGGCCCTCTAGGACAAATGACGTGCAAAGGGGTACGCGACAAACACGGACACCCGCTGTGTCAAAAATAGCATGTATTTCGGGGGTGCGCGGGAAGTTTCACACGCGATTGGGCCTGGGCGAGCGGGGTACATGCATTACTGGAGTGGGCGGGGAAGTACAGGAGGCAAATGCGCGGAACGCCCACACGCACGTGGGAAAAAAGAAGCGCTAATCCGGAAACACATATGCCAGCAGGAAGCAGGCATACCTGGACCCGCACAGCATAAAGGTGCGCGCAAACAACAAGCAAGCTCAGACGCCAGGATGAACATACCGTTCCTAGCAGCAGTGGTCGTGGGATACCGCAGGAGGAGGAGGATGGTCAGGCCCAGAACTTTCACACCCAGAACCAGCCTTTTTGGGATGCCTGATGACCAGGTGTATGGGAGGTACAGGTTTCCACCTCACATAATACTCGACCTGGTCAGTGTGTGGGAGGATGACCTCACATCACCCACCCTCTGCTCCCAAGCACTCAGCCCCCTGGAGAAGGTCCTCAATGTACTGCACTTTTTGGCCACCGGATCATTTCAGCGGACAAGTGCCATAGTGGGGGGGGTGTCACAGGCCACGCAGTCACGCTGCCTGCACCAGGTCTTGGCCATCATGACTGCACGCCCATCAGTCCGCAGGCACATATACCTGCCCAGAACACCTGCAGAAAGGCAGGCTGTCGTCCAGGATTTCTATGCGGTGGGACAGTTCCCCAAAGTCCTAGCTGCCATTGATTGCACCCATGTGGCTCTACGTCCCCCCCAGGGCATCAGAGCACATCTATAGAAACCGCAAGCACTGGCATTCCATCAACGTGCAAGTAGTATGTGATGCCAAGGGAATCATCACCTCAGTATATGCCAACTATCCAGGGTCCACCCACGACAGTTTCATTTACAGAATGTCAACCCTAAACCGGGACCTAGAAGCTGGGCGGCATGGCGATACATGGCTGCTTGGTGAGTATAAATGCCACAGCACATGCATGCATGCCAGATACTGAGTAATGTCACAACCCTACTAATGATACCCATCACCACCTCCCCAGGGGACAGTGCCTACCCTCTGAGCACCCACATGATGACGCCAATTCGGAACCCCACCACGCCACCCGAGGTAAGATACAAAACAGCCCATATTGCAACCCGGGGCATAGTGGAGCGCACATTCGGAGTGCTCAAGTCACGCTTTCGCTCCCTTTACCGTTCTGGCGGGCAGCTGTTTTACGCTCCCCCAGTAGTGTGCAGGATCATAGTGGCAGCATGTGTCCTGCACAACGTTGGACATGGTGGTGCCCCCACACCCCCAACCACATGCACGCCCGCTGCTCATGGGAGGGGAAAGGGTGAGGCAGTCAGAACGCAGCTTGTGGCTAATTACTTCACTTAGAATCACACCCCTGTGGAGTGCACACAGCCCTGCCACATACCAGCTGACAATCGATGATCAACTGTCACAACCATACCAGCCTGAGATTCGTCACTTGGAAGTGTCACAATGTGTTCATCCCTACCTACAGAAACACCACCAATGCTGTGACATCAATAGACACATATGCTGTTAAATGCATTACCCCCTTGCAAAATACAACATGAGAACAGTGCCATGTCACCCAACCCCTCCCCAGCACCACCACCCAACACACCACGGCATGTCATGCTATGTGAGAGCAAACAAAGCAATCCCGAAAACCTGACACAAGTGTCACAAAGTACAGTGTCCCTAATGGAAACTGGCCACACACATTATGCTCCCAGTAATGTTGAACTAACAACACACATGACCAAATACTTACCAACAATAAAATGCAGCTACACAAGCTCAAACATAATTAAAACATGACAGTACTAAGTTAAAGTAGTCGTAGTCTTACAACATGAATATGCCACCACATCGCCCCTTCCAACTGTAGTCTTGCAGGCTTCAAACTCCATCTCCAAAGTAGACGGCTTTGTGAAGACATGAGGAATGAACCTGCAAATTTTGAGGGAGACATGGAAGCAGAAGCATACATAATTACAACATGCAGTGTACAATACAACAACAATATACACAAGGAATGTCTACACAGTATTGACTACAGACTGCCCACACAGCTCATGGGAGTCCAACGTCACTGTGTAAGTCACTGTCAATTGGGCACACCCTTTGCAAGCCCATGGAAACGGGAAGCAGGAGGGGTGTGTGTCTCATGAACCCAAACATCTAATCCAAACTCAGGACAAGCCTACATGTGCCCAGCCGGAATACAGTGGATGCCCACGGGAGCCACACAAGGCAACACACTGTAACAAAAAATCAAAAATCAAAAATGGCCATGTGGGGGTCTGGGGGGGTGGGGGAGGCCACCCAGGTGGTCCGAGGACATGGTGCACACCAACAGCCACCTGTGTGGATGTTGGGAAAAAAAAATACCTCCATGGGCTCATGGCCTGCACGGCTACGCTATCGTGGGACAATCAGAATCGCTGGGGTCGCTCTCATCACCCTGTGCTGCTGCCGCCACAGGAGGATTATAGTGCGGAGATCCCCATGCACCACCTGACGTGATGCCTGGACCTCCTCCCGAGTTGCCTGCATCTCAGCTGAGAGCGTACGTGTGACCCGCACCAGCTGCTGTTCTGTCCTCAAGTTAGTGGAAGCCTCAAGGTCAACAAGAGTCTCCCTGAGGTGATGGAGTTCTACCCTCAGGGTTTCCCTGTGGCCCTGGGACTCTATAGAAATGGCTTCCCACAGAGTCTTCAGTGCCGCCCGTCTGTCCCTGTTGGACGCCAACATGTCCTCCCTGAGTGATTGGCAAATGGAGTGTGTTGCCTGCTGTAGTTGCTCCATCTGCCTTTCAGGGGGGACAATGGAAGTGGCCACCCTCTCCATTGCTTGAGCCATCATCTCAGATGATGCTGCCTGTTGTTTTGCCATACCATATATGGATTGCTCCCATGCGGTATTGCCTGGTGGCGTAGGGCCACCACGTTGGCGGGCACCACACCTGTCTGGGGCAAGGCGAACTGCGCCTTGCTGCGCCAGCACTGCCTGAGGCTGCAGGACTGCATTCCCCCTCTGATCTGCTGGCCAAGGAACAGGATCAGATGTTGCGGAGTGTGACCCTGCATCCGTAACCACCAAAGGCGGACCTACCAACACTGACATCCCCATAGAGGGTTCTACCGCGTCCACCACGCCCACCTGTTGAAGCTCGGTCACCTTTGCCTCCCTTACCGCTTGCTCACCTCCCAGCCATGGCACTGAATGTTGTTGTGCGTATGGGAGTTGCAGTAAACTATTGTCCTGGGCAATTGGGGGGTCAAAGGGGTAGGGTACTAGATGGAATTCGTACCCTAGTGCACTAGCAAGGCTGTATGTGACCCCTGGGGAAAGATGACGGGTCACGCAACACACAGGCACCCCAAAAACAGAAAATAACGTGCACGCAACCCCTCGTAGACCACATGGGTGGAAAAATGAACCTGCACTAGGGTGTGCACCCAGAAACACAAAAATAAGCGTACGCGTGTCACACGCAGCCTACAATGACCTCTGAAGGGAAACACGACACACGGGGCAAGCACAGTTGGTAAATACGTGCGCGACTCACCGTCTGCCTGGAAAAGAGCGTGAAAAAGACGCACGTGTGCGTGTTGGCAACACCCCTCCCAAAAGAAGAATTGTACGCTGTCTGAGGAGACAAGACAAAAGAAGAAGTGAACGCTGTTTGAGGAAACAGGCCCAACAGAAAATCAGAAAAAAGCTGTCAGAGGTAACAGGGAGTACGAACTAGAAACGCTGTGAAGTAAATCGCTAGTGAACCAACAAGAAGTACAGAATTCACCCACTCATTCTCCATGAAAAGCATGTACAAGGAAATGACGTCCTACACGTACCTTTTAAACTGGCCCACACGTCCAGCGTTACTTCTGCGTATATGCGCTAAGGCCCTATCCTCAAATTACACGAGCTGACACACGGACGTGCAGTTCTTGGACGTGTAACATGCACCCGTGTTCAGGGAAATGCCAGCGCGCGCACGTCACAGACGCGCTTACGCGCTAAGGGCCTTTTGTCCAATGAAATCGCGTACATGTGCTGATGCGCTTATGCGCTAAGGGCCTTTCCTCGAATTACACGCTGACGTGCAAGATGTTCACGTGCCAAATCACTCCGTATCAAGCTGGCCACGCGTTCACACACGGAAGACCGCACTCCTGCCCAGAAGGCCGAATTACTGCCCCCCAGAGCCCCAAGCATGCTCCCACCTGCCATCTGCTGCTGCCTGATTGCCTGCTGCCCACGTGCCCTGCTATTTGCTGCATGCACGTCAGCCAGGGGTGCTGATGCTGTGACCACCCCTGCTGGAACCGAAGACTCCCGACTGGGATTCCATCGCTCCACAGCCCAGCCATGTCCAGCACTACACCATCTGGCGGCACTGGCAACCCCCAGCCAGAGAGGCAGAGGGCCACCAGCTTCACTGCCACCGAAGTTGGTGTCCTGGTGGAGCAAGTCCTGGGGCAGTATGATGCCCTCTTCGGAAGGTCGTGTGCCGACAAGGAAAGACGGACCTGGATCTGGACGGACATCGTGACTGCCATCAACGCGGAGGGAGTGGCAGTCCGCAAATTCCATCATGTCAAGAAGCGCTGGGAGGACTTCAGGTCCAGGACCCTCAACAAGGCCCGGCGCCTCTTGAAGGCAGCAGATGCTAAGGGGCGCCGGGGCCACCTGTCGGAAGACCAAATGAGGGTCCTGGAACGCGAATGCCCAGCGCTCCACGTCCAGGTCCTTGAGAGGCACACCCGTCTGGAGTCGAGCGGTAAATGTACATGCATACTGATTGGAAGCTGTGCGTGTGGTGGTGTGCCAGTAGTGTGCAGGTTGCACATGTGGTTTTGTAGGGCCATGTATGGATGTATGGATGTGTATGTACAGGGCCGTGAGGCTGACACATGCAAGTCCTTTCATGTGTGAGACACATGGATGGTGTATTTGTGGGTAAGCATGCAGGCCAAATGCAGATGTGTGAGCACACATTTGAATGACTGTGTATGTCAGTTGTCAAGGTTGTGGTGTCACACATGGATGCTGGTTGCAGCTGCATGTATCTGCACTGTGTACATGTGCATGGATGTGTATCTGACAAGTGTGCAACTGTCATGCAATGGATGCATGTGAGACTGATATGTAGAAGACTGATTGCCAGATGTGACATGGATGCCGATCTCATCACTGCGACACTTGATGGAGGTGTACACATGCATGTAAGTGTGGTGGTGTGTGTGCATGTCTAGTGCACTCGCTGTGTCTCATGTGATGTCGGGCACACTTTGCCTGTTCATGCTTTTGTATGTGTATGGGTTTTGCTGGCTGTTGCGATATGGCTGTGGAATAGCTCATGTGTGTGATTTGAAATGACATGTGTGTTGGGGATTGTGATGCCATGTCTGAAGTTTGACAATGACACTCGTGTGCAACTTGTACAGTGCCCTGATGCCTGTGTCCTATCTCTCCCTGTCTGCAGCGTCGACTGATGATGAGGGCGGAGAGGGTGCTGTGGAGCACAGCGGCAGGGACCGCACTGCCAGCCGGAGACGCAAGGCCCGGCTCCCCTCCCAGGTTGTCATCTCATCGGGGAGTGAGGAGTCGGGTGCCGCCTCCCAGGTCGCAGCTGCCAAGGGGAGGTCCAAGAGGCGGAGGTCGGAGTTGGACTCCTCGGCAGCAGAAGGGGCAGCTGAGACCCCACAGGGCCCGACGGAGGAAGATGGCACGGAGTCATCCAGGTTGGTGGGGGTTTGGTGGAGGAGAAGGCCGTGCAAGGGACAGAGACGTGGTCTTGAGGTGGGGATTCCACTGGTGCTAGTGGTGCAGTGCAGGGGCAGGGACAGGAGGCAGCACAGTCTGCCGCGGAGGTGCCTGTGTGTAATCCTGTCCCCGATCCTGTGACTGCATCATCCTGCACCAGCAGGGATACCTACGTCCAGACAAGTTTTCAGGCAGGGGATGAGCTTACGACAACTGGCCTTCCTCTGCCTGCGGACGTGGCTATCCGGCACCGGGTTGAGCCTGTCCTGTGTGGTGTGGCGTTGCGTCAACGGGCCATGTGAGGCGAAATGCAGTCTTTTCATGGGGAGACTGCATGTCGTCTCGAATGGCTCGTTGACCACGTCGACCTACTGGGACAGGTCACCAAGGCCGGATTCCTCCGTTTGCTGGGCCTTGTTCCGACCCCCTCCTCAACTGAACCCCCTATGCGCCAGTTGTACTCCGTGCCATCTTCCCACCCATGTGTCACCTGGGTGCCCTGTGGAGCTGCCTCTGACCCTGCGGCCAGGCTGGTGGAGGACACATCCCTGCCACAGTCGGGAGTTGGACGTCCACAGCAGGGGTGGCCACCTCAACAACTGCACCCCAGCCGGAGGAGGATGTGCAGGCAGCAAGATCCAGGGCACGGGCAGAGGCACAGCAGCAGCAGCAACAAGGTGGGAGCCATGATGGCTCGGGGCCTTCTTCATCGGCGGGGCAGGCATCGGCCAGAGGGCAGGAGGACCCAGGACGGGAAGTGTCTTTCGTGTGACAGCGGTTAGGCCATGCCATAGATGCAGAGCGTCAGCAGGCAGAAGAGGCATGGCTCACGATGGTCAGGGCGGAGAACTCCATGCGGAGGGCCCTGAGGTGGGCCGAGTGCATCGAGGCAATTCTCAGGGAGTTGGAGGTGAACATGTCGTCGTTCCTGCGAACCCTCGGGGCCATGGAAGAGGACCGCCTCCGGGACATTGAGCAGGAGTTTGATGATGCCCTGGACAGGGACATCCAAAAGTGAGCCATCGGACTAGCCTGCTGCCCTTGTAAATAGTTAGATAGTGTTAGGTTTCCTTTGGTTTTTTCTTTATTTTGGTTGCGCTTGGACAATGCACCACGTTTCTGTATATAGTTTTTCATTAGGTAGTATTTTTAATAGGTTTCATTTCTTCAGTTGGGATCATGGACCCTGGATTGTTCATCTGTATATAGTTCACTATTGGATTCATCTCTTTTGTTTGGATTTCCCCATGGAACAATGGTTTTTCCCTTGGATTTACTTTGTTGGACTGTGACTTTGGACACCTTTCCTTTGGATTATGATTTATTGTTTTTCATTATTTTACGGACATGCAGCTTTTCTTTTTTATTCCCATTGTTGTTTGTTTGATTTTAATTCCATTCATGTTGCGTTTAATACATTTTTTTCTTCATACTTCGATGTGTGGTATTATCTCATTGGTTTCATGCATGTCATGATATGGGTTTTCAAATTCACTTGCAACCATTGTGTGTGTGTGACGGACATGTGTTCATTTACATACTTGCCATTGGGGTTGTATCATGTAATTGCCTTTTCTATGTGGGTGGATGCAATACTTGGTTGGGTCTTTGGGCTGGGGAGGCTGGCCATAAGGGCCATGATTGAGGATCGTCATGACCTGGGGGCAGAGGGACATGAGTGGGGGCCTGCTGGCAGGTGCCCTGCACTGCTAAGGGGTGGGGGTGCAAGGGGATATGAGTGGGACATTAGTGGGGGCCTGCTGGCAGGTGCCCTGCACTGCTGGGGGGTGGGGTTGCACGGGGACATGAGTGGGACATGAGAGGGGGCCTGCTGGCAGGTGCCCTGCACCGCTGGGGGGTGGGGGTGCAAGGGGACATGAGTGGGACATGAGTGGGGGCCTGTTAGCAGGTGCCCTGCACTGCTGGGCGGTGGGGGTGTAAGGGGACATGAGTGGGACATGAGCGGGGGCCTGCTGGCAGGTGCCCTGCACTGCTGGGGGGTGGGGGTGCTTGGGGACATGTGTGGGACATGAGTGGGGGCCTGCTGGCAGGTGCCCTGCACTGCTGGGGGGTGGGGGTGCAGGGGGACATGAGTGGGGGCCTGCTGGCAGGTGCCCTGCACTGTTGGGGGGTGGGGGTGCAAGGGGACATGAGTGGTACATGAGTGGGGGCCTGCTGGCAGGTGCCATGCACTGCTGGGGGGTGGGGGTGCAGGGGGACATGAGTGGGCCTGCTGGCAGGTGCCCTGCACTGCTGGGGGTTGGGGGTGCAAGGGGACATGAGTGGGACATGAGTGGGGGCCTGCTGGCAGGTGCCCCTCAGTGCTGGGGGGTGGGGGTGCTAGGGGACATGAGTGGGGGCCTGCTGGCAGGTGCCCCTCAGTGCTGGGGGGTGGGGGTGCTGGGGGACATGAGTGGGGGCCTGCTGGCAGGTGCCTTGCACTGCTGGCGGTGGGGGTGCAAGGGGACATGAGTGGGACATGAGTGGGGGCCTGCTGGCAGGTACACTGCACTGCTGGGGGTTGGGGGTGCTGGTGGACATGTGTGGAACATGAGTGGGGGCCTGCTGGCAGGTGCCCTGCACTGCTGGGGGGTGGGGGTGCAAGGGAACATGAGTGGGACATGAGTGGGGGCCTGCTGGCAGGTGCCCTGCACTGCTGGGGGGTGGGAGTGCAAGGGGACATGAGTGGGACATGAGTGGTGGCCTGCTGGCAGGTGCCCTGCACTGCTGGGGGTTGGAAGTGCTGGGGGACATGAGTGGGGGCCTGCTGGCAGGTGCCCCTCAGTGCTGGGGGCTGGGGGTTCTGGGGGACATGAGTGGGGGCCTGCTGGCAGGTGCCCTGCACTGTTGGGGGATGGGGGTGCTGGGGGACATGAGTGGGGGCCTGCTGGCAGGTGCCCTGCACTGCTGGGGGTGGGGGTGCAAGGGGACATGAGTGGGACATGAGTGGGGGCCAGCTGGCAGGTGCCCTTCACTGCTGGGGGGTGGGGGCGCAAGGGGACATGAGTGGGACATGAGTGGGGCCTGCTGGCAGGTGCCCTGCACTGCTGGGGGTTGGGGGTGCTGGGAGACATGAGGTGGTGATCATATTGCAACGTGACATGTGGCTTGGCTGGGGGGCATGCCCATTGTGGATGAGCTGCCTGCGGGACATGACCAGGTGTGCCGGGTAGTCCCCTGTGGTGTGGGCTGCCTGCAAGGGCCGTGGAGGGGGTAGAGGGGACATCTGGAAGGACCCACACTGCCAATTCAAGTGTAGGACTCCCTGCGCACCCCCGAAATACACGTACCCAGTCCAATCGCGTGTGGAAGTACCCGCGCACCCCTGAAATACACGTACCCAGGCCAATCACGTATGAAACTTCCCGCACACCCCCGAAATACACGTACGAAGCCCAATCGCGTGTGAAACTTCCCGTGCACCCCTGAAATACACGTACCCAGGCCAATCGCGTGTTAAACTTCCCGCGCACCCCTGAAATAAACGTACCCAGGCCAATCGCGTGTGAAACTTCCTGCGCACCCCTGAAATACACGTACCCAGGCCAATCGCGTGTGAAAGTTCCCGCGCACCCCTGAAATACACTTACCCAGGCCAATTGCGTGTGAAAGTTCCCGCGCACCTTGAAATACACGTACCCAGGCCAATCGCGTGTGAAACTTCCCGCGCACCCCCGAAATACACATACGAAGCCCAATCGCGTGTGAAACTTCCCGCGCACCCCCGAAATACACGTACCCCTGCCAATCGCATGTGAAACTTCCCGCGCACCCCTGAAATACACGTACCCAGCACAATCACGTGCGAAACTTCCCACGCACCCCTGGAATATACGTACTCAGGCCAATCGCGTGTGAAACTTCCCGCGCACCCCTGAAATACACGCACCCAGGCCAATCGCATGTGAAACTTCCCGCGCACCCCTGCAATGCACGTACCCAGGCCAATTGCGTGTGAAACGTCCGGCGCACCCCTGAAATGCACGTACCCAGGCCAATCGCGTGTGAAACTTTTCGCGCACCCCTGAAATACACGTACCCAGGCCAATCATGTGTGAAACTTCCTGTGAACCCCGTAATACACGTACCCTGCTGGAATCGCATGTGAAACTTCCCGCCAACCCCATACACGTACCCCACTCGCACAGGCCCTTTCGCGTGTGTAACTTCACGCGCTCCTCAGTAATACACGTTCCCCACTTGGCGTTTGCTGTTTGGCAGCCCTGTAAACTGGTCCAGGGTTAGCGCAGCCCTTTTCGATGAATTGGGAATTTTGATGGCTTTTCCTTGCGCGAGGGCGTTCTTGGGGGCGTAACTGGCGCTGCTGCAGGGTCGCTGCGCCACTCTGCGCCACAGCTGGTATTGGAGGCTAAAATCCATGAATACGTTGTGCGCGGAAATCGATTTTGGCGCACGCGGCTGGCGCAGACATTCGCAAGCGCACACTGTGCACCAGCCGCGTGTGCCACTTTTGTACGAAATTCTACAAATTACCCTTCTATGGCAGTTTGGAGAAACTCCCTATCGTTTTGATGTCGAGACCAAGCCACAGGTGATTGGGCTGATCCTGACGCTAGTAACCACAAAAAGGAGTTAAAGGGCGGTTCCCTCCTGTTTATGCCAATCGTTTATAACACTCAAAACAACAGAAGGTAAAGTTATTGTAAGTTATTCCTGTAGCTAGATCCCTAGCCAACAAATAAGTCTCCCTATCTGTGAATAATCTCAAACCAATAAGAGGGGTCCCTAGTTAGTGCTGCTGGGCCGACTACAAATGGTGTTGAGATCTTCTCCCTGGTCTCTCTAAAACACTTTTCTGGTGTCTAGTATGTGCACACAGGTTGGGGGTCGATTCTTGAATTTTAATGTGTCGCCCCCAATTTGTGTGTCTTATCGTTAAATTCCAGGGTAGCTGTTTGGTTTTTCAGCGGTATCCGCTTTGCAGCCAAAAATACTCGCAATGTAGGTCTTATTTCGTCCTTACTTCTGGATATTGTCCCTCTGGGTACCGAGTTGTTCCTTCCCGAATCGAGTCGTATCCAATACTGGATACGGAAAAACCAAACAGCTACCCTGGAATTACAACACAGAGGACTAGGAAGTAATTACCCTACCAAACCCTGGACACCCTCTATCATCTAAACAGTGTTGAAGACACTGTTGAGGATACCTCAACTTGAAGTATTCGTCCTGAAGAAAGCGGCAACTCAAGAATCCCGCTGAAACCGGTTGACCATAGAAAAGGCCTGGAAGATAACCCAGACCCACATTCCCTTTCCAAAAGAAAAACAAAGGGATTGTTGCAAGGAAACATAATTCGTTATCCATATTATTTATGGTTCAATCTGAACCTTTGGGAGTTATGAAGAATTAACATCTTCACTTTCCACACAAATTTTTTGAACACAAAAAAATCTTTTTCGCCATTGTTATCTGGCTTCTCAACCAGATACTCTGGGATCAGCACTTGTTGTGTTTTTTAACGATAAGACACACAAATTGGGGGCGACACATTAAAATTCAAGAATCGACCCCCAACCTGTGTGCACATACTAGACACCAGAAAAGTGTTTTAGAGAGACCAGGGAGAAGATCTCAACACCATTTGTAGTCGGCCCAGCAGCACTAACTAGGGACCCCTCTTATTGGTTTGAGATTATTCACAGATAGGGAGACTTATTTGTTGATCCTGACGCTAACCAGTGTGACACCCAAAGGGTGAATGTAGTGGGATTCTCTGGTCTCGCCCTTCCCTTACAAATGTGGTATTTCTCTAGATAAATGGGATTCACCTTTACCGGAAAAGATGATCCAGGAGTACAGGTTTCAGTATGTTCTAGAAAGGTGGGACGAACAATAGAAGTCACGCCAATTATGAATAATTCCTAAATATGTATACAGGGCAATCCTTAAAGCCCATAATGCAGGAAGCAATTGTTGTGAAGTCAAACCTAACCACAGCACTTTCACAGGCTTGATCACTGAAAGAAAGGCACTAGTTGGGAGATTGCAGAACACCAAACACAGACAGAATGTAATCAATGAGAGATCCCGCGGAACACTGTACTTGCAGAGCAAGAACCAGAAAGCTCAGAGCCAGCTGAGATGGCAAGTCCCACTCAATGCAAGCTCGCTAAACAAAGTAGAAGTGTGTTTGCCAGTAAATGATGCTTCAAAATGGTGCTGAATAACTCAACTCTGTTTAAAGGCTTGTAGCTGCCTGTTAAATAATATATGCATCAATTAAGACCCGGCCAGAGGCAAAAGGTAAGTAATAAAACACTTAATCTTCAAATAACACATCATAAGAGCAAAAATTAATCAGAACACGTAAAGCAAGCCACTGAAGTCCCGGTAATTCCTCCTACTCGGAACCCGGGCCCAGACCTTCCCCATTCCCATTTGAACCCCCATAGGGCTAATGGAAATGGGAGCTGGAGCTAACAACGGGCCTATTCCGACCTGTTTTACCAGGTGTCCTTACCGGGTCCCGCGAGGGGACCTCGTAATTTTGCGGAATGGGTTTAATGTGTCCGCCTCCATTAGCGGAGCCTTTAACCCATTCCACAAAAGTCGTAATGAGGCCCATAGGGTTAGTCGAAAGGGAGTTCTTCTATTTTCGGCGTATGCCAGAGGTCCTGCCACAAGAGTTATTGGTGCCCTGAAGAGAGGAGCTAGGGACTGGTACTGATTACTAAACCTGGCACCAGAGGGGAAGGTGTAAGGATGAGGGCCTTCCTTAAAAGAAGCTTGAGAAGAAAAACTGCTAGCAGGAGGTTTGGAACATGAAAGTGACCCTGAATAATGGGGAAGAGTGGAACAACTCATTACTGTCATGGAAGTTGTGGTTTGAGATGAAGGTTGGGGTTAGGAGCCCTCTTCTTTGTTTTCGGGGGGCCTATTTCGTGAGGGACCAAACTCAGCACATATATAGAAGAGAAATAGGCTAACCCTCCCTTTCACACTTTGAGGTATGTCTAATGCACCACAATGTGACAGCCTCCAAAATTGGTCTGTCTTTTAATAGCAGATCAATGACTCATATCAGTAGAAAATATAACAATTTATTATCATCAGAATACAAAGTTTAAAAATACTGTTAAAACAGGCCAAATTCACAAACAATTACAAAAGGTTGGAGCACCTACAAATTCCATATTAAAACTCATATAGAACTTATATGGGTTGGTCCAAACAATCAGTGTGGTGAAGTTAGTATGCAGTGACTTAGTGTATTGTTTTTGTTCAAATACACTTTTAAAGCCGACACTGCTGGTGTTTCCAGCATGAGTGATATCTGCACAACAATTACAGAACTTTCATTTGTATTTGTATTTGTATTTGTTTATTTATAACGCGCAGACCAACAGGCCCGGGGGCATCAGGGCGCAATTTGTACAAGGTTGCAAGAAAAGAACATACAGGGAAATAAATTACAATAAAAGTATAACAAAACAGCATAATACAATGTTCATAATTACAAATATTACAACAGGGTACAGTATCCCTAGGCTCCGCAGAGGGAGTATCCCTGAGGTAGTTGGGAGGGTAGCAGATCGGAAATCATGTAAGGGAACAGGTGGGCTGGGTAAGTAGGACAGATGTCTAACACAACTATTGCTGGTCAAAGAGCCAAGATTTGGTTTTATTCTTGAAGGTGTTGAAGGAGTCTTCAGCTCTAATGGCAGCGGGGAGGGTGTTCCAAAGTTTGGAGGCTAGGACAGGGAAGCTAGTGCCTCCCGCTTTTTGGAGCTTAAACCTGGGGATAGTAAGGCAGTGAGTCTGAGCAATTCTTAGTGGACGGGCAGTGGAGTGGCGCGAAAGCCGACTGCAGAGATAGATCGGAGCCTTGTTGGCTAGGCATTTGTGCGTGAGGGCAAGCGTTTTTAGGGAAATTCTCTGCTTCACGGGTAACCACTTAAGGCTAGTTCTGGCTTCTGAGATGTGGTGGTTACGAGGGATGTTCAGGGCCGCTCGAATTGCATTGTTCTGGGTGGTTTGGAGTTTGGATAGGTTTTCTTGGCTGGTGCCTAAATATAGAGCACTGCAGTAATCTATTTTTGCCATGATAAGTGTTCTCGCTAGTGTGACGCTATTGTGGGTGGTGAGGAATGGTCTGCAGGCTGAAATGAGTTTGCACGTGTAGGCGGAGGTGGACCTGACTGCATTAGTTTGTCTTGACAAGGATAAGGTGGAATCTAGGTAAAAGCCTAGTGTTTTGGTGTCTTTCGAGACTTGTATGGAGTTGCCGTCTATGTTGAATGACTGATAGGATGGCTCAAGTTTGCTCAGACGTTGTGAAGTACCCAGGATAAGTAGCTCCGTCTTATCGTCGTTCAGACATAGCTGGTGCTGGGCCATCCAGGCTTGGATGACCAAGTAGACGTCATTGAGGGCCTTGGTGTCAGCAAGATAATCACCAGAAATGGGAATGAGTATCTGGGTGTCGTCCGCATAGTTGGTGTAGGAGACACCCAGATGATCAAGCACATCAAAGAGTGGTTTCGTAAAGATATTGTAAAGAGTAGGTGACACGCAAGAACCCTGAGGAACACTGCAATGAATAGGGGAGGGAGCTGCGGCAGCGGAAGGTGCAAAGACCCTCATAGATCTGTTGCTCAGGAAGGATTTGATCCAGGCCGCTGCGGAGGGAGAGAAGTTGGCAGCAGAGTGGAGGTGCCTGCAAAGGATCTGGTGGTTAACCAAATCAAATGCGGCGGAGAGGTCGAGGAGTAATAGCATTGCTAATTTGCCCTTGTCCTTCAGGACTTCGATCTGGGTTTTTAGGTCTAATAGAGCCGTTTCGGTCCCATGTCTGGGCCGAAATCCAGATTGTCGTAGACCTAACAGATTGTTTGATTCAAGGTAGTTTTGGATCTGCAGGTAAGCTGCCCGGTCCAGTATCTTCAGCAGAAATGGTACTGTAGTAATAGGTCGGAAGTTTGTGGGTATGCTTGGGTCAAGGGAAGGTTTTTTTAGTAGCGGGATCACCCAGGCGTCTTTAAGGTTGTCTGGGACAATACCTGTTTCGAAGGATGAGTTAATGAAGGTTGTAATGAATGGGGCTAGGTCATGGGCGGAGTCCTTAATGATGGGAGCTGGGCACGGGTCACCTTGGCAGTTGGATGGTTTCATCCTGAGGATGATGTTTTCTACTTCGGTGACAGTGAGCGGTGCGAAGGTGAAAGGTTTGGTGTTGGCAGAGTTGGAGAAGGTGGGCCTAGTAGGGGAGAAAGAGCGGTTGTCCCGCCTCAGGCAGTCCTGCTTTTCAGTTATTTTAGATTGGAGCATAGAGATTTTGTTTAGGAGGGCTGCTTGAATGTTAGCACACCATTTGCTGTCTTTCGTGCAAGTGTCTGGCAGGGAGACTGGGGTTTCGAGCTCTTTTAGGACTCTGAAGAGTTCCTTGGAATTAGAGTCGGCTTGCATGATACGATTATTAAGCGATTCTTTTTTAGCAATGATGATGGCGTCTTTATAAATGAGGGAGGCGAGAAGGAAGCCGTCTTTATGCTCATCAGAAGGGTGGCTTTTCCAACGGTTTTCCGCACAGCGTTTGGCTTTGCGGAGGATTCTTAGCTGTGGAGTGAACCAAGAGTTGAGATGTGCTTGTGGTTTAGCCTTCCTGGTTTTAATTGGTGCTATGGTGTCAATAGCCGTGAGCATCGTTTGGTTGTAGATGTCTGCTAGGGAGGTGGGATCAGAGCAGGCGTTGGTCACCGCATTAAGAGAGGGGAGTAACAGTGGGAGAAGTTGTTCTCTTGTTATATTTTTTTTATTGCGGGTGGGGAGGGCTGGGGCTATGGGTGTTAGGGCTCACGGGGTAGCTTCGATGTTAAATGTTATAATGTGATGGTCAGACCATAAGCATGGGGAGTTATTGAGGACCTGGATGTTGCAGTTGGAACCGGCTAACCAATCGATGGTCCTGCCTTTGATATGGGTCGGTTCATGTATGTACAAGGTGAGGCCAAGGTCAGTAAGAGCATACTCCAGATCAGTTGCTACAGGATCCATAGGGTCGCCGCGACCAAGATTGAAGTCACCTAAGATTATTGTTTGGGAGTTGTTTTTTGTTTTGTCAAGAAGAAGAGTGGAAATTTCACTGACAAAGGTGGGTGCCGGCCCTGGTGGTCTGTAGATAAGGTGGAGGGTGGCCGTTTGGTTAGGTGTTAGTAGTAATTTGATTGTCAGCAGTTCAGCTGATTCAAGTTTGGATTCGGATACCACTCTTAGGTCAAGGGAGTTTTTGTGGATGAATGCCACGCCGCCACCTCTAGTATGGGCAGAGGAGCGGTCACAGCGTGTGATGCCATAGTCAGGCGGTAAGGCCAAGGATAGAGAAGGGCCAGAGGCGGCATGTAGCCAGGTTTCAGATATGGCAATGAAGTCAAGGTCAGCAGTGGTGATAAGGTCGGCTATGTCAAGAGCGTGTGCTGTGAGAGATCTAGCATTGATGAGGGCACCCTTGAACACAGGCAATTTAACCCCTGTGGTCTTAGTTTTGCAAGTGGCGGTGGGTGAGGGCGGACTGGGTGGTGTGCGTGGGGCTTGCTTAGTGGTGTTGGTGCGGGAAGGACGAATGCGGAATCTGGTGCCTAGTCTCTTGTTCCTGAGAGTGAGGGGGCAGGGTTGGTTAGGAGTTGGTTTTGTGGCAAAGTGTTTGAGCCAGAGAGCTGGGTCATTAAGGTATTGGTTATTCTGGTTGCAGGGTTGGTGAGCGTCAACGGTAGTTGCTGAAGGACTCGTTGAGGGTGTCAAAGTCATGGTGGGTGACGCTAGGTCAAGTGGGTAAGGGCAGGCCAGGTTATTAACCTCAAAGGTAGGAGTGGTTGACTTGGGTGGTTGCGTGAATAGGGCAAGATGTGTGGTAAGGAGGTAGTGCAATAGAAGGCGCACGTTGATGTGCATGATGGTGGTGCTGGCTGCCAGAATGGGTTCCCTATGAGCTAGTTGACAGGGACAGGATAGGGTCTCCTTGAGTGGGATTGGTGAGATAATGGAAGGGAGTGAGGATGCTATGGTATGGCTGGAAGCCTGGGCACCTAGATAGGGATAACCCAATGCAAAGGTCAGGGCAAAGGTCAGGGCAGCCCTAGATTAGTGTAATCACAGGCTGTTGGCCAGGGCAATGGTAAGCCTAGATTAGACGTGACCTAAGTCAGGCATGGTACAATATAATTTGACGCGCCCTTACGGCACAACACAATTGAAATGGTCTGTAGGCAACCATGAGGCACAACACAATTGAAATGGTCTGTAGGCGACCATAAGGCACTACACAATTGAAGTGGTCTGTAAGAGACCTTAAGGCACTACACAATTGAAATGGTCTGTAAGAGACCTAAGGCACAACACAATTGAAATGGTCTGTAAGAGACCTAAGGCACAACACAATTGAAATGGTCTGTAAGAGACCTAAGGCACAACACAATTGAAATGGTCTGTAAGAGACCTTAAGGCACAATACAGTTATAAGGTGGTCTACTAGTGACCAAGAGGCACAAAATACTTATGATATGCTATAGTTCGAGAGTTTCAAGGGAGGCCGGAAACACATTCAGATAATAGTGGCTCAGAGTGCATGGCTACAGTAATATCCCCGGTACTGGTATGCGTGATTATACTCCTTGAAATGATGGTCCACGTAGTAAAAGGAGAACCGGAATGGGCCGGCTGAGGGGGAATCATAACATTGCAATGTCAGTAATTGGAACAAGGATAGGGGCAAAGTACTTACAGTAGGTTCACCTTGTATGAATGGAGATAATTAGGATACTTGGTTCCGATAGCTTGCCTCGGACTTTGCGGAGGGCGGTCGGGGAGGTTTAAATTGAGCAGGGGGGGTGGCCACGCCGCGCTCCCATGCGCAGGAACAGGCCTTTGTGTGGCCTTCGTGCTGGCCGCCGGCGGTTCCGCCTACCGGCGGATGAAAGCAGTTTTACACTGCATCAAACGAGGATCGGCCTCGCTTTCGTGCCGCGCAGCGCCCGGCATGCGGGAGTCAGGCACCTTAGAGGACAGGGTCAGGCAGGCCCTTCGATAGTGCCGGCGATGGTGCTGCAGTGCACTCCATGTGCGTGAGGCAGCTTCAGGGATGGGAGGGGGGGCTCCTGCCCTCTACCCTCGGCGAGGCTGGATAGAATGGGAGCACAGGCGCAGGAACAGGCCTTTGTGTGGCCTTCGTGCTGGCCGCCGGCGGTTCCGCCTACCGGCGGATGAAAGCAGTTTTACACTGCAACAAACGAGGATCGGCCTCGCTTTCGTGCCGCGCGGCGCCCGGCATGCGGGAGTCAGGCACCTTAGAGGACAGGGTCAGGCAGGCCCTTCGATAGTGCCGGCGATGGTGCTGCAGTGCACTCCATGTGCGTGAGGCAGCTTCAGGGATGGGAGGGGGGGCTCCTGCCCTCTACCCTCGGCGAGGCTGTCAGTTGCTTCTCTCATGCTTTCCTCAGGACTGGTAGACAAAGGATTTGGTCTAGCATAGATATCCGGACAACTCTGGGTCTATTTCTGCAACAGCGCTGTTTGTGTGTTGGGCTATCTTCTTTCAGGAGGTGTCATTAGTACAACACTGGCTTGAATGTTACAGGTTTTTGATCGCTTCAGCAATGGGGGGCCTTATTCACTCTGAAAAAATGCTGGCTTGTCGGAGGGAAGCCACTATCCCTGCCTAGTTAACCAGCGGGCTAATGGCCCCTTTCCCGAAGTTGCCACGCAGGGGAAAAAGCCATGCAGGGGAAAAAGCCATTTGAGGCAGAAAACACCCCTAGTTGAATACGTGGTCTGGGGTAGTCTTGTGGTTCCCTTGACCAGCAGAGATAGTCAGGTTAACTTATGGTAGAGACCCAGAGAATGAGGGACAGGTCCTTATGTCGCAGAAATTGTATGGTAGGCAGGAGTATCAAAAGGCAGGGCAGCCAAAAGGAGAGACAGCTTATGGAAATCAGCTGCCGATGTCTAAGCAGACTGAATGAAGGCAATTTCAGTGGAAAGAGAAGGAAATGAGAGGGAGAGTCCACAGTAAGAAAGGGAGAGATAGCTGCAGCATGTAGCAGGAAACTTGAGGCAGCACTGCTGCGCAGGCAGAGGGAGAGAGCACAGAAACCAAGAAAAGAAGAGGCAGTAGAAATCAACAGCCCATGGTACCCGCAATATACCGGGAAAGACAGCTGCCAAGAAGGGGAAGTAAACCAAAGGCTTCATTCTAGAATGAGGCAGGAATGGAGAAACGCTGTTGGAATACAGCAGAGGGAAGAAAAGGAGACAAAGATCAGAGAATGAACACTGTTACTGTGTCGAGCGAAAAGAAGCACTAGCGTCTTACCCAAAGGAGAGAGAGCAATGGGGTTGCAAAGCACTGACCACAAGGTTTGTAATGCATAAGTGCAAACCGGCAGCGGCCATGTTGAAAAATAAGCTAGACCGACACATCACATTGGAAAATTGACACGTGATGTGCCAATTCAATGGAGGTGTATCCTCCATCTATTCCACAAGCGCCACAGATGGGAACTCATGACAGAAAAACCTGAGAGAATCCAAGGCTGTGGCACAACTTGAGAGAAGACTGAGAGACCCAAGAAAAATCTGATTTCCCCAAATATCATTCTGAGACCTAAAGAAGGACAGGGTCCAGGCGAAACCTTCAAAGGTTCTGTGCTTAAGGAACAAGAGGGTATGAAGAGGCCTATTGAATCAGTGGTGACCAGAGGTGTTTAGAAGACAGACCCATGAATAATCTAGTAGGGGACTGCATATAAAATAATTCAGTATGAAAAAACTCTGAGAAATCCAGAAAATTGTAAGAGAACCTGAAGTTACAGAAACACCCTGGAAAAATCAAAGTTAATGAAAAGGGTGTAAAAGACAATCCCTTAAATAGGCTTCAGGGAGTTGGGCTAAGGTCAGAAACTGAGTCTAGTGCCTGACTTTGTAGAAGAAGATGTTGTACCAAGCCTAAACAGAAGTGTATTCCAACTAGAAGTTGGGAAAGAAAATAATTACACTGCTGACCAGAGTTCACAGAGCAGCCTATTTCATCTGAGGAGTAGGTGGGGCCCATGTGAACGATATTGCTACTGAAAATACAAAAACCTCTGAAGAGAGTTCATCTGTGAGCAATTTGAGAGATATGTATTCTTGAAAGAACCTGATTGGTTTATTTCTAGAATAGGGATGGCCAAATTTGGAGAACACTTGTGTTTTATCTTTAAGGTAAATCTGAGCCTTGAGGCTAAGGAACTTTTGAAGATTACGTTATAACTTTCTGTTGGACATCACTTTTGAGCTTTGGTTGTTAGAATTGGGTCACTCTGGAAGGACAAGAATAGGATTAAGACTCTGTTTTTTAGAAGGGTTCTTCACTCTGGGGTGCATGAAACATCTAGAGAATGACACTTGAGGTTATCCCATCCTTGACACTAGTTTATTAAGGGCTTCCCTATTATTACTAGACAATGTTATTAATACCTGTAGGGTTTATTTAACCAAAATCGTGACACTGTAACTCTTAAAATAATATACCATAAGAATCTCTCCGACTATCTGTGATCTTCATTTCTCAGCATTATTACACCTCACTGCTTTCTTCCCGTGCATTTTGAGATTGTGGTAAAAACTTTTCTCCTGTTTGCAAAATGTTGTTTAAGGCCCCGGTTTTTCGCCTTGATATTTTTTCGAACTTGTATATACAAGGGTTTTGTACACAACCTGTGAGTTTCTCTTTTGCGTTACCATTTCTATAACAATGAGAGCACTCTGATACAGCCTGCTGCATCTTTGAGCTTTACAAAACTAGAAAATAAAAAATAGAAAATCATAGAAAATTAATTATTTTGAATAGGCTTGTTTGGCCATTACTTTTCTTTAGTACCTATCTCACTGTGGATGTGTGAAGGTTTCCTCTACTGGCCTACCTCTCTGTACAGGGAAACCTTCCCTCAGCCATTGCTACCGAAGGTGACAGAGCTATACTATCTACTCTTATGATTGAAATACCTGTTGTGGTACCCATCTGAGCATAGTGCATAGATGCCTTTGTCCTCATCTTCGACATATTCTGGCCAGAACACATTTCGGTCATTAGTATCAACTACTCTTTGCATTACGGCAAGGATGCTTGAATGCACAACCTGCTGATTGGGGTTTGGGTTGTTTGATCAGACCCCGATTTACCACAATATTCAGGTTCTTCGATGTAGAATTTGTTGCATGAAGGCTAAGCGCAAGGATGTATGGTGCCCCAAGGATACCATGCTTATCAAATAGTGATGTTATAGTGCCAAAATGCAACCCCTGGGTGCCCCACTACTGATAGCACTGTGGGAAGCTGCTTGTAATTGCCTTACTGTACAACCTTGCCTGGTCGCTTAATGAAAGAAGAAAAAGAAACAAGAAACTGAATGAGGAATCCTGCAACATACTCTTCATAACACTGACAGTCAAGCTCGGCCTGCTACATTGTGGAACTGGACTTGGCTCTACCAGAGTAGAGCAGGATTGATGCTCACATTCCTTGTCTCTAGAGGACCAGTCGGGGTGAAAGAGGTTCTGTTTCTGAGTCTTGCCAATCCAGGTAAAGGATGTGATCCTGCTGCTACCAAAGAGAGCCCAAAACACAAGGTGGCTATTGGTAGACAGAGCCAGAGACCTGTGGCTGCCAAGTTGTAAAGCCTACAAAGGCCTGAATCCACAACAGCAGTGCCTTCACTTTTGCAAGTGGTTTCTTACTTGAAGCCCGCTGCCTGTGCTCATCTGCATTCTTTCAAGTAAGCCGACCTTGGAACTGTGCATCCACTATACTAGGAAAGTCATCCAAGTAACACAGCCTCATCTAATTAATCCGTTTTTAAAGGGCTCTCTCCTGTGCTCACCACCAATAACTATGTATGCAACCATAATGGAATGGAGTAGTTGCTAGATCTAAGCAACTGATAAAAACCTACTGCGAGATTCTTACCTAAGTAATTAACAGCTGTAATTGAGGAGAGCCGAAGGACCAACCAGCAGTTGCCATCTAAGTTGATGGGTTGTTGTCTGACCCAAAAAAGGCTTCTCCCACCCCAAATCTAACTTTTTGTTGCAGATTGTGAAGGAATGAGTGTGAATAATTGAAGCAGGACAGGAGTCCATGAAATATCAGAACCACATGGTAGGTTGGCATCACAGATGGCTACTTCGCTAAAAACCTAATTGTTATCCACGATCAGCATCATGGCCATTTACCAATTAGCAAAAAAGCCTTTGCTTTGCATCCTCCCAGAAACTCAAGGAAAGCCAACATCATGGTTAAATCAAGATGGATCCAACATCCCCATGATACAAAGGAACCACAGAAGTCCACCTCTAAATGCCTGGAATTGCTGTGACCTTGCAATTAACCATAACCCTAAGGGTAGCCTCGAGTGAATGCCTCCACCAAGAAGATTTCTTTATGGATAACATAAATTGAATCTGAATTCAAGTACTATAAGCTTTGATACAATACCAATGTCTGGTTGGCTTTTAATTAAAAGTAATAACTGTGGTCATTAGAAAAACGGTTAGGAAGGAAATTATTATAAAGGTCGAAAGACAGAACTAAGACTGAAACTGGGAATATTTTTACTGATAAATCTTTAATGAAGATCTAAAAACTTAATTTTGTTTATGAAAATTGCATGAATAAGTGCTTCTGAAAGTATCAAAGAATGGGCAACATGTGTTTCTCTCCGACTAGAGCTTCTACAGGCCCTATCAGAGACTTGGTAAATTGAGAGTTCCTCCATTTATTCAATTTTCCAAATCTGAAGGTAGTGTTAGAAATGTTAGTAACCTTCTCCTTAAAGGGAGGTCACATCTGAAAGACTAAAGAATGGAGAGCAAGATATGTTACATATTTTATATGTTTATATGTTTATCCAGCACTATCTGAAACGTTGTCAGGCCTAGTACGATAGTCACTTGTTTTGTTCCTCCCCTCCCGTTCTGCACCCCTCTCCCTCACCTTTTGTTTTCTCCGGCTCTACCGGAAATGTCGCCAGGCCTAATACGGTAGTCGCCTGTCTGTTTCCATTTCCTTCCCACTCTCCCCCTCCCTTCCTTTTCTATGTCTTAGCTCTTGCACTATCTGAAATGTCGTCAGGCCGAGTACGATAGTTAATTTCACATCCTTACTGCTCATGGCCTGTAAGAATGTTGTTGTATTTTCCCTTGTTCCCTTCTTTGCCTTGAAGCGCTTTGAAACACATTGTGTATAGGCACTATATAAATAAACTATCATATCATATCAATTGTTGAACAAAAAAAATATATATATCATCAATGAACACCAATTAAAAAAGAGGAAATAGCACATGTATTTGCCCTCACAACCCAAATATTTTGTGAGTTGGGAAGAAGAAAAAAAGAAGAAGCATCTCAGAAGGCAAGTGAAGTTTAACCCAAATGCAAATCATTCAGGTTTAAATTATTTCTCAGAAACAGTGAAAGCCTCTCTACCGACACCTTCCAAATATCTGTAACTTTATGATAATAAGCTAAGTTCTGTGTAGAAATGTAGATCCTCTAGAGAGTTCACTATAGGCTAAACATTGGACCACATTATAAGTTGGGATCCTCTCTAGATATCCTCTCTAGAGGATATACATTTCAACCTCCAGTAAAAGGCTCGAAGTAATTGTGCCGCCTTGTTACTAATTTCAGTGGTATTACCGCTAACGGTTTTACTGCCGACATTAATGCCACCAAAATCTCCCATAGAGTCCATCCATCAATGGGGACTAACACCGCCTAACCGCCACTTGTAATCCGGGGGTAATACCGCAGGAACAAGTGGCAGTAACAGTGGCATTAACAGTTATTCCATTTAGTGGTATACCAAACTTTTGACCAAACTTGTGAGGAGGGCCATTGTTTGGCTGCATCCAGCATATTTGTAAGTCCCTAAAGCCGATATTATTATGGTGTCAAATGGTGCTTTTACTCTTGGCTGTCATCTAACAACTTACTGCCTCATCTCACTTAGCCAATAGCCGCAATGTGGGGTAATCAATTTCTTTATATGAACATAATTCACAGTAGTTTTCTTTTAATGCAAAAATCCTTCTAACTGCCTGTCTTTGAAGAATTACAGCAATTACATGATCCTTACTTATACTTCTAAGGCTCTCATGTGATCTTGCAAAATTAAGAATGATTACAGAGTCTGTCAGTTAAAATGTACATACTTGTTCATCTAATTTTCTCATTCACTTTGTGGAATAAAATGAATACATTTTCGGTGTGCAAGCAAACAACATCTGTAGCGAGTGAAAAACATCTTCTGCTTGACAATCCGACACCTGCATTTTTATAAATCAAAACTTTAAAATGGCCATAGTCTTTGTGGTCTCAGCCGTATACTTCCAACTTGGCATAACAGAGAATACTGCCAGGCAAAAGGTACCAAAAATGTTGTAGTATAATCTATAAAGTATGGAAAGTTACTTGATCACAAAATAGATTCCCTAATGCAGGGGTCTGCAACCTTTTGCTTTCCAGATGCATTGGACTACATCTCCCATCATTCCTAACCAGCCTATTCAATAGCCAGATATCATGGGAATTGTAGTTTGAATCATCTGGAGAACCCAAGGTTGCAGACCCCTGCCCTGGTGCAAGCCACATAAATATTTGTTAATTCTTCAACCAACACTAACCTAATATTCTTCTTCTTTTCTTGAGGAGGCATCCTTTTCCCAGAGTGGGCTCCTTCACTTTCTTGTAGGCTTTAGTTTGCACTACATGACTTTTTATACTGTTCCTAATTCTAGTGTAAATGTAGGAGAAGGCGTATCATTTGAAACTAGAATTCATTTTCTAATACAACTGGGAAGACGGTCTCAGGAATGCCACTACCTTTAGGCAAAGCAGACTGTACATTCCAAAACTGACAACGTTTCCTTTAAATCTCGACTCCATACAGAACACTCAGAGATTCTATTCAACAAATTCTGGCCCACTAGCTCATCAGGTTTTTAGTAAAAGTAATACCTAAATATTTGTAGCTCACAGCTGTCAATGTCTGGAGAGTGAGTTTGACTCTGTCTTCCCACATTGCGTGCAAAACATGCATGTAGTATCCCTCATTCTCTGTCATGTGTCTTGTCTAACCCGGCCAGATAAGAAATCTGTCCTCACTCTCAGCTCAGATCAGCGGAAGGTCCAGCTTTCCTCTAATGTGACGGAAGGAGCTATCAGCCACTGGACTGACCACAGAGGTGAACTCAAAGGCTGTTTCCCTTCCCCGCTCACTGTCACAACAATTAATAACCGTCAAAAACTGACAGTTTACTCACGGTTTCTTCAAGTATTCCACGTCACTTCTTGTGTCGCTTCCGAATGCACACATAGGGAAAGAGAGAGATTGACAAAACAGAATGACTTCGGGGAGAGGCAAAATTCAACACATAACATTGTGTTGTTCATAAGCTTTTCACTGTACCATTATATTGCAGAGTCAAGAATGACCAACGTTGTATATAAAATAAGTATTTTATTTACATTCACAATTGCTCAGTTCATCTTGCTAAATCAACACATTGTTCAAACATATTTGTGATCTTCAAAGTCCCTAAATTATTCTCATTAGTTCAACATAAGATTCAAACAAATCTGTTTGGTAGGTAATAAGTCATTATTTTTAACTTAATCAACTAACATCAATACTGTCACATGGGTCTTAATTCACACTCCCAACACAAAAAGCACTGTCTATTCTTTATGCAAGGAAAGGCACAGCACTTCTAAAGTCAAATCACAATGCTCAATTTACTTGAAGCAATATTGCCTAGAGCAATATTGTGTAAAGGCATCACAACCTATTCTGCCATTTCCAAACTAAACCAAAACCTTATATCAATGAAGCAATACTATGCATCTCAATATATGTATGACAATATTCAATGCACAGCACACAATCACAGCATCAAAGGACCAAAGGCCAGAATTGCACAGTATTCAATCAACACAAACCCCATTGTATCTTAAAGATAATTTCTTAATGATTTTAAGCTGTAGCTCAGAGCTCACTGTGCTGTAACCCCTGGCAAGGCTTCAGCAAAAGCAGCCCTGGCTTTTGGACAAGCAGCATATTTATAGGGCCCCTCGTTTATAAATGCTGTCACTTGGTGGGCAAATCCCCTGCTTGTGACTCTGATTTAGAAGTTCCTCCCTATTTCTTTTAGGATTCAGGAAACAATATAGTTGGTACCTCCCACTAGCTTGCTGCCGAATTATCAAGTGTGGGCTTCTGTCTGATTTGTCTGTAAAGGCTTCAAGCTGACTTATCCACACACCCTAAATGTACCTCATTCATGGATCCAATTTTGAGTTGTTTGCTTTAACTATATGGGACCAGATTACAGAAACTTTGCACCGGTGTAAGTGCAAAGTTTGCATGGTATTAGCACAAGGGAAATGTTACCCTATTTTTAAAAACACTCGGACACAATAAAAAACCATTGCACCTCGACAAGTGCAGTTTGGCATATTAAAAGCACCAGGGCTAAAATTGCCCTAGTGCTAAAAAGATCCCTTTTTGATGCATTTTTGCATCGGGGCAAAGTTTTCTCTAGTGCTAATACCATGCCGTATTTGCACCACTTTGCCCTGGGGCAAAAATGTAGTCAAAATGCATCTTTTTTTAACTAGGGCAATTTTTTCCCTGGTGCTTTTAATATGACAAACTGCGCTGGTCGAGGTGCAATGCTTTTTTAATGTGCCCCAGTGTTTTTAAAAATAGGGCAAACTTTGCCCTAGTGCTAATACCATGCAAACTTTGCACTTGCACCGGTGCAAAGTTTCTTAATCTGGCCCATGTTGTTTATTCCTCTAACATAGAAAATGAAGCAGATTTGATTTGACCGCCTATTCATTATAGCTATTTGTTATATGCATGCATATAGGGTCAATTGGGCCTCATTACGACCCTGGCGGTAAGCAACAACGGCGCTGGTATTGCTACCAGAGCCGTTGTTGCCTCACGGCCTCATTACGAGTACTGCTCGCGGGTCCGCCCTGTACGCCTGGTCAGACCAAACGTGCAGAGCGGCACCCGCTAGCAGAACAGGATGCTAACAACGGTCCCGTCATTAACTGGACCGTTGTTAGCATCCTCCCCATTCCCATTGAGCCCTATGGCGGCTCAATTGGGAATGGGGATGTACCGGGTCCGGGTCCCGAAAATGGGAATTACCAGGCCCGCAAAGGTCGGAATGGCCCGGTAATTCCCATTTTTCGGGACCCGGACCCGAGTTTGGGGGTAGCCATGCCGCTAAAAACGGCATGGCTACCTCCAAACTCGTAATGAGGCCCAATGTACTGCCTGCTCAAAACTATGTAAGCGTGTTTGTGTGCATGTAGGATTTGATCAAGCTATCAAGCTGCTTAGCGCTTTGCTATAATAAATGCTTACATAAATGGATGAATGAATGCTAACACAGAAACACACTTCTCACTATGAGTCGGTTACACCACAGCTAATACTCTCTTGCTATGTAACTACTTTTCAATATAATGCTAATATCGGCCTCCAGTTTGCGCATTAAAGTGCTTTGAATATACTTTTCTGTTTTTAGCACTACTGTTGCTTTTCTAAGTATTGCAGTCTAGACTGCGCTTAAGCATGTATCATGTGCCTTGCTCTTTCCCTTCACGGAACTGCATTATCCTCGGCCCTTTAAAGCCAATGCTAGTTTTACTATTATGAAGGGATATTCTGAGATGAGATGGTGTTTCAACTGCTGCTCTTAACCCCGCACGGCAGAATGAGGGTGAGATACCATAACAGCTCACCCTCAAAAGTAATGACACAGGATTTATCATGACAGTCCGGGGAGGAAGGGGGTAAGGACAGAGACCTCTTCATTGGCTCCAAGGATAGGTTTTGCACAGTATTGGCAGGTCTGTTGAATTATGGGTACGACGTGTGTGCAGCAGTCTCCTTGTGGAATGATCTTTGTATTCTCTCCTTTTCCTGTGCTGCAACCAATCTTCCGGCTTGTCTCAAGTGCAGGTCCTGTTTGAGTCGTTCCATGATGAATTACCTCACCAGCAAACGCTTGCAAAGCTTGAGTTCTCAGTTTCAGAATCCCAATCACTGTTATGGCATGACGCCACACGGTTACACATGGCTGTCCCGTGCATTTACAAAGGCTGTCAAGATGATGACGCACATTCCCAGAACTTCTCTCTGTTCGGATGCTGCCTCAGTCTCGCATTTGCTCACGTGACTTACAAGCTTCTTATCAGATTCAATTTAGATGCTTCTCAGCCATGCCAAAATGAATTGCTTGCTCTCCGACTCTAATGAAATGTCTGCCTTTCGCAGAACGCTGAGGTGCACTGTGAGCCTCTTCCTGACTCAATGAAATGCTTCTCAATCATGGATTGCATAAATCCATTGCACGCTTCTTCTCTGACTCAAAGTAAGTGACCTGATTCTGTCCCTCCTCCAATAGTTGGCAGTAAGAACTACTAGCAAATCTCATATTTTCTTAAGCGCCGTGAAGATCAGCTGTTTGCCACTTGAGTGGCTTGATTTTAGAGTGACGGATGCAGATGTGTGTGGTTATAGCTGACACTGGCCGGGGTGCATGGCGGAAAGAGCCGCGATTAACCATGAAACGTGGCTGCTTCCAAATGCTGCGTAGTTAAAGATTCTGGTAAGAGGAGCCTGTGGTGCTGGTTTTGGTAGGTGCTATGGCTGAGAGGCGCTTGAGACTCCCATCTCAAATGCCACGACCTCATTAAATGGGGACGTGTAGGTCTCAGTCTCCCTGAGCGAGGGTGTAGCTCAAAAGAGGCGCTAAACCCTGTGCTGAATTTTTCGCAGAGCCTGCACTTGAGCTCTTGGGCATGTTGGAACGCCGGGAGCCATTACAGTAAACACGTGTTCTTTGTCTATAGACCAAGCTCTATTGTTCTTTATCTTCTCCCAGAATATCATTACATGTGCCGCACCCTTTGCCAGATCTAAAGGTAGACATTAACAATCCTTTTTGTCCTCTCTCATATCCATCTGAAATCCACCCTTGGACCACAGAATCATCAGTACATGTACTCCTGATCAGCAGCCATCTCTTCTCCATCATCCCTCTTCTGCAGGCATCTTTGGTACTGTTATGCGGGAGTTTTCTCCATCTCTTTATTCTCGCCTTTCTCCATACTTGGCTCATTAACATCGGCTTCTATTCCATCATCGATTGAATGTCTGGTGTATTGTATTCAAATGAGCCCACAACTTTGCTCCTCCTTATCTTTCCTCTAACATCTCTAGCTAAGGCCCTTACGGTTCTCTATACGCACCTGCGCTTGGATGGTGGAGATCTCTGCTGCCTCCTTGTGCTCTGCGTTGCCCGTCCTTATCTTTCCTCTGACATCTCTAGCTAAGGCCCTTACGGTTCTCTTTACGCACCTGCGCTTGGATGGTGGAAATCTTAGCTGCCTCCTTGTGCTTTGTGTTGCTCCTCCTTATCTTTCCTCTGACATTTCTAGCTAAGGCCCTTACGGTTCTCTTTACGCACCTGCGCTTGGATGGTGGTGAACTTCACTGCCTCTTTGTGCTCCGTGTTGCTCCTCCTTATCTTTCCTCTGTAATCTCTAGCTAAGGCCCTTACGGTTCTCTTTACGCACCTGCGCTTGGATGGTGGAGCTCTCTGCTGCCTCCTTGTGCTTTGTGTTGCTCCTCCTTATCTTTCCTCTGTAATCTCTAGCTAAGGCCCTTACGGTTCTCTTTACGCACCTGCGCTTGGATGGTGGAGATCTTAACTGACTCCTTGTGCTTTGTGTTGCTCCTCCTTATCTTTCCTCTGTAATCTCTAGCTTAGGCCCTTACGGTTCTCTTTACGCACCTGCGCTTGGATGGTGGAGATCTTAACTGACTCCTTGTGCTTTGTGTTGCTCCTCCTTATCTTTCCTCTGTAATCTCTAGCTAAGGCCCTTACGGTTCTCTTTACGCACCTGCGCTTGGATGGTGGAGATCTTAACTGACTCCTTGTGCTTTGTGTTGCTCCTCCTTATCTTTCCTCTGTAATCTCTAGCTAAGGCCCTTACGGTTCTCTTTACGCATCTGCGCTTGGATGGTGGAGATCTTAACTGCCTCCTTGTGCTTTGTGTTGCTCCTCCTTATCTTTCCTCTGTAATCTCTAGCTAAGGCCCTTACGGTTCTCTTTACGCACCTGCGCTTGGATGGTGGAGATCTTAACTGACTCCTTGTGCTTTGTGTTGCTCCTCCTTATCTTTCCTCTGTAATCTCTAGCTAAGGCCCTTACGGTTCTCTTTACGCATCTGCGCTTAGATGGTGGAGCTCTCTGCTGCCTCCTTGTGCTCCGTGAAATTCGGCTCTTTTACTCTGCTGGGATACCTCAGCATTCCCTACCACGATGGCACCCGGTTGGACTATTTTTCATTCTTGAAGTTTTTCTTCATATCTGATTAACATGTGTTTAATGTTGCATGAGCGTTGAAGGCTTTTGTGGCTATGCTATGCAGCGCTTTGGAAAAACAAACTATATATATAAACAAATAAATACATACATTCATGAGATACATGGCCTTTTTTAACTCAAACATTCAGGCTGCAAGTACCTACCTTCACTTCAACATCTGTTAGAAGGTATCCGTATAAATGATCAAATATACAAAATCGTAAGGAGAAAAACCAAATTGTTTTACCTATATTTTTTTTAATGTTGGGTCATTTTTGTTAAAATATAGGTGTGGGGCAAGGAGAGTATTAGTTAAGGTAGGGGGACCAGGGGGGAGTTGCAGGGAGCTCGCCCTGCATTATTAGAAAAAAAAATAATTTGGTAATTTCTCCTATGATTTTTTACATCCGATCATTTCATTAACATCCCTGTCAGATCCCCAGAGGGTATGCCCAGGCATGGGTCCCTTGCTCGCTGCGCCATAGGGAACCAGGCTTCACCTCACTGATGAGGCCCAATAGGGCTGAAACATGTCTGGGGTTGCTTGTTTCCATGGAGAAGGGACCTGGCCTAGCGGTTCGGGCAGGGCTGCTCCCTTTGGTGACATTCCTGACTGATTTGCATATGGGTGGGCCCCTTTTGTATTGGCGCAAACAGGCTAGGAAACGGTGATGTGGAAGGTTGCCAGGGGCATTGCCAGTGGTTCAGATTAATTCAAAACCTTCCACCCTCACTTTTTTGGTTTCAGTGTGTCTCTCTATGTGAGAGAGGGTATTCCCAGAAGTGGGTCCCCTGCTTGCTGCCTCATAGGGAAGCAAGCTGCACCTCACTGATGAGGCCCAACAAGGTTGAAACATTTTCCGGGATTGCTTGTGTTTTTCGTAAAGAGGGGACCTGGCTTAGCAGTTTAGGCAGGGCTGCTCCAATTGGTGATGCACTGGTAGGTATTGTAAAATAATACAGAGGGAAATCATTCCAAGACCAAAAATTCTGAATATTGAGGGATGCGTTTTGCAGCATATATATGTGGGGGGTATGAAGGGACTGTGGAGGGGTCTCCTCCCGCATGTATATGCATTGAAATGCATTACAAAAAAAAAGAATAGTCTGCACATTTGGCCTCAGATTTTTTTTCGGGCATAATCACATAGATCCGCAGTACCTAACAGATTTGCATAAGGCTAGACCCCGTTTGGCAATGGCACAGTCAGGCTAGAAAACTGTGTGGTTGGAAGGTCGCCCAGAGCAGTGCCAGTGGTTCAGATTAATTCAAAACCTTCCAACCATCACTTTTTTGGTTTCAGATTTTCATTCACATAGCATACATCCTGTTATATTCCTTGATAGGTGGAGAGTTCCTTGGCAACTACTCTCTGCCACACCTACTCACCACCTGCGTAATCCACCATGCCTTTTCTTATGCTATCCAGCCATCCTTGAGACTAAGAAAACCTTTATTCAATTCACATCGCCCAGGTTTAGCAATCCTTGAGAGAATTGGTTAAGATAGTATGATATCCTGATCAACACAATAAAGCACCTCCTATTCCACCTTCAGAGGATTGGAGTAATGGCTTTCTACCTATCTTTGTGCAGAAGATACATAAAATTAGAGACAACATAAAAAAGAATAATTCTTAGATACCTGCTACCAGCTCTACAGTCTGCATCCCGCAAATGCTTTCCGAAATCCATACATTTACTAAATTGATCTTTAAACCTATTTCAGTAGGGGGCGTGGTCAATGATGCTAGTAATTTGAAACCGACTAAATGTCCTGAGGGTGCTTGCAAAACCTTTGTGCTGGAAGAAAAAAAATGAAATTCTAGGTCCAATCATCAAAGGGTTTGTTAACGCTTCTTTTAATATTACATGGTTCCAGATGTTATGAAAAAAGATCTGTTTTACTCTGTTAGACCCTCAACCAACATCCCCTTTATGTTGACAATCTTGGACAAGATGTCTGACTCACGTCTTCAATCATTCATGTAAGTCCATTGTGTACTGGGAGAGCAATAGTTGGGGTTCTGTCACTTGGAGGCATGAAACTAGGCCTGGGTGATGTAGAAGAAAGCTTAGTGGAAATTCTGCATGAGGGTGAAGCTGGCCTGATTATGCAGATTGGTCTCTCAGCAGCTTTCCATACCTTCGATCAACTCGTATTAATTCATTGCTTTAGAGAGGTGGTCGGGCATCATGTGGCCTCAATTCGGATGAGCTCCCTCCTAGGTTAAAATTGGACATGTGATCCTCACAGCTTGAAAATGTAGTCCATGGAATTCCAGATAGGATTGATGAGGAAGGATAGCTGAGGGGCTGCCTGCTTGTCATGAAAGCAAGACAACAGAGAGCAACACAGGCTCGAATCCAGGTCCCACGCTTAGAGACATTCTCAGGTATTGAGCCCGTTATAACATTTCATATGTTTGGCACCGCATTTGTTCCACATCTACATTAAGCCTCTACATGACGTACTGATGAAGCAGTGCATTATGTTCCAGAATTATGCTGAGGATACACAGCTCTGTTTCCAGCTCCAAGAGAATTGCGAATCTAATGTGATGCCTGTTCAGAACATTTTCTTGAGAATGAAATAATGGATGAACTAAATCTGTCTGTGTTTAAAACTCAGATTCTAAACACGAATCTTAAATTATATCCTAATACATCATTAACAAGTTGTCCAATTCATATCTCCTCTAAGGTGACAACATTTTGGAGTACAGTGCGGCTCTATCTAGCTTCCTTGCATGCAACATGTTTGAAAGAGATCTCTTTTCTGCCACCATTCGCATGATTTTACCCTGAAGACTTCGGGCCTCATTACGACCCAGGCGGTAAGTTACCGCCTGGGCCGTGACTTTACCACCATGGCGTAAACTACGTTTACGCCATGGTGGTTGGCGGACTTACCGCCCCATTCCGAGTTTGGCGGGGCGGTAAGTCCCCAATCCCCATTTACCCTTCCCCATTCCCATTTTTGCCCCATAGGGCATAATGGGAGTGGGGAAGGCGTTAATTACGCCACCGTAAATTACGGTGGCGTAATTAACTCCATGGTCCCTTAGCGCCATGGATTTTAACACCTGCTAAAAGCAGGTGTTAAATCCGCCATGGCGCTAAGGGACCTCGTACTCAGGCGGTAAGGGTCGGCGCTGTTTACGGCGCCGTAAACCCCTTACCGCCTGAGTTGTAATGAGGGCCTTCATGATCCTACCCGCCCACTATAACTAAAACTCACTCCCATTTCACTTGTCCCAGTTTTTCCAATATTTTCCCTTATCAGCCTGCCTTGATAAGTGATATTTTCACATGTCAATCTATCTGTCCACACAGTCCACTTCATCAACTTCTCTACAGTGTCCCCACCAATGCCATCAATGCCAACAGTCCCAACCTACCTTGGCACCTCTGCCATACTCCTCACCCTACTGCATGTCCTATACTTTCTACTTCTGTCTAAACTACCGTGTCACTGACCCCACTGTCCCAGGTTTGCACACTTTTTCCTTCCCCCAAAGTGCACAGACCACACATTAGCACCCTATGCGATTGCCACACACATAACCACACGCTCCATTACCATCTATTCCCAATTTGCCATCTCTTCCCAACAACAATAATAATTTGCATTTATAAAGCGCTGCGAACCCTCAGGCATCTGAGCGCTGCTTATTATTACTCACGGTGTGTGGTGCTCATTTATCGACCTCGGAAGGATGAAAGGCTGAGTGTGGCCCCGCCGGGATTCACGCAGGCTCTGCACAGATGTCAAGGCGAGCGCTCTACTCCCTGTGCTATCTGACCGGCAATGCTCATATAGCACAGCATTTACAATTTAGCTCCACCCTAAAATCTCACTGCATCTCCCACCCCACCCAATACCAGACCGCACTACCTAATATGACTATAACACTCATGCCACATGTGATGTGGCATGTAGCATAGATTCCCATTCAACTGTCTGATCTAATAACATGGAATCTATTGCTAGACATGTATGCCACTGTACTGGTAACGCACTTAGCAACACTCCGTGTTACTTCTTCAGGTCTTGCAATGCTCTTCCTGACCCCATCACCACACCACTGTCGGTGTGCCTCACATATGACAGACTAGAGAACCCTGTTATTTTAGGTCATAATCCTATAATAAGCCCCTGATCCGGTTTTAGCCTTAGCAGCTAATGTTTCTCTCTACCTTTCTGAGAATGACCTATTGTTTGGAATTGCCTGAACATACTTGAGTGTTGCACGCAGTATTCATAGTGTCACTGCCCCATCCCAGGATGTTATGATACCGCTTTGTAGATGCACTCTGTCATTCAGGTGTGCCAAGCTCTCTTTCCTAATCTGGGGACTGCATCGCCATTGAATGGGTCAGATCTACCAGTGGTCTCAACAGAGAAAGTTAAATGGAAAGGTCCACCCTTAACATGATATGATATGATAGGTTATTTGTAACGTGCTTAATACCCAGAGGTTTCTAAGCGCAGACCCAGGAATCGGACCTGTGGTGCTCCATGTCGTCTTGCGTCCAAGGCGAGCACGTTGCCCTTGAGCTATCCTCCCGAGACTTGTTCTCTGACGCGGTTGCCTTTTAGTTTCACATTTTAATTGTAATCTTGCGTGCTGCTTGCAGGTTGCTCTTCCACTATGGATTGATGCAGATATATTCTTTGATGTGATTGTAATGGTGTTGTCTTCTTCTCTCTTTCCAGTCTGACACTTACTGCTATGTTTTCTCTGTTGCTGTTGGGATGGCATTGTCCTCACTCTTATTTCTCTTACAATGACCGCTAACCTGCCCAGGGATGTAATATTCTGTTGGTACAAATACAGGGTTGGGTTAGGGAATGAATTAAGGTGGGGGAATGTGGGGATGGGGGACTGTAGGGGGTTGCCCCCGTATTACAAGTTGAAAAATGCTTGTTTTTTGTTGTTGTTATTTTAACGTAGATCCTAATCGAACCACAGCCTGTCAAATAGCAATCAGCAGCGTTCGTTTGCTTCCTAGTATCAATAATGCATAGACTATCTTGATGATGCCCTGTTATCCAATAAGAACAGGAAATGTAATGCTACTGCCTACGTCAACAAAATGTCATCCATTCGCTGTCAATTTCAACATTCTGCTATGCATATATGCACTGCTGTTCAGTACATAGTGTTGTATTATGAACCCTCGTATACCTGGAGCCTTGCCATTCTGCACACCCGGAAGGCTCATAGATCTATAAGGTCATGCCAATGACAGATTGTAAAGACTGGAGGGGGGTATCTGTATTTCTACTCTCTATATGGCAGAGAAGAAGCACAGAGCACCCCAGCCAAGATTCTCTGTTTGGTAACGTTGGACGAACAATCAAGGCTTAAGCTCTCAGGAGGTGATGCAGGCTGGTTCTTAAGTAGAGTGTAGTCCCCAAGCCCCCACCAAGGAATGTCCACACACTCTGGTAGTGATAATACAGTTTTTTTTTAAATATAAATAAGTTTCAAGTTATATACACATACAGTAACACACTTTGTGCTCAGGCAATTCTATAATGATAAATGTACAATTTCTATGTGGTACCACAATTACTTTTTGGCTCTAATAAAATGCACCAACTTCTGACAGTTTCAAATGGCATACAAATCAATTGCAAAAGGTATCACGCATAGACTTCTGGAAGGAAAACAAATGGTTAAACAATTGGCAGAATACTGGGCACCTACCACCAGGCACAGTTCTGTGTGAGGATCCCCCCACCTAGACAACCTGTAAATAAAGATATATTGACAAGCCTAGTCCATATATTGCTTAGAAGAGTCTTATTTCCTTCTACAAATATTCTACTACCCCAATGTACCTGGTATAGCAGAGTTCAACAACGGGTCGTCGATGGATCCTTCTTGTGTGAACTAGCTTTAAGGCAGGAGTCACGGATTGCTGAGATTCCTCGAAGAAACGGTGAACAATGGCATTGTACGAATCAAGTACTGTTTGCTGGGTTTTCTGCCTGCTTTCTTGGGTGTGCCGCGGACCCTCTGTCGCGGCCTTTGAGGAAGTTCACTGAACATTCGATCTTGTGGAGGGATCCTGCCGACTGGAGGACGTCTCAAACTGCTACACCAGCCTTTGCCTGACTTCCTAGGAACTAGGTTCCTTCCGGAGCGGAGGCTCCGCCTCCTGCAGGGGAACGCCTCTCTCTGCCTCCTCAAGTGCACTGCTCCCAGCGCACCGCGCGCGCACCGCCAAGTACGAATCAAGTACTGTTTGCTGGGTTTGCTGCCTGCTTTCTTGGGTGTGCCGCAGACCCTCTGTCGCAGGCCTTTGAGGAAGTTCACTGAACGTTCAATCTTGTGGAGGGATCCTGCCGACTGGAGGACGTCTCAAACTGCTACACCAGCCTTTGCCTGACTTCCTAGGAACTAGGTGACTTTTTACATAACATCCTACTCTAGGGATACGGTGCCTACCACCCTGGCTTAGTAGGAGGGCGGTACAGGGTGTGGATGTGCACAGTGCACACAGAGTGCACAGTGGGCACACCGCTTGATTAACTGTGGAGTTGTGTTGTTGTTTACTGTGGACTTGCATAGACTCGGAGTGGGTTGGTGGCGCAATTCTGATACAAAGTTGTCTGTTTTCTGCTTAGGTTCCTTCCGGAGCGGAGGCTCCGCCTCCTGCAGGGGAACGCCTCTCTCTGCCTCCTCAAGTGCACTGCTCCCAGCGCACCGCGCACGCACCGCCAAGTACGAATCAAGTACTGTTTGCTGTTCGCGGTGCGCTGGAAGCGTTAAACTGGGGAGCTTGGAAGGTACGTTTTAGAGTTTGTGGGTTGGATACCTCTCTTTAAACTAATCGTACTTGTAGGAGTGATGGTTTTATGAAAACAAGAGTACTGTGTTAATCAACTAATACTGCACGTGGTACTATCCTCCCATAATTTGGGGGGCTAACCCAATCTCTTAGAGGCTAGTACCTCTGATTTGTTAAAAACAAGAGTAAGGCTAAAAGCCCGGCTCGTGATCCACCACTGCTTTCAAAAAAGTTGTACGATTTTTGCTGCATGTAAAACTATGTCTTCTCGATTACGGAGCGGGCTAAAGGAAACGATAATCATTCCGAAAAAATGTACCATTGATGCCACAATGAAAAAATTGGATGATATGTACGGAAATAAAAAGGCTACCGCACATACTAATGACATTACGAATGACAATTCAATTCATGAAATCAGTACTACTAACAAGTATGAGAACCTCGCCAACCCAACTAAAATAAGGAGAAGTTTCTTAAGTGTTCCAGAGCAAGAGACAGTGAATAATCACGCCTTGGGTAGCATGGAAGACACTAATATGGGGCCACCATCTGACATTTCGATCTTGGCTCCTGCAGTACTAATGGAATTAGAGAAGCGGATCATAATGTCTGATGGCCCGTCTACACCAGTGAAAGCACTGCCATTTGGCAAGCACCAAGTACATCTCCATTGTGACAATCCATGTAATTTAGTATCAGAAACTGCCAATTCTTATAACGACCTTGAAAACTCCGCCTCCGACCAGGTCCCCATAGATCTGTGTAATGATGGCCCTCCCCAACTAAAAAGGGGAGTGATGTGTTCTTCGCCGGATACGCGAGATTCCACTCACAATAAAATGCCGAAGATTGAAACGCATGAGAATTTTCAACCTAAATCATCCTCTGATGTGGAGGATCTCCTGAGCTTTGAAGCTTCCTACCCCGTTATGTCAAGGATTCTTAACTTACTTGACAAGGGTCACGAGTACACGCATTACGAACTCCGTGATATAAAAACAGCGTTGCTCGGAATATCCTCTAAACTTAACAAATTGGAGGGTTATATTTTTGCTGAGAACTATAAAAAGGAGAAAGGCTGTTACTCACCTAGTATCCCGTGCAAATGCACTGTCACGACGGCATCTCAAACAGAGAATTATCGTGGCGAGCCACAGGATCTTTCTAAAGAGAATGGGGGGGATCCAGCTTACAGTTTTCCCTCGACGTTTGCCCAGATTGTGAATGCACCAAAAAATGTGGACATGATACAAATTTATTCACACGCACAGCTTTGCCAAATGGTAACGCTTCATGCAGAGAAAATTGACCAACTAACTTTTTTCATTCAACCTAATGATATGCAATCAGAATCGAATGGATCTAAACAGTTGATTGAACGGAATAAGGTCTCTGAGCAATCACCTGATAGTCCATCCAATTTGATAGAACTAATAATAGAGGAAAAGGTGAAGGAGGGCGTGAACTTGGAACCCCCCCCCACAAGAGGTATATATTGAGCCGCAAGTGCAAAAACAATTTCTATCACGTAAACAAAAAAGATTGCATACCCGTGCAATAAATAGATTAAACTTACGAAATGAGAAAATAAAAGATATGCAAAACCTTAACCAAAAACAAAAAAAAATAAATCACAAACAAAATCCTAACCTTGATCCAAAATTGAATGCTAAGGTGAAGCCAACTGAGACGAATATTGATGCCTCTGCTGGCAATATAGACCTAGACGCAACGATTGATGTGGACGAACTTACTATTGCAAGTCGTCTTGCTTTGAAACTTCAATTGAATGCTGTCTCTAATAATGAATTAACCCAAGTGTCTGTGACTGATAAATTTATTTCGGCCAAACAGAAAGAATTTGCGGCTTCACTGTCCTCCTCCCAACAGTCTTTGTTATCAGCGTTCTACAAACCCATTCCCAACAAGAAAACTACTGAACGGAGTGCCACGGAAGTAGATTCCTCAGAAAACAATAGGCTATCATTGGGGAAGCATAATGACAAAATCACGCCTCCACAATTGCAGGTTGATCAAAAGTGCAAAAAAAATGCCCCGCACTTAGAGGGGCAGACACCCAATACAACAAAAAATGTATCCCCAGTGCAATTGGAGGAAGACAGAACAACAAAGCATTGGGAGACACTGGACCTGCCTGGTTCTGGAAAAAAAACGTAACTCAAAGCTATCAACTGTCCAATCATGTTGAGGAAGAGGTGGTGCGGAAAACATCTTTGATAACGGAGGAATCTGTCGATCAAGTTATGTCTGTAAAGCCAATATCAACTATTTTGGGCTGGATCAGTACTCCGGAAATTAATGGTGATCAAGATCTGAATAGATATTTTATATTGCACTCTTTTAAAATAATTCCGGCATTAAGAACGCTGGTCTCAAATGACATCATATGGATAACTCTTCCATCCATAAAAAATCACAGGATGGTTTTAGAACTTCAATCCCCAATAATTGCTGAATTAATTTGGAACCACAGACGAGAGCTAAAAATGTTGGGATTGGCTGTTTTCCAAATTCAGACAATTGATGAAGCTAAAATCTTTAATGAGACTATCCCTTCAACCACTATAAGTAAAAATAACCGAGCACCTACGGCTAATGTAAATAATTTAACGGATACGGCAGTCTTGGCACAGTTGGTTGCTATCTCTGCTGTATCTAAAGATTGGTCCTGGTTACCGGCAATATTGGGGAATCGAAAGGAGGGACCAACCATAGATCATTCGTAGTAGCAAAAAGCTCCTTCGAGTAATATCATGGAACTCATGTGGGCTACAAAATTTGAAAATGTGGGCAACTAGATATGCCCGGCATGAATTTGTTGACATTGTGTTATGCCAGGAAACCATGGCTCTCAAACCGCTTGAAATTAGAGGCTTTATGGCATACTCAAAACCTGCAATACGAGTACCCAAAGGCAGACCATCAGGGGGGATCTCCATTTTGGTAAACACTGCTCTTGTTTACTCCCTGTTATTAACCTCTATGACAACATCCTATGTTGCAATTGTGATTAACACAGGACTACCATCAACAGACTATGTTCTAATAGTATCAGTATACTTTAACCCATTGGGTTCCGCAGTGGACTCTTTACTGAATGATCTGGATTCCTTGCTTGATGAAGTCTTCTGCAAATGGCCTAATGTAAAAATAATTATAGGAGGCGATTTTAATTCAAACTGTCTTGCAACTCCCCTAAACGAAACTCAAATTCACGCACAAAGTCAACCTTTGTCCTCCAGGAGACGGGGAATACGCATTCACCAATTTTTTAAACGCTGGAATATAGACCTATTACCTTTCCTTATAATAGGAAAGGCGATCACATGGTCCCGAAATAACAGATCCTCATGTATCGACTACATTGCGGTATCCGGGGAACTATCATCGGGTTGTAAGGGAGTAGAGACCGCGACGATTGAATTGAGTGATCATTGTATACTATATACAGCTTTCCAACTAATGATCTCAATCTTGCCACTAGATCCATTTAGTATATTTATTCTGGAAGATCGACCAGGTGCTTCCTTACGATGGAATACTAAAACTTGCCAAAACTTAAATGTTATCCTCAAGATGCTTGTAAATAACTGCAGGAATGATTATGACTCAAAAACAACAGTCTTATCTATTGGACAAATCTCAATAATCATTACAATAGCGCTCACATATTTGGTCTTTCAAAAATCTAAAGAAATATCAAAGCCGCCGGTAGTTGCTTTATTGGCTACTCGAGTTGCAATCTTAAAGAAACAAAAGAAAAATGAAATTTTGCAATTAAATGGAATGAGTCTACCTAATGGTGAATATTATAAACAAAAACGAAAAGTACTCAATAAATATGGCAATCACATAAAAAATTATAAAATCTACCTCTATAATTTAACGAACCAAACAATGATAGCCTCATTGTGCAGAAATGACAGGCGCTCTATCTGGTCACTCCTAAGGGGTAATGACTTCCAACAAACGGTGAATCAAAGTTCCAGTATAAGTGCCGAATCATGGATACAATATTATAAAAAAATATTTGCTCTACCGGAAAGATTTAAAGCACTTACTGCTAACTTTAATAACCAATTGTTGAAAGAATTTGAGGGTTGGTCATTAGAGGATATTACATGGGCACTTGGAAAGTTGAATAAATCAAGAGCTCCTGGTCCGGATTGCATTCCACCATGTGTTTTGAAAGAAAATGTCCAATTATGGGCTCCGATACTAAAAACCCAATTTGACGAGATTATTCGCTCATCTACTATTCCCCCATCTTGGCTCCAATCGGTTATAGTTCCAATTCATAAGAAAGGTGACAAAACAAATCCAAGCAATTTTCGCCCAATTGCCTTGATTGATGCAAGTGCCAAGACCTTGGCCATCTTGTTGTTACAACAGCTGAAGGCGATCATTAAACAACGGGCTATTCTTTTGATATTTCAGATTGGCTTTCGCGCCGGAATGGGAACTGCCTTAAATGCGACTGTTCTGGCGCATTTAATTGCACAAACGAATATTCCGAACACGGGTCCACTGTATATGGCATCCGTGGATCTAACAGCAGCCTTTGACTGCGTTATCAGGACTCTTCTCTGGGAAAAGATGGATAAAATGGGGTTTCCGCCCCATTTAATTGCAATGCTGGCCAAATTACATCATAACACTTCATATTTGGTCCGCATCAACAGTTCTGGCTCGAACACAGTCCCGATTACAACCGAGGTGGGGGTTAAGAAGGGTTGCAACCTGGCAGCTACCCTGTTTAACCTATACATTTCTGACATCGAGACAATATGGAATGCGGAATTAAGCTTTCCAGCAAGATTGGCACAATTGCGTATCCAATGGATTGCATTTGCAGATGATGTGCTGATTTTTGATCGAACCCCTTATGGCCTACAAAGAAAATTGGAAATATTTTCAGCATACCTTTTTAAAAACAATCTAACATGTAACGTCGAGAAGTTAAGTATCTTCATACTAAAAAACATGAAAAAGAAACTTCCCAAAATGCAATGGTCTATAAATGCTATCCATATGCCCACTGCCTTGAATATGAGATACTTAGGGTATGATGTCACTGACTTACCCTCAAGAAAAACCTGGTTTGCAAATTTAAATGTAAAAAAAAATGTTCTAACGACACAAATGCGGATGATATTTATGAAACATTGTACATTTTCAATGGAACCACTCTTGCAATTCTACATGCTGAAAGTGGAAGCAATTCTACTTTATGGACTTGATTTATGTCTATGTAATATAGACTCAATATTAGACCAAATCCAAGGGCAATTGTGGAAAGCGACTTTGAGATTACCAAAATCACTCCCAAATTGTATTTTACGACAGGAGATGGGAATCTCTGCTCTATCAACCAGGTTTCATTGGCGACAGCTAACAAATTATGGAAAGATGTTATTTCCACCGCAACAGTCATTGTATGCGGAATTTCTAATTATGATTGGGAAACGTGTTCCTATATCGTTGGTGAAGTTTTCAAAATGTATGATAGAGAAACTGGCTGAATGTGGTTTGAAACCAATAGATCTTGAATTTCGTATGGGACATGTAAAGAAACGCTTATACGAGCAGGATTGGTTAGCAACAATAGAGGATATGCAAACAAAAAAACTATACTCTGAAGCGGCAAAATTTGCAACAGCGAGACTGCCTCGCAAAGCTTATTTGATTAAATTCCCGGCGAACAAACAGAGACACTCCTATCTAAGATTTAAACTTAATCTGTTCCATACTTTCGAGAAAACTATTAAATGGGAAAAAGACACTCACGTCGGACAGAAATATGGTGCAGATTTTGTGAGGGCAAAATCTCGATAGAAAACCTAAAACACCTTACCTTACATTGTGAACATTTTGAATCCTTGCGATATACGATAATTGGTCCACAGGTGCTGGGTATGACACAGGAAGCGAGGGATTGGTGTTGGAAAAAATTCATGTGGGGATACTCAATAAAAGTAATTGTTCTACTATGTGCATTTCTTGAAAAATTGGAATTTGAACTAGATGAGAAAGAAAAATGAAATAACTCTTAAAGCCAATTTTTTTAGTAAGTCATATGTATGAGAAAAGTATGAATTTGCCCTACTTTCTTGGATATATACTGGAACAAGTGATATGATGTGTAACGATTACTTCAAATTATTTTACTATAAACTGATTTTATTTAACTGAAATTGATGATGTTGTATGCGGAACAAGCATACAACATCAACAAAAAACAACTTTTAATAAAAAAAAAAAAATGGCACTGAGGCAGCAGCTTCGTTCCTTGTGGAGCTCGTTGATGATCGATTGTGGACATCCTGTGAAGATGAGGCATGCAGTGCACCTCGATTGCAATAGTTTGTTGCTGCAAAGATTCAATGAAGAACCTAGGCCCAGCAAGGGCATGGGGTAGGGGGCGGCTGGCGTTGGCGGCTGGCTTTTGTATCTACATCAGCGTCTTTGAGGGCTTCGGGTGGCCGAAAAAACCACCGGCGGATTCTCCTCAGTTCTTCAACGATCTTGACTTTCTCCAGCGGGACAAAGCGGTCGATGGTGATGAAGAAGGGAGTCCTTGATTCAAATGCCTTAGACAATGGAGCGTTGCGGCTCCGGTCAACACTGTTGGTTGTCAGCGGCGATAGACTTCAATGTCTGAGCGATCCACTTCAGAATCCTCGGCGGTCCCCGTCTCCGGTCAGCAGCCTTTTGATTGACTAACTTCCAGGGTGTCTTGGTGAAGGTTAGCTGGTGCACTATGTTCCCTCGTAGCTCGGGAAGAGGTCTCCTATCCAGGTCCTCTCTTGGATCAGTCCTCAAAGGCACAGCAGCTTTCAGATGCATCGAAGGGAGATCAAGCATCAAGTTACGACTTCAGCTTCTGAACAATTTCCCTCAGTGAGAGGTCCCCAGATATACTGTTTGGTCTCTCATTCACTATGCTGGGTCACACTCAGGCAACCAATCATTCAGAAGGGAATTCAGGCAGGCAGGCAGGCAGCCAATCAGGCTCACAGTGCATTCAGGTCCTTCTTCGCCATCCAGAAACTCACAACAATTAATGTGGATTGGGACAAGTACCCAGCTATTCAGCACTACACATTGCATTCATACCAGTTTCGGGCAGTGCTGTCTCAGTCTTTCTGTCACATAACAGAAACCAGACACCCATAACAGGATATGTATATTGGTCACACACTCCATTCACCCAGGTCCCACCCCATGGGCGTACCCACAACATACAGTCATTGGGAAGGCTCCAGCCAGTCTGGCTTGTACTTCCCCACAATACCATATATGGAACTTCCACCCAACAGCCAGCGAGGGGAAGGGACAGAGTCAGTGCTTCCCTGGACTTTGGGAAAACAAGGTAACAGGCAATAGAAAGCAAGAGGCCACAGGGGCCATCTTGTCTCCTATAAGGAATCAACTGATTCCAATGGCAGGGCCTGGATGTCCCAAAATGGAGGATACTCAGAGCATCTGTCAAATTCAGCATGGAGCTGCCACCTGCCCATACCCTGCTCTCATGGCCACACACAGGCACCCAAAAACATGCACTAGGAGTACAGGGTTGTAGCCCCACCCATGGTTGCCATAAGGGTATCCCAAGGGTCTTTTCACCATGACCAAAAAGAGGAAGAGCTGCACTTCCAGGAGTCCTGCATGGACTCCTGTGCAGAAAATAACATAGAACACACATGATAAAAGGACTATAGGACAAGGACATGGAGGCCCTGTCCCTCCAATGCATTTCCAGCATCACAGTCGCCCCCACCCCCAGACTCAGGTTAGGGTGGTTTAATCTCCCACGAGATCGACACCCTCATCCATATGGTCAACATACCTTCTGGAAAGGCCATCTGCATTATCATGACTCTTTCCTGGCCTATTCTCAGTGGTGAAGTCTAGCCCTTGCAGGCTAATGGAATACCTGAGCAGTTTTGGGTTTTCACTCTTCATCGGTATTAGTCACTTTAAGGGTTTATGGTCTGTTTGGACCTTGAAGGTAGGCCCCGTAATGTGGGGCCTAAAATGCCTAAGTCTCGATAGTATGCTAAAACATTCCTTTTCAACCGTAGCCCACCTAAGTTCTCTACCCTTCAGTTGTCTACTGATGAATATGATAGGATGTTCCCTCCCTTTGTCATCTAACTGGGACAAGACAGCTCCAATTCCGGTATTGGTGTGCTGTAATCAGGCGCACACAACACAGGTGCCCTACACAGACTTTCCTTTAAGCCATTAAAGGCCCTCTGACAGTTGTCTGTTGTTTGGGCAAACTCAGAGGTGTCAGAGGGGCAGCTATGGTTCCATAGTTCGCCATGAAGTTACGGTAATACCAGTGAGGCCCAAAAAGGCTCTCACCTGGGTATGAGTAGTGGGAGTCTCCCAGTAATTTACATCCTGTACCTTACTGGGGAGAGGTTGGATTCAACCACCTCCTACCTCATGAGCAAGATACATGACTTTCCCCTGAGCTATCTGGCACTTGGTGGCCTTGATAGTGAGGTTAGCCCTTTTCAAGGCCTGCAATACCTTATCCAAATGAGTCAAATGCTCTTCCCATGTGGAACTGTAGACAGCAATGTAATCTAAGTAGGCCACACAAAAGGCCTACAGTCCACTGAGCGCATGGTTGACTAATCTTTGGAAGTTGGCAGGTGCATTTTTCAACCCATAAGGCACAACTCTAAACTAGTGGAGCCCCTTGGGTGTTGAGAATGCAGTCTTTTCCTTGGCATGGTCAGTCAGAGCTATTTGCCAATAGCTTGAGGTAAGCTCAAAAGTGCTCACAGATTTGCAGCACCTATGGTGTCCATGAGCTCATCAGCCCCGGGCAATGGGTGGGCGTCAGTTTTGGTGATGGCATTGACCCCTCTATAGTCCACACAGAACCGCCAATCCTTGGTACCTGCCTAGAATCTTGCCTTGGGGACAAGGACCACTGGACTGGACCAGGGACTGGTTAAGGGTTCAATAACACCCTAATTCAACATTTTGGCGACCTCAGCCTGGATGTGTTTCTTCACAGTGTCTGATATTCAATAGCATCTGCTTTTGTCAGGTACACTGTAACCAGTGTCAATTTCATGCCTGCACCATGGGGTGAGGCCTGGTGTCAGTGTGAACAGAGGGGCATACTGCTGGAGCAAAGCCCTGCACGCCCTCTGGTGCTCTGTTGTCAGATCTGGACAGAGATGCACTACCCCACTGAGTGATCCTGAGTGTTACTATGCAGCAAATCAGGAAGGGGCTCACTCTCATTCTCTTCTTGCTCTGAAGCTAGAAAGAGACATGAGACTTCTGCTCGCCTATGGAAAGGCTTGAGCCTGTTGACATGGAATACCTGAGGGGCTACCCCAGGGACTCCCATGTCAGCCAGATAATTGACTTTGCCCATCTTGGAGATTATCCAGAAGGGTCCAGTCCACTTATCTGCCAAAGCTCGAGGCTTGGTAGGCTCCATCACAAGGCTCTCCTTTCCTGGAGTCCAATCCACTTGTGATGCTTTAAGGTCATGCCAGTATTTGTTCAACTCCTGGCTTGCCTTAAGGTTCTCTGTTACTTGGCCCATCATCTGTGTCATCCCCCATCTGAGGCCAAACGCATAGTCCCCCACTTGCTTGGCAGGACCTAGAGGAGTGGTTTCTAAACCTTCTCTGATCAATGTAAGGGGCCCTCTGACGGGATGTCCAAATAGTAGCTCAAATGGGCTGAAACCAACACCCTCTTGAGGTACCTCTCTGTAAGCGAACAGCAGGCATGGTAGGAGAAGATCCTGTTTACTCCTTAGGGGCTCTTCCAAAGCGCCCATTGGTCTGGGTTGGTAAGAGATGGAGAACCTGTAGGTTACTCTGCACTCTTTCCACATCGTTTTCATGTAACTCAACATGAAGTTGTATTCTCTGTCAGAGACCACCTCTTTAGGGAATCCAACTTCGGTGAAAATGCCCAGGAGAGCCCTGGCAACCACCTTGACAGTAACAGTCCAAAGGGGTATAGCCTAATTGTACCTGGTGGCATGATCTACCAAGACCAGGATGAACCAATGTCCACCTGAAGTGGGAGGGTCAAGGGGACCGACAATGTTGATGCCAACCCTCTCAAATGGTGTGCCAACCACTGGCAATAGCTGCAGTGGGGCAATGACAATGCCTCCAGTCTTGCCAGACAACTGACAAGTGGGCCAGTTCCTGCAGTGGGACTCCACTTCTACTCCAATCCGGGGCCAGTAGAAATGTGCAGAGAGCCTCTGCTTAGTCTTCATGGTCCCAAGATGACCAGCTAAGGGCACCTCATGCACCAACTGCAACAGGAAGGGCCTGTAAACCTGGGGTACCACCAACCTCTTGAGATCACCAGGTTCAGGCTTAGTGGGCTCACTAACAAGGAGCTCAGCCTCCCAATAAATCTGGAAAGACCTAGTAGGCACTTCTCCTTGTGCCTGGGCCAAGGCCTGTTTCGTCAGACCCTCGAGAGAGAGGCACTCTCTCTGTCCCTTACAGAAGTCTCCCCTAGAGGGACCCCCTTCAGCCAGCAGGCTTTTAAGGTCAAGGTTATCCTCTGGGTTGAGCACCTCTCCCACAGGAGGGTCTTCTGGCTCTTCTCCCTTCAGAGTTGAGTTTGGGTTTACCACTGGACCCAGCCCGTCCGGATCATGAAACCCAGTTGGTGCTGCTGAAGCAGCAGGAAGAGAAGGAGCCCCCTTCGCAGAGGTGGCCTTCTTACTCTTCCGTCTTGCCTTGGGTTTCCCCTTTGGCTTGGGTAACTGACTTGCAGTCAGAACCAGTGTTACCAGTGACCTAGTGACTGCAGCAGCAGTCAGGGGTAGACAATGAGAGATCAACCCCAACTCCACTAGATCACTGCCTAAGACATTTTAGCAGGTACATTGTTCTGAACAAGGGCAGGAATCTTTGCTCTCTTGTCTCCAATCATGATTGTGACTAGGGCTGCAGGAGATAATTTGGGAGGCCCACCAGCTAACCTGGTTGTTCTCAGAGGAGCACCTACATAGTCCTCTGGTTTGAGCAGGGTTCTGTCCACCACTGTCATGCTTGCCCCAGTGTCTCTCAAACCACTATAAGGCTGGTCATTCAAGAGGGCACTTCTCCAAAACCTAAGGGTGTTCTGTGGGATTGTAGCCAGTACTTCTGCGTACTGGTCCCAGGCCCATAGGTACACTAGGAAAATCTCGACCTGAGCACCAAATTTGATTCCTGTAGAGGGGGGGGGGACAGTGGCCTCGACCTCAGGCATGGGTTAAGGGTAGGTCAGGCTGACAGCCTGGGTTCCATGTGCCTTACCTTTACACTTGGAGTCACCCTTCTTGTGGTCCAGAGACCCACAGTCCCAACAAGTGCTAGGAATGTGGGGTACGGTACTGGAGCCACTGGGAGCCTGGTTTGCAGCTGGAGGACCCCTACTCTTACTTCCACCCACATATGATTTATCCCCACTAGATTGTTGGTCTTAGGAGAGGAAGGTTTTGGTTTACCCGACTGTGACTGCTTTTGGGACTACTCAGATTTCTGAGAGGCCTCCTTTTCTTTGTCCTTCCCACTGGGTTCCTTAGGGGACACCCGTTGGGAGACCCACTTGTCAGCCAGCCTAAAGGGATCTAAAATGTCCTGGTCAGCAACGTACTGATGCAGCTCTGGTGAGCAGGCTTCAGAAAAATGCTAAAAAAATAAAAGATGGGGCAATTCAACAAACGTTTTCACTTTGTAACCCTCAATCCACCCAATCATGTTCATATGTGCAGCACTCACCCAGTCAATCCAAGACACATGCTCTCTTTTATTATATTCCCTGGACCTTTTAAGGTATTGGGTAGGTGTCTTGCCAAACTTGGCAATCAAAGCAGACTTTGTGCATTCATACTGACCCCTTTCTTCCACACTCAGTTTCAGAATACAATTATAACCAGTCTGAGGCACTCTACTTAACAAACACTTAGCCCAATCTTTTTTAGCAGAATCATGGATTCCACAAGCCATTTCAAACACTTCAATCCATTGGAGGATATCAGAACCCTCCACACACACACACCAACCAGATTTTTTATAAAGTTGGTGGCAGGGGACCTGACACACTCAACTGGTCTGGCTAAAGTCTCCACTCTAGCTTTCTTTAGCTCGATTCTCTGACATTCAGTGTCCTTGTTTTTGAGTTCAAGATCCCTATCTTTGAGTATCACTTGCTGTGCCAACCCCTCCTTCTTAAATTCAGCTTCACTTCAACTTCCAATTTCTCATATTCAAAGGCCAATTTCATCCTCAATAATTCAAGTTCCAAGGCATTCCCTGAAGAAACATTGCTGGGTTTTGGAATAGAGGCAGCAGGAGTGGGGGCACTTCCAGAAACAGATTCAGTAACAACCCCAGGGGCAGGGTCCTTAATGGCTGCATCCTCCCCTTGATCAAGAGTATCACCATCAGTCTGCTAGTCCACCAGGGAAGCTATCAGCTCAGCCCTAGACTTATCGTCAAAGTCTAACTCCCTGGCTTCACAAGCACTCTGGAGAGCCTCTATGCTCATACTAGTCAATTTACCATTTGGAATAGATTCCATTGCTTGTAATGTACTAAATTTCAGTTTAAAAAAGATTGGATATTTTGTAAGTGGCAAGGTTACACACTGATTCTTAAAACCATAAGCATCCCACCACTGCCACCAGTGTAAAGACTGGAGGGGGTATCTGTATTTCTGCTCTCTATATGGCAGAGTAGAAGCACAGAGCACCCCAGCCAAGATTATCTATTTGGCAACGTTGGACGAGCAATCATGGCTTAAGCTCAGAGGCGTAGACAGGGTAGGGCCTGAGCGGGCAAGGCCCACCCAAAATCTGTAAATGCCCACTCAGCAGCACTGTGTGGGTATTTACAGATGTCAACGTCACTACAGAAGGCCCAACTACATTAGCATCAGGCCCTAATTGTTAGACAATCCTGGCTACGCCTCTGCTTAAGCTCTCAGGAGGTGATGCAGGCTGGTTCTTAAGTACAGTGCAGTACCCAAGCCCCCACCAAGGAAGGAATGTCCACACACTATGTTTGTGATAACACAGTTTTTTAATATAAATAAGGTTCAAGTAACACACTTTGTCCTCAGGCAATATAATGATAAATGTACTATTTCTATGTGGTACTATAATTACTCTTTAACTCCATTAAAATGTTAAAATGCACCAACTGCTGACAGTTTCAAATAGCATACAAATCAGTAGCAAAAGGTATCACCCATAGACCTTTGGAGGGAAAACAAATGGTTAAACATTTGGCATAATACTGGTCCCCTACCAGTAGTTCTGTGTGAGGATCCCCCCAACTGGGCAACCTGTAAATAAATATATACTGACAAGCCCAGTCCATATATTGTTTAGCAGAGTCTTATTCCCTTCTACAAATGTTCTACTCCCCCAATGTACCTGGTATAGCAGAATTCGTCAATGCGTCATCGACGGATCCTCCTTGAGTGAACTTCGTTTAAGTCAGAAGCCATGGATTGTCGTGATTCCTTGAAGAAAAGATGAACAATGGTGTTGAGACAGCAGCTTCAGTCCTGGCAGTGTTTGTCGACGATGATAGTTAATTGCTGCAAAGCGTCAATGAAGAACATAGGCCCAGCAAGGGTGTCGGGTCGTCGGCTGCTGGCGTCGGCGATCAGGACTCGACCACGGCTGTCTTTTGTTTCTTCGTTTATGTCTTTGAGAACTTCAGGTGGCGGGAAACCCACCGGCGGATTCTCCTCAGTTTGTTGACGACCTTGTCTTTCTCCGGTGGGACAAAGCAGTCGGTGGTGATGAGAAAGGGAGTACTTGATTCAAATGTCTTAGGCAATGGAGCATTGCGGCTCCGGTCAATGATGTTGGTTGTCGACAGTGATGGACTTCAATGTCCGGGTGCTTCGCTTCAGATTCTTCGGCAGTCCCTGTCTCCTGTCAGCAGCCTTTTTCGTGACTGACTTCCAGGGAGCCTTGATGAAGGTAAGCTGGTACATGATGTTCCCTAGTAGCCCAGGAAGAAATCTACTATACAGGTCCTCTCATGTGTCAGTCCTCGAAGGCACGGCAGCTTTCAGATTTCATCAAAAGGGAAACAGCCGTTAACCTTCTTCTTCGGGCTCGGCTTCACGATCAAGCATCAAGTTTTGGATTCAGCTTCTGAATAATTTCTATCAGTGAGAGGTCCCCAGATATACTGTTTGGTCTCTCATTCACTCTGCTGGGGAACACTCAGGCAACCAATCATTCAGAAGGGCATTCACGCAGGCAGCTAATCAGGCTCGCAGTGCATTTAGGCCATTGTTCTTGATCCAGACACTCTCAAAAGGTAATGTGGATTGGGACAAGTACCCAACCATTCAGCACTCCACACTGCATTCATACCAGTTTTGGGCAGGGCTGTCTTAGTCTTTGTGTTGCATACCAGAAACTAGACACCCATAACATAAAATGTATATTGGTCACACACTCCATTCACCCAGATTCCACCCCACGGGCGTACCCACAACATACAATCATTGGGAAGGCTCCAGCCAGCCTGGCCTGGACTTTCCCACAATACCATATATGGAACTTCCACCCAACAGCCAGTCAAGGGAAGGGACACAGTCAGGGCTTCAGAGGACTTTGGGAAAACAAAGTAACAGGCAATACAGGGGCCATCTTGTCTCCTATCAAGAATCAACTGATTCCAATGGCAAGGCCTGGCTATCCCAAAATGGAGGATACTCAGAGCACCTGTAAAATTCAGCATGGAGCTGCCACCAGCCCAAACCCTGCTCTGTGGGCCACACACAGGTGCCCAAAAACATACACTAGGAGTACATGATTGTACCCCAACCCCTGGGTGCCATAAGGGTACAATAAGGGTCTGTGTACTACGACCAAAAATTGGAAGATCTGCACTGCCAGGAGTCCCGCATGGACCCCTGTGCAGAAAATAACACTGAACATACATGATAAAAGAACTATAGGACAAGTTCATGGAGGCCCTGTCCCTCCAATGCATTTCCAGCATCACACAGATACATGATTTGCAAATGACCCATAATAGGACCAGTAACCCAGAAATCACTAACTACGATCAGCAATGTGGGCTCTGTAATAATCTTCTTGTTATATTTACTTCATTTTACTGTAATAATTCATACAGCACACCGAATGACCCGGAGGCTTATGGGCGCAACACAAACGACATAAAACAGCAAGAGGGGTTCCTTACAAAAATACGATGAGCTGGTCCAAGAACACAATTAAAAACTGGTGAGTCCTATCTGAACAGCAGAGTCTTCAACTTCTTCCTAAATAGTTCTGTCGAACGTTCTGCTTTCAAATCCGGAAGAATAGAATTCTACGCTGTAAGGGCGGCAGCAAAAAAAGTGCCCTTATTGACCTGTGAGATAGAACATCTGGGCTCCTTTAGGTGATCGGTATTATTCGATCTGAGAGATCAAGTGTTTGATGTATTCAGAAGTACTTCTGACAGATAGCGTGGGCTTACACCAATGAGACATTTGTGTGTGATTACCAGCAGGCGGAAATCAATCCTAACCCAATAGAAAGCCAGTGTAAGTTCTGTCTTGCTTTAGCCACATGATCTCATCGTCCAAGGCCAGCTATAACCCTGACAGCACTATTCTGTACGACTTGTAGTCTGGCGCATGCTTCCTTCTTGATACCTACTAACAGACCAATACAGTAGTCTATTTTGCATTTTGTGATTGCTCTCGCTGTTGTCTCACTGTTAGCCGTAGAAATATAGGGTCATAATTGCACTAAGAACTTAAGGTAATACGCCGATTCAGATACCAGACTATTCACTTGGGCATTCATGGTCCTATATTGATCTAAATGAACCCCCAAGGTTTTACCTTTCTTTTTAGTCTCTATCTCACCACCAGCCACTTCAAATATCTCACAATCTGCTCCTAGCTTTATGGTTTTGTTAGGAGTTCCTACAACCATCAATTGTTATTTTTTTCTGTATTCAGTGCAAGGCCATTCTCAACCATCCATGCCTGAATAACATCATAGACCTCATTCACCCTTTTAGCATCCTCCTCATGAGAGCCAGGTAGTGCCATAACACACGGGGTGTCATCAGCATAATTTGTAAAGCCAATGGCTTTCCCCTCCAGCCGGATATAAAGGGGAACTGTAAATATGTTATATCGTGATGGCAAAAGGCAAGCTTCTTGCAATATTCCAAATTTCAACAATGCTGTTGCGGCCTCCACCATTTCCCTGCAGACACAGCAACTTTTTTCAACCTGGTGATCAGAAGTGGATGGTCCACCAGGTCGAAAGCTGCAGATAAATCCAGCAACATAAGTAGTAGAGCTGTTTTGTCCTATGTCCATAATATGTAAAAGTCTCAACTTCAGGTTCAGCGGTGCAGTTCCAGTACCATGCCCCTGCCTAAAACCAGACTGCCTTTTGTTTAAAATTTTAAAATGATTAAGATGTCCTAAAATCTGCCGATAGGCTACACGATCTAAAGGCCTGTAGATGGACGGCTCCAATGGGCAAAGGTCAGGTTTTGTAAGTGAAGGGGAAATCCATTTCATCTGGAACGTGTCTTTCCACAAAGGAAGCATTAACACATTTAGCTAGAATCCCTATGACGGTGTGAGAACCTGCTTTAATAATATTGGAAGGGCAAGTATCCCCTTTACAATGAGTTGGTTTTAGATTACCAATAATGTCTGACAACTCAGCTTCTGTTACAGGACGAAGGTTCAACTGGGTCTCAGAGCACTTCTGAAAAGGAATGCTTAACATATGCTCTGATAACCCCAGTATTATTTTCCTATCCTCTGTATTCTGCCTGATCCTGTCAAGCTTCCTCAGAGTGGCTGCTTGAACTGAGACACTTCATGCTGTATCTTTAATTGGGCCATCAAGTTTGCTGGGGCAGGGATCTTCTCATTATTTTAAGACTTTAAATAGTTCTTTCGATTCATACAGAGCCTCCTGGATTCTGGTGTCAACCATGATTTATTTCGCCTTAATAGCGGCTTGTTTGAATTCCTTAAAGGCAAGGTTATATACCCCACAAGTCTTTACTATCTTTTGAGGATTTCCAGGTACACAAATGTTTCTTTTGATTTACATTTAACTTTTGGAGATCCTGCGAAAACCACCTGTTCGGTTTATTTTTTATTAACACCAGCCTTCATTTGAGTGGTGCAAGGGGGCTGGATGCTTTTATGGTCGTCTCCAGGAAGGCTTTTATGATATCATCTACCTTGTCCAGACTCTCAACTACTGTCTCCAATGGTGAGAGCCACACCTCCATCGATGATGGGAATAGTTTTCTCAAGTTTCTTGGGGCTACCATGATTCTTTGTATGATTTATGAATTTAATGGTAACTTGTCAACATGGCAACATAGCACCTAGATGCCTCCGGGTTTAGTGTGCTTTATAAATGACAAATAAATAAATAAATGTTTCTTGCATCTTATAGCACAGCATTCCATCTCAAAGATATGCAACCTTTCTCTAAAGTACGTTAACAAATATGATGTTACATAGACAATCTATTATACTGTGCCCACTAGTAGTCTTATGACACTGGGGCCTGTCCTGATTATGGTGGACCAGAAAGTGGTCTTCAGTGATAAAGAAATGGGGGGAAATGGAGAGAGGAAAAGAGAAGCATGAGTACCGTAGACCGGGGGCGGGGGGGACATGCGCATAGTAGGGGTGCATGTGTAATCATTGGGAGGTATCTTTTCGCAATCCTCTGGCAAGGGGTGTGAAACCATTCATCCCAAGGGGGCACAGGGTTCCAATCAAAAGACAGACGAAACTCTCTGTAAAGGTAACCATGGCAGAACAGCCAGGCCACACTCAAGGAAAGAGGTAAGGGTGGTGGATTGGCAGAGTTAGTGCCAAATAAACACCCACAGCACACATAACAACACATATTTCAAAGACATACTTGGGTTGTAATATGCTCAAGCAGTTGATGCCCTTCTTCTGGCCCCTGGTGTCTGTCTGTGTTTTCATGTGTGCTCTGAGACCTATGGGTGAGTGGCGTGTTATAAAATTAAAATAAATAAATAAATAGATGCATAAAACAGAAAGAGGTATACAAAGGCTAAGCTGGGGAGAAAAAGGAAGCCCTATGGAACAGTAACATACATGTATCCAAGCCTATGCTGGACCTAGCAATGCCACACATGGAAAGCCAGAGTAAGCACGATTGCACAGATGCCCAATGTAGGACCAGGAATAAGGGAAACATCATAACCCAGCAGCCCACCCAAATTTAGAAGAGTGTTACACCCACACTATCTGACCAATAAGGTTTCATTGTACCCCTAGAAATGGATTGATCACATGTAGCCAAAGTTAGTGACAGTGTCCTAATAAATAAGTGTATGCAATAAATCAGGGGTCATTGCTAGAATTATCGTCTTTAGTAGCAAACTCCTGGTACCCAAGGGAAACCCACGGAAAACATGAACGTTCAGGCAGGTACCTTTTCCAGTCCCTTCAGGAGGAGTTTTGAAGTTGTAGAAAGCTCCCCACAGGATTAAGTTTGACAAATCTAATAGGCGTAGCCTTGTTTATAGGAAAAAAGTCAGGCAACTCCCGCAGATGTCGAAAAAAGGAGCAACCAACCCCCGAGGACAACAGACCCCTCCCCCTTGAAGAGTTTAAGAGAGAGGTTCAAGGCTCAGCCAGCAAGAGAGGAAAGGCAGAAGAGCTGGATTCGGGCCAATGGACTCTAACAGTGACCCATGGAGAAGGCGGGCTGCAACACCCCCACCACTCTAGGACTCAGGGGACCCATAATGTCAACTAAGTGTCACCATACAGACTTGAGTAAGTCACTGCCCCCTTTTTTCATACAACATATCTTGTAACACATTCATTCTAGTAATTACTTAAGTTCTTCCTCTTTCCTTCAACTTAGAATGCTCCATTTCCCCGTTTGAGCGGGTCCCAATATCTGGTGAATGATTCACTACTTACGAACTCAGAAGCATCGGATAGTACTAAAAATCAAAAGGTTAGACTTATGAGATTGCTCCATTTGCTCTAATTTATTTTCTAGACACTAAGGTCTGTCTTGATCAATCTAACTATAAGGGCGCCTCTTGTATACTCTTATCTCTGTGACATTCTTCTATCTAAATGACTATTGACAAGATGTAAACCACATCTCACTCCAGATTGTTATATAATTCACCCTTACTGTACTTTAGTGTGCATAAGCCACCTACATCACCTATGGGAGACTTGGCTTAGTAAATCAATAGATCCTATCTCTGACTGATAATTTTGAAAAATGGTTCTTGTCTGAGGGTATTTTTATCAAATCATTTGTTGATTTCAATAAGTATGTCCTATGACTTTTTCTTCGTAAATATTGTATATAAATCTTTTGCAGAATTTGAATTGCCCCTGACGAAGAGTGTGCTAAAACTCGAAATGCGTTGGGCCCTCTACAGCTTCACCATCATGAATAAAATGAAGATTTGTCCTTGTGACATAATTTGACTGAATGATCTTTTTTTCAAAAGTTTTTTCTTTCAATATATATAACATAAATATTCACCAGAAATACTGATATTTCAAACTATGAATTGTTGGTCTGGAATTCCAGACATACGAAAGTGTGCAGGGGACGTGAGTTCCCAAATTTGGGAACTTGTTTGTTTTCCTTAGAAAAAACAGCCCACGTTTGTGGTACAGCCGCCAGCAATTCAGGTAGGTATCAGCTGAGGAATGCACAGGACCTTCTCTACATATGCAAATTCACTCATCAACTGGTCTAAGCCATCTGACCAATCACCCGCCAGCAGTGGGATGGGGTTTGTCTGGATTAGGGGGCCCGTCTAAATCAATCCAAACCACACTAAATTATGCAGTGCTATGCTCAAGGTGAGTCCTTGTTTGCACTACAGCCATTTCTGGCCTTCCTCATGGTTGCCAAAGAGATGGTCAGGAGCAAAAAGGTTGGAGTTAAACAATATATTAGTACCTCCATAGCTACCAAAGTGGTGCATTCTTTCCTCTATGATTGACTCTTCCATGTCCAACTTGGGTCCTTCCTCTCCTCTATCTCTATCTCTACCGGTGGTGTTCCCCAGGGGTCTAACCTCTCTCCCTGGCTTTTTAACCAATACCTGGCACTTCTTGCCCACTGCATTGCCGCTCTCTGCCCCAACTTTCAGTGCTATGTGGATGATACTCAGCTCATTTTCAGGCTCCCCTCTGCCACCTCTTCACTTCTCTCATCTCTGACTGTCTGCCTTCCAGGAGTGGTGTGCCAACAACAATCACTACCTTAATGCCCGTAACAGAGAGATTCTCCTCACCAGCACACCTGCACCCTCCTTTCCTGTCACTCTCTGGCCGGCCTTCCTTGGCCCTCTTTCTGCTCCCACCTGTGAGGCTAAAAACCTTAGGGTCATCTTCGACTCCACACTCTCCTTCTCTCCTCACATCTCTGACATCTCTAAGAAGTCACACTACCAGCTGCACCTCCTCAGAGGTATTCTTCCTTTCCTCTCCTTCCCCCAGAATCTCACTGCCTCTAGAGCTCTGGTTCGCTCTAGGCTGGACTACTGCAACAGCCTCTTTCTAAACCTGCCTGCCTCTACTCGCTACCCTCTGCAACTCATCCAAAACAGGACTGCTAGACTTGTCCTACGCCTCAAACCCAGGGATCGTATCTCTCCAGTACTGAAATCTCAGCACTGGCTCCCAGTGGTGGCGAGGATTCAGTTCAAACACCTCTGCATTGACCACAAGGCCTTCTGGGGCCTCAATACCTTCAACTCTCTGTACAGGAGGGCAGAGCGACCTCTGACGGGCCCATGGGATCAGAGCTCACCCTCAAGTATCTTAAAATGAGATAGCTGCACCTTGAGGAGGATGGGGTGCAGGATTCTCTTACTCCAACACCAATCAAAAAGGACAAGTCAATGGTTTGGCAAAGGGAAGTCTGTTTAATGACAAGTACAAAAAAACGGGGAAACAAATGGAAATCAACAGTGATGCGATCGCCCATCTCGCTTCAACTTCCAAATTCTTCAATCAGACAGTAATATTTTTAGCAGATTTTTGTCATCTTTGACGTGTTACACTCATAAGTTTGTCATGCAATTATATTGGTCAGAAAAGGTAACTTGAGTATAGGTGCTATATCTGTATATGGTAACAGAGTGTGGGATTGGATAACTCTTATCGGGTGGGCGTCTACGCCCATCCCTCTACATCACTTGTGATAGACGTCACAAAAAGTATGACGTCTTATTGGTTCTACTAGCTATAGGACCCTAGATTATTTGGTCCATTGTGATTGGATGGGTTACACCCCTAGGCATAAATCTCCACTTTAATTAGCAGCATGCAGAATGGACACCCAGATGCGGTGTGCCCCAAGATTCACCCTGCCTCCCTTCCATCAATCAGCACTTTAGTGCTATGTGTCAATTAGTTGGCAGAGGATGGCCTCGAAACTGTAGCTTCCTATCAGGAGAAGTTATGGCATCCTCTGAGTTTGGATGACATCAGATACCTCTTTGTGCTTGGCTGGTCACGTGTCAGTTCACTGTGAATCTGCTTAATTCTCCCTCTATCTCTGTATTTGATTCATCCTTTAGGCTTGCCACCTGGCTTGGCCTCCTTATCTCGACCTTCACTGGCTGGGTGCTATGCTCTTAAGTTTTGTTTCTTCGGAGTTGCCACTCTCCTCCCTTCCTGGAGTTGACCTCGAATTCCCAGGCATGAGCTGCTTCTTACTGAGTTTTGATTCTGCTCTTTCGTCTGGTTTTGTGCTGGTATATGAATCCTGGCTTGTTTTTCCTCTGCAATCCTGGGCTTAATTCTGCTTATATAAAATGGGGTCGCACTAGTATAGTGTGCTTCTTGAGGTAGATATATATAGTTGGCGCTTGCCGCTCTATTCTTCTAATAAGCTTAGCAAGCTGTACCGTTTGTTTGGTTTCTTGCGTTCCAAGCCTATTTACAGGCATTTAGCTAGTTGCATATTTTCGTCCTTCTTTCATGGTTACGTTCTTTGTGTTGCAACATCGTTTCAATATCATCTCTTCTTCTATGTCCATTACATCCTTATTCATATCATTTCATCGCTATGTGTCATCTTTTGGATTGTCATTTCATTCATCTGAACGTCTGTCCGGGCCATTGTGTCATCACCATTCGCCTTCAATTAGGGCCCTTGGGTCTCTTCAGGGACAGTTTGTAAGTAATCTCCATTTCGTGTTAGCTGCTAGTACTGTTGTCTCAATGGGTACTGTGCAGCCCATGATTGTATGGTTATTGGCACTTCAATAGGTATTGCTCTTCTGATGGGTACTGGACAGAGCCCCACTGTGGCTCTCTGTTGGTTTAGCTGCTCCTTATACGTCACATATCTTGGCGAGTATGCTCCTGGTATCTCAAAACGAGGGGCTGGAGTGCAGGCCGTATCTGGGACCTCCTTTACACTCCCCCCTCTGGTCAGTTCATCGACCACTCCTGCTTCCTCCTTTGGATTAGTCTTACTTGGCTCCTCTGTATCCACTTCTTCATCTTCTGGGTTTGTACATAATGGTGTGAACCTGTGTTTCTTTGGAGTCCATATTTTTATCACTCCTCTCAGACTTTCTGCTGTTTTTACATGTTCGTCTTTGTTCCAGGTCATAAGCTGACACTGTCCATTTGCGCTGCAATAGATCTACTTTCCTTCATACTTTCTTCAGTTTCTGGGGTATACAAACTTTGTTCCTTCTGGCGCAAATTCGCTGGCCTTCACAAAGTCTCTTATTTCTTCATCTGTCAGGTCTCTTTGCTTCCATCCTGGTTTGACATCGATCATGATCTTCATCCCAATGGCTTTCTTTGCAGTTTTCTGGCATTGTGAGATGATTATCTTGATAACACAAAATCCTAGTAGTATCATCAATAGCAGGGCTGCCAGAAACTTGAATATGTCTGCCATTCATTGTGGGACCCATGAGAATAGAGTTCCAAACCAACTGTCATCATCCACTTCATCAGTTTCATCAATCATCTGGTTCTGTAGCTCCAACCTGGAATCTTGGCATGATGATTGTTGTGAACACTGATGAGGTGAGGCTGAACATCCTGTGTTCATATGGGATTGCATGGAATGCTTCTTCCGATTTGGCAGAAAAGTCATTTCTCTCTTCATTCGGGATACCAGTTCCACAGATCTCCTTTTCCTCAGGTGAGCATCTGCTTTCAGAAAACTTCAATATTTAGGTCACTTGTCGGGATCACTAGCGCAGGAACGTGGATGTTCACTATTGTGAATATGCCTCCCCAGTTCTTCGGTAGTCTTATGTATGCCTTGGATCCACACGCCCAGTAATGATCTATAATTACTGCGGTTCGGTGAGTCATTCCTGGAGCTTCAAAGATTTGTCTGCAGTTTTGATTCTCTCCCATCATCCTTGTGCCATTTTTCCTGAAGCATCATTTTGGACTTTTCAGTGGCACTATCTGCAAAGGTCCTCCTCTGTCTTCGACCCATGTTAGTAATTTTACCAACTTTGGCCATAGAGGTTTGCGAGTTTTCTATTGCTTCTTGGCAGGCTCCAAGGACCATCCAGGCTCGGCATATCCCCACTCCTTCTTCCCATCCGTCTGGTGAAAGCACTGTTCCCTAGATCTGCATTTGGCCTCTGTTCTTCCAAATTGAGCTTCTTCTGGAATTTTTCCTTGGACGTTCAATCTCGGGTTAATTTTCCATCTTGTTCCTTCTCCTTTAACTTCTGGCTTTTCATACCTGATCACGTGATTCCTATTATGAGCTCTGTTTCTTGTCTTAATATCCTGGACATAATCATCTTCATCGGGATACGCTGTTTCAGTTGCCCATATCAGTGAGGCATCCCTCCCCATAAACTGTCCTCTGGCATTGCACATTGCTATGTTTGAATGTCAGTGTGCTGTCGGGACATCAATTTCTACAGCCATGAAGATCTTGGATTTCCCCATGCTGTACGGTAGAAGTGCACAAACAAAGCAATCTCCTTCTGATCCTCTTCTCCCGACTTCTTTCATGTGTTGATATCAGATGTTCTTTCCTAGATGTGCTGTGCTGTCCAGGTAATTGTTTAGTTCATTGTCATCTTCATGTGGGCTTCTATTGATTCTTAGTGTCTTGTGACTTTTCCTTGCTGGAGGACTCTCGGGCATGCTGGTCAGTGGAGCAGGTTTCTTTATCTGCATCAATGTGATAGGTGGAGGTTTTGCAAATATCTTCCTCTCCTTTGCATTCCTTTCCTGCCCTTTATAAGTGAAGTGCCTTTAACCCCCATCTGTCTGTCATCAGCCCAACGTAAGGCTGCATCGTGGGCCGGGTACTTATTCCCTGTGTTGGAACTGGTGTGCTTGCCGATACAATCTCTGCGGGTTTATTTTTCAGTTCCTCATGTAGTTTCTTCACTCTAGCCATGAACGGGAATAAATGATCTATCAAAATTTGTGTCCTTGTAGTGAATTCTCTTGTAGCCGCTTCTGTCTTCTCGAGGACTTTTGCTATGTCTGCATTAGTCGGCCTTTCACTTGATTCCTTTCGGTCTCTCTCATTGTTTTCTGGGACTGATTGTTCAGTAGGCAGTCTCATGCTCTCTGTCGCCTTCGCTTGAGGTTCTGTGGCCATTGACACATGCCCTAGTTTGTGTGCATTCGGTGTATGGGTGTGTGTAGTGGTCAGTGCTGCTATGTTTTCATTCATTCTGTGCTGAACCTGTATCCAGCTTTTCTCTTCATTTGTTCCCACAAGTGTGTATGTATCACTGCTAATTACGTTCAATTTTAGTTCATTTATCTTACCATCAGATTTCCTCTGGACTGTAATAACTATATAGGGTCTGGGTGCTTTTGTGGTACCTTTGTGTACATTATCCGGTGGGTGCACTGAGATTGGAATGCCTCGTATACCAATAAAGAATGCAGTTCTGATTGTTAATGAAAGAAAGACAATGATAATCACTATGCATATACACATAATCGTACGGTACGAAAGGTGGCAGCATTTCCTTCCAGAGAAGCGGGGGTGTGCCTCTGCTCGTGGGATGACGAGGTTACTGTTCTGGGCCCCCATCTTAATCATAACAAATGTCAATGTTTTATTCTTTTCACTTACTTATTGTTTCTCAGAAAGTGTGTCCCCTCTTGTGGGTGACGATTGTCTCTGGATACGGGATACAGTTCCCTTGCTAGACTATGGAAAATAGATTAGTCTAACACCTTTGGTAAGTCACATTCATTGTGCATATTCAAAATAGGTGAGTTCCCAGTCCACCCCCCGAATCTGTTTCAGTCCTGGGGACATGCTGGAACCTGTTCAATGTGAAAAATTGAAAAATGGTAATTTATCAAAATAAAAAAAATAAAAAAGTTGAAGTTCCTTACTCTGCTCCCTCGATCTGTCCCTCAGCGGAAAGATGAAGTATTTTGCCTCTGTCTCTTCGATCTGTCCCTCGGCGGAAAGATGAAGTGTTTTGCCTCTGTCTCTTCGATCTGTCCCTCGGCGGAAAGTTTCACTGGAATCTCCTCACATGATCTCTCTGAAAATTGGACAACTCCACTTGCAGCATTATTCCATGGAGGAGCGTTCCCATATGAGCAACATATGAGCAACATAAGCTGGATCTCTGATGAAGGTGACAATGTCAATCTCGATAGGTCTCCCCACCATTTCTGGAAAGTCAGTGACTAGGCGAAACAGGACGTTGTGCACCAGTTGGCTTTCCTCGGGTAACAGGGACATTTGTCGTGCTTTGCTGGGTTCTGGATCACAGGCCCTTCCCTTGACGTGAACAGTCCTTGCACTTTCCTGCAGTGTGGATTGCGACTAAGTAATTTAGTTTAGTCCACAGTTGGCTCAAAAGTTCTGAGTTTGCTGGATCTGTAATGTAAGTGAGTGTGTCTGTGGTTTTTCCGACAATAGCTGGGCACCCCTCTATGATGCGAAAGAAGAGCGCATTGACAAGTTCATCTATAATTGCCTGTGTTGGAAGCATTTATGTCTTTATCACTGTATTCGGGTAACACAATGAAGGCTTCCGCGATGACAGTAAGCAGTTGCCAGATTACTTTCTTGTTGGCAGGATCTTGGATGAAGTCTGTGACACTGGTGGCTCTCCCTGAAAGTGACGGATAGGAAACTAGAACTAACTGGAAATAGGTTAGCACATCCCTTGTAATATTTCTGCTGGGAGACACCATAAATGCTGCAAAGTGACGTCTTGCTCTTTGATGATTCAGGATGCTGCGTTTAGTTCCTTAGGCACAAGTCTTTGATCACAATCTATTTGAGTCTTGTTTCTCACCAACGCTTTAGTGTGATTGATTTACAAGTTTGTGTCGACAAACGTGTTGTGGCTTAAATACGCAATTTTCTTCTTCACCCTGCAACTAGGATGCACAGAGTGTCTGTGATGTCCTTATCCCCTTTTTGCTCAGATGAAATGTTCAGTTTAAGCCACAACTTGCAAACAGGTTCTTTTGTCATGGCTTTGCTGCTCATGCATCTTTCTTCCTCATCATGGCTCTTGTCTGCACATGCTGAGGTTGTTCCCCGTTCTCTCTAATTTCTTCACGGTGGGGTGCAGCTTGAGGGCTTTCCTTGATATAGGGATTAATGACATTGAGAAAGATCCATGCTCTCCTGCCTTTCAGTTTAACAGCCAAAGGAGTGCTGTGGGATGTTCTGACCCACTAGGCTCTGCCCTGCAACATCACTGTGTGCTGCTTTCACCAGAAACAACAGAAGGCCGCCAACAAGCTCTATGCGCTAAAAATCTCTGAGAAGTGCGCAGGGAAACATGAAAAATAGGCCACCAATCTATTTTGCCTATGTCAATGGTAAAAAAGGAGACCACATTACCAAAACCTGTCATTGGGCTGCCCACAGAGTGAAATGGAATTACCTGAAAAGGCAGTGCTGATTTGCCAGAAAAACCCAGAAGTGCTTTAAAATCTGTTTTTCCTTGGCTGTTGAAAGTGAAAAATCATGGTTCCCAAACAGCAGAAAAGATCCAACATCCTTGTTGGGTGTTAAACATCACTTTATTTAAGGAATCCCCATAAGCATAACGTCAGGAGAAGCACCTTTCATCATAAGAAAACCCATATTCAAAAAGATGCTTGCCTGGAAAAATATGTCAGAATATGGGCGCAGTACCGCGGCTCGCCTGTGTCAAAGCTGCCATTAACTTATACTGTTAGTTAAACTTGTACATTAAAATCAAATTTTGGAAAAGAAGAGACTTGCCATCAAAAGCAATATAAGTTGCTACAATTCAATCTCTATGTTTGAAATAGACTGGAATTATGAGATCTATGGGTATATTTGTTGAAAATGTAAGTTTCTTTAGAAAAGACAATTTTAAACAAGTGGTTTTAAAAGTGAACGAATGTTAGCCATAGTGCTTCAAAGGCACATTCCACAGTTTGCTCCAAACAAAGGCATCTTCTCCCTGCTCTCTGCTCAGGAACTGTCATTGAGTTGTTAATGGAGGTGGGAGGAGATGTTGGCCTGTTGCTCTGAGGAGAGACAAAAGACTGCCTTGATTGAAAAGATATGCAGATTCAACTGTCAACAGAAAACATCTGCCCGCAGGAAGGGAGCCTGGGAGTGCTCTGGACACAGCAAACCATGGAGGCGGGCCAGACAGATTTGTGTATCTTAGATTACAAGAAAATATCTTTTTGGAAAAACACTCATAGATAACTGTGCAAAACTGGCTAAAATCTGTAATTTATAGGTTGTTGATATGAAAATGCTGCTCACAGTTTGAGACTACTCTGAACTCGGTGCGATGTTCAGAGACAGGAATACCGAAATGTTGATGTTGTAGCAATTGTGATAATGCTAGAATTATGAAACTTCACAGGATTATGCCCAGATGTCATGTGCATATATGTGGAAAAATGTGTACACATATGACAGTGGATAACCAACCAAAAGCGCAAAAAACAGTCAAATTTGAACCGAAGCTCGCACTAAAATGGAACTCGGACAGATATGTGCTCTATTAAATCTGTGATGTATATATGTATTATTAGCAAGTTGGTGATATTGTAAATATGATTTATGCAAAAAATAGATATACTGTACTGAAACAAAGGGGAGGAATTGGATTGTAAAAGGCAGCATCACTATGACACTAGATTTCCTTCTCGAATCAGGAGAGGGGAAATACTCTAACAAATAGGATTCCTAGAGGGTGGGCTTAGTATAATTCAGCCTACCAACCCCTTTGGGAAATACATAAATAGGGACAGTTTAGGACCTAGAAGGACACACACAGATTCACCCATCAACTGATTTACTGGCGAAGCACTCTGCAGTTGAACCCAAATCCAAGACTCCAGAACTTGAAAGCAGAAGCGTCCCATTTCCAAAGCTGAACCCTTCTCAACTTGGCCTTTAAAATCTTGCAACCCGATTTTACACCCAGACTTCCAAGGGGCACACCAAAAATTGAACAGCCTGCCTGTGCTGTTTCTGCTTTCTGACCAAGAACTCTTGCTAGAACCCAGAGATCCAAACCAGTAGAGCAGGGCTGTAACCAGATAGCTGTAACCCAGAACCAACCCGTCAGATCCAGTTCAGAGGCTGTGCCGTGCGGAGTGCAGAACCGGGTGCCTGAATCCTGTCCGGTGGGCTAGCAGAATTCCAGTCCAGAACCCTTTGACCAGATCTTTGACGGGCCTATTCCAAACCATAGTTGTGAGTATCTAGCATAGAATTGTCCATAGCCAATATCTTATCCTTAAGTAATCCTATCCAACCCATCCTATCATATCCAGAACTGCATTATAGAATCTTTCTTGTCTTTCTGAACCTTTCCCTCATCCATATAGTCCTTTGTTAATTGTAGTGATAAACTCATCTTTGCGCTAATATATTTGCTGAAGAAAGAAAAGTGTTGTGGTGGGCAAACGTCAGAGCAGAGGTGCCGCTGTTGTGGTGGCTGACCGTTGGGTATCTTGCATCTTCATAGCCTCCTTAGTGTAAGAATACCTGTTTGTAATTTCAAAAGCGCATCTTTAATTTGAAAATCTTGACTCTTTCTGAGAAAAATCGGCCTCTACTAAAACCTCTGTAACTTCCATACCGTACATGCTAGAAACAAAATATAAGTGTCAAGCTAACATCCTCAGCTTTCAAACGAACCTTATAGTTTTGCCGCAATCGCGTTTCTCGCGCGCTGAAAAGTTTGCTGCGGATTTTGCATTTGGCTCAATTTATTAACGTGTAAAACAGCTATTCTTTGCATCCGAGCTCAGAATTCAGTTACCCATCTGCTAGTTGTTCAATCATCATTGCTAGTGTTTACCTGAAACTATACAAAGCAGCTCCCACTAGTTTTAAATCCAATTTAGAGAATTAAATTCATTTTTCAGTGTTTTTCCCATTCATTCAAAACCACATTCAAAAGCATCTGACCTGTTTTGAAATCATTCCTGTTTCTCTCTGCTTGCTGGGGGCGGGGGGTAATTGGGATTGAAACTGTATTTGTTGAGTGTGTCTATTCCTGAAACCGTTTTTCTCTCCTTCCATCTCTATATTGCATATTAGGGGGGATTGAGTAGTATCAGGGGGAAGGAGTGATTACATTGCATTTGATTGAACACACAAAAGTATTATTTCTGTGCTGCATTCATTTCCTATCATTACGTTTGACTGAACCCACGCAAAGTTTTATTCTGTGCTACATAATTTTTTCTCATCCATGCTCCTACTGATTAAAGAGATTGTTGATTGTAATAGCACCCAATGGTGATCATTGTATAAATATTAATAGTGTGATATCTAGATATTGTTCAAATTCATCAAAGTGTGATATATATATATTGTTCAAATCAATAAAATAAATCTTTTAAAACTTTGCAAAACAACCTTCTTCTTGGTTCAGTACGACCAGGGGGACTCAAAGAGAGGAGAGTGATATAAGGGTACATCATTCAGAAATAAAAGAATTTATAGACACAAATATATAATTAAGGGTTCCAGCTGTGCATGACACGCTAGACATTGACTTAGGTGGAGTGCTGGGTTGAAATCACTTACAAGATTGGGGGCTCGTCGAGGGATTTCTGAATCAGACACCCCACTTATGACAGCTTAATACAGTGTGCTAACTGACAGGGTACATTAATCCTGTTGGGCTATCACACTGTGTTACACTGTGAAAAGCACCCCTCAAAAGGGAACGCTCTAAGGAATCGGTCTGTTTTGCAAAAATAAAATAAACTTCTGTAAGTCAGGAAGGAAATTAAAATTTCCGGAATGGTGACTTTGGTAGAGATGAATATGGCTAAAGAACACCTTTTGCATACATTATTTGTAAGGGGTGAATGGACAGAGCAGGATCAGAATGTGTGGTTGCAGGCAATCACAGAACAGATCACTGCAACAGGGTCAGACACATGGCAAGACCAGGGTCCATTACATATGGCCCTGAGTGAACTATATATGGCCCCTAAGGCAAAGGAAGAGCAAAACAAGATTGCCAAAAAGCGGCATATCTGTACCTATATATTGGAGCCATACAGGATAAATAAGACGAGGGCCAAGATCTGGCAAACAGGCAACTACAGGCATTAGAAAAGGCCCAAACTGATCTGGACTCTTCTGAGCAGAGGCTGCAGAGGAAGCCAGGAGTCAGAAAATGAAAGTAGGCAGTACATAATTAAAATAAAAGAGGACATGGCTATCCTGCAGCAGGAAAAGGCAGAACAGGATACCAGAATGCTGGCCCTGCAGAAGGAGTACCAAGAAAGATTAGACTCCCTACTGCAGACCCAGAAAAAGCTGGAGCAACAAATACATTTCAACAGGGCATGCACAGAACAGGTAGTCACCCTGCAAAGCCACCTAGACAGAGAAAAGGAAGAGAGTAATAAAGTTATCCTGAAAGACCTGGACACCCAGGCAGAATTTGATGAAGAGCGCCAGAAAGCTGGTACACTTTAAAGACAGAGGAACAACCTGGCGGCACAGAGGCAGGCTCTTGCTCAGGAAAGGGGCACCTTAGGCCAGGAAGTCTGCTATTTAAAAGAGAAGCTGGAAGAACATCACCTGGCCAAAATTGTTAGAGCACACCAGGAGGGTGGAAGATGCTCTAGCAAGGAAGGACCAGGCCAGTATGGACTGGACTCAGGAGGTAACCCTCCTGCAGCAAAGACTAGCCCAGTACTCTAAAACAACACAAGAAGCACAGAGAGAAAATCAGGCTCTCTGTGAGAACAATGACAGGCTCCACAAGCAGGTAGCCATGCAAGAGGGATTGACAGAAACTAGTAAGGCCTTGATTGAGGAACAGAAAGCTCAGATTCTTGCATGGCAACAGGGATCAGGGGCTGACAGAGATGAGGTTCGCTGGGAAAGGGAAACACCTAAGCATAAACTCAGGAACCCTAGTACCAGAGGCCTTCACCTCGTCCAATCCCTGGACTCTCCCACCTCCATGTCCACTGGTGCACCATGAGCCAAGGGCCACAGGGATGGCAAATTTCAATCCAATCAGAAGTATGGGGCTCATAGATCAGCATCTCCCTGGAATGGATGGGCGGGCATCTGGGTATGGGTATCCAAGTACTGTGAAATTTAATGGGGAACTTCATGAGAGTAGGCCCACTAAGGGCATCCTAAAAGCCTCAGCCCAGCTAGGAAAGTGGGGGGGGGGGTACCCATCAAATCCTGGGAGCAAGGAGGAATCAGAATAATCCTCTGAGCGCCACAGGACACAGGAGACTAGGTCCCCACATTCTGCCAGCCATTCCCAGGCCCTCATAATCCAGAAGAGCCTAGAAGACCAGACGGGCACCTCTTGGAGCAGTGCCTCTGAGTCAGAGGAGGAGTGGACCAGGGTTACCCGAACCAAGAAGGCCAATAAGGCAAAAAAGGGCGTTGCTTAAGGACCCCTTAAAGCAAATCAAAGCGATAAGGAGCGTCATCACGCCCTATCATAAGAACGCAAAGTATTCTGTTTGGGATCACTTAGAGCTCCATGAGAAGATTTATGGAAACTTTCCATTTGAAGGACAGCCAAAGCTGTATTCAATATGTGAAATGGACCTTCTCACCAGAATACTCCAGCTTCTTTGCGGAGCTGGAGGACCAAAATCATTCTAGATGGTCCACCTATAGGGCGGCCATCTTGAAGCAATTTTCTGTCCATAGAAATCCTCAGGAGGCTCACAAGGCAGCCTACAACTTGCAATGTGGGGAGGATCAGGCCCCACAAGAATCTGTGCAGGAATTAAAGCGTGCCTTTGCGCAGACCACCAGAAGGGTGCGCATGGACAGCAAAGAATTTGTGAATACATTTTTCCACGCTCTACCCAAGTACATCATGACCCAGCTAGTGAGAGATTTTCATGAGAAAAGATCACTAGACTGGGTCATTGAACAGGCCACACAAATTTCTGAGGTGCAAAAGCCCATAGGAAACAAAATAACCCAAAAAGCCCCAAACCAACCAACACCCCTGCTGCTGTTAAGGTGGCAGAGGTGAAGGTTGCCCCCATTTTAGATATGGAGATGGGGGGCCTAAAAACCTGCCTGCACAAAATCAGAATAGTCCCAAGCCCAGAAGGCCCTCAGTCCAGTCACAGACATGGAGCCAAGGAGGTAGTCCCTCACTGCCTTGACTACACAAGTCCATGCTACAAGGGGAACAGACCCATCCTGGGTTATGTGTCACTCCTCCAGCCCAAGGGGGAGAATCCAACCAAACAGCAGCTAACCCAGGGAACTTCCCTCCTCACTTCCCCCAGGAGGGCAGAAATTCCCCAAATCCTGTTCAGAACTTCTTCCCCAGGCACCCGCAAAACTTCCCAAACCATCCATCCTTCTTTCCCCAATTTCCGCAGCCCAGACAACCTAATCCGGTAGAGGGGAGGCAAGGGTGGAGGGGTACCCACATTTTCCAAACCCGGGGTATTTTCAGAGAAGGGATAGCTACCCTTCCCGGGATCAGCCCAGGGGAGACAACAGAACCCCGTACCAGCCTGAACGGGTGTCACAGCAAGAGCGCCAGGTCCAAAACATGGCACAGGATCTGGGTCACATGTTGAGGGCTCAACAGAACCCTCAGATGAGCATGCTCGTGCAGAATGCCTCAAACTCCAGACCTGGTGCTCCAGAGCAATGATGGGGGAAGAACCCCAACAACCCACCGGTTCCCAGGGAGGAGGCACAAGGGGAAGAGCTTCCTTCCCCACTTGTAAAAATCCCCTGGAAACCCAGGAATCTGAACCAAAATCTCCAGCCCCCGAAAGTCTGCCACCCAAGGAGCAGAGGGGGGGGGTAGGAGAAACAAAGAACCCAAACAGACCCATTTTGAGGAGGAGGAAAAAATCATCCAATTTGAAGGAGAGGGATCCTCAGAGGATCCTGGGAAAAGGATCTTCTCCTTCAGAGATGGGGGAAGTCCTCCCAAAGAAAAATGGGTCCCAAAAGATCCAAATCCAGACTGGGGAGATGTGGGGACTGAGCTAGCGCCACCCATCATCGAACCCCAGAACCAACAGCATGAAAATCCCCTGGTTCAAACCCATCCTGGTGACTGCCTCCAAAAAGGTGGGGCGGCCCAGAACCAGAACCAGGGGACCCCAAAACTTCTCCCATATTTAGTTGCCACCTTTTCTTTTCAGATTCCCTAGACTACCCACAGAATTCTGCCCAAATCACCTCCCTATCAGTGTTCAAAACTAGAAAACAAACCCACCAGTTTTCAAAAATGTACATTATCTGTGCCCCCTTGAGGAGAAGGAGGGAAGATTCTATGCCCCGGTCCAAATACAGGGAAAGGGTACAATTTTGGCACTGGTGGACACTGGATCCCAAGCTAACCTTCTGTCCAAAAAGGCCTTTGATAAACTGAATTCGGGAAGGGGGGAGAATTACCAAATTCCTCTCACCCCTTTTCCTGCACAACTTCAGAACTTCGACGGGAAGGAAATTCCTGTTGAGGGACCTGTGGATTTGGACATTAAAATTGGGTGACACAAGGTGAAGCACCCGGTCATAGTTGTAACTCCAGATGGAACCTCTTGTTTACTAGGGAATGACTTCCTGCGAAGGTTGTCACCCCTAATAGATTGCATAAACAAGGTCCTCTGGACCCAGACTAACCGACCAATAAAATTAAAACAGAGCGTCAACCATGTTAGTTTAAACGGCACCTGCCACATGGTTGAACAAAAATCTGACCAAGTAGAATTTCACTTCCAGAACAACCAAATCCCAAACGTGGCAGTAATAGCAGTAGGACGACAAACTGGTGATGGAGTGTCCTCTCTATTTCTGAAAATCAACCTGCCTTCCAGTTTAAGATGGCATTCCACACTGGAAGGAAACACTCTGAAATTATTTACCAATCCACAATCAGACATTCCCACTCCTATAGTCCTGAAAGATGAGAAATCAGCTCAGAGCCTGGCTGATATTCAGCAAATTGGAGAGCAGTTGTTCAACCCTATTCAGTTAAATGAAGGGAGGACTCTGTTCTCGCCCGGGTGTGCGTGAACAACGGTAAGAGCTTCATCAGCGAAGCCATGTTCTGCAAACTCCCAAAAGATCCAACCACCTGTAAACTGATAGACATATGGGAAATGGATCTGGAAACACCCAATTCCAAACATCTCCTGCCAAGCAGGTGTATGCTCAAAATCTCCATAGGCAACAAGAGCATAGTCCATAATTGTTGGGTCGTGCGAGACATCAATGCCGCCGTTTACTTAGGCAGTGACATTCTCAATCAGTTTGCCATTAGTTTGGACCTAATAAACTTCAAAGCTTGGTCCCAATTAGCAGATAATCCCATGGGCTTTGATATCCCAGAAAAGAATTTAGGTCAGCTCAACTGCTGCCTTATGCAGTTGAAATTCAGATTGGAGAGGAAGTCACCATCTCAGAAAGGACCCGAAAATTCTCCCTGGAAGTGAAAGTGAAAAGAGTACAGAAATTGAAAATCCCTGATGCCTATATTCATCTAAATGCTTCTATCCAACAGCAAGGGTTGGGGGTGAACCCAACACCACTAGTCAATATAGAACATGACACCATTCCAATAGAGGTGGATAACAGTGACTTAAAGAGTATGGCTCTAGCCGCAGACACCATTATTGGAATGGCGGTTGTTGACCGACATTTTTCCATAGATTTAGGTAATGACTGTTAGGACCACTCCCCAAGGACTGTTTTGACAGTGATAGTAATGACAGCACAACACCAGACAGGATCTTTACCCGGCATGGGGGGAACTTCCCAGTGTACACTTTCTGGCCTTATGGTAAGGAAGATGTGACCTGTGACTTCAGGAGGGATGAGGTGATTCTCCAAGTCCGCAAGGACTGCCTTCCCCAACTGAAGCCACCAGTCCAAATCAGCACTTTTACCAGGGACTTCTCCACCCAGCTGGAGAAGGCCGCTGAGATAGCCAAACCAGAAGTCTTTCCAGGCTTCAAACAGATGGTTGAAGAGACAGTCAACCTAGCTGATGCCTGTGAGACTCTGGAGCAGAAGCAAAAAGTGAAACAAGTTTTCTTGGATTTTCAAGATCTCTTTTCGGTGGACTCATATGACTGTGGTCGCACCGACATCCACACAACAACAATTCCCACGGACCCTGGCATGACTCCAGTGTTTGTGAAGCAATATCGCTTGCCTCTCGCATCAATGGAGTCCCTTACTGAAATCATTAAGAACCTTGTGTCCCGTGGGATAATCCGTCCAGTCCACAGCACCTTCAATAATCCGGTGCTGGGGATTTTGAAGCCAAACGGCCAGTGGAGACTCTGCGCCGACCTTAGGGAGCTCAACAAACGGGTCCATATTTCCCGATGGCCTCTTCCCTACATTGACCAAGGGCTGGCCCAGATCTAGGGGTCATAGGTATTCACTGCAATAGACCTGACCAATGGGTACTGGACTGTACCTGTCAGTAGGGAGGACCAATACAAGCTGGCTTTCACCTTTGGGGGGCAGCAGTACACATGGACCCAGACTCCCTTCGGATACATGAACTCTGTCAATGAATTCAACATTTTTCTACATAAGGCCATGCCCGACTTGTGTGAAAGGGGTAACCTGGCTTATGTAGATGATGTTCTCATCAAAAGCTCAACTGTGGAGGAACACATAGCAGAGATCCTTTATGTTCTGACACAGTTGAGGGCTGCCGGAGCAAAACTTTCCTTTCAAAAGGCACAGTGGTGTAGAACCCGTGTTAATTTCTTGGGGCATGAGATTACTCCTCAGGGTCTCTGTCCCCAGGAAAAGAAAGTGGAAGCACTTCAGAAATTAAAAGACCCCACAACTCTGCGGGATCTAAGGAGCCTCCTTGGACTGATTAATTACAGCAGAAAGTTCATTGAGGACTACGCAGAGATCACAAAACCCCTGATCCATCTTTTTAAGGGGGGATCAAGTGGGAGTGGGGTCCAGAACAAACCGAGGCAGTAAGACAACTCAAGAGAAGCCTCTCACAAGCGTCTTGCCTAGCTTACCCTGTCAAAAACAAGGAGTTCTTCTTGGAGACAGGGTTCTCAAATACATGCTTGACTGCAGTATTATACCAAAAGCATGACAAGGTCAATAAAGTAATCTCCTATGCGAGCAAAACTTTATCCTCTGTGGAGCCTCTGTAATATCTCCAACGTGACAGAATCTGGGCCGGAAATGTAAGTAATTCCTGAATTTCTTCCTGGATTCTGTCAATGCAAGGCTTTCCTGTGGAGGTCAGATATGGCCAAAACAAGAAGAGTCCCATCGCGCAAGTTCTAGCTGACTTGCATGATTGTGCCAGAGAAAACTGTCTCGAGGACAAAAGTCTAAAAATCAAGGACAACATGGAGGCAACCCTCAATTCCCCACACAAAGTCTTTGAAGAAGACAAGTGTGAGGGTATGCCCACTGTCTATGTGGATGGATGTTCCTACCATGTTGACAACAACGGGGAAAAAGAACCTGTGGCCGGTGTAAGGAATGCATGGGTGAATGAGACCCCATAACCCTCCACTGGGTACAAGATTGGTCCCCGAAGTAGTCAAGTAGCAGAGTTGATGGCTGTGCATCAAGCCATCCTCACTGCTGCCCAACATCAACTCCACAAACTGGTCATAATCACAGATTCGGATTATGTACGGAACGTGTTTGTGGAGCACCTGGTTAATTGGAAAACCAGAGGCATGCTATATGCTAACAACAAACCATTGAAACATGGAAAATTAATTCAAAATATTGATGATCTGGTCACCTCGAATGGGATGACGATCTACTGGAAAAAGATCAAGGGTCATTCCAAAGTAGAGGGACCAGACAAAACTGGAAATGACTTAGCTGATCAGGTGGCCAAAACCAGAGCCATCCAAGGCAATCTACTTGAGATCGAGTCCCAGTTGGGGGAAATCCAGGACACTGCCATCACTAGGTCCCAAACAAATGCTCACAATGAACTCTCAACTGCACAATGGAGTAAGGAGGCCCCAGATGCGGATTTGATTACAGCTCAAAACGGGGATCCAATAATTGGTAAGTTTTATCAGCACATTGAGGACCCTGAGAACTTTCCCCTGACGGATACCTATTACATAGGGAAAGAGGACCTCAGAGTGTTGATGAAATGTCCAAAAATGTTCCGAATCCAAGACGGTTTGTTGGTAAGGAGATCCCTAGCTGGCCATGATCAGTGGGTGGTCCCTACCTCATTCCGAAGCCTGATGTTAAGTCACGCCCATGATGCGGCCACACGCGGTCATAGGGGGTTTCATACAACACTTGAAATCTTAAGAGAGGTTGCATACTGGCCACACATGGGGCAGGACCTCGACCAATACTTGAAGGGGTGTCTTGTGAGTGCACAATTTCAGCCAACATCCCTCACACACCGTGCAACTCTCCAAAAGAGGGGGATGACACTGCCTTGGTCAGATTTACAAGTCGATGATATCGGGCCTGTGATTCGCTCCTCTAGAGGGAACAAGTGCATGCTGGCCATGACATGCTTGTTTACTAAATCGGTGGAATGTCTCCCGGCCCCAAATTGCAAGGCAGAAACAGCAGCTGCCCTGATGATCAACCACTTCTTCTCGCTTTTTGGACTACCCCAAAGGATCGAGTCAGACCGAGGTAGCCACTTCACTAGCGAAGTAATGACAAAGATGTGGGAGATACTTTTGGTCAAAAGGAAGCTACACATTACTTACCGGCTAGCCTCTAGTGGTGCAGTAGAGAGATACAACGAGACAATTGTGAGCATATTAAAAAAGTTTGTGGCAGATTCTGGGCCAAGATGGGATATTCGATTACCTCTTGTCCTAATGGCCATCAGATCTACCCCTTCATCTGCAACTAAAACGTCACCGTTTGAGCTGATGACTGGACGCAGGATGGTGCTTCCCCAGCATCTGCTCTACAGAACCCAGGAGCAGACATTGATCAATGCCTCCACAACTCATGAGTATGTTGAAAATCTAAGAAAACACCTTCAACATGCTTTTGCCTATGCTCAGTGAAATCTAGAAAGATCTGCAGGCAGCATGAACACCCACTATGACTTAACGACTACTAGAAAAGAATACAATGTAGGAGACCGGGTCTACTTATCCAATTTCCAAAGGAACCAGGCCAAACAGCGCAAATTTTTGCCTACCCGGAGGGGTCCTTTTGAAATTGTAGACAAAATCTCACCAATCACCTACAAAATCCACATCCCCAAAGGCAGTTTGGCAGAGGGGGAAGATAAGTGGGCCCATATTAACCAACTAAAGTGTTGCCATTCTAGGCACACTCTCCAGCAACTGAAGGAGTCTTCTGAAATCCCAGAGGGGGTCACTCCAGCTCCCTAGAATTCCCACTATAAAAAATATTCCATCTATATAGACAATAAATTGCCAATAGAAAATGGTGTCCTGATTTGTCAAAATTTATGTGTCCTCACCACTACATTAATAGTGGTGGGGAAATGTCTACAAATATGTTTTTGCTTTGTCATCCTAGAATTGGAAACAATGGAGACTAAAAGCAAGGAGAACCACCCAGGGACCAGAAGGAAAGATCCAAGGGGCCCGGGGTATCGTTCCATACTCACATCCGGACTGGGTGAGGAGAACTGGTCGATCCACCCCTGATGGAAGAAAAGATGATGAACCTTGCCATTTTTGGAACCAAAAGAAAAGAGACTGATCATCCCAGTCTTGCGACTTCCCATTTATGGGTGATCAACGCCAAATTTCAAGGGGGGGCTTGTAGGATGTTCTGACCCACTAGGCTTTGCCCTGCAACATCACTGTGTGCTGTTTTCATCAGAAACAACAGAATGGCCGCCAAAAAGCTATATGAGCTAAAAATCTCTGAGAAGTGCACAGGGAAACCTGAAAAATAGACCGCCAATCTATTTTGCCTATGTCAATGGTAGAACAGGAGACCACACTACCAAAACCTGTCATTGGGCTGCCCACAGAGTGAAATGGAATTACCTGAAAAGGCAGGGCTGCATTGCCAGAAAAACCCAGAAGTGCTTTAAAATCAGATTTTCCTTGGCTGTTGAAAGTGAAAAATCATGGTTCCCAGAAAAGATCCAAAATTCTTGTTGGGTGTTAAACAACACTTTATTTAAGGAATCCCCTTAAGCATAACATCAGGAGAAGCACCTTTCATCATAAGAAAATCCACATTCAAAAAGATGCTTGCCTGGAAATATATGTCAGAATATTGGCGCAGTACCACCCCTCGCCTGTGTCAAAGCTGTCATTTACTTATACTGTTAGTTAAACTTGTACATTAAAATGGAATTGTGGAAATGAAGAGACTTGCCATCAAAAGCAATATAGGTTGCTACAATTCAATCTCTATGTTTGAAAAAGACTGGAATTATGAGATCTTTGGGTATATTGGTTGAAAATGTAAGTTTATTTAGAAAAGACAATTTTAAACAAGTGGTTGTTATGTGTTGAACATATACACGAGAAGTCTCTGCTGCAGCTTCTAAAACCTTTATTAATACAGGTTCAATATCCAAGGGAGAACGGCCCTCAGCAAGAGCAGCACAACAGTCCTCCTCCCTTCTTCACAATCTCCCTTCAGCAGTCTAGAACCTAGAACCTCTAACAGTGAGTAGCATCTAGATTCTACCGTCACCAAGGGTTGTAAGATGCACTGTGTTCAGCTGCATGCATAATAAGTAATAACTTGGATAGATTACACAATGAGATGTACAGTGGATAGTATAGCATGTTACAAATCCTAACACCTCCTCTCCTTAACCATAAAATACAAAAATGTACAACTTATAATAATTCACTTACATACTGAAAATTGAAAAGATTACACAATAAGATGCAAAGTGAATACAATGTTGCGATGTAGTAATAAATTACACTGTAAATGTAGTACTTATCCTAGAACACCTAAATGAATTTCAAAGCATTAACTGGCTTTCACTCATCCTCTCCCACTTCCACTCATGCACTTCTCCTTGACTGGCCTGAAAAGGGCCACTCTCTCCTTGTTCCAAATGCCACCTCCATTGACTAACACCAAAGGACCTAAGTCCTTAACAACCTGTTTGGGCTCGGAAAATAACGAGGCCTCTTTGCGCACTTTGGTGGGAAGTTTGACTTTGATCCAGTCACCCTCCTCAACTTTGAATTCTCTACAGCAATTCTTTTGATCATATTGCTCTTTAGATTTGGCCCCAGATTGAAGAATCTTCCCTCTCATATTCTCCAGATCTACTCCGATAAGCTTGGACCTACCCATCCAACCAGGACATATGTGAGAATTGGGCTTTCTTCCTCATAGCACCTCAAATGTGGATACCCCTGTGACACTGTGGGGGGCTAGCCTGTACTGGAATGTTCTTTCCATCACTGTCCTTATCCAATCGCCAGTGGCAACAGCAATCCTAATGGCCTCCATAAGAGTTCTGTTGAAGCGTTCTACACACTCATTACTCTGGGGGTGGTCTAAGGGCGTGTTAACTTCTACTATTCCATGTCTACTCAAAAACTCTTTCAATTCCATGGACACTAATTGGGAACCATTGTCAGATAAGCATTTACTGGGAAATCCTTCTCTCCAGAATAACTGTTCCATAAATGTTATAATATTGCTGCTGGAAATGTCTTTTAATACACAAACCTCAGGCCATTTCGACCATAAACCCATGAACACCAACAAGTAACTGTCTCTTCCACATCCAATGTCAAATGGTCCCAAAAGATCTAAAGCAATCTCATCCCATGGTACTCAAGGGCATTCCCTCACTATCATGGGCACCTTCTGTACTCTGAGCCCTTTATTACCTTCAACACATTCCGTGCAATCTTTGACCTGTTCCTCTGTATCTTTGTCAACTCCAGGCCACCAAAACTCTGACCTCACCAACCCTTTTGTTCTTGCAAGACCCAAGTGACCAACATGGGCCAAATCTATTGTCACTTTTCTCATTCTGGATGGTGCCACCATCTGATGTCCCCTATGTAAATAGCCATTCTGAGCCCATAGTTCTTCCTTCACTTTAGAAAATCCACACAAATCACCACTATAATTCTTCACTTTCCCATCCATCACCAATGTCAACAGTTTTTGATAAACGGTATCTTCACTATCAGCAGTGTCCCATTCATTCTTTTTTAATGTCTTATGCACTTGAAATATCTCCACACTCTCCTCAGAACACGATTTGTTGAAACCTGTTTGTGCTTCCCTTTGCACCGATCTGGATAAGGCATCTGCAACCACATTGGTCTCACCATTGACATGAAGCATGGTAAATTGTAAACCCTGCAGAGCCGTTACCCACTTCATGATGTGCCTTGATACACCTTCCAAACCACCTTTAGTGAAAATCCCAACCAAAGGCTTATGGTCCGTGCAAATCGTGAACTCTCTGCCCCACAGAAACCTTTTAAACTTTCCTACCCCCCAGACACATGCCAGGGCTTCCTTTTCTACAATGGAATAGCTACCTTCTGGTCCCTTCAGTGATCTGGATGCGAATGCCACCGTATGTAAACCAAAATGATCTTCCTGCATGAGCGCAGCACCCATGCCATAGTCACTGGCATCCACAAAAAGCAAAGTATGTTTCCCTTCCGCAAAAATCCTCAGTATAGGTGCATTAACAATGGACAATTGTATTCTCTCAAATTCTTCCTTGCAGTGATCATTCCATTTAAAGACAACTCCCTTGCATGTAAGCATTCTCATGTTCCTTGACATTTCCGATAGACCTCTAATACTTAGATTACCTCTTAGATTACCTCTAATTACCATAGAATTCTACTAGACCAAGGAAAGACAAAACATCTCCCTTTGACTTGGGTGCTTCCATCCTCCTTATAGCTTCTATGGCTTCCTCTTTGAGCTTAACACCCTCCCCTGTAATCTCATGGCCTAAATAAACCACTTTGTTTGCCATGAAAATACACTTTTCTAAAACTACTGTGAGATCTGCTTCTTTCAAAAAGTCTAATACTTTCTTTAGTCGTTCATCGTGTTTGTCTTCATTGCTTCCACACACAAGAACATCATCTTGATAGCACATAACGCCTCTCTCTCCCCCAAGCAATCTGCATTATACTCTGAAAGACATTGGCTGCCGAAACCAACCCAAATGACATACGAACACATCTAAATAGCCCAATTGGTGTGATAAAGGCTGTGAGATCCCTAGAATCAGCATGTAACTCTACTTGATGGTAGGCCGACTTTAAGTCTAGGATGGAAAACACTTTAGAGCCAGATACTCCCACCAATAGGTCCTCTATTCTAGGTTAGGGAAATCTGTCCGCTACCACCATACTATTCAAATGCCTAAGATCGATGCATAATCTCAATGATCCATTGGTTTTCTTGACCACCACTATGGGACTAACCCACTCTGATGCATCAATCCTTTCAATCACTCCATCACCTTCCATCCTCTTCAATTCCTTTTCTACATCCTCTTTGAGAGCCAGGGGAATGGTACGCAATTTTGCAATCTTGGGGATGGCACCCTTTTTTAATCGAATTTTGTGGACAAACCCCTTCAAACACACCAACTTGCTAGGGGCGGGATCTAAATGTACATCAGTGGTGCCTTCACTCTTCACAGACAATACTTGTTCTGGATGGCTCGCCTCAAGCCTTATCTTCAATTCAGCTTGGTCGCTCCACAAAAGCAACTCTCCCCCTCTATTGGTAACATATATGGTCCCTGTAGATTGCCTGTCTTTAAATTGTAGTTCAGCTCCAAAACTTCCTATGATCTCTATAGGAACATTTCGATATGCATTTGCTCTGACAGAATTCTCCCACAGCGTGCAACAATCAAACTTCTCTTTCCACACTTGTACACTTATCAATGTGTAATCTGCTCCACTATCTATAAGCATTGACACTGGCACTCCTCGGACTAACACAATGGCATAAGGCTTTTTTCTTTTTTATCTTGTCATCAATGGCATTCACAGAAAACACTACTTCTCTACCATTTTCACTGTAGGGATCATCCTCGTAATCTGCATTGACCTCATGTACTTGACTTGAATTAGAGTTAAAGTTTCTACAACAGCGGGCAATATGCCCTCTCATACCACAGTCAATGCATATAATATGTATTGCAAAACACTCTTTATCAGACGCTAGATGTGACATAATCCCACATCTATAACACCTCCTTCCTGGAGGACCACTGGACGGTCCAGTCTCCATAAAATTTCTAAAAGTATTTCTCTTCTCAGACATTCCTCTGACATCTTTTACTGGTGCCCATTGTCGACCCCAGCCTCTGCCAGCAGAAGGTTTATTTTCCTGGCGATCTTCAAATCTCTTTTGCACATGTGTAGAATGCCTAGGAGGCCCTGCACCTTGTCTTTTGGTAACTTTCAACACCTTTTGGATTGCCCCTTCACTGTCCTCTGACTTGGCTCTTTCATTAGTCACAGTGTCTGCTTGAAGCAATTTTATACACTTGTCTGTGTGCTCCACAGTTTTTGCAATCTCAATGGCCCTGTCCAAAGTGGGGTTCCTTTCTTTCCATAGCTCATTCCTGATATTGTCATTGGAGCATTTGAACATTAACTGATACCTTAGATGCTCATCTTGACAATGATCAAACCTGCATTTAACTGCTAAGCCCCTCAAGGCTGTGATAAAGTCTTCAATGCTCTCTCCACACTTTTGACTTCTTGTTGCAAATGTATACCTCTCCAGTATAATGTTCTCCTCTATGCAGTAATGCCTATCCAATTTTGCCAATGTTCTCTCATAGGGGCCTCCATCAGGAATGTCAACAGGTTCTGGCACTTTTTTTAAGACCTCCTGTCCTGCAGTCCCTAAACAATGAAATAATAATGCCTCCTTGCGCTCATTGGAGAAATTGGCACCAAATACTGCCAGTGCATATTTATGGAAACCCTCTTTCCAATCTGCCCAGCATACCCTGGGCTCACCAGGTGTAGACAGGAAGAAAATTGGAGCAGGCACGTTAGCCATGTCTTTGGCTGCCACTCAGGTCAATGTCACTTCCCCTACAGGAGCAATTGCTGTGAACAACCAAACCGCCCCCTCAAAACCATGCACTTAGATGCTGGAGGCTTTCAACGCTCAGCAGTCACTCACCCATACTGTGCTACCATTTCAGACCGTCCATGCCCAGATCAGCTGAGATTGCTTCGTTCCTTCATATAACGATGTCCTTGCAGGTCGGACAAAAGGAGGAAAAGGAAAGAAAAAAAATGAAGCCAAGATGGCCACTACACCGTTGGGTCCTTTCCTCTCGGACCGTGATGCCGTGCGGCTGCACAGTAAACAAACACTCTAATCCAAGATGGCCACCACGCTGTTGGGTCCTTTCCTCTCGGACCGTAATGACGTGCAACTGCGAAGAGTCATCTGTGACGTCACGGGCGCCTCCTACATGCACCACAAACCTCAAAAGTAAACAACGCGTAGCACACGCTTATCACAAACTGCCGTGGCGGCAAATATCCAAAATGCCGAAATATTCGATCACACTGCTACAACTGTGAGCTCAAGGAGCAGTGCCGATGAGTCCAATGCAGTATCAGGTCTGTGGTTGTAGTCCTTACTTCCACTGCTAGCTGTCCAAGTCACACCAAGTCAGATCTGTTGACACATTCAGTTCACCCTGTGGCTCGTTGTCCGTGACTTTCTCCGTATCGGAGGCAACAGAAGGTTCATGAACACGTTACAATCCCTGAGTGCGGCACTCTCCTTAACATCGCCGGGGCCATCTCCCTGGAGCTCCATCCTCGTTGCCAACTGTTATGTGTTGAACATATGCACGGGAAGTCTCTGCGGCAGCTTCTAAAACCTTTATTAATACAGGTTCAATATCCAAGTAAGAACGGCCCCCAGCAAGAGCAGCACAACCGTCCTCCTCCTTTCTCCACAATCTCCCTTCAGCACTCTAGAACCTACAACCTCTAACAGTGAGTAGCATCTAGATTCTACCGTCACCAAGGGTTGTAAGATGCACTGTGTTCAGCTGCATGCATAAGAAGTAATAACTTGGATAGATTACACAATGAGATGTACAGTGGATAGTATAGCATGTTAGACATCCTAACAGTGGTTTTAAAAGTGAACTAATGTAAGCCCTAGTACTTCAAAGGCACATTCCACAGTTTGCTCCAAACAAAGGCATCTTCCCCCTTTGTCGGAATAAAAAAGTATATGCGCCTCCTATTGTAATAAATATATTAATATTGGCCTACGCCAAGCTGCTCGAAAGTCATTTGCAAGATCTGTGTTACAAGGTCCTGACCTTTAATCTCTGTAGGCCGCCATTTTAGGTCAAACCACCATTTTAGGATTTATGTGGAAAAGTCACCCTGTGAGCTAAAATGGTGGACAATGTCATTGCAAAATACAACATGGCCGTCTTGACCTCTATACATCGCTAATGTGTAATCTGCCTGCAGGCTACTTGTCAAGGTCATGAACTGAGACCTCGTCCCACGTTGACCTATGTATAAAAGGATTACTCGCGCAAGTAAACCAATCCACGAGTATGTATTATGATAATGTATTTACACATTGGACAAAGATCATCTGTTTTACTATGTTGTATTGATGTTTAAGAAGACCTGCAATACGAAACTTAGAATACAAAGTTAATGCATACGCTTATTGTTACATGTAATAAAGAATGAACCAGTTAGATGCAGTTATTTGAGATTCGGCAACAAACCCTAGAATTGGTGATGTATAAAGTACAATATTAACCCGAAGAGGGGTTGGCCATAGCGCTCACAAAATGTATAAAAAGCGAATGCATTCTAATGTACAGTCTCTCACTGAACACACTGAGCCACGCTGGAGTTCGTTGTGTTGTACTGAGGGCCGATAGCTATCTGACTTTGCACTGTTTTGTAATTGTATTCGATAGAGAATAAAGTACTTTGTATTTTCCTTTGAAACCTGTGTTTGGTGTATTTCCTTTTGGGGTACTCAGCCTCAATATTTTGTTTCCGTTTTCACAGTTGGCGCCCGAATAGGGACCCTCAAGATTGATGCCGGATTGTTGAAGGTTGACACTTGCTATCGGACCGGGATCGGACAGTGTACAAAAGTAAGGGGCCCCTGGATGAGACGCGACACCTCAGCAGCGATGCACGATCCGATCCCTGGACAACTAGCCTGTGGTCTTAGACAGCATCTTGACGAGGGTCCACTTATCGAGGCGGGCAGATTTGCTGAAATCACCATACACGAGGTAAGATTAGTTAGGTAAGATTCTTAGAAGTACCGATCGGTCCTCCTTAGGTTTGGCCAGGTGAGTCGTGACCTGATTCCTAATTTAACCCTGGCAATTTGAATTTTGGCGCATTGTATCTGCAGACATAATTATTGACCAGGTAACACCAAGAATTTGAGATATGCCTGGTAAATTGTCTACCTGCTTTAGGGCATTATTCCGGAGTGATAGACAATCTTTGGAATTTAGCCGTCCGGCACCACAGGAGGGGTCACCGGCATGCACTATGTACTGTAAGCATGGCATTGGAAGTATAGTATTTAATGATATTTAGCACAGACAAACCAGACATACCTCCGAACTTCAGTGGCCAATCAATGGTAGTTTTGAGATCCCTCGCATTCAATATTTGGAGTCAGTATTGTTAAAGAAAAAGGCTAGACCTGCAGCATTTGATGTTTTACAGAATTGGAAAAAAGAAGTGTTACAACAGCTTAAGAGTAGAGAAAAACATGCGCGCCGTCATAAGACGGCTGCCGAAAAAGCATTATTATATGATCAGGATAAACAGGCTGAGTCGGCTAAAAATATGGAAAGGGCTTTTTCACTTGGTATTCAGAAGATCTATCCTTCCAAAGATCTCCATGATTCTGATGAGTTTTTTGAGAAAATATTAAATGAACAAAGGCCTGGTGCCTCTGTGCCACCTCCGTATGTTCCTCTTCCTGCTGCGGTACCTTTTCCTGCTGTTATTCCTACCCTTCCTGCTCAACATGTTGTTCCTATTCCTTTGACTGTTGTTCCTCCACCTGCTCCTCTGCCTCTTCCTGTCGCACCAGTTATAGCTCCTCCATCGAATTTGCCTATCCCCTCTCTTCCAAGTGGTCTTGGGCCGCTTGTAATCGATCATGGTGCAGGCTCGAAGGTTGTCACTCTTAGTACTGTACCACCGGAGAAGAAACATGAGTTAATTGCATGGGCTAAACATTGTATGGAGAAGGATGATCAGGCTATTGTTTTTTCCACACTTTCTAATACGGATAATTTTCCTGAGAAAAATGTTTTTATTGAAGGTTTGGGGATTCAGTTATGTATAATGTGGGGAAGATTAAATAATACGGATGTTCCGCAAGGGTTAAAGGATCTAAATACTTTAGCACTTTCCAGAGATACTGTGGAGAAGGTAAATGAGCATGTTGAAAGGCTATTTGAATATAGAAAGGAGTTAGAAAGGATACGGAATGAGGATGATGAAGAGGAAAGTATGTATGTACAGAAACGGTACCTTCTGTGTCGTAAACCGATATCGGAGGAAATGTGAATTTGTAAGAAAGATGCGATTAGATGGATTTCAGACATATCGATAACTCCAGTTGAGGTATATGACACATATAGTCAATATACGTTGGAAATGCAGAGAAAAGTGATACAGGTAATGATAGAGTACCTGCAAGATAAATGTGTAAAGAGGAAGATTAGTTGTCCCACAGAGTTATTGAATATTTATAAAAGAGTTTTTTCGTTTGACACTTCTTCGACTGCTTTAGGGCTCGATTTGGCTCTGTTGCTTAGTAAGCGTTCGGAGTTGCCTACATCTCAGTTGCCTATGAGAGAGGTTCCTCTGATATTTGTCCCAAAGGTTGAGGTTGCAGCCGATTCTGCACGAGGTATAGTCGCTGTGGACATTCCCGCACATTATGTATCAAAGTTTGTTCACGTCCCGTTTTCACGACAGGAAGTGAACACCATTAGACAGTCTATTACTGATATTAGGAAAAATCCGACAGGGTTCTATAAAGAGATGTAATCTGTTTTGCAATCCTCAGTGTTCACCTGGGTGACATTGATTTGTTGTTTCCAGTACTCCTGCCCGTAGATTTATGGAAACAAGTTAGAACTATTGACGATGTACCTGGGTTGGGAGATACATGGGCAAATTTAACTAGAGTCGATGGGGAAAGGCCAGCTGGTGAAAGACCACAGCAGGTGATATTAACCTTGCCTGATAGAATCATTGCTAAATTAAAAACCATATTCCTGAAAAAAGAATTATATGGGACAAGCTTACGGCCTGTGTCCAAGGAAAGTCTGAGGGTGCTACCGAGTTCTTTAATCGGTTCGAACAGGTATTTTCGGATTTCAGTGGACAAGACTTAGGCACAGAGTCTGGGAAAAGGTTATTTGTGGACAAATTTATACGTGGATTGCTGCCTGACATCCAGTCACAGATTATGTCCTCTGAGAGCGCTTGGCAGGCAAAATCGCAATCAGAAGTACTGCATATGGCTCAGTATTATGAAAATCATGTCAACAATGAAAAAGATAGGATTGAAAAACGGAAAGGTGATTTAAAAACAAAGGTGCTATTGCAGCAAATTGTTAGAGGCCCCAGAGGGGGTAACTCTCAGGTTAGAGGTCAGTATGTCCCACAGGGGAATGTGCCCTTGGGTCCTGTGAACATTAATCAATGTGCTTATTGTCGACGAGAGGGTCATTGGCAAGCACAATGCCCCGTCCTTCAACAGAGGTCGAATAATAACATGGGTAGGTGATCTAGAGGTCGCCCGGGCGTATGGGGCCCTGGTAGAGGTCAGTTCACACAGGACCCTCAACAACCTTTTTCACAGGACAATCAGACTCATATTCGATCACCCTTCCGCAGCATATTTGTCTGAAGAGCTTCCTTTTGACAATATTTTGTTTCGTTAGGATTGCCCGAAGTAGGGTTTGGAACCTACACCTATTCCTTTCAATCAGAAAGGTCCCTACGTTGAAATGATAGTGGGAAATAGGAAACATCAGTTTTTGATAGACACAGGAGCGCAGAAGTGTTCCATTGATCGTTCACGGGTTCCAAAGGTTCCACTGTCAGGGCAAACCAATGTTTCTGTAGGGTTTTCCGGTACTCCAGTTATTTGTCCGGTCTCTATGCCAGTACCTATTTCTTTGGGTCCTTTTACGGACCAGTGTCCTTTACTATTGACCTCGGATTGCGGGGAAAACTTGCTGGGATTGAACTTGAAAAAATAATTAAATGCAACGTTTTATTGTTCTTCTGATGGAGTACGCTTGACAATTTCACCGCATCAATCTTCCACCTCGCAATTTCTGACTAGACCTTTGCCTCCAGAATTCATTGATGTACCAGAGAGCTTATGGGCTGTACGACGGCAATGATGTCGGTGTTTTGCAGATTGAGCCTGTTAAGATAGTTTTGAAACATGAAATTGAGCTGCCAGCATTCCCCAGTATAAGATTTCGGTTGAGGGCGAGCGAGCTTTGAAATGTATTGTTTCTGATTTTGTGCACCGTGGTGTGATTGAAGAAATCTCAGGAAGTTTGTGTAATAGTCCGATTTTACCCGTGTACAAGAAAGGCGATAATGTAATTCCATTCCGTTTTATAATTGATTTACGTGCCATTAATAAAGTTGTGACACCACAGTTTCCAATTGTGCCTGATGTGACAACGATCTTAACCATGATTCCAGCTACAGATACTTACTTTAGTGTTGTGGACCTAAAGAATGTGTTCTTTAGTATTCCTATACACAAGGATAGTAGATATTTGTTCGCCTTCACCTTAGGGGGTTTACATTTACTCATGCACCTCAAGGGTACACAGAGAGTCATAGTATTTATAGTAGGGGTTTGAAAGAACAACTTGATGCCCTTGAATTACCCTCTACTTGTACTTTGCTTCAGTACGTTGACGATTTGCTTCTGGCTGCAGACTCTGAGAGTGCCTGTAAGGAGGGCACCGTGTTACTACTTATTCATCTAGCTAAGCATGGTCACAAAGCTTTGCTTAAGAAATTTCAATATTGTTGCCAGGAGGTCGCCTATTTAGGCTATCTCCTGTCAAAGGAGGGAAGAAGATTGACACCTGAAAGAATAAAACACATTTATGGTATGTCTGTCCCAAATACGCAGAAGGAAGTTAGGGCCTTGATAGGAATGACTTCTTACTGTAGGTTGTGGATCCCAAATTTTTCACTAATGATAAAACCGATGTTGGCCTTGACGAAGAAGGGCATTTCTTCGCCGTTGCCATGGACTTCGGAACACCAGCAATAGTTTGACTTTCTTAAGACTGCATTATGCTCTGCACCAGTTTTGGGCACAACAAACTATGAAAAGGCCTTCGTATTGTTTGTGCATGAACGTGATGGATGTGCTTTGGCTGTATTAACGCAGGAGCATGGAGGGAAGAATAGGCCGTGCGGTTACTATTCCTCTGCCCTTGATCCTGTAGCATGCGCTTTGCCAAGATGTTTGCGCGCTGTCGCTGCTGCTGCTGCGTCTGTAAAACAGAGTGAGGGAATGGTCCTAGGCCTTGATTTGACCCTGATGGTGCCTCACTCTGTAGATGTTCTATTGAACCGAACTCAAACGCAACACCTCACTTCCGCACGGTTGACGAGATACGAATTGATCTTGTTTGCCCCTCACATTCAAATTAGGAGGTGTTGTGTTCTTAATCCGGCTGAACTCCTACCTTTCCCGCAAGATTTTACTTGCGGCGATGAAGATTCACATGATTGTTTGTACACGACCGAGCAAGAAACAAAGGGCAGGATTGATTTGAAAGATACCCCTTTGGATAATCCGCAAGGAGAGCTGTTTTGTGACAGCTCCTGCTTTAAACTTCCAGATGGTACATCCACAGCCGCTTATGCAATCACTACCTTAAGCAAGGTCGTGGAGACTAAGAGAATTCCACATAATTCTGCGCAGGCTGCAGAGATTATAGCCTTAACCCGAGCTTGTGAACTTTCCGAAGTGCTTGCAGTGAATATATATACTGATAGTCAGTATGCCTTTGAGGTGGTAATGGGGAGACCTGCCAATATCTGGAATTTGCCAAAATGTCGAAAGTTAAGAGGTATTGAAAATGTATTACTTTCAGATTATTGTAGCCAATTGACTAAAAACCTGTATTTGATTTACCATCAGGTATGAGAGGCCTTACCTGTGTGGTATGAAGGCCCGGGCCACGGCATACGACCCGGAAGCTGGGTGCTCACTAAGTCATTTGAGCGCACGTCCTGCTTGCGCCTCGCTGGCGTGGGCCGTTCCAGGTCTTGTTGGTCACCCAAACAGCGGTGCGGGTAGCTGGCCGAAAGAATTGGATCCACGCGTCACACATCAAGAAACTTCCTCACCCTGTGCCACATGTTACAGAAGAAGCAGAACCCCTTGCTGATACTGCAACCAATGATCCCAAAGCAGTAAACAGCACCGAGAGTGTATCAGAGAATATCTCTAAGCCCAAGAGGCTTGGGGAAGCTGACATTTTGTTTCCACACTCTCCACCGATTTTGCACCCGGGAGCGGCTGTTTCAAACGCAGCCCCTTCGTTTGTCCCGGATACATTGCTTCCAACGGGAAGTGACGACAGATTGCTTCCGGATCAATCAGTACCAGGAAAAACCAGATACCACGTGCGTCCAAGAAAATAGACACACGGCACAGTTCGACTGTGCATTCAAGGAAGGAAAAGAATCATCAAGGGCTTGTTTTTGCCCAAATTTGACAAAGGGCATTCTGTTGGCTAGGGTTTTGGAAGGACACAGAAATCGCGCGACCGGGGGGTCGCCAGCAACGAACATTGGTGTTTCCGTCTGAAGACGTGCCTTTCAACTTGACATTTACCTGAGCTGCCAATACTTGCTGCCAACACTAGAATGTCTTCTCTGCCTGAATTGTTGCACCGTTACAATTAGATCACGCCTCTTGCATTCTGCATTGTTCCCTGCCTAACATGCTAATGTATATGCAAGCTTTGGTATTTGCTTTGCCTGTGTACGCTGATCTGATGCACCCCCATTGCTTGACTCTGAATAAGTAGACTTAACCTGACTTAAACTCATTAGCCTGCATTGCTCGTACAGGGCATGCACTGCCTAGCCAAATAGTGCCTGTAACGCTTACCTATAACTGCCTCACAGACCCAGCGGCCCTTCCTCTCTAATCTCGGTAACATGCTACCACGCTGATCCTCCCTAAGGTCACTGCTCTCCTCATTACAAGTACTACTCTCAGTGTGGTCAATTACCAGGTCGTCACACCTACCACCTCCCGATTTAGCTGCACCTAGCTCCTTGCACACCTCATCCATGGCCACCTCTCACATATCTCCTGATACCTACCAAAGTACTGCACTTCAATACCACAACATCTACCTCAACGATCCGGCCCTATGGCTCGACCATTTCGCCAAAAAACCCTCACCTAACCAACCATGTCCTATCACTCTTAGAAACCTAAGATTAGGATCTAGACTTATGGGTAAGAAGGGACACCCCATGTACCTGAGCCCATACCTCAAAACGCATACGCACAGCCCACCTCCACAAACGGCCACCTCACCCACGCCCCATCACCCTCAAACCATCACAGCTTCATCAAGCAACTTTGGTTTAATTAAAGCTGCCCTGATTAATGCAAGATCCCTAGCTGCGCATGCTCTGGACATTGCTGATCTTATCAAAACTCAGTAACTCGACTTCATCACCATCACCGTGACCTGGCTGCATGCGGCTTCCGGCCCAGAACTCTCATTGGCCATCCCCACTGATTACTCCATCATCAGATGTGATCGCACCTCGAGAGGTGGAGGAATTGCTTTCATCGCTAGAAACTCATTAGGACTTAGAACCATCCCAAGCACTAAGGTGGAAACTGCAGAGTTACTCTCTGTCAAGCTCGGACTCTCAGCTAACCAAACGGCTACCATCCACCTAATATACAGACACCCTGGTCCACCCACATCCTTTGTGGATGATATCTCTACGTTAGTACTCAACAATGCTAAATCCAACTCCCAAACCATCATTCTTGGCGACCTCAATCTAGGACACCAAGACCCTAATGATCCTGCGGCCCTCGACCTACCTAATACCTTAACAGATTTAGGTTTCACTCACCACATACAGGAACCCACCCACATTAAAGGACGATCCCTTGACTGTCTTAGTGACACCAATTGCAATATTAGCGTAATCTCCAATGCCCCTTGCTTGTGGTCTGACCACCATGTCATCACTTTCAGCATCGAAGCAGCCCCACCACCTAGGCCTTTGGTCGCCCCAGCCACCCTCATTAGAAATAAAAAGAACATTACGACAGAAAAAATACTCCCCCTTATCCTTCCCACACTAAATAACGCTCCTGACACTTGCTCAGACCCCACCAATCTAGCCGACATGTATAACCAATCACTGCTTGCAGCCATCAACTCTATCGCCCCGCTCAAACTAGGAAACCCAAACAACGAGCACACCTTAACTCATGGTTTACTCCCCAGCTTAGAGTGTTAAGCAAAGAGAAACGCACAGCAGAGTCACGCTGGAGAAGTCACCACTCCGACGCCCACAAGGACAGTCTTCTGATAGCCACCCTTAACTATAAAGAAGCTGTACCCCAGGCAAAAAAAGATTCTTATAATAACCGCATTATGTCAGCCCAGTCCAATACTAAGGAACTCTTTAATATCCTTAAGGAACTCGAGACACCTGCAGCCCCCCCGGACTCTTGCTCCAAAGACAACACTTGGTGCACCAATATTCAGTCAGCACTCCTTTGTAAAATTGCTACCCTCCATTCTAAAATCAGGGACAAACAGAAATCCCCACAGCTTGACCAACCACCGACCACACCTACACTTAATACACATTTAACCTATACGCATAAACCTTTCTCCTTCTCCCCACTCACTACTCTCGAAGTAGAAAACATCATAAACAATTTAAAACCTTCCAATTGCCAAGGCGACCCCTGCCCAGCACCTATTATCAAGGAAGCATCTCATGAGCTAGCTCCGTTCATTACAGTGTTCATAAATGCTTCTTTCAAGACGGGTATTGTCCCCGACAACCTAAAGGATGCATGGGTTATCCCACTCCTCAAAAAACCCTCCCTTGACCCTAATATCCCAACTAACTTCAGACCTATCACTACAGTCCCATTCCTGCTCAAGATCCTGGACCGCGCAGCCTACCTGCAGATTCAGGATTACCTCGACCTAAACAATCTCCTGGGCTTAAGACAATCAGGGTTCTGCCCTAAACATGACACGGAGTCAGCTCTGATCGACTTGAAAACTCAGATTGAGTCACTGAAGGACAATGGGAAGCTAGCTCTTCTCCTTCTCCTCGATCTCTCCGCGGCTTTTGATCTGGTCAACCACAAAATACTCTGCCAGCATCTCAAATCCGCAACCCACTTCTCCGACTCTGCCAATGCCTGGATCCACTCATTCCTGAGCAATAGATCCATGGGGGTCTTCTCACCGCTGGCATCAGCGGATCCCTCCCCTCTTCACTGTGGCGTTCCTCAAGGCTTGTGTGTATCCCCTACGTTGTATAACGTATTCACCAAGCCCCTCTTCGATGTGGCTGACTATCTGGGTGTCTCCTACACTAACTACGCGGACGACACCCAGATACTCATCCCTATCATAGGAGACTACACAGCTGACACCAAAGCCCTTAACGATGTTTACTCGGTCATCCAGGCCTGGATGGCACAGCACGAACTTTGCCTTAACGATGATAAGACTGAGCTCTTACTTTTAGGATCAAATCATCGGCTCAACAAATTAGACCAAACCTACAAGTCCTTCATTATTGACGGCAATGCCATTAAAGTCTCCAAAGATACTAAGACGCTAGGGGTCTATCTTGACTCCTCGCTTTCTCTGAACAGACAAATAAATGCAGTTAGGTCAGCTTCGGCCTATACCTGCAAACTTATCACTGCCTGTAGACCCTTCCTAAACTCCACCAACTGTATCACACTCGCCAGAACTCTTGTTATGGCCAAAATCGACTACCGTAGTGCTCTCTACCTAGGGACCAGTCAGTCTAACCTTAATACATTGCAAACTGTGCAAAATAATGCCTTAAGGGCAGCCTTACACATCCCGAGACGCTCTCATATCTCCTCCTTCAGATCGGACTTACGCTGGCTCCCGGTAAAACAGAGAATTGCCCTGAAACCCTAGCTTTGACTCACAAATGTCTGAACAACAATGCCCCACCTTACCTGTCCGCTCGCTTCTCACGCCACACCTCCACTCGACCTACCAGAGAAGCCCAAACTCACCGCCTCATCGTGCCTAGATGCAAACTCCAAAAAGCTGGTGGGGTGAGCTTCCCCGTCCTGGCCTCCAAACTCTGGAACACCTTGCCCACACCTATCAGAATTGAACCATCATTCCACTCCTTCAAGAACAATGCTAAAACATGGCTGCTCTCCCAAGACTCATGAGACCTTGACACAGTCCAGACTCCATGTGGGGTACAGGACTGAATATACATTTTCTCTCTGCTCTGTCCCTGTAATATACGCTGTTAATGGTACCCTTCGGTACATGTATATATGCTGTATATTTTTCTAACTCACTGTAACTACTGCCTTTTGTAACATGTTTAAGAGTATGTACATGTATATACGCTGTATATTTTTGTAACTTCCGTAACTACTGCTTTTTGTAACATGTTTAAGAGTATGCGCCCGGTTGCCCCTGGGCCTGGTTTTTTGCGCTTTATATATAAAATAAAATCAAATCGAATCAAAAGACTGCAATGCCTGCTACCGCCGCCACTCGTATTGGACTTGTAAATAAGAGAGTGACCAACCGGGACAATGGACAAAATGCCTGGGCCCCGAAAACGTACTGCTGTGTTTTGTAATATTTGGTTTTATAATAGGCACTGTTGTAGTCCTTTGGTATTTAGAAGAAGCTTATCCTTTAGAGTTTTTGCTACCGACTGTAAATGTAACCACTGTTCATACACCTTTTGTGCATTCGCATAATTTGTCCCCTAGAGATTCCCAGCACAGACAAAAGTATCATAATAATACTTTGTTACTTATAATGAAGGCTACACATGCCATTTTTAATAGATCCAATTGCTGGGTCTGTTCACATTTACGGCATCACGAGGATAAGGTGCTAGGTTGGTATATTCATCCTTTACCTTTGACAACTGCTTGCTATGCTTCTCTTAGAGCACTGTTCTTTGGCCGATGGAATGTTAGCTTCTCAGGGAACTTTGATGGCACCAATTTGAATAGTTTTGAGAAACATGTTTTGACTCCCCTGGGATGCTCTCTTTTTTCGAATAGGAGTAGACCGAATGTTGCTTCTATTTAGGCCTTCTGATAGACTGTCTCGTCCTTTTCAATCTTTGATTTCCTTTAAAATGGCTCCGATAGGCAATAAGGATGCCATGCCTCCTTCTTACACTGTTAACTATAGCCCGATTCAGTTTTTTTCTGCATACAGAGGAATGGCACTCGGTCAATGGGAGATTTTAAAGGTTGTGCCAATGTAGCAAATTTGACTGGGGAAGACATACCTTTGTATGTAGGCGAACATGTCTATTTTGTTTGCGGTAATATAGCGTTTCCATGGTTGCCCAGGGATTGGCAAGGAACCTGTTATTTAGGATCCTGTTACCTGGGGTGTTTATATAGAGTACTAAAGAAGTTTCGAAGGCTCGTCCATGACGGGATGAGAATGGTGATACCCCGGCACAAGTATTGGGAGATATAGCAAAATCAGTTGTGCCATTTTGGGGGCAGATAGCGAATTCAGAAGATATTAGAAAACTAGCGAGAGTACTGGAAAGAACCATCAACCGACCACAGATATACTCTACAATATGACATTAGAGTAGAAAGCAATAAGATTAGTAGCACTCCAAAATCGAATGGCATTAGATGTCATTCTAGCTGAGCGTGGTGGAGTATGTAAATTAGTGGGGTCCGCTTGCTGTGTTTTCTTACCAGATTCATCCCCAACTATCTTTAAGGCAATACAAAATCTGCACGTCTTTGGTTCCGAAGTGCATGTTCCCGAGGGAAACTGGGATCTAAGTGCTTGGTTAGGAACTTTCGGTTTTATTAACTATTTTAAGAGTTCTGTTGTTCCTTTGTTGCTGTATTCAGTGTCTGCCTGGTATGTGTTCGATGCTAGGGGGGTGTTGTGCACAAGCGATAAATTCGATAGGACATGAGGTGTATGCCTCGGATAAAACTTCCAAAGAATATGTGTTAAAAGATATATTAGTAAAAGACCTAATGGCAATCGATATTTCAGATAGTGTTTCAGGGTACATGGATACTGATGTATGGAGTTATTCGTAAGGAGACCCGAAATAGTTTTTTAGCACTTGGCATAGGCCAAAAAGAGGGTTTGTCGGAATAAAAATATCGTACCTCCTATTGTGATAAATATTTTAATATTGGCCTACGCCACGCTGCTCGAAAGTCATTTGCGAGATCTGTATTACAAGGTCCTGACCTTTAATCTATGTAGGCCGCCATTTTAGGTCAAACCGCCATTTTAGGATTTATGTGGAAAAGTCATCCTGTGAGCTAAAATGCTGGACGATGTCATTGCAAAATACAACATGGCCGTCTTGACCTCTGTACATCGCTAATGTGTAATCTGCCTGCAGGCTACTTGTCGAGGTCATGAACTGAGACCTCGTCCTAAGTTGACCTATGTGTAAAAGGATTACTCGCGCAAGTAAACCAATCCACGAGTATGTATTATGATAATGTATTTACACATTGGACAAAGAACATCTGTTTTACTATATTGTATTAATGTTTAAGAAGACCTGCAATACGAAACTTAGAATACACAGTTAATGCATACGCTTATTGTTACATGCAATAAAGAACAAACCAGTTAGATGCGGTTATTTGAGACTTGGTGATGTATAAAGTAGAATATTAACCCGAAGATGGGTTGGCCATAGCGCTCACAAAATGTATAAAAAGCGAATGCATTCTAATGTACAGTCTCTCACTGAACACACTGAACCATGCAGGAGTTCGTTGTGTTGTACTGAGGGCCGATAGCTATCTGACTTTGCACTGTTTTGTAATTGTATTCGATAGAGAATAAAGTACTTTGTATGTTCCTTTGAAACCTGTGTTTGGTGTATTTCCTTTTGGGGTACTCAGCCTCGATATTTTGTTTCTGTTTTTACACTTGCTCTCTGCTCAGGAACTGTCATTGAGATGTTAATGGAGGTGGGAGGAGATTTTGGCCTGTTGCTCTGAGGAGAGACAAAAGACTCCCTTGATTGAAAAGATATGCAGATTCAACTGTCAACAGAAAACAACTGCCCGCAGGAAGAGAACCTGGGAGTGCTCTGGACCCAGCAAACCATGGAGGCGGGGCCAGACAGATTTGTGTATCTTAGATTACAAGAAAATATCTTTTTGGAAAAAGACTCACAGAGAACTGTGCAGAACTGGTTAAAATCTGTAATTTATAGGTTGTTGATATGAAAATGCTGCTCACAGTTTGAGACTACTCTGAACTCGGTGCGATGTTCAGAGACAGGACTACCGAAATGTCGATGTTGTAGCAATTGTGATAATGCTAGAAGTATGAAACTTCACAGGATTATGCCCAGATCTCATGCACATATATGTGGAAAAATGTGTACAGATCTGACACTGGGTAACCAACCAAAAGTGCGAAAAACTGTCAAATTTGAACCGAAGCTCGCACTAAAATGGAACTTGGACGGATACGTGCTCTAATAAATCTGTGATGTATATATGTATTATTAGCAAGTTGGTGATATTGTAAATATGATTTATGTGAAAAATAACGGGGACAAGGGCGCGGGTGTTGGCGTCCCGCGGAGGAGCAGTTTTGGGCCAGGAGGGCTCCCATACTTGCGTGCTAGCCACGCCCCTTCCACTACTTCCCCCAGGACTCTCGGCCCGCCAGGGTGAAGCCCGCGGGGACAAGGGCCCGGGTGTTGGTGTCCCGCGGAGGGTGTTTGCGGACCCGTGGAGGTGCATCTTCTGGACTTTGGACTTCTGGACTTTGTCCCTTTGACCCTGAGGCGGTACACGGACACAGTGTTTTGGCGGTGAAGAGGGAGGCTCGGCCTGGATACACCTGGGAGAAGAGGGTGAAGTAAGTGCAGGCGAGGGACTGTACGAGGAGCTGTTTGTCTGTGTGTCTTGGACAAGAGGGCAGAAACACTGGGATGGACCTACTAAACTCGCAATGTCACTCCTCAAGTCCCTAAGAACTTTGAAAGCTCAGGGACCACCAAGGAAACCCCTCCCTCCATTACCAGCTCTCTCACCCTTCCCCCTCCCCTCATTTTGTTCAGAGGTTCTTCTCACCCGCCAAACGAGTGGTCCCAAACCCAAGCGAAAGGTCCTGGCTGTGAAGAGGTTTTGCTCCCAGGGTCAAAAGGGAGCGCCAGCCAAAGCTCCAATCCCTGATGTGCAAAACTCTGTCCTAATTCATGGGGGTGAGCCCCTCCCATGTTCCCCCGAACCCCCACTAGTGATGAAGGATGGGGGCTGTCGGCTGCCACAGGGGGACAATATAGCCGCCGGACAAGGGACCAGGGAAGGTCCAATACCTACTAACCATGGCAGTATGTCTGATCCTTGCGTAGGAGGGGACTGTACCTCTAAGCCTCAGGAGGACCAGGCTATCATAGGCCCCAACGGAGGAAGACATCCAGGCCCGATGTCCCGTCCATCTACTGCAGATGTGCTCTCTCCCCTTGTCCCCACCTTGAGCCTCAGTCCCCCCAAGGTGTTATCTGTCTCCGGTAATCTTGGCCCCGGATCAGAGATGCCTGAGTCCAATGAGGGAGACACTGCAGGAATCAGAGTACTAGCCAGCAGCTATCCCTCAGTAAGCTCCACTCCTGCTTGCAACATCGTGGCTTCCACCCCGTCACCATGTTCTATCATTCGTGCCAGCCCGGGAAAGTTACTTTCTAGCTCCGCTCTGGCTAGCCCAATTGCGGGGGGCAGTACATTTATTGATGACGACCCTGTGTGCAATCTCTCCCTGGATAACGAAGTTTCGGGAGTGTACCTATGCCCACAGTGTGCCCGTTGGCCAGCCCCTCTCTCTACCTATCTCCACTTAGGGTGTCCATGCAACCAAAATGTGAAACCTCCCCGGCTGTAGGGCCAGTTATTAACCCCCCAACCGAGGTGGTTCTGTCACTCGGGGGGTGTAAGTGCAACCAAGTTTTGGCTGAGTTGGCTGCCATTAGAAATTTGCTCAGAACTCTAATAGCCATTAAGGGGAGGGAGCAAAGGGAGGGGGAGCCCTTTCCCATTCCGATTGTCTGTAAGGGTCTCTCTGACTTCCCTCTGGTACACCCCAAGGACCAAACTCCCCTGTGTCCCGAGACTATAGCTCCAACATCTTTTTGCCCCAGCCTGTTGTCTGAGTTTGCACATTCAGACATTGGAAAAGATCCCAGGGCAGGCGGCACCAAGCACAGTGAGCTTGGTGGGGTGGTGGAATTTGCCCCAAGTCTAGTAGTCCTAAAAAGCCCTAATCATGAGGGTAAAATTGTCCTTGGTCCACGGCACAGAGTCGGCCCATCTCAGCTTCCCGTTCATGACCAGAATGGTCGAGCTACAGTGTATCTTCACAGTGTACCAAAAATGGAAAAGAACATGTTGCAGTCCAGGGAATCTCTTGTAAACAAAAGTGTACACTGGTTACGTTCCATGAGGGGATGTCCCTTTGTGTCCAGGGAATCCTTGGTAGGCTGTCGGAGATTGGCCAGCGTGGGCAAGAGCCCGAAGGACATAGTGGAATTGGCCTTTTGGGACTGGAGACTGGCGAGCAGGGTCCTGGGTCAATGGGGGGGAACGGGAGGGACACCAGGGAGGGGAATTCTAATCAGCCCACACTCTTATCTAGGCTCTATATCGCCCATGAGGCCAGTCAGGAGGTCCTACCCCCTGTCTGGGGCAAACCTCACTCCCCTGGGCCGTGACCGGATAGGTTTTTTGGGGATCAAGCCCAGGCAGGGGGAGTTATCCAGAGGGTGATGGGGGGCCTTTGTTTCACCCTTTCCTTTCCCTAAGAGACTCTTTGCTGTACTATTCAAGTACATGGTCTATTGATTGCAAATGCTTTTTGTGTGATGTTTTGCTTTGTGTTTGATGGATTTTTTTCAATCCGAATAAACTTGTTGACTGACTGAGATATACTGAACTGAAACAAACAGGAGGTACTCCCTGGATTGTAAAATGCAGCATCACTACGACACTAGATTTCCTTCTCGAATCAGGAGAGGGGAAATACTCTAACGAATAGGATTCCTAGAGGGTGGGCTTAGTATAATTCAGCCTACCCACCCCTTTGGGAAATACATAAATAGGGACAGTTTAGGACCTAGAAGGACACACATAGATTCACCCATCAACTGATTTACTGGCAAAGCACTCTGCAGGAGAACTCAGATCCAAGGCTCCAGAACTTGAAAGCAGAAGAGGCCCAATTCCAAAGCTGAACCCTTCTCAACTTGGCCTTTAAAGTCTTGCAACCTGATTTTACCTCCAGACTTCCAAGGGGCACACCAAAAATTGAACAGCCTGGCTGTGCTGTTTCTGCTTTCTTGCCAAGAACTCTTGCTAGAACCCAGAGATCCAAACCAGTAGAGCAGAGCTGTAACCAGATAGCTGTAACCCAGAACCAACCTGTCAGATCCAGTGCAGAGAACAGAGTGCCGTGCTGAGTGCCTGAATCCTGTCCGGTGGGCTAGCAGAATTCCAGTCCAGAACCCTTTGACCAGATCCTGATGGGCCTATTCCAAACCATAGTTGTGAGCATCTAGCAAATAATTGTCCATAGCCAGTATCCTATCCTTAAGTAATCCTATCCAAACCATTCTATCATCTCCAGAACTGCATTGTAGAATCTTTCTTGTCTTTCTGAATCTTTCCCTCATCAATATAGTCCTTTGTTAATTGTAGTGATAAATTCATCTTTGCGCTAATATATTTGCTGAAGAAAGACAAGTGTCGTGGCGGGCAAAAGTCAGAGCAGAGGCGCCGCTGTTCTGGTGGCTGACCGTTGTGTATCTTGCATCTTCATAGCCTCCTTAGTGTAAGAATATCTGTTTGTAATTTCAAAAGCGCATCTTTCATTTGAAAATGTTGACTTTCTGACAAAAATCGACCTGTACTAAAACCTCGTAATTTCCATACCGTACATGCTAGAAACAAAATTTAAGTGTCAAATTGAAGCTAACATCAACCAAGTCTTTATAGTTTTGCAGCAATCGCATTTTTCGCAAGTTTCTCATTTGCCGCAGATTTGCATTTGGCTCAATTTCATTACGTTTAACATCTATTCTTTGCATCTAACCTCAGAATTCAGCTTCCAATATGCTAGTTGTTCAATCATCATTGCTAGTGTTTACCTGAAACTATACAAAGCGTCTCCCACTAGTTTTGAATCCAATTTAGAGAATTAAATTAATTTTTCAGTGTTTTTCCCATTCATTCAAAACCACATTCAAAAGCATCTGACCTGTTTTGAAATCATTCCTGTTTCTCTCTGCTTGCTGGGGGGCGGGGAATTGGGATTGAAACTGTATTTGTTGAGTGTGTTTATTCCTGAAACCTGTTTTCTCTCCTTCCATCTCTATATTGCATATTAGGGGGGATTGAGTAGTATCAGGGGGGAAGAGTGATTACATTGCATTTGATTGAACACACAAAAGTATTATTTCTGTGCTGCATTAATTTCCTATCATTGCGTTTGACTGAACCCACACAAAGTTTTATTCTGTGCTACATTATTTTTCTCTTCCATGCTCCTACTGATTAAAGAAATTGTTTATTGTAATAGCACACAATGGTGATCATATTAATAGTGTGATATCTAGATATTGTTCAAATTCATAAAAGTGTGATATATATATATATATATTGTTCAAGTCCATAAAATAAATCTTTTAACTTTGCAAAACAACCTTCTTTTTGGTTTGGTGAGACCGGGGGGATTCACAGAGAGGGGCGAGATATAATGGTACATCATTCAGAAATAAAAGAACTTATAGACACAAATATATAATTAAGGGTTCCAGCTGTGCATCACACGCTAGGCATTGACTTAGGTGGAGTGCTGGGTTGAAATCACTTACAGTGCAGTCCTCTACGATGAAAGGGCCATTGAATCTTGGCTCGTCCCACCTCTTCCTCGTGTGGTTTTTTACTACCACCACATCTCCAGGAAAGACGAGTGGAACACGTAGACCTTGAGCTGGGTTTGTTGTAGCGTCCCCTGCTGCGTTTTGTGTTGTGCTGCACCCTTTTTGTCACCGCTGCAGTTGATCTGAAATTAAAGCATGGCTGGATGTCATGCATTTCAGATACTCTTGTAACTCGGTTCCCAGGACCTCTCGGGTGGACTGGGCATCACATCCAGCTCTGTCTCGGGTGGTAAGGGGAGCATTCATTTTTCTTCCTGTGACTATCTCGTGCGGCGTAAAATGATGGTCGGAGCCTGGTTGGTTCCGAAGATCATACAATGCCAGTGGAAGGTAGTGCAACCATCTCCTCTTTAGAGAAAGCTTCAACTTGGCTATCCTTTCCTTTAACAAGCCGTTGAGCCTCTCACAAACACCATTACCTTCCGGATGATACGCCGACAAGAGCTTGTGCTTCATACCAAACAGCAAGCTGATTTGCTCAAACAGTTAACAAAATGAGCCCCGTTGACTGATCTCATCACCTCACACACCCCCCATCTAGGGAACACTTCCCTCACCAGGAATTTGGCTGCACAGGTAGAGTCTGGGTGTGTACATGGACCTGCTTCTATCCATCTAGAGAATGGACACACCACAACAATTAAGTACCTGTACCCGTTACACACTTGAACCATGTCGATGTAGTCGATAGGTAAGTGCTGAAAAGGCCCATTTGGCCGAAGGAGGACTCCTCTCACTACTTTTAATGTGTGCCCAGCGGTGAAGTGCTGGCAGATTATGCAGTTCACCATAAAGAATGCAACATGCTCAACTAAATTCGGTATAAACCAGTCTTCGGCAAGCGTTGCTGCTAGATTCTCTTTTGACATACCTATAGGGTAATGCAATTGCTCCAATGCAATTTTTAGTAGGGCTAAAGGCATTACTGATTTTCCAGTGCTGTCTTGCTGCCACAATCCATCAGAGGGGTTTAAGGAACACCCTTGACATTGCCAGATGTTCTTTTCATCCTGAGGTGCCTCCCCTTGAAGCTCCATTAGTTGTGTCTGCCCCATATTGCTATAAGCTTCTGGTGTGGCTTGTGCTATCATCATCTGTTCATGGGTGCACGCCACTTCTACATCCATGATCGTCTCACTTTTGGATGCCATACGCTTGGATTCCGTGTCTGCTGCATGGTTTCCGTGTGACACAAAATCTGTCCCTTTTGTGTGGGCGGCGCATTACATGACCGCTATGCCCACTGGTAGCTGTAGTGCCTTAATCAGCCTGTCCAATAAGGCTGCATGTTGCACTGGCGTGCCTTCCGCTTGCAAGTAGTCCCTCCTTTACAAGTGTGTTAGGCCTGTGTGCACTCTAGACGTCACTTCCTGGTCTGCGTGAATCTCAATGGCGAATATCAAAGCCTGTGCTGAATAATGCGATGGTATTCATGCACTGACGAGTACTTGAAATTCTCTCTTTGCCATGTGTTTCATTATGACAACGCCTATATATCTTTGTCCATCTTCTTGGTTGATTCTCGAAGAACCGTCAATAAAAATGATCTCACCTCCCACCAGGGCATTTTCTTTCACCCTGGGGATTTCATCATAGAATTCTTCATAGTTTGCACAGTCATGTATCGGCTCTCCTTCAGTGACTGGCTCAGCTATGAACATAGCTGGATTTACTGTTTTACATCAAACTATTTTGATCGAAGGTTTAGATATGATCACTTCATAGGCAGAAGCTCTTTGAGATGTCAACGTACCCTTTAGTTTCTCTAAGATGGCAAATAATGAGTGCTCGACATACAACGTCATGGAACATCCCATTACAATGGTTGTCGCCTTCTCTATGGCGAACGCTGTGGCAGCTACGCTTTGTTTGCATGGGAATTGGCCTCTCATGACTGGGTCCAGGCTCCCACTGTAATACGCCAGGGGCTTGTACACCAACGAGGTTCTTGGAGCGAATACTGCCGTCATTATGCTGCCATCTGTGTGTGAGAATAGGTAGAATTCCTCTGCATAATAAGGAACCCCGAGAACCGGAGCCGTGCAAATCGCTCTCTTGAGTTCTGTAAACCCCTTTTCCATTGCCTCGGTCCATTCAATCTTTTCCTTTGTCACCTGGACCTTCTTTAAAGCATGGAGCAAGGGCTTGGTATTGTCATGATGCCTACCTCCAAGGAGCCAGGTCCGACCCGGAAACCCCAGAGGCAGGCATCATTTCCCCCAGGGGAGTGCCAGCGGGCCCAAGCTGGGGCCCTTTGGACGCAATCCTGGCGCCTTAGGCGCCAGGCTCATGTTGGACCTCTGTCCTGGCGCCTTAGGCGCCAGGCCCATAAAGCTAGACATGTATTCAAGTGTTTTAATGTGCACTTACCTGATGCAGACCATGCTGCCACATCCAGGCCCTCTTGAGGCTTGAATAGGAACTACTTTACCTGTGGGACTACTTTCCACCCGGGAGTGGTCGTACATACCTGATCGGAGGAAGGATACACACTTGGAACTTCTTCCAAAAGCTATTTAAACCACACCCGATCAGCAACTCACGCTTCGTGTTGTTCTGCTCCTCGCAGCTGGACGCTCACCGTGTCAGCTCCTGCATCTGGAATTCAGCCACGCCTGTCAGCATCCTGGGTCACCTGCAAAGGGAGACAAGAGACCTACCAGCTAATCTGCACCACGGAGACATCACCGACGATCCTGAAAGGGAAGACATCATTTTTAAAAGCATTTCGTTACGATCGCTGCAGCGCTGCATTTCACTCACCTTTCCTGGGTTCCTCCATCTTCAGCAGCGATCATCCGGATACAAGGCCACTTCCCAGAGCCTAGAGAAAAAGACAAGATTAAGAGGTGAGAGAAGGAAGGGAATAGGAAAAGCTCAGTTTCCTTCTAAGACTTACCTGTTGGGTCATTCCCATTTCATTTCGGGTCTTGCTGCTTCCAAGCAGGACCCCGGCCCCTATGGGGAAAAAAGACAAAGGCATTAGATGAGGGAATGCAAAAACATTACCTGAGCGCTCAACTAGGATTTACCAGATCTTTACTGGAACTGCACGTTTCACTTCGGGTCGGCGCCATATCTCCGGCATTCCAAACCCCGGCCCCTATGGGGAAAAGACATCAACATCAGCGCTTTGTTGCAAGAAGTCTCCAAAGGAATCTCATTCATCACCTGAAAAAAGACAATGAACATTATTCTTTAAAGCTTGAACTTTTGAACTTGCAACAGAACTTTTACAGCGCCTTACCAGTATAATCAAGCTTACCTGAACTCCCATCCAACCTCAATCCAGTGAAGTAACTGGGTTCAACGCGCCCCTGCGTCAGAAGCAGGATGGAGAGCTCGTCCTTTCAGACCCTAAGGTGAGACTTCACAGGGAATCGTGGAAGGGTATCGTGGAGGGTTGGAAGAGAGTGGGAGGCTTGAGCATAACTCAGTCAGTAGGTAATACTCCCTTTTCACGCACAGGGGAATATTCCTGCGAGCCGGAGAAGCCAGAGTAGAGGGCCCTTCCTGTCCATCTTCAGAGTCCTGCGCTTCACCATTGAAGAAGCATCAGCACTCGAAGCCAGACCTGCGCCTCCGTGGGAATCAGGTGAGCGTTACAGGTATACGAGCTGTAATCGAAGACCCATGCTCTAACATAATTGCACAGTCCTAAAAAGATGAAAGCAGGCGTCCCCAAAAGGCAATACCCTCCCCACAATGAGAGGCAATTAAGGACACACCCCAGGAGGGAATGAGACCACGACCAAGAGCGGGTGATGTAAAGAGTTTTTATCTAATCAGTATAGGGCATGCAAAGGACTCTGCAAGCTCCGAGAGCGCTCTGTCTGACAATAGCAAAGACAGTCATATTTAATACAAAATCATGTCACAAATCCTACACGCTATAGGGGGCACATAGTCTCAGGGATTGGGTGGCATCGACTATGCTATAGGGGATGAAGTGATGAGCCGCTCCAGGATTGATGGACATCCGCGTGGTGTCAACGTGGGGTGGATGGGTCAGTTGGGCTCATCGGGGTGGAGCTGCCGGGCCAGGCACGGTCAGTGTCATTGATTGATGGCTGCACTAACATTTTTCCCTTGTGGCCACACACACACAAACACTGATCCTTTAGACAATTCTAGTTGTCCTGTAAATCCTACAATATGTTACTCTAAGAAATAATAGGAGACCGGAGAGACAACATGCAATGTGAAGCTTCACCAATACATCAGTGCACTGTTACTTTTGACCTGTTGACCAGGTGTCATAAACCTGGGTGTCTGGTCTGAGGGCACAAGGTGAGCTGCCTTGTCGTTCTGTTCTGTTAGATGTGGTGAGGAATGACTTTATGATATGTTAGTCCAGGGTTGAATATCTATCTCCAAGAGCCATTAACTTGGGGTGAGCTGGAGTACTACTGGATCAGCGAGGGTGCACCCCTGGCCCCTTGAGGCAGTGGGGTTTAGGACTAGGTTGTAAATAATTCATTTGGCCGACTATGGCGGCCTTGGACATGGGGGAGGTGAATACTTGAAGTGAGTCCAGCGGAATGAGGGGAGGTGAGGATGAGCTGCCCACACACCAGCAAGCCCTGGCGGGCCCTGGTGGGAGGAGGGGGAGATGGCCTTGTGGCTAGGCGCGATTCTCTGTGCCTGGGCTGCACGCTATACCCTACGAGGGGACAGTTAACAAAGTTAGTAATATTAGGATGATTACACATTTCTATTGCTTATACATTTGTGTACTACTTCATATGCGACTATGAGAGTCTGGCAGTGTCACATATATCACATAACATTAGTTGAATACATCTTGGTAATTACATAAGGCAACAGATGGATAACAAATGAGGTAGCATCAGGTGAGGTTGTGTACTCAGGAGCATAGAAGCAATACGTTCATATGTGATTGTACATTTGCATTCTTGTTCATAACCCTTAAACGTGTCCCACTGTATGACGCACAAGTACTCTCAGTAATGCTTTTTCGCCTTCCTTTGTACATTAGCAGCAATCGTTAGTTATCACTAGGTGGGCTCTATCAAGCCCTTTCATTGAGTCTTCAAGGTACATGGTGTCTTACAACGGGCTGAGGTCATTCTTGCTTTATCAGTACTATAAGCTTTTATCCCTTTCACAACACCCGTGTTATAATTTACACAACAACTCTGTGAATCGTTAGGCTTTGGTATGCAGTTAACACTTCATTTGGGGGATGTGGGCACAGGTTCATACTGCAAGGTTATTGACACCATATATTTTAAATGTTAGGGTTTAGATGCCAGGTCGAGGTCGGCTCAATTGGGGTGATTCCTGTTATTTTCCAGACTTGAACCATGAGTGAGGTCACTTCGGGGATGGTGATGTACTGAGGAAGGTAAATGATACAGTGTTTGTTCTGATACTCGTTTGTGTCTGGTTGCTCATGAGAACGAGCCTTCAGCGGATCTGCCATGGGGTGGAGGCGCAGGGGGAGTACATGGCTCTCTGTGTGCAGTGAGTTGGGGCCAAGATGCAGCTTTCGCAGGCAGGCTGTTTCATTGGGGTTTTGGTCACTTCTATCTAAAATGGAGTCTTGAAGCCTTCAAAATGGTGTCCATGGTATGTTACAGTACAGGCCGATTGGCCCTGTGTGTCGATCAGCAGCCACCCTGCCACCCGAGCACAGGTGCATGGGAGGCCGCTGACGAGCCACGAACCTCAGTGGGGTGGGGCATGTCGGGGAGGGGGTCCCGTAAACCTATCCTCCCATTCAAAGCTCTGCATTTGCTTTATCGTGAGTGGCTTCGCCGTGTTCATGATAGCTTCAGCCCATTCTGGGGTCACCTTTTTTCCCCTCATGCGAGATGAGTTGGCCTATGTACAGCACGTCCTGTTGACAATACTGTAGCTTTTCCTTGTCAACCTTATATCCTTTCTCAGCCAGTATAGTCAGTAGGTTAACAGAATCGCGCCTGCATTGCTCTTCAGTGGTGCTGCAGATTAGGATGTCATCCACATACTACAAGACAACACTATCTAATGCAATATTGCATAGGTCCATCTGTAGGACTCTGATAAATATGGACGGGGACTCACAGTACCCCTATGGCAACCTCATGCTTTTCAGACGCATTTGTCTGAATGTAAATGACGTAAGATCTTGAGAGTCACGGTGCAATGGGATTGAGAAAAAGGCATTTTTCAGTCAATCACCGTGAAATATTTTGCCTCAATGGGTATGTTACATAGGATTGAAGATGGATTAGGGACTGGAGGGAACTCGGCTTCAAAAATATCGTTTAATGCTCTTAAATCTTGGATTAAATGCCAAGACCTTCCTTTTGATTTCTTGACAGGATAGATCACCATATTACAGGGTGATCTGACGTTACTAGGATGCCCTGATCCATCATGGCAGAAATTGTCTTTGCGATCCCTTCATCCGCCTCTCTGGACATGGGATATTGTCGCACTCTTGGTAAAATTGCTCCTGGTTTTAGTTTAATTTTCACTCCTCCCACCCCCTTCAAGAGGCCTACATCATAGGGTCCTGTAGTCCATACTGAGACAGGCACCTGGGCCATATCGTCATCAAAGTATTCCAGACGTATCAGTGCCGACATCATACACTGAGGAACTTCTCTTTTGCTCATTTTTACCCAAAATATAAGACTCACGTCCACACTCGTCTCTTCTGAGTCTGGTTGTTCTTCAAACAGATCATCATCGGTGACGTCAGTCACTCGATACCCTTCTTCAATGGCGATAACTGCACACCATTGTCTACCTTCATCATTGTAACCTTCCACTAACGCCACCCTCCTTCTCACTGCTGCTGCATGTATCATCAAGGGAAATACTTGTCCTTCCTCTTCATGCATAGGTATTCTTGGTCTGAATAAAAACTCATCAGGGGTTCTCATGACCTTGTCTGCGAGGCCTGACAGTTCTGCCATAAGCACATGCATGCCATATGCGAAAAACTCTGGTTCTAATGGTATAGCTCTCATGGCTATGTGTCCTGAGTATGCCCTGATCATATCGCACACGTTTGAATAATGCATTCCTGGAGTGGAGCATACTATGCCCTACTCTGTGAATGTGATCGTCATGTTCAATTTCGTCATTAAGTCTCGGCCGAAAATGTTTACTGTGGTCTGACGTGAATATAAAAAAGGTACATTCATCTCGCACTCTCCTACGGAGACTGGGAGTGTGTCTGTAAAGGGAACTCGACTGTGAGCTCCTGTAAAACTCTGAGTATCTATGACCTCACCGGACAAGGAAAACATGTCTTCTCGTATGCACGAGCGTGTTGCAGCCGTGTCAAGTAAGAAGGAATATTCTTTACCCCCTATGACGACATTCACCCTTGCTTCCCTGTTAGGGTTTGGTGTCCCTGATAGGATAGATTACATCAGGGTTCCCAGTGAGCTGTCCTAGTTCATATATAAGTTCGGTCCACTGTACACTTGTGGATTCTCTCCATTCCCTGGGTTGCCTCCCCTTCCGGAGTTTGTGCCCTGAGAAGTTTGTGGTGGTGCCTGTTGGAATTGCCCTTGCGGCAAGTTCCCCATGTTCGGGGGTTGATCCCCTTGTTGCGCACCTTGCTGCATGCCTGGTGCTTGCTGCTGCACTGTGTTATTCTGTGCACCGACCTGTTGGGGGATTGCAGGCAGAATCATCATGCCTGTTCCCATTCCTTGGCCATTTTGCCACACGCCTTGGCTTCTGCACGAGCGCACCAGATGCCCTGTCATTCCACACAGCCAACACACTGGCGGTGGTTGGGCTAGTTGTCCATTTAAAATATCTGGACTGTCCATCTGCACGTTTTGAAAGCCTACTTGATTACTTTGGAAACCTCCCTGATTACTCTGCCATCCTCTTTGTCTAAATCCTCTTCCCCTTGGCTACAATCCTACGTTACCCTGGTTGTTCTGCTGTGGGTTAGCCACCTGTTGTACGTTCTGTTCAGCTGGGCTAGTCAGCATGACTCCTTCAATAGCATACTTTGATCATTTATTTTGCACCAGCTTCGCTTCCTCACCCTTTCGAGTTGCCTCCTTTTTCCGATTCTTTTCTTGCAACAATCTACAGTAATGTGCAATAGTCAACTGTATTTGGGCCCAAGGTTTAGCCTCAACTCCTACCAATTTCTTAAGCTGTTTTTGTACAGGCTCTGGTAACCCCTGGCACAATATGTGATAAAATGCAGGTATAGATTTTGTCCAAGATTCATGCGTTTCGGGCACCCACGCGTCTTGGAAATTCTGGATATAAATCAACGGATCTTCTGACTTCTTCATTTTTTGAGTCATTATAGCTCCCATATCAGAAGTGTCTGGGTAAAGCACTCGTAGCGCTTTCCATACTGCTGCTCTGCAATTATTAAATGACGCTCTGTCGTGTGTAGTGCTAATAATGGTTACACCAGGGTACCCTGCCCGTTTCCACACATCGTCTGCTCTCTCACCAAGAATGGCAATCAGGAAACCTTTAATGTCCCTTATAGCTAACGTGACACTCCCTGTAATTTTTTCTAACTCATGTATCCACTTCCCGGCTCCCGATGTCAGCATTGGAAGCTTGTTTTTCAGGTTTTCCCGATACATGTGTGGCCATGGAATATATTGCGGTCTTGCTCCCTCCTTTTCTAACAGTGGAAATTGGAATGCACAGCCTTGGTTTTCTTTCCCCACAGCTCTTCTGTCTATCGCTGGGGTAACATTCTCACATCACCGTCTGCTTGGCAATGTCCTCAATTTGTCTACATAGGCGGGTGCTGACACCCCCCTCTGACCATAGGGTGTTCCTTTATGCCGGTCAGACTGTGTGGCAGACTCTGATGCCTTCGGTGCAGACTCACTAGCATCTGACCATCGTACCCCTTTGTCCCTTGGAAGCAGCTCTTCGAGTCGTCTCCCTTCTTCATTTGTCTCATCCTCCGTATCCTCTCCGGAGTCAGACATTGATTGTTCCCAATTCATGCAACTCCTTGCATCATCGTCACTCTTACTAATGTCTAGCCTATCCAGGGACAATCGCTTGGTCCCACTATTCCGGGTGACGTTCTCATTGTCATGTAGCTGAGTGCTTTCCAAGCGCTCGTCTTCCCCTTGGGATATTGGTTCTAGCCCCATTTCATCATATATTTTATCGATCATTTCCCCGATGCTTCTGGTGTCCAAGTCATCTTCAATATTTGCCCTACTCGTGCCTTGTACTGAATCGTACGCAGGGAAGAATTCTTCAATGTCTTCCCATTCTACAACAGGATTGGGTTTTTTAACTTCCCACTCCAGATATTTGACATTGCGTGCCCTCTGTCTATGCTTACGTCCAATATCATCATCGAATTCTTTGCGCTTCCTCGCTTCTTCTCTGACCTTATCCTCTTCCATTCTCCTTTCATTTCTACGTTCATTTGCCCTTCGAACTTCCTCATCTTCTCGTCTCTTTATCCTTTTTACACATGCTCTTTGCTCTTCTTCTAAACTTTGCTGTCTCTGTCTGTAATGGTCATAGGCTGCTGTCTGTTTGCGAGTGAGCTGATATTCTTGCTCTTCAAGATATAGCTGTTCTCGCCTCAGTCTATCTTTTCGTCCCTTATCTCCTTTCCCTTCTCCTTCTCCCTTCTCTGGGCCTCATCAGACCTCTCTCTCGGTCTCATATCATCACTTCCTTTTCCATTGAGTTTCAACAATATCTGTCCTCCCATCCATTCGTCTTTTGCGAAAGCTATCTCATCAGTTTTGTCTTCACTTCCTTTCCATTTCTTTCCCTCTCTCTCCTTATCGAGAGATGTACTAGTCTGTGCCTGATCCTTCCTTTCATGATCACGTCTCTACTTGTCCCTCAGGACTGCAGAGGTAATATTCTTATCCTGATCCTTCCCCTTATTTTCGTCACTATTGTACATATGTGACTCATATGCGGGGTTGCTGTACCCCGTAGCTGCCTTAAGCTCTTCTACTGGATAGAGTCCCTCAGGCTTACTTCCCTCGGTTTCTGTTTCAGGCAGGGCAGGTTGCGCGGTAGGCATCTCACCCCCCTCCGTGCATACGTTTAATATCCAATCAGCAGGTGGCTCTTCCTCCTTCGACTGTCCGAACATTTTCCAAAGTTCTAGAACAGCGAGGCATTTCTCTAGTTTTTTTGCCTGTATATGTGGCATGCAAGTAAGTCGTCATGTGTTGTAAGACGGCTTTAGATAGAGACCCATTTTGTGACCACAGCATAAACATCTTGCGGGCGGTGCCCTTAACCCACTCGACACTGTATTTCTTAAGCTTGGGTGCATGTTTAGGCAGTTGTTTACATAAGTGTGCTAGTGGAGTAATATCTTCCATGCTTAAACCTCTTTCTAACAATTCTTCCATGTAACTTTACCACTCCTTATACTATGAGCGAGCACCAATACCGCAAGCTCCAATCTAATCTTTTCCTGCCAAATCTTTTATCACCAATTTACTCAAGAACATCAATTCATGTGTGATTCCCTCTCAACTAAAGAATCGCGTAAAACCCCTTGATCAATTTCAAACAACAAGAAGACAAATTTCCTTATGTGTGACACATCAATAGAACATGTATGACAAACATTAAACAGGCTAGACAGACACCAGCTGGACCCAAATATCTCTGCCTTCTAATCAATACCCTGACATGGAGTTTAAACAAACTCCTTTTGCGATGTATTTAACCATCGTAGTAGCCTAGTCTTTCCCTATTATGTGGGACTATGAGTACACGTTTCTTCTGACCGCTATGTTAAAGCGCAGGAACAAGGGGTATCCTCTCTCTTCTCGGATGTCCGCCCAGGTATCCTCTCTCTTTTATCTCAGGTGTCCACCCCGGTATTCACTATTTATTCAGTTATTCTCGAGTCATTATCCCCTTATATATATATATATAAATATATATATATACAGTCTTCTCTACTTCTGACTATTTTGTTTTTCTCCACCTCCCTCCGTTACCTTTTCCCTTACTTGTTCTATTGCCTAAAGACATTTGCCAAAGAATCCATTTTTCGTTCCACTCACCGCTCGCATCGTTCCTCTCTGGACCCTCTGGATCACTGCCTCCGTTACCGCCTTTTTTAGCCTTTTGTCTGATCCACTGCCCGTAGGAATGGAAGGGCTTATATTTGTAAAATGGGTTCCTTCAAACCCAGTGCAGTTTTTTGGACAAGTTTAAGCTATCATTGTACACGGGAAGCTTCACAGTCTACTCGGCCAAAATGGCGAAGGACTCGTGATATTGCCGAAGACCTAGAGTTACTTCGTTACTTCGTGTTGACGATCAATGGGTGTCTTATCAATAATCAATATTCAATAGTTGATGGTCAAAACCATCCTCACCGCTACCAAGTGTACAGGAGGGCGGAGCGACCTCTGACGGGCCCATGGGATCAGAGCTCACTCTCAAGTACCTTAAAACGAGATAGCTGCACCTTGAGGAGAATGGGGTGCAGGATTATCTTACTCCAACACCAATCAATAAGGACAAGTCAATGGTTTGGCAAAGGAAAGTCTGTTTAATGACAAGTACAAAAAACGGGGAAACAAATGGAAATGAACAGTGATGTGATCGCCCGCCTCGCTTCAACTTCCAAATTCTTCAATCAGACAGTAAGATTTATAACAGATTTTCGTCATCTTTGATGTGTTACACTCATAAGTTTGTCATGCATTTCTATTGGTCGGAAAAGGTAATTTAAGTATAGGTGCTATATCTGTATATGGTAACAGAGTGTGGGGATTGGATAACTCTTATCGGGTGGGCATCTATGCCCATCCCTCTACATCACTCACGATAGACGTCACTAAAAGTACGACGTCTCATTGGTTCTACTATCTATAGGACCCTAGATTATTTGGTCCATTGTGATTGGATGGGTTACACCCCTAGGGCATAAATCTCCACTTTAATTAGCAGCATGCAGAATGGATACCCAGATGCGGTGTGCGCCAAATTCACCCTGCCTACCTTCAATGAATCAGCACTTTAGGGCTATATGTCAATTAGTTGGCAGAGAATGGCCTTGAAACTGTAGCTTCTTATCAGGAGAAGTTATGGCATCCTCTGGGTATGGATGACATCAGATGTGGGTACCTCTTTGTGCTTGGCTGGTCACGTATCAGTTCACCGTGAATCTGCTTCATTCTCCCTCTATCTGTGTATTTGATTCTTCCTTTAGCCTTGCCACCTGGCTGGGCCTCCTTATCTCGACCTTCACTGGCTGGCTGCTATGCTCTTAAGTTTCGTTTCTTCGGAGTTGCCGCTCTCCTCCCTTCCTTGATTTGACCTCGAATTCCCAGGCATGAGCTGCTTCTTACTGAGTTTCGATTCTGCTCTTTCATCTGGCTTTGTGCTGGTATATGAATCCTGGCCTGTTTGTCCTCTGCCATCCTGGGCTTAGTTCTGCTTACATAAAATGGAGTCGCACTAGCATAGTGTGCTTCTTGAGGAAGATATACATAGTTGGCGCTTGCCGCTCTATTCTTCTACTAAGCTTAGCAAGCTGTACCGTTTTCTTGGCTTCTAGCGTTCCAGGCCTATTTACAGGCATTTAGCTAGTTGCATATTTTCGTCTTTCTTTCATGATTAGGTTCTTTGTGTTGCAACATCGTTTCAATATCGTCTCTTGTTCTATGTCCATTACATCCTTATTTATATCATTTCATCGTTATGTGTCATCTTTTGGATTGTCATTTTGTTCATATGAACGTCTGTCCGGGCCATTGTGTTGTCACCATTCGCCTTCAATTAGGGCCATTTGTGTCTCATCAGGGACAGTTTGTAAGTAATCTTCATTTCGGGTTAGCTGCTGGTACGGTTGTCTCAATGGATACCGTGCATCCCATGGTTGTATGGCTATTGGCGTTTCAATAGGCATTGGTCTTCTGATGGGTACTGGACAAAGCCCCACTGTGGCTCTCTGTTGGTTTATTTGCACCGTATACGTCACATATCTTGGCTAGTATGCTCCTGGTATCTCAAAATGGGTGGCTGGAGTGCAGGCCGTATCTGGGACCTCCTCTACAATTCTCTTCCTAAATATCTTCCTTCTCAAGCTCCTCTTCCTCCAACTCCCTCAGGGTAAGTCGCTTCTCCAATCATCGAGTTGGTGGTAGATCTCTATCTTCAGCTAGGGTCTCCCTCTGGAACAGCTTCCCTGCCTCTCTGAATACTAAAGAGAAGCATCTCCGGTTCCGGAAGCACCTTAAGACCTTCTTCTTTGCTTCTGCTTTCTCTCCTCCCCCCTGCTGATCTCCTGGCTGAACCTGAAACTGTACTGGTCACCTGACTACCCTCTGTTCTCGTGTCCAGGTCCCCTCCCCACCAATTGCACACCTGCACTACAGCCCTGGCAAACCCTTGCACTCTGGGGCTGTTTCTGTATCCCTACAGCCCCTACTAGCACTTGACACTGATGTCTGCACTTAGCTTTGCACCTGCCACCAGCTGGCTGCACTTCTTATTTATTGTTCTTATTTATTGTTCTTATGTATTTACTGTTTATCCTATGTACTGCACTTCCACTCCCCTCCCCCCTCGCAGTTTTCCCCTTGCCCCCTCCCCTGCACTTGCGCGATCGCATTGTCACCTGGCCTAGTAAGATCGCTGTCTCTGTCTTCCCTCTGTTCCCCTCCCTTGCCTTGTCGCGCCTTGAAACACTTGTGTATAGGCGCGTTATAAATGCTATATCATATCATATCATATTGGTCTATTGAACTGGCGATATCCATGGTGAAGCCAATTCAAAATTACAGCTGCCACTAGCCTACTCCCCAGTACAAGATTAGCCTAAGAGAATCAACGTAGGGCCAACCTGGGATACTTAACTATCAGCCTATGATCCATACGGGCTACCATAGGACAGCAAACATAAAGGGCTGCAGGGACAAGGAGACTTCAATAGAAGTCCACCTGGCCACGAAAATAAGAAAACCCACAGAGAAAAAGCCGGTCAACCGAACCCCACAAACTGGAACCCTGCCATACCAGTAGTTGATCAAATGCATGGTGTACCAAAAGAAAGGGAGTAAACCTGGCCAGATGCTGAGAAATTGTCCATGAGGGCAGTTTCCATTACAGGGATTTTGTGGAACTAGAATTAGTCTGTGCATGGTTGTGTGTGGGGATTGGGTTGTGCTTGAGTGTTTCATTGAAATATGGAGACACCTTCATATGAACATGTTTAAACTGCCCTTCTAGTACACCTGGAGGATGATCGGCCGGGAGGGGAAGGTGGGTAGTGTCAAGCCACCTGGCAGAAGTGACAGAACCAAATGGTGACCATTTGAAGGTGAATTTCAGAAACAAAGTACAAGGGGAAGAAGCTACCTGCAGGCATTCACGTGGGGACTAGAGAACGCATGCCTACCTACCCCTTTACACACCAAACACACCCAAACAGCCTGCTGCTATAGGTAAGAAAGTTGGGAGGAACTGATGTTACCTTTCATGAGGATGAGTTTAGAAGTTTGCCTCGTCTGGGATCCAAGCCTTGGACTGGGATTCCAGCAAGTTCTTGAGGCAAGCTAGGAACTTAATGGGAACAGTTATAATCTTAGAAGGGGCAGGGGGTTATGGTGTCCTCTTGGGCTGAGTTCTTCTGGGTGACAATCAGCCTTGAAGATCTTTCTCAACCTTTTCCTGTTAAAAGAGGGCAGCATGGGGAACGTGGGCCCAACACGCGCTTGGGCTCTGTTTACCAGCTCACATTTGCAGGTGCTATGGTCCTTACATTGGACTGGGTAACTTTCACGTGTATTATTTATTTAGATTTTTTTTATTTATTTATGTGTTGTTTTGTGAAGTGCTAGCTGTCACCTTCTGGCTGTTTGTTTCAAAGCGCTTGCAGGCCTTTCAAAGGACATTAAGGCACTAATCTGAAACAGCTTAAGAAAGGCGACAACATAAATAACGTGACACAACACATCCCCAACTAGAATAACACCACTGGCAACATACCCCACCACAAAAAAAAAATGGAAAAAAACTGATGGGGTTGGAAGGATAAAGAAATGACCTGAAAAATAAAAATAAAAATACAAACACAAATAAACTCCACTAAAATCAAAAACATGTAATTTGTTTAGGTGATAGCAATTTAGAAGGGGGGACTGAAAAGAACACACAAGGTTGGAGTAGGGGTAGAAGTGACGGAGGGAAAGAGGGGAGGAGTGTGATAGTAAATATTAAGCCTAAAGCTGTGTTTTGCAGAGGGGATCTGTGCATTTCATAAAACATCTTGAAAATACTAAATGATATTACTTTGAAACATAATATGATTTTGCTAATGGGTCCTCCCATGTCTAAACATCCTCTACAACCCCCCATGGATTTGAAACCTTAGGACTTCAATGCTCAGAACTAGCAGAGACATAACAGGGGCCGGTTCTGGAGGTGTATTGCAACACGCCCATCTCGTTTGCTTCGCCTCGTGCAAGTGCCGGCTTTATCAGAGGGTCGCTGGGTGCTCTTTCCTCCCATTGCACGATGGCAACCGTGGCGCAACGCGCGGCTCGGAAGGCAGCGGCGTGTGTGGACAGGTTGCCGCCGTCCCGCGTGATCAGCTGGCAGAAGGGTGGCAGAAAGCCTGTATCTTAGTGAATCCAGTCGTGAGAGCAAACACGGCTATCGAGGAATGGATCTGGGCCGGCCTTTAGTACACCGGGCCTGTTAGAGAAGCTCGTAGTCGCCGCGGCATCTGTGGTTTGCCTGCACGTGGAAGATAACGTTCCAGAAAGGAACGCCGCTGTTTGTGCACGCATGTCGCCTTTGCAGAGGCTGCCTGCTAAAGTGCACTTCTGGCTGCTATGTGGGCTTTGGGATATTATCTCCCGCCCATTTTGACAATTCTAAGCGAGCATTGGTAATGCCAAGAGTCGTGGCTTTTGTGTAGGCATTGGATAGGGATTTTCCAGAAAGTGCCATAGTGCTGCTACCTGGCCCGAGGATGGCTACTGTTGAACAATTTTGTTAGTACCTGGGATTATTAGGCCTCTCTAATGGCTATTCACAAGGAATTCAGTGCAAGGAACAGATGCAAGGATATAGAAAGCGCTTATAAACCAAGTAGCTACTTGGTTACATGTTCATTACACCAGGAACTGGAGTTTATCTGCAATTATCTTTCGGATGAGTACTTACATTGGTGTCTGCTAAAAAGCACAGAGTTAGCTCAAAGAGACACCAGGAACTTGTGTTTAGGGCAACGAGGAACAGGTGGCGGGTGGACGTGGGCATGGGAACTAGCCAACAGGCTATGTGTGCCTCCTCGCCTGTCATCTTCACTTCCCATCTCATTAGTTTTCACTCATAAGCAACGCTCAGAGTGGCGCTTAATAGCCACAACTAAAACGGTGGGCAAGGTAACCAGTGAGCATCTTTGTGAAATAGTCCAGTAGCAGTAGTGTTAATGCGAACAATAATACAATATCTGAATCTGCAAACAATGGGGAAACGATGCATGCATTCTAGAAACAAGCTATTGGTGTTGACCATCAAGCTTCTGGCAGGGCGTTTAAGAGGAAGAAAATGCGTGACGTGATTTGCTGCTTCATAAAATGTGCGCCTTTAAGTGGATTAAGCTCTGCCTGTAGTCCCCGTCACACACACATAGGAAAGGGGCTCTTAACACGATTTGACACTTTGCTGACTGATAGAAACCCCCACGTGAAGATATTAGGGGCGTAGAGCCTGTCAGATATAATTAAGTGCAACACTTTTACTGCAGTAGAGAACGTTCTGGAATAGTGAAACATTTAGCATAGCAATGGAACTAATGCCGGTATAGTGGAGCTTAGTTCACATTAGTTCCTGCTGAGTTCGACCTCTGACTACACATAAGAAACATAATGAGGAAAATCTACAATTTGTGTGCTACACCTCGCTGATCTGGGACAATAGTAAAAAGGCTGTGGTTTATAAATGAAACAATGGAAATAGAACTGTCAGATGTGTGCCTTGAATGGTTTACCTACGTTAAAGGGTCGCGTGCGCACAGCTTTTTCATGCCACATGATTTTTCACAGCCAAACGGAAAGTTACATTTACCCATTGCTCTATAAAGTAGTACAGGAGCCCTACCTAGGCCCCCACAAGGGTGAATGTTGTATAATACTTTCGGGTGACATTGAGCCTCACAACAAGTGCAGGATGCTGTGTGCACGTTGTGATATTTCCCAGGTGGGGAGTGGTAGCACAGACTCCTTGTTATGCAGAATCACATGCAGTACCCTTGGGGAACACTACATACAATTAAGACTACAAGTGCAAGTACAGATTCACCTTTGGTACAAGCCTGTACTACACAGTAATGTGGTAGGAGTGGCTGAACAGCCCGACTTATATCAAGAGTAAAGTGAGCAGTATCGGAAGTTACACAAAGGACAGCAATTACTATGGTTCAAACAAACACTGATTCAAGGTTTCTGAGTAAAAGAATATACATTTATTTACACCATCAGTTATAAGACAGTTCACTAGTATAAAGCAGCAGAAAATCACAATCTTAATACACTACAATAACCCCCAATCAATTCTGGACAAGTTAAGTTCAAAATGAAGTGTGAGCAAAATGGCACTAATGCAATTTAAAGGGGAGGAAAGACAAGGTTATAAGAAATGAAGCACAAATACTTTCATAGGTAGGGCAAAGGCTTTCAGTTAACTACAACCAGCAATTCAATTCATAGGCCTGGGCTAAAGTCAATGGTTCAGAGTTTTTGTATAGGATAGCACAGTTCTGGTAGTAAACGGTGAAGTCTTTGCCACAGATCTTAGAAGTATTTGGTCAGAAGAAAAGTCAGATGTTGGTTTAGGGAAGTACAAGCCTTCGAAGTTGGGAAAGTTTCACAAATTTTCTCCGTGGCCGAAAAGATTTTGGGACTGCGTTTGCACGGTACCTTTAAAGTGAAGAAGAGCTGTAGCTGAGGTAGTTGTTCCTTGTCAGTTCGAGCAGATCTCGCTGTCCCTGAGCTTCAGTCATGGGGACAAGAGGTTCCTGCACTGCCCAGGGAAGAGGACACAAGCTTTGCAAAACATCGGTTTAAGGTGTGAATGCCTTAAAGACCACAAACTGGTATCCTTTCCACTGGCTATCCGGTTTTCCACAGCACTCTGCAGAAAATTCGACCAGGAGGAGATGGTGTCCAGGCGGCTTGCGAGTTGGTTGTTCCCACCAAACTCAAGGGAAGAAGTTAACCTTGAAGGGCTTCTCTGGCGATGGAGTTTCAGGCAATTCGGACCTCCAGCAGGGCTTCACCGGTCGTCCAGGAGTTGCAGCAGTCATCTTCCTTCAGCTCGTCTTTGGTTCTTTCGTTCCAGTGGTCGACTCTGCTTTCCAAGTCCCAGAGACCTGCTTTTAAACAGTTTTCCCCCATTCATTCCAGCCTGGCTGTCACTCACACAGCAGGGTGGTGATCACACAGCCATCCAGCCAATCACGCCAGAGTGCATTCAGGTCTCCTAAGAGACTAAGCACAGGGAGTTTCAGGCACCCCTTCACATCCTGTCCACCCCAGACACTCAGGCGCCAGAGGAGGGCTTCAGCACTGTAGCCCGCCAAAGGCCAACGAACAAAGGGACCAAACCTGGTCAAGCGCAGAGTTAAACACAAGAAGGAGCAAAAAAAGTTGACCGGAGTCTGTTTTTACAGATAGGTCTTGGGCGCCATATTGTAAAACATGGCTGACCTGATTTTTAGCTACCGTTGTTGGCAATCGGGAAAAATCATAGTAGTTTGAAACCACTGCCATCAGCCATTTCAAGTAAGAAAGGGTAACATTTGACTTTTACATGAGTGTTTTGACTCAGGGGATGCTAGGCAACCCCTCCAGCACTCTATAGGAATATAGTGTGTGCTGAATCTATACATTTAAAGAGACACTTGTAAAGTCAATTTAACTTTACATGCTCTGGGAGACAGTAGTCATTCCCAGAGAAGGTATTTAAACCTTGGGAATTCTGAAAGACATCCCTGTGCCATTGCACTGAAGGTGATGTGTGACACAGAGAAACAAATGTTGACTATGGAGTTGTTTCCAAACTCCATAACTAAAGAACACAAAAGTAAAACACACATCAAAATACATGGAAGAGTGGGAAAAAGGCTCACACTCTCCCCAGGTAGAAAAATCAAATCCTAGAAATGCAGCAAAGTTGCTGGGGGTCTCAAAAGGTAAGGGAAATGAGCACATTCTTGAGAATTCTCGCTAAAAATCCTTCACCCACCACTTCCGTGAAGAGGGAGCCACGTAGAGTGTGCATTGCCATTAGTGCTGTCCCCAAGGTCACCTATGGGGGGATCATAGTTATACTTGGTTATTTATAATACCCAGAGATTTCTTAGCATTGACCAGGGGATCAAACCTGTATTGCTCTGCATCGTCTTGCTTCCAAGGCAAGCACGTTGCCCCTGAGCTATCATCCCGAGACACAAGATTACATCACACAGTGGACTGTATGATGCCTCAGTAAGTAAAGCGGTTGTCTCAAACAGATGTTTGAATCCTGACAGGTCTGACTAAACTGTTTATTCTTCCAAGTTCAATTGAGTATCATTGAAATGTGTAGTAAAACATACTCTGTAAAACTACTCAAAAGCGGGGCAGAGCAGACATAATCCCTGTGTTGACCCGAGCAATCTTACTTACCCTCGTTTTTTTAACCCATCAGCTATAGGAGTAGTGGACACCACGAATCAGCACCTCGGTATTCCCATTATTAACAATCCTACTATTACCTCTAATGGGAGGGCTCTAATTGGGCAAGCGATGGCCAATGTTCTCTCTAGGAACGGGGGGCATTCTATGGTGGACTATCTCCGGACGCACAAGATGAGTGTGACCCCCAGTGCATTATACTTCTTGGAGGTACTCACCGTGAAGCACATACAATGACTTGATAAACTAGAGGGCAAGTTATGGAAGTCTGTACTGAGACTTCCACGATGAGTTCCCGTGGAAGCCATCAGATGTGAGCTGGGTCGCACATCCCTCAGAACTCGCTGTAAATTGTATGTTAAGATTATGTCCATTGAGACAGTGATTGATTCTCTAATGGGCGTTATTGCCCCAGAATATCAAGGCAGTAAGGATAATCCCCCGCTGAATGACATCGCCATTGCGCCTGAGGCTTCTTTGCAGAATCTCTGCTTGTCGCCTCCACTTGGACATGAGGAACTGTTGACAGGTTTCTTAGAGAAGCTTAACATTAAAGCCAGTGAATGGGATACCTCATTAAACCTTGCACTATACCCAGTATGCTTCACAGGGCTTTTTAATGGGGATGCCCTGTTATTACTTGACGAAGTTTCGTACTAATGATCTCAAACATTTTATATTATATCTACGTATTAACATCCTCCCTTGTAATGAGTACACAGGTGTTTGGACTGGCATACCTTTTGAGGAGAGGACGTGAGGGCAGTGGAAGTGCGAGGTAGACACTTTAAGGCACTCACTGTATGTAATAGTTTGACGCCTTGCTATCTTAAAGGATGTGCCGATTTTATTAGGTGGCTTCTGTTTCCCATGGTCAATTCTGGGCTGAGGTGTATTCCGCGCGATCCTTGGTAATGACAGGCGCAGCTGATCATACTTGGAAGAGGATGGTAAAGTGCAGGAGAGAATGCTGGTTTTTATTAGTTTAAGTCATTGCTATGTAATGTTTTGTATTATTGAATTCATGATGGATGTATCAACTATGAAGACACTGGGCCTCATTATGAGTCCGGCGGTAACCGTGCCTGTAAAACCGGCAGGCTGCCGCCGGACTCGCGGGTATTTAACTTGCATTTTTTTTTTTTAATTTGTATTTGGTTCATTTACAAAAATACAATTTCGTAGAACCTTTACAAAAGTTATAAGCTTCGTACAATAGAAAAAACACATTTTCACATTTAAGTATTCGCACATACTATACATAAACATTCAATCAAAATCATAAATTCATTTATATTTAAAATTTGAGCAACTCCTGTTCAATGTATTTGCACAGGCTGACAAGTTCAAATATCAAAGGTCTATGCATCCCTTGCATCATGCGTGCCCATAAAGAATGCATGCAATCCTCATATTCCACATTCACAAATTTCACGAGTCGGTTGGTCCTCATATTCTTAAAATGTGGACATTCCAAAATAAGATGTTTCATGGACTCCACCGGCTCATTACATAGAGGAAAGCGACAATTTAATGCCTTCGTCTCACCAAAGTTAGCCCAATTAGCGGTTCTCTCTCTGGTGTGAAATAAATTAAACCTATATCTCATATATACCTGTCGCGCATGATTGCATGGAAACATAGTTACATGTGAAAACCTGGGCATACGTTGTTTAAGAAAGGCACCATACTCTTTATACATTTTATATGCTAATATACTTTCAATAGTGCCTTTCCAGTCTTGTTCAAATAACTTCTTTTTTGCGAACGCAGGGCGATAATATACATCCTCTGTCGTAATACCTGTAGATTGTATCAGATTTTGCATAACTTGCATTTAAATTACAGTGGGCATGGGCAAAAGATGTACAAACTGATCAAGGTCAAAGGCCGTAGCTAGTGGCCTATTTATTTGTTAGAATATATAGTGGGCACAGTCAAAGATTGTGGCCACTAGCCAGTATTGTGCTAAAGGCCATGGCTAGAGGCTGTTCAGTCCATATCATATATAGTGGACACTGTTGAAAGCTGCATCCACTGTTAAAGGCCAAAATCTATGCTTGGTAGCTTGTTAGTGTTTTAAAATATTCCGTGCACATGGGTGAAAGTTGTGACCACTGTCCATAACTGAAGGCCATGACTAGTACCCATTCATGTCTTTAAATACATTTGGCCATGCACACTGACCATGGCTGAAGGCCATGCTTAGTGGAAGTTACTGTTTTAATGCAATTAGTGACATCATCAGTGATGTGATCTGTGATGACATCATTGTGGTCATAGGCTGCGCAACAGGAGGTGCGAAGTTAAGGTGGCTTTAGCTGAATTTCCAGGGTTTTGTTGCATTAAGTTCTCACCTTAACGTCCCTGCAACTCAAGTTTTTTCCATGAATTTCAAAGGTTTTGTTACAATGTATTGCTCGCCTTAACATCCCGGCAACTCGTTTTTTCCTTGAATTTTAAAGGTTTTGTTACACTGTATTGCTCACCTTAACATCCCGGCATCTAGTTTTTTCCTTGAATTTAAAAGGTTTTGTTACAATGTATTGCTCACCTTAACATCCCGGAAACTAGTTTTTTCCTTGAATTTAAAAGGATTTGTTACAATGTATTGCTCACCTTAACGTCCCTGCAACTAAAGTTTTTTCCTTGAATTTCAAGGGTTTTGAACTACCAGACCACTAGCAATGGTCATCGGACTGCAGGCTTTGAAAACTCACAATGTATTTAGGGAATGAGCAGTGAGATTAAATTATTTGCCATGGAGCACACACTTAGGTTAAGCAGCATTCTCCAAGCCCTTTTCGGGGCCATCATCTTGGAGCAGGCCAATTTGGCATGCCCATTCTGCCACAGCACCCATTTCGGCACGCCCCTTTCGGCGCGAAAGCCATTTTGGCGCGAGGGATGTTTGGACGGGGCTGACATTGCAGCCACGTCTAAATGCCCTCCTGTTAAATAAGATCACAGGGCTGCATTCCAAGAAACCTCACCACCTCCCACTTGCATTGCTTTTCTTTTTTTTAAAAAAACACTTTATTTAAGCAAACAGGAAGACAGCTTGGACACAGGCTTTCCTTTTATTAAATTCAATTAGGTAAATGAAAAAAAAAACATTAAGCCTTGAACCTCGGTCTGCCAGAGTTCAAAGCCCAGAATTTAACCACTACGCCACAATGGCTTGGTGTTTCATGGGGAAGGCCCATTCCTCATAGTGGTCTTATAAGTTTGGGGAAATTAGCAGGCGACATGGCCTGAGGTTGGCCCCTACCTCGCTTTAGAACTCAGCAGAGTCTGTCCTGGTTACTGCATGAATGGGAGACCTGGATGGCAGTGATTTTTCACCCCCAACGTGACTATAGTTATAAAAAGCGAGGAATATCAGCAAAACAGCCAGAAACAAAAATGCTTCCATCACTAAGTGCCCGCTCCCCCCACTCCCAGATGTCTTCCTCACCTCCCCTGCCATATATGTGTAGAGTTGGAATGCTACAGCGGGCTCTGCAATCACAATATCATGTGCTTTTTTAGCACACACTTTGTCCCTATTAGATATGGCGACTTGAGATGATAGTCGTCATCAGAATATTGCATAACAAATAGTAGGCTTTTGAATACACTTTATGCACACATACATTGTTAAAGCACAGACACAGCACTAAGCTGAACAGCTCCAAGATGTCTGCTCTGCTTAACAGTAGCAGAACAGCCTCACAAATACCCCCCCCCCAGTGACACACCAGGAAATGCTCTGTTTCTTTTACCAACTCACAGCCGGCAGCTCCCATAACCAGCATACAAGAGTAGCAGCGGCCGCCTGGCAAAGTTAAGTTTCCTAACAGGAAAGAGGAAGGCACCGCCACCTCTCGAGAACCTATGCCTTGCCAGTTTGGAAAGTGCAATCACAAATTCCCCCTTCTCTCCCCAGTACGAGGGAGATCAAACGAATGGAGTCACTCGCCCGGCAGATCACTGCAGTTGTGACTGCCCTGCAATGTAACGCCTCTTCATAGGTAAGCAGCACTGATGTCCAGTGCCTAAGAACTGATGTTGATGGTTTTGTTGCATTTACACAAGATATTGAAAAAATCGAGCGGAACCACACGCCTGGCTCGTCCACGGAAGAACCTTTGTTTCCCAGATTCATGAGACATTCTTGAGTGCTGGTAGGTGGCACCATCTCTCATTGACACATGTCGGATGGCTTTCTATGTCTTTCCAGACACCTGAGAGGTGATGAGGTGATGCATCCTACTAGGACATTTGGGACTTTGGGAAAGCCCATCAGTCCCGTTCCCTTTCTTCACTCCTTTCCCATTCTTGCGTCTACTATAGGACACCAAGCACGTCCTACTAGCTAAACACTGCCAACAATGCTTATGTTAAAATACTGCACGACTGCATAGTACTAACTTAGACACAGTCAGAATGTTAAGCAGCTGGGGATAACTCCCAGGTCTTCACCTTTTTGTCTCCCTCCAGGGGACGGAGGTACCGCCTGATCCGCCATTGTGGACCATACTTGGAGCAACGCCAAGAATAGAAACAATTAGGTTGTGAAGAAGATTACCCTAATCTCATTGGTCATTGAAACCGGTCGACCCAAGGATCATGAGATCTCTCATGATTAGGATGATGTTCCAATAAGTTAGACTGAACACGACAGACTCAAAACCACTCCTAAGGAGCATTTGGCCTCTTGAGGATCCGACATCGGTTGGGTTGTTTTTTGTTTTAACATTCCGGCACACAATCTAATGTCTGGAATGTCTCTAACCAGTTGGTGAATAAATATGCAGGAAATCCTGACAAGATCTAATGCCAACTGTCTCAACCATTACTTGCTCTGGTCTTTTTATTTTAATGTGATTGAGTAAACTGTATATTTGTTGATGAGGGAAAGTTCTCACGCTATCCCTATTAGATAAGCGGCGCACCACCGGCCACCTAGAGAGAGCTTTCCCCGCTAGGGTGAGGGTGTGTTTCTCTTTAGGGACAGTCTATGTGTGTGTTTCTGTGCACATGGATTGCATTGTGGTATCTCCTCTCCCTTCCGTACCGGCCCTTGTCCATGCCTCCATCCGACCCCCTCTTCTAATTGGCTAGTCACCACTCTTAACCCACCCACCCAGGGCAGCCCTCTGCCCAGGCAATCCAGCGGCTAAGGGCAGCTCCTGCAGTAGTGGCTCCAGGTAGTGTCTGCAGGTGTAAGCAGGGGAAGCCAGTGGACAGCCGTCAACCAGCAGCGACTACCAATGTAGGTGTGGCTCGGGTGGGGAGTTCAGCAATCAATGTACTCCCGAAGCCAATATCATGTCAGGATGTTAATACTAACCAGCTTAACAACTAGACAGGACTGTGAATGTTAGCCATTGCCACATGTAGTTCTAACTATGAATATTGACTTGCCTCACATCCAGACATGACTTGAATGTTAGCCATTGCCACACTTTACATATGCATTATCTTGCATCTCATCTAGACAGGATTGTGAATGATAGCCAGAGCCACATGTAGTTCTAACTATGAATGTTAGTTTGTGTCTCCTAATCTAAACCCTTCAGAGTTTACCAGCACATTGACTACGGTCACTGAGGGCATTCCAACCTAAAAAGTGCATTGATGCCACACAAGTGGGGAAAGAGTGCCATATAAATAACCAAATACAATACAGTACAATACAATGATACGAGAAGACATCTGTTGCTATTGGAGAGATATACAGACGTGCAGGCTTTAGATCTGCGGTGGGTAATCTGGAATGGTCAGGATCAGAGGGCCGGAGACTTATTGGTATGTGAAGAGATAGGGGGTTAGGGCAAAGGAGTGTGGTGGGGTCAGGAGTGCGCTGGCAGTTTAGTGCAGATGGATGGACACAGTGCTGGGGCCCGGGACTGTCTCACGCTCCTCACAGAGCACATTCTCAAAAACAATATGATATGATATGGCATTTATAATGCGCCTATACACAAGTGTTTCAAGGCGCAATGAGGCAAGGGAGGGGAACAGAGGGAAGACATACAGCGATCCTATTATGGAGAGGTGTCATTCTGATCGTGCAAGTGAATGAGAAGGGGTAATGGGGAAAGTGCGAGGGAGAGGGGGGTGCAGTAGATGGGATAAAGAATAATAACAATAACAAGACCAGTGCAGGTTCAGCCAGGGATTCAGCAAGCGAGAGGAGGAGAAAAAGCAGAGGCAAAGAGAAAGGTTTTGAGGTGCTTCCGGAACCGGATATGGTTCTCCTCAAGAGTCAGTGAGGCAGGGAGGCTGTTCCAGAGGGAGGCCCCAGCCCAAGCGAGAGATCTACCACCAACTCGTTGCTTGGAGAAGCGACCAACCCTGAGGGAGCTGGAGGCGAATGAGGGAAGCTCGAGAAGGAAGATATTTAGGAAGAGAGGGTTGAAGGTGTTGAGGCCCCAGGCCCAAGAAGGCCTTCTGGACAATGCAGGGGGTTTTGAACTTAATCCTCGCAGCCACTGGGAGCCAGTGCAGTGATTTCAGTCCTGGAGAGATACGATCCCTGGGCTTGAGGCCAAGGACAAGTCTCGCAGTCCTGTTCCGGATAAGTTGCAGAGGGCGGAGAGTAGAAGCAGGCAGATTTAGAAAGAGGCTGTTGCAATAGTCCAGCCCAGAGTGTACCAGAGTTCTGGAGACAGTGAGCTTCTGGGGGAAGGAGAAGAAAGGAAGAATACCTCTGAGGAGGTGCAGCTGGTAGTGTGACTTCTTAGAGACGTCAGAGATGTGTGGTGAGAAGGAGAGTGTGGAGCCGAAGATGACCCCGTGGTTTTTAGCCTCACAGGTCGGATCAGGAAGAGGGCCAAGAGAGGCCGGCCAGAGAGTGACAGGAATGGAGGGAGTCGGTGTGCCAATGAGGAGAATATCCGTTTTACTGCCATTAGGCAGAGATCTTTGGCAGCACACCACTCCTGGATGGCGGAGAGACAGTCATAGATGAGAGAGGGAGACGAGGTGGCTGAGGGTAGCCTGAAAATGAGCTGAGTGTCATCCGCATAGCACTGAATGTTGGGGCAGAGCGCGGCAATGCAGTGGGTGAGAAGTGCCAGGTATTGGTTGAAAAGCCAGGGAGAGAGGTCAGACCCCTGGGGAACACCACAGATAGAGATAGAGATAGAGGAGAGGAAGGACCCAAGTTGAATCTTGGAGAGTTGATCAGAGAGGAAAGAAGTCAGCCACGCCAGGGCCTGACCACTGATCCCCAGGTTATCACGGAGACGATTGAGCAGGATGGCATGGTTGACCGTATCAAAGGCAGAAAAGAGATCAAGTAAGATGAGGACACAGGGGGTGTTGGAGTCAAGGTTGGAGAGCAGGTCTTCACGGATGTTCAGGAGAGCAGCTTCCATGCTTCTGGCAGCTCTGAAGCCAGACTGATGGTCATGGAAGCAACCAACAGATTCAGTGTGAACATTAAGCTGGGAAATGGCCAGCTTTTCCAGGAGTTTGCCAAGGAAAGGAGTGATGGAGATTGGGCGATAGTTGGCTGGGCAAGATGGATCAGCAGAGGGTTTCTTAAGAAGAGGGTGCACAAAGGAGTGCTTCAGGGGGGAAGGGAAGACTCCAGTGGCAAAGGAATGGTTGCAGAAGTCAGCCAGGGCAGGAGCCGAGTCAATGTGGCCCTTGATGGTTTTGTAGGAGCAGGGGTGAACCTGTTTTGACAAGACTTTATAGATCGGACTTGTCTGTAAACCTCGCCAGGGGATAGCCAGAGAAGGAGGGAAGAGAGGTGGCCGAAGAAGGGTCAGAGGAAGAGATGGGTGCGGAGGAAGGAAGGGAAGAGGAAGAGAGAGAGGTCAGGATGTCCTGAGTGTTAGAGATGAAATGAGAAGCAAGAACCGTGCAGAGGGCTTGGGAAGGGAGAGGGGAGGTAGAGACTGCGGCAGGATTAGCCAGTTTCTTGCAGATTTTAAAGAGTTCAGACGAGTTGTTGAATGCCGCAGAGACGCAGGATTGGATGTGAGCTCTCTTCTTGGTGCGGACAGAGAGCCGGTATTGCCTTTGGACCAGGCAGCAGGCCAGTTTGTCAGAGGATGTACCAGAAGCACGCCAATTCCTCTCAGCCACCCTGCACTTGCATTTAAAGGTGACGAGGTCCGAGTCGTACCAAGAGTTGCACTTTGGTTTGGGCTTCAGGCGGATACTCATGACAGGGGCAAGAACATCGAGAGTATCAGATATAGCAGAGAGGAGCATGGAAAGGGGTGTGTCAGGGTGTGAGTCAGCCAAAGGGGTAAGGGGAGGTGATAAAGTGGTGGCAAAAGCCCCAACTGACACGCGCTTCATGGGTCGGATGACCGAGAAGTTTGGAGGCAGTGCTGGAGTTGGCTTGGCCTGGTGGGTAGAGAGGGTCAGATGGGAGGAAAGGAGAAAGTGATCACTCTAGGAGAGAGGGGTGGTGAGAGGGATAGAAAGGGGAAGGTCCGAGGAGATCAGAGCATCCAGAGTGTGCCCTGCAGAGTGAGTCGGGCCAGAGGGGAGAATAGTGAGTGAGAGAGAGTCGTAAAGGTCGCCAAAGAGTCCAGAGGAAGGACAGGAAGCATCCAGGTGGATGTTGAAGTCTCCAAGGAGGATGAGTTGAGTGGACGAGACCAGGAGGGAAGAGGAGAGATCCGCCCACTTGGAGAGGAAGGAGGAAATCTGACCAGGTGGCCGATAGATAGTAGCCACAGTAAGGGAATGGCTTGGAGACAGAGATAGTCTGCCGATGAGGCATTCGAGAGAGGAGTAGGCCTGCATAGGAATGACAGAGGCAGAAATACATTCGGGGAAGATCAGGGCTACACTCCCACTGGAACAGTTGCACCAGGGCGCGGAGAGGATCTTGTAGCCATCAGGGAGGAGAGTGTCAAAGCTCATGAGAGAGCTGGCCGTGAACCATGTCTCAGTGAGACCGAGGACATCGAGGTCAAGTTCCTCCAGAAGGTGACAGATGTCAGAGGAGTGTTTGACAGCGGAGCGAGAATTAAGAGTGGCAATATGGAGAAGGTTGCCGACCTTGAAAGACTTCTAGGGAGGGGTAAAGATCAGAGGTACGCCCTGCGGAGGTGTAGAGGAAGCCCGAGTGGAGGCAGAAGAGGAGGGAGGAGAGGGCAAGGTAGTCAAGGAGGAGGAAGCAGGTGAGGAAGGTGTGGAGGTTGAAGAGGGGACAGCAAGAGAAGAAAGGAAATTGATGAGATGCAGAAAGCATCTTTTGAAGTGGAGAAGGTTGGCCTGACGGCCTTGGACCAAGACGGTGCCATTCACATAAACATTAATGATGATCTTAGAGGAGTGGAAGGAGGTCAGGAGGGCCTCCCACCGGATGCCACCATTAATGGGAGAAGAAGAGAAAGGAGAGAGCACAGAGACCATATGAAGAGTCCATAGGTCTGGTGAGGGAACAACAAAGAGGATGTTGGTGAAAGTTTGCCTGGAGGAGGCACTGGTATAGATGTCAGCGATAGGGAGGCCTGGGTTGGAGAACAGGATGTCCTTTTTAAACGTCTTCCTACCGAATTTAGTGAGGAGAGCAGGTTAGTTGATAGAGAAGCAGTTAGAAAAGATAGGAGAGACAGAGAGCACCATAGAGTAGATAGGAAGAGAGAGGGAAGGAGTGGGAAGGGGAGAACACTGGGAAAGGACACAGGGCAGAGAGGAAGCAAACTAGAACATCAAGCAGAAGAGAAAAGTTGACAATGGGCAAGAGAACTGGCACTAAGATTTAAATACTTACACAGTGCACCTTTCAACAGGAGAAAAACACACCTAACTTTGAGAGTCCTGGATAGTGTGAAAAAGGCCTAGCTTTCATAATGCAATTTTAAGTACTAACACAGTGCAATTGTCAACAGAAGAACAACACACCTAAGTTTGAGAGTTAACTGAGGGAGAGGATTGCAGGGTGGAGAAGGGTCTCAACCATACATGGGCCAATCCAACCTTCCTAGTTGGCTGCGGGGGACGGCTGGCCACTGGCTTCCCCCTCTGACAACTGCAGACACAGACTGGAGCCGCCAGATGGGAGCTGCCCTTTGCCTAGGGTCCCTTAGCCACAGAGGCTGCCTGGCAGAGGGCTGCACAGGGATGGTCAGCTATGACCAGGAGGATAAAGAATCAGGACGGGGGTGGGCTGTCTGGGATGCGGGAGGAAGAGGGAAGGAAGAAGTGGCTGTAGGGGGAGGGTGGAGGGAGCAACACATGCTAGAAGTGCCAACAAAATTTTAAAAAAATAAGTTAAGGGGTACCAGGCCCTACATGGCTCCTACCTGCAAGATCTAGGAGATTTAGGTGCATGCCACATGGTCAAGCTGCTCTCTCCTGCAATGATCAAAGAAGCGAGTGGGGAGAGTAGCGGCCGTGTAGTCCAGAGGACTAGACAAAGGCAGGCAATCAGGATGGGGGTGGGCTGGCTGGGAGGCGGGAAGGACAGGGAAAGAGGAAAGATACTAGGTATTTGCAACATTTGAGAGGACAGGGGAAGGATGGACTTCCATGGGAACAACGCTCGTGCGGAGCTGGCCTGGTGTGCTGATGGCTTGGCACCTCTTGGCCGAAACTGAAGATGCAAGCCACAGCCCTCAGAGTGGCGGTTTTGGGCCTAGTAAAAGATGGCATTGGGCCTAATAGAAAATGGACTCTTGGAGCTGAGGCATGGCTGGTGTTATTTACTGAATTCTATGCGCTTTAGGGCTGTTCCGTATTCCCTGAAGGTGGGGTCTGCTCCCTCCTTTGCTTTTATGGGGTTTATTCACTTCAGCTGCTACTATGGGGGTGGGGATACGATAATTTCCTTCCCAACAAATGTCATTGAACTGGTCATTGCTGCTTTAAAGTAGTATTTTAGCCTCATTAGGTCTTGCCAACAATAGGAGCAATCCAAACCCAAACTGCTCGACTGCAGTACATCTGCACAGAAACACTAGAAATGCCACAGTGTATGCACAGTAGGAAGGGGATTTGCTCTGGTAGGACAGGTATGGGTGAATAATGGCACATCTCATTTCTACATAGTACTTCATGATGGCTTCCTACAGCTTCTAAATCCTCCAATAGTGGGTGTTTTTACTACCCAATATATAGGTACCAAGTTTACCCACTTCAGAAGGATGTAGCTTTGGGTCGGCCCTACTGGGATTAGAAAACGGGAAATGCAGGCTAAACATGTGGCATATGTGAACATTTAAGGTGTGCACTCAATATATTGTATAGGTTTAAACTGTGCTTACACCTAGGGAGTCATTTAAAAAACATGTTACAATTAATTTCCAAATGCATAATGAGCAACTTTATGTTCTCCAAAGCCCTGTTTTTTTTTTAAATGTGCAGGTTTGTATTTTATTAAACTTGCATGAGTTTGTATGATTCAGTGCTCTGGCAGCAATAATCACATACCCACCCCCTCTAGCATGCTTGCAGGCACTCGTTAGCTATAGGGAGTTTGTTTCTATTTGCTATTGTCAAGGCATTGAATTCTGAAGAAACACTACAGTGTTACAACTTTCATAAGACTGTCATGTTTCTAGAATTCTAAAGACATGCCAGTCTCATGAAAGTTATAACATGTGCGTAGGACAACAATTCCAGAGAAGTGAGTTCCATGGGCCCAAATGGATATTTAGAGATGGGGCTCAAAGCCAAGGGCAGATATCATTTGTGGAGGAAAATATTGGGTAGGTCCCGACATTTTTTGTTTTAGGGGAATTTAAGCAGTATAGGGACCACTTATATGGAGTTTAGAGCAGACAAGGCTGCTAAATTACCCCTCTCCTAGTCTACCTTTAGAAGGAGTCAGAAGAAAACAAACACAACTGGATAGATTATCTAATTCATCTGTCCAGGTAATTATGCCAAACAGGTAATCATTTAAAAACACATTGTAATCTACATTCAATTCAATACAAAATCGTGCTGTGTGTGCTGTCCAAAAGGCATCACAAACATTTGAGAAGAATTGTACAAAAAAAGAACAATTTGAGGAGAAAAAAACAACCCAGAATTATCGCATTTTTCTACAAATGTTGACTTGTGTTAGTAAGTGACATTCATAATTCATCACATTGACAACAAAACTTGTTACCAAAAGCTAATGATGGCAGGGGAGAACTCTTAATGTACCGCATTAGCTGAAAGTTTGTTTGAGAAAAAGACAGCTTAGTTTGGGTGTCTGTGGGATGTCTACATATGTTTCGGCTGAACAGATGTCGTCAACACCTTCCCTGGTGTTCCGCTGTTTATATTATGGGCCTCTTCAGGACGGTATGTAGTTATTGATGAGTTGACAGAAAAGTTCAATATCAATCCCCGATGTGTCAGATAATTGTTGGAAACTAAGAAATGAAAGAAATTCATAGGATATTTTAGGTCGATAAAAACATATTTTAAAAATAACTGAATGTCTAAAATAGCACATGAGTGGGTCCCCAATGACGACATCACACAAAGTCAAATATTTGGGAATGGTGCTAAGTTCATGCATCAATGATGCCCCGTGGGTGGCAGACACGAAAAGGAAGTGCACCCAGTTAGCAAACCAAGCTCTGCTAATGAAAAAAAAATATGGGAAATTTTCCTTGGAACCGGTGCGGATGTTCTATCAGCAAAAAGTCGTGCCGGTCCTGATCTATGGAGCGGAAAATGCTCTGGGATGCTCTCATGATCTGTGGCCCTCCCTGGAGAACCAATTTTGGTCAAAGGTGTTGGGTCTCCCCAGAGGGAACTCGACCTCGTGTATCAGATACGAGTTATCCCTGATTTCATTGCATGCAAGGATCGTGTGGAGTTTACTGGCCTTATATCGAAAAACTCGAGTGCAAGAAAATATCTTGCAATTTGAACTTTCCATAGCGCAACGTCGAATGGTCAGAATATGGTGGCTTTATGGATGCACAGATGTGAAAGCCTATTAGTAGAATACGACATCAAGCCCAGCTTACTTCACGAAAATCCAGTTGCCGCTAAAATGAAAATCTGGCGCTTGGACTGGGAGAAAACTTGTACTGAAAGAGCGAGGGCAAAGCTGATGTCAAATGCGCCGATGGAAGTCCGCCCCTTTACTGTGCCTCAAGGGTATATCAATTTATTTGCGGAACCAATGGCACGAAGACGCTTTATGTTATTTCGTTTAAATTTCTTTAAAACGAAAGAGCGGCTACAAAAATGGAAATGTAAGAAAAACATAAACCTCAGTTGCAGATTTTGTACCAAAGCACCGGAGACGTTGAAACATCTAGTGCTGTTTTGTAATAGCTTTCGGGACAACAGAACAGTACTTTTGGGACCTTGGGGTGCCATCCACCCATTGTTGTGCGCAGAGGAATGGTGGGATCACATGTTTAACGGAACAGATCGAAAATTGTTATTTCCCCTGACTCAACTTTTAGCAATAATTGAACAGCAGCTGAACATGGTTGTTGATGACTTGGAAACGTATAAAGGGCCATTGTCCATCCTTAAAGTTGATGATTTGGGGGAAAGATAGATGGGGATGGTGATCCTGAACGAAGTATTCTGTGGAGTGTGGATGTTTGTAAGAAGTTGTGTTCCTTTTTAAAGGTTTGTAAAAACCGTATAAATAAAAAAAATAATAAAAAAAAATAAATAAATAACTGAATGGCAATTTTCATTTAGTGTAGAGGTTTTTCTTCTATAGAAGTTTATTCTACTGACCTTTTTTAATCATAAAGTGGTTAGAGTAGAGCGTTTGTCATTTGCACCAGGATGTCACTTCCTTATTGGTGATTGCATTTTGTGTGTTGATGGATTTTCTGTTTTCATTGTTTATTCAGGTTGGTAATTACTCAGAGGTTCTTCAAAATAGTCGCGCGGGACCTGTTGTGAGATAGGACCCCCATTTTATATTACTGTGCATCTTTTGTTACAAATTTCAGTTGCTTAGAAAATAATTTTTCTGCGTTATCTACTGACCTGCATGGATCCGGCGGACTTTTTGAAGATTGCCGTGCCGTAATTTAGGTGGAGATAGGGCTGGATAGTCCACACATATGCGGATTAGAGTTCGAAGGGACCCCCGTCTCGCCTCGCTGCTTCCTCTGTTTTGGAGACACAGAAGGGCGATGTTTCAGTTATGTTAAACGATCGCCTCACGAGTGGATGTGCACTCGGAGGCTTACAGGCAAAAAATGCCTCGTTTGGAAAAGATCATGGCCCCAGACTCAATTTCTACCTTTCTCTTTGCATTCGATCTGTGATGGGGAGATCTTCCGAGATTCTCGTTCTCGAAATGCCGGCGATCAGTCTGAAAGTCCAGCGTTGTTGCTATGTATTGCAGTCGGTCGCTGATGACGTGGGCACGTATTGATGTGCTAGGTTAACTGAAAAAGGACTATTTTATCCTCATCCATTAATGATGATCTTAGAGGAGTGGAAGGAGGTCAGGAGGGCCTCCCACCGGATGCCACCATTAATGGGAGAAGAAGAGAAAGGAGAGAGCACAGAGACCATATGAAGAGTCCATAGGTCTGGTGAGGGATCAACAAAGAGGATGTTGGTGAAAGTTTGCCTGGAGGAGGCACTGGTATAGATGTCAGCGATAGGGAGGCCTGGGTTGGAGAACAGGATGTCCTTTTTAAACGTCTTCCTACCGAATTTAGTGAGGAGAGCAGGTTAGTTGATAGAGAAGCAGTTAGAAAAGATAGGAGAGACAGAGATATGATATGATATGGCATTTGTAACGCGCCTATACACAGGTGTTTCAAGCGAGCACCATAGAGTAGATAGGAAGAGAGAGGGAAGGAGTGGGAAAGGGAGAACACTGGGAAAGGACACAGGGCAGAGTGGAAGCAAACTAGAACATCAAGCAGAAGAGAAAAGTTGACAATGGGCAAGAGAACTGGCACTAAGATTTAAGTACTTACACAGTGCACTTTTCAACAGGAGAAAAACACACCTAACTTTGAGAGTCCTGGATAGTGTGAAAAAGGCCTAGCTTTCATAATGCAATTTTAAGTACTAACACAGTGCAATTGTCAACAGAAGAACAACACACCTAAGTAAGAGAGTTAACTGAGGGAGAGGATTGCAGGGTGGAGAAGGGTCTCAACCATACATGGGCCAATCCAACCTTCCTAGTTGGCTGCGGGGGACGGCTGGCCACTGGCTTCCCCCTCTGACAACTGCAGACACAGACTGGAGCCGCCAGATGGGAGCTGCCCTTTGCCTAGGGTCCCTTAGCCACAGAGGCTGCCTGGCAGAGGGCTGCACAGGGATGGTCAGCTATGACCAGGAGGATAAAGAATCAGAACGGGGGTGGGCTGTCTGGGATGCGGGAGGAAGAGGGAAGGAAGAAGTGGCTGTAGGGGGAGGGTGGAGGGAGCAACACATGCTAGAAGTGCCAACAAAATTTTAAAAAAATAAGTTAAGGGGTACCAGGCCCTACGTGGCTCCTACCTGCAAGATCTAGGAGATTTAGGTGCATGCCACATGGTCAAGCTGCTCTCTCCTGCAACGATCAAAGAAGCGAGTGGGGAGAGTAGCGGCCGTGTAGTCCAGAGGACTAGACAAAGGCAGGCAATCAGGATGGGGGTGGGCTGGCTGGGAGGCGGGAAGGACAGGGAAAGAGGAAAGATACTAGGTATTTGCAACATTTGAGAGGACAGGGGAAGGATGGACTTCCATGGGAACAACGCTCGTGCGGAGCTGGCCTGGTGTGCTGATGGCTTGGCACCTCTTGGCCGAAACTGAAGATGCAAGCCACAGCCCTCAGAGTGGCGGTTTTGGGCCTAGTAAAAGATGGCATTGGGCCTAATAGAAAATGGACTCTTGGAGCTGAGGCATGGCTGGTGTTATTTACTGAATTCTATGCGCTTTAGGGATGTTCCGTATTCCCTGAAGGTGGGGTCTGCTCCCCCCTTTGCTTTTATGGGGTTTATTCACTTCAGCTGCTACTATGGGGGTGGGGATACGATAATTTCCTTCCCAACAAATGTCATTGCACTGGTCATTGCTGCTTTAAAGTAGTATTTTAGCCTCATTAGGTCTTGCCAACAATAGGAGCAATCCAAACCCAAACTGCTCGACTGCAGTACATCTGCACAGAAACACTAGAAATGCCACAGTGTATGCACAGTAGGAAGGGGATTTGCTCTGGTAGGACAGGTATGGGTGAATAATGGCACATCTCATTTCTACATAGTACTTCATGATGGCTTCCTACAGCTTCTAAATCCTCCAATAGTGGGTGTTTTTACTACCCAATATATAGGTACCAAGTTTACCCACTTCAGAAGGATGTAGCTTTGGGTCGGCCCTACTGGGATTAGAAAACGGGAAATGCAGGCTAAACCTGTGGCATATGTGAACATTTAAGGTGTGCACTCAATATATTGTATAGGTTTAAACTGTGCTTACACCTAAGGAGTCATTTAAAAAACATGTTACAATTAATTTCCAAATGCATAATGAGCAACTTTATGTTCTCCAAAGCCCTGTTTTTTTTTTTAAATGTGCAGGTTTGTATTTTATTAAACTTGCATGAGTTTGTATGATTCAGTGCTCTGGCAGCAATAATCACATACCCACCCCCTCTAGCATGCTTGCAGGCACTCGTTAGCTATAGGGAGTTTGTTTCTATTTGCTATTGTCAAGGCATTGAATTCTGAAGAAACACTACAGTGTTACAACTTTCATAAGACTGTCATGTTTCTAGAATTCTAAAGACATGCCAGTCTTATGAAAGTTATAACATGTGCGTAGGACAACAATTCCAGAGAAGTGAGTTCCATGGGCCCAAATGGATATTTAGAGATGGGGCTCAAAGCCAAGGGCAGATATCATTTGTGGAGGAAAATATTGGGTAGGTCCCAACATTTTTTGTTTTAGGGGACTTTAAGCAGTATAGGGACCACTTATATGGCGTTTGGAGTAGACAAGGCTGCTAAATTACCCCTCTCCTAGTCTACCTTTAGAAGGAGTCAGAAGAAAACAAACACAACTGGATAGATTATCTAATTCATCTGTCCAGGTAATTATGCCAAACGGGTAATCATTTAAAAACACATTGTAATCTACATTCAATTCAATACAAAATCGTGCTGTGTGTGCTGTCCAAAAGGCATCACAAACATTTGAGAAGAATTGTATAAAAAGAACAATTTGAGGAGAAAAAAACAACCCAGAATTATCGCATTTTTCTACAAATGTTGACTTGTGTTAGTAAGTGACATTCATAATTCATCACATTGACAACAAAATTTGTTACCAAAAGCTAATGATCGCAGGGGAGAACTCTTAATGTACCGCATTAGCTGAAAGTTTGTTTGAGAAAAAGACAGCTTAGTTTGGGTGTCTGTGGGATGTCTACATATGTTTCGGCTGAACAGATGTCGTCAACACCTTCCCTGGTGTTCCGCTGTTTATATTATGGCCCTCTTCAGGACGGTATGTAGTTATTGATGAGTTGACAGAAAAGTTCAATATCAATCCCCGATGTGTCAGATAATTGTTGGAAACTAAGAAATGAAAGAAATTCATAGGATATTTTAGGTCGATAAAAACATATTTTAAAAATAACTGAATAGCAATTTTCATTTAGTGTAGAGGTTTTTCTTCTACACAAGTTTATTCTACTGACCTTTTTTAATCATAAAGTGGTTAGAGTGGAGCGTTTGTCATTTGCACCAGGATGTCACTTCCTTATTGGTGATTGCATTTTGTGTGTTGATGGATTTTCTGTTTTCATTGTTTATTCAGGTTGGTAATTACTCAGAGGTTCTTCAAAATAGTCGCGCGGGACCTGTTGTGAGATAGGACCCCCAACTTATATTACTGTGCATCTTTTGTTACAAATTTCAGTTGCTTAGAAAATAATTTTTCTGCGTTATCTACTGACCTGCATGGATCCGGCGGACTTTTTGAAGATTGCCGCGCCGTTATTTAGGTGGAGATGGGGCTGGATAGTCCACACATATGCGTATTAGAGTTCGAAGGGACCCCCGTCTCGCCTCGCTGCTTCCTCTGTTTTGGAGACACAGAAGGGCGATGTTTCAGTTATGTTAAACGATCGCCTCACGAGTGGATGTGCACTCGGAGGCTTACAGGCAAAAAATGCCTTGTTTGGAAAAAATCATGGCCCCAGTCTCAATTTCTACCTTTCTCTTCGCATTCGATCTGTGATGGGGAGATCTTCCGAGATCCTCGTTCTCGAAATGCCGGCGTTCAGTCTGAAAGTCCAGCGTTGTTGCTATGTATTGCAGTCGGTCGCTGATGACGTGGGCACGTATTGATGTGCTAGGTTAACTGAAAAAGGACTATTTTATCCTCCATCCGCCATGTTGAATGAGTGAAGTAGCATGGGTTTGTCCACACTTGGCCATGAGGCCAATATTTTTGAAGAAGATATTTTAGAGAAAATTTTCTTTAGAAGAAAGTTCTTTAGAAGAAAATACCCCATTACACTGAGGAATTCAAACCATTCTTTACTGTATCACAGTCATAAATCCACTTCTGTTCACATTAGCGAAGTGCCAAATCGCGGTCACCCCCTCTACTGGGGTACTGGCTGGTGGTATTTTAGTCTCTGCTGCAGGTGTGTTATCTTTAGTCTTTGCAGGGCTCGATAGTGCAGGGGACCTGGAAATATCACTTGGATCAATGCTGCTAGTAGCCCCACTATCATCGCTATCATCCTCCGCGATACTATACTTTTGTCGAGACAGCTCCTGATCTCTCTCTTGATATCTCTCACATTCCTGGCTGGTAACTCTAGTGTGGCTGTCTTGGGTCTATGATGAACTGAGGAAGTCTATCCGTCTTGTCAGGGTTGTGTCCGACGTTTCCACGTTTACTAGGAAACTGAGCGAAGAGAGGAGATTCTTCACCCATCTCGTCTGATAGAGCAGGGTCTCTCTGCTGCCTGCTATCAATAGGATGACATCAAGATAGATAATCATACAAATCCCTTTCTCCCTGATCGCTGCTGCTATCGGTCTCATGAGTTTCAAGAAGGCCCACAGCGTGGAAGCTAGGCCAAACGGCTTTGTCGTGAATTGCCAGGAATGTTTGTCCCAAGTGAAAGCTAGGAAGGGACGGCATTGCTTGTGAACTGGGATTGTGAGGTATGCGTCCTTCAAATCTATCCTTGTAAGCCAGTCTCCTTGCCTTAGTGTGTCTCGCAGCTGGTGGATTCCTTCCATCTTGAAATGGTGGTATACCACCCAGCTGTTTAGATCCTTTAGATTTATTACAGGCCTGTCCTTCTCTTTCCTGTGCACCAGGAACATGTTGCTGACAAACTTTGGTGTCTGGGTGCATAACTCAATAGCCCTCTTCTGTGCTAAGTGCTGGAGTTAGCTGTTTAGACTCATTCTCTCTGTGTCAGCCATGTGTATCGGAGGGGGAATCTGGCTCTGGTGAGGTGTCTGTGTGAATTCTAGCAGTAGTCCTTTGACTGTCTGCAGCACCCAGGCATTGCTGGAAAGTGTGTGCGAGTTCTGCCACAATGTTTGTGTCCTCCCCCCCTACTGGTGTCTCACCTGTGGGGAAGTTCTGTCCTCTTCCTGATCCTCTTCCTCTGCGTCCTCTCGGGAATCTACTTCTCGTGGGGAAGAAGGTGTCTTGCTGCTTATTGTCCCTCTATATGGGCTTTGCTTGTTTGAGGTCTTCTTGCACCGTGATAGCGACTGGACACTCAACCTCGATAGCGACCGGTCCCGGTGAAAACTCTGCCCGGGAAGATTTTCCTGATGGATGCTTGGGCTTTCTCCAGTGATGTATTTGTCCATACAAATCTGCCCATTTCTTTCCCGATTGTCTCACCAAATAAAAGACCCTGGGCCGCTTCGCCTGCTACATACAAGGCTAGGTCTCTGAGCTTGGGGTCGATCTTAAGCAGTAGTCCTCATCTCCTCTCAGAGGAGATGGCGCAGTTGGCATTGCCTAGTAAGCTACTGCCCTCTGTGCCCAGTTCGCTAGTACGTCCAGGTCGACTTCACCTCCTATATCCCGGAATCGCTCTGCCAGGTCCATTATTTTTGTTAGAGGACCTGCAAAGTCGAGGACCTTCCCCTGGCAGCTTCGCCAGGACCTGTATATACCCTTCCTGGGGTCTCTGAATGTTTTCGATATGAAGGCCAGCATTTTGGGGTCTAGTTCTGGTGCTTCCGCTACTTTGCCCGGGCAACTCTGGTTTCAGGCATTCTGCCATCATGCGCTGCCTTGCATCCTTCTCATGGACCTGCATGGATCCGGCGGACTTTTTGAAGATTGCCGCGCCGTTATTTAGGTGGAGATGGGGCTGGATAGTCCACACATATGCGTATTAGAGTTCGAAGGGACCCCCGTCTCGCCTCGCTGCTTCCTCTGTTTTGGAGACACAGAAGGGCGATGTTTCAGTTATGTTAAACGATCGCCTCACGAGTGAATGTGCACTCGGAGGCTTACAGGCAAAAAATGCCTTGTTTGGAAAAGATCATGGCCCCAGTCTCAATTTCTACCTTTCTCTTCGCATTCGATCTGTGATGGGGAGATCTTCCGAGATCCTCGTTCTCGAAATGCCGGCGTTCAGTCTGAAAGTCCAGCGTTGTTGCTATGTATTGCAGTCGGTCGCTGATGACGTGGGCACGTATTGATGTGCTAGGTTAACTGAAAAAGGACTATTTTATCCTCCATCCGCCATGTTGAATGAGTGAAGTAGCATGGGTTTGTCCACACTTGGCCATGAGGCCAATATTTTTGAAGAAGATATTTTAGAGAAAATTTTCTTTAGAAGAAAGTTCTTTAGAAGAAAATACCCCATTACACTGAGGAATTCAAACCATTCTTTACTGTATCACAGTCATAAATCCACTTCTGTTCACATTAGCGAAGTGCCAAATCGCAGTCACCCCCTCTACTGGGGTACTGGCTGGTGGTATTTTAGTCTCTGCTGCAGGTGTGTTATCTTTAGTCTTTGCAGGGCTCGATAGTGCAGGGGACCTGGAAATATCACTTGGATCAATGCTGCTAGTAGCCCCACTATCATCGCTATCATCCTCCGCGATACTATACTTTTGTCGAGACAGCTCCTGATCTCTCTCTTGATATCTCTCACATTCCTGGCTGGTAACTCTAGTGTGGCTGTCTTGGGTCTATGATGAACTGAGGAAGTCTATCCGTCTTGTCAGGGTTGTGTCCGACGTTTCCACGTTTACTAGGAAACTGAGCGAAGAGAGGAGATTCTTCACCCATCTCGTCTGATAGAGCAGAGTCTCTCTGCTGCCTGCTATCAATAGGATGACATCAAGATAGATAATCATACAAATCCCTTTCTCCCTGATCGCTGCTGCTATCGGTCTCATGAGTTTCAAGAAGGCCCACAGCGTGGAAGCTAGGCCAAACGGCATTGTCGTGAATTGCCAGGAATGTTTGTCCCAAGTAAAAGCTAGGAAGGGACGGCATTGCTTGTGAACTGGGATTGTGAGGTATGCGTCCTTCAAATCTATCCTTGTAAGCCAGTCTCCTTGCCTTAGTGTGTCTCGCAGCTGGTGGATTCCTTCCATCTTGAATCCTTCTCATGCGCCTTGCACAGGCTTTGGGTCATATATTTTCCCACTGGTGGTGATGTCTGCCAATCCGAAGACTTGGGGTTCTTGATGTATTCAGATTTGAAGATATTGGATATTTCATCAGTCTCCTCAGTGTTCTTTTCTTTCCTCAATTTCTTTCTCTGAGTCTTGCCCTTAATTCCCCATATTATCCTGCCCTGGGTCGGGGGTCGTGAGGCTCGGCACCACCGGCTTGTGCATAAATGGGTCCCTTAACTTCTTGAAGGCATCAGTAGCCTCTGGGGCATCTTTGTCTACCCCGTCTGGTTGACCCAGGGTGTCACAAAAGGTTTCCCTCTTCTGGGTCTCATTACACCCCTCTAGGCCTTCTGGTGTGGCCTTTGTGGATGTGCTTTCTTGTTTGTCGGTGCTCTTGTGCTTCTGGCTTAGGAAAGTCTCAATCGTTGCCAATCTTTCTTGTAGGGGCCTCACTCACCCCTTGTGCAACTGCCTCCACAAGCGAGTTGCCCAGCACCTCCCGGAAGCTGTAGGCCAGGTCCTCTGCCTGCTCCTCCTCGCTCTACCCGAATTCTGCCATTCTCTTGAGGGTGCTTGTGCCTTATCTACCTGAGTTCAGGTCTTGTGGCACGTCCACTACTCTGCTGTGGGCTTATTCTGTGGGTTGCACCTGTTTGGCTCTGTACATCTGACCTCTGTGCTCGCTCTGCGAGCTTCGCAAGGCAATTCTTGCTGCTTATGGTGTGCGATATGACCACGTGTCTCTCTGCTTTATTTCACTTTAATTTGCGATATGCAACCTCTCCCTGCCTCGTGGGAGTTTCTGCACGAGCTCCAGCGTGTGCAGATTTTCTTTATTTATTAATATTAATCTTCCGTGGAAACTTGTTATTTAGTAAGCTCTCTGCGTTTTTTGCCGAGCTTGGGGAGTGGCTCCTCCCCTCCAAGGGTGGGGGCTGTTATTGCTTCACCGTTTCCCCCAATAGCTACGCTCGCTTTTGCCGTGAGCGCTTGTGCTCTTTGGCGGGCATCAAGCATTGCGACTCCGCTCCCTCAAGGTTGAGGGCAGCTGCTCTCCTCCGGCTCCACCTTCCAGGCTAGAGGGGGGCAAGGCTCTTTACTTCACCCGGAGCTCGGCAGGTCCCCAAGCATGTCGAAAGTACCACAAGGTACTGCACCTGCTCCGAGCTTCCGGTCCTATATTTAATATCTTTACTTAATGATCGCTGTTTAATATAATTGTACTTCTAATACTTCAATATCACATTGCCACTTGTGCTGCACGCTTTAGGACTGATATTTGAACATATAAGGTACATTAGCACTGTCGTGCTTCTCAGCAAAACAAATAAGTGACTTGCTGCTGAAGAGAAGGAAAAGAAGAGGAGGAAGGAAGGAACAGGACGGAATATGGGCACATGATAGAGCTGAAATGGACTACAGAAAAGACTGGATTTTAAGGAAAATATAGTTTTTTGAAGAAATAAAAATGTGTTTTCAAAAAGTTTGAAATGTTTGATTGTTGAAACTGCTGGAGACAGGAATAAATGAAGTTGAAGCATAATGCTCACCTCCTTGTCTTTAACAGAATCAAGACTCCCAGCGCTATTAGCAGCAGTAATCTTCATTATCATGTCTGAGCCACACTGGGCTAAAGCAGATAGCTCGCTAGAATAGTAAGCATCTTGGCATTGTCCCACAGTGGAAGCTGCTCCAAGGTGCAAAGTGCTGTGCAATATATAGCAAAATGGTAAAGTGCTAATGCTCCTAAAGTGAATGATATTCTAAAGTGCATGGTGCTGTGCAGCATCTGGCCTGATAATAAAGTGCTAATTCGAGGCTGTGTAAAACCACAAAGACACAAATAGCATTTCTAAAATAAAAATCCTATTACATATCGGTGAATAGAAAGAAAGGATCACCTTGTACACACCTAGAAGATCCCTAAGATAAGAAGGAACGAACCAGATAAAAAGCACTCCGTTCAAATGCTCAGAGGGCATGGGCAGAGCTTTCCCAGTCAGAGTAGCCCTGATATGGAACAAACTCCCTGTCAAGCTAAAACTAGAAAGGAACTACCACAGCTTGATGGAAAAAGCTGAAGACCCACTTATTTAAATGAACTCACAATCCAGTCCAAACTTGAACAAAAATTGAAGATTCGGATAGATTTCCCTCAGAGTTTTTGTCTTGTTCGTCTTGTATCCCCTGCTGCACCCTGATGCCTGCCGGCTTTGGCGCGGTAAAAACCAATAAATAAATAAATAAATAAAATATCAATCGTAATGTCATAATGGCTAAAAAACGCATACTGGATAAAATGCGGAGTACATGAACCTATAGCTGCCTAATGGAGGAAATGCCAGACAGCCCACAGGGTTTTTCCAAATGCAAAGAGTGATGTCATGTGCCAAACTGGAATGGACCTGTGCTGAGTGTATATATATATATTATATATTTCATCCAGGACATCAAGAGGCTTGATCCCTTGCACTTCCCATTTCTTGTATCAGGCTACTAGCTCGACTTCTGTCAATCCAAGATATGGCCTCCATGATTTTCTTAGCAAGGTCGTTTGTGTCCTGCTCAGCAAATTTGCGGCAAGGTTCTTCACGACTGGGTAAAGATTCTCTCTTGCCCATATTGTTGTTATGTTGTATACTCGCCATAGTATGGTCCATATCTAGTAATGCTTGCGAGCGTGAGATTATCAGCTCAACTATGTTTCACCACTCAATTCGCTTCACCTGCCGACTCTGGCACCTCTATCAATGTGATGTCCTTGGTTGTAGTAGCTTGCAGTTCTGTGCAGCTGTGTGACAGTGACAACACGTTGTTACAGTCTAAGAAAGGGCTGCGATTGTGGGCGTGTAGCTCTACAAGTTTTATTTCGTTTGCCAGGTATTTGTGCCCCACTGCTCTTCAAGGGTGCAATGGAGATTATTTCTGGATCTTTTCAGCTGGTGTCTTTTAGCATTATTATCATTTTTCACGTCTCCATGCTGCACTGTCTCATGGATAATTTGCCTCTCCATAGCACTCTTTCTCAATTGGGCCATTTCATTCCTCTGGGTTATCATCCTGGGAACTTTCTTCTGGACCCAAGAATCCAGTGACGTGCCTTGTGCATGTTTCTAGGGCCTCAGTTTGGGGCCGAGACCTCTTCATCAGGTTCTAGGTTGCCCGTTGCGTCCCTTTACCTCGCAGCTCTAGAGGAAGTGTGTGCGAATGATTGAGCCTGGTGGTTTTGCTGTCTCTGCGTCATATCGTTTGTTTCCCCCTGTATGTATCTCACTCTTTGTCACTTTCTTTTTGCCACACCTTATTTTTTGCTCAGTGTGGCTCAGGCCCCCTCTCCTCTTTTGTCCAATCAACCTTCCTTCCATGTGGCTGGAAGAGTTCTGCCCAGCCTCTATCTCCAGTATCTCCTCCAGTTTCTGTGGCATAGGGGAAGCCCTGGCATGAATGCTTATTATGGAAGATTGACCAATTGGTTCTATTTCTTCATCCCTCTCTTTAGCGCCTTCGTTATCTTCTATAGTGTCCTGTTATTGGCTTCCAGTACTGTGTCCACCAGGCATATTAATCTGTGTTGATCTTTGTGGATATGATTGCATGGTGCCATGAGTAATTTCAGTATTATTAGCATTTCTGATTCCTGTGTTTCCTCGTTTGATGAGTCTGGGGAAGCAAATGATGAGTTGTGAGCTGGCGAGGAGGCGTAAATACTTTCTGCGATCCTCTCCGGATCTGGAGATTTCCATAGGTTTTAAGGGTGGCATTAACTGTTTGTATTGTGTGCTTCCAGGCGCCTTATTTCCTCATTTGGGTCCATGCATGATCTTTTTGGAGGCTAAAGCAGAGGTTAAGCAAGGAGTTATTGTCATTGGGCTCTCCTGCTGATGTATCGGCTGTGGTCTGCATACAGGACGCACTTGCTGCTACTGCGTCTTCTTTTCTGATATCGCTCTTAGAGTTATGTGCTCGCGCTCTTAAAAAGCCACTATTTTGCCCTTATTATTGTTGTTTAGTTTACACCCTTCTCACTGATATCTGTAATAATGCCCAATGCTACAGTCTTGATAGGAAGTTTGCCCTTTTTATTTTTCTTGATATCTTTTTAGGCTAAAACCCTATTGCAGGTAGCTCTCACAGTGCTCCTCAATTGATATTTATTACCTACTTTGGGCATGTCATCCCAATTCGGATTAAATAATCAGGAAATCCTACACTTACTCTGGTATGCAATCTCTTTTCAGTTTAGTCGGGCTTGCATGATCCCTATAACGATAGCGACTGGTTCCGCTTCCTGCAGACTCGCCGAACCACCAATCCGCTTACAACCCAACAGAAATTCTTGCAGAGCGCGCGTGCAGGAATGCGCCTTCTGTTGGATTTGTAGTCTCTGTATAGTCTGCCTATCAATGGCAGCAAACACGTTGAATACTGCTGTTTTTGGAAACTAAACAGCGGTCCCCGCCAAACTGCTTACACTCCAACAGGCACTCTTGTAGAGCACGTGCGCAGGAGCGTGCCTTCTGTGGGATTTGTAGTTTCTGTGTAATGGGCATGTCAATGGCAGCAAACACGTTGAATACTGCTGTCTTTGGAAATTAAATAGCGGTCCCTGCCAAACTGCTTACACTCCAACAGGCACTCTTGTAGAGCACGTGCGCAGGAGCGTGCCTTCTGTGGGATTTGTAGTTTCCGTGTAATGGGCATGTCAATGGCAGCAAACACGTTGAATACTGCTGTCTTTGGAAATTAAATAGCGGTCCCTGCCAAACTGCTTACACTCCAACAGGCACTCTTGTAGAGCACGTGCGCAGGAGCGTGCCTTCTGTGGGATTTGTAGTTTCCGTGTAATGGGCATGTCAATGGCAGCAAACACGTTGAATACTGCTGTCTTTGGAAATTAAATAGCGGTCCCTGCCAAACTGCTTACACTCCAACAGGCACTCTTGTAGAGCACGTGCGCAGGAGCGTGCCTTCTGTGGGATTTGTAGTTTCCGTGTAATGGGCATGTCAATGGCAGCAAACACGTTGAATACTGCTGTCTTTGGAAATTAAATAGCGGTCCCTGCCAAACTGCTTACACTCCAACAGGCACTCTTGTAGAGCACGTGCGCAGGAGCGTGCCTTCTGTGGGATTTGTAGTTTCCGTGTAATGGGCATGTCAATGGCAGCAAACACGTTGAATACTGCTGTCTTTGGAAATTAAATAGCGGTCCCTGCCAAACTGCTTACACTCCAACAGGCACTCTTGTAGAGCACGTGCGCAGGAGCGTGCCTTCTGTGGGATTTGTAGTTTCCGTATAATGGACTTGTCAATGGCAGCAAACACGTTGAATACTGCTGTCTTTGGAAATTAAACAGTGGTCCCTGCTAAACTGCTTACACTCCAACAGGCACTCTTGCAGAGCAAATAATACCTCATTTCTTGAGTAAGGTGACGAGGGAAATGCTGGGTTCCTGCCCAAATCATTGGCACAGCCCTTTTCACAATGCTGAACTCTTTCTAATAAGCAGAGCTCCTTCACCGTTGGCCTCTGTGAATACTGCAGCCCTAACACTCATACACAGAAATGCCCCACCTGTATGCCACTTAGCCCCAGAATTTGCACTCCTCTGGATATTTGCGTACTGCTCCACCTCTGGCACAGTGCACAATGCGGCATTCATATGCAGAAGCAGAACAGCATTGGCACAGTGCCTACTTTTTCACATCAGCTGCACCCTTTCAGTTCTATGTATACTGCTTCACTCAGACCAAGAAGCCGCACTTCTCTGGCTCTATCCACAAAAGCGCATCAGACCCAGAAGTTGCACCACACTGGCACTAGGTCACTTACTTCCAGGAGTCGCACCAGTATAGTTCTGTGTATTTTCTGCACTCAAAGCAAGAAAAAAACACTCCTTATCTCTGTAAACAAGGTTACCCTGAAACTCAGAAGCAGTTCTTCTCCATCACTGTGCACAATACCACAACAACATCCAAGAAATTTAGTGCACCCCAATCCTTCAGACAGTTTGCATTGCAGCCCTTAGCTCTATCCCCCCCTAGCTGCTCCCTTCCTGTGGATGTTGCTCCTTTCTTGCCCATACATCATGTGACTGCCAGCTGCTGTACCACAGAAATTGGTCTCTCCTGGTGGGAAGAGTATCCACTTGAGAAAAGGGGATCTGCTAACCCCATTCAGGTCCACTATTAACTCAACCTGGCTACCAATAACTCTTGCTGAGCTGAGTTGATCGCTGTTATCCACAAAATCAAACCCGGTAAGCTTCAGGATAGTTGCACTTAGAAAGAGCCACTTTATCAGGTCCAGGCTGAGCACAGAGGATCACTCCATGTCAGTCGTGCATCTTTGAGTAAGATGAAGTTGAAGTTATTCTTTGAAGAGCTCGAGGAAGAACAGTTCGAGGGGGAGCAATCTGAGTTCCTAGAGATCAATATAAAGAGTACAATCAATCCCCCACTACAGAACCATGTTCTGTCTACTTTCGAGAAGGCTGTTCTTCAGGATCTGAAAAAGCTACAGTTTAAAAGCAAAGGATTCGGGAACTTCTCAGTACGTGAATGCCAGACATTAAAAAATCTTTTGGATAACAACTCAATTATTTTTAAACCGGCAGATAAAGGTGGAGTCTTGGTCCTATTGGACAAACAGGACTATCTTGAAGAAATTGAACGACAATTGTCCGATAAGGATACGTACCAGGAAATACTATTCAACCCAACAACACAAGTGATGGCTTTGATACAAGAGACGCTGGATGAGGCTGAAATGAGGGAAGTTATATCAGACAAAACAAGGAGATTTCTGGAAAACAAATACCCAATAACACTGATATTATATATACTCCCTAAAATTCACAAAAGATTATTGAAACCTCCAGGACGTCCAATAATTGCGGCAACTGGAAGCCTTCTTGAACCCCTGGCAAAATATTTGGACAAGATTTTACAGCCCCTGATACAAAATACGCCCACATATCTGAGGGACACAATGTCATTCTTGAAAAAACTCCAAGATGTGCAATTTGTGGATGGACGTGACATTCTGTTTACAATGGACGTGACATCGCTCTATATGAACATTGTTCATGAATCAGGACTCGAGGCAGTTGAGTGGCTGCTGCTGAGGTCAGAAGAGTGTCAAGGTGATCGTGTGCTTGTACTGACCTTGCTCAAGTTGGTCCTAATGAATAACTTTTTCAAGTTCGGTGATAGATTCTTCCGGCAGATTTCTGGAACTAGCATGGCAGCAGCCATGGCCCTTGCTATGCAAACATCTTTGTGTATTTCCTTGAACATGTAATTACATCACTGAGATGGTCCAGACACTTGTCTCTCTACACCCAGTATATAGACGATGTATTCGGCATTTGGAGTAGACCAGAAGAGGAATTACGGGAGTTCTTCTGTATGATGGATCAGATGCACCCGAGAATCCAATTTACAACTTTGACCAGCCGGTCGTGCATTCACTTCCTGGACGTTGAGGTCTATGTGAAAGAACAGAAACTGGAGACCCGGATCTTCACTAAGATTACTGACAGGAATAGTTTGCTCATTGCAACCAGTTTTCACCCACAAAGAAAGTTGGATAGCGTCACGCTCAGCCAGTTCCTGCGGTATAGGCGGAACATATCGGAACCTTCCGAATACACACGGCAGTCTGAGATGCTACATATAAATTCAGAGAACGTGGTTATGATAACACCTTGATTGAAAAAGTCAAAGAAAGAGTCAGCATGGTTCAAATGTATACCTTACTTACTCCAAAACCACCCAAGCCAAGTGAGACATTGGTCTATGTGACAACGTACTCTACCCAGAGCAGAAGAATCAAAAAGATAATTCAAAACCGTTGGTCAATGCTCCAAATGGACCCTAAGCTGCAGTTATTATTTTACAAGCACCAACATTTGCCTACAGGAACAACAAGGAGTTACGTAACAGTCTCATTAAAGCTGAGATATTGACCCCAAGAAAAGGTTCTGAAACATTTAGGGGTACAACTCCTTGTTTAAATTGCCAGCATTGTGCTGACGTGATTAAGGGCAACAACATCAGGCATCCCCATTCGGGAAAAGTAATTTGGCTCAAACACTCTTGTACTTGTGATGCAATGAATGTCATCTACGGCCTGAAATGCCCTTGTGGCTTGTATTACGTGGGGATGACCACAAGGAAGGCCAAAATACGTTGGACTGAGCACAAATCAAATATACGAACTAACAGTCAGAAATCGCCAGTAGCAGTTCACTTTACAGAAGCCCGGCATACAGTAGCACAACTAAAATGTGTCATACTGGAGCAAGTAAAAGTAGGGCCAAGGGGTGGTTACATAGTAAGGAAACTCAAACAGAGGGAAATCCTATGGATTGAGTTGCTTGATTGTCTTAGCCCTAGAGGTATGAACTCAGAATTTGATTTGATGTGCTATGCATAAACACCCTAGCAGTGATTAAAATATGGTACAATTAAGCTAGTCAAAGCAGTGTCCCGGGGTTGCTGACACAGGAAGAAAACTCCAACAGAACGAGACCCAATGCATTGGGTTACTTCATTATCTTAGCACCCAGGGATGTGCTTTGGTTTGGACTTGACGTCCTATGCGGTTACATCGTTTGAGCAAGGTCATGTGTGCCCTGGGTTTGAAGCTTTGTTTGGATTAAATGTAAGTGGTTTAAAGTATGGAGAATATACCATATGAGTGAAAACGTGGGTTGCTTAATCCTTAAGAATGTGAGCTGATTGGTATCCTGTTAGAGGGAGTTCCAATCACGGCAGAACAATTAGGAGTCTTACAACATTGCCTCTGCAAGTAATCACCCTAACTACTGCTTTCTAATTATGTGTCAGTATTAGTTTTATTGCCCTTGGGTATCTGTGTAATCGCGTGTTACTTTTCCAGAAGTATGAAGAACTTTTATCTGCGCAACTTGACTGCTGTCGTGTAAAAGTCATACAACAGTAGTTTACGTGATGCTTCTGTAAGCATATTGTTAACATGCACACGGGTTCTTACGATTTTGACGATATCCATGAGGGATCTGGGTCTAAAACATCCAGATCCCTTAGGAATCCCTGTTCAAATACTTGGGCTAGGTTGTGATTAACCATCAGCCCGAGTCACACTTATTGGGTGTCCACGGGGGCCCCTGCAGACTCTGATCTGCAATTCTCCCGTGTCCACCGACATTAAGCACGTATGGTAATCATGTGTGACTTTATGCAGGAATCACCCACCGTTTATACCTGTGAGTTAATACCTGTGCTCATATCATATGCCCAGACATAGTTGCACCTTGTCCTTGTAAAGGAATTGCACGTCCTGATGAATGTAATAAAACTGAGTTGCCCATACTAATATGGTGCTACAAAGGCATTTGCGCGCATGCGCGAAATTGCCTTGGAAACCATAATAAACATTGGAAAGCTAGCCCCGCGCGTTGGCGTCGGATAGCTGCTCTCCGTTTTTGAAATATGAGGTGAGTGATTCTTTCGTCCTGGTTCACACGCGTAAACTAGGATTTGAACAGGCACCTTAATTTGCAAGTCAGGGACACGGCACAAACCCATTTTGTACCGAGGTTGATGTTTTTTAGAACACACAAAGAAGTGCCGGCTATGCTGCACCCGATAAGTCTTGAGCGCTACTTTAGGATTTATAATTTCTACGAGTACTGCGCCTAATCAATCATGACCCATAGACATATAGATATGTGTATGGCGACACGTATTCTGTGCCCATATCTAAAATTGTGCAATTTAACCTTCAAAATGCACGTGTTCCAATTGGTACTTTACATGTATAGGTACCGTGTGCGCTAATCACACAGTGCACGGCTGTACACCGAAGATGCCTTGCGATTGCATGTCTCTCCTCCCTTCAGGAGCTGAACCTCCTGTAATCCTTATGACTGAATGTCTCTCCTCCCTTTAGGACACCCCGGTTTTCCCTGCCTGACCCGTATCTGCACCATGGACACAGCGTAATACTGAAGTCCAGTGAATTCGTTGATACCCCTTATATATGGACCACAAGGTTGGTGTTTTCTCCACCAGTTAAGTGTTTACGTCGAAATTGTTAGTCCAAGCCCTTAGTGATGATTTTTTCTGTCACCTTTTAGGTTTCCACATTGTGGCAAATTGAAATTAATTTTGACCCGAAAGCAACCATAGCCCTGAAGATGGATTACATATTAATCCGAAACGTGTTGGCAACAGAATAGACCTGTTGGTGTCTTTTGGGACTGTTTAAATGGAACTAGAAGTTTAGATGTACTAGTGTGGATGTTGTAAACGCTAGTCACTGGATGGCTTCTTATTTATCATTTTCAATGTGTCAGATTTAAGATTTATTTTTAAGTACACAAGTCTGTTGATACTCTTTCTAATGAACATGCTTTTATGTTTTATACACACGTTTCTGCATTAAAAACCCTTGTGATAGATTTGGTTACTGGTTTTTTTAAGTGCTTTTTGTAAACAATATATACTTAAGTGCCTGGCAAGCACCAGTGTATCATAGAAATATACCCACTCTCTACCTGAGAGTCACAATTGTTCCTAATTGGATTAATCTTATATTAATGAGCGTAACATAGTCTGTTCCCATGTGTACATCCCACTTAGGGGATGTTTCAGTGGTCAGACTGTCAAGAGGTTAATTTGGCACTCTGTCCCACTGGGAGTGCATATGGGACTACCGTGTGGCAACGCACGGTTTTGTTTCTCTCGCCTTTTAGCTAGCCCGAGTGGCCCCGTGGCATTTGTCCCTTTGCACCTGAAGTAGTTTCTAATTAGACTTAACTATTGAAATTTAGTTTTTTATCTTTAATAGGAAATCTTGAATGAGTCAGTGCCTCCCTGTACCCACAGTTCTCATGCATTTTTGCTCCGCCAGGTGCCTTTAGTGGCCTGCTGTGCAAACAGCTTCTTCTTAAGTGACAGGCAATGTTAAATGTTCACTCCCTGACATTAGGCAGCCCATTAAAGTCATTGTGGTTGGACAAAAAAAGGGAGGAAACTGTTGGTAGCTTCCCATTTTAGGTGGATGGCCAATCGGGGCAAACCCTATTGTGTAGGACCATTGAGTGATTCTCAATCTAGACTACAAAAGTGGAACCGTTTTCTGCAACCCCCTTTGAGGTGGGGAGCATGCATTGACTGATCCAACCATCAACATTCTATGTTGTCCACTCACATGTCTGCATTCTTGAATAGTCTTTAAACACTGTAATTGGACATTCCCACGCACACCATTCCAGGCAGCATAGCATAACTATTGGACCAGTAAAATTCCACCTTCTTTTGGTCTTATTTGAGTTCATCATAGTAGTATCTAGTGAAGACTGGATCAGGGCATCCAGTGTACAGTATCCTTTACCAGATTACAGACATGCAAGCAGGAACATAGGATCTCACGACTGCGGATGACGTGTCTCACTTGAGATGCTCTCTTCATAAAATGGGAACTTACCCAGAATTCCTTTCATGAGTTTCCTTAATGCATTTGTCTCCGAAAGTATAAAAGCATTTTGGTTGTAATTGTGTTATTTCCTAAACAGCAATAAACAGAGTAAACGCCTTCCTTAAAGTCTATACAAGGACATACGCTAATGGAAACAAAGACAGCGTCCTTGGTAGAAATCTCACACGTTACACGAAATAGCATTAGCATCAATATTCACATATTGTAGGAGCGAAGCCGTGTAACTTATCAAAGTGTGGAAAGCTCTTTCTTTTTTACGGCCTTTCTCACCTGCTGCAAAAAGATGATAACCGTTCTTTAGTATGATGCGTTAAAGTGCCAAGGGCGAGGTATCTCATCCTCGGGATTACCTCCCTGTTGCCAAGGGCGAGATAACTCGGGGTTAATGAAACAGAAAACGTTAGAAAGCATTGAATGGCGAAATACCAAAATCACCAAGAAAGGCCTTGGTACTGGGGGGGGGGAACCCATGACAGTTAATAATCGTTTTTGGACTTCGTTATGATATATGCAACCTCACAAGTAAGTACAGGAATCAACGTGGTAGTACTGTACAAGTGTATACAAGAAGTATTTATTGATATATTCTTGACACAGTCAATCAGGTGGCCATTAATGAGGGTGGAATCCAAAAGTGACTTTCCTCATTCATTAGGCCACTTGCATTTGCCTCCCATAGGCGTTTCACATCTTGACTTTGCCCCATGCACCCCCAACCCTTTACCAACAACCTTCATCCAATGTCCTCCTCAAAATCACCCACTGGCCCCACTTTCCTTTTATTACTGTTATAGCTGCACTTCATCCCCTTACGTTTTTCCATTGCAGCCATCTTTGAAGTTTTTAAGGCACATTGGGCACACACAATGTGCACACAGCCCATTTCCCTTAAAATAAAACAGAACAGCTAAAGACAGCCTTGGGGTGCTAACAACGATAATCACCATTGTGTGGGGCGGACAGAGCTGGTAACGTCCATAAGAAATTGTAAGGCCCTACTGGACTCAGGCCTACCTGACCCGGCCTCGAGGGCTGGCTGTAAGGCATCCTTCCATTATAAGTTGCAATGTTTAGAGCTATACAAGCTGTTAAAGGTAAGTAGAATGCAGGAAAGGGTAAGATACTCTATCACGCATCAACACACACATATACACACACACACACACACACATACACACACACACACGCACACTGCACATGCTGTCTGCAGGCAGGATACTACACACCTCATTTCCCATAATAACAAAATGAGAAAACAATGCGTAGCTACCCACAGACAGAATTTCTACTACAAAGCATAACAACCTGCTGAACCGATTAATGAAATACAAATATCCCACAATATAACTTCCTTTACCACAAAGCAACTCTCACGTCAACTTCATAAAACATGAAAGCATTCCAACATCCACCCCCTAACTAGACTACAAGTATTCAACTCAAATATCCACCAATCACCCATTCAGAACCATGAACAGAGCCACCCTCCACACATTAAGCATCACAATATATATAAACCATGCTTAATGGTGAGGCAATTTTCATAACAGTCTGAGGCAAGTACATACTCATCAGATGAGAGCCAAATAAGTATTAGTAATGAGCTGAACACCTCCTATTACTGAATGAACATTTCAATAAATAAAACACCCATAAATCACAGTCAAGCTTGTATTTGCAGCATCATTTTAGGTCGCATACGTGCAACGTGAACTTCAGATCTGCGTACACTCCTCCTTTCATAGCTGTTATCAGGGCGAGTACATGCCTATTCTGCAGTGTGGCCAGCCTAACTGCCCTAAGTTCTTCCCTGATAACATTCAACCCCTATTCTGTACCGTTTGCCAGCTGCAGTATCTTCCAGTTAGTGATCTGATTCCATTTGGCATTGACCGCTGTCTGGATACCTTGTGCAAGAAATGCTGAATAGATAATATTCCATAGGTATTTCTGCTAATTTATCAGAGGATTCTTAGTAAATAAAAAAATATCATTGCAACGGCCTCCTTGCAAGTTTAGGGACCACCTAGTCCGCTTATGGTACAAATCTCAAATAACAGGATGTTCAGCAAATGACACAAGATCAGAATGTGGTACCATCCGGGCTGGTGAGTGCAGGGTGACAAGGAACAAACTCCGCCCATTGTGGTGGAATTTGGGTATATGCCAGGGTGCCATATGCCAAGTAATGGTCCATTACTGCTGCTATTCCTACTCCTAGTCTCAGAAGCCCCATTGTCCTTATGCACCTTTTGTTTATGCCCACTTTAATGTTACCCTTGGATCTGAAACACAACGAAGATTGTGTAAGTGCCTGTACTTTAAGGGGTTGCCTATTTTCATCTATCCACATTAGTGTTTCTAAATTCTTAACCCAAGCAATAAAGCAATAGTTGCTATGTATGGCCAATTCTTCTGAAAATCCCACCAATCGCTCTGCCCTACATCCTATGAGCCCTTCCACCCACTTGTCCTCATCGAAGACAGCACCATCTATATGTAATTGTGGTCTCGTCCTACACCAATGCAACACATGTCCTGTTTCATTGCTCTGAGGGCATTATTTTGGGTAACTTGGAGCTTATTGATGTTTTTGGCAGAAGTGCCTAGGAAGAGGGCATTGCAGTAATCAGGCTTGGAGTCTACTGTCTCTCTAGCAATTGACAGGTGGTTTTTGATTGAGAGGAATGGCTTAACAGCATTGATGATCTTAGTGGAGAGGGCAGCGGACGAGGCTATGGCACTGACCTTACATGTCATGGAGAGGGAGGCGTCGAGATACACTCCAAGAGTTTTTACTGCTGAGGATGCAGTAATATTGATAATATCGATGTTGAAGGTGCTATATTGGGGGGAGAGCTTGTTGAGAGTTGCTTTGGTGCCTACCACAAGAATCTCGCGTTTGTCTCCATTGACACAGAGGCCATTGGCAGCCATCCAAGTTTGGATGGTTGTGTAGATTTTGGTTAGGGCTGCAGCGTCTTGTTCGTAGATGCCGGTTAGAGGTAGTAGTACTTGTGTGTCATCGGCATAGTTAGTGTAAGCTATGTTAGGCCGATCCAGGTCGTTGAAGAGGGGGAGGGTGAAGATGTTATACAGGGTAGGTGCAGTACATGAGCCCTGTTCGACTCCACAATGTATTGTGATGAGAGAAGCACAAGCGGAGTTCGAGAAAACTCTCATGAGTCTGCCTTTGAGAAAGGACTCGATCCATGCTTGAGGGGAGAAAAGGGCTGCGCTTATTAGTTGCTTGCCCAGAATATCATGGTTGACGAGATCAAAGGCAGCCGACAAGTCTAGCAGAAGGAAAAGTGCCGGTTTGCCTTTGTCCATAATGTCACTTAGTTGTATTTAGAGATCAAGTAGGGCAGATTCTGTTTCATGGCCTGGGCAGAAACCGGATTGTCATTTGCCTAGGATCTTGTTTTTGTCCAAGAATTGCTGGATTTGCATGTAAGACACTTTGTCCAGGATTTTGAGCAGGTGATGGGCCTGTAATTGTTGGCAATTTCATTGCAAACAGTGCATTGTCTGAGGGCTGTACTGGGTGTTATTGGCACTGAAGCCCGAGTAAAAGGCCAGTATGCAGCAAGGATTTTTGATGTGCAGTCTATAAAGCTATTATCTCCCATGTTGCTTTTGATACTATGCTTAAACAATAATCCCTGATGAGTGGGGGCATTACCAGGTTAGGTAAAGCCCCATGGTCGAGTTACAGGCGCGAGCGAATCGAGGGCCTAAAAGTGAGCTCTGGGGCATTACCAGACCCAGTAATGTTCCCTGCCCGGACGGGAGCAGCACGGGTTTGGTACCCAGTCCCATACAGCACTTAGAGGCTGAAATCTTGCATGACGCACAATATAAGAAACCGATTTAATTCAAATAAAAATTCAAATTAAATAAAAAAATTCAACTGAGTGGTCACATGGAATTGGCTGTGAATATGCCAGTGCACCAGTATCCTGAGAAGGCAGCATTCTGAATAATCTCTGGAAATACAAACCATTCATGGCCTGCCCTGGTTGGTAACGGCCACAGATTGCCCCATGACAACAATCTTCGAGCCTTCCAAGTTCTATAATTAAGCTGTATTGTCCTCCTAGCCCGAGGGTCAAATGGGAGTTATGGGCACTTAAAACTGAGTTAAAGGCTTGACCGCAGTGAGGGAGTTTAGTGGGGTTTATGGGCCCATAACTCCCGGTATGGCAGAGGGAGTGGTCTACAAGAACCTTTAGTGCACTCCTCGTTAAAATAAAAGTAGTATCTCCACCTGCTGGTCAAAAACCTGAAAATGTTCAATTAGAACTTAAAGAAAAAAATAATAAAGATACATTGGAGATATGACTTTTTTTCACCTCTCACTGCTGTATGTTGTGTTGTGCCAAAATGTGCAGGGGTCGCATGCTAATAAGCATGTACATGCTGAGGGAGGAGCAGGGGGTGGGGCTTCCTCCACAACCGGGACCATGTATGCCGGGTGTGGCCTTGCAAAGTAATGTAACGGCGGTCCAGGGGCATGGAGGAAAAAAGTTTGGGTCATGTCTGCCAGTTGCAGCCCGGCGAAGATTGCGGCAGTTGGGGAGTGGGGCCAATACCTGCAAGTTGGGGCGAGTGGAGGGTTGGGTGCAGGCATTTTACGTTCTTGTGCCCCTTCTGTGAGGTGTGGCCTGGGGATAGGGGGACGAGGAGGAGAGTGGTGAGGGTGGTGGGGTTTCAGGGCTGCTGTCACAGCCGCAGTCCCATTAAGGTAGGAAGCACTGCACCGAGAGCTCTGCCTGTGGCTCCATGTGCCCTCAGTGCAGCGCCCACACGAATAGAGTGAGCGTTGCGCTGAAAGGGCTGCCCGCGGCTCCCAGTGCAATTGCAATGACGTTTGTCTAATCTGCGAATTATACCAGTTTGTAAAAAACACTGATTAACCAATCAGCATCATTCCCAAGGGCCCAGGGGGGCACTAATTCAACTTTATGACTCAGAATGATAGTTTTCTTCCAATCTCTATATAGGGAAGAAGACATGGAGCTCTCATAGGGTAGCAAACATTTCAAAGGCACTTGTATCTCAAAACTCCTCTATGGCACTTGTACACCATCATGCTGACCAAATCAGATGAACCACTTATACCTCAGTTCTAACTAAGCAATGTCTAATAATCATCCACTTTGCATTGTGTGCTTTGTGTGTATCCCACATATTTCTGCCGCATACCCTTTGAACATGTGCAGCATTTCTGCCCGCTGCCAATCTCATTTCACTTACACTCTTACCAAAGCAAGGTCACCCTCCAACATAGGTCATGGATATCAGCATTGCAGAACTTAAATATACACCACTGTGGCACCAGGCGCATCATCCTTCATATGGCGTGTACTGGGATGCTGCTGTGCATCACACATTCTTATCATCAGTCTTTACTGAAAGGAGAACAACTAAATCAAAGAGCGTCTGAGAAGTAAGTCGCTGTTTAATGACAAAGCTGGCCTTCGAGGTGCCCTGGACCGAATGGGAGTCCTTTCTCTTCAGGTGCAAACAGTTTAAACACAGGGAATTTCATAGTTCAACTTTCTGTGGTGGCACTGCTGAAAATCACTTTTTTATATTCTTACATCTCAGTGGGCTAAAGAGGAATTGTAAAAAAAAAAGACATGAGTGCACTAGATTAAATATCAAAGTAGACATCTATTTAAAAACAGCAAAAAAAGGACTCTTTGGGCTGTGCTTCAGATCAAACTGAGCAGCGTGGAATCAATATTTGAGAAATAACGAAGCTGGGCAGAGTGCCCAAAATCTTTAATGAAAAGAAGGTTTAAGCCGGTCTTAGCATGTGATCGATGACTCCCAAGTGATCGATCCTGCATACAATACTAAAGAGTAGATTTGTTAAGGTTTGGTTTTCCATGAAGTCATTATAAATTACTTTAGCTAGAGGGTACGTACTTTTTAAAACACTTATCGCTCATGCATAACCAGTGGTCTAGTTGCTACTGAAAATTTGGTTGACGGTTTTAGCACTCACTCAACCATGATGTCTAGCGTATGGGTTCAACAATACGACTTTTGCCACAGAGTATCCGACTATTTTACTACATCCAAAGGCACCAGTCAATCCAAGACCTGGCTGTTCACCATTTTACCTGCCACCAATGGACCTGGCGTCTTCTTACAAAGCTGGATGTCTACAGTCTACCGAATTTGGGTTGTTTTACCGTAACAGAACGAAAAGACATAGTGGTTTTGGCCAAATATATGGTTTAGTCATTATGGTTAAACAACCCTAATTAAATGCATTACCCACTCCCACTCAGGCTCCCCCTTACTTACCATACGGCGGCACACTTCGCTGTGTGCCACCGACTCACTGTGTCCCTGCGACTCCTGTTCCCATTTACTTCTGTGATCGGGAACCGGCGTTGCAGGGTCCTTTTCTTTTTTTTCCTTTTTTTACCTTATGCGAATGGCTACGGAGAACAGCCCCCGCAATCCCTGCTGACATTATAGTGAACAAGGGTGCGGGGGACACCCCTGCTGCCCTTTTTCACTATAATGCCACTGAATGGGGGATTTGGTTGAGATTTTCGGACATGCAAACGTTTTGTACGGCTGAAATTCCACCAAATCTTCCATTCAGTAATTTATTTTTGGTCATTTTGGGTAAACCCCAGCCTAACTACCAAAACCAAGTTTGTACCGTTCACCAACCATCCGGGCATCTCCTTACAAGCTCAATGTCTGCTGCCTAATAACAGTCAAGTTTGCACAGTTCACCAACAGGCCTGCTGTGTTCTTACAAACCTGGATGTATACTGCCTACCTCCAGTTTACTAAAGAAAACCAAATTTCAACTGTTCTCAGAGGACCTGCCGTGTTCTTACAAGCCTTGATGCCCACCATCTACTTACAGCTTACTTGCCAACACTGAGTGTACTTTTCACTAATGGAACTGGTGTCTTCTTACAAATGTGGATGTCTACTTCCAACTTACCAAAACAGAGCTTGTATCATTTGGCAACCACAATCAATGCCAACAAATTGAAACTTTGCTCTCAAATGGAAGGAGGAAACCCCAAGTTTGTGTCTTGGTTAAGAGGACAGCCATCCCTGGAGGACCCGCAAGCAAGTCAGCAGTGTGGCGGAGAGAAGCAAGGTGGAGTGGGACGGGAGGCGAGAAGGCGAAGCATCTCTCGAGGGTGAGAAGTGGAAAGACTCTTCTCCTTACTGGAAAGCAACTGACTTATCAGATGCAGGAATGGTACCGCGTTGTCCACACCAGTAGAACAGCCCAGATGGAACCCGTAGCTGCGTAGCAGCCATAGCTGGAACGAAGTCGATGCAAGGCAAGCCCGGACGAAAGGCAAGTCCTAGGACCGACCGGAGCCCACAACAACACCCCCTGAAGGAAGGAGCCAACATGGGCCATCCGGTGAGGACAGAAGAGAGACTAGTGATCCAGATAAGAAGGGTGGAGCTACCCTGGGAAGAAGAGCTGAAAAAGTAGCCCAGGAAAAAGAAAGTGGGAAAGTATTATGTGAAGCAATACAGGTTTACCCACAATAAGGAAAGTTCATCAGTCATCTTCTTAGTTGCAATACCTGGCAGGTTAGTGAACCAGGTCCGTCACACTACTAGCAGAGAATCCTACAGGTCCTGGACCCCCACCCACAAGATTGGAAGCCAAGTCTATATTGGGGAGATGTGTACAAATCATAGACAGAGGCCAGGTGAAGGAAGCCATTCCCCCTGGAATTCTGAACTGGGCCAGCATTGTAAAGTGACCATGGGAAGGGAGAAATTCCCCCTGGTGTTGTGATCTGTGAAAGTAAAAGCCAAGAGAGTGTGAGTACGAAGCCAAGGAAGGCCAAGGGAAGGGAGTCATTCCCCTGGCATTGTGAAAACACTGAGAGCAAGATACCTGGAGAAGGGAGACATTTTACAGGAACCCAATAGTTAAGAAACGACAGTGGGAAATAAGGAATGTTGATGTTTGAACTGGAACTTTACCTTTTTAGTTTGAACTGAGAACTGCACTGCATTTTAGCATTACATCCTGCAATTTTGTGTTGTGCCTTGGAAAGGGATTGAAACCTGGAAAAGGGAGTCCTTCGCTGAGGTAAATATCCCACCTAACAATTGGAGCTGTGATCCATTGTCCAGAAGAAGGGAGCCATTCTTCTGAACCTCTTTATTTTAGTTATACGTGTAAGGTTTTAACGCAGGACGGTGGGCTTTTGATTTGCATGGACACCCTGACCACATCCTTAGTATTTTAGGTGAGGTAGGGAAACTCCTCTTAGAGTAGGGAGAGATAGATTTTCTCTTTATTTCTGGCAGATTAAGGTTTATGGCAACAATAATGCCACCTGTGTGTCTGTCACATCCCACTGCACCCTTACAGTGCTATAAAATGCAAACTCCAATCAAGCTTTGCATTTGAATCCACCCTTATATGCAGATGCACGCTTTTAGTTCAGGCAATTAGGTGTCGCGTGCAACACCTATAAACTGAAACTATTGCATTAGAGTACAGATAGGGAGGAGTGGCATATGAGGAGGGACACACAGCCTGTATGTCTTGTTTGTTATGTGCCTATCCAGTGACTTACCATGGCCATACTAATTGTTTTAGATATGTATTAATTGAGAATCCGGATCTCATGGAATTGTATGAATAGAAAGTGGAATGTAGATGGCACCAGCTGAACGTGTGAAGAATGTTTGGGTTGGACACAAGAGAGATGAGAGGCGGGAGAGCTGAGAAGAGGAGGCAGCTGGGGCTGCTTTGATTAGAATTTGAATAAAGAAACTAGTCTAGAAAAACAACCTGCATCTGCTGTGTTACTTTAAGAAACAGAGACATTATACTAATCCCTATGGCCATTCCCACATAGTTATTGTCCCTCCCCGCCCAAAACACCTCATGTGAACTCTTTGAACTCACTTTAATCAAGCCTTACCACTCAAAGTGCCTGCCAGTGTTTTTTCAAAGCAGTCTTCTGAGAGTTAATGACTTACTTGGAGTTATGAACCTCCTATTGGTGTGTTACACATTTCTTACCATGTCTGCCTTCAGCCACTCGATTTATAAGCACTCTGTGTGTCCTTCACTGAAGTCCTGTTAAAAACAAGCATTGGCTTAGCCAACGATTTTTGCTTGTGTATGAGTATTAGGAATTTGACAAGCACTGCTATTAGATGCCCAGGTACTCGCACCATTTTGCACCTGCTACCACAAATTGCCAGTTAATGCCACTAAGGCAGTGCCTGGGAATGCCTTTCCCATGCCTACACAAAAGACCAAACTGTTGGAATTGCCAATGATTGTTAAATGTTGCATCTCTCTAAATTGCAAGCATAAACTTCTGTACCAGTGATATCATTGATGATGTCATAAGTGATGTCATATGCAATGTCATCTGTATGCTTAGGGGCTGTGCAGTGGGGTCCTCATAGTTGTTCCATGTCATTTCATCGCCTGTAATTTCATCACCTGTCATTTTAACGTGCACATTCCATCTAAAATGCTCATCGTTTTATTTTTTTTATTTTTTGTGCGTGTTCCCCCCAAATCCCCTCCCACACTTATGTTTGCTATTGCCTACCCGCCCAAACCCTGATCTGCCCTTTCCCACCCCCCCTAAAAAATTTGATGAGCACATTCAATGGAATGAGCACTTTAAAATGCATGAGGTTGAACATGCAGGCGATGAAAGGACGTTGTTCCCTCATAGTTAAGGTGGCATAGCGTCCCCTAGAGGCTGCTCAAAGGGGGCCTTGTAGTCAAGGTGGCGTACCTTCCCACATCTGACAAATTTCAGGGGTTTTGTTGCATTAAAGCAGCACCTTAACATCACGTCAACTAAGGTTTCTTTCACTGAATATACATACATTCACAAACAAATCTTTAATTAAGGTGCAGTTAAGTAAAGAAGATTTAACGCAACAAAACTCTTGAAATTCAGCGAATGTGGGAGTGATGTCCAGCTTAACTGGGCCTGCTCCCATTGATGCTTCCCACAATGCAATGTTCCGCATAATGCCATTTTGTATCTCATTGTGAATCCCGTTGGCAGTGTCCACTGTACCTGTCCCTCAAATATGTTTTCTTTTGGATCCACTAGGATTAACTTGGCCACGTTTCATGTTAGCGATGCCAGCCCTTTACTCTCCCATCTTTTACAATGGTCCCATCAGTGTTGCTGCCGCACCTTCTGCGTACGAGGTCCACTTGTCAATTACTCGTGGCACAATGGAAAAACCACTCCACCCAGACCAAATGTAATTCATTCACTTGTTTTCTCTCTGGCTCTTTCGGCACATCAGAGACAAAACAATTGTAAAATTGCAAAAGATAGGTGAGTAAAGGGCTGTCATCGCTAACTTGAAATGTGGCCAAGTTAAGAGGATTATGCAATGTAACTACGGAAAATACTGAACAATCACATAAGAAGAGCCTGTGGATAGTCTGTGGGCGACCCTGACAAAATAACTATCCCCAAAGTCATTATTAAAATGGCTGGGGACAACAGAACATGAGGGATTAGCGTCCTGATGAAGACCCTGAAATGTATTAGCAGGGGTGAAACGTGCATGTCAAAGTAGGATGGATAAGTGTATGATTTTAGATTTAATTGTTGAGGCTTGTGAGAAAGATGTAAATACATTTTAATTGTTTTTGGATTGTTCATAAGTGAACTGATTTTTCTGGGCTTTTAGATGGACTTTGTTGAAGCACATCTGCCACCCTTCGCCCTGCACATCCTATCTATCCCTGTGTCTTGTATTGAGATCAATGAAAGTAAAGATTTGTTTTGTAATGTCTTTCATGTTATTAGATATGTGGAATAAAGTAATGGTATGTCATGAATACACTAGAAATTAATGTTCGACACGTAATCATATGATACTTGTGTATGACTGTACTGTTCCATGTCACGTTGTTATTATTGTTAAGTGTAATAAGATAAAGGATATACGTGATATGACCGTGGCAGAATTGTTAGTGGCAGAAATGACCGTGCCGCAAATACAATTTTGCTGCAGGCAATCCGGCAAAACCTTCACCCTCACCCACTCCCCCCAATACAACTCCCCCCCACACTTACCTTTTGCTTCTTCACTTCCTTCCGACCCTGCAGGGTTGGTTCAGTCCCTATTACGTGAGTCGGATCTGATGCTGCAGGGCCACTTTTCTCTTTTTTTAAAAAAAAAATTTCCCTCCCCCATCTCCCATCCTCAGGAAGCGGGGCCCCCCTGCAAGCCCCCAAGGCAATCACTACCAAACATGGGGAGTGGGGGACACCACTGCAACCCCTGCTCCCCATGTTCGGTATTGATTATCCAATTTGTTCAAATTCAATCGAACGAATGGTACTGGCCGAATTAGGACAAAACTACCATACGATCTATTAACTTTGAACAAATTGGGCAATACCAAAATAAAATATGTTGCAAAAAAGAGGTCAAGAAACGTATTCTAACCTATATAATCAAACATGTTATATATAATGTAATTATTGATCTCATCAGTGATGTTATGCATGATGTAATTAGTGATGCCACCAGTGATGTCCCCAGTGATGTCATCTGCAATGTCATAATTGTGGTCATATGCTGCACAACAGGTGACGCATTGTTATGGTGGACTTGCTTGAAATGTGAGTGGTGATTTTAAGGGGTTTAGTTGTGTTAAATACAATCACCTTAACTCACTGTTAACTAATGTTGTTTCACTGACTATAAAAATACATAAATATATATATAATAGTGTACAGGAGGGCAGAGTGTCCTCTGACGAGCCCATAGGTCAGAGCTCACCCTCGGGTACCTTTAAGACAAGATAGCTGCACCTTGAAGGGGATGGGGTGCAGGATTCTCTTACACAAGTCAATAAGACAACTCAATAGTTTGGCAAAGGGAAGTCCGTTTAATGACAAGTTAAAGAAATGCGGAAACAAATGGTAATCAACAGTGTCACGATCGCCTGTCTCGCTTCAACTCCCAACTTCTCCCTTCAAACAGCAACTTTCATAGGCAAATTTCGTCATCATTGGACGTGTAAAACTCAAAGTTTGTCATGCAATTCTATTGGTTGGAAAAGGTAACTTAAGTATAGGTGCTATATCTGTATATAGTACCAGAGCGTGAGGATTGGATTACTCTTATCGGGTGGGCATCTACACCCATCCCTCTACATCACTTGTGATAGACGTCACTACAACTACGACGTATTATTGGTTCTACAAGCTATAGGACCCTAGAATACTTGGCCCATTGTGATTGGGTGGGTTACACCCCAAGAAAATAAATCTCCACTTTAATTAGCAGCATCCTTATCATCAATCAGTACTTTTAGGGCTATGTGTCAATTAGTTGGCTGAGGATGGCCTCTGGTCGGTTCATCGGCCACTTCTGCTTCCTCCTTTGTATTCATTTTCCTTGGTTCTTCTGTATATTGTTCATCGTCCTCAGGGTGTGAACGTGTGCATTTTTGGAGTCCATATCTTTATCACTCCTTTCAAACTTCCTGCTGTTTTTACGTGTTTGTCTTTGTTCCAGGTCATTAGCTGGCATTGCCCATTTGGGCTGCAGTAGATACATTTCCCTTCATACCTTCTTCGTTTTCTGGGGTATGCAAACTTTGTTCCTTCTGGCGCAAATTCGCTGGCCTTCACAAAGTTTCTTATTTCTTCATCAGTCAGGTCTCTGGGCTTCCATCCTGGTTCGACATTGACCATGATTTTCATCCCAATGGCTTTCTTCTCAGTTTTCTGCCACTGTGTGATGCTTATCTTGATGACACAAAATCCTAGTAGTATCATCAATAGTAGGGCTCCCAGAAACTTGAATATGTCTGCTCTCCATTGTGGGACCCATGAGAATAGTGCTCCAAACCAGCTGTCATCATCCACTTTGTCAGTTTCGTCAATCATCTGGTTCTTTAGGTTTGTCAGCATACTTATGGCTTCTGTTAAGGTTCCATTTTCTTCTTCGTGCGAAGGTATAAAATGTGCAACATGATTCTCCGATTTTTGCACAAACACCTTTTTACACAAACATCCATCCCTGTGATCATGTCAAGTACATATCTGTTCTGCAAGGTCATCAATCGAACTGCTCTCAGTTCTTCTTTGATCGCGTTGAATCCCTTTATGGTGGTGTTGATGGTCTGCAATACCTCCTATCTGGTTATCTGCAACCGTTTAGCATTCACTCCAACTTGGATGTGTGGCAAGAGTAGTGATGTGAATACTGTTGCGGTGAGGCTAAGCAGCCTGTATTCGCATGGGATTGCATGAAATGCTTCTTCTGATTTGGCAGAAAAGTAATTCTCCCTCTTCTTTCAGTATACCAGTTCTGCCAACCTCCTCTTCCTTAGGTGAGCATCTGTTTTCGGGAAACTGTCCATACTTAGATCACTTTTCTGGATCACTAATGCAGGAACGTGGACGTTCACTAGTGTGCATATGCCTCCCCAGTTTCTCGGCAATCTTATGTTAATTATGCTTTGGATCCACACGCCCAGTAATGGTCCATAATAACTGCGGTCCCCCGAGTCATACCGGGAGCTTCAAAGATTTGTCCGCAATTTTGATTCGCTCCCATCTTTTTTGTGCCATTGCTTCTGAAGCACAATTTCGGGTTTTCCAGTGGTACTATTTGCAAGGGTCCTCCTCTGTCTTCAACCCATGTCAGCAGCTTTACCAATTTCGGCCATTGAGGTTTGCATAATCTCTTTGAGCTCTCTATTGCTTCCTTGCAGGCTCCACGGAACATCCGCTCGGCAGATTGCAACTCCTTCTTCCCATCCGTTTGGAGAAACCACTGTTCCCCATATCTGCATTTGGCCTCTATTCTTCCAAATTTGAGCCTCTGCTGCAGTCTTTCCTTGGACGTTCATCCTTGGGTTTATGTCCCATCTTGTTCCTGATCCTTTCACTTCAGGCTTTTCGTACCTGATCATGTGATTCTTAGTGTGCGCTCTGTTTCTTGTCTTGATATCCTGGATGTAACTGTCTTCATCAGGGTAATCCTTTTCAGTTGCCCATATCAATGAGGCATCTCTCCCCATAAACTGTCCTCTGGTGTTGCACATTGCTACGTGTGACATACAGTGTGCTGTAGGGACATCGATTTCTACAGCCATAAAGATCTTGGATTTTCCCATGATGTATGGTAGAAGTGCACAGACGAAGCATTCTCCTTCACCTCTTCGTCTTCCCACTTCCTTCCTGTGTTGGTACCAAATGCTGTTTCCCAGGTGTGCTGTGCTATCCAGGTAATCGTTTAGTTCATTGTTGTCTTCATGTGGGCTTCTCTTTATTCTTAGTGTCTTTTTGTAGTTAGCTATAACTATATCTCTGAATGCGTCTGTGCTACTTTTTCTTGCTGGAGGTTTCCCAGGCATGCTTGTCAGTGGAGCAGGCTTCATTATCTGTATCGCTGTGGCAGGAGGAAATTTTGCGATTCTTTTCTCCTCCTCTAGTATTCGCTCGTAGAGCTCCTTTAGCCACCCCCTGTGTATCATCTGTCCAACGTACGGCTTTGTCTCGGGTTTGGTGCTTGTTTCTTGTGTTGAAACTGGTGTGCTTATCACAACAGTCTCTGTGGTTCTATTGTTCAGTTCCTCATGCAGTTTCTTCACTCTAGCTATAAATGGGAATAAATGGTCTATCAGAATTTGTGTCTTTGTAGTGAATTCTCTTGTAGCTGTCTCTGTCTTCTTGAGGGCTTTTGTTATGTCTTCCTTAGTTGTTCTTTCACTTAATTCTGCTTGGTTTCTTCCACTACCTTCTGGGACTGGTTGTTCGGTAGGTAGTCTTATGCTTCTTGTTGCTATCGTTGGAGGTTCTGTAACCATTGATGCCTGCCATTGTTTGTGTGCATTCAGTGTATGTGCGCGTGTAGTGGTCAGTGCTACATTTTCATTAATTCCGCGCTGACCCTGTCTCCAGCTTTTCCCTTCATTTGTTACCTCAAGTGTGTATGAATCACTGCTAATTACATTCAACTTTAGTTCATTTACTTTACCATCAGGTTTTCTTGGGACTGGAATAACCATATAGGGCCTAGGTGCTTTCGTGGGTCTCATGCGTACCTTATCCGGTGGGTGCACTGAAATTGGGACGCTTCGTGCACCAATGAAAAATTCAGTTCTGATTGTTAACGACAGAAAAAAAATTATAATTACTACACATATACACATTATTGATCGGTACAACAGCTGGCAGCATTTTCTTCCCGGGAAGCTGGGGCGCCCCTCTGTTTGCGGGAGGACCAAGTTAAGGTTCTGGGCCCCCATTTCGATCATGAGTCAATTGACAGTGTCTTAATTCTTTTTCACTTACTCCATTCTTGTTCCATAAAGTGTCAAGTGCTTCTTGAGTGCCCCCCTTTGCTGTTGACGATTGTCTCTGGTTATGTGAAATAGTTCTTTTACTGGACTATGGAAAATGATTAGACTAACACCTTTGGTAAATCACATTCATTATGCATATTCAAAATAGGCAAATTCCCATTTCACTCCCCGAATCTGTTTCAGTCCTGAGGACATGCTGGTACCTGTTCAAATGCAGAAAAATGGTATCACTCAAAATCAAACAAAATAGAAGAAATAAAAAATAAAAAGGAATAAAAATAAAAATAAAAATAAAACCAAAACGGTGAAGTTCTCGTCTCTGGTCTTCTCGATCTGTCCTACGGCGGAAAGATGAAGAACTGTGTCTCTGTCTCCTCGATCTGTCCCTCGGCAGGAGGTCTCACTGGAAATTCCTTAGGTACTCTCTTTGAATGTTGAACAACTCCACTTGGAGCATTATTCCATGGAGGAGTGTTCCCATATGTGCAGTGTTAGCTGGATCTCTGAGGAAGGTGATGACGTCAACCTCTGCAGGCCTTCCCACCATTACTGGATAGTCTGTGACTAGCCGGAACAGGACATTGTGTGCCAGCCCGCTGTCCTCAGGTGACAGGGACATTTGTCCTGCTTTGCTGGGTCGTAGATCATAGGCCTTTCTTTTGACGTGAACAGTCTCTGTACTTCCCTGCTGCATGGATTGCGACCACGTAGTTTAGCTTGATCCACAGTTGGTTCAAATGTTCAGTTTTTCTTGGATCTCTGATGTACGTGAGCGTGTCCATGATTCCCCGATGAGTCCTGGGCATTCCTCTATGATGCAAAAGAAAAGAGTTTCCATGAGTTCATCTAATATCACTTGTGGTGGAAGCATTTGTGTCCTTTTCACTGTATTCGGGCAACTCGGTGAAAGCTTCCACGATGACAGTCAGCAGTTGTCAGATTACTTTCTTGTTAGCAGGTAGTTGAATAAAGTCTGTGACACCGGTTACTCTCCCTACAAGTGACGGATATGATATTACTACTAACTGGAAGTAGGAGAGTACATCCCATGTGAGATTTGTGCTGCGAGATACCATGAGATCTGCAAAACAAAGTCTTGGTGCTGGTTGCTTTAGGTTACTGTGTTAAGCTTTTGATGAAAAGTCCTTGTATACAATCTATCAGAGTCTTGTTTCTTCAACAATACCCAGGTGTGGCTTGATCCGAAAGTCTGTATTGTCAGTGCGTTGTGGCTTTGATGTGTGATTCTTTTCTTCACCCGGCAACTAGGATGCACAGAGTGTCCATTATGTCCTTATTCCCTTTTTTGTTTAGAGGAAATGTCTAGTTTAAGGCCACAATTTTCAAACGGAGTTCCTTTTATCTCAGCTTTGCTGCTCATGTGTCCTTCTTCCTCGTCATTGATCTCGTCTGCACGTGCTGGGGTTCTTCCCCATTGTCTGTGATTTCTTCGCTGTGGGGTGCACTTAGAGGGATCTCCCCGATATAGGGTTTAATGTCATTGAGGAAGATCCACACTCTCCTGTCTTGTAGTTTGACGGCTGAGGGAGTGCAGTCCTCTACGATGAAGGGGCCGTTGAATCTTGGCTCGTCCCACCTTTTTCTTGTGTGGTTTCTTACCAACACGGCATCACCAGGGAAGATGATTGGAGCACATAGACCTTGAACTGCATCTGTTTCAGTGCCTCCTGCTGTGTCTTGTGCTGTGTTGCACCCTTTTCGTCGTCTCTGGAGTTGGTCTGTAATGACATTAAGGCTTGATATCATGCAGTTCAGGTATTCATTTAGTTCGATTCCCAAGACCTCTCTGGTAGGCTGGGCATCACATCTAGTTCTATCTCGAGGGGTAAGGGGCGTCCTCATTCTCCTTCCCGTGACTATCTCGTGCGGCGTAAGATGATGGTCGGAGACTAGTTGGTTCCAAAGTGCATACAATGCCAGTGGTAGACAGTGCATCCATCCCATCTTTAGAGTAAGCTTCAACTTGGCTATCCTCTCTTTTAACAAGCCGTTGAGCCTCTCACAAACATTGTTACCTTCCGGATGATACGCTGATGAGAACTTGTGCTTTAAACCAAGCAACAAGCTGATCTGTTCAAAGAGTGCGTTAACAAGGTGAGCCCCATTATCTGACCCCATCACCTCGCACAACCCCCATCTAGGGAACACTTCCCTCACCAGGAATTTGGCAGCACAGGTTGAATCTGGGTGTGTACAGGGACCGTCTTCTATCCGTCTAGAGAATGGACACACCACTACAATTAAGTACCTGTATCCGTTACATATTAGAATCATGTCGACATAATAGACATGCAAGTGCTGAAAGGGCCCAAAAGGTCTCGGGATGGTTCTACATTATTTCGCCGTGGTATTTTTCATAGCAGGTTTTTTCATCGCCGTTTTTTTTTAGTTTTTTTGGGGGGTTACCCCCCAAACACCCCTTTTTTTGTTTTTTTATTCCCTTACACCCACATATTTCATATTTTAACCGCCCCCCAAAAAAAAAAAAGTTTTTTTTCGAAATAAAAACGGCGATGAAAAACCACGCAATGAAAAATACCGCGGTGAAATGCGTGTATACCCTCGGGATGACCCCGCTCACTACTTTTAATGTATGCCCTGCAGTGAATTGCTGGCAGATTATGTTTTTCACCATTAAAAGAATGCAACATGCTCCGCTAAATTCGGTATAAACCAGTCTTCTGCGAGCGATGCTGCTAGATTTTCTTTGGTCTTGTGGAACGGGTAATGCAGTTGTCCAATGCTATTTTTAGTAGGGCTACAGGCATTACTGGTTTACCAGTGCTGTCTTACCACCACAGCCCATCTGAGGGGTTTAAGGAACACCCTTGACGCTTCCACAGGATCTTTTCATCCTGTGGTGCCTCCCCTTGAAGCTCCATCAGTTGAGTCTGCCCCATATTACTGTAGGCCTCTGGTGTGGCTCGAGCTACCATAGTTCGTTCATGGGTGCGTGCCACTTCTACTTCCATGATTGACTCGCTCTTGGATGCCATACGCTTGGCTTCCGTGTCTGCTTCATGGTTTCCACGTGACACGAAATCCATCCCCTTAGTGTGGGCGGCACACTTCACGACTGCTATGCCCACTGGGAGCTGTAGTGCCTTTATCAGCCTGTCCAATAAGGCTGCATGTTGCACTGGCGTGCCGTCCGCTCTGAGGTAGCCCCTCCTTTTCCAGCAGGCTAAACCTGCGTGCACGGTGGACGTTACATAGGCGGAGTCACTGTATACTGTTACTTCCTGGTATGCGTGACTCTCAATGGCGAGGATCAGTGCCAGCAGTTCTGCAGTCTGTACTGAATAATGAGATGGTATTCGTGCACTGATGAGCACTCGAAATTCTCCATTTGAATGTGATTCACCACGGCCAGGCCTGTGAATCTTTGTCTGTCTTCTTGGTCGATTCTTGACGAACCGTCAATGAAAACGATCTCACCTCCCGCCAGGGCATTTTCCTTCACCCTGGGGATTTCATCATAGAATTCTTCGTAATTCGCACAGTCATGTATCGGCTCGCCTTCAGTGACTGGCTCAGCTTTGAACGTAGCTGGGTTTACAGTTTTACATCGAACTATTTTGATCGATGGATTAGATATAATCACTTCATAGGCAGAAGCCCTCTGAGATGTCAATGTACCTTTTGGCTTCTCCAGGATGGAGAATAATGAGTGCTCGACGTATAACGTCATGGAACAGCCCATTACAATGGTTGTCGTCTTCTCATTGGCGAACGCCGCGGCAGCTAAAACATGTTCGCATGGGAAGTGGCCTCTCATGACTGGATCCAGTCTCCCACTGTAATATGCCAGTGACTTGTACCCCAATGAGGTTTTTTGAGTGAGTACTGCTGTCATAACGCTGCCATCAGTGTGAGAGAACAGGTAGAATTCCTCTGCATAATTAGAAATCCCGAGAACTGGGGCCGTACAAATTGCCCTCTTGAGTTTGTCAAACCCCTTCTCCATTGCCTCAGTCATTCAATCTTTTCCTTTGACATCTGAGCCTTCTTTAGGGCCTGGAGCAAAGGCCTGGTATATGAGCTGTTCTCAAAGACACATGCTCTAACGTAATTGCACAGGCCTAAGAAGCTCTGCATTTGCTTTATCGTAAGTGGCTTATCCATGTTCATGATAGCTTCAGCCCTTTCTGGGATGACCTTGTTCCCTTCATGTGAGATTAGATGGCCTATGTTCAGCACCTCTTGTTGACAGTATTGTAACTTTTCTTTGTCAACCTTATATCCTTTCTCTGCCAGTATGGTCAGTAGCTGGATTGAATAGCACCTGCATTGCTCTTCAGTACTGCAAAACAACACTGTCGAATGCAATATTGCTTAGGTCCATTTGCAGGACTCTGTTGAAAATAGACGGGGACTCACAATACCCCTGTGGCAATCTTGTGCTCTTCAGACGCATTTGTCTGAATGTAAATGACATCAGATCTTGCGAGTCACGGTGTAACGGGATTGAGAAAAAAGCATTTTTCAAATCAATCACCGTGAAATATTTCGCCTCGATCGGTATGTTAGACAAGATCGTAGATGGATTAGGGACTATACGGAACTCAGCCTCAACAATATCGTTTAATGCTCTTGAAACTTGGATTAAACGCCACAACCCTCCCTTTGATTTCTTGACGGGGTAAATCACTGTATTACAGGGGGATTCTGATATCACTAGGATGCCCTGATCCATCATGGCGGAAATTGTCTTCACAATCCCTTCATCCGCTTCTATGGACATTGGATATTGTTGCGCTCTTGGTAAAGTTGCTCCTGGTTTCAATTTGATTTTCACTTCTCCCACCCACTTCAGGAAGCCTACGTCATAGGGTCCTGTAGTCCATACTGAGACAGGCACCTCTGCCATGTCGTCATCAAAGTATGCTGGACGGACCAGCGCCAACATCATTCTCTGTGGCACTTCTCGTTTGATCATTTTGACCCAGAATATGAAACTTACTTCCACCCTCGTCTCTTCTAAGTCAGGGTGTTCTTCGAACAGATCGTCATCAGTGACGTCAGTCACTCGGTACCCTTCTTCAATGGTGACTATCGCGCACCATTGTCTGCCTTCATCATCGTATCCTTCGACCAATGCTACTTTCCCTCGCACTGCTGCACAATGTATCGTTAAGGGAAATACTCTTCCCTCTTCTTCACGCATAGTTATTCTTGGCCTGAATAGGAACTCATCAGGGGTACTCATAGTTCTATCTGCGAGGCCTGGCAATCCCGCCATAAGCACACGCACACCATATGCGAAGGCTTCTGGCTCTAATGGTACAGCTCTCATGGCTATGCGTCCGGAGTAGGCTCTGATCATTTCGCACACGCTCGAATAATGCATACCTGGAGTGGAGCATACTATGCCCTCCTCTGTGAACGAGATAGTCATATTCAACTTCGTCATTAAGTCTCGACCCAAAATGTTTATTGGGGTCTGCCGTGAATATAGTAAAGGTACATTCATCTCACAACCTCCTACAGAGACTGGGAGATTGTCCGTTAAGGGAACTCTGCTGTGAGCTCCTGTATAACTCTGAGTATCTATGGCCTGGCCAGACAAAACTTGCCTTCTCATATGCACGAGCGTGTTGCTCCTGTGTCAACTAAGAAGGAATATTCTTTCCCCCCATGACAACATTTACCCTCGGTTCCCTGTTAGGGTCTGGTGTCACTGATAGGATAGAACACATCAGGGTTCCCAGCGAGCTGTCCTATTTCATGTATAAGTTCAGTCCACTGTATACTTGTGGATTTCCTCCATTTCCAGGGTTGACTCCCCCTCCAGGGTTTGTTCCCTGGGACATTTGCGGTGGTGCCTGTTGGGATTGCCCTTGTGGAGTGTTCCCCATGTTCGAGGGTTGAACCCCTTACTGTGCACCTTGCTGCAAGCCCGGCGCTTGCTGCTGCACTGTGTGATTCTGTGCACCGCCCTGTTGTGGGATAGCAGTCGGATTCACCATGCCTGCTCCCATTCCTTGTCCATTTTGCTACGTGCCTTGGCTTCTGCACGAGCGCATCACATGTCCTGCCATTCCATTTGGCATATCTGGACTGCCCGTCTGCACATTTTGAAAGCCTCCTTGATTATTCTGGAAACCCTCTGATTACTTTGAAACCCTCCCTGATTACTCTGCCATCCTCTTCTTCTGAATCCCCTTCCCCTCGGGTAAAATCCTACGTTTCCCTGGTTATTCTGAGAAGGGTTAGTCTCCTACTGTAAGTTCGATAAAGCTGGGCTCGTCAGCAGAGCTCCTTCAAGAGCATACTTTGAGAGTTTTTTTTGCACCAGCTTCGCTTCCTCACCCTTGCGAGTTGCCTCCTTTTTTTCGATTCTTTTCTTGCAATAATCTACAGTAATGTGCAATTGTCAACTGTATTTCGGCCCATGGTTTAGCCTCTACTCCTACCAATTTCTTGAGCTGTTTCTGCACCGGTTCAGGCAACCCTTGGCACAATATATGGTAGAATACACGGATGGATTTCAACCAAGATTCAGGCGTTTTCGAGCACCCACACGTCTTGAAAATTCTGGATATAAAGCAACGGATCTTCTGACTCCTTCATCTTTCAAGTCATTATAGCTGCCATATCGGAAGTGTCTGGGTACAACACTCGTAGCGCTTTCCACACTGCGGCTCTACAGTTATTAAATGGCGCTCCGTCATGGGTCGTGTTTATTATGGTTACACCAGGTTACCCTGCCCGTTTCCACACATCGTCTGCTCTCTCACCGAGTATGGCGATCAGGAGGCCCTTAATGTCCCCTATAGCTAACGTGACACCCCCTGTCCATTTCCCGGCTCCCGATGTCAGCATTGGAAGCTTGTTTTTTAGGTTCTCTCTGTGCATGTGTGGCCATGGAATATATTGTGGTCTTGCGCTCCTCTTTTCTAGCAGCGGGAATTGAAATGTGCAGTCTTCCTTCTTTTTCCCCATAGCTCTTCTGTCTATTACCGAAGCAGCTTTCCCGCATTGCCGTCTACCTGGCAATGTCCTCAGTCTGTATACATAGGCAGGGGCTGACACCCCCCTCTGACCATGGGGTGTTCTTTCATGTTGGCCTGGCTGCGCGGCTGACTCTGATGCTCTAGATGCAGACTCACTGGCGTCTGACCATCGTACCCCTTTGTCCCTTGGGAGCCACGTTCCGCACCGTCTCCCATCTTCGTTTGTCTCGTCCTCTGGCTCCTCGCCGGAGTCGGACACTGATGGTTCCCAGTTAATGCAACTTTTTGCATCATCGTCGTTCTTATTAATTTCTAGCCTATCCAGGGACAGTCCCCTGCTCCCACTACTTCGGGTGACATCCTCAGTGTCATACAGTTGAGTGCTTTTCAAGCACTCGTCTTCCCTTCCCCCCTGGGACATTTGTTCTAGCCCCATTTCATCATATATTTTATCAATCGTTTCTCCGATGCTTCTGGTGTCGAAGTCATCTTCAATGTTCTTCCCTCTCGTGCCTGGTACTGAATCGTACACAAGGAAGAATTCTTCGATGTCTTCCCATTCTACAGCAGGACTGGGTTTTTTAACTTCCCGCTCCAAATATTCGAGATCTCGTGCCCTCTGTCTACGTTTGCGTTCTATATCATCATCGACTTCCTTCCGCCTCCTCACGTCTTCTCTAATCCTTTCTTCTTCCCTTTTCCTTTCATTCCTACTTTCATTTACCCTTCTAACTTCCTCATCCTTTCGACTCTTTATCCTTTTTTCACATACTCTTTGCTCTTCTTCCAAACTTTGCTGATTCTGTCTGTACTGCTCATAGGCTGCCTTATGTTTGTGAACAAGCCGTTTCTCTTGCTCTTCGCGATATAGCTGTTCTCGCCTCAGCCTATCTTTCCTTTTTATCTTTTCATCCCTTATTTCCTTCTCCTTTTCTCTCTCCCTTCTTTGCGTCTCATCAGACTTCTTTCTCAGTCTCACATCATCACCTCCTTTACCATCGAGTTTCATCAATATCTGTCCTCCCATCCATTCGTCTTTCGCAAATGCTGTCTCATCAGCTCTATCTTCACTTCCTTTCTACTTCTTTCCTTCTCTCTCTTTATCGAGAGGTGCACCAATCTGTGCCTGGTCCTTCCTTTCCTCATCGTGTCTCTCCTTGTCTCTCGGGACTGCGGAGGTAAGATTAATCTCCTGCTCCTTCTCCTTGATTTTGTCACTAATGTACGTAGGTGACTCATACATAGGGTTCCTATATCCCATGGATGCCTTGAGCTTCCTTAGTGGGTAGTGTCCTCTGACTTGCTTCCCTTGATTTCTGGCTCAGGTGAGGCTGGTGGCGCGGTCAGCGTCTCACCCCCCTCCGTGCATACGTTTAATATCCAGTCTGCAGGTGGTTTTTCCTCCTTCATCTGTTTGAACATTTTCCACAGTTCTAGAACAGCGAGGCGTTTCTCTAGTTTTTTGCCTGTATATGTGGCATGCAGATAAGTCGTCATATGCTGTAAGACGGCTTTAGATAAGGACCCGTTCTGTGACCATGGCATAAACATCTTGTGGGCGGTGCCCTTAACCCATTCTGTGCTGTATTTTCTAAGCTTGGGTGCATGTTTAGGCAACTGCTTACAGTGGGCGAGTGGTGTAATCTCCTCCATTCTTAAATTCCGTTACCAACAATATTTTCATGCACGTTCAATACTTCCAACAATATGAGCGAGCACCACATACGCAAGCTCCAATCCAACCTTTTCCTGTCAAAATTCTATATCATCAGTTTACTCAAGAACATCAATCATTGGCGATTCCCTCTTAGTTGACAGACTAGACGGACACCAGCTGGACAGACATCTCCCTGCCTTCTAATCAATACCCTGACATGGAGTTTTAACAAACCCCTGTGTGACCTCTTTAATCCTCACAGTAGCCTAATCGTCCCCTATTATGTGGGCTCTGAGTACACGTTTCTTCTGACCGCTATATTAAAATGCAGGAACAAGGTGAATCCTCTTATTTTTTATCTCAGGTGTCCTTCCTAGTATCCTCTGTTTTTCCTCTCGGGTGTCCCTCCCGGTAACCTGCTGTTTTCTCTCGGGTGTCCTCCCTGTAACCTCTATTTTCTCTCGGGTGTCACCCCGGTAACCACTGTTCTCTCTTGGGTTTCCCCCTGATAACCTCTGTTTTCTCTCGGATGTCCCCCGGTAACCACTGTTTTCTCTATTACGCTCGAGTCATTATCCCCTTATACATATACAGTCTTCTCTACTTCTGACTACTTTATTTTCCGCCACCCTCCATTTCCTTTTCCCCTACTTGTTCTAATGCCTACATGACATTTGCCAAAATGTTGAATTTATTGTTTCACTCACCGCTCAAATCTTGCCTCTCTGAATCCTCGGGATCACTGCCCCTCTTTTACGCCTCCTTCAGCCTTTTCACCTGATCGGCTGCCCGTAGGAATGAGAAGGGTTATGATTTGAAAGGCCGGTTCCTTCAGACCTTCTGCAGTTTTGTATGGACTTACACTATCATTGTCCACCGAAAGCTTCTCAGCCTACTCGGCCGAATGGCGAAGGACTTGTGATATTGCTGAAGACCTAGAGTTACTTTGTGTCAACGGTCAATAAGTGTCTTAGTAATAATTAATCAATAGTTGATGGTCAAAACCATCCTCTGCTACCAAGTGTACAGGAGGGCAGAGCATCCTCTGACGGGCCCATAGGTCAGAGCTCACCCTCGGGTACCTTTAAGACAAGATAGCTGCACCTTGAGGGCGATGGGGTGCAGGATTCTCTTACTCCGACACAATTCAATAAGGACAACTCAATAGTTTGGCAAAAGGGAAGTCTGTTTAATGACAAGTACAAAAAACGGGGAAACAAATGATAATCAACAGTGTCGCAATCGCCTGTCTCGCTTCAACTCCCAACTTCTCCATTCAAACAGCAACTTTTATAGGTGCATTTCATCATCATTTGATGTGTAAAACTCAAAGTTTGTCATGCAAATATATTGGTTGGAAAAGGTAACTTAAGTATAGGTGCTATATCTGTATATAGTAACAGAGCGTGAGGATTGGATAACTCTTATCAGGTGGGCGTCTACGCCCATCCCTCTACATCACTCGTCACTACAACTACAACGTCTTATTGGTTCTACAAGCTATAGGACCCTAGAATACTTGGTCCATTGTGATTGGGTGGGTTACACCCCTGGGAAATAAATCTCCACTTTAATTAGCAGCATGCAGAATGGACACCCAGGTGCCTAGTGCCCTAAGATTCACTCTGCCTCCTTTCCATCAATCAGTACTTTTAGGGCTATGTGTCAATTAGTTGGCTGAGTATGGCCTCTGGTCGGTTCATCGGCCACTTCTGCTTCCTCCTTTGTATTCATTTTCCTTGGTTCTTCTGTATCTTGTTCATTGTCCTCAGGGTGTGAACGTGTGCATTTTTGGAGTCCATATCTTTATCACTCCTTTCAAACTTTCTGCTTTTTTTACGTGTTTGTCTTTGTTCCAGGTCATTAGCTGGCATTGCCCATTTGGGCTGCAGTAGATACATTTCCCTTCATACCTTCTTCGTTTTCTGGGGTATGCAAACTTTGTTCCTTCTGGCGCAAATTCGCTGGCCTTCACAAAGTTTCTTATTTCTTCATCAGTCAGGTCTCTGGGCTTCCATCCTGGTTCAACATTGACCATGATTTTCATCCCAATGGCTTTCTTCTCAGTTTTCTGCCACTGTGTGATGATTATCTTGATGACACAAAATCCTAGTAGTATCATCAATAGTAGGGCTCCCAGAAACTTGAATATGTCTGCTCTCCATTGTGGGACCCATGAGAATAGTGCTCCAAACCAGCTGTCATCATCCACTTTGTCGGAGAAAATTAAACGATAGGCACTTGTTAAAATATTGTACTTGTGATATGTGCAGAAGAAAGGTAACAAATGCGGAAAACACCAAATATTCAAACGACGTGAAAGTCAAATAGACTCAGGGTCATTCACGTGTAACACTATGTAACTTCTGTTCAACGATTGACATAGGTCGGTAGAATACTCTAGAAAACATAATGACAGACATAGGAAAAATAATTAAAAGGCATGTGCTTATTCAGTACTATTTCCGACCCCACCGATGATGTGTTACAAAAGGGGCAGAAACATCAGAGACAAATTAGTAAGGGCAGAGAAAATACCCAAGGACAAGCAATTTTTTCTAACTACTAAAAAATTAGGTACTTTCCCCTGTTTGGGATGCACACACTGCAACATCGTTGAATTTTCTCCTAAATACAGTTTTCTTTAGACTTACATGCTCTCTTATTTTTCGTCTGTGTTCTCTTTGACTACAGTGACTTAACTTACCCGTGGAGGGTCTACATATTGTCTGATTCACTACCTATGATCAAAATCTGTACACGGTGTTCCTGAATACATTTCTCACCGGTAATTCATTTTTACTCTAGATTTACCTCTCTATATTGTGTCTCATATGGTCTTCTACCAAACTTTATTCTTCTTAAACTCCTTGAGTGACTACCTTTCCCGCACTGGTCTAGAATCGTCGTGCTGAACCTTCCCGGCTCCCCTCACTCTGAATTGAAACAGGAATGAATGTGCCCTAGGGGTACAGGGTTGATTACATCTACTCTAACAATAATGTTTGTTCTGCCAAACAGATGACATTGAAATGTATAGCATGAGTAACATGAACTGTCTTAAGGTAAAAAAACCTGAACAAATGTTTTTCCTTCTTTTTCCCTTTTGTATTAAGAATTCAATTTTGACCATATGAAGAAGAGGAAAGTATCCTCGAAACGCATCGCCACATGAATTGGATTCCACTGTCTCCTTAAATTTGTTGTGACCTACTCTTGCACTGTTTTGCTTCTTGAATTTGTAAATGTCTCTTCTTTTGAAATAATATGTATTTGATACCCAAGACATAAGTCTTACTATAAAAACACACAACTGTATTTCCTGGTTTATATGTTCTTTGTATTAATGTAATGTAAAGTAACATAACTTATTGAGCGCAAGCCAAAGCCAAAAAGGCATCTGGGTGCTAGACATCGAATAGTAAAAAACAGCAAAGAACCAGCAAAGAACCCCCCAAGCCCCTGATCGCAGAACAAACATGTCTTAAGTGATTCGAGATCTCTCACTAGAAAGCCAGAAGGGAGTTCCATAGTAGTTTTTAACCCTTTCACACCAGGCATTTCTCTTCCTCCTAGCCGCCCATTAGGTTCCCCAAGGACCCCTGCCCGCCAACCATCCTCAAAAACATCCTAGCCTCAACCTGTGCAAGCAGTATTGCACGCTCAATCCTCAACCACTCCTAAACATCGGAACCTGCCCGGAAGCCTTAAAAACCTCCTCCAACAAACCCCTCCTCAAAAAACCTACACTCGACCCACTCCTCCCCAGAACTACCAGCCCATCTCCAACACCCGCTTCATGGCCAAACTCATGGACTGCACAGCATACAGGTAGCTCAGCCATTTCACTGAAGTCAGCAACCTCCTGGACCCTGCTCAATCTGGCTTCACACCACTCTGAAGAAGGGAGTCCTCCCGAGTGTCCACCTGGGAAGACCTAAAACGAACAGTGGATGCAGAAGGTTGCTCTGTACTCATCCTCCTTGACCTCTCTGCTGTAGAGGAGCAGACATACATATACGCAGGAGATCCAACACCCCTAGCTCCCCTGTATTGGAGCCATGAAACCGTTCCCTGTCTAACACCAGCTATTGTACCAATACTGCAGCGAGTATATGGAAAACGGTATCCATTTATACAACCATATTGAATGTACTCTCGAGTTGATGACAGCCTACAGGAGGAATAAGAAAGAGTGCACAACATCCTGAAATACTGAATGAACATGGTGTATGGATCCTAGAGGAGAAAATATGAAGTAAAGAATCAAGTGAACCTTAAAGTGTAACAGAAGAAGATTACGCGATAAAAGTGCTGCAGAAATTTGAAGCATGAAGAATTTACAGACGCTGAAATGCAAGATAGATCAACTCATCGTATAGGCTAGCTATAAGTAGTAAATAGAATGCAGGCAAAGCCATCATTGTACAGAAACTGGACATTGGTGTCACGAAAATAATAAGCCAAAGAATCATGAAGGGAAAATGGAAGGCTGTGTCGCAGTAGAATAGCAAGTTATTGGAGCTGCGTTTGGATGCTGTCTGGCCTGAAGTCAAGAACTGAGAAGTCAAGCTCATCTATCTACGCTCAAGAGGAATGTGTGTGCGGAGGATGAATCCTCTCACGTTAAGGTGCAAGAAAGAACACAAAGGATGGCAAGTCTTAATTCATTTATAACAATTAAAAGCTTGCAGAATGAACAGAATTGTGGTCTCTTGTCACGTGAGTCGTGGATGGAAATAGGGCTTGAACTTGGAGTTCCAGATACGATAGTGGATGCCCTCACTCTTGTTGCATTCCCAGGACAAGAATATTCTACAAGGCCAAGTACAAAGAGAATTTCATGGCAGAAGGCATGGGTGTTAAGAGACGCTGGGCTAATTGGGTAGTAGGAATAAAGAAGTATATAATAGATTTTTTGTGGAAATCCAAGAGAGGATGAGCGTTCATCTGTTCATATTCATTGAAAACTCCCTGTTTTAGATAATTGTTCATAATAAAGCAACTTGCCATCTTCTTGAGTTTGTCCAGTTATTTGGACGCAGAATTATTCTAGTGTAGTCCTATCCAGTAACAGATGCACATTCAAGGGGCCATAAACTCACTTCCTTCTTTGATACCATCGACCACACCACCCTCATAAACAGCCTACATTCAACAGGAATCAAAGGCACTGCACTCTCTTGGATCTCCTATTTCATCTCTAATTGCCCACAGATCATGTTCCTCCACCCTGTCACCTCTACCTCATGAACAGTATCAAAAGGGGTCCGACAAGGAGCATCCCTATCTTCCCATCTATTTAACATCTATCTGAACCCACTTCCTGCACTCATCGGCTCCCACAACCTCACCTGCTACAACTATGAAGACGACACCAGATCATCCTAAAAATCCCCAAAGCGCCAGGCTCCAAACATCCAAATCTGTCATCACACCTCTCGGAAATTGACTACTTGATGATGACCAACAACCTCATCCTCAATCCTGGGAAAATTGAAATCCTAGTCTGGAAAACAGCCCCCCTTCCCCAATCTATTCCCTGGTCTCAAGCCGTAGGCCCCGCACCGGAAATCTCCACTTTGGTGAAAAAGTTGAATGCACACTGGACACAGATTTATCGCTCTCCCAACACATCAACTCTGTATCCAGAACCTGGTTCTTCCATCTAAGCATCCTCAGGCGTAAATTGCAATACCTCACTTATCCTCTATGTTTCTCTGCCATCAGCTCCATCATCCTCTCCCGATTAGACCATGCAAACTGCCTTTACCTAGGTGCAACATCGTATCAGCTAATGAAACTGCAAAGAAACCCAAATACTGCAGCCCGCCTGCTCATTAACCTTCCTCCCAGAGAACACATCAGCCATACACAAAGAGTCCTCCATTGGCTCCCTATTGGTTGACGCACTACCTTTAGAGCCATGTGCATCATTCACTGGGCCATCCACAACACCGGCCCAGAATTCCTCCAAGACAAAGTCACTTGCGACCACCCCTCAAGAACACTCAGCACTAAACATCTGCAACTCTATAACCCTGTACATCTGAAACATTGACAATCACTTGACATTCAGAAAGGCCTTTAAAGACAGGCTCTTCCCTTCCTCCTCTTGAAACCCTCTCACACGCCATCCTGTCGTTATGCACACAGAACAACTGACCCAAACACAACAACGCACCTATCCACCCATACCCCCATGGATGCCAGCAATGTTCACAGCAGCACACTGTGACAAATTCTCATCCTCCCCCAGCCCCTCACTGACAGACTATCGTACAACACCCCCGTCTCTCCGGGCCCCTCTCCCACTGCTCAGACTTTCGATCTAGGGAGACCACAACTGGCGAGACCAGTCAATCGCACTGAACCAAGAAAAACGACATCAAAACAAACTCCATCCAAGCTTATGGTATGAATACCTTGCACCACATCTATGGACACAGACCGCAGGCATGGCCACCCATCGATGAACCCTAGAATGCAGCTAAGGCTATGCTATTCCGGTCTAGCATCTAAAATAGCCAGCCACACTGAAACCCCTGACGTACCTCAACTTCTCTGCCATTGGTATAGAGCGACAACCTACAAAACATTTCGGTCTAGCTGGGCACACATTGAATCTCGGCACTAGCACTGTATCCTAAACCAACAACAGCGCCCACCCACGTGCCTGACCTCCGGGCTGCTTACTATAGCCTAGCCAGCCTACCTAGTTCCTCACTTGGCAAAATGCAAACACGCATCGGTCACTGAGGGCGTTCCAACTACAAAGCGCATTGAGGCCATACACATGAGGAAACGGCACTATATAAATGACGAATACAATACAATATTGGATTTCCTCTATTAACGGTATTGACCGTAATTTGCATTGTACTATTTGTCCGTTTATTATTCAATCAGGCACACTTTGCCCAGGGGTCTTTTCAGGTTTTTCCAGCCACAAAAAATGATTTTCAGGCTGAAAAAAAGATTTGTGGAAGGACCAGTCGTTCGCCCCCTCCCCCCAACAGCCAACTTTGAATATTTGGTAAATATCTCATTACACCACCAAACAGCATTTTTAATAATACAAGTAATATTATATGCCAGGTTCAGCGTGGACTTGTGCAGTAAACACATGCCAGGAATAGCTCTATATGGCCGTGTCGAGCGGTACTTCCTGCACATCGTCAGTTTCTCTAGACTCAGCGTGGGCGTGGCCTCGCCTACACTGGTGGGGAACCTCCCTCGCGCGTGTGCTAGCCTCACCTGAACATCACTCCGTTTAATACAGGCTGTTTTTCAAACGTTATGAAATATACTTGACAAGTTTATGAGATAAAATGGTTAGGGTAATGCCACTCTGCAATAGTTAAAAATGCTATCAAGCAAAATATAAACAATCCCATTAATTAAGACACGCCTACTACGAGTTGTGTTGATCTGACATTGTTAAGCTGCCAGTGACAGTTTTAAGGAATGTATCAGTGCGTTTTTCGGGAACACAGCATTCAGAGATTCCAACTATAAAAGAAACCCTGCAATAATTCCGTGCATCTTTTCTTGAACAACATCAAGAACACGTAGCCATGCAACACGCAGCAGGTCACGCCAGGGACTTTCACTTCTATTTGACACTGCATTTATATCATGAAAAAATAACGTCCACATACAATCAATTGTACTGTTTGCAAGCTTGTAATTCTGCAATTTAGCAGCCATTGCAACCAGAACATTCATGTAACTATGTAACCATTGCAATTCGCTCTGTTAGTTGCATGTCAAGAAAAGCGCCTAGATGCCCTCGGGATTGGAGCGCTATACAAATAACTAAATAAATTACAGAGCCAGCCACCTCATACGGAGGCCCAAGTTCCTAAAGTAGAATACAATAAGGTACTGGTCCTGTGCTGGTATACATTAATGATCTTTTAGCTGCAGAGTGTGGTGAAACAAAATTGCATGGCTGATCTGTATTCTGATATGGAAATGCTGGGGTACACTTAAGTGGCATCTACAGGAATCAAATTTAGAGGGTCACAGAAGGCGCCACAGGCAAAAGTAGGGGGCTGCCTATAAAAGGGCTATTAGTATGTTTTCCCAAATTGACGCTGGCCCCACAGATAGCATCCTTCCCCTCCCCAACAGGTCCCAGGCCCTATGCCTGATATCCTGCCTCCCCTCCACCAGAGCCATGACCCATACCTGGCATACTGCCTCGCCATCACCAGAACCCAAGCACCATAACTGGCATCCTGCCTCGTTACCGCCAGAGCCCAGGCCCCTTACCTGTCAACCTTCTACTCCCACCATGCAGGCCCCAGGCCCCTGACATCCTGCCTCCCCAGAGCCCAGGCCTTATACCTGCCATTCTGTGTGCCCACTACCAGAGACCAGGCCCCATAACTGGTATCCTGCCTCCCCACCACCAGAGCCCAAGATCCATATCTGGTCTATTCCCCCCCATTACCCAGGGCCCAGGCCCCATACATGTCATTGGGCCTCCCCATCGTGATAGCCCAGGCTTCATACCTAGCATCTTGCCTCCTCAACAGCCAGAGGCCAGAACGCAAGCCCCATACCTGGCCTCCTTCATCCCCATCACCAGAGCCCAATTCCCATACCTGGCATCCTTCCCCCGACAGCTAGAACCCAACGACCACACCACACATCCTACCTCCCCACCATCAGAGCCCAATCCCCATACTTGGCATCCAGCTTCCTCAACAGCAAGAGGCCAGAACGCAAGCTGCAGACCTGGCATCCTGCCTCCCCAGGCCCGTACATGGCATCCTGTCTAGCAACCAGCATAGCCCAGGCCCCATATCTGCCATTCTGCTGTCCCACCACGAGAACTCAAGCCCCATACCTGGAATACTGCCTCCTCAACAGCCCCAAACCTGTCATCCATTCCCCCACAACACCAGAGCCTAAGTCCCATAATAACGTTTTCCGCTGATATAAGCAAACACATGACTAACTGATTATTCCAAAGTGAAAAAGGCTGCTCCCAGTTCTTATCAGGTGGTCTGTTGAGCAATGTATGGAAACAGTAACTACCTGAAAATAATTCTACACCGCTAACAAGCAACCCATCTTAAAATACAACTCACTGAATCATTAAAGATTACACAATAGAACACATACCATCCGAATGAAAATTCCCTAAATAGCACATTAACCTACCACAGATAGACCAATACAGCTCCCCACACTCCTTAAACACTGCAAGGACAGACACAATAATCAAAGAAACAATTGAAGTTACCAACCTGGAGTGCACTTAACCACTGCTCCAGACAACTCACAAAATATATAAAACTTGCACCCCACAGAGAATCCTACCTTTTCAGATCATGCACATATCAACATTGCAACATTGCAACATTGCAACAAAGCAGCCTCCCCCTGCTTCTGCTTTGTTCTCCTACCCCCACCTCTTGAAGATCATGATAACCCAAAAAAACGTGAAAACGGGGGACTGTGCACCATACAAAACTCAACAACACAGCATAACAGGGCACAGCAAAACGTTTCATTCATTCTCCTGTGGGGCCATACTGTGGACAGCCCATGCCATTTTGGTGACTGGCCGCAATAGAGGAGGAAATAATGGTTGGCTCTGCTGAGGTTAGTAGATTACATTTTTTGTCCAGGATCACACACTTTGGTTAAACAGTAAAACTGAGATTTTAACCCAATCTAAAGTTTAGGCATTTGAAACATAACTTTCAAGCTCAACTTGCTACAACTATGTACATTTTGGACTTCAAAGCCTACAATAATACTGCCTGATAGAGCAGACTGCTCAAGTTTCCCATGGCCATGCGTGAGAAGACAACCCAGTCCTGTGTATGATTGTAATTATGAGACGTGCTGTAAGTGACTTCAATCCAGCATTCCAACTAAGTCAATGCCTAGTATGGGATGCCCAATGGAAACCCTTATTTATATATTTTTATGTCAAAAGTTCTTTAAATCTGGATGATGAACCCTTATATAACGCCCCTCTCTTTGGATCTCCCCAACCTCACTGAGCCAAGAAGTAGGTTTGTTTTGCAAATTCAAAGATCTATTGGAAGAATCGAACAATATATATTTCACACTTTTATGAATAGAATAATATCTGAATAGCACACTTATGAACGGTGATCAGCAATGGGTAATATTACAATATCAACAATCTCTTTAATCAGTTAGGAGTAGGAATAGGAGAATAATGTAGCAGAGAATACTTTATATGAACTCAAGGAAATGCAATAATAGGGAAAAATGCAACACAGAAATAAACTTGATATGATTTCCACAAAAGACAATATAATCACTTTTTCCCCTGTGACTACTCACTCCCCCCACTATTATGCAATATAAAGAGGTGGAAGTGAGGGCACACAGGTTTCAGGAATATTAATCAACAATGCAGTTCAATCCCAGTTGCCCCAGCAAGCTTAGAGAGAACAGGTATGATTTTAAAACAGGTCAATCACTTTTAAATGTGGTTAGCAATGAATGGGAAAAATGCTAAAAATGACTTTAATTCACTAAAGGAGATTCAGGATTAGTGAGAGTTACATTGGATTGGTTCAGGTCAACACAAGCAATGATTCATGAACTTCAGCAGTTTCAAACAACAACTTTTCCGCGTGTGTGAAATGCGATTATGGAAAAACTATCATATATATTGGAATGTCGTTTTAGGTTTGTTAGGTTCGTAAGAAAGCGTAGGATCTTAGCTTTAAAATGACAGTTAAATTTCAGTTCTAGGGCATGCGGTTCAAAAGTTACAGAGGATTTTGAGAAGGTAGATTTTTCGGAAACAGAATCAAGATTTCGAAATGAAAGATGCGCTTTAAAGATTTACCAGCGAGGATAGGCTTATACTAAGGAGCTATGAAGAAGCAACATACTCAACAGGCAGCCACCTGAACAGCGGCGCCTCCGCTATGATCTCTGTCTGTCAAAACACTTGTCCCTCTTCAGAACAATAGCAGCGCAAAGATGATTATTGCTACAATTATCAAGAATTATATGGAGGAGAGAAGAATTTAGGATAGACAAAAGAGATTCAATAATGCAGTTATGGATAGGTTAGACTGGTTGGATTAGGTTACTTTAAATTAAGAGATGACTATGGACAGTTCTAGACTAGATACTCACTCCTATGGCTTTGGAATGGGTGGGCCCCGTCAAAGATCTGGTCAAGGGTTTGGCTGCACTCGCCACCAGACAGGTCTCAGGCACTGGGTTCTGCTCTCAGCACGGCACTAGGATCTGCGCTGCCTCTTGGACTGGATCTGACTGATTCTGGATACAGCTCTGCTCTCTGGGTCTGGATTCGGGTTCTAGCACAGGGTTCTTAGCTAGAAGCAAAACAGCTCAGCCAGGCTGTTGAATGATTTGGTTAGGCCCCATGGAAGTTTGGGGGTTAGAATCAGGTTGCAAAAGATTCTGAAGGCCTGCTGAGAAGGGTTCAGCTTTTGGGTTAGGCCTCTCTGCTTCAAGGTTCTAGAGTTTGATTCTAGAGCTTGGTTCTGGAGTCTGGTTCTGGATCTATGTCTGGATCTTCCTGCAGGGTGCTTCGCCAAGAAATCATTTGACAAGTGGAAAGTGTGTGTGTGTTGCCCGTCCTCAGCAGTCCCTATGTATGTATTTCCAAAGTGGGTGGGGATGCTGATTCTCTATGCCCAACCCTCTATGGATCTGATAGAACAGAGGATTCCCTGTCCCCTGACTGGAGAAAGGAGCAGCGTGTCATCCTGTGTCATTTTTATGGTTTAGGGGAAAACCCCTCCCATTTTGCCTCTGTACAGTATATCTTATTTTTCATAAACAAATCTTTACAATATGCACAACTTGTTAATACTACATAAATTACATGACAGATTGCCTAAGGTACATTTCTGTTCAACTCTCATCTTCCTAAGAGCTTTGGTTCAGAAATGACAACTTTTTTGCGCTTTTGGTGAGTTTCTCAATATTAATTCTGCACCAATTTTTAGACATGCATGCACACCCCACCTGGGCATATTTTTGTAATTGTTCATGTTCCTAGCATAAACACAGTGGCTACAATATGAATAAATTCTGGGGTTTAGTCTCAGAACATCACATGGATTCCAGCTTAGTCTTAAACTGTGAGCGAATTGTTCATTTTAACAATCTCAAATGTTCACATATTTGTCAGTTCGGTACAATATTTTAGAAGTATTTTCCTTAAACATATATTTAATTCAATGTTAATGGCGAGCATGATACCGCCGATCCTATAGCCACAAAGTAAACACCAATGATGCCGCGGGCCCCGAGCGGCCCATACCCCACTCCAAGGAGTATGACATCGACCCACCCTTGGAGATGAACCCAATATGGTTTAGCCCCAGCCTTGTTGGCAGGGAGTTCAGTTCTGGCCCGGTTGGCCTCGGATGGGACCATTCTGAAAAATGTGGTCCCCCACTCGATAAAAACTTTATCCTCCCGTTGGAGGGAATATAAAACACAGCCACAGGAATCCCATATCGAGCTTAAGTCACTAGATGGCGGCTGAGAACCACCGTCCACCGGCTCAGTCCAGCTCCCCCTCCCAGGAGAGTCCCAGGAGTCTCCACCACTGCACCAGAAACTGAAGTTCCTGACTCTGAATGTCAAGGGCCTCAACGCCTCACAAAAGAGGAAAGCGATCCTGTGGCGCTTACAGAATGACGAGGCCTCCGTGGCCTTCCTCCAAGAGACCCATCTGACCCCTACCAATTTCACGTGCTTTTGCGACCGACAATTTCCGCTGCAATTCCTAGCATCAAACGGAACAAAGAAGGGTGGCACAGCGATCCTGTTTGCCAGGGGCCTCAGGCCACAAATTCTAGACTCTTTGCGCTGCCCAGAAGGCCGCTACGTAGCAATCAAATGGCGAATTTTCGGCCAACTTTATACTCTGATGTCGGTGTACGCTCCTAATGAGGGGCAAGAGGAATTCTACTCAACCCTGGAACGCCCCCTCCCACCATTTGCCGAAGGCCAAACCATCATCGGGGGAGATTTTAACAGAGTCCCCGACCCACTGACTGACAGGTCACATCCGCCGGCTCGCAGAGACTTTGGCCTGGCGACAGCGCTACTTAAGCTACTAAGGACATTAGATGTAGTGGACACCTGGAGAGTCCTTCATCCTGAGGAACAGGACAACTCGTTCTACTCATACGTACATAGAACGTACTCACGCATCAACCTCCTTCTGGCTACCCGCAGGTCTTAGCATTCACAGATGATGTCCTCATAGGGCCAAGAATCCTCTCTGATCATAGCCCAATAACCCTAACGCTCAGAGCCCACGATCCTGACACAGCCCCGCGACGCAGATGGTCCCTTTATGACCCAATCTTAGGGGACATGTCAACAAGAGACGTGGTAGCCAAAGCAATAAAGGAGTTCTTTGAAAGAAATAAGAACGAGATACCTCTCCGGTGAACACGTGGGACGCTATGAAGGCAGTGGTGAGAGGGGTGTTTATTTCCCGAGGAGCAGCCTATCATAAACAAAAGCAGCAGCTTTGCCGCGACCTGGAAGACAGAGTGCAGGAGGCGGAGACAGTATGCAAAGCTAAAAACTGGTCCCCGAGAACATACCGAGTCTTGCAGGCAGCCCGGAAGAGGTTAGAAGCCCACTATGCAGAGAATACGGCCCAGCTCCTAGCTAAAACAAAACAGAGCTACTACGCCAGGGGGAATAAAGCCAACAAATTCCTAGTGGAAAAACTGGCAAGAGTCAAGAAAAGAAACACGATCATGGGCCTGCGGGAACACCAGAACATCGTGCAGTTCGCTGACCGTGATAAATTGCGAGTAGCAGAGGCCCACCTCACAGATACAATGTCAGCATCCCCAAGATCTAAGGAGGAACAGCAGGCCTACTTGCGGGAAGCAGCCATACCTCACGTCACTTCTGCAAGGAGGGAAGAGCTGGAACCCCCGATTACCAGCGAGGAAGTAGACGAGGCAATTAAAAGTTTGAAATCAAGGGCTCCGGGACCAGATGGGTTCTCACACCGGTTCTTTAAACTCTTTCGACCTCAGCTATTGGCCCCTATGACGATGCTCTTTAACTCTTTCACGTCCTCCGGTTGCACCACTCCTTCAATTCAAGAATCAATCACAGTGCTAGCTCTCAAACAAGGAAAAGACCCCAGAGACATTACAGCGTATAGACCTATTTCCCTGCTAAATCTAGATGCAAACATCTACTCAAAGGTCCTGGCGAACCGCCTGGCGAAGATTCTTCCAGACGTCATCGACCCGGACCAGACGGGCTTTGTAAGGAATAGAGCAACCACGGATAACACCCGTAGGGTCCTCAACCTGATCGAAATAGCGAAGCGAGACTCGCGAAAGCTGATCCTCTGATCCTGCTGGCCTTGGATGCAACCAAGGTCTTTGATAAAGTGGACTGGTCGTTCCTCCGTCTTACCTTGGAATCCTTTCATCTGGGACCCCTCTTCACGAAGCTCATTCTAGCGAAATACCAAGCCCCGAATACTCTACTTCGAGTGAATGGTCTATTATCCAGCTCGATCCCTCTAACATGCGGCACTAGGCAGGGGTGTCCTCTCTTTCCTCTTCTATTCGCCCTGGTAATGGAGCCCCTGGTCCAACAGATTCGCCTCAACTCCAGGATCAAAGGCCTCCAAGTAGGCCCCTCCCAACATAAAATTGCGCTATATGCGGACGATGTGATGCTGACCATAACAGACACCTCCCAGTCACTGAGAGCCGCCCTGGCAGAAATCCACAGATTTGGAGGGGTCTCAGGATTCGCCATCAACTATGCAAAATCAGCAGCTTTGGGAATAGGCATGGAAAGGGGAGAGAGGGAGTCCTTAAGTGCCCACTGCTCGATTCCATTAAGCGAGAAGTCTATCCCCTACCTTGGGGTCCAGATCCCTGCCTGCCCTGAAGATACCTACCGGATGAACTTCCCGACTCTGTTCAAGACCCTGGAAAAGGATCTGGATCGCTGGCTCTCACAGGAAATTTCGTTAATAGGCTGCATTGCGGCCTGTAAGATGAACCTCTTACCATGTTTCCTTTACGCCTGCTCCGCTCTCCCCACTATAATCCCCTGCCCCCCACTTCAGCGGCTGCAGAGAAAGATTTTTAGCGTCATTTGGAGGGGGAAGAGGTCACGTATCCCACAGAGAACCATGCTATGCTCTCCAATCCAGGGAGGCCTCGGGGTCCCCGACCTTCATAGATATCAGATAGTGGCGCAAATAGCCCATAGCAGAGCCTGGACCATCGCGTCAGGGCGCCCCAAATGGATGGACACAGAACAGTCCGGATTACCTCTTCCCCTCCGCTTCCTGTTGCACCTGCCAGCCTCATTGCGACGGACATGGCCATCCCTCCTTTCGTCGACTAAACAGACTCTAAAGGCATGGGACTGGGCACGCAAAGCCAGGGGCATCCCGAGAGACCTGAGCCCAGACGCCCCAGTGTTTCACAACCCAGCCTTCTCACCTGGGGCCACTCCCGCGAACTTCAAAAACTGGATCGCCGGGCGCCTCGATTCCTTAAGCCAGCTATTCGAAGGTCCTCAGCCACTGATGTTCGCCCAATTCAAAAGCACCTTCGACCTGACTGAGGCCGATAGATTCTCGTATATCCAACTCAGACATTGGTGTTCGCATGCCCAGACCCGCATGGCAGCCACGCGAGAACTAGACACCCTCGAGTTAACGGCCACGGATCCACCGAGCCGAGGGCGGATTACCACGCTATACAAATTATTACAGACGGACTTGCTCGCTGCTAAAGCGACTTATATGACACAGTGGGAAACGGAGCTGGAACACCCGATTCAAGACCAATCATGGACTGATATTTGGGCGCGGACGCACTCGTCGTCTTTCTGCGTGACGAATCGGGAATGCGCGCACAAACTCCTGCTGAGATGGTATTACCCACCCCTTCGACTACATCATTGCAATCAATCCCTGAGCCCGCTATGCTGGCGCCGTTGCAGCATGGTGGGCTCCTACCTACATATGTGGTGGACATGCCCAGTGGTGACGAACTTCTGGTCCCAGTGCATAGCTACCATTGCAGTCATTACTCAGACCACGTTACCACTGGTGCTGGAACCAATCCTACTGGGGATCCCGATCCCGGGCATTTATCCGAGATCCGGCAAGCAGGCGACTCTCATAACACAATTGCTTTTAGCTGCAAAAATCACAGTGGCCCGAACTTGGAAGTCCCCGGAGGGCCCCCTGCTGATCTTATGGTGGCTGAAGCTTTGGGACATCTTCATAGCGGAAAAAATCATGGCAGCAAATAGAGGCAACCTTCACAGCTTCACAAACATTTGGTCGCCGGTGATAGACTATGACCAGCGCTTCCCAGCCCTAATATACAAACCGCGCTCAGTGATAAATGCCCAACGAGCTGGGGAAGGGGACCTCACGCAATCAGCGGAGGAGCAAGATCTAGAAGGCAACTGAAGGGGGGGAAGAAGGGACGGACATTTAGGAGATGATAAATATGACTTGAAATGTGATATATGTCAAAGGATTGTAATGTAATGTTTTCCTGTGTTCTGCTAAAAAATAAACAAGTTAAAAAAAAACAAAAAAAAAAAAAATCCACATTTCAGTCTGGTCCGCCTCGAGAGCTGGGCTGACTCAGGGTGCCTCTCCTAGTTCCTTTTAACAACAGCCTGTCAATCTCTTAGCCAAGGGCAGGGGGAAGTTTCCTTTGTTCAGGGAGAAGTGTGGAATTTGTTTGAAGCACAGTGCGGGAAACTTTAACTCCTAAACCCATTGTCTAAAAATTGTCTTATCTCATAATATAACTCACATTTTTCACAAATACATCAAATCATTTCTTACTTCGAGCCTTTTCAGAATATAGTTTTGAATTGTCTCCACCTCTTAGGTTTCTGATAGCAAGTCTTTCTTTGGCATAGTTTGGGTTTAATGTAAAACGTTACACAAAATGGTTTTAAATTGCCGGCTTCTGATAGAGGTGACTAATGGTATTACACCCATTTTTGACAGATTTCTTCCAGCAAGCAATCCTCAAAAGTGGACTTTGTTCAGATAACATATACTTCTGTGGACCTTGTATTTATGTAGATTATTGAAGGAGAATGATGTTGACCACCCAGCAAGGAAGTTGGATCTTTTTGGGTGGTTTGTGAGCCATGATTTCTGCAGATTTGACACCAAATAAACAGATTTTTGAAACAACTCTGTTTCTTTTGCAATGATTTTGCTCTGTGGGCAGCCAAAGGATGGGGTTTGGCAGTGGTCTCCTGTGTTACCACTGACATAGGCAAAAACGGATGGCAGCCTACTTTTCAGCTTTTCACTGTGCACTTTCTGGTGATTTCTAGCGAGCAGCATGCTTTCCGGCAGCCATCATGATGTTTCTGCTGCCAGCAATGGACAGTAATGTGGCAGGGCTTGGATTAGTGAGTTAAGACATCCCACAGTGCAGTTTTCCTAAATTTTAAATGGGATAGAAAAAATACAAATCCCAGAATCCAGAGGGAGGGAATGACAGGACTGGATGGGCTTCTCATGCCTGGCCACTGGAAACTTGAGAGTACTGTTAGTTTACTTGCAAAATACACATATCTCAAATTAAAGTAACCTTACAATATGTAAATCCTTAGTGAAACATGTTAAACCAAAATAATATTGTTGTAGTTTTATTTTACAGATCCTGAGAGGAAAAATAGAAGTTGCAGAATGCAAAATAATGCAAGCCAGAAAAAAACTTTCCTTTTACACAACAGTATTTTTCTCACTTTAAGAATCACTAAAAATGTTTTCTAGTAAATTCCCTACAATAAAGATGACCTTTGTCGCGAACCTCTAGCTTGTTGTGCAACTTGTTAAAACCATTTAACTATCCATATGAAGCAATCTGATTTTTCGATGTTAAGGTAGTAGACTTAATTACTAACTTTGAAAAAGTAAGGTTTCTTGTGTAACTTTAAATATCTTGTAAGTATGCACACACTACTAGGTAAGCCCACTGTTAGAAGTCTCTCAGATGGAATACAGAACCCATCAGTTAAGACATAAGACAAAGGAGTATTTTCAGGCTATTAAGGCCACGATAAAGGGCATGGCTGCGTGCAGGCCAGCCAAGGAACTCTGTTCAGCTGAAATGTAATGGGCGTTGCTGCAAAGTCAACAAGCACACTTTAAGCAGACTTGGCAACACTCCCATGGCCGGTCATCACTTGTCTCAGGAGAGAGGGGGCACACAGGGTGCACAACATTTTTCAGGGTTGACCAGTGCCCCTGGTCCTGCCCTAGCAACGCCACTGCTGAGGCGATATGCCCTGAGGTGGTGGGCCGAACCTGTAGGTAACGTCCCGCTGCCCAAGATAAGGGCCTGAGTGCAGCAAGGGTCCCTTAACAAGGGTGGCAGTGCCATGACCGAAAGGGTCGGCATGTCAACGAGGGGCATATTGCCACTAGCATCCATGCAGTTCCCTCCTCATGTGCTAGTGGAGTCTTTTTATTTTTTTTTAATAAATGTACTGTTCTTGCACTGCTTGGTGCTGCAGCAGTGCTGCTGACAGGAAGTGCGTTTTCCATTTTGATGAATGTGATGTCATCGACATGGAAATGGGTGCTGCGACGGAGCCGCACTGCACAAGAAAGATACGTTTATTATTATTATTTTTTACAAAATAAAGTCACTATTAGTGTCGGAAAGTACACGGGTGCTATGTGGTGAAGAGGGAGCAGGGAATGAAAGTGTGTGGGCGCTGCTCACAAAGGCTACACGGAACGTGGGCTTTTACTATAGAATACAGACTGCATTCCGAGCATCCTGATTGGACAGCGCCCGCTCCCGGGGTTCTAATGAATGCAATGCCATGCTGAATTGAATATGAGAGAACGTGGGCCGGCATATTTTTCATATTTTATCAAATCTAGAGAAGACTAGATAGAACAGATAATGCGCAACAGAACTACAGTGAAGGCTTACCAACATCTAGCCTCGGGTGAAGGTATTATGTAATATCTGGAATAAAACCTGCTTAGAAGAAAAGCACCTCCTAGCACGTTTCACGTTTGGTCTGGTGCCATGAACCAGGGGGTAGGGAGGAGGGCCCTGCCCATGTTATCAGGCGCCTCCTCCATGTTTTTCCATCGTCACCTCCATAACCTGGGCATTTGTCCATCTTTGTACCATCACATTTGCTTATTCTCTTTGCCCCTCTCGATATCTCACTCAGTAAGGTGCAAAATGAGACATGTCTTCTTTTTGGCATAAAAGACAGCAGGTTTATTTTCACAACATGATAAAATCAAAACACTGCAACAAACAAACTTTGTGAAAATAGTTCTGTAGGTGTGGTGACTGCTCCCTGTCCAAAAACTTGCTTCCCCCTTTCTGAACGAAGTCCGCAGTAGGCCCAGCTCCCCCAACTCTTCTGAGCCCTGCCTACCTTTGCAGGTGTTCTTGGGCTGTGGGAGTGCTGTTTATTCGGGGGAAGCTGAGAACTCATTGTTACCACCAGCGCCCCCGGTGCTTAAGCCCCCAAGAAGTGCTGGCCCCGAGAAGAGCGAAGACCCTTCTGGCTTTCCCACGGCTCATTCGGAGTCTTTATCTTGCCACTCGTCGCCAAAACACTGCCATGCCAAAGGTGGGTTACCGCCCACCGCGGCTCCCCCTTTTCCTACTTAATTCCAGTTGCTTCGTGCATATATTGCAATAAAACAGATCCATCCCTGATACCAACAAATGCACTCCATCCTTCAAATAATATTCCGGGGATTTCAAGTTAATCAAGCCGTGCCTGATCTGGGGGAAACCTCTGCCCCTGCAAAACTTTGCCATTGCCCCATTCAACTTTCATCTCGACTTTTCCACCGCTGAGTGGCTCTCAGCGCCCCTCCATTCCTGCCTTGGAATGATCTCAGACTACAAAATCTCGGTCTCGCCCAACTGTGCGGACAATACCTGTAATGAAAACATCACCTGCCTCAATAAAGCCCCCCTCCCCAGGCTTGTCAAATTGTTGCCGCCTAGGTGTATAATCAGGAAATCTGGCCTGTGCTGCTTAAATAGCAATTTGTTGATGTGCCCCTGCAGCTGAGCCCATCTCATTCTGGGCACCATGTGCTACCGAGATGTGGGGAAAAAAGGAGGCTCATGAAATGTGATACCTCAGTGGATTTAGGAGCCTTGAGAAAGAGGCACATTTATTTTGTTGTACCTCCTACATGACAATCTCAGATGCTGCTGTGTTATACCTCTTTTGAAGAATAAAGGGCTTTGTGTGATATAGAGTACCTCTTCTTGGTATTTGCACTCAATCCTTAAGCATATTATACACTTGGACTTTTTAGCTCCAGTTCCTTCAACTAGGAGGGAGTACCCAAGACAGCATGAACAGCTGTTAATGGGGTGATAGTGACCCACCACACGCTGTGGGTGATTAACTATGTGAAAATGCTTTAGTTTTACCACCTGTATTTTATTATATATTTCCATTGATTTTAATTGTATATTCTGTTTTGGTGAATGGATTTGAATGAGTGCACTTTTCTTTTATTTATTTTTAATGTGAAATGAAGTTTGAAATTAAATGAAAAAATAATAATGTTCCTTTAATTAGCTTTGCCGTTATATAATATACATATATTTGTTGATCACGCAATTACGGTTTTAAGCAAACCTTCTGATTATTTACATATAAAAAGTAAAAGACATATACAATTCATAAAAGTACAATTCAATAAAATCAGCTTATTATACAATAGTTAGGCAAGCTGTATGCCCCAACGAAGAGAAGGACGCCAAAAATAGAATAGCAAGACCGTACACTGCTAATAGATCCCCCATTTTAAAACAAGTTCGCTTCCAGGGACTTCGAAAATGTATAGCAAGCAATCACTGCTGCAATTTGCGAACCATGAACTAATCGTTGCCAAAATATCTCTTCTATCATTAGTCTGAAATCTCTAACAAAACTCTCAAAATACTGCTGTCTCAAAGGAGCAAATCTCTCACACCCTCATGTAAGTTATATATAATATATACAATATCCAGTGTCTTGCAATCATTTTGCTGCAGTTTTCCCTCTGCCCTGCAAGATGTTAAGACTACAGCTCCCATGGTCCCTCACCAATGACCTACCTAGTGCTGATGGGAGTTGAAGTCCAAAACATCCAGAGGGCTGCATAATTTCAAAGTGAAAGCATGGATGACGCACAATCCATATCATCATCTTCAGTACTATTTGTGTGGTGTTGTGGTGAGATAAACAACTTGTCATGGTTATTGCCCACTGCTCAGCCAATCAGAATTCCTGGAAATTCGTCAACTCCTACACCCATCAACACATTTTGTCCCCTTCAGAGCTAAAAGCAACAACCCTCTCCACTCACTGTTGACCCCCTTAGTTGATGGCAGGGAGACATTTGAGGGATGCCGAGTATGAGGAGATCAGCTGCTCGCTTATTAACTCTGAAGTGGATAGCAGCGCCTTTATTGGTCTAGGATTGGTCATTGCCCCCCATAATAATTGCCCTTCCTCAACTTACACACCAAAGCTTCACTTGGGGCATTGCGGACCATATTTATAACATAACACATATTACAGCCAGAGCATTAAGTGGTATTAGGACATCGAGTGGTGGCTCTCCTTAGGGGCGTGGTCTATGTAGGGGTACTTAGGCCACGCCCCCTAAGGAGAGCCCCCCCACCCCTCGCCTAAAGTTGGAAGTGGTGGTAATAGAAGTAGAGCGGACGTGCACTTATTGCCTTTGATGCGACCAGCCCCTCCTTTTAAACAAAAGAAGGGGCTGGGCGCAACAAAGGTGTGACACCAGTGTGCCCCAGCTCACACACAGCAGGCAGTCCTTTCATTCAAGGAGCCGGTGGTAGGCAACACTTTAACCACCAGATCCTTGAGTGAAAGGTTACCCTGCAGCTGATGCCTCTATATTCAGAAACAGGAGAAGGGCTGGACTTCCCAGCTCTCCTTTTCTTTTCGAGTCAAGTTATCAAGCAGCATGAAACCCTTTGGCATGATGCTGCGTGATGACTATTTACTCAGAAACAAAAGGACTGACTGAAGGGATTTCCTCCACTTGACGGGGAGCCTCTTGATATCACCGGTTTCCTTTCACTGCTCCTCGCTCACCATGAGTTGCCTCTCCGCTCCCACAGGTTCCTGAACTGCTCCTCCAGATTTGCCCACAAGACCCGCCCTGGCAGTCTCCAGCTTCCGCTCAATTTCTCCTCCTCTCCACATCACATGGCCCACAATGCAGTGCACGGCCCCTAAACTGATCAATACTCCTTGACCCTCAGCCGATTACAGTTTTATGCTGCCGCCGTCCATGCCGGATACACTGGCAACATCAAAGACGGACTTGCACTCACAGGCCTCCGGCTGCCTATTGCTCAGAGGCCTCCTCTGACAGCGATTTCGGAACCTTTTTATGCCGTTTGCAAGACAGCCCTTGGTACCATCCCCTGCGTCCCCAGGCCAGGTGCTAGTAGATTTATTACAAAACTGTGGGCAATATTAGATCTTATGAGCCTGGATGCCCAACGTGTGTGTCCAACTGAAGCTGAAGTATGTATCATATGTTAACATTGTATCCGAATGCAATGCACTGGCAGGAGCTTATTTAACATGATTGTATTCATTTATACTACATGCACTGCCTTACTATGTACATTCCGATGGCTTACCATCAGTAGCAGTTCAGTAGGATGCAATGTGGCTTGCGATTCCAGTCTCCTCCACAGATGGAATACTATGGCTGTGGAAGTAGCATGCTTCTTCCTGGCCATTATTCTGGATATTGCTTGTATTTTTAAGGTCATTTTAGGTTCAAGGGGTCAGAGCCTGCCACTGCCGCCTCCTCTGGAGGCTAAGCCATTATCTGTTATGCCAGCAGCTGAACAGTGTAATGGTGCAAGGTGTGCTACGTGAATGCCAACCACCAATCCATCTAAATGACATACCATTTATTTTCATGGTTATTTCTATAAAGATGGCCTGCTCTTGGCTTTGTCTGACAAAGAGCTGAGGGGAGGCTATAAGGAGAGTGCGGCGGTGGTCTATATGTCACCTGAATGTCCATGTGCCGCGTGCCTGGTCAGGGCAATGCTGTGGAGCCTACTTTACATCCAGAGCCTGCCAGGGAGCCTGCCAGTGAGCATCCTACCTATCCACTGCTGCACTGGTGGACCCTGCCCACATGGGCAATGATCGAATTCCACCTTGCTAAAATTGAGGACAAGACGCGACATTATGATCGTGCATTGACTACAGATCAATTGGCCCTATGATCTAGGTATGTGCAACATACCCATCAAGGCCTGCCTGGGGAGACTCCGTGTAGCGATCTCACCAAGTGTCCTGCCCCTGGTTTGATACAGTTTGCCCTCTACTTAAGGTTCGATATCCTTCCGTTCTTGGCTTATACTGGGGTCTGGGCAGGAACGCCTCTAGAAATTAGAATTTGCAGGTTATGCGAGGAAACCACTGAGACTGCTCAGCATAGCCTGACTCAGTGCTCTAGATTCTAAGCTATGTACGACAAGGGATATGCTAAATATCGAAATATAAGATATGACCAATTTTGGAGCCTATTGTATGGGGCTGAATCCCTAGTACTTATTGCTGGGGCGTACCATATTTAGGAAAAGGTGAAAACCAGATCATGTGATTGAGCACCCATGCTAGTGCTGATTTACCCAGATCATGTGATTGAGCACCCATGCTAGTGCTGATTTTCCTCTTCTTTTTCTTTATGCATAATGTTTACAATGAAGACTTGTTATCTATAATGCATGCAATGAATTGTTTGGAAGTGATATTTTATTTGTGCAACATGTGCTTTTACATTTTTCATTTTAATGTTTATATGTAGTGTGAAAGGTTAATTTAACCATATGCACTTAATAAAATAAAATATATATTTTTTGTAGGGGCCACCAGTGGAGTGGAAGCACTAGCTTTGTGGGAAGGAGAGGGAACGGGCAACGCTGCTGCATTCATGCAAAGATATGCACATCATATCTGGTCATCTGCCATGGGTATTCCCATTGCAAGTTAGACAGGCGCTTTGCATTTGTTGCCTGTGCAATCCTATGAAGGATCACAGAACTGGCGGACATCATATCTGGTCAGCTGCCTTGGGTATTCCCATTGCAAGTTAGACAGACGGCTCGGCTCGCCTTTGCTGGCTGTGCAGTCCTGTGGAGGATCACAGAACTGGCGGACATCATATCTGGTCATCTGCCTTGGGTATTCTCATTGCAAGTTAGACAGGCGCTTTGCCTTTGCTGTCTGTGCAGTCCTATGCAGGATCACAGAACTGGCGGACATCATATCTGGTCAGCTGCCTTGGGTATTCCCATTGCAAGTTAAATAGACGGCTCGCCTTTGCTGGCTGTGCAGTCCTATGCAGGATCACAGAACTGGCGGACATCATATCTGGTCAGCTGCCTTGGGTATTCCCATTGCAAGTTAGACAGACGGCTCGGCTCGCCTTTGCTGGCTGTGCAGTCCTATGGAGGATCACAGAACTGGCGGACATCATATCTGGTCATCTGCCTTGGGTATTCTCATTGCAAGTTAGACAGGCGCTTTGCCTTTGCTGTCTGTGCAGTCCTATGCAGGATCACAGAACTGGCGGACATCATATCTGGTCAGCTGCCTTGGGTATTCCCATTGCAAGTTAAATAGACGGCTCGCCTTTGCTGGCTGTGCAGTCCTATGCAGGATCACAGAACTGGCGGACATCATATCTGGTCAGCTGCCTTGGGTATTCCCATTGCAAGTTAGACAGACGGCTCGGCTCGCCTTTGCTGGCTGTGCAGTCCTATGGAGGATCACAGAACTGGCGGACATCATATCTGGTCATCTGCCTTGGGTATTCTCATTGCAAGTTAGACAGGCGCTTTGCCTTTGCTGTCTGTGCAGTCCTATGCAGGCTCACAGAACTGGCGGACATCATATCTGGTCAGCTGCCTTGGGTATTCCCATTGCAAGCTAAATAGACGGCTCGGCTCGCCTTTGCTGGCTGTGCAGTCCTATGCAGGATCACAGAACTGGCGGACATCATATCTGGTCAGCTGCCTTGGGTATTCCCATTGCAAGTTAGACAGACGGCTCGGCTCGCCTTTGCTGGCTGTGCAGTCCTATGGAGGATCACAGAACTGGCGGACATCATATCTGGTCATCTGCCTTGGGTATTCTCATTGCAAGTTAGACAGGCGCTTTGCCTTTGCTGTCTGTGCAGTCCTATGCAGGCTCACAGAACTGGCGGACATCATATCTGGTCAGCTGCCTTGGGTATTCCCATTGCAAGCTAAATAGACGGCTCGGCTCGCCTTTGCTGGCTGTGCAGTCCTATGCAGGATCACAGAACTGGCGGACATCATATCTGGTCAGCTGCCTTGGGTATTCCCATTGCAAGTTAGACAGACGGCTCGGCTCGCCTTTGCTGGCTGTGCAGTCCTATGGAGGATCACAGAACTGGCGGACATCATATCTGGTCATCTGCCTTGGGTATTCTCATTGCAAGTTAGACAGGCGCTTTGCCTTTGCTGTCTGTGCAATCCTATGCAGGCTCACAGAACTGGCGGACATCATATCTGGTCAGCTGCCTTGGGTATTCCCATTGCAAGTTAAATAGACGGCTCGCCTTTGCTGGCTGTGCAGTCCTATGCAGGATCACAGAACTGGCGGACATCATATCTGGTCAGCTGCCTTGGGTATTCCCATTGCAAGTTAGACAGACGGCTCGGCTCGCCTTTGCTGGCTGTGCAGTCCTATGGAGGATCACAGAACTGGCGGACATCATATCTGGTCATCTGCCTTGGGTATTCTCATTGCAAGTTAGACAGGCGCTTTGCCTTTGCTGTCTGTGCAGTCCTATGCAGGCTCACAGAACTGGCGGACATCATATCTGGTCAGCTGCCTTGGGTATTCCCATTGCAAGTTAAATAGACGGCTCGGCTCGCCTTTGCTGGCTGTGCAGTCCTATGCAGGATCACAGAACTGGCGGACATCATATCTGGTCAGCTGCCTTGGGTATTCCCATTGCAAGTTAGACAGACGGCTCGGCTCGCCTTTGCTGGCTGTGCAGTCCTATGGAGGATCACAGAACTGGCGGACATCATATCTGGTCATCTGCCTTGGGTATTCTCATTGCAAGTTAGACAGGCGCTTTGCCTTTGCTGTCTGTGCAATCCTATGCAGGCTCACAGAACTGGCGGACATCATATCTGGTCAGCTGCCTTGGGTATTCCCATTGCAAGTTAGACAGACACCTTGCTTTTTCTGGCTGTGCAGTTCTATGAAGGATCACAGAACTGGCGGGAAACACTCATCAGACACAAGACCATCCATGGCATGAGCTCAGTTTTGGTCTTTTTCCAAATTGGAAGCCAGGATGTTGGGAAGAGACCAACTATCGGTCAAGGTCGGGGGACCAGAAAACCACACTTAGCCGCAACACTAGCTGTCTACTACCCGTGCTTGGGGTATTGCCAGCATTTTAGGTGGTCGCTTCTCTGCTAAAACTATTCCCAGTACCATCATGCCAGCAGGGCAGGTTTACCTTTTGTAACCCATGCGTGGCCGGCACCATTTGTGGTACATCCTCAATGTTCTCCTTTGATGGCTTGAATGATGGCAGGGCTGCTGTCAGCATATGGTCTACTGGCCTTCGTGCATGCGTGCTGACAAAACACTCAGATTGAAGAAGCTAGAGTCCAATGTTATTGATTAGGTCATTTGCTTTGTCACAATGCACCAACTCTAGAGAGATAGAGGTCAGGGGCCAGATACCACAACTGCACTGGGTGGCGCACATTACGGATCACGTGCTAAACTGCATTTCTTTGACGTCTGATCCAGTGGTGCTAACTTGCACCATGCAATATTAAAAACTATGGTGGTAAATTGCATTAGTTGTGCTTTTTTGCATTTTAAATGTGCAGCCAAATGTGAGCAGTGATAGAGTATACATTAGAAACAAGTCTCAGCAAGGTGAACAGCGTAAACACATTGGCCATGTAGGCCTCCTCAGAGATTGGGGAGGCAGCCTGCACAGCTGAAGGCGCACCACCACAGGAGAGGACTGCAGCACACCTGTACCCCCTCAGTCCCGCCTGGTTCACCTTTTAGTGCGATTTGCTTTTTCCATACCACATCCCACAATGTTATAATAATATCCATGGCTCCCTCACGCAATGAAGCACAACTCATAGCGATGATAGCACACATATGAGCCAACATGTTGCATCATCTCTAGGTGATGCCAAAGCCCCATGCAGGAGCCAAAACTACTGAGAAGCCTCATTACTTTAGATAAAAAAACCTTCAAGAACAGTTTTGCAGGTATTGCAAGAAAGAGGATGCCATCGAAAGTCTCCAACATCTACTAATGCAATGTCCGGCCTTAGCAGAAGAACGTCTTAAAGCGGGCAGGCTCTATAGGAAAACCTCCAAAATTTTAGATCCTGAGGAACGCTGGGCCCTTATATTGTCTGGTAAAAATATCTCGATGACGACTGCGGTCATTCGCTTCTGGCAAGCAATTCAGATTCAATCAACCTCTAGAGACTGATAATTACCTTCACTACAGACAATGAATGTAAAAATGTGGAAATGTTACTTTATGAATTTGTGTAATGTGATTAAGACAAATGTAAGGTTTAAAGATATAAACCATATGCATTTATAAATAAAAAAAAGGAACCGAAATTATACAGTATCACTTGGTGCTGCCAAAACATCACTGATGAAGAAAAACTATGAAGACTCACTAGGTGGCCTTTAAGCAAAGCCCACAAGTTGCCTTAGATCGCCACTAATTAGGAAAAAGAACATCATGCAGTGACATGTATGCCTTTCACAATGATGTTCCTCATACTCTGAATCACAATGTTTGCCTCAGAGACGTCTTTATGGGAGGGCAAAAGGGGCACTTGCCTGGGACCCCACCTTGGAGGGGGGCCCCACAGAGCTACCTGATCTAAAGAAGTCTGTTTCCATTGTTCATCAACTTAAATAGCACTTTAGGATATTTTATGGCATGCTGCTGAGGGTCAAAACCTAATGCCTACCTGTTGACAAATACATTCTCCTCTGATCAATTCATCCTGTAATGGTTTGTGTTCACTGTGTTATACATAGTTTGGGCATTCACTATGGCTCATTTTGATTCCTGCGAGGCAGCATATCAAACCTTGGGTTGTGATCCGTTTGGTGGAGGGGGGGCCCCAGAGAGGTCTGTGCCCCGGGCCCCAAAAGTGCTTAAGATGGCCCTGGTTTGCCTCATATGGTGGTGCTCAAGTGCATTTAGTGATCTAAAGCTAAAAAGGAAAAAAGGAAACACATGTCACAGTGCAGAATTTTCCACCACCGTGCATTCTATTTCTCTGTGCACCACACAGTGCAGTTTACATAATCTGGTTAAACATATGGTAAGCCGTTGTTTCATCGACAGTGATTACTTTGTGGTAATTTACTATGAAGTCATTACTTTGAAATGGAATCGAAATATATAGGTATTTGTGGGTTAAAGGGTAAAAAGGCGATGGGGAGGGGTTTAGGATTTGAGCAGTCATGAAGTGAAAGGGGGGTATGTGGGAGGGACCCCCAAATAAAATAAAAGCATGAATGAAAAATGTAAAAGTAATAACTTCGTAGTAAATTACCACAAAGCAATTACTGTCGCCGAAATTACATGAAACCCACACATACATAGTCATCAAGGATTGATAGTATTTCTTATCCGTGATTTGCTTCAGCGTTCATAACGATAACCCTATTATCCGGCATACATTCAGAGCAGGTGCCGTGTGAAGAACCATGCCAGCTGTTGGGCTATATTCTTCATTCTTCTAATTAGAGCAAATTTAGGAGGTCTATGCTAAATGATCTTGAAGTGATTATGCATGAAGTAGACTAATGTCTCCATTCTGGGAGCATGTGCTGCAGAATGCATGCCCCACTTTGCGGCACTTCTATTTAAATTAAGGGAGCAGGAGGAGGAGGAATATCGTTCACGGCAGATAAATGGGCTGCGTTTTTCATAGACTTCGAAGGTTTCCGTAATTAAGAACTATCTCTTCTCTGAGATGAATGACTGCAGTCTTTGGAAGATGTTTAAAACCGTTATAGCGGCAGCTTGCTGGTCTAAGCCAGAAAATCAAACACATTGGGCCTCATTATGAGCATGCCGGTCCGGTAACTGTGCCGGTAAACCTAACAGCACCGTTGTCGACATGGCAGGCGGGACGGCAGCCGCTCGCATACTTTCACAGAGGCAACGGCATTGTGATTTTTGGTGTTTGGTACCGGTGCCTCCATGTTCCCCATTGGGAATGGTGAATACCATTTTCTTTCCGGTGCTCTACTTCCCGGACGGCGGGGTTATAATCCCCCGCTGATACCGGAAAGCCAGGCAACAGAAAAATTCACAAGTCCCGTTGCAGCCTGCTGGTTTTACCGGCACGGCTAACGCCAGACTCGTAGTGAGGCCCATCGTTTCATTTTTTATTGACCTTTGCAGAAGGAGCTGGTGGTATTGATTCAGAGGTATTGCAGAAGCCTTGCACTGGTGCAAGACCAATTAGCGCTGCAGGAAAAATTGCCCTAGTGATCAAAACATATTCTTCTGATGCATTTCTGCATCAGGGAAAGGACTGGGACTAGGTCAATTATCCGCTTGTGCGAAATTGCATTTTAAAGATTTTTTTTCACTAGACCAGTTTTTATCGTAGTGCTACTTGCCTGTTTGTGCAGTACCGTCCCAGTGTCTGCAGGCATCCAGGTCACTAAAATGGTCTGATTTGGCAATAAGTGAGTTCATTTCTTGCAGTCGGGAGAGTCTGGATACAATAGGCATGGATTTAGAACTAATCCCACAGATTCTCACTTGAAAGATGTTACACTTGTTATGTTCAGTACAAAGACTGTGTTATCAAGAGCGGAACAATTTCATCCATGAAAGACATCCACAGACTAAAGGTGTGACTCACTTTGATCCTGTCTTGGATGGCCAGTGCATATCTGATCTCCACCCCTCCAAAACCAAATTCTGACTGCTGACCACCAACACCTGGATCTCCCCTATGGGCTTCAAGGGTTCAATATTCTTGCTGACTGCCGTATCCAAGTGGCTTGGGCTCTGCATAGGCGGGCACCTCCCCATCAAGGAGCCCATAGCAAGGAAGACACAAATGGCTTCATGCCAACTTTCTCTCTTGTGGAAAATCAAGCCCTTCATCCCAGAAAACAACTTCGGATCCACAGTCCAAGCCACTGTCCTCTGTCACCTAGATGGAGGCAATGGCCACAAGGAGGCCTTCAGGGGACTACCCCGCTCCCCTGAGATGTGTCCTACATGCTGTAGCATGACTCAACAAAGGACTCTGCAAATTTAACCTCATTACCCATACACTCATCAAACTGTATTGGCTCCCAATACAAGTCCGTTCATCTTCCAATCGTGCTGCATCATCTACAAAGCTACCACAGTGAGATGCCCAAGTTACCTCACTCAACAATTCATCATCTCTGGAGGCCTGCAATTCACCAGAAGTAAGGAACGGTCCTTCTCTGTCTATGCCCCAAGAATCTGGAACCTCCCACCCATCAACATTAGGCTCCTCTTCTTCCTTCTGAACACTTGGTACACACCCCTTCACTCCCCATCTAATCAGGTAGTGTGTGATGTGACTCCTCCACCCCCTGTCTCCTCCCCTGGTTGCTTGTCAATCCTGTTCTGACAAATTGTCCAAAATCCCTGCTGTTAGCTGCCTGCTCCCTTGTATTGACTGATCCCTTGAAATCTGCTTCACTCGATGTGTACATCCGCCATGACTTGGAAAATGCTCTTGTGCTTCCTGAAGCTAGTTCCGCTCAATACTACTACTACTAATAATAATAATAATAATTATTATTATAATAATGATAATAATAATAATAATAATAAATATGCATAAAGTGGATTTCCTAGCCCAAGTACAGAATATGCCTCTGCTAACACCCTGGTTGTACATGCAATGTACATTCACGGGGTACTAAAGGCAGCATGTACTGTAGGAAATGCAATACTTCGATAGAGCGTTCATCTCATTCTTTGATTGCAACTTACTGTATTATTGAATATTTATAAGGCGCTTACACAACAAGACAGTGTTTCAAAGCACTGCAAGGCACAAGGGAAGGGAACAAGGACGCAAACACACAATGACATTGGCAATGAATAAATAGAAATGGACAGCATTCCTACTAGGCCTTGTGACATTCGGAACGTGCTAGTGCATTAAAAGAAAAAGGGAAAATAAAGTGTGAGGTGATTTAGGGGTAAGTGCTATTAGGGTATCAAGGGAGGAGGAAGTGCCAGAGATGCCTGATGGGGAGGCACCAGGTACATGCATAGGCAGAGACATCCCAATATGTAGTGCAGAGTGGAGGCAAACCACCCTACAGACGGGTGTGGGCCCAGAGGGCCGTGCAGGGGTGTGTGCTGGGGGAATTGGACAGAAGGCCAGGGCCCTATTGGACGCTTGATGGACCAGGCGTCCAATCTCAGTGACAGAGGGGATGGCTGGCACGCGAAGGGGGCAGGGAAGGAGGAGGAAAAGTGATAGGGTCTTGAGTTGTTTGCGGAACTTGAAGAGGTCCGGTTCAAGATGGAGAGAGCCAGGGAGCCAGGTGAGAGATATCTGCCCCCAGCTTTCTGCTTGGAGAAGCATTTGATTAGTGGAGAGTTGGAGCCAGATTATCACAGGGATCTGGAAGTAGAGTATTTAGTGAGGGAGAGTTGAAGGTAGCGTGGTCCCAGAGCCCCAGACAGCTTTGTGGATGATGCAAAGGGTCTTGAATTTCACCCTTGTAGCAACCACAATCAAGTGGAGAGATTTTAGAGCTGGAGAGATACGGTCCCAGGGCATGAGGCCAAGGATTAGTCTTGCAGCCATATTCTGGATTGGTTGTAGAGGACGGAGCGAAGAAAGAGGCAGATTGAGGATGAGGCTGTTACAGTAGTCTGGCCTGGAGAGGACCAGGGCTCTAGAGACATAGAGCTGAGGGAAGGTGAGGAAATGGAGAATTTCCCTAAGGAAGTGAAGTTGAAAGTGGGCCTTTTTGGCAACGTCCAAGATTTGAGGAGTAAAGGAAAGGGAGGAGTTGAAGATGACCGCATGGTTTCTGGCCTCAGTGAAAGGAGAGTGAAGTGAGCTCATAGAGGACGGACATAGTGCAGGAGTGAAATGGGGAACAGGTGTCCCGATAGAAAGGATCCTGTCTTACTGGCATTAAAACAGAGATCATTGGAGGTGCACCACGATTGAATAGCAGACAAGCAGTCAGAGATGAAAGAGGAGGAAGAGTTGGAGGAAGAAGGTAGCTTGAAGAAATGTTGTGTGTTATCTGCGTAACACTGGAAATGAGAGATGGCAGAAATCAGGTGAGCAAGAGGTGCAAGGTAGATGTTGGAAAGCCAAGGTGAGAGGATAGAGCCCTGGGGAACACCACAAGTAGAAATAGTGATGGAGGACAAGAAGGTACCCAGGAGCACCTGGGAAGGGTGGTCAGTGAGGAAGTGTGCACTGCAAAAAGTGTGCTCCACAGGATCACGGGGGACGTGCTTGAATGGAATTTAAATATATTTAAACACCAACAAGTAACTTACAGCATATTCTCAGACATTTGAAATGCTTGTGCTACACTTATCTGTACAACTGTGGGATGGTTTAACCCACTTCTGCTCTGCTATGCTGCAGCGCTGTGTTATGAGGATGCCAGAAATAGCAAAATGGCCCTGAAACCCTTGTGCGCGCCGAAACCCCTGAAAATCATGCTTTGCAGCGCACAAAATGATGGTTGCCCAATCTGCCATGCATGTTGTCAGTGTTGGAATAGAGATCTCACTCCTGGAATATGTCACTGGGCTCCAAAACAAGTAAAAATGGAGTACAGAAGGAAAAAGCATTGTTGCTAAATGAAACCCCAAAATGTTGCTTTAAATCCTTTTTTCTTTGTTATTGAAACTGCAGAATGCTGTGGCAAAATACCCTCAAACATCCAAAATTCTTGCTGGGTGCTACAATTCACTTAGTCTAAGAAATCATTGTGAACTTGCAAGGTCCTGAAAAGCTGAGAGCATAAAGAAAATTCCACAGCAAAAGTGCCCTGTCTGTGGATCTGTCAAAAATCTGGGTGCCGCCTGAATGACAGCTGTCAAGAGCCTGCCTGATTAAACTTTAAACATGGATAAACTGAAATCAAATGTTTGTAATCTAAGAGGCCTGTTACTGAGAGCAACCTATGTAATTGTTTTGATCCCATGGTTTAAAATCTTGAATCAGTATTCTAGCTGCTATTTTGAAATCACAAGTTTGTTTTAAGCTAAGGGAAAATGCAACAGAATTAACAATTAAATCAAGCTGGACTAAAAGCTACCAAACTGGAATATCAGGTTTCTCCATAGAAGGATGGCCTTTGCCCCCACCAGGAAATCACTCCAAAGTGATAATTATAGGGATTGGAAAGAACCTGGTCTACAGAGGCAAAAGGGAAAAATGAACAGCTGCCACTAAGGAAATGCGGGGTGTGAGGACAGTCGTAAATGGCCTCTGCCAAGAGCAAAGAGGGAGAAGACTGCTTCTGAACTGTAGGGAGACAGAAGGAGTCAGAGACAAACAACCATCTGTTGCTGAACCTTCACAAAGAACACTTTTTAAAAGACATATAATTTGCCAGTGAAAATTGTGTAAAATATAGCAGTAACAGATTTGTGAATCTAAAGTTTGGCTGCACGTTTCAAGAGGCAGCAAAATCGTGTGACATGTTCTGAAAAGAAATGGCAGAAAATGTGATTTTACACAAAATGTATTGCTGCTAGAAGTATGAAACTTTATACACTTATGCCCATGTTAAACGTGCGCACTTGTAGAGATTTGCTTATAAATTGGACATTGTGTTCCTGATGAAAAGGACAAAATTCTGTGAAAAGCCGAGACAAGATCCCACCGCTACGGGTTTTGGAGGGATAGCTGCTATATAAAATATGTAATCTGTATTTGTGATTCTTATAGAGGTTGTACATGTGTAAATATGTATGGTGCCAAAAGTAGATTCTGTGTTCAAGGGGCCAGGGGTGGATCCTCAGCCTCATAATATCACACCATAAAGGTGACATCCTGTTTCTCTCCTCCTATCAAGGCAGAGAGGAGACTCTGACCCAATCACCTGCCAAAGGGGCGAGCTTAGGATAAACCAGCCCACACACCCTTTTATCATAGCATAAATAGAGACAGATCACCACTCAGAAGACAGACAGATTCACTCACTATCCCAATGCTGGCGGAGCACCCTGCTAATGAACTTTACATCTTCCTTGCTCCAGACTCCAGAAACTTGCCAAAGCAGAAATCCATTGCATAGCTGAACCATTTTCGCTAGGCCTCAAATTCCAGAACCAGAATCCCACAAACATAAGGGGAAGCATCAAAATACAACCGGGCTGCGCTGTACTGCTTGCCTGCTAAAAGAATTATCATCAGAACCAAGAAGGGCAGATCCAATCCAGTTCTGTGCCATGCTGTGACCAGAGCCATTGCAGGTCCAGTCCAGTCCTGTGCCGTGCTGTGACCAGAGCGTCTTGCTGATTGCAGATCCAATCCGATGTGCCAAGGCATCTGTCTTAGAACCAGATCCAATTCCCTGACCAGAATCTTGATGGTTCCGTTTAAAAACATTTCTAGTGAGTATCTATAGATAGAACTGTGTCACTAGCATATGTTTCTTGCTTAGTTAATCCCTCTCTGAAACCCATCCTGTCTTGTATTCAGAACATGTATTGTTAGGAGTATTTTTGAATTGTTTGAACCCTCTATCCTATCTATCCTACCTTCCTCCTGTACTAGTATTGCTAAAACTATCTCTGCGCTGATCTTTTCTCATCTGAAAAAGGTGAGTTACCTCTGCAGGCAGTCATTCTGAACAAGTGGCTGTGTTCCTGTGTGGTATTCGTTTGTTCATAGTCATCCTATAGTGTAAGAAATCCTTTTTGTCATTTTTAAAAGTGCATTCCTGTTTCCATTCTTGCGCCTATCTCGAAAAAACGACCTCCACTAAAACATCCATAACTTCCTCAGTTTTTGTGCTGTTAACTTCTACTTGTAGCTAACATCCATGGTTTTAAATCGCATCTAAAACCGCATCCCAAATCCATATGGTTCTCCCGTTATCGTGATTATCGCGCAGTGAAAAGTTTGCCACGAATTTCGTTTTTGGGAAATTCTGACACGTGTAAAACAGCTTTTGATTTCTCCCGACTTATTTTAAAATTTCAAATTGTTTCTTGGTATTAAATCATTGCTTGTGTTTAGGTGCAACTATTCAAAGCGGCTCCCATTAGAATTTATACAATTTCAGCATTTTTGACCATATTTAATGTTTTACCCAGTTCATTCTAAGATAACTCTAAAAGCCATTCTGACAGCTTAACAGTCAATTCAGTTTTTTTCTTGTGTTTGCTGGGGGAAAGTGGGATTGATATTTTGTGTGAATTCTGCCATTCCTGAATACCTGCTCTCTCCTCCTATCTCTTTACATTGTCTATTGGGGATTGAGGGGTGTGCAGGGGGAACCTTTAACCGCAGTGCTATCTGATCTGCACACACACACAAAAGTATTCTTTCAGTGCTGAATTGTTTGCTCACTATTACTCCTTGTGTATTAAAGAGATTATTTAGTGTTACATCACCCCATTGGTGATTATTGTGTACCCATTAAAACATAGTGTGATCAAATTGTAAATACATAAATATATATTTTAACTTTGCATACCAGCCTGATTTCTGGTTCAATGTGACCGGGGAGGAGGGGGGGTCCAGGAGAGGGGCTTGATATCAGTGGTACATCGCTCAGAATAAAGAACATTTAGACAAAAATAAATAAGGATTTCAGTTGTGCATTACATGCTAGGCATTGACTTGGAGGTGTGCCGGATTGAAATCACTAACACAACTAATACCTAAACAGTATTTGGCAAGTGGTGACATTTAAATGCGGAACACGTACCAATTGCTGTCAAATTGGAAACATATGTGTAGGAAGTGAGAAGAGTGGTGTTGATAGGATTCATCATGATCCTCTAACGTTTCATGCAATATTGTGTTTTAATGACTGTGATGCCGCTTCAGTAAGGAGGTCATGTAAAGCCGTATAGTACAAGCAAGCATGGCAAGAGCTGGAAAATGGTATGAGGAGCTGCACATATAATTGCGGTGCCTGGTAAATGCCTATCTAATACTTATATAGAAACCCAAATGGTGGTCTTTGACAGTGCTTGTGTTTAATAGGTTTTCAGTGCAATGAACCAATCGGAAGACACACATATTGCTTAGAAATCAAGTGGCTGAATGGACACTTAGTTTAGACATTTAAGTTAGATTAGGGTGCCTCTGACTGTTCTTCTCTACTCTAAGAAAGGGGCCCCCCAAATATGTGAAATAAATTGCATAGGTTTTGGCAGAAGGAGGAAGAGAATGAGAGATTGGGAGAAAGGGGATGAAAAGCATAAGTGGCAACACATTTAGCAAATCGGGGGTGACTGGTGCAAAGAGAGAGTGAGGAAGAAGAACTAGTAACTCCAAGAGGAAATGGACAGGACAAGGGGTAAATTGGGAGCTCAATTCGGAGTGTAGCAGGGACAGGGAGTGTGAGATGAAGTTGGCAATGGACAGGTGAATGGAGTGTGCCAATCAAGCTAATGTATCCCAAGGGACCCGGTGCATCTGAGATTGTTAAAAGGGGCTAGCATTGCCTTGCTACTACTTCTTGGCGTTTTACGTCACTTCCTGTGGTGTTGCGCTTTCTATATGCTAATTAATTCTCTCAGTTTTTTTAAAATGGCTTCTGTCCTTGGAAAATCGGGTGCAAATCGCTCTTCACCCACCCACCCCCTGCGCCACTCCGTGGCACACATTCACCGTCACATGCATCTCTGAGCACTCCTGGGCTTGCCGTAGTTGCGGGGGTGTATTCCTTTTGTGTTCAGAGCTCTAGCCTGTGAATGCTCAATGATCCATGTATACCCAGAGGCACTGCGCCTTCCTTGCCTTACATGGCCCATGCCCATGCTGGCTGGGGTATTGCAGGCTCATTCTTTAGGGGATGGTGGGGCATCTGCACATTCCTGAACAATCCTGTTGTGGGAGACTTCACTGGGCGAGTGTTCAAAGTCCCAGTGCAGCTACAGGAAACACGAGTGAGGGGAAGATGTTGATTGACATCTCTCCCTGTGTCCTGTCTGCAAACACTTTAATGGCATATTTGTGGTAGCATGTAGTTATTTATCTGGCTGGTGGAATAAAAGAAAGTCATTTGTGTGTATGCATGTGTACGTGCTCGAAAGGGGTTACCTCCGCATGTGTGCCATGCTTTTTGCGTGTGTTTGTGTGTGAGTACACACACAGAGGGAGGTGAGAGGGCACCGGTCTGGGACGGGATCCAATTCTGGCAACACAGTAATATGGGCACCAGCATCATGAAAGTGTTTTTAAAGTGCCAATGCTGCCATATTGGGTAGAATATGCATCACAATATCATGTTTTACAGGGCAACATAGGCATATATATTGAGAGGACAGAGATCAGGAAAATATGCTTTACAGTGTTAGTGCTGGCATATATTGTGGGCAGAGGGACCATTAAAGCAATTTACAGTAGCATTGTTGCCCTACACTGTGGGCAGAGGCATCATGAAAATGTGTTGTACATTTCTCCTGTGCATTGTTGGTGAACTTGCATTTACTAGGTCGTGCCCCGGGTCATTTAAAAGGCTGAGCACACAGTAATGCCCCCATCTGGAGTGGTTTATTGATATCAGTATCCTGGCACATTGTATCGGGATAATACTAGTTTTTTCTTTCAGGGCTTCAAGACAAGATGAACTCCATGGATCAGGAAGTAGGGAACTACGCATAGTTCCTTCTTTCTTTCCATGGAGGTATTAAGGGGTGGGGATGGCAGGGGATGTGGAAATTGGGGCTGGGGGTGGGGAGAAGGAGAGGAAGGAGATGCTGGGTACACACTCGCCACAGTACCGGTAGGGATGATGTGGCCTCTTGCTTCCAAGGAGGCTGAGAGACGGGGCTTGACCATGTGGTAAATCCCCCATTGTGAGTCTCCTGATTGGCTGGGATGCCACCACCCCCGCCCCACCCCAGCCGTGTACTAACATGTATTACCTTACATGCATGCATTGAATTTTACTTAATTTCTAGCATACAAAATGGCTTTTAAAAAGTTTTAACAATTTATTTTTAAATAGATTTCTCTGAGGGGGTGTGGTGATAACCCCCCAAACCTCCAGGCTTAGTTTGAGATCCAAATCGAGGAAAATATGTTTATGCTCTTTTACGCAACCCTTTCAGCCTACACCACTGCCTCTGATAAACCCTGTGTGACAAAGAGAAACATCTCTATTGTGCCAACAGACATAGATGTGCTTAGAACTGCTTAATCCAATCATTACATCTTGTCAAACCATCTACATCGCTAAATATGGCTTCACCATAGCTGTGACAGCAACATGAAGAATACAGAAGAAGTATCTAAAGAAATCATGCAGTAGCTCTGTTATTTTATTTCCGACACAACATGAAGGTACATCCTTCACAGGTCATGCAAACCACCTAAAGCAGGAACAGCGTGAACGTGCATCCTTCTGAACTTATGAAACCAATGTTAAATCTGGAACAGTAAAACGGGCATCCAATCCATGAGAAACAAGGACAGCATGAAGGTGCATCCTTAACTCATGACAAATGGAAGGTGCTATGTCATTTCAATGCTACTCAAGATTTTGAGTTGTGTGCACATTGGTCCAGGTAGGATTTTATGCAGTATGTAGGCAAGACTTTGTATATTATAATCTCATTAAATTGTACCCAAAGTGTTTTCACAGAAAAAGTTAACATTAAGCTGTGATATGAAGTCATCTGTACCATAGCCTAACGAAGAGCTGGTTAATAATGTGTGTTTTCTGAGTGCTACAGATATATAATAAGGAATGGAAAATGAGAATTAGTTTAACAGTGCCATTTTTACTCCCCTAGAAAAGGTTGCAAATGTGTATTTCATAAACTCCTCATTCTTGAGATAAAAGAGGACGGACACTTATAGCATTTAACAAAATCTGTGTACATTCTGAAACAATAATATTGCTTCCCTAACAGAAACCTGTAGAATCCTGAGTCAATTCATTACAAGCTCACTTTAAACTGCACACACATATGAACAACCCACAGCACCATATTCCCATGGGAAAATTATGAGACATGCAAACGTTCTCTGAAACACCTGGGTATGAGCGTGATAGAAATAAAATATCAATTCAATTCAATTCTCTGATTCCAAAAATTGCTGGTGCTTTTGGGTAAATCCAAGTTCTTGATATCATTTGTAAATGTAACCCTATGCATAATTTGGATGGAAATAATATGAACACACTGGCTTCTAACTGGCAGCATCATGACTAGAATGCCTATTGATATTCAGAATCAAAAATATAGAGGTTTGATTATGTAATGGATTTTTCGGAGTGAGAAATGTTGAGATTAAAGCATGCAGGTAATGTATGTTTTTGTGGACAAGCTGCCTGTGATTATGTTGTACTGTGATGACTTCCTCCTACACAAAACTTGGGGATCACCTTTGGATTGATTTTATTTTAATAAAACAAAATATTGATTCCAAAATTAGCCTTTTTCCTGTACATAGCATTGTGGGGTGGGATGGTATGTTAGTGGGTATTATATCAGGGGTGCCTGTTTAATGAGCGAACAAGATATCAACAGATGAATGCAAATGATTGCATAAATCATGCAATGCATGTAAAATTGGAGACTGCAGGACGGCAACCCCAGACATGTTTTGGCCTCATTTAGCATCATCAGTGAGGTGATTTCTCAAGTATTGTCTGAAAAGTACCTATAAAGGGCATAACACACACACAAGGCTACAGAGTACACTGGGAGGTGGGCCTTTTGGAGTAGGCATTTAGGGAATTCCCTTCAAAGAAAAAATCTGCAAATGTAGAGGCTATGTCTTTTAAATTTGGCTAAAAGTTTGCAAAGCCAACTTTGCCCATGTGGTACTATGTGCATGGGCTTGTCGGATTCCTGTGAGGATACAATGTAGGTGGTTCTTCTATTTTCTTCCTGTAGACCATTCATCAGGGGGTTTTCTGATACTTACAAGACAGCATCCGGCACACCTTGTTTGGATGAATGCTACTCTCACTGCAATCCCTGTGTTCCGACCACCATCTCCCAGTCATGAAAAAAAGATATTCTCTCTTCTAGGCCTTCTTTGATCTGTCACAGTTATTCTACTTATATCCCTTCTTTATCACAGTCTTTCTTCACCATAATCTTTAATCACCCCATTCCTTCATCGCAGTCCATCACCTTCATCACAGTGCTTTATCATGCGCCTTCACCACTTTCCTTCTACTTTCTCAAAGTTCACACACTCCTTCATTACAGTCATTGGGCCTCATCACAACCCAGGCGGTAAGTTACCGCCTGGGCCGTGACTTTACCACCATGGCGTAAACTATGTTTACGCCATGGTGGTTGGTGGACTTACCGCCCCATTCCGACCTTGGCGGGGCGGTAAGTCCCCAATCCCCATTTACCCTTCCCCATTCCCATTTTTGCCCCATAGGGCATAATGGGAGTGGGGAAGGCGTTAATTACGCCACCGTAAATTACGGTGGCGTAATTAACTCCATGGTCCCTTAGCACCATGGATTTAAACACCTGCTAAAAGCAGGTGTTAAATTCGCCATGGCGCTAAGGGACCTCGTACTCAGGCGGTAAGGGTCGGCGCTGTTTACGGCGCCGTAAACCCCTTACCGCCTGGGTCGTAATGAGGCCCATTGTATGCTGCAGTCCTTTGTCACAATTAATCTTCATCAAAGTCCTTCTCTTTTGGCACAGGCCTTCTTATCTTTCAAAGTCAAAGAGCTTCTACGTCATCACATTCCGTCAACATGGTTCGTCTATTTTGTCTAAGTCCTTTTCAATGCTGCCCTTCTCCTCCACTGCAGCCCATCGAAGTCTTTCACCTTTATTACTCTCCTTCTTCATCATTGTCCCACGTCACCAAAGTCCTTTGTTACAGTTCTGTTTCATTACAGTTCTTCTTCATCACAGGCGTTCAACTTCCTTTGTCAATGCCCTTCTCGTGTGTCACAGTTCTCCTTTGTCACAGTCCTTCTCCTTCATAACAGTCCTTCACCTTTGACTCAGAACTTCCTTCCACGGCCGTAATTTGCCACTTTCCTTCATCATCCCAGTCCTTCTCCTTCTCCTTCTTCTCCTTCATCATAGACATTTATTACAGTAATGTTCATTTGTCACAAACTGTCTTCTTTGTCACAATCTTCCTCATTAATCACAGTTCTCCTCATTCATCCCAGTCCTTTTCCTTCATCATAGGCTTTTGTCTTTGTCACAGTCCTTCGCCATATTCCTTTTCCTTCATCACAGTCTGTACCCTTCATCACAATTATTCTTTTTCATAATAACCACTCTACTTCACCATAGGCCTTCTCCCTTGTCCTTCTTCTTTATCTTTGTCCTTCTCCTTCATTCTGGCCTTCTTCCATTATCTCCCTTCATCACAGCCTTTCTCCATTTCTCCTCACATTAAATCATTCACACATCAAAGTTTGCTGTTTCATTCATCAATACTTACACTAATATTTATTTGCCTACACCACCTGTGCCCCTATCCATCCTGTCTGCTTTCTCGCAAAATATTGAAAAACAGCGTGCGCATTTACTCAGAAAATTATTACAACAGCCCTAGTATTGGCTTTGTAAATGCTTGATTTTCCTGTGGGGGTTTGCCAATAAATCTTACACTCTACCCTCTACATTTACAAAGCCATATCTATTTGCTTTACTGTTGCTTGATTTGTTATAAGAACCTTGAGATCGTAATATGGTCGTTATTGAAGTTAACGCTGTATAATGGTATTGCTTCCCAGATAGCATTACTTTAAGCAAAACTGCTGTAATACAATTGTGGTCTATCCTCTTAAAAGTTATTTAAATGATTACAGTACATACAAAATCATGTGAAGTGAATTGAAAAGAAGCAATGAAGTGAATCATCCATTTCTGTTAAGATCCTTCAATCTAAGAGCTGATTTATAACACCACCAGTTAATCCGACTAGGCTGTGGCACCATTTATTTATTTATGTGGCCCTTTATATAGCGTGCCTAACCTGTAGGCATCTGGGCGCTTATCTTACAAAGTTATGATGGTACATTTCTTACTTGGTTACATGAAATTAAAGTACAGGTTTTTAAAAAAGGTAGCAGGCACTCCTCTCCAGAAAGAACATGGCATGATAACCTGTTCTGAGATGAGAGTTTGCAGCACACGCTTTTTGCTCACTGTACCTTTCACAGATGGGAAATATTCATATGCATATCAGTATCTGTCCCGCCCACTTAGGCAGTCCAGCAATGAAATGCTATGGCAATTCCTCTCTGAACAAGAGTACCAAAAGCAACCCCATACACGTGTTTCAGCCTTGTTGGGCCTCATCAGTGAGGTGAAGCTGTGCCTCTCTGAGCACAGTGAGCAGGGAGTCAATGTCTGGTTGCCACAGGTAACTCAGGTGACCAACCCCAAGTTCCTTGAAAACATTTCAAAAAAGGTAGCAGGCGCTCCTCTCCAGAAAGAACATGGCATGATAACCTGTTCTGAGATGAGAGTTTGCAGCACACGCTTTTTGCTCACTGTACCTTTCACAGATGGGACATATTCATTTGCATATCAGTATTTGTCCCGCCCACATGGGCAGTCCAGCAACGAAATGCTATGGCAATTCCCTTCTGAACAATAGTACCAACAGCAACCCCATACACGTGTTTCAGCCTTGTTGGGCCTCATCAGTGAGGTGACGTTGTGCCTCTCTGAGCACAGTGAGCAGGGAGTCCATTTTTTTTTGCAAAGTACAGGGTTGCTTAGAAGCATATTAGACATAGTACAGGTGTTAGTTTATACATATATAGTACAGGTTATGTGCACATACAATGGTAATTACATAGTTGCAAGTGAGCAGGTCCTGAGGTTACAGGTATTATCATGTACACCTTCGCACACATGATTGTAACGACCCTTCTTTGGTGACTTGATTACCAAATGATGACATGGTTCAGTCGTAGGGATTATTGTTGAGGAAATGAGGTACTAACTGCTGGTTGGGGCCATGAGTACAGAAGACACTGGCAATATGGCATTACAGACCTCCTCAGGAGGAACCATCATCACAGGACACGAGCCTCCCTCAAGTTATGGCCCAAGGGAAAGCTGAGGTTTATGAGATGGTGAACTGTCATTATGCCAATGAATAATTCTCCCCTCCCCCAGGTCTGTAATGCTGTTACCACGTTGCAGTAATAGCAATATAGGTTTTGCAAAGGTTTGTTTAATAGTGGGAAAAGTAAATAGAGAACATGTGTAAGCAAACTGAAGGTGGATTTATTTTTTTGTAAATAAAGAACACTTGTGTCTTGATAAACGAAGCATTTCAATTGCAAACTTGGAATCGTTTTAACATGAGCAAGCAATAGGTTTAATAGAAAAGTACATGGTGTCTCTATTTGAAATTGAAAGCATTTGTCCATGTTTTAGTTTTCACTGTTGGTGCTCTAAAATGCATGTTGCTTGCTAGGTTGAACGTGCAGTAAGTAAAAAAGATATTCACAGAGAGTGAGTACAATCAATCTTGCTGGGGAAATTGAATTGCCGTTTATTAAAAGCAGGGACCAGTTTTCTGTTATTTCTACGTCTCTTTCTGAAATCAGAATGTTCGGAATGCAGTCGTCAACAGTAGTTATTGACTGCATTCTGATTGGCTGGGAGGTCTTGAATAATGACTTGCACTTTTAACAATGTGTTTGCTGCAACGAGTTTTGAAACGTGGCTGGTGTTTGATCTAGTCTAGTTTGCATGAAGGTAATGAGCCAGGCTTGTTCTAGGAGCTGAAAGAGGGCAAAGCCATTCCAGAGCAAAACTTAAGCCAGTGGCTTTAAGAAGACATATACTTTTGCAACCAATCCCGTAGTTATCCAGTGGCAGTTCATTTCATTTGAAACAGCAGAAACACCTTGTTAGCAGTAAACTGTCATGGACCGCCATAACTTTCCTGAATCTCATTTGGCAGAGCTCAAAGGCTCAGGGACACAGGATCATTTAAAGAAATGTGTGGTGATCTATTAGCACACATTCCGACAGCCTCTTTTCAGCTACGGGGTTTAGACTGCATGACCTTATTAAAAAAAAACATTAAACTAAGGTGTGTAATTTTTGTTTGTAATCTGGCCTGTACAAATAGGTTTTTTCTTTTCACCACATATTTCCATTCTCTGAAGACTGTTTAAATAACTCTTTCCATGTTTGAAACTATGGTATAACCTAAGAAGTTAAAATTGCGTACTTCTAATGAGGTGAAATATACATCAGCAGTGGGCCGACCCTGACTGTAACAGACCACCACCCAAGTTACGGGCCCCTGCAAAGCTCCCTTACTCTGGGTCTGGGGCCGTTACCGGCAGGGCTGTCCCGCTGCAGTGGTGTATATCGCCATTAGCACCTGTGAGTAAACACGCATGGGTGTTAAATGCTAAATAAATGTAAGAAAAAATGTAAAGCGTACCTTCAGTCTTATTATGCCTCGTCTTCGAGAGGAAGTCCGTTTTCAATGTTGATTAGGATGATGTGACCAACAGAGAAAACATACTCTTTTTCCCATGCACAGAATGACGGTGGATATGTTACAGTTGTTTTACAGTGAAACAGTTATTATTCCTTTCGAAAGTTCTGTCAGGAATAGTTTGTGTTTTGTTGTTTGTGGTTCCAATTATAATGTCCATTTAAGAAAGGTTGTTTGCTAAATTACTATGGTTTGTGTGATTTAAATATTATACAATATCACCTTTTGCTATGTCCCGGACACCCCAAAGTCAACTGATGGGCCCATTGCGATCGGTATGCAACTTAGGCCAACGGCTATGATGTTGGGGGTTTGGCCATCAGTTATGCCCTGGTATCACCAGAGATACCTGATGTGCCATTTGGACACAGCCATGTCTAATGACCACATTGACCAGGGCAGATCCTTTGACCAGGTCTCAAGAATCCTCATCCACCCAATAGACTATCTAAGAATAGACTGCAGCCATGACAGCCGACTAGGTTTACTGGCGAGCTCATTCAGCCTTGGTCTTGCATACTCAACCCATCCAATGGGCCAACTATACATTACTGAGTCACTTCGTTGACTACTGCAGGAACTTTGACCCTGCCTCGAGAACACCCAAAGCATCTGCTAGATTCCCTGAACAAGTAACGAGCCTCAGTTCTCCCAAAGCAGCTGATGGACTCACTCCTTTGCAAACATGCCAGTGGTCAACTCTGACCAGGCTATAGCCTTCAATGCTTTTCTGGCACCCTCTGAATCACCAAATGGGCTCACGGGCCATGGGCTGTTCCCATGCCCACTGGCTTTGTTGTCTGGGACATGGTGTTTGGACTTTCCCCAAACACCCCAGAATACCTGCACAACCAATTGGCCTATGACCAGGCCCAATGCCAACTTTGACCAGGTCAAGACTATTGACCCTGCAATGTGGACCTGCTTCTGTCCATATCACAATAGGACACTGCATGAATGCAAAATAGTTTGTGACCAGTTAATTGTCCGGGACAAGATGAGATGCTAATATTCTGGGAGAAAATATGTGACATGACAATGCGCTTCATTGAGGCAATGCAAAACATGTCTTGCACAGTTAACCCTGGTGTCATTCTTTGGGAGGAAATGTTAAAGGCGCACGGTCGTTACCTGCTAACAAGGTAAATCTGTCATCCCATGCGACTTCCTCAAGAAAGGGACCATTTTAATGTGCTTAACTTAACCAATGTGCATCCTGGCATGACACTGTTAACCTGGAAAGACAACTTGCAGGACCAAGGCCAAACTATTATGGAAACATGGTCTGCGGAAGTGAGCAGATGGTATAAATCTTTCAAGCGGCAGTGCTAAACTGGCAAAGTAACTTTCAGACACAATGCACATTTACCATAGATATACCATGCCTGCAGTGTTGCGGCATGGCTGCATGACCTGGGCAATGTGAAAGCAGCTTGGCACTGTTGAAACTGGTCCTGCAATGTGTTGGTGGCAAAGGGAAACGGACATCGATCAGTTTTCTCGGAGGTTGTGAACAACTGGCATTTCAACTTTTTTAAGGTTACGTGAAACATAGAAATTAATTTTCCAGGAACTCACATGTTAAACGATGGTTCTTGGTTTGAGGCGAAGGTGGCTTGTTATCACGTAAGCACCACATGCTATGCAAAACCTCTAATTTGACCCTAGTGCAAAGAGCTTCATGCGATGGCATGGAACACATCCCGTGTGCTGCGTTCCTAAGCTGCAATCGACATTTCTGGTACCGCACTGCCGAACCCTGGCACGGATACACTTGCATTTTCACTGCTCAAGTGTAAATATCTATTGCTGTAATCAATGCTTGCTCTGTCAGTGTCATTCAAACGTGCATTCACTGTTCAAAAGCTCATGGTGCAAAATCCTTTTGCCCTCTTGAATTTGGTGAAATCTTTATACGAAATGACCTTAAAGTGGCAACAATAATAGGAAGAAGCGGACGCAGGAGCATCCTCTGTATGGACAATTCTTTAGCCAGACCAGAAAAGCCACGTTATCTCCATAGCCTTTGGCAAAAGCCACCTTTTATAACATGTCCACTCCCATGTTATAGCTACAGCTCGTGTGTATTGAAGGGATGGCTCCACATCTAGATTAAAAAACATTGATCTCTAGTGGAGGCTTCAACAAGTCAATATCCACTTGACTGGATCAATGAAGCAATGTATTAGATGCTAAAAATAGATGCACAAAATTGCTTTGGCAGAAAGTATGTAAATCGTTTAAGGTCATAGCAAACCGGAGAGGCGTGGCAAGAACACTCTGTACTGCCGAGGACATGCAAAGCCTTATGTTAGGCCAGTGGGGACAATGCAAGAGAAATACGAGAATCACATATGCTTTGCTTCAATTATAATAAGAAGATTAATCACACATGTGGGCCCTCAGCTTTCCCCAATGTGTTAATTAGATGTCTATGCGTTTTCATTTAATTCAGACATTTACTTTAAATGTTTTACTAGTTCTAATGTAATGCGCATATCATTCACATTTTCATATTTCTCATTTTCCATTTCAGACTTGTTTTTTTGTATATAATTTCCAATAAAGGGTCAAGAAGATAATTCAATGAAAGATCTTTAATCATCTTTAATGGTGGTAAGATAGCTCAGTGGGTTGAGCGCTCGCTACTGCAATCTATGTGTGATCTGCAGGTCGCAGGTTCGAATCCTGTCAAGGCCAATTCAGCTTTTCATCCTTCCAAGGCCGATAAATGAGTACCAACTTCGTTTGGGATGATAAATGTATGTAAATATGTTCTCTGTAAAGCGCTTTGGCTTAAGGCGCGATATAAATAACAAATCATTGTCAAAGGAGGTGGACGAACACGAGTCTTAGTCGCGTTCAGGGGTCGCTTTCGATGGACCCTCATGAATAGTCTGGGTTGAGCATTCAAGTCCAGCTGTGGAATTTTGACATCCAATGGACATGCTGATACGTTTCATTGTAAAAGTTTTGGCGCCCCCGGGCCATTTCCCAACAGGTAGATGCCTCTGTCCATAAAACATGGCCATGTTTAAGAGGCACAGCAATTGACAGGTCATGGTTTCTGAATAACTATCTACTCCACATTCCCTGAAGACGAGTAACTAGGGCAGAGGTCTGCAACCTTTGACGATCCATGTGTTTCAGATGACAACTCCCATCAACCCTTTTCCGCATAGTGAATGATGAGGGATGATGGGAATTGCAGTGCGAAACATCTGGAGAGCTGCTATTTGTAGATGTTCCTGATGCGCGGAGGTCCTTGCACTAGGGAACGAGAGAACATGGATTGCCACTACTTCATATATGTTATGGAGTTCAGTTCTTACGTGCAGGCCCATGGTAGGGGATCCTGCAACTCAAGGCGAGCTGCTATTTTATTGTGGTGATGGACCATGACAAAATGCGCACTGTTATCTGCCCTTAAATAACAGCAACACAATTCAACCAAAGGCCCACTTCCATTGTAATGGAACATTAAGTATTATGAGTCAACAAAACATTCTTTAAAATGCACACCTGCACTATACATACACACAAAATTCTTGCGATAAGGATACCTGCTTGTAATTGATTAACAAGAGCATGTGGCTTGTGGGTGCTGCCATAGAAAGGTGATGTACTATAAAAACAAAAAGGAAAGGTGGTGTATTGTGTGATACAATTTGGTGTTTTGGAAAATTACATTTCTAAATGGGGTTTGTAAGGGCTTTGTGACCAGATGCACCTATTTCAGTCTGAATGATACATTCACACTTGCTCAAAAGAATGGTGACAGAAAAATGAGTTGAATTCACTGCATCAGAGTGAGTACCAGCAGTTTCACAGTTTTTGAAATACTGTATTCAGTATTACCCATCTAAAGGGTTTACATTTTATCAAGTGCAGAAGGAGTTTGTCTTTGCAGAATGCGAGCACATGCACGTGTTCTCTTCTGGTGCAGAACTGTGAAAAACATGCAAAGCAGTAGGAATATGAACATTCATAAGCCTGCTGAAGGTAGAAATGCAGAAAGAAATATGATCCTTTCTTCCCACTTAACACAATTCCTTTATGCCCATGCCTGTTTCTACAAAAAAAGATTACTAAAATCATGTTCTCTAAGTCTTGGAATTTGTATTACATGTACAAGAAAGCCAGTTTGGCAGTACTTTTTATAGCTATCCACACAGACAAGAAGAATCTCTCTTAGTCACCTGTTTGTAGTCATTGATTGGTGCATGCAATCATCTTGGTACTATGCATGACATCCATAACATTTGTAAATCTGCAATTAGAGGTGTTAAATCTCTTTAAACTGATGGCCAGTCAAAACCTCCTCACTGGAGTAGAGATGAGCAAATCAAAGATATTTCTGGGCAGTTTTTCTCCTTGTTTCAGCAACTGGGTCTTTCTGCAGAGGCTCATCATATGGATGCACAGTTACTGTGCTCACTTGTATATTGTGGCATGAACAGCCAAGATCCTGCAGTCAGCGAAGGGAAATACTTCCCAACAGTATGCATGCTTACTCCGGTTCTCTGGCCCCATTTGCAACAATTGAAGCCACCGAAATTCGTGAAATTATTTTATTTTATCTAATGGAGTAAATCGAACTGCAGAGTCCAGGTGCTGAAGGGACTCTGGTTGTGTATTTCTCTCCTGCCCTGTCTCCTGCTCCCTGTGAGATTGTATCTGACCCTTTTAAGTCAGAGCCTTCTTAATGTATTTTGTGACCTGCGACACAGAAAGCTTTGGGGATCCAACCGAACCAAAAAATTGAAGGGGTCCTGTGGTAATGGAGATGAGAGTTGCACCCATACTGGCCACACACCCAACGGCACCACCCGTTCCGAATCCATACGCTCCAAATAATGAATAAAAAGTATAATTTGAGAAAGGTTCAGTAGGCCATTAGCATACACTAAGCGTCATGTAGCTGCCATAAAGAGGAGAGTAGATTGTGCAACACAGTTAGCGTGCAGCTGGTGCTTAGCGAACAGTAAACTGGAAATAGTAGATGCCCTTCCTTATTTGTGCTTTAAGGTGGCATCTCGGCCCAACTGTCATGGCCATTGGCCTGGAACCACAGACCCTGCATGAGAGCAAGGGGTAACACAACCTTTTATTGTTCCCTTGGGGACAATACAGCATAGAGGGCCCAGCTGGACTCAGTCCTGGCGCCTTTGGCGCCAGGCTCATGAATAAATGTGCACTAGCACACTTTTATTTGGTGCAAAGTACTTTGTTTTCCCTGCAGGGGCCTCTACGTGCATTCGTTCGGACGTGGCTGCTGGGAGAGCCGGATTGCATGTATAGCATCCTTTAGGAGTGGAAGGGTGGGGCCGGTGAGTCAAGGCTAATGGATGTGGCCAGAGCTAGACTATATAAGCCCGCCCAGCCTTCATGCAAGCGCTTCGCATTATTCTGCTGATGGCAGCGTAACGCTCACCGTCGCCTAAGCGCATCTTATCTTGTTTCCAGCTACCAGCCTGAGCACATCTTACCTTGTTTCCAGCCACCAGCCTGAGTGCATCTTACCTTGTTTCCAGCTACCAGCCTGAGCGCATCTTACCTTGCTTCCCGCTACCAGCCGCAGCACTTACCTTGGACTCTGTTTTCTTCGGCACTCATCATCGTTGACTCTGGCATTCATCATCCATCTCCAGACCTCCGGAAAGCAGCGCTCCAGCCGACATTGTGACACTAAGAGCAATCCATCTGAAGACGGTGCCTGCAAGAGAAAAAGATAAAGACAAGGTTAGAATTCGCTAAGACATTATGTTTAAGGTTGCGCTTTGGCAAATCCTTGCGGTTAACCTTAAACCAACACTCTCCTTCTGTCGGAGCATCGTGGACACCATTCTCTTCCCGTTTGGCCTCGCTTCATGCACTGCAACTACAGCTGGGCTGCACTTCATCTGTTGGGAGAAAGCGGAGGAAAGACATCATTAAAAGATACAGACAATAATCAAGAATCAACATCACAATATTTTAAAGCCATAAAACACTTACCATCAGGAGTGGTTAAGCCACAGCTGGTCTGGGCTGCCACGTACAATGGGCCAGTGAAGGAACTCGTTCCATCAAAGCACCCCTGCAGTGAGAAACAGGATGGAGAGCTTGTCATCATTAATCAACCGGTGAGACTATATGGGTCGGCGCATGCTCACCACATTTTGGGAAGAAGGGTTCGAGAGAGACAGCAGTCATATAGCAGCATTCTCACAATCTCTCATATCCACGTAGGAGCAGTGTCAACAATCATCACAGCCCACAGCATATCAGCAGGGGAAGAAGCCTGACAAGGGGAACCAACTTCCAGGGAGGGCTGCAACCGTGCCCCTATGTCCCAGCAGAGACCGGGTGAGTGTAATAGAATGTGAAGTCTCTACGAATCTCTGCCTGGGCGTTGTGGAAATGTCAGAAACAGACTGGTTGGCCCAACTACTGGGGGAATTACGGGACGAAGTCCATGCCTCCAGACAGGAAACCAATGCTTTAAGGAGGGATCTTTTTGTAGCTCGAGAACAAACTAACGACTTGGCAAGACAAATGCTTCAGACTCACGCGGGTCAGGTCCCACTACCTGGACTTGCCCAACTTCCCATGCCGCAGCCATCATCAGCAGTTCAAGTGGTTCTTCCAGGTGCAGTGCCACTGGCCCCGCCCGAACGCTTTACTGGTGACCCTAACAAGTACGCTATATTCATGAACCAATATCGCCTCCATTTTTTGTGCCGGCCGGGGCTTTTCCTAACAATCAAGCCAGAGTCGCATTTGTACTTTCATATTTAGAAGGTAGCGTAGCAGACTGGTTGATACCATTAGTAAACCAGGATGATCCGCTACTTCGAGACTTTGGGGAATTTCAGCGGGAGAAGGAGAAATTGTTTGCAAGGCATACTCAAGGACAAGCTTTGGACAATGAACTATTGTCACTCAGACAGGGAAACCAAAACCTATTGACCTACATCGCCACCTTCAATCGTCTCGTAGCACAGACAAACTGGCCAGAAGAAAAGAGGACTACGCTCTTTTATTAAGGGTTGCATGGGGAATTTACGGATGTTCTAGCCCAAGTGGTCAATCCCCCTGAGGGATGTGTGGAATACATCAACTTGACTGTGCAGCTCGATCACAGATTGCAGAATCGAAAAATGGATCGCACAAGAGCTGAAGGGAGTTCAGTCTATATCCGACCCCGGGACAATCAAACCAAAACCCACAAACAAACTGAACCAATGCATATCGGTGGATTACAGAGTCCTATCACCAAGGCTGAAAGGGATAAAAGGAGGCAACAGCAGCTCTGCTTATACTGCAGGGGAGCAGGACACTTCCTCCGAGAATGCCTGGTGAAACCACCCAAGAAATTAGATGAAGCAACGGAAAATGGTGACGAGGAAAAGAAATAAGATTCAGGAAACTCCCACGCCCAACAAGCGTATGGGTCCAACTGTCGAGCGAAAAGAAGGAATCCTTACAGACCTCACATCTAGTCATCCCGGTACTTTTGGTTTACCACAAACAACTGTCAAAGATACATGCCTTGGAGGCATATGTTGATAGCAGAGCTGTAGGAAATTATATTGATCAGATCTGGCTGCACGAATAGGCCTTCCTCTCCAACAAAAGCTGAAATCGGAAAACGTCACAGCAGTGGATGGTTCTCAGTTATCATCTGGGCCAGTGACGCAGCATACCCAAAAAGTCATGCTTACGTGCCAGGATGGTCATCAAGAAGACATCTCCTTCGATCTCATCGGTGCTCCTCTCTGAGGGATGTTTAATCCTCTCTACTAAAATGTTACTGTAGCCATGTGAAGTTGTCTTTATATTTTACAATTGTGCCAGTGTGCTAGTGCTTCTCTGAAAATATTAATCAACTATTTTCCCCCTAGTCTCTACCTGGATTTGTTTGTATTTGTGTAATCTACGTTTTTCCTTTTTTTCTGCAATGTTACCTGTGACTCTTTGTATGTTTTATGTCTTTGCCTGATGTATACATTCCTCTGTGTCTAGGATTTTCATTTTAAAGGAGGCAGATTTACTTATCAATGCAGTGCTTATAATATGTAATCTATTTATTAAGAGTATAATTTTGGTCATTACTACATTTTATCTAAAATTGCTGTGTGCTAATCATAATATTATTATGATATTTCTTTTGTAAGAATTTGAAAATAGCTACTTGGATAGTGTAGGGATTTAATCTTCCTATAAAAAAGCGAAAGATAAATTCTCATCTTGCAAAATTGAAACTCAATACTGTTTATATTCAAGAAATGCATTTAGTTTTAGTGTCTGTATATTTCTCACTGTTCAAAAGAAAGTGGGTGTTGCTATCTTAATTGTTAAAAAATGTGCCAGGTTTTACCATAAAAATCAGACCCCGAATGTCAGTGGATAATTATTCATGTTATTATTAATGACATACCAGTTTCTATAGTTAATGTTTATGGACCTACTCAACCAAATCCAGAATTTTGGAATTCTCATAGCTTCAAGTTACATTCTCATGATTATGAAAGGATCATATGCTGCAGAGATAGTAATCAAGTGTGTTAACTCTAAAACCCATACATCTTTCTTAAACTTTATTCACAACATTATATTAGAAGATATTTGGTATCTTGCTAACCCATACTTCAAAGGTGTTACTTTCTTTTCTTATCCACACCCATCATTTTCTAGATTACACTACATTTGTGTTAATCCTACCCTATCTCTGGTGATTCAATTTTCTCATATTGAAGCTCTTACTATCTCAGATAATGGCTCAGTGGAGACATCTTTGGAATGGCACTGAAACACAGTTGAAGCTAGTAAATGGCAGTGTTAGGGAGAATTCTCCAGAATGGCTAATTTCCATTACCTTTTGAGTCCCTCAGCAGCTTTGCTGGATTTCAGGCGTTTGATGTTTTTACCTAGTTAGTGTGAACCATTTTTCCCACTCTTTCATGTATTTTGCTCTGTGTTTGACTTTTTGTGTTCATGGATATGGAGTCTCACCAACTCCATAGGCATCATCTTTTTACTGTGTGCCACACACCACATTTCGTGCAGTGACACAGGGTTGTCTTTTTTCAGACTTCCCACTTTAAACTCCATTTTCTGGGACTGACTACTGTCTCCCAGAACATATAAAGTTGCCATTGCCTTTATCAGTCTTTTTAAATTCACTGTCCCAGCACACACTATCTTCCAATAGAGTGCTGGAGGGGTTAATACCATCCCCTTTTGTCTGATGCTCATGTAACATTTTTATGTTACCCTTTCTCTAAGATGTGGCTGGTGGCAGTGGTAGCTACCCTTTTTATTTTACTGCAGACTATGGAAATAGTCTTTGGTACCATTGGAGGCTATGGTGGTAGCCTCGAACTAAAACCCGGAAATCCACTTTTATTGTAACTTGGTACCGTTGTTTTTTTTCACCATTTCTTTTTGTAAAGGTCCTTACCCTGTTTTTCTCTGCGTGCCAAACCAGGTTTGGCTCCTTTGTTCACCGTCATTTGGCGGGCTTCTGCACAGAAGCCCTCCTTAGATGTCTGAGTGTCTTGGGTGGACAGGATGTGAGGGAGGAGTTTGAGACTCCCTGCACAGGTTATCCTTCGAGACCCATGTTGCACTCTGTGTGATTGGCTGTGGTGACTGTCCCGCCAGGACAGCCACCCTGCTGAGTGATTGACAGCTAGGCTGGTGTGAATGGCTGAAGACTGCTTAAAAGGCAGGCCTCTGGGACTGGAAGGCAGAGTCGCCACTGGAACAAGAGAACCGAAGGAAGCTGAGGGAAGGAAAACCCGGTGAAGCTCTGCTGCAGGTCCGAATTGCCTGAAACTTCAACGACAGAGAAGACCTTCTAGGAGACTTCTTCCCTTGAGTCTGGTGGGACCAACCAGCTCACAAAGCCCCTGGACCTCCGCTCCAGACTGGTCAAATGTTCTGTGCCGTGCTGCAGGAAACTGGATAGCGAGTGGGAGAGAGTCCATTCATGCTTTTAAGGCACACCTTTTATTTGTCGTTTTGCTCCGCTGTTGGCCTCTTCCCTGGGCAGTGCAGGAACCTCCAGATGTCCTCCTTCTTGTCACCTTGACTGAAGCTCCCGGAACAGCGAGACTGCTGGAACTGACAGGAATAACTGCCTCAGCTAGAGCCTTCTTCATTTTTAAGGTACTGTGCAAAATTCGGCCATTCGCTCCGTCCGGAAGCGAAAATTTCAAACCGAAAAGGAACTGAAGATTTCAAACCGAAAAGTGTTTGAAATCTTTTGCCTCTGTGAAGGCTTGTCCTTCTCTTCCTTTTTGTATAACTTTTCTTCTGACCAGCTTAGCTTTGAACTCTTTGTAAAGACTTAACCGCGAACTACATTGAACTGTGTGATCCTCTGCAAAGACTCTGAACCATTGACATTGGCCCAGGCCTATTGACTTCAATCCTAGTTGTAGTAGCCTTTTCTAGATTGCCCTGCCTATAACTTGTTGGTGCTATTGATTTTTGATAACCTTGTCTTTCCTCCCCCTTTAAATTGCTGGAGTGCCATTTTGCTCACACTTCATTTTGAGCTTAACTTGTCCAGAATTGATTGGGTGTTGCTGTAGTATATTAAGACTGTGATTTCCTGCTGATTTATGATAGTGAACTGTTTTCTAAACTGACTGAGTAAATACATGTATATTCTATTACCAAGGAACCTTGAGTTAGTGTTTGTTTGAATCACGGTAATTGTTGTCACTGGTGTAACCCTTGATACTGCTCACTTTACTCTTGAGATAAGTCTGGCAGCTCAGCCATTGCTACCACTTTACTGTGTAGCACAGGCTTGTACCAAAGGTGAAATTGTACTTACACCTGTAGTCTTAATTGTGTGCAGTGTTCCCAAAGAGTACTGCACATGATTCTTCCTAACAGGCGATTTAACTTTTCACTTCTAAAGACAAAAAATGCATACAGAGCATCCATAATTTTACAACAAAAATGTTCATGACTAATTTGGCTTCAAATACTTTGATTCCTAACAATTGGGATGCATATAACACTACCCATAGGGGGCATATTACAAACTTTGGTTTGACTAAAAGGAATGTTTCCAGAGAAGTTTGCTGCCGAGATACTTGAATCAATTGAATGTTTAGAAACATTCTCTTATAAAAACCCAAGTGATAATACTTTAAAAGAACTATCTGCAACACATATTGAATACAATAAATACTGCACAGATAAAGCATATACATTTGCAGAACCAAGACCACATTTTATGGTGGCTCTAATAAAGCAGGCACGTGTTTATTCTCATACTTAAACATAAAGAAGACAAATACTTCTGTCCATATGTCACTGATGATGGAGGAAACATTACCAAAACCAATTCAGTGATTACAGGTGCCTTCCTTTATTTCTACGCTAAACTATATAAAAAGGATCCATCAAAATTGAAAGATAGTATTGAACAATATTTGATGAAGTTTAAAAACCCTAAAAAGAACTCAGTCAATCTATCCTCTCTTGATCTTTGTCTCAATTTAGATGAAGTAATGATAGCCAGTAAAGACCTTAAGAGGGGTAAAGATCCTGGGTCTGATGGGTTCCCAGTAGGTTTCTATAACTCTTGTTATGTTATTATGGCTCCACTGCCCCTTAAACTATTATCATCATTTATAACACAAGGTATGAGTGATTGGTTAATTTACTCAAGCAAATTGGTTTAATTCATGAAACCAGATAAAGATCCTTCATTAATTAAAAATTATCAGCCAATCTATTCAATTAATTCTGAAGCAAACATTTTTGTTAAGATTCGTTCAAATAGATTGGATACATGGATGCGCTATTTAATAATGCTGATCAAACAGGTTTTATTAAGATAGATGCACCTCATCTAATATTCGCCTACTCTGTAACATTCCAGCGTCTAAGGAAAATGTAAAAGGTCATCTAATTATTACCCTGAATTCCAGTAGGATAGCTCAAGGGTACCGCATTTGTATTGGAAGCAAGACAATGCAGAGCGTCACAGGCTTGAATCCTGGTCCTGCTCTTAGTGGCTGGTATCCAGCATGAAGTGCAATATAAAAGCTCTCTTTAGCTTTTTAACACTGACATATGAATGCTGATGCATGTATATAAATGTGAGCATTAATGATTCTGTATGAATGCTGATGCGTGTATGTGAATGGAGAGTGAATGAAGAATGAACGATGCCATATTAATGCTGATGTGTGTGTGTGGATGCTGGGGTTATTTACCAGTAATCTTCATTACTCCTAATCCTACTCTTCTTGCTCTCTGTACTTACCTGTGAGATACTGTTATATAAAAAGTAAGTACTGGAACGAGCAATGAAGAATGAATGATGCTGTATAAATGCTGATGCATGTGTGAATATGAGAGTGAGTGAAGAATGAATGTTGCTGTATGAATGCTGATGAGTGCATGCAAATGTTAGAGTGAATGAAGAATTAATGGTGCTATATGAATGCTGATGTGTGTGTGTTTGAATGGAGAGTGAATAAAGAATGAATGATGTTGTATTCATGTTGATGCATGTGGGTGAATATGAGAGTGAATGAAGAACCAAATTGGTCTCTTCAGTTTGGACAAATATTCACATTGGCGTGACATTTTGTTTTACTGAGCAACATGAGGGAAGGCAGCGTAATGAGAGTTCCTACTGCTACTGATCCACATTGGGGAGGCCATTCTGGACATGTTGCTTTACACTGGCATGGCATTTTTTACTGGGCATGAAGGATAGAGGCATCATAATGTGTGTTCCTTCTGGTACTGGCTCACATTGGTGGGTCCACTCTGGGCATATTTCTTTACTCTGTGGGATGGCATTGTTTACTGGGCATCAATGGTAAAGGCAACATGATGAGTGTTCCTTTATGATACTGGCCCACATTGGTGGGTCCAGTCTGGACACATTTTCCTACTCTGGCATGGCTATGGTACTGTAAAGCCTATATGAGTATGATTTTATATGGTAATGCTGGCATGTATTGGTGCAGCCTCCATGGACATGTATGGGCACAGACAACATGAACAAGTTTTTCATACTTGCATATATTTTGGGCAAAGACATCATGAAAATGAGCTACGAAATGCTCCTGTGCAATGTTGATGAGTTGCATCCATTGGATTTTTTCATGCATTACCCAAAACATACATAGCAAATTGTTACCTTTTAACCAGTTTTTCACAGAAGGTGTGCTGAAATATTTTAAACATTCTTTCGGGTTTAGAGAACCTTCCCATTCACTTTTTGCTTTATTTGAGGCCCCTCACTATTCTCAGTGACTTCTGCATATTTGGGGGAAACAATTACGCCCCACTACAGAAAAGTATTAATTCCCTGTGCTTTTTTTTACAGGGTTTAATTTTTCTTGTGTTTTCTAATTAGTTGATTCAATTTTCTTCTTTGATTAAAAGTCTATATTGTTGTAGAACCTTAATTGGACATATTTCTATTTTGGAATCATTGTAATAAATATTTTGCTTTCAAGATATGGCCTACCCTTGGACTGAGTGACCACATAAGGCAAACGATGTATACCTCTTGGGTTGTGCCAATTTCACTTTTATGATTGGGATCACTGCTATTTTAGTAGTAGTGTGGGACTGAATAGGCACTTTAGCCACTACTCATTCCTGTACTTTTGCAGAGCAGTGTTTATTTATTTATTTGTACTGCACCCAATGGACCCTGAGGCAAAGTAGTAATTTCGTCACACTGATGGGCAGTGTTTGTACATGATGCACCTGCTGCTTAGTGAACCGAAAGAAAAGACTTTGGGTTTCATTCCAAATTTGGCTGTAATTCGGTGGTAAATCTCCGGAATTACTGGTTACTGTTACCAACACTTGACCTTGTGGGTTTACCGCAGGATTACAAATTAAATTAATGGGGATTTTTGGCAGATTTACCGCCAGTGGAATTACAGTTTAGTAAATCCTCAGATTTTATGAAGTATATTGGAGGATTTATCTCCAGCAAAAAGCGGGACATGAGTCTGTCACTTTCCCTTACAAAATCAGTGGATTTCCCGCTCAGTAATTCTGCGGGTGGTAAATCTGCCAAAAATTATAATTTGACAGTGTGGGAAAAATGGTAGTAATTCTGTTACCACCAAAAAAGTGGCAGCAATGGAATTACTGCCACTTTTTTCCCACATTGTCAAACTTGGAATGGGGCCCTTTGTTGAAAACATTGACATGTGTTTTCGATTGCTTACAATGGAAAAGAACAAGAGCTCAGTGAGGAGCATGAATACCAGTGCCATCTGTGAACTAGGCCAAAAGGGGATTCCCCATAGCAGTTTGGTTAGTAAACCTGAAATGTTTAAGACTCTCCAAGCTTTTGATGAAGCTAGGGCGGTAGAGGAGGCCCAGGAGACTAGTAGAACCCCACCCCAGATACCTCTTCCACTGGGGAGGCAATGGAAGTGCATGTGGACAGTGATAGGGATAGTGGTTCCCACCATTTCCCCCAAAGACCAGGTAGTGTAGACTTCCACAGGGGTCCACAAGACCCTAGATTGCTGTTAGGTCCTGAGTGTCAACCAGGTTTCAGAGTGGTCTCTCTGGAGCGGATCTGACTGAAAGGAAATTCCTATTACAGGGAAGAAGGTGGCACTAGAAGTACAGAAACTGAAGGATTGCCTAATGCTGGAGCCGAATAATCTAGTTTTACGGGAGTAGACAAATGCAAACAATCTTCTGAAGGGAATGCATGGGTCTCAAGTAATGGCGCCCAAGGGGAGCTTGTGGGCGATATATCCAAGGACTTGCTCCAACAGTATGTGGTGGAGAAAGACATCTGTGACTGGTTTGAGGCACTAGAGTTAGCATTCCAGCTCCAGGAATTGGAAGAGGAACTGTGGACTGCAGAACCTATAAGGTCTACCGATATACAGAACTGCTGTTATAGTTCAGTGAACTCCTGAGGAAAGGGCAATTTATACAAAAGTGAATGTCGCCATCCGCAGGAATTTCTGGGAAATCCCCCAAAAAATACCTCTAGAGATGTAGAGTGCTCATCAAAAAGGGGAACTAAAACCTTTGAGACATTTAAATACCAGTCCTTTAAATGTCAGAGTAGTGTAAGGAACTCATGGTGGCAACAGTAAAGACAAACCCAAGTGATCACTGTTCAAGGGTGTTTATTAAACTGCATAGTTAGGTTGGAAAAACTCCTAATCTAAACCTAAATCTAAGATGGGAGCAAGCTACGAACTTCAAATAACAGTAAGGCAGTCCTAGTGGCGTCTTGTCAAATAAAAGGGCCTATACTAAAATAAAACTATTGCCAATTCTTACAACTACATAAAAAAAGAATGTGGGATAGTTCCGTTCTCTGGTATCAGTATCTTCAGTGGCTAAGTCTCTTTTCTAGAAAAAGTCTCTTGCCTCCGAGGATCTGATGGGTTAAAACCAAAAGTTCCTTTCTGCATATGTGGTGCATGTATGGTGGGTGATGGATTTTCACCCATAGATCTTCCTCTTCCGGGCTCAAATCCCTCTCGAATAGCAGCCTCCCTCTGTCGGGTTCACTACGGCTTGTGTTCACAAGATTTAATCTATTTTCGTTATGGTGGTTGATGGTTTGCACCTCTGGGTCCCTGTCAAGTTCCGGTAAACCCTCCCGATCGTCCTCCTCACCTGTATCCTTGATTGTGCTGTTGTGGGTCTGTGACACCTTCTTTTGACTAGTCTTCAGTACTTTCTTGGGTGCCTCCTTGGCGTAAAAAAACCCTGAGATTGATGAGTTCTGAGTGTTTCTTATTCGTGTCTTGAAAAGATGGCACATACAATCTAGTCCGGAAAAAATAGTGTCCTGTACTTGTATCAATATTCAACAACAGGAAGAGCCTTTGATGCCCAATGAAGTTCTTGAAGGTAATACAGATGGTAGGAAGTATGATGGAGGATGACAACTTCGTTGAAAATTGGCTGAACAGGTAAAATAAGAATGTCCTGTGTCTGGATTGTGTGACCGCCAAACTGAGGGAAGGAGGAGTACTTAAAGGAGAGGTAAGAAGAACCTACTACACAAGAGGGGGAAATAGGAAGAATCAAAAGAGCGGGAGGATCCGCGAGGACAGGGCGGAGAAAGAAGAAGACCATCGGATGGGACCTTAAGAAAACGGTAGATGGTAGGTCAGGTAAAATCACCAGAAAAGGAAATATCAGGAAGACAGGTAAGTGAAAGTATATAATGAGGCTTAAGGAAAGTAGAAACTGCGATAAAGCAGGAAGGCAGTGGTACAGCAAGAGCCAGGGGGTTGACGAGACAGAGAGAAGTAGAAAGAGAGCGAGTCACTGAAACAAACTACGAGTGAGCTATAAGAGGAAATAATAAGTGGAAATCACTTACCCGACACCGGAGGAAAGAAAGACCACGTATGGAAAGGACCCTAAAGGAGCAAGCAGGCACGAAGAGAAAGTAAAACAAGTAAGGGACCGGTAGAGACTGAGCGCAAAGAAAATGAAACAGCTGTGGACAGAGTCTCGGAGCGTCTACCAGGAAACGGATACAACGCACTGAGGAAAAGACTCTGCCAAGGATATAGTGGCAGCAGCCATGTTGGAAAAAAGACTAGACTGTCAAAAAGGACACCAGCCACCATTTTAAGTGTGCTTCCATCTTTGCCATACTTTCCAAGGGCACAGCATGACAGTCCCCCTCTTCTGGGCTCAGACCCCTCTCAAATGTCAAGCGCCCTCCGCCTTTCACTATGGCTTTCAAATCCAAGATTTCACCTACCGTATTCCTCAGTCATCGGTTGATGACTTTTCACCCTAGGATCCCCCTCTTCCGGGCTCAGACCCTTCTCAAATGTTATTCAAAAGATTGTGCCTGTGGCATTCACAAGTCGATGGCTGATGGCTGGATCTCCCTCCTCTGGGCTCAGACCGTTCTCAAATGTTAGCCTCCCTCCATCGAGTTCACTACAGCTTTTATTCCGAAAGATTTCTCCTTTTGAGTTCACAAGTTTTACAGGGTAATTCATGGAATAAATGTGCGCCGAAAACGGGCACATGCGTGTGTTTTTGCGTGCAAGCGCCCGTTTCTGTATTCATGGAACACATTGCGCGTGGCTTACCTGAGACCTTCGTTGAATCTGCGGGTGTCCAACATGTCACTGCAACACCACAAACACCTTGCGCCATACAGCCAGCAAAGGCGCACACCGTCCAGCGCACACACCTATAAAGGGGGCAAAACACGTGAAATGGGGAACAACACGTGAAAATGTGGGCATTTACCACAGTAAAAATCTCGCAACGCCCACAAGCTCTAACAAAACGTATTAATGGAATAGAACAGGGCTCACCGGCGTGCGGCAAAAGATGCGCAAACCCGGAAACATGTACGCGCACCAAGGCCAATGCATAAAAGTGCACGCAAACAACACACACGTATACAGCTACGATGAATGTACCATTCCTCACAGCAGTGATCGTGGGACACAGCAGGAGGAGGAGGAGGATAGCCAGGCACCGCATTTTTTTACCCAGGACCGGCCTTTTTGGGATGCCTGATGACCAGGTCTATGGCACGTTTAGGTTTCCACCTGATATCATCCTAGACCTGGTCACTGTGTGGGAGGATTACCTCACATCACCCACCCTGTGCTCCCCAGCACTGAGCCCCTTGGAAAAGGTGCTCAATGTACTGAATTTATTGGCCACTGGGTCATTTCAGTGGAAAACTGCCATAGTTGGGTGTGTGTCAGAGACCACGCAATCACGCTGCCTACACAAGGTGTTGGCAATCATGACTGCACGCCCCTCAGTCCTCAGGCACATATACATGCACAGAACACCCGCAGAAAGGCAGGCCATGGTCCAGGACTTTTACAGGGTGGCACACTTCCCCCCCAAAGTGCTTGGTGCCATTGATTGCACCCATGTGGCCCTACATCCACCTAGGGCCACTGAGCACATCTATCGCAATCACAAGCACTGGCATTCCATCAACAATGAGGTTGTATGCGATGATGCCAAGGGAATCATTACTTCTGTCTATGCCAACTATCCAGGGTCCACCCATGATAGTTTCATATTCAGAATGTCACTCCTAAACCGGGACCTGGAATGTGAGAGGCATGGTAACACATGGCTCATTGGTGAGCACAAATGCATGAGCACATGCATGCATGTCAAACACAGACAAATAGACAAACCCAACTAAAGACAACCATTATCACCTCCCCAGGGGACAGTGCCTACCCTCTGAGCATCTACATGATGACGCCAATACGGAACCCCACCACACCACCCCAGGTAAGATACACCACAGCCCATATTGCAACCAGGGCCATAGTGGAGCACATTTTCAGAGTGCTAATGTCACACTTCTGCTCCCTTGACCACTCTGGTGTACATCTACTATATGCACCACCAGTAGTGTGCAGGATCATTCTGGCAGCATGTATCCTGCACAATGTTGCAACACGGTGGGGTGTACCGCTGGACATGGTGGTGCTCCCACAGCCCCAACCACATTCACACCCGCTGGGCATGAGAGGAGAAAGGGCACATGGCGAGGCTGCCCGTGCCCAGCTTGTGGCACAATATTTCACCTAAAATCTCACACCTGCGTAGTCCACACAGGCCTGGCACATTCCAGGTGACAATCGATGATGACAAAGGGACAATCAACTGTCACAACCTTACCACCCAGATAATGTGTTCTTGGAAGTGTTACATTGTGTGCATCTCTAGCTACTTAAACCAATACAATCCCGTGTGACCAAAAGGCACACATTCAAGATGCAGTATGCCACTAAACCCATGCAAATCAGCACATCCAAATACTGGTATGTCGCCTAAACCCTCCCAAAACCCATGTCGTACGGCCGAGACACCACGCCATGGAATGTAAAAAGTCACAAATAAATGCACAACACATGACACAACTGTCGCAAAGTGCACTCTGACAAATGTAAATAGGTCACAAACAATTCCCCCTGACACATAAAAATAAAACCATACACAGGAACATCCATTTACCAGCATAACATATCATGAACATAGGACATAACAGTGAAAATGTCAGACAGTGACCAATCACAATAGCACAAGTGCCTAAATGTGACAAAGCCACCACCGCATCTTCAATGGGTCTCTGCTAGCTAAAGGAGGCAGGGTAACACAAACAGCATGAAGGGTATCAATGATGGAGACAGGCAAGGTAATACATGAAGATGTAACATTAAAAAATACACATTTACCAATATCCAAAGAAAAATGCATGCTAAACATGCACTGGTCAAACAATCATGAATCCTCACAAGGGGTGTATACACAGGTTGGACTTCAGACTGGCCACAGAATTGATGGAAGCCCAATGGCTATGTGTAAGTTACTGTCACACGCTGCCCTGCTTGCAAGCCAATGGAAAGGGGAAGCAGGAGTGGCATATGTGTCTGGACCCCAAGCCACATACACAAACACAAGACAAGCCTGTCTGGGCCCAGCGGAACACACAGTGGATGCCTATGGATGCCACACAAAGCAACACACTGTTACATGAATGCACAATAGACAAAAAATAATAATAAGAAATGAAAAATGGCCATGGTGGACCAGGGGCGGTGGAGGTGGGAGGGAGGAGGTACAGGGTGCACTTCAACACCCACTTGTGTGGATGTTGAGAATAAAAAAAACCTCCATGGGTTCATGTCCTGCATGGCTGGCCTATAGGGGGAGAGCTCTCGCCACTGTTGGTACCCTCTGGTGCAACATTAGAAGGTGAGCGTGGTAAGGGAGGCTGACCACGCATAGCCCTGGTATGCTCCTCAAGGGCAGCAAGCATGCGGGCCTGATAGTTATGATTCTGCATGATTATTGTACAGAGGTCCCCATGCAGCACCTCACGTGTTGCATGGAGTTCTGCCTGAAAAGCCTCACGTGGCGCACATATCTACACCCGGGTTGCATGGAGTTCTGCCTGCAAGGCCTCACATGACCCACGGATCTCCTCCCGGGTTGCATGGAGGTCAGCAGAGATGGTATGTGTCAGTTGCTCCATCCACTGTTCTGCCTGTCTACTGCTGGCCACCTCAAGTGCAGCCAGAGTAGTTCTGATGGAGGTGTTCTCTTCCCTTAGGGTATCCCTGTGGGCATCTGCCACTGCAGCCATGGCTGTGCGCAGAAACCCCATTTCAGCCCGTCGGTCCCTGTTGGCGGCCAACATGTCCAGCCTATGCGAGCGGCATGTAGACCGCACTGCCTGCTGCTGGAGCTCCATCTGCCTTTCAGGGGGAGAATGGAATTGGCCACCCTTTCCACACCCTGAGACATCATCTCACATGATGTCCCCTGTTGCTGTGCAATGGCATACATGGAATTCTACCACACAGTATTCCCGGGTGGCACACAGCCACCACATTGCCAGATACCACACCTGTCGGGCCCAAGGATAACTGGCCCTTTCTGCGCTTGTGCTGCCTGTGGCTGCAGGACTGCATTCCTCCCTTGCTGAGCTGCCCCAGTAACATGAGCAAACAGTGTGGAGCATGATCCCGCATCCGTAACCACCACAGATGGACGTACCAACACGGACTGGTCCCATGAGGGGTGTACCCCCCCTGCAGGTATGTCAGACAGAACAGTATCCACAGCAGAATCACTCACCTGCGACAGCAATGAGGGTTCAATGTCTGATTCCGCACCAGAGACATAGGCATCCTCAGAGGTGAACTCAAAGACACCCCTGGCCAGGATGGTCTGGAGCACCAATGGATTTTCGTGGGCTACCACACCACAGCCTCCACTGGTGCCTGGTTGGGGCTCGGAATCCATCAGCCCCTCCACCATCTCCTCCTCCTCCTCCACCTCTCCCTCCACTACATCCAGTGCCTCATCACCTGCAGAAAATCAAAGGAAGACATGAACACAAATGTTAACAACATAGGCCACACACATAGGTATCACAATGTTGACAGCAAACACATGAACCAGCCATGTCACACATGATACCAACTCAGGCATGCAGTGTCAATGAGCTGGAAGGGGAACCTGAAAGAAGGCATGGATGTGTGTGAAATGGCAAAATAATACATGTACTGCATGGTGCATAGCACCTACATCACACACAAGTTTGTGACTGGCATAGTCCGTCCACAAACATGACAGGTGCCAATACACAGATGGCACGGTGCATAGCCATGCCCGAACTGTCAACCAGGCACAGATGGAAGGTCCATACTACTGTCGATGAGCCATGTACAATGCATGTCATTTGACATTTCATTGAAATCACTATGATAAAACACACGTGTCACATGCTGCAACAATGCTAGGGTGTTGAAACACAATGAAGGCATGCACATGGATTCATCAATGGTAGGTCATCTTGACATCACGCAAGTGAATAGGCATGTGTAAGGGGAGAACAGGGTTCAGAAGCATGTGGGTGAAGTGCAGTACACGTGTACGGACTCAACTATCATTGAGAACACAGAGGCAGTATTGTGAATGTCGTGGACTGATGGCAGTGTAATGGCAAGTGCAGTCATTCTGTGTAAAGTGTTGGTAGTGGGTTGAGGGCTACAATAAACCCCACCCCCAAGGATGGGGGATGCTTGGAGGCAGTGCATGTCTTAAAATGGTTGCTCAGAGTACCGTGTTGTAGCAGACAGTGTGGGTCGGTGTCCATTGCATTCTCTCAGTCATCTGGGACTACAGCAGGGGAGAGGAGGACAGTAATCACAACACATGAGGAAGCATCAGAAGCGCCCCTAGAGCCGGAGAAGCAACAACAGCAGTTGCATAGAGGCAGGGAGGCTGTACCAGAGGGAGGCTTCCGACACAGACGAGAACCTCAAACTAATGGTCATGAGGAGCAACTGACCCTGAGTGAGCAGGAAAAGGATGACCAAATACCATGAGAAGGAAGCAAATACTGGAAATGGAGTAGAATGAATTGCTTGCCCAGGACCCATATGGACTTGCTGGGAATGCACAGGGTCCAGGAATGAACACTCATAGCCACTGTGAGCCTGTGCCATCCGCACAGTCCGAGTGAGACACCTTGCACTAAGGCCAAAGGACGTTCCACACAGTCCAGGTCTGGCAGAGTTTCAGAGGGAAGAGTGTATATTCACAGAAATTCGGGTTTTGCCTGTTGCAGTTGTCCGCCATCAGAATCACCAGTCCCATGGAGACAGTGAGCTGCTGGGGGATGGAGAGGAAAGGAAGAATCCCTCTGAGAAGGAACAGCTCACAGGGTGACCACACAGACACGTCAGCCATGTGACCATAGAAGGTGAGTGTTGAGTGAAACACATAACACATCACCCAAGCAACATACACATGGCCTGGACACACGCATCACCACACACATCACCACTCACCGGACATTGGGCATCATTCCAAGTATGGTGGTAGCCATGGAGCAATTAGCTCCATGGCTGCCTCCCATACCGGTACCACCTCCGACTTGGTGCAATGGGGACTTACCAGTCCATTCCGAGCTTGGAGGGACCGGTAAATCCCCATTGACAAAAACATTCCCCATTCCCAGTTCAGCCCCCATAGGGCTCAATAGGAATGGGGAAGGAGCAAATAATGGTACTGCAAATCACAGTACCGTGTTTGGCTCCAAAGTCCCTTAACGGGTCCCGTCCACAACGCCTGGTCAGACCAGCCGTTAAAGGAGGGACCCTCTAAGGGACCTCGGAATTGGGCGCAAAGGGTTTACCGGCACCGGTCTCCTTACCAGTGCCGGTAATCCCTTTGCACCCAACTCGGAATGAGGCCCATTGTCTCATAATTTGGCAGCCCTTTCACGCCTTTGACCTGCTCATCTGCGATGAAATCACCCACAATCTCCTCATGTGGAGTACGTTCTTCATCCTCTGATGGTGTCCCACTGCCAGTCACAAGAGTAGAGGAAAACTTTGCAGCCAGCTTGTCTTTTGTCCCGCTTCGGAGGTCATTCCAACGCTTCATCACATTATGTGCTGTGTGCCTCTCACATCCCAAGGCGCTAATATGATCTGCAATGCACTGCGAGTGGGCCCTTTGCTGAGCAGGCGTATGTTTGCTCCCTGCCGTCACCAGCATGTTGCGGTCGTGTTCAAGCACGTAGTCCACAAGCCCGTCCAGTTCCTCATTACAGAAGCTCCACTTTCTTGACATTTTTGAGGGCTGAGCCGTATCTGGGGTCCCGGCCTATTCTGCTGGAGCACGCTTCTTCTTCTTGGGAGGTGGTGCAGACCCTGAGTGGCTTGTGCCGCTCTGGTCAGTAGGGGTTGAAGCACAGGTGGACTGGCCAATGGAAGCAGGCAATGACATGACGACCGAAGGTCAGACTGCAGGTATTGGCAGCTGGGTGCTGTTGCCAGGAACCTGAGCGGCACCTGCCTCAGTGCCAAGGGCCAGGACCAACACAGTCCTGGCTGGGTGACTCAGAGCCAGGGTGGTGTCAGCTGCAACTGCCCCTGCAGCTTCCACACCCTGACTGCTCGGGGCAGCAGATGACACTGCTGCCCCAGATCCACGTGACCTGGTGACAGCAACTTTCACCACACGTGCCTTGGCCTTCATGACACAAAATCGGCCTGTGAGTCACCCTGTGCCAGTTCTGGTACCAATCCAGTCCAGGCTGGCTGATCCTGAGCCGGGCTGGTGTCAACTGTAGCTGCCCCTACAGCTTCCACACCCTGCCTGCTCATGGCAGCAGATGGCACTGCTTGTTGGGACTGATGGGTGCTGGGGATGGCAGCACTAGCTGCATCTTCCTGACCCGCTTGGGGGGAGGACATAGCTGTCCCTGCATGTGCCTGGACACACTGCCCTCATGGACCACCCTGGCCACGTCGCCCATCTTTTCCACCTTGGCCACCCTGGCTACAACCCCCACTGCAGCCACCTCTGGGAGGTCGCCCAGCTTTGCCTCCCTTACCACTTGTTGCCCTCCCAGTCATGGCACTGATGTACTAGTCAATGTAGATTAGGGAGACACAGCTAGTGTACAGATGCTAGAGTATAAATTAACTCTTTAGATCAGGTGGGAGAAGGACCAGTCGTGATTAAAAGATAAAAATCAGTTTTAATAGTTGGTTATAGGAATTAAAATACATAATTAAATTTGTGGTCCACAATACAAAACTTGACATCCAATATAAAACAGGGGATATGTAACAGGCTTAAATAGCACGTTAAAACAGGTTCACAGAAAAAACATACACAATTGGTACTAATAAAACAAATAGTAGTGTACCAAGTTCTATTAGAATTGAATGTATCTTAGATTTTGGTCTCTGTTTTTAGTCCAGAGATTAGTCTCTACATGTTTCTGTTCTGAAAACATAGGTGTAGAACATTCATCAGGAAAGAATGGTTATTACGGCATAACCTAATTCTAATTGGATTGTAGTTATAATCAGTGTCTGTCTCATAGCATCTGTGGGGTTAAAAACATAAAACAAAAATTCAGTTTATAAATAGCTAGATAATTTGATAGGTTCAATTGAACTGGGGCACCAATAAAAAGGGGAATATTTATCTTTTATAGTGCTGGTGAGGGCTCTCTACTTCCGTTGGTCAGTAGGTATAGGAGGATGAATCAATCCTAAAAAGTATGTTTAACCCTTTAAGCATAGTTAATTGCTTATAAAAAATAAGCCTATTGTGTGCTTTAAACACAATTACAGAATCAGGCGGCTATCCTGCTGTGAATGGCTTAGATGCCAGTGGGATAGAGTAGCCAGTATTAACGATTAAAAGGGAAGTGGATGAAACATTCCCTGAGGCATAGAGATGGTGCGGTAGCTAGAATTGGCTTTTAGTGGCGTGTACAGAAGCAGTAGCTGTCCGTTAATGAGCATTGCTCAGAAGGATAGTACAGCTACGTGTGATGAAAAAACATCCTGCAGTACGCTGTGGCATCCAGGAAAACAACAAATCTGTATGCGGGGAATACGTAGGCTACTATGACTGCAAAAATGAGGTACGCGACACACAGGGGCAGCCACAGTGGGAAAAATGCATGCACGACTCACTGTCTGCCTGGAAATATGAAGAAAAACACATGCAAGTGTGCGCGTAGGCAACACCTGCCAAAACCAGAAGTACGCACTGCCACAGCAGGGATCAATTCGCGTGCAAACCCACAAAAAATGAATCTCACGCGTTGGTCTCCACAAAAAGCACGTACATTGCAATGTTGTCCTACGCGGACCATTAACCCATATTGAACAGCAACTCCCAACGTCCAGCACGCATCACGTAAGGTACATGCTTAGGGCCTTTCCTCTGATTACACACTAACGTACTGTTTCCGCACGTGCTGAGTCACTCTGCATCCTGCTGCGCACGCGAAAGCACACAGAAGACCCACGCTCCTGCCCACAGGACATTTACCTGCCTCCAACTGCCCTGAGCTGCCTCCTAGAGCCATTTGAGGCTGCCAGCCCACTCTGTGTGCCTGCTACCCACATGCCCTGAATTTTGGTGCCTGCTCTGATGCCATTGCCAGTGATCCTGTTGCTGTGACCATCTCTGCTGACACTGAAGACTCCCGACTGCTATTCCATCACTCCACAGCCCAGCCCCAGCACCACCTGCCCACCCACACCTGCTTCGGGGGTTGCCATGTCTGACCCATCTCCATCTGAGGCAAGTGGCAACCCCCCAGCCGAGAGGTAGAGGGCTGTCAGCTTCTCCTCCACAGAAGTTGGCATCCTGGTGAAGCAAGTCCTGGCGCATTATGATGACCTCTTCCCTGGACCATCTGCGTCGACAAGGAAGGACAGAGTTAGATCTGGGCGGACATCGTGGGTGCCATCAACGCATAGGGGCACCCGCAATGTTGCGTGACTACTGACATGTCCCTAAGCGCTGGGAAGACTTCTGGTCCAGGACCCTCAACAAGACCCAGCACCTCCTCAAGGCTGCTGATGATGGAGCAAGCATCTGGGCTGGTTGACCACCATTGAGATGCGGGTCCTGGAGCGCATCGACCCAGCGCTGCACGGCCAGGTCTTGGATTTGGTGCTCCGTCTGGAGTCGACTGGTAAGTGTTCATGTGTTCTTGTCCGCCATAGTGCATTTGTATGTTGACTTGTGGCTGGAGTGTGCACCTTGACTTCATCTCTGGCATGCCTCCTGTACAGGTGTTTGTGTGCATGTCCCTGACAGTGCTGCATAAGCCTGACCCACTTCAATGGTGTCTGTGTTGCAATGCGTGATGCGCACCGGCATGTAATGAGGTGCACATGTTTGCATATTTGTATCTGGACTGGGGCATGCAAGAGGTGTGACACATGGGTGCTAATGTCACCATCCTGGACATGCATGGTGTACATGTGCGTGTGTCTGAGTAGTGAGTGTGTGACTTGCCAACCCCATGGATGCATGACACATGAGCATCTCAATGCATAATTGACTCATGCGTCCAGTTGTCCCCAAGTGCACTGTGACGGGAGATCTACATGGCCTGATGCATGAGTGTCAGGTGATATGTGTATGTGATGTGCGTGGACCATGATGCATGTTAGGTTCAGTCCCTCCTTTGATGTGCCCGCAGTGCCTTGTACATGGATGTGAATGTTTGTTGCACATGGCATGCATGATTGTGCATGTGTGTTGCTTGCACTGACCTGTGTGTTGCCGGTGTGATGGTTGTGATGTTTGACAGTGCCACTCATGTGCATTTGCTTTATTTCAAGCAGACATTTGTTCGGTACAGTGATGTTTGTGTTCAATGTCTCCCTATCCACAGCGACAATGGAGGAAGAGGGCAGAGGCGGCGCTGTGGAGCACCGCCGCAGGGAGGCCTCCACCAGGCACTGACTCAAGGCCCAGTCGTCCTCCCAGGTTATGTCATCGTCCAGGAGCTAGGAGGCTGGTGACGCATCTGCAACAACGGCTGCAGCTGCTGAGAGGAGGCCCAAGAGGTGAAGTTAGTCGTGGGCTCCTTGGCAGCAGGAGGGACAGGTGAGACCACACAGAGGCAATCCAATCTGGAGGACAGTAGGGAGCCATCCAGGTTGGTGGTGGACGAGGAGGAGGAGGAGGGCACATAAGCACAGCACATGGGGCCTGGCGGGCGTAATGAGGTAGGTGTGACTGGTGCAGTCTAGGGGCAGGAGGAAGTTCAGGTCACCGTGGAGGGTGCCTAATCCTGTCCCTGAAACTGTGCGTGCATCAGTATGTACCTGCGGGCATGCCTCATGCCAGACCCGTCTGCAGGTAGCGGATGTATCTACGTCAACTGATCTTCCACTACCTGCAGACGAGGCAATTCATGACAGGGTGGAGCCCATGCTAGCCGGTATTGCAAGGCGTACAGGCACCCTTCGGGATGATGTGCAGGCTTTCAGTTGGGGGTTTGCACATCATCACAAAGAGGTCTGTTGCCTCATGAACTGGCTAGCTCGGCTCATTGTTGCGAGTTTACTAGATGTGCTGTCCACTGATGTGACCCCCTACTCCTCTTCCTCCAGTGTGCACCAATCGTACTCCCTGCCGTCTTCCAGCCCAGATAGCAACAGGGCCCTCTGTGGACCTGTCCCAACCACGGCAGCCTGTCTGGTCGAGATCACATCCCTGCCACAGTCAAGAGTCGAAGGAGGAGTCAGCAGAGGTGGTCACCCCAGCAACAGGACCAGTGGCAATGGAGGTAGTGCAAGCACTTTGCAGAAGGGCACGTGCACGATTAACCCGGAGGGTGTCATCATCCCGGAGGCAGTCCCGGAGGTGCAGGCACAGGGCTTATCGGCAGCAGCAGGCTCGACATAGGAGGCGACAGGACTCTGGACCCTCAACATCACAGGGGCAGGTATCAGCCATCAGGCAGGAGGGAAACATGGACCTTGGAACATGTATGTGTTCCGTGTTGCAGCAAATGGACCAGCAAATCAGAGAAGAGCGGCAGCGGGCAGAGGGGGCATGACTCACCATGGCCAGGGTGGAGGACACCCTGCGTCGGGCTGAGAGGTGGGCGGAGTTCTTCGAGGAGACTCGCTGGGAGTTTGAGAGGAGCATGATGGAGTACCTGCGAGCCCTCGAGGGTAGAGCAGAAGCCCGATCACGGTAAATGAAGCAGAGTTCGATGATGCCCTGGCCGAAACTCTTGGGGGAAATGGTGAGTCGTAGGACTAGCCCGCTGCCTTTGTAAATAGTTCATTAGGGTTAGGTTTCCTTTATTGTTTTATTATTTAGTTCATGGACTTTACTCCGTATCGTGTATATAGTTATTATTTATAGTAGTTTAAGTATGTTTTGTACTTTTTGGGATCATGGGCCTGTGAATTTTGTATATAGTTTGGATCTTGTTGTTTTTGAGGATTTTTTTTTACCACGGAGCAATGGTTTTATTCATATTTTTATTTGCGTTTAAATATAGTACAATGGACAAGGACCACAATTTGGATTCTTTCATTTTCCCATCACATTCTTTTTTTTTCATGGATTTTAATTTTCATTTTGTTTGATCATTATTTCACTGGTTTCATTTTTATGTGTTTCATTTGGATTCTGGATATTTAATACATTGGAGTACAAGTGGTGTCTGCTTTCAATGTTTTGGTGCACGTTTCAATGTTCCTTGTCTGTTTTACGTGTCCCTGATGTTGAGCAATGTGGTTCATGTGTGTGCAAACATGCACGCATGTGTGAGTTTGTGATTCCCATGCAATGGGGTATGTAATGGGGTGCAGGAATAATGGATGAATGTTGAGTTGCAAAGTGTGGTGGGATTGGGTTGACATATGCTACATGATTGCATGGTGTACAGATGTGGGGTGTGGGGGAAAAGAGTCGGGGCCTGCCTGCAGGTTGCCGTCACTGGTGGGGGTAAGGGGACATGAGTTGGGGCCTGCCTTCAGGTTGCCGTCACTGGTGGAGGTTGTGGGACATGAGGCGGGCCTGCCTGAGGGGTATGGTCACAGGTAATGGGGGGATCCCTTGTGGTGTGGGCTGCCTGTGGGGTATTGTCATCGGTGTTGGGGGGTCACTTGTGGTGTGGGCTGCCTGCGGGGTATGGTCACAGGTGTTGGGGGGTCCCTTGTGGTGTGGGCTGCCTGCGGAGTATGGTCACATGTGATGGGGGGATCCCTTGTGGTGTGGGCTGCCTGCGGATCAGCTCATGGGTGATGGGGGTTCCCTTGTGGTGAGACTGCCTGCAGGAATGATCACGGTGATGGGGGTCCCTTGTGGTGTGGGGTGCCTGTGGGGTATGGTCATGGGTGGGCTGCCTGCAGGGTATGGTCATGGGTGATGGGGGTCTCTTGTGGTGTGGGCTGCATGCGGGGTATGGTCAGTGGTGACGGGGCGGTCCCTTGTGATGTGGGCTGCCTGTGGGGTATGGTCACAGGTGATGGGGGTCCCTTGTGGTGTGGGCTGCCTGTGGGTATGGTCACGGGTGTTGTGATTTTGCGGGGGTACACAAGGGCCTTTTCACACAATTTGGCTGGCATGAGTGGGGTACGCAATTTCGCAGTTGTACGTGAGGGCCTTTCCATGCGATTTGGCTGGCGCGAGCAGCATACGCGATTTCGTAGGTGAACGCAAGGGACTTTCCTCACGATTTGGCTAGCACAAGCAGGGTACGTGATTTCACAGGGGTACGCGAGGGCCTTTCTACACCATTTGGCTGGTGCGAGCAGGGTATGTGATTTTGTGGGTATACGTGAGAGCATTTTATACGATTTGGTTGGTGCGAGCGGGGTACGCTCTGATTTTTGACGCAATTACAATGAAGGGGGGATGTGTGCCTGGCCACGGATGATGAATGGCTTTGTGCTGTATTTCTGAATTTCAGTCATCTGTGGGATATTTTGACCCACTCAGCTGTGCTATGTTAAATCACTTTGCTGCATTGGTGCAAGAAACAGCACAAAATGGCCGCGCTGACTCCTGTGCACGGCAAGATCTCTAAACTGCATTTTTGCAACGACCAGAAAAAGGCTGCACTACCCTGACACCCACATTTCAGGTGCGGTGGAACAGAATACTCACTGCAGGAGTAAGTGAAAGAGGCAGTATCATTGTGCTGAAAACCCAAGATGCCTCTTTAAAATGACACTTTCCCAACCTTAAAAGTGCTGCTTGGTGCTAAATTCATCAATTTCTCATGAACCACTGTGATTAAAAAGACCCTGCAATGCCCAGGATCGTTCATTGTGTCTCAGAGAAAACGGCCTCATTTGATTGACAGCTCCTGTCAAATGAATCCTGAAAAATCAACTCAGGCTTTGTTTTCATTTTACACAGGAAACGCGTCTATTTTCTTTGCCACAGTATCAAGAATCTGCTGTCCAGAGAAAGACTCTAAATAGATGCCTGTAACTGTATCCATGCTGCAAAACAACTCCAGCACTCAAGAAAAGAATTATAGCTGCACAAAGTGTATATTTGCTGGAGATGAAAACCGAATTTAAAGAAATAGTAAAATGTGCTTTTTCCTGACTGAATGGGGAAAATCACTTATTTAAAGTACATTGTTATGTGAATGCTTGATTACTTCGAAATGTAAAAGGATTTGTTACTGTTAAAATACATCTATAAATGTTTTAATTCTATAGGTTTAAAGTCAAGATTTAAAAGGAGGAAATCAAAGCTAAAACCCAGGTTGAGTTGGCAAACTATATAAAAATAAACTTGCTCTGCCAGTTGCTAGTCCTGAGAAAGGGTGACGCTTCATAAACTGCTGGCACAGGAAAGGCTAATTGCTAACTTGGAGGCTTTGAATACCGAGGACAATGGGACTTCCCAAGTCGCATCAGACATTCGTCTTTGCACCAGGCTGGAACAATAGCAGGCTGAGACACTCACCTGTCAAGTCGTCAAGTCTGAGGGGCAGTAAACTTCAATCAAAATGGAGGCCCCTCATCCTACTTCAAAGGAATTGACATTTGCTTGCAGTTGGGGAAAAGAAAAAAACTGATAAGTAGACTTCCTTTTGGTTTTAAAAGGCCTATTTTGTAACTGAACTTTAAAGACATTTAACTTTGCAGCAAGAATGAGGAAAATTATGAGAAATTGTAGTTTTAAATCTAATTTGATGCTCTCTCTGTGAAGATTTAGTAGAATTCATTAGAAACAGATGTTGTAAAGATTGACAGATTGTGGGGAAAGTATTGATATTGTGCTCATAAGATTTTGTACACACATTGCAGGGGTAAATATGCATCTGTGTACAAAGTTGGGAAATTTTAGGCCAAATCTTTAATGGTTAAAATTGCCAAAATGTTGCAGAAATGCAAAACCAGGTCCCACAGACTTGGGGTTTGGATTGAAATGTGACCCACAAAATATGTAACCTGTGGGATGTACTGACCCACTAAGCTCTGCCCTGCAACATCACTGTGTGCTTGGGGCACCAGAACCAGCAAAATAGCCACAAAAAGCCCTATGCATGCTAAACCTAGGAGAATTACGCTGTGAAACCGGAAAAGATGGCTGCCAATCTACTTTGCCTGTGTCAGTGGTGGAACAGGAGACCACACTGCTGAAACCTGTCATTGGGCTGCTCACAGATGCAAATGGAAACTTCATGAAAGGCAGTGCTTTATTGTAAGGAAACCCAAAGGTGCTCTGAAATCCTTTTTTCCTTGGCTGCTGAAATTACAAAATAATGGTTCAAAAACATCAGAAAATGACCAACATCCTTGCTGGTTGTTACTCATCACCTTATGTAAGGAATCCACATAAGCACACAATGTCAGGAGAAGCAGAATCCATCATAAGAATATCCACATTATAAAGTGTGCTTATCTGTGAAAATCTGTAAAATATGGGCGCAGTACCGTCGGCCGCCTGTGTGACAGCTGTCATTTAATTACACTGGAAGCTTAAACTTGAGCAGTTAAAATCAAATTGTTGGAATTAAGTGGCTTGCCATCAAAAGCAATATAGATTGCAACTATTTAATCTCTATGTTTAAAAAGACTGGAATTAGAGATCTGTTTACTGTTTTGAAAAAATATAAGTTTGTTTTTCAACTAAGAATAATGTAACAATGGACTTTAAAGTACATCTGATGCAAGCCAAAGAAGGTCAAAGCAAATTCCACAGTTGCCCCAACAAAAGGCATCTCTCCTGCTTCTCATCAAAGTGCAGGAACTCCCAGTCAGGTGTTAATGAAGAGGGGAGGGGATTTTGCTCTGCTGCTCCTGGGAGAGACAAAGGACTCATTTGGCTGAAAAGAATATGCAGATGTGAGTCTCAACAGAAATCCCTGCTAGAGGAAAGAGGTGGGGATGGCTCTTGACCCACCAAAACTTTGGGGGCGGGTCAGACAGTGTTGTATATTCTGATAACACGGAAAAGTATATTTTTGAAAAGGACTGACACAACTGTGCGACATTGTAAAAATTGTAAAATAACAGTATTGTTAATATGAAAATTCTGGTCACGTTTTAAAAGTACTCAAAACTCTGTGCTATGTTTAGGGACACGACTACCGAATTTGTGGTTTTGTAGCAATTGTGGTGATGCCAGAAACATGAAACTTCACATGATTATGCCCAGATATCATGCGCACATATGTGTAAAAGTGGGGATAAATCTGACATTGGGTATCAGACCAAAAGTGCAAAAAATTGCCCTAAACTAGACCCAAGCTCTCACCGCGACAGGGCTCGGATGAACCCTTGCTCCAACAAATATCTGATATAAATATGCTATTCGCATCAAGTTTGCAAAATTGTAAATATGTCTTGTATGAAAATTAGATTTCATTTGCATAAACAGAGGGGAGGTTCTCCCTGGATCATAAAACACACTGTCATGATGACACCCTGTTTTCTTCTCAAATCAGGGGAGAGGAAAGACCCTAGCCAATAGAATACCAGGGGCTGTGCTTCAGCATATCCACCCCTTTAGAAAATACATAAATAGAGATAGTTTAGGACCTAGGGACACACATTCACCTACCATCCGATTGCTGGCACAGCACTTTGCAAGAGAAATCCATATTCCAGACTCCTGACTCCAGAACTTTGAAAGCAGAAAGGCCCATTTCCAAAGCTGAACCATTCTCAGCTTGGCCTTTAAAAATTCTGAAACCAGATTTTACCCCAGATCTCTAAGGGGAATAGCCTGGCTGTGCTGTTGCTGCTTTCTTGCTCAAAACTATTGCCAGAACCCATCAGATCCAGTCCAATCCCACCGTGCAGTGTCCAGAGTGCCTTGCTGATTGCAGAACCAGAGCGCCTTGAGTCCAGTCCGGTGTGCTAGCAGAATTCCAGTCCAGAAATCGTTGACCAGATCCCTGACGGGTCCATTCCAAACCTTGGTAGTGAGTATCCATAGCATAGGATTGTCCCTAGCATATGTATTATCCATAAGTCATCCCTAACCAAACCCATTCTCTTATACCAAGAACTGTATTGTTAAAATCCTTTTGTCTTGCCTGAACTCTTTTTCTTACCCTATAGTCCTTTGTAATAGTAGTGTTAAAATCATCTTTGCGCTAATATATTTTCTGAAGAAAGGCAAGCGTCTCGGCAGGCCAAATCAACCAGTGATATCCAGTATTTACCATTCATGCAAAGCCAACCTTAAACCATTTTGACAAGTTTGCAATCATTCCTGTTTTTCTCTGTGTTTGCTGGGGGGAAATTGGGATTGATACTATTTTGTCGAATTCTGTATTCCTGAAACCTGTTTTTTTTTTTCTTTTTATTGATTTGGCTGAAAAATTCAACCTTTCAATACAAAATACTCTGATCATTTACATTGAAAACCAAATTGAATTTAAAAAAAAGTTTAACACATTAATCTTAAAAAAAAAAATAATAAACACAATTTAAACTTAAATGAACAGAAATTCACATCGAACCATAATATAAAATATTTCACTAAAAATTTAAGGGTAAACATGACAATTATTGCATCCTAACCATTGCTTAAAAAAATTCCATTTTTGCACTCGTCATTATCTAACTTCAATTCACTCAGATAATTCACTGAAACCTGTTTTCTCTTCCATCTCTTTATCTTGCCTAATGAGGGGATTTGAGCAGTGTACAGGGGGAAAGAGCAATCACATTTCATTTTTGATTCAACCCATACCAAAGTATTATTCTATGCTGCATTATTTTTCCTATCATTACTCCTTTTGATTAAAGGGATTGTTTAGTGTGACATCACCCCATTGGTGATCATTGTATAACCATTAAAGTAGTGTGATATATATATTGTGCAAATACATAAAATACATATTTTTAACTTTGCAAAACAGCCTCCTTCTTGGTTCAGTGTGACCGGGGGGGATTCAAAGAGAGGGGTGTGATATAAGGGTACATCATTCAGAAATAAAATAACTTATAGACATAAATAAATAATTAAGGGTTTCAGTTGTGCATCACACGCTAGGCATTGACTTAGGTGGAGTACCGGGTTGAAATCACTTACAAGATTGGGGGCTTGTGCGCCGGGATTTCTGAATTAGACATACCACTTGTTACAGCTTAATACAGTGTGCTAACTAACGGGGTACATAAACCCTGTTGGGCTACCACGCTGTGTTACACTGTAAAAAGCACCGCTCAATAGGAACGCTCTAGGGAATTGGTCTGTTTTGCAAAAATAAAATAAACTCCTGTGTGTCAGGAAGAAAATTAATATTTCCAGAATGGCATCCTTGGTACAATTCAATATGTCTAACAAACACCTAATGCATAAATGATTTGTAAGGGGTGAATGGACAGAACAGGATCAGAATGTGTGGTTGCAGGGAATAAAAGAACAGACTACTGCAACAGGATTAGACACATGGCAAGATCAGGGTCCATTACAAGTGGCCCTGAGTGAACTGTATATGGCCCCTAAGGTAAAGGAAGAGCAAAGCAAGATTGGCAAAATAGCGGCATATCTGTACCTCCGTATTGGAGCAATACAGGACATATATGCCCAAGGCCAAGATCTGGCAAACAAGCAACTGCAAGCATTAGAAAAAGCCCAAACTGATCTGGACTCGGTAGAGCATATGCTACAGAGTAGCCATGAATCAGAAAATGAAGTTAGGCAGTATCTGACCAAAAAAAAAGAAGACATGGGTATCCTGCAGCAGGAGAAGGTAGAACAGGATAACAAAATGCTGGCCTTGCCGAAGAAGTACCAAGAAAGTTTGGACTCTCTACTGCAGAGCCAGAAAAAGCTGGAACAGCAAATACATTTTAACAGGGCATGCACAGAGCAGGTAGTCACCCTACAAAGCCACCTAGACAAAGAAAAGTAAGAGAATAATAAACTTATTCTGAAAGACCTGGACACCCAGGAAGAATTTGATGAAGAGCGCCAGAAAGCTGGTGCGCTCCAAAGACAGAGGAATGACCTGGCTGCACAGAGGAATACTCTTGCTCAGGAAAGGGACACCTTAGGCCAGGAAGTCTGTTATTTAAAAGAGAAGATAGAAGAAAATCACCTGGCCCTTCATGGACTGGGTGACCTCCAAAAAGACCATGAAAAATTGTTAGAGCACACCAGGAGGGTGGAAGATGCTCTAGCAAGGAAGGACCAGGCCAGTATTGACAGGACTCAGGAGGTCACCCTCCTGCAGCAAAAATGGCCCAGTACTCTAAAACTGATAGAAACTAGCAAGGCCTTGATGGAGGATGGAAAGCTCAGGTTGTTGCATGGCAACAGGGAGCAGGGGCTGAGAGAGATGAGGTCCGCTGGGAAAGGGAAACACCTGAGCATAACCTCAGGAACCCTAGTACCAGAGGCCTTCATCTCTTCCAGTCCCTGGACTCTACCAATCCCATGTCCACTGGCGCACATGAGCCAAGGGCCACAGGGATGGCAGACTTCAATCCAATGCGGAATATGGGGCTCATAGACCAGCACCTCCCAGGAATGGATGGGCAGGCATCCGGGTATGGGTTCCCAAGTACTGTCAAATTTAGTGGGGAACTCCATGAGAATAGGCCAACCAAGGGCTTCCTGAAAACCTCTGCCCAGCTAGGACAGTGGAGGGGGGTACTGAGCAAATCCTGGGAGCAAGGAGAAATCAGAAGACTCCTCTGAGCGCCCCAGGACACAAGAAATGAGGCCCCCACATTCTGCCAGCCATTCCCAGGCTCTCAGAATCCGGGAGAGCCTAGAAGACCAGATAGGAACCTCGGGTAGCAATGCCTCTGAGTCAGAGGAGGAGTGGACCAGAGTTGCCCGAACCAAAAAGGCCAAGAAGGTAAAAAGGGCCTTGCTTAAGGATCCCCGTAAAACAAATCAAAGCGATAAGGAGCGTCATCACGCCCTACCATAAGAACACAAAATATTCAGTTTGGGAGCACCTAGAGCTCTTGGAACAGATGATGGAATCTTTCCATTTGAAGGACAGCCAAAGCTGTATTCAATATGTGAAATGGACCTTCTCTCCAGAGTACACCAGCTTCTTTGCCGGGCTGGAGGAAAAGAATCATTCTAGATGGTCCACCTATAGGGCAGCCATCTTGAAACATTTTTCGGTGCACAGGAATCCTCAGGAGGCTCGGAAGGCAGCCTACAACTTGCAATGTGGGGAAGAATTAAAGCGTGCCTTTGCGCAGACCACCAGAAGGGTGCGCACTGGCAGCAAAGAGTTTGTGAATACTTTCTTCCACGCTCTCCCCAAGTACATCATGACTCAGCTAGTGAGAGACTTTCACGAGAAAAGTTCACTAGACTGGGTCATCGAACAAGCCACACGCATTTATGAGGTGCAAAAGCCAGTAGAAAACAAAAATAATCCAAAAAGCCCCAAATCAACCAACATCCCTGCTGCTGCTAAGGTGGCGGAGGTGAAGGTTGCCCCCATTTTAGATTTAGAGATGGGGGCCTAAAAACCTGCCTGCACAGAATCAGAACAAACCCAAGCCCAGAAGGCCCTCGGGCCAATCACAGTCAGGGAGCCAGGGAGGCAATCCCACAAATGGGACCCATAACTCCCTGAGTACATCAGCCCCCGCTACAAGGGGAATAGACCCATCATGGGTTATGTGTGGACTCCTCCAGCTCAAGGGGGGGATCCAACCAAACATCAGCTAACGCAGGGAACTTCCCTCCTCACTTCCCCCAGGAGGGCAGTAATCCCCCAAATACTGGACAGAATTTCTTCCCGAGGTACCGGCAAAACTTTGAACCCCAAAACCATCCATCCTTCTTTCCACAATTTCCTGAGCCCAGACAACCTAATCTGGGCGAGGGGAGGCCAAGGGTGGAGGGGTACCCAAACTTCACTAACCTGGGGTATTTTGGGAGAAGGGATAGCTACCCTTCCCGGGATCTGCCGAGGGGAGAAATGAGAACCCTGTATCAGCCTGAGTGGGTGTCACAATTAGAGCGCCAGGTCGAAAACATGGCACAGGATATGGGTCACATGCTGAGGGCTCCACAGAACCCTCAGATGAGCATGCCGGCGCAGAATGCCTCAAACTCCGGACCTGGTGCTCCAGAGCAATGATGGGGGAAGAACCCCGACAACCCACCGGTTCCCAGTGAGGAGGCACAAGGGGAAGGGGGGTGTAAAGCCTTGGAGGAAGCTTCCTTCCCCACTTGTAAAAAGCCCCTGGAAACCCAGGAACCGGAACCAAAATCCTGCCACTGAAAGTCTGCCACCCAAGGAGCAGAGGGTGGGTAGGAGAAATAAAGAGCCCAAAAAGATCCATTTTGAGGAGGAGTAACAAGTCTTCCAATTTGACAGAGAGGGGTCCCCAGAGGGTTCTGGGTAAAGGATGTTCTCCTTCAGAGATGGGGGTCTCCTCCCAAAGAAAAATGGTCCCAAAGTATCCAAATCCAGACTGGGTAGATGTGGGGACTGAGTTAGCACCGCCCATCAATCCCCAAAATCCTCAGAATGACAATCCCCTGGATCAACACCATCCTGGTGACTGCCTCCAAAAAGGGGGGGGTGGCACAGAACCGGAACCAGGGGAACCCAAAACTTCCCCCATGTCTAGTTGTCACCTTTTCTTTTCAGATTCCCAGGACATCAAACAGAATCCTGCCCAAATCACCTCTCTATCAGTGTCCAAAACCAAGAAACTAACCCACCAGTTGTCCAAACATTTACATTATCTGTGCCCCTTTGAGGAGAAGGATGGAAGATTCTATGCCCCGGTCCAGATACAGGGGAAGTGTACAATTTCGGCACTGGTGGACACTGGATCACAAGCTACCCTTCTGTCAAAAAGGGCCTTTGATGAACTGAATTCGGGAAGGGGGGATAATTACCAAATTCCTCCCACCCCTCTTCCTGGACAACTTCAGAACTTCGGCGGGAAGGAAATTCCCGTCGAGGGCACTGCGGATTTGGATATTAAAATTGGGCAACACAAGGTGAAGCACCAGGTCATAGTTGTAACTCCAGAAGGCACACCTTGTTTACTAGGGAATGACCTCCTGAGAAGGTTTTCTCCCCTAATAGATTGTGTAAACAAGGTCCTCTGGACCCAGACTTGCTGACCAATAAAATTGAAACAGAGTGTCAACCATGTTATTTTAAACAGCACCTGCAACATGGTTGAACAAAAATCTGACCAAGTAGAATTTCACTTCCAGAACAACGAAATCCCAGATGTGACAGTAATAGCAGTAGGATAACACACTGGCGATGGTGGGTCCTCTCTATTTCTGAAAATCAACCTTCCTTCCAGTCTAAGGTGGCATTCCTCACTGGAAGGAAACACTCTGAAATTCTTTACAAATTCACAATCAGATATTCCAACTCCTATAGTCCGGAAAGAGGAAAAATCAGCTCAAAGCCTGGCTAATGTTCAGAAAATTGGAGAGCAGTTGTTCATCCCTATTCAGTTAAATGAAGGGAAGGACTCTGTTCTCGCCCGGGTGTGTGTGAACAATGGTAAGAGCTTCATCAGCGAAGCCATGCTCTGCAATCTCACAAAAGATTCAGCCATTCCCACATTTAAACTGATAGACAAATGGGAAATGGATCTGGAAACACCCAATTCCAAACATTTCCTGCCAAGCAGGTGTATGCTCAAAATCTCCATAGGCAACAAGAGCATAGTCCATAATTGTGGGGTCGCGCGAGACGTCACTGCCCCTTTTACTTAGGCAGTGACATTCTCAATCGCTTTGCCATTAGTTTGGACCTAATAAACTTCAGAGCTTGGTCCAGATTAGCGAATAATCCCATGGTCTTTGATGACCCAGAGAAAGCATTTAGGTCATCTGAACTGCTGCCTTATGCAGTTGAAATTCAGATTGGAGAGGAAGTCACCATCCCAGAAAGGTCCCGACAATACTCCATGGAAGTGAAAGTTAAAAGAGGACAGAAATTGAAAAACCCTGACGCCTATGTTCATCTGAATGCTTACTTCCAACAGCAAGGGTTGGGGGTAAACACAACACCACTAGTCAACATATAACATGACACCATTCCAATAGAGGTGGATAACAGCGACTTAAAGAGTATCACTCTAGCCGCATGCCCCATTATTGGAATGGCGGTTGATGACCGTCATTTTTCGATAGATTTAGGTAATTAACTGTTAGGACCAATCCCCAAGGACTGTTTTGACAGTGATAGTGATGACAACACAACACCAGACAGGATCTTTACCCGACATGGGGGGAATTTCCTGGTGTACACTTCCTGCCCTTATGGCAAGGAAGATGTGACCTGAAACTTCAGGAGGGATGAGGTGATATTCCAAGTCCGCGAGGACTGTCTTCCCCACCTGAAGCCACCAGTCCAAATCAGCACTTTGACCAGGGATTTCTCCACCCAGCTGGAGGAGGCTGCTGAGATAGCAAAACCGGAGGTCTTTCCAGGCTTCATGCAGATGGTTGAAGAGAGAGTCAACCTAGCTGGTGCCTGTGAGACTCTGGAGCAGAAGCGAAAATTGAAACAAGTTTTCTTGGATTTTCAGGATATCTTTGTGGTGGACTCATATAACTGTGGTTGCACCAACATGCACACAACAACAATTCCCATGGACCCTGGCATAACTACAGTGTTTGTGAAGAAATATCGCTTGCCTCTCGCATCAATGGAGTCCCTTACTGAAATAATTAAGAACCTTGAGTCCCGTGGGATAATCCGTCCAGTCCACAGCACCTTCAATAATCCGGTGCTGGGGATTTTGAAGCCAAACGGCCAGTGGAGAGTCTGTGCCGACCTAAGGGAGCTCAACAAACGGGTCCATACTTCCCGATGGCCTCTTCCCTACATAGACAAAGGGCTGGCCCAGATCCAGTGGTCAAAGGTATTTACTGCCATAGACCTGACCAATGTGTACTGTACACTACCTGTCAGTAGGGAGGACCAATACAAGCTTGCCTTCACCTTTGGGGGGCAGCAGTACACATGGACTCGGACGCCCTTCAGATACATCAACTCCGGCAATGAATTTAACATTTTTCTACACACGGCCATGCCCGACCTGTGTGAGAGGGGTAACCTGGCCTATGTGGATGATGTTCTAGTCAAAAGCTCAACTGTGGAGGAACACATAGCAGAAATCTGTTATTTTCTGACACAGTCGAGGGCTGCCGGAGCAAAACTTTTTCTTTCAAAAGGCACAGTGGTGCAGAACCTGTGTCAATTTCTTGGGGCATGAGATTACTCCTCAGGGTCTCTGTCCCCAGGAAAAGAAAGTCGAGGCACTCCAGAAATTAAAATACCCACAACTCTGCAGGAACTAAGGAGCCTCCTTGGACTGACTAATTACAGCAGAACGTTCATTGAGGACTACGCAGAGATGACAAGACCCCTGATCCATCTTTTGAAGGGGGGGTCAAGTGGGAGTGGGGTCCAGAACAAGCCGAGGCAGTAAGACAACTCAAAAGAAGCCTCTCACAAGCGCCTTGCCTAGCTTACCCTGTCAAAAACAAGGAGTTATTCTTGGAGACAGGGTTCTCAAATACATGCTTAACTGCAGTATTATACCAAAAGCATGACAAGGTCAATAAAGTAATCTCCTATGCGAGTAAAACTCTATCCTCTGTGGAGGAAAAATTCAACGAATGTGAGAAGGCACTCCTGGCACCGGTGTGGGCATTGAAGAATTACCCCCTGTTTATCCAAGGGGAACACATCATAGTGGAAACTCCACACCAGCCTCTGCAATATCTCCAAAGTGACAGAATCCGAGCCGGAAATGTGAGTAATTCCCAAATTACTTCTTGGATTCTGTCAATGCAAGGCTTTCCTGTGGAGGTCAGATATGGCCAAAACAAGAAGAGTCCCCTCGCGCAAGGTCTGGCTGACTTGCATGATTGTGCCAGAGAAAACTGTCTCAAGGACGAAAGTTTTAAAATCAAGGACAACATGGAGGCATACCTTAATTCCCCACACAAAGGGTCTCATTCCGAGTATGGAGGTAATCATGGTGCTATTTGTGCCATGACTACCTCCAATACTGGTATCGAGTCTACCCTGCTTCAATGGGGATTTACCGGTCTATTCGGACCTTTGCGGCACCAGTAAATCCCCATTGAAAATGCCATTCCCCATTCCCATTTGAGCCCCAATAGGGCTCAATGGGAAGGGGAAAGGTGCAAATAACGGTACCGCAAATTGCGGTACAGTTATTAGCTCTAAAGTCCCTTAACGGGTCCCGTCCTTAACGCCTGGTAAAACCAGGCATTAAGGAAGGGACCCGCTAAGGGAACTCGGAATAGGGCGCAAAGTCTTTGAAGAAGACAAGTGTGAGGGAATGCCCACTGTCTATGTGGATCGATGCTCCTACCATGCTGACAACAACGGGGAAAAATAACTTGTGCCTGGCGTTGGGAATGCATTGGCGAATGAGACCCCAGAACCCTCCGCTGGGTACAAAATCGGTTCCCGAAGTAGTCAACTGGCAGAGTTGATGGCTGTGCATCAAGCCATCCTCACTCCTGTCCAACACCAACTCCTTGAACTAGTCATAATCACTGATTCAGATTATGTACGGAACGGGTTCGTCGAGCACCTGGTTAACTGGAAAACCAGAGGCATGTTATGTGCCAATAACAAACCATTGAAACATGGAAAATTAATCCAAAATATTGATGATCTGGTCACCTTGAATGGGATAACCATCTACTGGAAAAATATCAAGGGTCATTCTAAAGTAGAAGGACCAGACAAAACTGGAGATAACCTAGCTGATCAGTTGGCCAAAACCAGAGCCATCCAAGGGGATCTACTTGAGATTGAGTCCCTGTTGGGGGAAATCCAGGTCACTGCTATCACTAGGTCCCAGACAAATGCTCACAATGAACTCTCAACTGTATAATGGAGTAAGGAGACTCCCGATGCTGATTTGATTACGGCTCAAAAAGGGGACTCAATAATTGGTAAGTTTTATCAACACATTGAAGACCCTGAGAACTTTCCCCTGATGGACACCGATTACATAGGGAAAGAGGACCTCAGAGTGTTGATGAAATGTCCAAAAATGTTCCGAATCCAAGACAGTTTGTTGGTAAGGAGATCCCTAGCTGGCCATGATCAGTGGGTGGTCCCTACCCCATTCCGAAGCCTGATGTTAAGTCACGCCCATGATGCGGCCACAGCCGGTCATAGGGGGTTTCATACAACACTTGAAATCTTAAGAGAGGTTGCATACTGGCCACACATGGGGCAGGACCTCGACCAATATTTGAAGGGGTGTCTTGTGTGTGCACAATTTCAGCCAACATCCCTCACACACCGTGCGCCTCTCCAAAAGAGGGGGATCACACTGTCATGGTCAGATTTACAAGTCAATTTTATCGGGTCCGTGATTCGCTCACTAGGGGGAACAAGTGCATGTTGACCGTGATATGCTTGTTTACTAAGTGGGTGGAATTTCTCCCAGCCCCAAATTGAAAGGCAGAAACAGCAGCCGCCCTGATGATGAACCACATCTTTTCGCTTTTTGGACTACCCCAAAGGATCGAGTCAGACCGAGGTAGCCTCTTCACTAGCAAAGTAATGGCAAAGATGTGGGAGATACTTGGGGTCAAAAGGAAATTGTGCATTGCCTACCGGCAATCCTCTAGTGGTGCAGTGAAGAGATACAACAAGACAATTGTGAGCATATTAAAAAAGCTTGTGGCAGATTCTTGGCCAAGTTGGGATATTCGATTACCTCTTGTCCTGATGGCCATCAGATCTTCCCCTTCATCTGCAACAAAAATGGAACAGTTTGAGCTGATGACTGGATGCAGGATGGTGCTTCCCCAGCATCTGCTCTCCAGAACCCAAGAGCAGACACTGATCAATGCCTCCACAACTCATGAGTATGTTGAAAATCTGAGAAAACAACTTCAACATGCTTTTGCCTATGCTCAGCGAAATCTAGAAAGATCTGCAGACAGCATGAAGACCCACTATGACTTAAAGACTACTAGAAAAGAATACCATGTAGGAGACCGGGTCTACTTATACAATTTCCAAAGGAACCAGGCCAAATAGCGCAAATTTTTGCCTAGCTGGAGGGGTCCTTTAGACAAAATCTCACCAGTCGCTTACAAAATCTGTATCCCCAAAGGCAGTTTGGCAGAGGGGGAAGATGAATAGGTCCATATCAACCAACTGAAGTGTTGCCATCCTAGGCACACTCTGCAGCAACTAGAGGATTCTTCTGGAACCCCAAAGGGGGTCACTCAAGCTCACTAGAATTCCAGCTATAAAAAAAATGATTCCATCTATATAATCAATAAATTGCAAATATAAGGGATTGTCCGTATTTGTCAAACTGTATGTATCTGCCCCACTATATAAATAGTGTTGGGGAAATGACTACAAATATGCTTTTGCTTTGTCATCCTCGAATTGTAAACTGTTGTGTAATGTCTTGTGCTGTTGTTGGAAGAGGGGAGATGTGTGGTGTAATGCCTCACTGAGTGTGTTGTGCAATGTAATGGGAGGAGATGTGTTGTGTATGGCTTGGCTTGGCAGAAGGAATGTTGTGATGTCATGTGGAGTGTTTATGCCTGAGAGATGGAATCCATGGGTGAATGTTTTAACCTGGTCAGTTGGTCAGCAGAGGCCTGGGTGATGGGCTGCCAGTGTCTTTCTATTGTCCTATATGTAACTTACATGTAGCATGAATGACTGCTATAAAGATGCATATGCAGCTGGAAATAAACTTAGCATGTCAACCCAAGAAGGCCGGGAGCTGCATTGTACCAGAAACCATGGAGACTAAAACCAAGGAGGACCACCCAGGGACCGGAAGGAAAGATCCAAGGGGCCCGGGGTATTGTTCCATACTCTCATCAGGAACTGACGAGGAGAACCGGTTGATTCCCCACTGATAGGGGAAGCTGATGAATTGTGCCATTTGAACCAGAAAGAAAAGAAACTGATCATTCCAATCTCGCGACTTCCCCTTGATGGGCGGTCAAAAGCCAAATCGCAAGGGGGGGCTTATGGGATGTACTGACCCACTAAGCTCTGCCCTGCAACATCACTGTGTGCTTGGGGCACCAGAACCAGCAAAATAGCCACAAAAAGCCTTATGCGTGCTAAACCTAGGAAAATTGCGCTGTGAAACCGGAAAAGATGGCTGTCAATCTACTTTGCCTGTGTCAGTGGTGGAACAGGAGACCACACTGCTGAAACCTGTCATTGGGCTGCCCACAGAGTGCAAATGGAAACTTCATGAAAGGCAGTGCTTTATTGCAAGGAAACCCAAAGGTGCTCTGAAATCCTTTTTTCCTTGGATGCTGAAATTGCAAAATAATGGTTCAAAAACATCAGAAAATGACCAACATCCTTGCTGGGTGTTACCCATCACCTTATGTAAGGAATCCACATAAGCACACAATGTCAGGAGAAGCAGAATCCATCATAAGAATATCCACATTAAAAAGTGCGCTTGTCTGTGAAAATCTGTAAAATATGGGTGCAGTACAGTCGGCCGCCTGTGTGACAGCTGTCATTTAATTACACTGGAAGCTTAAACTTGTGCAGTTAAAATCAAATTGTTGGAATTAAGTGACTTGCCATCAAAAGCAATATAGGTTGCAACTATTTAATCTCTATGTTTAAAAAGACAGGAATTCGAGATCTGTTTGCCTGTTTTGAAAAATATAAGTTTATTTTTCAACTAAGAATAATGTAACAATTGACTTTAAAGTAAATCTGATGCACGCCAAAAAACTTAAAAGCAAATTCTACAGTTGCCCCAACAAAAGGCATCTCTCCTGCTTCTCATCAAAGCCCAGTAACTCCCAGTCAGGTATTAATGAAGAGGGGAGGGGATTTTGCTCTGCTGCTCCTGGGAGAGACAAAGGACTCTATTGGCTGAAAAGAATATGCAGATGCAAGTGTCAACAGAAACCCCTGCTAGAGGAAAGAGGCGCCAAAACTTTGGGGGCGGGACAGTGTTGTATATTCTGAAAACACAGAAAAGTATATTTTTGAAAAGGACTGACACAGAACTGTGAGAAATTGTTAAAATTGTAAAATGACAGTATTGTTAATATGAAAATTCTGGTCACGTTTTAAAAGTTCTCAGAACTCTGTGATATGTTCAGGGACATGACTACATAATTTGTGGTTTTGTAGAAATTGTGGTGATGCCAGAAACATGAAACTTTACATGATTATGCCAAGACATCATGCGCACATATGTGTAAAAGTGGGGATAAATCTGACATTGGGTACCAAACCAAAAGTGTGAAAAATTGACAAATCTAGACCCAAGCTCTCACCGCGACAGGGCTCGGATCTTGCTCCAACAAATATCTGATATAAATATGCTATTGGCATCAAGTTTGCAAAATTGTAAATATGTCTTGTATGAAAAATAGATTTCATGTGCAGAAACAGAGGGGAGATTCTCCCTGGATCATAAAACACACCGTCATGGTGACACCCTGTTTTCTTCTCAAATCAGGGGAGAGGAAAGACCCTAGCCAGTAGAATACCAGGGTGTGTGCCTAGTAGAATTCAGCATACCCACCCCTTTAGAAAATAAATACATAAATAGAGATAGCTTAGGACCTAGGGACAAACATTCACCTACCATCCGATTGCTGGCGGAGCACTTTGTAAGAGAAATCCATATTCCAGACTCCAGAACTTTGAAAGCAGAAAGGCCCATTTCCAAAGCTGAACCATTCTCAGCTTGGCCTTTAAAAATCCTGAAACCAGATTTTATCCCAGATCTCTAAGGGGAACCCAAGAACAGTCTGGCTGTGCCGTTGCTGCTTTCTTGCTCAAAACTATTGCCAGAACCCGTCAGATCCAGTCCAATCCCACATTGTCCAGAGTGCCTTGCTGATTGCAGAACCAGACTGCCTTGAGTCCAGTCCGGTGTGCTAGCAGAATTCCAGTCCAGAAATCGTTGACCATATCCCTGACGGATCCATTCCAAACATTTGTAGTGAGTACCCATAGCATAAGATTGTCCCTAGCATATGTATTATCCATAAGTCATCCCTATCCAAACCCATTCTCTTATATCCAGAACTGTATTGCTAAAATCATTTTTTCTTGCCCGAACTCTTTCTCTTACCCTGTAGTCCTTTGTAATAGTAGTGTTAAAATCATCTTTGCGCTAATATATTTTCTGAAGAAAGGCGAGTGTCTCAGCTTGCCAAATTAACCAGTGATATCCTGGGCTGGTGGCTACGCTGTTGTGTAGTTTGCGGCTTCATAGTCTACCCCTAGTGTAAAGAAATCTTGTTTGTCATTTTAAAAAGCACATCTTTCTTTTGCAAATTCTGACTCTTTCTGAAAAAACCGACCTCCACAAAAACCTTCATAACTTCTTCACCGTGTATGCTAGAAACGAAATGTAAGTGTCTAATTGAAGCTAACATCCTCAAACCCAGAATCGCATCCCAATCCCTATAGTTATTCCGCAATCGTGCTTACCGCGCGTGGAAAAGTTTGCCGTGAATTTTTCATTTGGCTCCAATCCATCATGTGTGAAATAGCTGTTCATTGCATCTGACCTCAGAATTATGTTTTCAACCTGCTAGTTATTCAATAATCATTGCTAGTGTTTGTCTGAAACCATACAATGCGGCTCCCACTAGTATTGAAACCATTTTAGTGCATTAAATCCATTTTCAGTGTTTTTACCATTCATGCAAAGCCAACTTTAAACCATTTTTGACAAGTTTGCAACCATTCATGTTTTTCTCTGTATTTGCTGGGAGGAAATTGGGATTGATACTATTTTGTTGAATTCTGTATTCCTGAAACCTGTTTTCTCACCTTCCATCTCTTTATCTTGCATATTGGGGGGATTGAGTAGTAGGCAGGGGGAAAAAGTGATCACATTGCATTTTTGATCGAACCCATACCAAAGTATTATTCTATGCTGCATTATTTTTTCTATCATTTCTCCTTCTGATTAAAGAGATTGTTTAGGGTGACATCACCCCATTGGTGATCATTGTATAACCATTAAAGTAGTGTGATAAATACATTGTGCAAATACATAAAATGAATATTTTTAAATTTGCAAAACAGCCTGCTTCCTGGTTCAGTGTGAACGGGGGGATTCAAAGAGAGGGGCGTGATATAAGGGTACATCATTCAGATATAAAAGAACTTATAAACATAAATAAATAATTAAGGGTTTCAATTGTGCATCACACGCTAGGCATTGACTTAGGAGAAGTGCCGGGTTGAAATCACTTACAAACCTGTGCATTTGATTTCCTCAGAGGTTATAACTGTATACATATGTATTTGTGGGAAAAGTAGATTTTGGTTCCAGTGGCTAGGGAAGGTTTCTAATCATTGTAAAAATCAATCATCCCATGAACATGAAATCCTTTTCTGGGATCCAATCAGTGAAGAGAAAGGCGGAAACTATGCTCTTGTACAATCCTAGCATTATGGGTGTGGGTAGTAAGCCTGCCTGCGACCTGAGTCGGGCCTGCCTGCGGGGTATGGTCACGGGTGATGGGGGATTCCTTGTGGTGTGGGCTGTCTGCGGGTATGGTCATGGGTGATGGGGGTCCCTTGTGGTGTGGACAGCCTGCGGGTATGGTCACGGCTAATTGGGGGTCCCTTGTGGTGTGGGCTGCATGCAGGGTATGGTCACAGGTGATGGGGGTCTCTTGTGGTGTGGGCTGCCTGCGGGAATGGTCACGGGTGTTGTGATTTTGTGGGGGTACGCAAGGGCCTTTTCACGCAATTTGGCTGGCGCGAGCAGGATACGCAATTTCGCAGGTGTACGCGAGGGCCTTTCCATGCGATTTGGCTGGTGCTAGCGGGGTATGTGATTTCGCAGGTTAACGTGAGGGACTTTCCTCGTGATTTGGCTGGCACAAGCGGGGTACTCGATTTCGCTTGGGTACGTGAGGGCCTTTCTACACCATTTGGCTGGCGCAAGCGGGGTATGCGATTTTGCAGGTGTACGCAAGGGCCTTTTTATATGATTTGGCTGGCGCGAGCGGGATACACTCTGATTTTTCACACAATTACGATGAAGGGGGGATGTGTGCCTGGCCACGGATGACGCGTTGCTTTGGGCTGTATTGGGCATTTCAATGGTCTGTTTGATATTTTGACCCACTCAGCTGTGCAATGTTAAATAACTTTGCTGCATTGGTGCAAGAAACAGCACAAAATGGCCGCGCTGACTCCTGTGCATGCCAGGATCTCTGAACTGCATTTTTGCAATGACCAGAAAATGGCTGCACTACCCTGCTACCCACATTTCAGGTGGGGTGGAACAGAATACTAACTGCAGGAGTATGCCAGTGTGCTCTGCAACATTAAACCTGGAGTCAAGTGAAAGAGGCAGCATCATTGTGCTTAAAACCCAAAATGCCTCTTTAAAATAACATTTTCCCAACCTTAAAAGTGCTGCTTGGTGCTAAATTCATCAATTTCTCATGAACCACTGTGATTAAAAAGGCCCTGCAATGCCCAGGATCGTTCATTGTGTCTCAGAGGAACCGGCCTCATTTGAATGACAGCTCCTGTCAAATGAATCCTTGAAAAATCAACTCGGGATTTGTTTTCATTTTACATCAGAAACACATCTATTTTCTTTGCAACAGTATCAAGAATCTGCTGTCCAGAGAAAGACTCTAAATATATGCCTGTAACTGTATCCATGCTGCAAAACAACTCCAGCACTCAAGAAAAGAACTATAGCTGCACAAAGTGTATATTTGCTGGAGATGAAAACCGAATTTAAAGAAATAGTAAAATGTGCTTTTTCCTGACTGAATGGGGAAAATCACCTATTTAAAGTACATTGTTATGTGAAGACTTGATTACTTAGAAATGTAGAAAGATTTGTTACTGTTAAAAATACACCTATAAATGTTTTAATTCTTCAGGTTTAAAGTCAAGAGTTAAAAGGAGGAAATCAAAGCTAAAACCCAGGCTGAGTTGGCAAACTATATAAAAATAAACTTGTTCTGCCAGTTGCTAGCCCTGACAAAGGGTGACACCTCATAAACTGCTGGCACAGGAAAGGCTAATTGCTAGCTTGGAGGCTTGGAATACCCAGGACAATGGGACTTCCCAAGTCGCATCAGACATTCATCTTTGCACCAGGCTGGAACAATAGCAGGCTGAGACTCTCACCTGTCAAGTTTGAGGGGCAGTAAACTTCAATCAAAAGAGAGGCCCCTCATCCTGCTTCAAAGGAATTGACATTTGCTTGCAGTTGGGGAAAAGAAAAAAAAACTGATTAAGTAGACTTCCTTTTGGTTTTAAAAGGCTTATTTTGTAACTGAACTTTAAAGACATTTAACTTTGCAGCAAGAATGAGGAAAAATATGAAAAGTTGTAGTTTTAAATCTAATTTGATGCTCTTTCTGTGAGGATTTGGTAGAACTCATTGCGGCATAATGAACAGAAGTTGTAAAGAATGACAGATTGTGGGGAAAATATTGCTATTGCGCACCTAAAATTTTGAACACACATCTCAGGGGTAAATGTGCATCTGTGTACAAAGTTGGGACATTTCAGGCCAAATCTTTCATGGTTAAAATTGCCAAAATGTTGCAGAAATGAAAAGCCTGGTCCCACAGACTTGGGGTTTGGATTGAAATGTGACCCACAAAATATGTAACCTGTGCATCTGATTTCATCAGAGGTTATAATTGTATACATATGTATTTGTGGGAAAAGTAGATTTTGGTTCAGTGGTTAGGGGAGGTTTCTAGTCATTGTAAAAATCATCCCACGAACATGAAATCCTTTTCTGTGATCCAATCAGTGAAGAGGAAGGCAGAAACTATGCTCTTGCACAGTCCTAGCATTATGGGTATGGGTAGTAAGCCTGCCCCTGCCATATACTGTAGTTATGTAATTTGACATAATAAATAAGGGAACCTGACAGCACACAACACATTCTTTTTCCTGACTTTCTTCCTGATTTCCTGTGTGATGTCCTGTACCTGATTATTTCATCCTACTTGATCCTGATTCCAGATTTCATTGAAAAGCCAAGGCCTATGCATTGCTCAACCTCTTTTCAGCTAGGCCTCCAATTCTAAAAATTCCAAAAACCCAAGGGAAGCATCCTGATCCAGTCTGGCTTGCTATTACTAGATGCATGCCTGCTGCAAACTCACCATCCCACTGATCTCCAGTCTCCAGTAACCAGAAGGACGAGCCCAGTGCAGTCCGGTGACCAGAATGACCTAGATGATCCTGTCCCACCCGGTTTTCCCAGCTCTGCTTGGTTTGACCCGATCTGTGTGGTGATCAGAACCCTTGACGGTCCAAAATCCTAAATTAAAGTAGACTGCAAGTATTAATAGGAATCATAGAAAACCATAGCATACATTGCCTTGCTTTGTCTTATCCCTATCTCTAAAACATCCTATACCTACCTTAATAACTTGTAACGTTGTCCGAATCCTTATTGCAATCCTGTCTTTGATTTATCTTGCTAAAGCACCATTTCTTTAGTCAGTTTTATCTTGTGTAAATCTTAAATTATCAAACCTACTTCGAGTGATCCGACTGGTTCCGCCGCGGAGGACACTGGGGATCTGGTGTTGAAGTCATGAATCAACTCTAGAGCTTACTGTGTCCCTCCTTGGTATTCTAGCAGAATGCTCTAGCATAGAGGAAAGTATAGTAAATATTTTCTTGTCTAAACTGAGTTTCTTTTCTGTTTTCACTACCTGATTTTTCTTAAAAACGCCTCTCATTCAACCTTGTATGTCTTCCTCAGTTTAATAGCTAGAGACTTCATTTCAAATCTGGATTATACCTAAGACCTATAGCTACATCCCAACCCAGAAACCACACTCCACATCAATGTATTTCACCCGTTTTTATTAAAAAACGTTTGGTTAATTTTAGACAGGAATCCACAATTCTGCAAAGTTTTACATATGTGATTTTTATTCTTAATTATTTTCAACCTTCCATTCAAATTTGAAGTGTTTACTTTTGCTCAAACTATAGCTCATGATTGTTAGTATCTTTCCAATGTTGCTCCCATAGAGATTTGTACTGATTTAAGGATTTTTGCAGGCATTCATTGTTTCACCAAGCCATTTCTGAAATGTCATTTTAAAGTGTAAGATTTCATATCCGTTTTTCTCTCTTGTTTGGGGATGAAAGATTGGATTCAAATTCTGTTTTTCATTCCTTATTCCTGATTACCTGGTGCTTCCTCATATCTAGTTAGAATTGTTTATTTGTGGGTTGAGGAATATTGCAGGGGGAAATCCTAACTTAAGTGCTCTTTCCAAACAAGCCAAAAGTGTTCTTTTGTCTGGTGTTTTCCTTCTGTGTTGCTAAAGAGTGAATTTAAGTGCATTACATACCTTTTTGTCTCTTATTGTCACCACATTGGTGATTGATGCTCCATATTAATAAGTATATGTTTGATTTGAATTTTAAATAAATAAATAAATATTACCTTTACCAACTAGCCTGATTCCTGGTCCATTGTGACCTTGGGTATTTTAGAAGGGGTGTGATATGAGTGGTATATCACTCAAAATATTGAACCTAAAGACATAATAAAATAAGCATTTCAGCTGTGCACTGCATACTAGGCTGATACCAGGGTGTATCGCCTGATTGAAATACTTAACAGGTCTTTCGGCTGAGCACGGGGGTGTGCTGGGGGCGTAACTGGCGCTGATGGATGTTCAATGCGCCATAGCTAGTAATGGCTTGGGAAATCCATGAATATGCGTGGTGCACAATTGCTGCTTTGAGCCGAGACTGGCGCACTTGTGGCGGACTCTCCTTCTCTGTGCGCGGCCCTTGCGCTGCTTCTGCGCTGGATTCTATGAATTGGGGCCAAAGTGTCTTTTTAAACAATCCACTGTGGACATCACTCGGTCGGGTTCACTCTTGTCAACACAATGTTCATTGGGAAATCCTGCTTCAACCAGTTCTGTCTGCATCCCTCAGTCGGGTGCAGTCTTGCCAAACCACACACTTTCTTCTCCTTTCTCACTATGTTGGATTTGTCTCCCTTAGCTTTCCAATTATGTGGCGGTCACAGACTTTTGACTGTACTGGGGGTTTTGCTAGATCCCTGTATGACCACTTTGACCTTTTCCTTGTGGCTCTCCAATGGCCTTCTGGTATCAGTACTTTCAACAATAGGGGAATCAAACAGAGTCTCTCGAATGAGCACCCAGGTGGAGCTGGACACCTCTACAGCTGGTTTTCCCCTTAGGAGTTAACAGTTCTTTGATTTTCCCTGAATTTGCCATTTGCAACTTTCTTTCAACACAGTTCGGTTTCTTATAGGTTCTCCCCTCGATTCACTGGCTCTGATGAACTGCTTGGCTTTTATTGGCTCTGGAGTCAAGGACGGTACTACAATAGCAAGCGGCTCTCCCTGTCCTGATTATCAGTGTAGGAGTGCTTTGTGTACCATTGACTTCTGGTGTAACACACACTGGCTATTGTTTGCGGTCATATGATTTTATTCACGGCGGCTTTGCAGGTCTGGATCAGAAAGGGCAAGGTCGCTTCTCTCCTTGGCATCCCTTCGGTTCTCGCCACCTTTTTCCTCCTCTTGAATTGCCATGCTGGTATGGCTGTCTCATCATGCAATCTGCCTTGCTCATAGTTTGCTCTCATGCTCCACCTTTTATCCCTGTGTTGAAGGGAAATGGCAGTCAGGTTTGTGTGGTTCTGGTCAATTGCCTGACTTTGCCCGACCCTTGTGTTGGGACATGTCAGGTAAATGGCTCCAGTGTTAGTCCCTTGTATTTCATGGTGTAAGAAAGTGTTTGTGTTGGAAAGGGGGTGGGGGTAGAGTGTCTGAGTATCCTACAGGGCAGGATGGGTAAAGGTGTTATAAGAAGGGAGATACCGCATCTCACCCATCAGTGTCCCACCACCACTGCCCGAGGACCCCTCTTCCAAGTGATCCTCATGCACTGGTGCACCCCCAGGAAATGGGTCCAAAAGCAATGGCGGTGTCCTGGTCACCAGGAGGACAGATCCACGGGGACTAGTAAGTGAGACACCTCAGAGTGATTAACAAGTAATGAAGTTGACACATTTGAATGGATGTACAATCTGATTACATATATTGGAAATCGTAAAGCAGAGTTACACCAGCTCTCCAGTGCTTATCTTGTAGGGGGGTTTCCCAGGGCTCAGCCCTGGCACTTATTTCTGAACCCCGTCACATATTGTCTCAGACTCTTTTTGATTATGATGTTGTGTTTTGGAAACTTTATTTATTACTGCGAGTCTTGGGCCAATTTATTGTTATTAATTAACCTGATGACTTAGGCATGCAGGGAAGTGCTAGTTATGCATTTTCATGGAAAACATTGAGTTTTAAGATGGCAACTCTGGGCACGTGTGATGATCATTCCCACACTCTGCTCCTGCATGGCATTGATGTGGCTCAGCTCTAAAAACCATCAGCGCTGCCACAGCAGGGTGGGCTGAAAACAACAGAACAGTCACCAACCAGCAGAACAAGGGCAGGGCTGGAAAAAGGACACTGATGAAAAGGATTGACTTTCATGAGTGGCAACCTATACAAAAAGATATAGCTGGATTGTGTAAATGGCAAGTTCTTTAGTTCAGTAATAATTTTGTATGCAGTTGTCTATCAATATTCCATGGATTGAGAGCAAGTTTACTCTTGTTTCTGTGGATAGATAGCATCACGTTTCACTTGCAACCTATAGAATCAGAGCAAACTGTTAACGAAGATGATGATGTATTTAAGAAGGACATAAACATTTCTCATTCTAATACGCAACTAGTATGATATTTCAGATTATGTTGATTTGATCTGTAAATCGACACCTGCCATAGTCAGTGCTTCCATCACCCCACAGAGCCAATGGGAGTTGAAACCTTCATCCCAAATGTTACTGTGTGGAGCATCTGTGGGTAATGGCAACAATCATCAGGGAGCTGCCTGCCCCAATGTGACATAGGTGTGCTAGAAAATATGTGGGTCCTGGCACTTATCATTTACAAATTAAGCACTGAGAATCTTGCAGGCGCTGTGGAGCTCCTGAAAGGTGTGAGTACTTGAGTTCAGAAAAAAGCTCAGGTGAACACATCCAGACCAGATGATAAGAAATCTGATACAAGTAAACCAAAGGGGGGCAAGGACAAAGGTTCTCACCCTTCTTCCAAGAAAGGTCCCAAAAGGAATGATTGGAAATCAGACACAATCGTCATGGTCGATAGATTTTGGGTCGAGGGAGCATCCAGGGAAGCATCACTTTAGAACATGGGCTCTTCCATCGGGAGAGGGAAAGAGCAGATGCTCATGGAGCGCCAAGTCCAAAGTCCGCAGAGGCATTTCTTTCTGCAAGAGTGGGTCTAATGGCAACTGAGGTGGCTACCACAGTGACACCAGATTCAGGGATCTAAGGTTTGCCTACTGGCAAGACCCAGAACCCTAGAGGGAGACAAAGGTCGCTGTCGGAACTAAGTGAGTTGTCATCAGCTGGAGGCCAAAGTAAATGATCTGTGAGACAAGGCATAGAAACAGGCACAGGGGAAGCCTCTGGGAAGTTTTGGGTGTACTTAGCGAATTATCTCCTGTGCATGGAGCTCAAGCATTTTGAGGAAGGGGGCCAACAGAGGTTAGTTGTGTCCAATGCCACAGGAGGTTCCTACTGTACTGATGTGGCAGGATTGTTATGCTATGCTATGTTATGCTACGCTGTGTTATGTTATGTTTTGCAATGCCTGGCATGCTACATTAGGCTCGCTCATACATTTAGGCCTCAGATCCTCCATTTTCCCTTTCCCTCCGCCTCCCTCTACCTCCCTCTGCACTCACCTCTGCTGGCATGGCCAAATACTGCCTGGTGTAGTTTGGACCAAGGCACTGTAACAAGGCAAAGGGACACATCAGACTGTCTCTTCCATTTGCTCTCTACAAGTATAGAATGAGCACCATATATGGTAGATGACAGTAATGTTTATGCAAATACTTCTTATCCATATGATAACATGATGTACCCAGCCCATGTCCACGCAAGGCTTCGTCACAAGGTCACAAGTGAGATGTTGACAGGTATTGTCAAATGTCTGCAATTTTATGCCAAGTACCTCCCACCAATGTGCAAATGTTATAATATATAAGTGATTGCATAGGATATGCTATATAACCTGCACTCTAAGGGCTGTCCCTTGAGAGCTCTGAGTTCTGACTGCCTGTCACTTTTCCTTCTGTATTATCCTGCTTCTACACTAATTATTTCTCTGTATGCTGTTTATTTTCTATCCGATACAAAAACACTTGGTTTACCCATCAGTCTGTGTGTAATCTCCTTATTTGCTGCAAGCCGAAGCTGGTGCCAAAGTGACCCTTGGGGAGGGGCTGTTTTAGCTATGCTGTACTATGCATGACATTCCTTTGGCAGGTCACTCAGGAGTGACCAAGACAGCTGACAGACTGCCCACACAATTGTACTGCCCTCAGTTTGGCAGAAAAATAACAGAATGTGTCCGGTACTGTCATAGTTGCTGAGCATCTGGTAAGTCAGGCAGGGAGATAAAGGTAGCCTTAATTCCATTCCCAGTGGTGAGGCAGCTTTTTGATAGAATTGGTATGACCGCAGGGAAGTGCTTCAGAATGGAGTATCAAACCACATGCTACAGTGAAGCAGTACCCTTAAAGAGCATCACAGCCCCTGCGGTGGCCGAGGCTCTCATAGGAATGTTCTCCTTGGGAGGAGGGCTTATTTCTGACTGCAGCCCAAACTTCATGTCTGTGTATATTGAGGGGTGATGTGGGAGTGTGGAGTTACTTGTAAGTTCAATTTAACATTCCATCCCCAAAGCAACAGGCTTGTTGAGGGATTCAACAAAACCCACAAAGGCATGTTAGGTGTCTTGGAAGAGGATGTGGGGAAAAATGGGGTGTTCTCATGCCATGTCTCCTGTTCACTTATTGGGAAGCCACAGTGTTCAGCCACTTTGAGCATGTCTTTGGCCACCCTCTTAAGGGTCCCCTAAGTCTGGTGCAAGAAGGATGAGAGGATAATTCCCAACGTCCTGCTAACAATACAGTGCACTATGTGCTTGGGATAAGTTTTAAAATGTCCAAGTACAGAGGAAGGACCACCCAGAATGTCAAGGTTAGCAGGGAGTTGATGGAGCACTAGCATGACCAGAAGCCCACAGTGACACCGTATACTCCAGGACAGAGGGTGTGGATTATGCAACCTGTCAAACCAATTGAAAATCAAAATAAATGGACTGGGCCTTATGTGTTTCTGGAGATGATCAGTGAGGTTTACTACCTTATTGACGCCAAGGCCCACAGGCACAAGTGGATGAAATACTTACAGGAAGTGTAAATGATGATCCTATGCTTTCCATGGATCTAATTTTTCAAAGGTTCAAAAGAAGTATTGTAATGTTTGAGTTGTCTTCAAGCGAAAGACCTGACATACAGATACTGTACAAGATGTTTGGAAATATCTCTATCTGTATTTGTTTGTCGAACTGCAATTTGACACAAGTGAGGCACTATATGTTTGTAGACACTGCATTTGGTTTTACAAAAGAAAATGCATTCCTTCTAGAAGTGTCTTGAATGATATGGTAGTGCCTGATATCCCTGTTGTGCTTCAAAAAATAAACGTGTGTGGTTATTGCATTGCAAACTGTTCTTCCTTTTCAAGTTACTGTTCGCTGCAAACAAAGATGACACAACTGTCTAAGAAATCATTAGTGCAAGGTCTGAGAGACAAAGTTGGGTCGACACTCTATGAGTGAAACGTGACATTGCAGATTCTTTGTTTGTTTTAGTAAATGGTGTTGCCAACAAAAGTTAAGCAAATTTGGCAACAGTTCATAGACATTAGAAAGGTGAAAGAAGCTTTAGAGTTTCTACTGAAGTACAATGATTTGTATAAAGGCAGTTTGAGTGTACCAGATTTGTCTATGCTTGATGTTGAATCCACAAGCAACAGCAGTGAAGACCAGTTCGAACGCCTATCTGTTGCAGAAGGGAATAGTTTGTATGAACATTACACTATTCATCCTCTACACTCATGTGAAGTCATGGGCGACAGTTTAGAATAATACCAGATGATTGCAACAAAAGCTGCACCAATCAGTGGGAAAAAAACAGAAGCTTGTTGTTTCCCTATGCTTTTATCTAAAGGAAAAGGAGGCAGATTGGATGATTGGAAGGTTCCAATTTCTTCTTCAGAACATCGTTGCACATGAATGTATTCTGAAGATTCCCGATTCCGCACCAACATTACATTTTTTTTCACATAGTCTATGAAAGTGAATTTTCAACATTATGTTATTTATTTTTTATATTTTTTAATTTGGTTTAGTTGCAAAGTAACTTTTCAAATATCAACATACAATAAAATATCAACCACCATATATACATCAATTATACAGCCCGACCAGAAAAAAGAATTAAAAAAGATCAAACTAAGATATGCATACATAACACATAATGCTACTATTACTCAATGCAGTAGGCATGACTAGTTAAATTAACTAGGCAGAACCACTCTATAACCACACAAAATAGCTAATTCGAGCTCTAAAATTCTCATATATAAACATACAGCTATTTGTTGCCGTAATTCACGTGACATTTGGACTGCGTTGAAAAAGGGAAATGTGACAGACAGATCTGACAAGTGTGAAATAAAAGCAGAAACATGGATATCCTATGTTAAGGAAAAATATATCATACCGGCCTGTTTTGTAAATATAAGGGACAATATAGTTCCTGTCTCTCTCTTCAACTGCTTTGCTTGGTCCACATATGACATCATGTGGGCCATTAAAAAATTGTCCAATTCCCGTGCTCCAGGCCCCGATGGGATACCTAGTTGTGTTTACAGATCAGACCCTATGTTTTGGAGTAGGATTCTAAAGATCAAATTTGATAGCATTCTTCAAAAGGGCCATATTCGGAATTCCTGGGTCACTTCTATTCTTATCCCTCTTTACAAAAAGGGTGATTCCAGTTCTCCTGAGAATTATCGTTCCATATCTCTGACAGATGCAGCAGCAAAGGTTTTTTCTATTTTAGTCATTTATGACTTAGGAAAATATCTATCCACTCATAAAACTTATTCAAAATGTCAAGTTGGATTTAGGCGTCAGATGGGCACAACCTTAAATGCTACAATCATGGCCCATCTGATTGCTGGTGTTAAAAGAAGGGAACTTGGTAATGTTTATATTGCCTCCATTGACATGTCTTCCACATTTGACTCAGTTGTGCGGCAAGTTTTATGGAATAAAATGCGAAAGTTTGGAATCCCAGAACACTTTATATACTGGATCACCAAATTCCACACAAAAACATCATGTAGAATTTGCTTAACCCGGGGGGGGGGGATCTCTAACTAAGGCTGTTACTCTCCATCTTGGTTTAAAGCAAGAACGCAACTTTGCATCCTTGCTCTTTAACTTGTATCTTGCAGATATAGACGATCTTTGGGAATCTGTCATTACATAACCAGCAAGGCTTTGCTCACTTCGACTACACTGGTTAGCCTTTGCTGATGACCTGATTTTTTTTTTTACTTAACTCTACCTGGCCTCCAATACAAATTGGACATATTCTCAAGGTTCGCCTATAATCATAATCTTATTCCTAATACAAGTAAGACCTATATTATGATTTTTCAATCTTGCAAAAAGCTTAATAAATTTAGATGGCGCATTGGTGATACACCCATACCTGAATTAAAAGAGTCCAGCTATTTGGGATATTGACTAGGTAATGTGACTACTAATAACTCATGGGTACACTATCTAAAGCAAAAATCCAGACCCTTACTGAGTCAAATGATTTCATTTTTTCTACACTTTGTAAATTCTCAATTATTCCGCTCCTTGAATTCCTTACATTAAAAGTGGAACCAATTCTTTTATGTGCATTGGACATTTGTCCTAGTAGCATGCTTAAAGAATTGGATTAATTACAGGGCAGTATGGTGAAAAAAGCTCTGTGCCTGTCTTTATCCATTCCTAACTGCATTATTAGACATGAGATGGGTCTTATTTCCTTATCTACCAGGTTTACATGGCGTGCTCTATCAAACTACTCCAAAATTTTAAATTGCCCTGATAATTCAATTTATCAAGATTTCTTTGATTTTAAAAAGGGCTGCTCCTCTAGGTCTATTACCAGCTACTATGTGACCATGGAGAATACTCTATTGAACTTGAGTGTTGATAGCGAAGATCTGTATAGGAGTCCAAATTATGTGAAACAAAAGTTATTTCAGAACAATTGGTGTAAAACCATTGATCAAATTGCCTCTCTGTGTACATATAAGGAATATGCGCAATTTCCCCATAAAAGAGATGGTTGTAGTGATTATCTTAGGATGTTTCCATGTAACATAACTAGAATGCATTACATGCGTTGTAGGTTAAACCAATATTATACCCTTGAAAGAACAAAGTGTTGGGAAATAGGAAAATATGAGTTGGGCATTTCTAATTGTCCGTTTCCTGAATGTAGAGAACGGAACGAAACATTAAAACATCTTGTTTTTGAATGTCCCTTCTTCAGGGATCAAAGGACAAAGTTTTTCTTAAGATTTATCAATGTAAACTAGGAAGATTGTATGATTTCACTCTGGAGTAGACTTCTGAAATCCAATGAGAAGGCTTTAATTTTTGCTTTGGTTGTTTTCCTGAAGGTAATTGAAAAAGAGATTTTGCTAATTCATTGATATATTGTTTTTAACTTGAATTTGATTTTAATTGGCATTTTTAATATTGTAAAGTGTTGTAAAATTGTTAAATAGGTATTGTTGTGTAATTTTGTAAAGGTTCTTTGAAATATATACAAATAAAAAAAAAATTAAAAAAAACATACATTTCTTGTTTAGGATCACATTATGACAAACATCAAAAGCAGGAAGGGACTTGCATTACTAAGTGCATAATTCTTGTATCCCATTACCACTTTGTATTTCTCCCACACCTGGTAGTACCAACTTCAAAAGCTGGACTATCACTATTTGTACTCTCACCCTAGGGTTTGAGAACAGCATTTGCCATATTTGTTCTTTTGCCAACTCCATAACAGATGACACATTATTAAAATATCTTGCGCTGGTTTTCTTTAGGGCACAGCATTCGACAAGCAAGTGTTGTAAGGTTTCACATTTGTCTAGTAGTAAACAATACTACAGTAGTTTTGTTCAACGGGAATCATCTTCCACTTACAGAGTACCTCACGGGTACCCCATAAATTGAGTCTGAACCTTAGATAGTCAGCACGGACCTTGGGGGATGGAAATTTCACTAGGTATGTCGCCATGTTTCCATAGCGCTTCATTCCAAATGGCCAAATATCAAAGACTTTATATTGCATACATTTGCTGATGTTCCTAGCCCAGTCCACTTGAAAGAATTTCACTTTCGCACGCTCCGGGTTCGATAACAATAGTTCAAGGGTCACATCCGTGTCAGCCAAGTAATCATCACACAATTCCGCCATGTTTTCGGGAATATATTACCAGATTTAACCAGATTGTGCCCAATTACCTCTAGCATTGTACCAGTTTTTGCTACCAACAAACTTTTCCGAAAGAAAGCACCATGTCTCCAAAGTGCCTGAGAGTAAAGGGATAATAATCCAACCTCATAGCGAATAATCGCAATCGGGACCACTTTGGGTAGTGCTAGAATCTGTTTCCAGTATCTTGATTCCAGAGCCTCCCAATGCTGGCGTTTTTAAACCAATCTACCCTCTACCCCATATAGCATGATTGGCAACACCTTCATTTTATAAAAGGAGACATGTTTCAGTGAAAATTTTCCAAATCTGTTCATTAATATTCGAGACTAGGAAATTAAATGCTGCAATTTATTCCGAGCAGAGGCAGCCTCATCACACCTTGTTTGATTATTGATGATACCCACACCCAGATATGTATATTTTGACACCTTTAGTAATTTATTCTCTTTAAGGGTCCATGAAAACAAAAATGGGTGTTTTCTTGGTCCCCACTTTGCACAACAACTCATTATTTGCGATTTGGACACATTGATCACAAGTTTATTTGTGAGGACATAGTCCCCCAGCCTTACCAACATGCGTTGGAGACCTTGTGGCGTTTGAGATAGTAACACGAGGTCATCCGCATACAGCAGATATGGGATTCTTTGGCCATCAATCTTCAGGGCATCACCCTGACAATTCATAAACTCATGGCCCAAATCTGAAATAAAGAAATTAAATAGAAATACTGCCAAAGCGCAGCCTTGTTTTAGGCGTCTCAATTTCAGCAGTTAACTTCCCATCTAGGCTGATGCGGACTCTCATCGAGGTTTTTGAATGGGAACGAATTATCAATGACAGGAGGGAATTCGGGCAATTATGCCATTTTAATTCCAGAAGAGCAGTGCTCTATGGACTGAGTCAAAGGCAGCTCTTAAGTCAATAAACCCCATATACCCATATACAGGGGTTGCTATCGTTCCGCCTGTTGAGTTTTATCATATTGAATGTAATTATGTTCGGAGCGATTCCCAGGCCCTTTACAAATCCTGTTTGCAGAGGGTCCGCTATGTTTTTACACTTTACCCAAACCTGTAATTTTCTCAAGATTATCCTACAATACAGTTTTCCAGGCACATCGAGCAGCGAGATCGGCCTGTAACTGCTCGGATCTTGTCTATCACCCTTTTTATTAATTGGTATTGTGATTGCCTGAATCCATGTGCTGGGAAATGCCTGTGTTGCATTTACCAATGAGAACATTTCAAACAAGATGGAGGCCCATAGAACTGGGTGTTTTTTAAGCACACAATTCGAGGGGCCATCAGGACCTCTCGCTTTTGAGTTACTAGCCGTGTTAATCAAATCTAAAATATCAGACACCTCGAATTCCAAATGGAAAGCCAACAGGGATGTATCTGACTCCAAAGACTCGCTTGAATCGGGAAGAGCATACAACCGCGTGAAGTGGGTTACCCATTGCTGTGTTTGTACTACGCTTACTTGCAGAGCAACTTGCGAGGCAACAACAGAGTGATTTATAGCTGACCACATTTTGGCAATGGTCTTAGCCTCCAGGATCTTTAACATGTTAGCTCCATCCTCATGATACAGAGTAGCACGATGGCCTCTCAGCCAATTTGTATACCTAGTTCTCAACCTGGTGGTTAAAGGTTTTCTTAGATGAATGGGTTCTTTTTGTGCAGCTCGCAATTCACCGCGTAACTGCGCTTTCCTAACTTTAAGTTCATTATCATAGTAATGGAGATGGGTAATTGTTTGATTTATTTTACAAGGGTGCTGTTGAAATACCTGAAATAAATCAGCTTGTACATTACAAATATTACCATTGAGTATGCCACAATCTGGCAACCCTAATCTCAACAATCGCTCAAGATTAACTATATCTTTCACCGACCATCACAGTCTATTCCCCCCTGCATTAACAACACATAATCCATTCATAGATGCTTGCTCGTGTCTATCTCGTGCAGGACTGACCACCCATTTTGCTCTAAGGATATTATGGTCACTTACATCCGATTTAGACACACAGAAATTCATTACTGCCGGCCACAGGGCACTAGTCACACATATATATATATATATATATATATATATATATATATATATATATATATAAAATCGTTAGTGGATTTACTTTCACCCTTTTGCCAGGTCGGAGCAGGTGGAATATCGGATTCAAATGCTCCCTTCAGAGCGATGAGACCTCTAGCCTTCACTAAGGAGGACCACCTTCTAAATCTTGCTTTATTTCTGTTTCCTACTTCACTCAGGCAATTTAGGTTCAGATCGCCCGCGACTACTAAGGCTCTTACATCTTGTGCCAATACTACCATGGGCCTCATTCCGAGTATGGCGGTAAGGGATAGCGGCCACCGGTAACGAGACCGGTGGCGGTATTCCCTTACCGCCATACTCCGAGTTCCCTCTGCGCCCTCGCCCTTAACGCCTGCTTTGAGCAGGTGTTAAAGTCGGGGGCGCAAAGGGGCCTCCAAGCCAATAACAGTGACCGTAATGAACGGTCACCGTTATTTGCATCTTCCCCATTCCCATTGAGCCCTATGGGGGCTCATTTGGGAATGGGGAAGAGCCTTGGTGAATGGGGAATTACCGCCCTGCCAACCTTGGAATGGGGCGGTGATTCCGCCATCCACCAAGGCGCTGCCGTTCCGGGTACGGCGTCAACCAAGGCGTTAATAGCGCCATTGGTTAGCGCCGTACTCGGAATGAGGCCCCATGTCTAGAATTAGATTTAAATCATGGAAAAAGGTATCATCCGACATGGCAATCGGGTTCCAATAAATATTCAAAATAGCATAACCATCTTCCATCACTTTCACCAAAAGCATATTTTTATTAGGCATTTCCCAAAATTCTGAGGTCATCCCTCTGCCCATTTGTATTGCTGTTAGAATTCCAGACATTGGGCAACCAACCACAGGTTTAATTGCAGGGTTTAGGTAAAGTTTATGATTGTCCCAAATGGGGATTGCAGTAAGCCATGTCTCTTGTCAGATGACTAAACCCCCTGGTGTTCCAGCTTGCCAGAGATAGCTATTCCGTCCCACCCACTCCCTCACATTACTTCTGTGGCCCCATTCGTCTACTCATCCCAGAAGTAAATAGGGGCTGAGCTGTTGTTTGATACTTCGCTCCTACCGAAACCCCTCTCTGTGTACTCCTCGGGTGGTTTAGAGTGGATGGCATTGGCTGTAAGACTGGCATTGTCGAAATCACAAAGCCCAATAGATATTCTTTGGCTTGCCAGATTACATTTTGCAGTACTCGTGATTTAAACAAAAGCGTTACATAATTTAATTGACCCTTCACGGTGAACTCAACTAAAACCATATCTGAGGACACAACATCCTCAAGTTGAGGGATCTCTGAAACTATTGCCATCACCACCCTTCTGTTTAGATCATATTGCGTATATGGAGGACTCCTACATGCCAAAACTAATGCATAGGGGGCAGGTGTAATCCTTACTGGCGGCTGACGCACAGTATTTTTTACATGAGAAGCTGTGGCAGACGGGGGAGGAACACCACTTTGATAATGATGGCCTTGCAGCTTATTTAGGACATTCTCTATTAGGGACATAATAGCCCCCGACATGTGTGACAGGTCGTCAATATTTCCTTTTTTGATTGCGCTATCGGGGGCTTGAGGAGGGTCACCCCTCTCCTGTGTATGGGATAACCCTATATTCTGCACAGGATCCCTAATTCCTTCATAAGTTTGCACCATTTCTTCCGGGCCCTTATTGCCCACCCTAAGTGTCACTGCCTCCATGGTACTCCCAACCTGCGGACCACTCACAGGAATTTGTTAACCTTTAACGCCTCTACTTGCACTCCTTTGGGGAGGGGGAACCAGTAAGGCTGGGGTCTGTTTCGCCATATATGCATCCACAGCTTTCCGAATTTCAGACCTCTGTGTAGCTAGGGCTAGGGCATCTACACCTAGGAAAATATCTGAGTCCCCACCCACCTTTCCAGTTAGTGAAGCCTCACGTTTCCTTGTTTGAACGTCTTCACTATCATTTTTTTTTTTTGCTAGCACTTTAATGATGTCATCTAATGGGGGGTACTCCATTGCATGAGCTGGCCTGAATTTCAAGGGATCTGTTCTTCTCTCCTGAGCCCGTTGCTGATATTTTTGCTTAATAGCCTCTGATACAGCAATCTTGTTTTGTTTTGGGACAGTAATCACCTTGAAGAATTGCTTTACCAAAGATTTCCCTACATGTTTCGGTATTTGCTGGTTTTTTGTAAGTTTTTTGGAGACCTTTTTTTTCCCCTTCCCCAGCCTTGCCTTTTTTTCCACTTGACTAGCAGCAGAAGCAGGTGTTCCCGCCTTTTTGTAGTGAACCAGGCCATCCTGCACAACCTCACTCGCATAGGGCTCTGTTCCCGATCCACTTTTCCCTGAGATTACTGATTCCGGCTCACTTTCGTCGATACATGGAATTACCGACTTGCCCACATAGGTATCTTTATGTACAAATGGCACCTTTCCACAAGTTTCAATGCTTTTAAGCAGGGGAGTTGCTAGGTCTGGAAAAGACCCGGGGCTAAGCTGATGTTGGAACTGTTGGGACTAGGGGCTAGCTAGTCTTTTGGCTGTAGCTCCTGAGATTCTATCCGGGGCTACAACCAAAAGATCAGGGGCTATAGCCCCCTTAGCACCCCCCTAGCAACGCCCCTGCTTTTAAGTGCACTATCTGTTCGGGTGCACATCGAGCTCCCGACATCCTCAATCCACTTGTTGACACTCTCTTATCCATTACTATCACATTTTGGCGTGTATTCCTCATTTGCCATTCAATAATTTTTTGCAAACATTCACTCTGTACACTTAATTTCCGTTCACATACAGTCAATGCTCTTGACATAGAGACTAGCGCAAGATTCATAGCCTGTAGAGTGATTCCCCATACACTATCAGGTTGATGAACAATCACAGAGGTTTTCATGCTATGAGTGTTGGTTGTTGATTTTATTGATAAGGGGCGGGCAACCATACGGGAGGCCGAGTCATTTATACTACTTTCAGAAATCATTACAGGGATGCAGATACATTTTCAGGTAACAGATTGTCAGAAAAAACAGAATCATTGGCATCCAAATCAATAACCACGACATCTGCCCCCTTCACCACCCGCTCCTTGGGCCCTAATATCCCTTCAAGAGGCTGCTCTGTTGCAGGGACTGAGTCTAATATCGCTGTGTCTGAAATCGAACACGGCACCATCGGGCACCCCATCGTTGGCCCCAAGCTTTGCCCAGTTACATTTGGTGTCTCTAGATTGATATCAGGGTTCGTTCTCTGCGGTAATGCTTCCTTACCGTTTTCCCCTGCCACATATCTACTTGGTGGAGTGTTCCCAGATTGTGCTTGGAAGGCCGACAGGGAACCATTGCAGAATTTTCTGATGTCAGCACTTCCTACAACGCTGTGCTTACTTCTGCCCCGTCTCGGAGTGGAGTTTTTTCGTATAGCCTCACTCGGCTGATATGATCGTGCAACTCTCTCACTCCTCAATGGGCTGCGAGCCGGCATGCCTGATTTCAAGGAGAGAAGTATCATCTTGTCTCAACAATGCTCCGTCTGTTTATGTGCAAGGCACAATTTTAAAGTATACCCAGTGAGCCCCGGGGCCCCGCTCAGCCACGGCGAAGCAGCAAAGCGGGTCTCTCCGGGACTCACACAGGTGTGCGCGCGTGGTGCGCGCACTTGGGTTACTTTATAGTCCTGCCGCAAGTTCCAAGAGCGCGAAGCCTTGTGGAAAATGCAGTCTTTACTCTCCAGTCGCAGAAGATGCAGAGATTACTTCAACAGCTGTGCAAACGTCTGCAGCAAAGCAGGACTCTCCAGGACTCACAGTAACCATTATGTTATGCTGTTGCTCATACACTTCAGACAGAACTATATTTCAATATGTTGCTGCATTTTAGATGCTGCAACAGGTAAAAGAAAAGAATGACATTTTAGAAGGAAAAATTACCAATATCCATGCCACAATGAGATGTTATGTCTGATGCCATTACTGATGTACGCTATCACAGATGCAATTAGTTTGGTCAGCAGTGATATCATAAGTGATGTGATCTGTGATGGCATCAGTGATATCGGTCATGGATTACGTAATTATGTCATCAGTGGTGTAATCAGTGATATCCTCTGTGATGTCATTGTGGTCAAAGGCTGCAGAACAGGGGGCACGAAGTTAAGGTTGCTTTAGCTGAATTTCAGAGATTTTGTTGGGTTTTGTTGTTATGTTTTATGTATTATGTTGTACATGTTTTATGTAGTATTGTCATGATGCCTACCTCCAAGGAGCCGAGTCGGACCCAGCAACCTCAGAGGCAGGCATCATTCCCCCCAGGGAAGTGCCAGCGGGCCCAAGCTGGGGCCCTTTGGACACAGTCCTGGCGCCTTAGGCGCCAGGCTCATGTTGGACCCCTGTCCTGGCGCCTTAGGCGCCAGGCTCATAAAGCTAGACATGTGCTCAAGTGTTTCAATGTGCACTTACCTGATGCAGACCATGCTGCTACATCCATGCCCTCTTGAGGCCTGAATGGAACTACTTTACCTGTGGGACTACTTTCCACCTGGGTGTGGTCGGGGAAGGATACATACCTGATCGGTGGAAGGATACATACCTGGAACTTCTTCAAAAGCTATTTAAACCACGCCCGATCAGCAACTCTTGCTTCGCGTTGTTCTGCTCCTCGCAGCTGGACGCTCACCGTGTCAGCTCCTGCATCTGGACTTCAGCCACGCCTGTCAGCATCCTGGGTCACCTGCAAAGGGAGATAAGAGAGAATTGGTGAGAAAGAAGACCCTACCTGCTAAAGCTGTATCACAGAGACATCACACCGACAATCCTGAAAGGGAAGACATTATTTTTAAAAGCATTTCACTTCGATCGCTGCAGCGCTGCATTTCACTCACCTTTCCTGGGCACCTCCATCTTCAGCAGCGATCATCCGGATCCGCAGCCATTTCCCAGTGCCTAGAGAGAAAAAGACAAGAACACAAGGTGAGAGAAGGAAGGGAATAGGAAAGGCTCAGTTTCCTTCTAAGACTTACCCGTTGGGTCATTCCCATTTCATTTCGGGTCCTGCCGCTTCCTGGCATTCCGGACCCTGGCCCCTATGGGGAAAAAAGACAAAGACATTGAATGAGCGAATGCAAAGACATTACCCGAACGCTCATCCAGAACTTACCTGTCATTTATTGGAACTGCACGTTTCACTTCGGCTCGGCGCCATATCTCCGGCATTCCGAACCCCGGCCCCTAAGGGGAAAAATACATAAGCGTTAGCGCTTGCTGCAATAAGACAATGAACATTATTATTAAGTTTGAACTTTTCAATTTGCAACAGAACTCTTACAGCACCTTACCTGAATAGTCAAGCTTATTTGAACTTCCATCAAACCTCAATCCAGTGAAGTAACTGGGTTTCAACGCGCCCCTGCATCAGAAGCAGGATGGAGAACTCATCCTTCCAGACCCTAAGGTGAGACTTCACGGGGAATCGTGGAAGGGTATCGTGGAGGGTTGGAAGGAAGTGGGAGGCTTGAGCATTATTCCGTCAGTAGGTAATACTCCCTTTTCACGCACAGGGGAATATTCCTACGAGCCAGAGAAGCCAGAGTAGAGGGGCACTACCTGTCCATCTTCAGAGTCCTGCGCTTCACCATTGAAGAAGCATCAGCACTCAAAGCCAGACCTGCGCCTCCGTGGGAATCAAGTGAGCGTGACAGAACGCGAAGCCTACCCACAATTTCCCACCTGGGCACTATGGAGACTTCCGAGATAGATCAGCTGGCCCAGCTTTTGGGAGAATCACGGGCAGAAGTGCACTCAGCCCGCCAGGAGACTAACGCTCTCAAAAGAGAACTGATCCTATCCAAGGAAAGAACAAATGACCTGGCCAAAAGGTTATTGCAGGCCCAGGCAGGGCACACTCCTTTACCTAATTCCGGAGGTACTTCCACAGCAATGGGTTTGAATAACCCGGTACAAATCAATCTACTTGGACACATGCCTTTGGCCCGCCTGAACGTTTTGCGGGGGATCCCAAGAAATATGCCGTCTTTATGAACCAATGTTGTTTACACTTTCTATGCAGACCTGGGGCCTTCCCTAACGACCAGACCAAGGTAGCCTTTATACTATCTTACCTCAGTGGCAGTGCTGCCGATTGGTCTATTCCATTGGTAAATCAGGATGATCCCATTCTCCAGAATTTTCAGGGTTTCCAGGCCAGCATGGAAAGATTGTTTGCTCGACACTCTCAAGGACAGGCCCTTGATAACGAACTACTATCCTTACGACAAGGTAATCAGGATCTCCTGTCCTACGTTGCCACCTTTAATAGACTGGTTGTGGAAACTGGATGGCCAGAAAACAAAAGGATCACATTGTTTCATCTCGGCCTGCGCGGAGAGCCTAAGGATGTTCTAGCTCAGATAGTAGATCCACCCCAGGTCTGCGCAGACTACATAGACTTGGTGGTTCAACTTGATCACAGACTTCAAAATAGAAAAGCAGATCGGTTCAAGTACGAAACCCGAGTACCGATCAAAACCCACGCCAACTTCAAGAGTACCGACCTATAAGAACCTATGCAAATCGGCGGTGTTAAAGGACCATTAACGCAGAAGGAACGAGAGAGAAGGCGGCAAATGCAACTTTGTCTGTATTGCGGGACTTCCGGTCACTTTCTTTGAAATTGTCCGGTTAAACCACCTAAGAAGGTGGTTGGAGCCACTGATAACGATTTATTGACACCTGATTCGGGAAACGACCTAGCCCGACAAGCGTAGGGGTCCGCTTCCCGAGCTTGAAAACAGATTCTTTGACCTCGCATTTTGTCATGCCAATGGTGCTCGTGGACCCAAAACAGCCTCAGCAGTTGCATGCTATAAAAGCATACATCGACAGTGGAGCTATTGGAAATTACATAGACCGTGAATTGGCTTCCAGGATTAAGCTCCCTCTCCGCCCGAAAGTAACCCAAGATGTCATTACTACAGTAGATGGAACAGAAATAGCCTCATGGCCTGTAACGCATTCCACTGTTGAAATGACACTGGTGGGTCAGGATGGACATAGGGAAACAATCGTGTTTGATGTGATCAAGGCCCCACAATTTCAAGTAATTGTTGGAATTCCTTGGTTAGAAACACATAATCCCAGAATTGACTGGCGAGCAAAGAAGATAAGTTTTCCTGATTGTGAACCAACTTGTTATCCAAGAAATCCAGTTATGGGTCTAGCCTCAGCAACTTCCACTCCTGTACAGCTACCGTCAGAATACCAAGAATTCCAAGACGTTTTTCAGAAGGAACAGGCTAACACCTTACCTCCCCATCGGTCTTATGATTGCCAAATCGATCTGGTACCCAATGCTCAACTACCTTGTAGTAGGATTTATGCTCTTACGGAACCTGAGAACCTGCATTTGCTTCAGTATTTAGATCAGTACCTAGCCAATGGTTTTATTCGCCCGTCCAAGTCTCCTGTCTCCTCAGCTTTGTTCTTCGTGCCGAAAAAAGAGGGCGACCTTAGAACATGTATAGACTATCGCGCCCTAAATCAAATAACGATTAAGAATCGTTATCCTCTGCCCCTGATCCCTGAGCTTATCGACCAGGTGAAAGACACTTGTGTGTACACCAAGTTAGATCTTCGAGGAGCTTATCACCTGGTACGTATGAAAGAAGGCGACAAATGGAAAACTGCATTCCGCACCAAATTTGGGCTCTTCGAATATCAGGTGATGCCCTTCGGTTTGTGCAATGCACCTGCCGCCTTTCAGTACTTTATGAATGATGTTCTTCGGGAACTTATCGATGTCTGTGTCATTGTTTATATTGACGACATCCTGGTGTACTCTTCTTCAGAATCCGATCACAGAAAACATGTTAGGGCAGTTCTTGAGAAATTGCGCCAGCATAGACTATTTGCAAAGCTCGGAAAATGCATTTTTCATACCACAGAAGTTGAGTTTCCCGGATTCATCCTGACACCACAAGGAGTCCGAATGGACTCGCGAAAGGTGGACGCCATCCTCAAATGGCCATCATCTAGCTCGGTGAAGGGAGTTCAGAGCATGCTTGGCTTTGCCAATTTCTATCGAAGATTCATCCCAGAATTTTCCCGAACAGTCCAACCCATCACAGCTCTCCTAAAGAAAAACAAACGCTTTGAATGGACTCTTGAGGTCGAACAAGCCTTTCAGGACCTGAAAACCAAATTCACCTCTGCACCTGTATTGAAGCACCCGCACCCAGATCTCCCTTATATTGTGGAAACCGACGCATCCAGTTCGGCCATGGGAGCTGTCCTGTCGCAAAGAGACCCAGAAACTAACCAACTACACCCAGTGGCCTTTTGGTCCAGGACATTTTCTCCTCCTGAAATCAACTACGCAATTACCGACAAAGAGTTACTGGCTATTAAATCTGCTTTCAAGGCTTGGCGTCACTACCTTCTCTGGGCAAGACACACCATCACCGTAATTACGGACCACAGAAATTTACAATATTTAAAGACGGCAAAAGCTCAATCTTCACAACAACTCCGATGGGCTCTATTCTTTGCGGAATTTGATTTTGTAATTACCTATCGCCCTGGCTGCAAGAATGGTAAAGTGGACGCCTTATCCCGGATTGGCATGGAAGAACCCAATTCGAGTTTAGAACCTGTGCCAATCATACCTGAACAAAGAATCTTAGGCCTAACTTCATTGCAAACTATTGAGGACATCCAAACGCAAGTAAAACAACTTCTAGACTCTTCAGCCTTACTGGAATGGAGTCAAAAGGGTCCTCATTACACCGTTAAGGATGATTTACCCTACTTCCAGGAGCGGTTGTTTCTGCCAAGTAAAGAATTGCAAGAACTTGTTATTGCCCATCATCATGAATCATTAATGGAAGGACACCCTGGTATCGCTAAAACGGAGGAAAAAATCAAACGCCACTTCTGGTGGCCTTCTTGGAGAAAAGACATAAAGGGCCTCATTCCGAGGTTTGCGGTAAGTATGGGTTTTTACCGGCATGGCGGAAAGACCGAGTCCGGTCTGGTACAACGCCGCAATTTACAGGCCATTCCGACTTCGCTGGCACGAGCTTTCCGCCATGCCGGTAAATCCCCTAGCGGCATACCGCTAAAGGGCCCGTAAAACCCCTTAGCGGCATGAAGCGAGACGGTCGTTACAACACCGCCACCGAAGCTCTGCTATCCGTTATTAGCGGTGACCGTAATTTACGGACACCGTAAATTACGGTCACCGCTAATTAACGGATACGGAAATTACATCATCGCACAGGAACGGGAAGGAGCGCGGTGGCCATCTTTAAAAACACAATCCATTGCCATCCCCTTGATACAGAACCCGGAGGAAGATTCTGAACCTGAGACTTCCCAGCATTCACCTATATCATGCCGAAAGCACTCAAAAAAGGAGCCGCACTTCTCCGCAAGGAGCGCTTTACACAGGATGAGCTACAGGTCCTGGTAGACACCCTGCATGCCAATGCAGAAGTGGTGTTCAGCACTGATATGCGCAAGGCCACCATAGCAAGAAAAAAACAAATATGGGACCTGGTTGCCCAGAGGGTGAGCGCTGTCGGCAACACCCCCCGCACAACAAGGGACTGCCGCAAAAGGTGGGACGACCTCCGTCTCAGGGTGCAGGCCATCCTATCGGCCAACAGGACCCAGGCCCTGGAGACAGGAGGAGGCCCAGCATCTCCAATCAAGATGATGCCCTGGGAGCAGACTTGTGCCGACATGATGGGCCCTGAATCCATCGAGGGGGTCGGCGAGATGGAGTGCGGTGCCCCGTCATCCGCAGATGGAGGTGAGTGTCATGAGTGAAGACAGTAAATGGATTCCCAATTCAAGCCACCGCCAAGGGATGGGCAAGCAGTCATGTCACATATGCCCCCCCCCAATCATGCCGTAACAAGTGAGACCCAGGCTGATGCCACTTGCAAGGCTACAACCCATACTGCCCATAGCACTCAAAGAGGCAGTCACTGTGAGTCAGCACAGTACTCTGCCAGCTTGATTGACCCAGACACCTGCATGCATTTACCATCCTAGCCCAGATCAATGTCCCACTCACCACCCAAATGTCACCCAAACGCTGCAACACAATTCTCATACCATAGCCTTGAAGCGATGCTGACCCCCAAATCATAGCTAATGCCATCTCTCTCTTCCACCCCACAGGCAGCGGACATGAAACTGAGGGCCATGAAGCCACCCAGCCCTCCACCTCCAGGGGCACAGGCAGGGGACAGCGGAAGCCTGTAGGAAGGAGGAGGCCACAGGCAACACCATCTGCACCAGCAACCCCCATGGAGGCTGCACAACCCCCACCCACACCCCTACCCATGCCTGCACTGGGAACGGACACATACCCCACAGTCCACTCGGAGGAATCCAGTGTGGCAGGGGAGCACGCTGCCATGTGCCTCATCGACGAGCCGGAGAGCCCTACATCGGTTCACCTATCTGACGTGGGGGAGACATGTGACACAGCGTACAGGCCGGAAACACCATCTCACACACAAGTCGCACTCAGCGACTCTGGGGAGAGTGACACCCCAATCCTTACAGGCCAAGGATCACCACCTGCCTGTCCTGTATCCTCCTCCCCTGCCGAAAGCCCACAGAGCCCTGCACGGTCAACACCACGGCTGGCTACCACATCTGCCACACCATCCACGGATGGAGTGCACGGGCAGCGCATCACAGCCCTGCTGGAGGACTTCCTACGGGACAACCGTCAATCACATTCACAATGCCACAATGACCTGCAGGCCCTGGGTGAGGTAATCACTTCAAACACCAACCGCCTCTGTGAGGTGCTGGGCCGGATTGCTGATGCCCTGGAGGCAGCACACCCAAGACTACAGCCCCAGTGAGAGTACCCACCATCACAAAGTTCATCCACACAGACCAGCCCTGTCCGCCGGTCAATGCGGACACTCCGCCGCCAGAACATGAATCCCCCTGGCTCCGGAAGTGGCCAATGAACATCCTGGCACACACATTTGGGAGGGGGAGGGGGGTGAGGGTGTGTCATTGGGAGTTGGGGGGAGGGGGAGGGGGGTGAGGGTGTGTCATTGGGAGTTGGGGGGAGGGGGAGGGGGGTGAGGGTGTGTCATTGGGAGTTGGGGGGAGGGGGGTGAGGGTGTGTCATTGGGAGTTGGGGGGAGGGGGAGGGGGGTGAGGGTGTGTCATTGGGAGTTGGGGGGAGGGGGAGGGGGGTGAGGGTGGTGGTTTTGTTGTACACGTTCAAACTTAAACTTTTTAATACACTGGTTGTTCATTCACTAAAACAGAGTGGACATTGATCATTTTGCTTGTGTATTTTAATGTTGCACAGTACATGGTGTACATGTATCCCCACACCCCGTGCCCAATGTCCTCTCATCCTGAAACCCTCAGCTGACTTGTGAGTCAGAAATATTGTCCAATCAATGCTTGACGCACAGAACGTCCCTCCTGTGCATCGGGACCCGGCTGCTGTCCTGCCATTCCTACCTCCTCCCCCTCATCGTCATCGGTGGTGGCATTTCCATGTCAGGGGGCAGTGGCACGTTCCGACGGATGCACATGTTGTGTAGCATTACACATTCCATGGTGATCTTGGACACCTTCTCGTGGCTGTAGATGAGTGCCCCACCTGAACGGCTGAGGCTACGAAATCGTGCCTTCAAGAGCCCGAAGGTCTGCTCTATCACCACGCGTGTATGGGTATGGGATCTGTTGTAGTCCTCCTCGTGCCTGTTCTGTGGGTTGCGGACGGGGGTCATGAGCCACGGCTTCAGAGGATAGCCAGCATCACCTGCATGGAAGTGGAAATGAGGTAATCGTGTGTGCCCTCATGGTGGAAAATTGTACTGGTCATGCATGGCCACAGATGATTACTGGGATGAGCATGCATCCCCCCCTTCCCGGCCAGGTAGAGTATGAACCCCCCCTTCCCAGGCCGGTGGAGTATGAACCCCCCCTTCCCAGAACTACTCACAGCCCCAAAGCAACGCCATGGCCCATTCAGATGACTCACCAAGCAGCCAGGCACGACGTCCGGCATGTCGCTTCATGTAGCGTGGTAGTGTTGAGTTCCGCAGAACCAAGGAGTCATGAGTTGATTCGGGGTATCGGGCATTGCAATGTGTGATGGATTTACTGGCATTACACACCATCTGGACATTGATGGAGTGGTATTGCTTGCGGTTGCGATACGGCACCTCCATGGCATGCGGGGCCACCAATTCAACGTGGGTGCAGTCGAGGGCACCTATGCAATTTGGCATGCCTGCCAGTGCATGGAAGGCAGCTTTGGTGTCGTAGATCTCCTGGGGAGTCTGGGGTAGGGATATGTATTCCCTTGTGTGGGTGAGGAGGGCATCCAACACTTCTTTAAGTATCCGTGAAAATATGGGCTGAGAAATGCCATGCATTTGCCCCACTGTATGCTGGTAGGTGCCTGTGGCAAGGAAGTGGAGAACAGACACTATCTTCAGTAGAGGGGGGATGGCAGTGCGTATTTCTATGCGGCTCACGATATCATCATGTATCATGTCCACTATGCTGGTAATGGTGTCCCAGTCAAGCCGCTACAGGGTGTGGATCTGCTCTGGTGTGAGGTTGAAGGGGGTGGCTCTGATGCGGGGGATTGGGGGCTGCCGGCGTGGTAATGGTGGCTGCACCGGTAGGGCATGCTGGCCCTGTCTCACCCTCCTTCTCCTCCTGTGTATCCTCTGTGGTGGTGGCTGTGGTTGTTGTTGTTGCTGTTGTAGTTGTTGTTGCCTTGCAAGCAGGGCCGCCAGCTCCAGGAATGCTGCTACAATCGGTATCATTTTGGTGTGGGAGGGGGTGTGGTGTGTGGGTGTGCTCCTTTTGTGCTGTGCCAGACTCCATTGCCTCCACCTGTGCTGATTGAGTGCACCTGTTCCTCTTGGAAACACTGCTCAGGGTCCTTTACACCTTCTCAGCGATGCCGGTATTTACTCCATGGCGGTAAGGTACTTTGCGGTCTTGTGGAGGCCGTTTTTTCCATGTCCGCTTTACTTGGGATCAGCTCCGGTTTACGCCATGCCGCTAATTACGGCATGGCGTGTCGTGCGCGTGCCACTAAACCGCTATTTACGGCATCGTACTTTACGACGCCGTAAATAATGGTGTGGTGAGTCAGAATGGGCCGTAAAGGGAAACGATGCCGGTATTCCTTTACCGGCATCATTTTTCCCTTACCACCCAACTCGGAATGAGGCCCAAAGTCTTTTGTATTGTCTTGCGGAATTCGCGCCCAAAACAAGGGTCAAAAGAAAAGTCCAGCTGGCCTACTTCAACCCTTGGATATTCCACCGGCACCATGGCATACCTTGTCAATGGACTTTATAACTGACCTGCCTCCTTGTGCTGGTTACAACACTATTCTTGTAATTGTGGATCTATTCTCCAAAATGGCCCACTTTATCCCTTTAAAAGGTTTGCCTTCAGCTTCCACCTTGGCCAAGGAATTTCTGGAGAATATAGTTCGCATACATGGTTTCCCTTCCATATTAGTCTCGGATCGTGGAAGTCAATTTATCTCCCATTTTTGGAAGAAGTGTTGCCAACTAGCACAAATAGATGTGCGGTTATCAACCAGTGACCACCCCCAGACCAACGGACAAACCGAGAGAACCAATCAGACTCTCGAGCAATATCTTCGGTGCATGTTACACCAATCCGAGTTAAATTGGAAAGGCATCCTTTGGATCGCAGAATATGCATACAATAATTCAGTGCATTCTGGAACCGGACAAACTCCTTTTTATACTTTGTATGGTCACCATCCTCGGATCTCTGACCTAGATCCACCTCTGACCCTGGAAATGCCCGCAGTAAATCATTTGCATTCCACAATAACCCGAGCCTTCAAAGAAGCTGCAACTCATTTACAGCAAGCCAAGAAAAAGTATAAAGAAAACGCTGATTTGCACCGAAGTAAAACTCCTTACCAAGTAGGAGACCAGGTATGGCTAGCAACGAAACATTTACCCCTCAAGGGCCCGCGAACCTTCAATCCCAGATTCATAGGACCTTATCCCATCAAGGCTATAATCAATCCCGTGGACTTTAAACTGGATTTACCGTCCAACATGCGTATTCATCCAGTTTTTCATGCATCACTTTTAAAGCCAATACAACCAGGGACCCGACTGTCCAAGCCTCCAGACCCAGTTCAAATTGAAGGGGAATTAGAATTCGAAGTTAAAGATATTTTAGACTCCAAGGTGTTAAAGTCAAAACTCTTCTATCTTGTTGACTGGAAGGGATATGGACCTCAGGAGAGATCGTGGGAGCCTAGTAACCATGTTCACGCACCTCGATTAATAAAAAGGTTCCACCGGAGATTTCCGAACAAGCCAAAACCCCCGGAGGGAACAACCTTGGGAGGGGCCTTGAGGGGGGGTACTGTCATGATGCCTACCTCCAAGGAGCCGAGTCCGACCCAAAAACCCCAGAGGCAGGCATCATTCCCCCCAGGGAAGTGCCAGCGGGCCCAAGCTGGGGCCCTTTGGACACAGTCCTGGCGCCTTAGGCGCCAGGCTCATGTTGGACCCCTGTCCTGGCGCCTTAGGCGCCAGGCTCATAAAGCTAGACATGTGTTCAAGTGTTTCAATGTGCACTTACCTGATGCAGACCATGCTGCTACATCCAGGCCCTCTTGAGGCCTGAATGGAACTACTTTACCTGTGGGACTACTTTCCACCTGGGTGTGGTCGGGGAAGGATACATACCTGATCGGTGGAAGGATACATACCTGGAACTTCTTCCAAAGCTATTTAAACCACGCCCGATAAGCAACTCTTGCTTCGCGTTGTTCTGCTCCTCGCGGCTGGACGCTCACCATGTCAGCTCCTGCATCTGGACTTCAGCCACGCCTGTCAGCATCCTGGGTCACCTGCAAAGGGAGATAAGAGAGAATTGGTGAGAAAGAAGACCTTACCTGCTAAAGCTGTATCACGGAGACATCACACCGACGATCCTGAAAGGGAAGACATTATTTTTAAAAGCATTTCGCTTCGATCGCTGCAGCGCTGCATTTCACTCACCTTTCCTGGGCACCTCCATCTTCAGCAGCGATCATCCGGCTCTGCAGCCATTTCCCAGTGCCTAGAGAGAAAAAGACAAGAACACAAGGTGAGAGAAGGAAGGGAATAGGAAAGGCTCAGTTTCCTTCTAAGACTTACCCGTTGGGTCATTCCCATTTCATTTCGGGTCCTGCCGCTTCCTGGCATTCCGGACCCTGGCCCCTATGGGGAAAAAAGACAAAGACATTGAATGAGCGAATGCAAAGACATTACCCGAACGCTCATCCAGAACTTACCTGTCATTTATTGGAACTGCACGTTTCACTTTGGGTCGGCGCCATATCTCCGGCATCCCGAACCCCGGCCCCTAAGGGGAAGAAGACATAAGCGTTAGCGCTTGCTGCAATAAGACAATGAACATTATTATTAAGTTTGAACTTTTGAATTTGCAACAGAACTCTTACAGCGCCTTACCTGAATAGTCAAGCTTATTTGAACTTCCATCAAACCTCAATCCAGTGAAGTAACTGGGTTTCAACGCGCCCCTGCATCAGAAGCAGGATGGAGAACTCATCCTTCCAGACCCTAAGGTGAGACTTCACAGGGAATCGTGGAAGGGTATCGTGGAGGGTTGGAAGGAAGTGGGAGGCTTGAGCATTATTCCGTCAGTAGGTAATACTCCCTTTTCACGCACAGGGGAATATTCCTACGAGCCAGAGAAGCCGAGTAGAGGGGCCCTACCTGTCCATCTTCAGAGTCCTGAGCTTCACCATTGAAGAAGCATCAGCACTCGAAGCCAGACCTGCGTCTCCGTGGGAATCAGGTGAGCGTGACAAGTATGTTGTTCCATGTACAGCGCTTTGGCGTAAGGCCCCTATAAATCAATAAATACAAATACAAATACAAATTAAGTTCTCATCTTAACATCCCTGCAACTAAAGGTTTTTCCGTGAATATATATATATTACTCCCCCTGGACAAATCCTCACCAAACTTTGCAAAAAAAGTATATGGGCCACTCTGAATTTTTCTGCAAAGTTTGGTGATGTTTGATCCAGGGAAGGAAAAGTTATGGGGGGGTCCCAATATGTCTTTTTTCCCCATAGTAAAACTTTGCGCACGCCTACAGGCCAAACCGCTGGATGCATTTTCACCAAATTTGCGGCAGGAGGAGGACCTTGGTCCCGAAAGCGTGTTTTTGTAAATTTGGTGCCAATCAGTCCAGTAGTTTTCTTTAAAAAGACCAAAAAGTATGTCTCAAAAAATTAGTGATATCTATATCCGCTCCGCAATCACACTTCCCTGGTCGCTCCGCGGACAAGATACCGAGTGGCTAAGGGGCTCGTGTCATGACCGTGGACATGCGACGTGTCTGCCGATTGGCTGCAGTGAGGCGTGATGTGAGTCAGATTGTTTGAATGCGCCCAACATCTTGGATCCACCCACAGCACGGCGGCGACAAGAGGCGAAATACTGTTTCGGAAAGTGTTTTGGTGTGTCAGAGTGCTTGGGGAGGTTCAGAGAGTAAGAGATGGGTGAAATACTGTATTTGTTGAGGCAGCAGGTGCTAATGATGTATTCGCCATGCCCGCCTTGTCCGGGATGTATGCAATTACTGAAAATGAGGGGTCTCATAAGGATAATACTTCCATTCATGCTGTGCACAGGCCACTTGAAACTGTTCTAAGGACACATGTGGTGTTAGCGAATATTAAAATTGAGTACATGCCGTAGTTAAAATATTTGTTTCTATGGGTGTGGTACTGACTTATAAGCCGCCATTGGTGTGATATGCTGCGGTGGTTGTGGCCATGGCCTAGAGTCTCGGGTGCATGGCCATAGGCCATACCACCAAGACTCTAGGCCCTGACCACAACCACTGCAGCATATCACAGCAATATATACACCCGTAGTATCGAACATCGATGAGGTGGTTTTGGGGAGGGAATAGAGTCTTGGGTGCATGGCCACGGCCATGCACCCAAGAACAAAGTTATAAGCACTGAAGTTTTAAGCCAACATGGGTTTTATATACTGCAGACTCATAGATTCGAATATCTATGGGCATGCATCCAAGACTGTAGGCCCTGGCCACAACCACCGCAGTATATCACAGCAATAGATACACCTGTAGTATCGAACATTAATCAGGTGGTTGTGGGGAGGGACTAGAGTCTTGGGAGCATGGCCGAAGTTATAAGCACTGAAGTTTTAAGCCAACATGGGTTTTATATACTGCACACTCATAGATTCGAATATCTATGGGCATACATCCAAGACTGTAGGCCCTGGCCACAACCACCGCAGCATATCACATTCATACATCACACCCATACAATCAAATATACATTTGGGAGGTGTGGGCAGGGCCTAGAGTCCTGGGTGCAAATTGAGTGTGCTGCAGTTAAAACTTTTAATTCTATGGGTGTGCTAATAATTTATAAGCCACCATGGGTGTGATATGCTGTGGTGGTTGTGGGCAGGACCTAGAGTTTTGAGTGAAATTATACTTACTGTTTAATTTGTTCAGATTCAAAATATTTCTTACATGACTTTAGTAGTTGGAGGAAATGTTCTTTTTCAATTTATGTGATAAAAGAAAAGAGCATGTTATTGTTTGTATTTTATAAAGACTTATTACATTGCATAATAGACATTTTAGCTTTTTTTACCCTCATATTTAGTTTACAAACCAGTGTACTGTGCATTTTGCTCAGTTTCTGTGTTTGTTTTTCAAATCATTAGGTCTGGGGGAAAGAATCCTTGTTGGATTAAAAAAAACCTTTCTTTGCTGTGCTACAAACTATTTCTTTGTTTCCTTTGAATGTTCACTTATTGTTTCTGAATAATGTTCTGTATGTTGGCTTGTTGAACATTTTTTAAACAGTTAGATACCTGTTGGCGTATTCTAACTGTGTATTTTTGGTTACAAATCAATGGTATTCATTTATCTGTGTGGTTGTTATACAATCTTGAGCAGTTAGATACCTGTTGGCGTATTCTAACTGTGTATTTTTGGTTACAAATCAGTGGTATTCATTTATCTGTGTGGTTGTTATACAATCTTGGGCAGTTAGATACCTGTTGGTGTATTCTAACTGTGTAGTTTTGGTTACAAATCAGTGGTATTCATTTATCTGTGTGGTTGTTATACAATCTTGGGCAGTTAGATACCTGTTGGCGTATTCTAACTGTGTATTTTTGGTTACAAATCAGTGGTATTCATTTATCTGTGTGGTTGTTATACAATCTTGGGCAGCTAGATACCTGTTGGCGTATTCTAACTGTGTATTCTTGGTTGCAAATCAGTGGTATTCATTTATCTGTGTGGTTGTTACACAATCTTGAGCATTTAGATACCTCTTGGCGTATTCTAACTGTGTATATTTGGTTACAAATCAGCGGTATTCATTTATCTATGTGGTTGTTATACAATCTTGGGCAGTTAGATACCTGTTGGCGTATTCTGTGTATTTTTGGTTACAAATCAGTGGTATTCATTTATCTGTGTGGTTGTTACACGATCTTGAGCATTTAGATACCTGTTGGCGTATTCTAACTGTTTATAGTCTTTTAATTGAATTTTTGTTAATGCTGAAGTCCACATTAATTATTAAATTTTTGCTTTAAGAAGATTAATTATGCATTTGTAAGATTTGCTGGTAATCTCTGCTTTAGGGTATTGCTACTAGCATTACATTCAAACCATCCACATTTCTTTTTAATATATGCAGTGTAGTGACCTGCATTGGTTGTGGCTCCTGTGTGGTAGATTATACCTATTGTTGTGAAGGTATCAAGTGACACTTGACTGTGTGTGAATCTAGTCAACTTGCAGTTGTTTTTGGTACCATCTGCATTGTAACATAGAAGCATTAGTATTATGTAGTTATTATGTGTTTGTATCAATAAGGTGGAGCAATTATCTGAATTGATGATAGTACAAAATCTGCCAAGGTTTGCATTTTGTAGAAGTTGCTGAAATTGAATGGATTCATTAGGTATGGAAACATACACAAATCGCTCATTAGAGATTTGTTCCTGTGTCATTTTGTTACAGAGAGTGCATGTATATTTCCACATGTATGAAATCTAGACATTTTATAGGCATGTTTTTGTTTTTGAGTACTTGTAGTAAGTACATTAGAAATTCTTGTGGATCTTCTTGTGAGTTTATAGTGAATCTCACTATTCCAGCACAGTAGTCCAATTCTTGTCTTATTCCGTGAACACTATACATGTTGTCTGGATTGTTTTTTGCGTTTCTATGAAGGACTAACATTTACAAACACAATTGGTCTGTACTGTGTAAGTAAATGTTGTTAACAATTGGTGGCAATTGAAATAGAATATTCATTGCTACATTTGCACAGCAACTTACACCAGTTTCATTAGAACATTTGAATGGACCAGATAGTTCTGTGTCTGATTGGATTTTTCGGAGTGTCTGTTCCTTCTTTGAAGAAGTACCTGATTTACTTTCACTAATAGGTTCTTCTTTGCTTGTGGTAATTGATGAAGTATTAGCTTCTTTTGTTTTCTTTCAGGGATTTGCAGTCAGATCCTGTTGCATTTCTGTTTGAATTAGTTTTCTTTTACAACGTTTTCTTTTTTCTGGAACAGGATATGATTTCAGATGGGGGGTGTGCAGTGAACACAGTCTATTGTATTCTAAAATGCAAGGAATATCAGCGTTCACTTTACTTGAATCAAAGTTGATTAGAAATAGACTGTCAAGTGTACGTAAGTGTGATAGTGCTACGTAGCTCATGCCTTCTTTAAAGACTGTCTTTCCAATATCTATCAATGCTTTGTCTAGGGTAAGACCTTGTGATTTATGAATGGTGACTGCATATGCAAGAGTAAGAGAAAATTGTTCTCTATGTTCATACATGTCTTTGAAGAGAAGGAATCGAGCAGTTGAGCGCCCTATCTTTTTTACTTCTGAAAGTTTGTTAAAGAGAATATTGACAAACTGAATGTTGTTGTCACGTGGGTATGTTTGAAAGCCAACAACTGTACCCAGTGCCCCATTAACTAGTCCTTGCTCTACGTCAAGGTTACGTTTATGCATTACTCTACAATTTAAGGATAATTTTAATATTTTTTCCAACCCAGCTGTGTTGGAGATTGAATTTTCTAAGGTATTTAGTATTGTTGTGGCTTGCTGACACATGGATAGTGTCATACCATGTACGTCCAGTTTGTCTGTGGAGCAAATGTCAAGAATGGTTGCATTTCTTTTTTTAACATTGTTTCATTGAATTTGAAACAGCTTGCAAGAGTTAGTATTAAGGCCATACAATTGACATAATTGTTCCATAACATCAGTAGCACATGCGTTATCGCCATAAAGTGCATGGATGTGCCGGTTTTTCAATATTGCTTGTGCTTCTTGAGATAGTACACCAATTCTAATACTTTTTAAAATATTGGCGTAAGTGAGGTCTGCAGATTGACGCATGTTATCTGTTAATTCTCTGTATTGGAAATGTTGCCAAAGGTTGACATTTCCTATGCTAACAACAGTTTTATGGCAGAGTTTGTGTCCTAAGGTTTTAAAAATAGGTTCACCTTTCACTGGTGTCAATTGTAGAAAATCTCCGAAAACGATAATGTGTTTTCCTGCAAAGAGTTCTTCGTAGTTTGTTTTAAGTACTTCTTGCAATCTGAGGCGAATCAAAGCCATCATTAGGTTGGAGACCATGCTCACTTCATCTATTAGTAGCATTTTCATTTGTTTTAATACTCTGCGTAGTTCCATTGCAGCTTCTGTAGAAAGTTTGTAATAGTCTAATTTGTTTTTGTGTTCTACTGGAAGGAGTAGTAATCAGTGTAACGTGACACCGCCTATGTTGTAGGCAGCTAAACCTGTGGGGGTAGTTACAACAGCTGACAGTTTGTTGTTTGTCAATTGTTGAAGGAACCAGCTTCACCACTGACGTACAGCAGTATAGGTTTGTAATTTTGGCAGGTACATTCTTTATTTTCGTGTTGTACACCATGTGCAATTTCTTTTGTTACTTGTTCAAAAATGGTGCGCTGATCTTTGTTAAGTTTTGATTCTAGAACAGTTAAGTCTTCTATATCTTCTTCATAGTGACACATGGTGTTTTCCACTTCTGTCATAGCTAATTCTGCTTCATTTGCTATTAGTGGCTGTCCTAGTGGTTCTTGACTTCCTGTTACAGAAGGTTGACTACTGTCTGAAGTGTCATTATCTAGTTGGGCCTGGGGTTCTTCTTCGTGTTGCTGTTCATTGTGCAACATTGTTTTATACTGAGTAAAGTTCACATCGGTGATAGCGCTTTCATTTGCTTTGGAAGCGTTTTCATAGGAGTCATAGTTATCTAGTATCTCTTCCTCTTTTCTGCATGGTTTAAAAAGTTGCAGCAGGGACATTTCTGTTGAGGAGTTTTTAATGACAATTTGATATGATTAATTAAGCTTCGTTTGGTAAGTTTCACTAAGCTGCCTTCACAATCTGTCACTCTACATCTACGTTTGCTTTCATCGGGTTTTATATTATTTTTGTATGCAAAGTTTTGGGCTATGTGGTATAGACACATGGTTTCCAAAGTGGTACTCCTGTTCTGGTAGTATGTGTCTAGTAAATTGTTTTTTAAAATGTCTTGGCTGTTGGGATCATTTTTGTCCTCATATGATTTCAGAACTCTTTTTCTAGATTTAGCAGGACCAAGACTTAGCCATACTATATTTTCAGATTTTCCATACAAAGAGTACCGGTGAAATGATCTGCAGCTTCATGGGTGCCTCATTCTCAATGAGAGAGCATTTTTATGCCTAGGCTGTACAATTTCTGAGATAGTGTTTTGTCTGATGATAGGTCATTCCAGAGGTCTTGAAGCTCTGTTTTTTCTGCTTTTGTTAAGTGGGCTGTAACATATCGTGCAACTGCCATGGAATTGTCTGCAATGTACTGCACATCTATGTTTGCATTCCATAAGAGGGAAATGATTGCATTGTAATCATTGATATATTTTGATTCTTCTGTTCTTTTTATGTAATACGTGTTCTTAGGTGATTTACCTTTAACACTATGTCGAACTGAAAACATGAAGTTGTTCACTTCACCTGTTTCTGTAGCTGGTCTAGGGAAACCAAAGTGGCATTTGGTGTAGTATTTCCCTTTTCTTTTGTATTTGCAACAACAATATGTGCCACATTTATGTCTTTGAAATTGTACAATCTGTCCATGAATGTCACTATGTGTCCTTTGTGAAGGGATTTCACAAGTGACATATTTTTAGATGAACTGTAAAACAGTGGCATCACTGTCCTGACCAGATTTAGGTGCACCTTTAATCCATAAAAGCAGGTGGATATGTGGTGCTCCTCAGGCTTGGTATTCATTTCTCCAAAAGAAGTGTTGCACTTCTCCAAGGGGAGGAACAGTTTTATTACAAATAAAGTGTAGCATAGCAATGAAATGATGCTGGAAATATCTTGAAACATTAACAGGATCTAGAGAGCAAAGTTCTCCAGGTGTTAGTATATCTATGTCGATTTTGTTGTTGTTTGATATACGTAGGAAATCATGTAAATCTTCCCATGCATATTTTGCACAACTTTATGTAAGAAACCAAGTGGGTGGTCCAAGGTTTCTGATCATACAACGTACATCTCTGTGCTGTCAGAACAAGTTTTCTTTTGTACCACTCATGTTTGCAAACAGATTTGTTATGCTTGATTGTAAAACCTCATCTTTTTCTTGCACTTTTTGTATTAATTGCTTTGCTGACATATTTTGAAAGTGGGTTCCAGATTTCAATATGTGTGCAACTCCGTAACATAGGGTTGCTAGTTCACTTTCAAAGAGTAGGTAGAATATGTATTCCACATTTTGTCTAAATCTCAGATCTTCAGAATACATTCGTAATGAGCGGTATTCTGATGCTGTTATCTGAGTGGGTTTATCATCGTATCTTCCTCCTTTGCCAGTAGGAAATAGCAGTGGAAAAGCACGTGCTACTATACTTTTTTCCCATATGCTCATTGGTGACCCTTTGGTTTGTTTCATTTGTTAAGTTTCTAGTGCATCATCTATGCTCTCATTAAAGTGCAATGGATGAATTGTATGATGGTCCAAAAGAGTGGATACTGCAGCAGGATCCAGAAGTTCACACTGACCAGTTTCTGATGACTTTCTTCAATATTTATTTCTTTGTAGTATTCATTATTGTCTTTCAGATATTGCAAGGCTTGCCTAACTTTATGTAAGTCCACGAGTTGTTGTCAAATGTTTTTGTCTTTTGTTGGTATACCATTTACTAAGACAATTAAAGAATGCTCTATTGGACGTTGCACTCCTAGAGTGTGCACATTTTCTGTGAGATATAATGGCAAATAAACTACTTCACCACAAATGCCTTTCACCAATTCAGAGGGAGGTAATTTTGCTGTTTTTGGTTGAAGTCGTGTTATAGCTTGAAATGGGTGTACTGTTTGAATTATGATACTCCCATACAAATTGAGTTGTTGCAGGAGTTTTGGTAGTGGGAATAATTCCAAATTATTTGTGATAGCACATGAAGGAGTTTGGTTGTTGTCAAGTTTTGTAGTGCAGTAACTGCAACATATTAGGGGTTCACTTATTTCGTATTTGTTTTCTGCTAAAAGGTAGAGAGCCAATTCAAACCATTTTGAATCTTCATTGTCTTCTATTGTGTATGGTACATGTATAGTTTTTGTGTTACTTTTGTAAAAAGTCCTGCGGCAACACACACACACATGGTTTGGTACTTCAGCGGATGTACTTTTAAATGTTATTATTTCTTTTTTGTATGTGTGTAATAGAAGGTTGCCATGTGCATAATTGTTGCTAGTCAGTTCTAAAACTATTGCATTTTGTAAGTGGCGTTCATATCCAAAGTATTTTCTCTGGATACGGTCGATTTCTTCTTGTAGGTATTTGGGTTTACCATGCAGAAGAGTGTTATTTACATTAGCTAGTTCTAAAGCTGGACATTTAGCATAGTACAGTTTATACACTAGATTTCTTACATTTGGGGATTCATACACTAGATTTCTTACATGGTTGGGTATCACCTACACTAATTATGCCGATGATACCCAGATCCTCAACCCGCTAACGGGGGATTATGACAAGGATTTGGCCTACGTCAATAGAGTGTACCTCATCATTCAGGCATGGATGGCCACACACGGTCTATGCCTGAATGATGACAAAACAGAACTCCTCATTCTAGGATCCTCACATAACCTCCGCAAACTGGACCAAAACTACTCCTCGTTCATAATTGACAACAATAAGATTACGGTAGCCAAGGAGGTCAGAACTGTCGGCTTCTACCTAGACTCAACTCTCACCTTCAAAAAACAAGTTAATGCTATGGCTTCCGCCACATCTTACACATGCAAACTTATCAGAGCATTGTCAGAATGACCTTTTCTCTCTCCATCCAATTGCATCACACTAGCCAGGGCGTTGATCCTATCCAAGTTGGACTATTGCAACGCACTATATGTAGGCTGTAACAAATATATCACCAACAAAATACAGATCCTCCAAAATAATGCCCTAAGAGCGGCCCTCAGTATCCTGAAGAAAGCCCACATTTCCGATTCCAGAAGATCTGTCAACTGGCTATCCACTAAAGACAAAATATTCCTTAAATCGGTCTCCCTTACTCATAAATGCCTCCACCAAGCAGCCCCTCAATACCTTAGCACTAGATTCTCCAGACCAACTTCCTCTCGCCCCTCTAGAATAGCCAACTCTAACCTCCTCCTGGTGCCTAGGTTTAAATGCACAATGTCTGGAGGGAACAGCTTCCTGGTAAAAGCAGCACAATTCTGGAACTCCCTTCCTCCTACTTGCAGGGAGGACCTTCCCTACCGCCAATTCAGATCTAAGACCATCCTTTGGCTCAAGGCCCACGATACATAACGACCGCCTGCTCTCTTGCAACCCGGATGCCCCACACCACTATGTTTGTAAATTATGTACATTTAGGTTGTCAACTGCGCAGTGCAGATACCTTTCACGAGACATCTTGTATTTAATATCATTTATATTTATCGCTGTATCCTATGCCTCTTCGGCATGCATTGTTTCTTTATGACGCGTCCAGCATTGTAACCATAGCTGGACCTCATACCTCTGTTATGTAACCAAGCTTTGCAATCCTCATGATGCTTCTGCGCCTTGCTACCTCTGGGTTAGGTGCGCAATATAAATAAAGACCAAATACTATTTGAATGATGTGTTGATATCATTTTGATATCATGGAAGGTGCTTTTGTAAATAGGTCCTGTAATGCAGGCTAATGAATGTCCTTGTAGTCCTGTGTATTTTCGCACTGGACAGGTATCCATATTATGCAGCACTTTCATTTTCATTTTGTCTTCACCTTTCACATACTGATTGAGGAACTGACGTAAAGCTTTGAAAGATTTGTTAGGAATGTTACACATTGATGTGCACGGCCATTTTTATACTGGACAGTCTGGTTCAGTCGAATAGAGAGGTAATTCTGAGTTTTCTGGGGATACTTTTGTAAGCAGTGTTTCTTGTTCCATGATGGTATTATTGATTTTTTCATATCCTCGTCCACTGCTATGGATGGCAATTGTGGTTGTTTAATTTTGTTTGTATGCTTATTCATTAAAATATGGTTCTGTGGTTGTTGTGTGACTCCATTCATCTCTACAAATATTTAAGAAGTTTTTTTTGTTGACATTCCGTTTATTGAGAAGTTTCTTTTGTAGTTTAGTGCTTAGTTTTGTTAGTGGTTTTATCCTATTTAACAATAAAATAAATAACTTCCTTTTGAGAAGGTTTGCACTGTCTATGAGAGCTTGTAGGATTAATTTTCTATGGTAGGTTTTAAGTGTTGAGGATGATTTCGGTCCTCTTCTTATTAGATTCTGAAGGACTCTGTGGCGAAACATTTTTGCGAAAATACTTTTTTTGCTATGGCTTCTTGCTAGTATATCAGGATTTATAGGAGCATAGTCAGCAGTAGTGGTAGCCAAATTCTTGTAAAGCATTTTCTGTTTCGTGCCAGATTTTGATAGAGGAGGCAAAGTTTCTGTTGTTGAAGCTTCCTTTGTTTCGCTAAATGACTGTATTATCTGTTTTGTTTCAACGTTTTGTACAAACTCTGGTAGAGATGGATGTTTACTTTGGAAACTTTTATTTTAATTTGCTCTATTTCTGCGTTCCTTTCTACGGACTTGCTTTTTGGTAGGCATTCTTTGTGGTCTGTTCTAAAAAAAAGGTATTGGTTGGTCTGTTTTACAATGTATGTGTGCTGTGTGCATGCGTGTATGAGTTTGATGGGGAAGATGTTTGTGGTGGTGTGTGAATGTGCATTGGGTAGTTACAATGAGTTGGGAAGGCTATTTTTCCGTTTGTATATTACTACACTGTGCTTCAGATGAGAGCAGAAAGTGAGCTAGTGGTGAGGAGAAGCATTAATAGTAAACGTAATGGTATAAAATTAAAACAGCTATTTGTTTTGTAGTACTAACATTCGAAGGCTTGTGTATGTTATTTGTGTTCCAAAAACACAGGGATTTGTGTGCCATTCTGCCTGTTAATCTTTGTTTCTTTGTTCAATGTTTTTTTTGGTACGCAAATTACATAAATAACCCACACAGTCTCTTTGAGATACAGTAAGAATATAAAGGTAGTACTGTACTTACTTTTTTTTTGTGGAATGACCACGTTTCTTCGGATATGTTGTTTGCAGTGTAGATGCTGTTGAGAGTGGTCTTCACTGCAATTGTAAAACGAAGAAGTTAGTAATTATGTGTGTTTAAAGCAGTGATGTTAATGTACACGTTCATTTTTCAGCTTCCGTGGGAGTATTCTCGTTTGATAACTCAACACAGTGTATGCGTGCATTTCATTGCACTATGTGCAGCCTTTATATGTTATTTGCAGTATGTTAGTTGAACCTGCTTCGCAAATGAGTACAATTTTCAGTTCATGATATTCCTTTGTTTTTTTTCAGCGGTATTGTACATAGCAGAGAGGTTTGGAAGTGATAGGTCATTATAGTAGATAGGAAAAACTTGAATACTTTCATATTATAAATAGGAATGTGAAAAATCGGGAGCACCTGAGAGGGAGATGTCACCACAGCAATCGGGAATGATTATTTTTCTCATACGATCGCATTGGAAGTAGCATTCATTTAGGTGGAAGACAGTAAAAAATGGTGTCATTTTTTAATGGAAAATTCAGTTTTGCGCGTAAATCGGGAGGGTTGCTACGTATGTATAGGTTACGAGGGAGATACTAAGAAGTCGTGCAATTTTTTCATGAAAAATCGGAATTCTCGCGTTTAAAGCGGGAGCATTGGTATGTATGTATTGGCTATGCAGATTTAGTGGCATAAATTTGTTTAATTGGAATCATACGAGTTGCACAAGTACTCTGAATAAAATATGCATACCTGTACTTTGTAATCATGTATATGGGTATGCATGGAGATGTAAGTAGAAATCCGCTACACTTGCACAGTAGTTTTTGTAGTAGGTGCTTTGCAATGATATGAGAATTGAATTCAGAGTGATCAACAGTACATTTGAAGTGCGGAACTCTGATGACGGAGTTAGATGGAGAGGTCTTGCATGTGATTGGTGGATGGTTGTGTGACTGCTTAGCTGTGTCCAATGAGGGAATGGATTTGTGAGTGATGTGAAAGGGTAGAAGGACTGGCTAAGAGTTACGTGCCGCACAGACACCACGCTTGTCCGTGGGTAGGGCGTGCCACATACAGGGTTTTACAGCAAATCCAGCATGGAAAGGGGACTGTAGGCATCACCCAATCAGATGTTGACATTGTTGATTTGTGTAGAAAGAGAGTGTGTGTAGTGCAGGTGGCAAAGGTGGAGACAGTCAGGGTGTTGGTGTTTGGAGATATGTTTGTCCATGGTTTAAAGCACTATTCAGAATGTAGGCATGTGGCAAACAATTTCGATGTCAGAGGAGTGGAGGTGGTGTGGAGCGCTGGGACTGATTGTAATATAGCAGCAATTCTCCAAAGTTGCAGAGATATGCGTAGGATGACCAGTCCCCATGTGGTAGTTTTGCACTATGGTGCTTCCCATTTGGGCTACGTGAGTTCACCTACTTTGTTGGGAGATTTGGAACAGTTGGCAGTCATTAACATCTTTCCAACTGCGAAAGTAATTTTTTCTAGCTTACTCCCTAGGGCAAAATGGGACAACAGTTCTGTTTTTTGTCCTGATCAAAGTATTGGTAGGTGTGCCATCAATTGCGCCATACATGCTTTCATGTTAAGAGCTGGTATGTTTTTCTGCAGCCACGAGAACTTTTGAAGCCGATGGTGTTTCTTTATCTTTTTTGGGAAATGCCATGTTCTTTTGGAATGTAAGTCTTGCTTTGGAGAAGGTTATGTGATGATTGTAGAAGTAAACTAAGAAGAAAAAAAAATAGAAAATAACAACAGGTGTCTGTCAGGTGTCTGCAAAAAAACCAAAAAAATTGCTCTTTTCTGAGCCCACCTTAAAGAGGAAAAGGGGAATACTATTTAAATGTACAGTCCTCAGGCTCAGATCCTGTACATGTCCGCGGACATAGCGGCAGTCTGCAGGCGGCGCGTATTACATACAGGGATTCTTGGGTGGAGAGGCATGCAAATGAGAATGAGTGAAGCTAGGGATTGGTCAGTAAAGTTCAGTGGGTGTGTTCTGAACGGAGAGATTTAGTGAGAACCTCTTTTTGCTGAGAGGAGAACAGACAGCTATGGCTGTTTGTGCTCGAAAACAGATTATCTGGATTTTGGGAGATTCATGGATACATTGGTTGAAGGTGCATGCAGAACGGTGCGGTATATCTACAGATCTTGGATTCCCTGATGTGGAAGTGCACCGGCATGGAGTGTGTGAAATTAAGTGGCTGGACTTGGTACCTCTCTGTGCTACTTTACAGACAGAGAGTCATCCTGATATAATTATCATTCATTGTGGAGGTAACATTTTAGGGCATGTCTCTGAAATGTCATTGCAATTTGCAATGAAGGAAGGACTTGAGAAGGTCATGGACATGTTTCCAAATTGCCAAGTAATTTTTCCTCGTATTGGACAAAGACAAATGTGGCTGCATTCTGCTTTATTTGGTCCACAAATGGAGAAAGCAAGGCACAATGTCAATGAAGCTGTTTGTGCTTTTCTAAGAGATGTTGGCATGTCATCTTTCCACAATGACAATATTTTTGTTTCGTAGCACATTAATTTCTCGCAGAGATGGATTCCATCTTACATATGCTGGCAATCAGATTTTTCTTCGAATTGTACAAAGTGCATTGCGATATTTTTTGAATTCATAGTCACCTATTTTGCATTACATTTTGACGAATCCAAGTTTTCCAAACACACAAAACACCACCAAAAGGCTCTTTTCAGAGCCACCACTTACTCCCGTAGAAAAGTGCATTGGTTTTGCTAGGGCTGCACCCCAAATTTTTATCTATCCTAGGAATGTCAGCGGACATTTAAAAAATGTGCAGGGCCCTGCACTGTTTATTTGACCCTTCTATTTTTAAACTGTGAAAGGCGGCTCTGAAAAGAGCCATTTTCTGTGGTTTTTGTTGTTTTATATTTTTTTTATTTTTTTTACACATGACACACTAGGAGAGGAGGGGACAGGAGGGTAAGGAAGGGACACCAACCACGGGGATAAGAAAGGGCAGGTGGAGAGAGAAATATGTAGGGTGAGCCTTATTTAGGTAGGTAGCAGTTCTGGTGCTCTGTGACCGAAGTCTCGAAAGCACTTCGAAGACTCTCCCCCCTGCAGAGTAGTGCGTTGCAGTACATACACAATATTGTGATCCTCGAAAGGTAAGGGTCAACAGCATCACGAATGGCCTGTGAGGCAGCTGGAGGGATGCGCTCTCCCACAGGAGTGTCTCTTGTGGTGAGAGGATCGTACACGGAGGATGCTGCGGAGGATCTCAACCTACTACGTTCTGTACATGGTACCACCTTTTGAATGTCTGCACCATGGAACGAAGTTAGGTGTCGCTTCATGGTTGTAGTACCAAAGTTGTACATACCAGGTCTCCCACGACTCAGCACCAACTTGCACTGTTTACAGGTGACCAGGTTCGCACATGCTTTTGGTACGTTTTCCAGAAACGGTAAACAACCTCCACACCCACAACTCCCGGCGAGTGCTGGCAGTAGGGAGTTTCTCTACCTCATTCTCTTCATCCTCTTCTTCCTCGCTCTCTACATCCTCACGCCTATATCCCTCTTCCGGCCCTTGGGAAGGTGGTGGCGGTGGAGGGTTTGGGGGTGGTGCTGAGGCTGATGTAGCAACAACAGCCATGGATGCCATTAGGGTTTGTGAGATAATATCTGCTACAGCATTAAAGGCAGCAAAACTCAATCTACAATCGTCAGAAGTACAATGAAGATGAGCTCGGGGGTGTCGCCTTTTATAGCGGTGGAGGGGTGCGCCTTGTGACCATATCGACCAATCAAAGGCATTGAAAAAGTTACAAACAATATGTTGAAAGCTAGGGCCATTGTATGCGACATGTGAAATGGTGATTTTGCATTGTAAAATAATTTGGCATGTTTGCATAAGTTCTTTTGAAATGTTGCGGAAGCAGACAAAGTGCGCAAATTAGGACACACGCTCAGCGTGGGTGCGGTCAAATGATGACGTCGTGAATCCATCCGCGAAGGAAGTGGGTGCCCGCAGGACACAACATGCACAGGAACGGTTGTGCGCATTCGCGCAGGTGTTCTACAGACAGTGTTCAGGTCCTGAAACTAATTAAAAGTGTGATACAAGTGAGACAGACAGTTAAGGACAGGCGCGATGTTCGCAAGACTTACGGGTGTGGTGCGCATGTGCGTAGATGTTCGGCTGACTATACGGCCAGGTCCAGTGTCCTTAGGACACCTCCATTTTGTTTGACTACGGACATGCCGGACACCGCGCCTGTTCTACAGACAGTTCTATCTTGGATGCAGACGTTACGGACAGGTATAGTGTCCTTGGGACACTCCCTTTTTATTCATTTACATACATCCCGGACACCTGGTGTGTTCTAAGAACAGTTTCATCTTGGTTTTGAACAGTACGGAGAGGTAGAATGTCCTTAGGACGCCCCCATTCTGTTGATTTACGGACATCTTGGACAGCTGGTGTGTTCTAAGAACAGTTTCATCTTGGTTGCGAATTGCATGGGTAGGTGTATTGTCCTTCGAACATCCATATTTTATTAATTACAGACAGGCCGAACAGGCGCGCTGTCCGCTGACATTTTAACTCTTTTAAAAAAAACAAAATTTGACCCAAACAATTCCACTAAAAGTAACATAATATTTTTTTTATTAAACATGCATACAGCAATTAAGAGAGAGAGATGGGGAAGCAGACACTGAAACAAATATAGGGGAAATAGGGGTTTCCACAGGCTGGTTGTGAGGGGATGAAGGGATGGAAGTTTCATCAAAACGTTTATGTTTTTCTTGAGGGTTTGGGGATAGTTCACTGGGAAATTGAGAAGGGTGACAGGTACAGGTGGGACAGTGATATCTGATTTTTCCTTTCACCTGCTCCTCCACAAATTGCCTTAATACATTAGAATTCTCTTTTTGCATGTCCAGTTTGTCTTCCATGCGTTTTAGGGGGTCTTGCACTGTGTCTTTTGGTGGGCTTTCTTCACTTTTTCTCTGGTCTGTTAAAAATAAATATATATATATGTTAAGTACCCATAAAGTACTGACTACTAATTTGCTTATGTAGAGAAGTGTGTACCATTATTATCGCTATCTTCTGACATTTCGCCATGCGGAAAATTCTCCTCCAGCCACTCCAAAGTACTGCACATTTCTGTGCGAAAATAACAGAAATACATTATTTGTTCTGCACCTCATACTAAATGTATACACACATATAAGAAAAATGAAGTTCACTTACTACTTTCTTGTAATTTGTTTTTGTTGTGTTGTATTCGTCTACTGTCGCTCCTAGCTGCACAGTTTCTGTGAGGTAATTACGTTGGAGGCATATCTTTTTTTGTTATGGTATAATACATTTCATTCTACATGGTAATTAAATGAATGGGTAATGTGTGAGACTTGTGGGTTTGAATGGTTAATTATTACTACTTATAATGTGTTTATGTGCTGCTTTTTAAACTAGTACATTTTTCATATGGCATGATAGAACAATTTCAGATACCCCCTGAGTGTTTGGGTAGTGTTGATCTCGTCCGCGCCCGTCCGCGGACAGGCGCTCAGTCCATGCGTTCAAATATCATTAGCGAGGGGTTCAGTATGTTCTATGTTACCTGTATATAAAGTAAGGGAATTATAGTACATATCTCCCAAATTCACATGATGAAAGTGTATATTTAGTAGAAAAAACTTGGTTAAAGGGACGTTATGGTTAAGTTGCCCTACTAAAAACCTGTGAAATTCAGTAAAAAAAAACGTTGTTAAAAGGGACGTTAGGGTTAAGTTACGCTACTAAAAACATATGAAATTCACACAAAAAAATGTTGTTAACGGGACGTTAGGGTTCGAAGTAAAACCAAAAAACCCTTGAAATTCGCCAGTTATGATAAACTAAGCAACCATAACTCGCGCCACCACTGTGCACTGCTAACACTAACACCCAGGACATCAAAGATGACATCAGAAATGTCATTGATGACATCACTGATGACATCACATGCACATTTACTTTGAATAAGATTCTGTAGAAGGTATTCTTATTATAATGTTGACCAACAAGTGTCAAGGATCATTTTCGCGCCTTGAAACACTTGTGTATAGGCGCTTTACAAATGCCATATCATATCATATCATATCAAATAAATATCAAGTGCTAATTAGTGCATTAAGCAATGCGTTGCTATACGTAGCATTCTATTATGAAGTTCTATGCAGTTTACTAAGGTACTCATGTAGAAACATAGGCATTGTGTGCAGCATACATGATGGAGGTGCAATATTCATAAGCTTACCATGTTGAACAGTGAAATGATAACTGTTTTCTTATTAGAGTTTTGGGTACTGTGAAACATGTGATAAGTAGGTAATAAAAACCACTTATTACATAATTGCATTATTACACACAAAACACAAAGAGACAACATTACATACAAATATGAGTATATACACGGAAATTGAAGTAAGGAAAAAAAAACATCTGTAGTAGCAGAAAGTGTTCATAACCTAACTGATTACCTTTATGCAGAGAAATGATTGCTGTGTTTCAGAGGTGCTACTTACACTATGCATATGTATCACATGTTTTGACTGGACCCTAAGGGAATTACTGTAAGAACATACTTGAAGGATAAATCTACAAATATAGTACCTTCTCTATTTTTAATTCCTGACTGTTACTGAAGAAAACCATGTGGCCTAGATATGTCAGTAAAGGAAAAAAGGGGGAGCCAGACATGTGATGTCATCAGTGATGTCATCACTGACATTTCTGATGTCATCTTTGATGTCCTGGGCGTTAGTGTTAGCAGTGCACAGTGGTGGCGTGAGTTATGGTTGCTTAGCTTACCATAACTGGCGAATTTCAAGGGTTTTTCGGTTTTACTTCGAACCATAACATCCCGTTAAAGTTTTTTTTTAGTGAATTTCATAGGTTTTTAGTAGAGTAACTTAACCATAACATCCCTTTAACAAAGTTTTATTTACTGAATGCATATATATATATATATATATATATATATATATATATGTATATATATATATATATATATATATATATACACACATCTCCGCGGTCAGCTAGGAGACAAAAAATCCATAGAAAGACCCAAAATTAGCACAGCTCGCAAAAGAAATTTAAGGTCTTGAAATACTTTAATATGACCAAAGAAATGGACAAAAAATACATAAAAAACGTCTGGGAAGCAGCAACAAAAACAGAGGCAGGACGCCAGTATGCACGACCCAGTCACAACACATTTCACACTCAACTGAGTGCTTGTTCACGTGAAGAGAAGAAGGACTAAAGCACTTTTATAGTTTGTTATTTTACTATTTCCCTGGAACAGCATAGGTGCCTGCACAGACGGGGAAGGTGGCGGCCATATTGGAATGTAATGGCAAAAAATGAACAAAAATAATGGCCAAGTGGCGCTACAATAAAGCGAGCGCAAATTACATAAAAATGAAAGGATAGTGGATAGACCATAAAATAGACACTAGAGTGCGCCTTCCATGTAGGGCAGGACCAAGGTTCCAGAGTACCACCAAATATAATAGTACAAAATTATAATCAAAGATGCACAAACACAGACGAAAAAGTATTAAATACACAGTACTATTGAATAAAACCATTATATAAAATAGAATGGAAGTTAACATAGCATCTAGCAACCACATTAAAGGATCAGTGAAATCAATCTGGAGCATCAAGACATAGATGTACATAACAAATGCCGATGAGATGAGCATGATATTAAAAGCAATTCTAGCAGGCAATTAATGTGCAAAAGTGCAAAACAAAAGTGACAATGGCAGTATGTGTCAACAAAGCAGATAGCAGCATTCGGGCAAATGGAATAAAGTGCAAATGCATATAATAATAGCAGCATAGGTATGGAGCGCAAGTGCGCTGCAACGAGGTAGCAATATGCAAATCTAAGACAATGCAAGAGACAGCAAAATGGCCCTATTTAAAATGGTTGTAAAGTGCAAGTGCAAGCAGCATACTAGTGTGCAAATATACGGGGCCATTAATGCAAAATCAGGTTTTATAACAATTGCAAAGTGTCGGCACCATTAAAAGAAATTATCGCAACCTCGAAAGATGTAATAAATAAGAGCTTGAATGATAGCAAAGAAAACATATAAAATCACACAGTATATGGCTGACCAAGAAAGGAGAAAATAAATGATGCCCGGAGTCACAGATCCTAGTAGAGTGGTGGAAAGGCGGAATAATCTGATGTTAGCAAAAATATACTAAATGCAGAAGTACAAATAAAAAAAGATCAACGACTGTGAAGCTGCATCAAGGAGAAGGTGGAACCACAAGGATGGGAAAAATAAAAGGACAACTAATAATGATAGTAAGAACAAGACAAAATGGTGCTTAAATCCAATCAAATCGTGCTGCAGCAGATAGACAAATAAACATGCACAAGTCTAAAACAATAAAAATAAATGCAAGGACACCAAAAAAAAAAAAGGATACTGTGTAAAATAACTCAAGCAGGCCAAGGATGAAGAATATTAAAGCAAATGGAGATTAAGCACCCCGGAATCAAAGAAAAATCGAGATAGATCAACACGAGGGAGAGCATAGCACAGAAAAAATGAAAGAGTCAAAGGCCTTAAGTCCCGAGGAACGTATAAAGCTCCTCATCGAGATTGTGTCCATTGGGGAACTTAGTGTCAAGGTCCAAAATAAATCATGTCTCCAATTGTCTGAGCTTTAAAATGCGGTCTCCACCTCTAGGATGAATGGGAATGTGTGCCACTGCAAAGAAAGTAAGCAAATTGAAGTCATTTGCATGCTCCTGCATGAAGTGTTTGGCCATGGGCTACGCCAGATCATAATGGACCTGAGATGTTGGAGAATCCTGAGTTTCAGCTTGACAGTGGTACTTCCGTCGTACCACTTCCTGCAGGGGCATGAAAGAACATAAACAACATGGGTAGTGTCACAATTAATGGAATAATTGATAATTTGCTTGCTTTTAGTAACTGGATGCAAGTAAAATTTGCAGAGAGAAGCATGGGCACACACTTTACATTTAGTACATTTGGTAAAGCCAATGGGGGATGCCGCCAACCAATTGGAAGAAAATGGACTTTGATCAATGGGTGACAGAAAGCTGGAGACCAACTTGTCTCTGAGCGATGGTACTCGTTTTTAAGTGATGGTGGGGCGTGTGGAAAGTACAGAGCATAAATCTTGATCCAAAGTTAAAACACGCCAATGTTGCTCGATAATCCTACGTACATTCTTGGAGGCATTATCGAAGGAGACAATGAGTCTAGGTTCGTCATCTGTAACAGTTTTACAAGGTTGAATGTCATACAATAATTTGTCCCTGCACAGTCCTCTGGCATTATTGTAGGCCATTTCAATGTTCTTTTTGGTATAAGCTTGTTGCAGGCAGTCGGAGGTAGCTCGGGCACAGTGCTGGTCAAAGGAGGCCAAGTCAGTGCAATTCCTGCGGTAACGAATAAATTCGCCGTATGGAATACTGCGTTTACATGGCCCCGGATGACAGCTGGTGGCATGCAAGGGTAAACCAGTGTTAGATGGTTTCTTGTGAAGAACTGTGTGGAAACCAGAAATATCCAGGGTTACCACCACATCGAGATAAATAACCTCAGTAGTACTGTGAGATTCAGTAAAACATAAATTCACCGTGTTAGTATTGATGGCTCTAACAAAAAGTTGCCATCACTGACGGTCCCCTTCCATATTACAAAAACATCATCGATGTAGCGCCACCAGGCAACAATTTGGGTGGAGAAACCGGATGCAAGTAAATCGTGTAGGAATGTGGCCTCCCACCAACCCATCATCAGGTTTGCGTACGTGGGGCAAAGGTACTGCCCATAGCAGTACCCCCGACTTGCCGGTAGAAAGTGCCATCAAACAGAAAGACATTATTGGTGAGGCAGAAAAACAACATCTCCAGAATCATAGAGCTGTAGCCATGAAAATTCAATGAGCGTGTTTCCAGAAAAAATTGACAGGCCCGCATCCCAACCTGATGGTCAATGGAAGTATACAGTGACACAACATCGAGGGTGGCCAAAAGAAGACCCTCTTCCCAAGGAATATCATTAATGTGCTGTAAAAAATCCCTTGTGTCCCGCAAATAAGATGGCAAAACAGAAACAAAAGGAAACAAAGACTCATCAATAAATTGGGCCAAATGCTCAAGAAGGGAACCACAAAGCATAACAATAGGTCTCCCTGGTGGGTGAGTGAGAGATTTGTGTGTCTTCGGGAGAAAATAAATGGTAGGGATGGTGTGACAGGAGGGAACAAGAAATTTAACAAGATCCTCATCAAGAAGCCCATTATCAGCCCACTTGGTGCAAAGATTGCCTAGTTCCGACTGTATATCGTGAAAAGGCTTTTTGAGTAGTTTAGCGTAACACAGTCTGTCCCTAAATTGGCAGTTATATATATGCAATCAGCTCACAGTCCAACAATGATGTTCTCCTCTAAGCATGCTTTCATGCCTCAACAATCGTCACGGAGGCCAATCTAATTTAGGTGTGCAAGGGTGAATCCTACTGGTAGGTACCAGGATGTTACAGAAAGAACTTCCGATTCCTGTAGTGCAGAGCCAGCGGGATCCAACTCTCCCCCATTATTCAATGTTTGACCTAAGTGTGAAGGGAGGGAACTACCAACAGTGTGGCACTCCAAAGACACCAGAGTCCACTAAATGTGTAGGCAAAAGAGGGTGCCAGCTGCAATCAGCTAACAGTCCAGTGATTTTCTCATCCACATGCACTTTCATGCCTCAGCAATCAGGGATGAAATTCTGGTTTGGTGTGAAAAGTTGAATCCTACTTTTCATGTCTTTTCTTTTCTTTTTATTTTATATACCGGGAGGAACAAACCTCTTTTGATCACATAAGAATGTAGAAATTTGATTAAAAACAGGTGTTGCTAGGGGGTGGCTATGGGGGCTATAGCCCCAGGTCTTTTGGTTGTTGCCCTGGATAGAAGCTCAGGGGCTAAAACCAAAAGGCTAGCTATCCCCGAGTCCCAACAGTCCCGATATTAGCGCAGCCCTGGATCTTTTCCAGACCTAGCAACACCCATGGAGGGGGGACAAGAAGCAGTGAGCTTCGTACAGTGGGGTGAGTTTGAGTGACATTTCGGACCAGCTAGTGGAGGGAAGTAAATGAAACAATCACTGTGGACAATGTTTATTTATTTATATACAGGAGGAACGATGCTCTTTTGATCACAAAACAACGTACGATCGATGATAAATCAGATTTGATGGGAAGAAGTGATATTCCTACAATCGGGTGAGTTTAAGGGACATTCTGAACAATGTGTGGAGGGGATAAGTGGAACAGGCACCAGGGACAGTACATAAATCGACATACATAGATTAAGGACATCCACCACTGGACATTTTTAAGGGCAGGTAGGAGGTACCACCAGCTGTGCTTGGGATGTGGGCATGATGGGTGAGGTGCTAGAGTGGTGGAAGAGGAAGTTAGGGACAGAGGCAGGTTAGAGGTGGCAGAAAACTGTTAGCTAGCAACACATGAGTGGAGCTACATCGATTAAGGACAACCAACAGTAGACATTTTTCAGTGCAGGTCGGTGGTAAGGCCAGCTATTTTAGGTATGTGACCATTCTAGATGAAGGGCTTGTGTAGGCAGAGGACGTGAAGGACCAAGGCAGGATAGAGATGATGGAAAAATGTTAGCTAGAAGGCAGATGGGAGGTAGGTTAAGAGGGTAACCTGGAGGCGAGGAGATAGGCTTTTAGTTTGGTTTTGAAGAAATTCTACTGGTAAGTACCAGGATGTTACAGTAGGGAATTCTGGTTCCTGTAGTGCAGAGACAGCTGGTATCCAACATTCTCTCATTATTCAATGTTTTCTCTAATTGTCAACTGAGGGGAGTTATCAAAAGTGTGGCACTCCAAAGTCATGCATTGATAACCTGGGTGCAGCCCCTCTGGAGACCCAGACTGCAGTAATATGTGTAGACAAAAGAGTGGTGGTATGGGCGCAACTCTGTGTGTCAGCTGCAATCTCCTCACAGTCCACTAATGGTCTCCTCCATGCGGGCTTTCATGCTCCAGCAATCGTCAGGTGTGCAAGGTTGAATCCTAACCAAACCTCAAAAAAGTGGGGCTAACCAAATAACCACCAGTGTTTTCCCGCACTGCCAAACGTGTAATGTGGCTCTAATGTGTGTGAGCCTATTGATCTTTTCAATATGAGAACTGCTTGCTCAGGGGAAGCTAGCACCACATGATACGCCTTGACATAAGGCAACTGAACATTTTCCACAGTAGCACTTTCAATGGCATCTGAAGAATGATTGTTGTGTTGGAAGCTGTTATCTGTCTGTGTAATTACAACATGTCTATTTCATCTAAGTTGTTAGTTTGCTTCAGTGTGACTTTTTATGGCTTATGTGTGACAGGTCTAGATTAATGCACCTAAAATGGACCTATCTTTAAACAGTATGCAGTAATAGAGGTTGATAGCTCAGTGTGTTAAGTGGCTGTTGCTTTAAGGTATAAATTCCAATAAATGTCGATACATTGCATACTTAAGTTTGGATTGCATTAATATCAGTAAATTGCAGAAATGAAAAGAATAAGTTAGCAAGTTCCGCACAAAAAGAAAAAATCAGATTACTTTTTTCCGATACAGGTTTTATAACAACTTCTTTATATTCAGTTTGGAGTGAGATGGGAAGCAACACTATGCTCCATAGGAGAGAGGAAAACGTGCATGCCGTGTGTTAAAATACACTATGGCATTTCCTTACCCGGGCCTAAGACGTATAGCGGCCTTTTTTAGGAACCTATTAAGCGGTTTCCTAAATGAACTCGACTCTCCATCCATTTTCCTTGCGCCGATTTTCAATCTGTTCGGAGGTTATTATGCTTAACCAAGACACCGAGAGAGATCCTGCGGCTCACCCCGTGGTCCGCTAAATGTCATCGGCCATCCCTCTCCGGATTCCCGCCTCACAATGCACCGCGCTCGCCGGCATGGAGCACATAGACATCACCGTCGCTCCTGATATTGCAGACTTCTGAGCCCTGCCCGGCTCTCAGCGGCTGTTAGCTGGAGCAATGGACGGCATACGTCTTGTTAAGGTGGCCATGCACCAGAAAATGCGAAGCTGCTCGCGAGTCATTACAAACTCAAGTTTCTGCCACAATATCTTTATGTATCGACTCGGTTCTAATAATAAAAGGGGACAATGATTTGTTTCAGCCAAAGGATACGAGATAGCCTAGTCACAAGCCACGTTCTTTGTGACAGTAGAAAAAACGAAGGCGCCCGGAGGTGAAATATAGCTGGCAGGGAGACACATTTCTAATAACCATTATATAAAAAATAAATAAAAAATAAACATGTGCAGCCACCTCGTGGGTAGGAACAGTTATACTGTGTGCCTCAGATTTGAACATAGAGGAAACTGGAAGGGCACAGGGATGCCATGTTAGGTGTGGGTTAAGAAGGGGGCTTTAAATTTGGCCCAGGGTAATAATGAGAAATTGCATATGGCAACATTATACACTGTTAGTGTTATTGTGCTAAAGAAATAAACTCAACATCAACATGTTACAAGTTGTTTGCAAAAGGAGTGCTTAATTTGTGGGGGTGTCGCACCTATTGCCTCAGGCTCAGTTTGATTTTGATGTGATGTTCTGGCAACTTTATTCTTGCATCTGTCAGTCGTTAGTAGGCACACAACAACAAGCAACAATAGTGTACACTGGGCATGCATCTCATGGCATGATAAGGTGTCCTATCTTCAATTCCAGGATCTCCTGGAGAAGAAAAACATCCTAGGCACCCACCAGTCCAGAGTCAGAGCAGGGCACGGGACAGAAATGGCCCTACTGGATATTAAAACCACTGTGATGGACATAGTAGACAGAGGACATCCAGCACTGTTGATAGTACTTGATCTGTCTGCTGCCTTCGACCTGGTCGACCATATTATTCTTGTCAACCTGTTGAGGGGCCTAGTAGGCTGCTCCGACATGGCCTCTGCCAGGATCGCCTCCTTTCTAAGCCCTCGGGTCTCCAGTGTAGCTTTTGTGGAAGCACAATCTCTCCCTAGCATTATCAGTTCTGATGTCCCACTGGGTGTCTGTATATCTCCTTTGCTCTTCAATGTCTATATAAGACCATTGTTGTATTTGCTCGACCACCTGGGTGTACGCTGCACCAATTATGCAGATGACACCCAGGTGGTCATCGAATTGTCAGGCAACTACTCACAGGACTCCAGAACCATTACCAGGTATAGGCTGCAGTCCAGTCCTGGATGGCTGCAAATTCTTTGACACTCAATGACAACAAGACAGAGCTCAGCGAAAGAAAAAGATGTATATCTACGTCGAGAGGCACTCCTAAGTTAATTAGTGATATGTTGATCTTGTAGTTCCCTATGGTAGTCAACTTTAGCTTAATTCATATACCTTCTGGTAAAATGGAGTATCATCTTCAGGCCTAAGGAGACCAATAGGAACAATTCCCTATCTAACCAGTTGTCGCCAACTGGTAACCCCTATGCACTCTGGTGGGGTCCAATGACATCCCTTTTAATCTTAATCTTATATGGGTTTTTGAATGTATAGTCTGGTGCTCCAACAAACAAAAGAGATACGTAGTCAGACCATGCAAAGTATTAATTCAGAGGAACACTTTTCGGAAGTCATAACATTTTATTTTACTCCAGTTCACGAATAAACACCACAAACAAAAATATGAAGTTCAATTTCATCACTCCATTTCCATCAATTTAAATTAACAATTAGTCTGAAGAAGCAGGATTACTTTCATCCTTTCATATATATAAAACAGCATCCTATTACATTTATCAGATATCCAATCCTTATTTCAAATACAGGTAGTGTAACAATATCTCCATAAAGATTTCATGTTATTGTGTATTTATCCGACGCGTTTCGCATCTACCATCCATCATCAGGGCTTCATTAACATGAAATTCTATTTCTTGGGCTTGTTTCAGATTCATCTATAAACCTAGAATCCATAATGCTATATGTTTTAATATTGTCAATTTCTAAAATGTCAATCAATATACTACTTAGAGCAATTACATGTAAACTAACCTTTGTTCATGCTTCAGGTTTTCATAAGACGCTAACTTTCAATGTCTTCTGACATGAAACCTACATGAGATAATAAAGTGTGTCACCAGGCAACATATCGCTATAAAACCTATCCATCTATTGTGGTCAAAATGGTATTTGATTCAAATGTAAAATTTACCTTGTGGTGAACACCACTGGCATCCCAGAATATCTGTATATTTTGTCACACCAATTTGACACTCTCCCCATTAATACACAAGAGAGTCAACCCCTCAGCACACGTTAACGCATGGTACTCCCAAGAACAAGCTGATTTTAGGACCAAGAAAATAACAGTAGAAACATGTTGAAATAACTCCCCTACAGACATCCTCAAGCAGGAATTCAACAGCAGAAATTCTGAAGCTCTTGTGTCCATTCCCTCTTGTTATGCTTTTCTGAGAGCGGACCGAGTCGGGGGGAGGGGTAGCAGTGTCGCTCTAATGCTAAAAACAACTCTGCAGTTTCATATTTTAACACACAAACCCCCTGCAGAATGTGAATGTCTAGTAGTCAAACTGAAGTTGACTGATTATACCTCCGTCACCATGGTCATCCTCTATAGACCCCCTGAGAGAAATGTATTAATTTATTGAACACAATTACCAAGTTCAATTCGCCTGAGCGTGTTATGGGAGACTTTTGGTTTGACGCTCCGTCAGATGCTGCAACAAGATCACTTATTAAAGCGCTTTGAAACATTTGTGTATAGGCACGTTATAAATGCCATGTCTTATCATATCAATGCCATTGATACAATTGTTTTCTCACAATTGGTCGACTCCCCCACTCATAGTGCTGGCCACATATTGGATTGGCTACTAGTCCATCTCCTCTCTATGTCCAATCAGTCAATGACATCCTGTATTTGTTCAGACCATGCATTGCTTACTTTCGATATTATTCTGCCGGCCTCTCCCGCCATAGTAGATTCTAACCCCATGTTAGGGAGAATTGTCAAGAATGTGCTAATTTCCCTTACCTTTAGAGACCCCCAGCAACTTTTCTGGATTTCTAGGACTTTTACCTGTATTTTGATGTGTGTTTTACTTTTGTGTTCTTTGGATATGGAGTTTTTAGACAAACTCCATAGGCATCATTTTTTTCTTGTGTGTCACACAGCACTTCAGTGCAGTGGCACAGGGATGTCTTTCAGACTTCCCAAGTTTTATATACCCTCTCTGGGACTGACTACTGTCTCCCAGTGCATGTAAAGTTAAATTGACTTTGCTAGTCTTTTTAAATTCATAGACCCAGTACAAACTATCTTCCTATAGAGTGCTGGAGGGGTTGCCTAGCATCCCCTATGTCTAAACACTCATGTATCAGTTAAATGTTACCTGTTCTTCTTGAAATGGCTGGTGACAGTGGTTTTAGAACAAACTACTATGAATTTTCCCGACAGAGAAAACCGGTAGCTAAAAATCGGGTCAGCCGTGTTTTTCAATATGGTGCCCAAGACCCCTCTGTAAAAACATAATCTGGTCATTTTTTTTTGCTATTTCTTTTAGGAAAGGTCCTTTCAGTGTTTATCTCTGCACGCCAAACTAGGGTTGGTGCCTTTGTTCGATGGCCTTTGGTGGGCTTCAGTGCTGAAGCCCTTCTCTGGCGCCTGAGTGTCTGGGGTGGACAGGCTGTGAGGGAGGCGCCCAAAACTCCCTGTGCTTAGTCTCCTAGGAGACCTGAATGCACTCTGGCGTGATTGGCTGGCTGACTGTCGGGCAAGGACAGCCACCCTGCTGGGTTTGTGGTAACTAGGCTGGAATTAATGGGAGAAAACTGTTTAAAAGCAGGTCTCAGGGACTTGGAAGGCAGAGTCTACCATTGGAACGAAAGAACCGAAGATGAGCTGAAGGAAGACGACTGCTGTAACTCCTGGACTGCTGGTTTGCCCGGTGAAGCCCTTCTGCAGGTCCAATTTGCCTGAAACTCCCTCGACAGAGAAGCCCCTTCAAGGATGACTTCTTCCATTGAGCTGGTGGGAACAACCAATTTGCAAGCCACCTGGACACCGTCTCCATACTGGTCGAATTTTCTTCAGAGTGCTGTTGAAAACCGGATAGCGAGTGAGAAGGATACCAGTTTGTGGACTTTAAGGCACTCACACCTTAACACCGACGTTTAGCCAAGCTTGTGGCTTCTTCCCTGTGCAGTGCAGGAACCTCCCAATGTCTTCCTTCTTGTCCCCACGACTGAAGCTCAGGAACAGCAGATCTGCAGGAACTGCCAGGAACAACTGCCTCAGCTACAGCTTTTCTTCATCCATAAGGTACTGTGCAAACGCGGTGTGGAAATCCTTTCTGCCGCGGTGAAAGTTTGTGAAACTTTCCCAACTTTTGAGTCTTGTTCGCTCCTAATCCGACATATAACTCTTTTTCTGGCAAAGTACTTCTAAGAACATTGGCAAAGTGTTAACCGTTTACTACCAGAACTGTGCTATCCTATCCAAGACACTGAACCATTGACTTTGGCCCAGGCCTATTGAATTGAATTGCCTCTTGTAGTGAACTGCAACTATTTGCCCTGCCACTGAAAGTAATTGGGTTTTGATTCTTATAACCTTGGCTTTCTACCCCTTTTGAAAGTTACTGTAGTGCCATTTTGCTCCCACTTCAGGGGAGCCTAACTTGTTCAGAAACTTATTGGTTGTGTACTGTATTATAGTGTGATATTGAGCTGCTTCTTACTAGTGGAATGTTTTCTAACTAAATGTGTAAATAAATGTATATTACTTTACCAAGAAACCGTGAGTAAGTGTTTGTGTGAACTACTGTGATTGCCTGTCCTTTGAGTAACATCTTGTACTGCTCACATCCCTCTTGCGATAAGTCTGGCTGCTCAGTCACTGCTACCACATAACTGTGTAGTACAGGCTTGTATCAAAGGTTAGATTGTGCTTACACCTGTAGTCTTAATTGTGTGTAGTGTTCCCAAAGGGTACTGCATGTAATTCTGCCTAACACCCCAGATTGGAGGTTCGCATGCACAATGTGAAGACATTGACGCTTGAACATTTTTCTCCCATATTATATCAGAAACTGGGTATTCTTTACGACTTTGAGTGTGCTGAGGATCTTGCCTTATACATCACCCAGTCACTCACAGAGGCTACTAATCAATTGGCGCTGCTGAAGACTTGTTTTATAAAGACAGAAACTGCACAGATATCCTGGTTCAACAAAGACATCCGTGTTATTAGGAGAGAAAAGTGCACAGCTGAACACTGTTGGTTCAAAGAAGCCTCTGCTGTAACGTTAGCTAATAATAAACAACTAGTAGAAAAATACAAGGAGGCACTGATTAAAGCTAAGTCTGAGGTCTACAATCACAGAATCCTGAAAGCAAAATCCGGCTTAAGGGAATTGTTCTCCATTCTCCGGGAGTTTAAGAATAAACCTCCACATCGGTCAAAAAGATAAGGATTGGTGTCAGTCCATAATGTGTTTTTAAACAAGGTTACTAGTCACCAGTCCAATATTCAATGGATAAAAGACACTGTGGAACTAATAGCAATACATTCTAAAGAGACAGAGCTCCCTGAGATAGCGCCCCCAGTATTTGAATTTACTCCCTGCACTGAAGCATTTATTGTTCAAACAATATCTGAGATGAAACCTACCTCATGCCAGAGTGATGCTTGCCCCTCCATCTTATTTGTAAAATATAAGGATATTGTTGGTCTGTGGGTAACTAAGTTTGTCAACTGCTCTTTTGGTGAGGGTAGCGTTCCTCTGTTTTTGAAGGAGGCGTGGGTCACCCCAGCTTCTGAAAAAAGGAGTCATTGGATACCTCTGTTTTGAACAATTATTGTCCAATGACGAATGTGCTTTTTTTGCTGAAAGTCATGGATAAGGTGGCACACATACAATTCCAAAACTTTCTGGAGGGAGATGAAATCCTATTGTCCTGCCAATCCGGTTTCCGGAAAGGAATTGATACGGAAACCGTCATGCTCCACTTGCAAACCAACCTACTGTCGAACATGGATCAAGGACAACTATCGGTCTTAATGCTGTTGGTCTTGTCCTCAGCATTCAACCTTGTTAATCATGATCTACTCAAGTGCAGATTACAGTCTTTAGCCGGGTGCTCTCCGAAAGCAGGACGCTGGATTTCTTTCTTCCTGGGACCCAGGAACTCTAGGGTGAATGTTGGTGAAGTCTGTTCGGATCCCTCACCCATCAACTATGGGGTGCCTCAGGGATCTTGTATCGCTCCAACTCTGTTTAATGTTTACCTGATTCCTTTTTTGCTTCTGTTGATTAGCCTGGGTGTCCAGGTGGCCAATTACGCAGATGACACACAGGTGGTTGTTAAGTTGTGTGGTTCATATTCTGATGATGCAGCCAAGCTGCTCTTGGGCACATTGATCCCGGTGGCAGAGAGCCTAGGTGTGGTTTTGGACTCTGAACTGTCCATGTCACATTTATGTGGCATCCATTCATTCCTACTGTGGGCTGATTACAAAGCTCTTATGTAACATTCACCCTTTTCTTTCTTCAGAGAACCTGGCTACACTGGCATCAGTCTTTATCAACATACATTTGGGCTACTGTAATAGTCTCATTAGTGGCTGCACAAACTCCCTCATAGCAGCCCTACAGGTCTCACAGAATGGTGCAGTGTGGGCAATCTCACGTCTCCCTATGCGAGCCCATGTTACGGTGGCCCGGCTGAGTTTACATTGGTTGCCTGTAAAACTTAGAATCAGGCGTACGTTTTTGATGCTCACACATAAATGTGTGACAAACATGGATCCTCGGATCCTTGGTATCTCTCAGCACACCTCCAACTTCAGGTGGTCTTCCCTGGCCCCAATACCGCATGAGACTTGTTAAACCCAGATTTAGGCTGGTAAAGGCTGGTGGCCATAGCTTTAGTGTGAAAGGACCGCACCTGTGGAACCTGCTGCCCCCAAACCTGAGAGCTGTTGAGCTAACGGTCAAGTTCAAATGAGAGCTAAAGACGCTCCTCTTTGATCTGCCCCCAGATTAGACGTTGTCGGTTTGAGTTGCTCCTTTTACTGGATCCGGTAGTGTTGACCCTGAGTCTGTTCCTGGTATTTCCCCTTTCACATTGCTACTAAATATTGTTGGTTTTTGGTTGTCCATCTTGTGGTCATTTGTGTGCACGCCCTGAGGCTGATGGGCATGTGGTGCGTGGATACAAGAACTTTTAATAAATAAAATAAATAAACACACTGGTCAAACAGTACAAACAGGCCTTCACCACAGCCAAAACATCCATGTATAACTCTAGAATAACCAATGCCAACTCAAACAAGTGCAAGGTATTCACCATCCTCAGAGAACTGGAATCACCCATCCCATAAGCCTCATCCAAGAACAAAGACCTTGTCTGGTGCACCAGTATACAAAATGCCATGTTGCAAAAAGTTAACATGCTACAAAGAAAATAGCCATCAAACAAGCCATCACGAAAATTACAACACATAACACGCCTAACAATCCAACCATCAATTGTGGTTCATCTGACACTCCTAAGTTTAGATTTAACAATATAACCATTGCAGTCACACTACATATCTTGAAAAACCTTAAGCCCTCAAGATGCAAAGGAGACACTTGTCCAGCCCCACTCATTAAAGACTGTGCAGAAGAACTGGCCCCTTTCATTACATCATTTATCAATATTTTATTCACAACAGGAATAGTCCCATCCCCAATGAAAGAAGCTTGGGTCCTACTATTTTTAAAAAAAGAACACCCTAGACCCGGCCATACTGAAGACTATAGACCCATCACCACAGTTCCGTTCCTTCTCAAAATTCTGGACAGAGCTGCCTAAATTCAGATTCAATGCCATCTAGAATCTAACCAAATCTTCGGTGTCTGACAATCAGGATTCCGACCTGACCATGGTACTGAGTCGGCATTACTAGATCTGAAAAACCAAATGGACAACATATAGACCATGGAAAACCAGCCGTGCTGCTCCTCTTAGACCTATCTGCAGACTTCAACCTGGTAAATCACAGCATTTTATGTCACCATCTCACCTCTGCAGCCGCCTTCTCTCACGAAGCAGCAGCTTGGCTCACCTCCTTCCTAGAAGGTCGAGTTATTAAGGTATTCTCTGACCAAGCTAGCGCAGCACCCGCCCCAATCACATGTGGAGTACCCCAAGGCTCTTGTGTCTCTCCCATGGTGTATAATATCTGTACTAAGCCTTTCTTCGACCTCTTAGATGCTCAGGGCATTATTTACACAAGTTACACGGATGATACACAAATCGTCCTCCGTCTATCAGGTAGTTACACTCAAGCCTCTGCCTTGCTAAATGCCACATACACCACCATCCAGGCATGGATGGCAACCCACAGCATTTGCTTCAATGATGAAAAGACAAAACTACTCCTAGTTGGTCCACACTCAATCCTAAACAAATTGGACGCAGATTACACTGTCTTCAACAAAGATGGTACAATGATTTCAGTATCACCGGCTGTGAAGACCCTAGGGGTTTACTTAGATGCTACCATATCTCCCTCTCCTGTCAAGTAAATGCCATAGCCTCATCTGCAGACTATGCCACCAAACTCATTGCTGCCAGACCATACCTATCCGAAGATAACTGCTTAACTATTGCACGAGCAGTGATAGGTGCAAAATTGAACTAGTGTAACATCCTTTTCGCCGGCACATTCTCACACAACATACACAAGCTTCAGATGATTCAAAATAATGCCCTACAAGTGGCATTAAACTTACCAAGACATCACCACATATCCGAGGCCAGAAAAGCAGTGCACTGGCGTTTGAAACAGCAAATAATCCTCTTTAAGACACTCATCATTATCCACAGGTGCACATCAAAAGTGGCCCCACCATACCTAGCTCAAAAAAAAATTCTCACCTCAGAAAAACCTCAGAAATGTGCCAGTTAAGGTAAGGTAAGCAATTATAACTCGCACCACCACAGTGCACTGCTAAGAATAACACACAGGACTTCAAAGATTACATCACAAATGTCATGGATGACATCAATGATGACATCACATTTGAAATTCATATTGATGAAAAGTCCCTACAAGGGATTGTGTTCATAATGTTGGTAACAAGATGTCAGGGGTGATCAGGAGACCGACCATGAACTATTTAATCTATTAAAGAATGTACTCATCTAAAGAAAGCATTGTTTTGGAGTGTTGTTGTTAAAACAAGAACATACATAAACAAAGGCAATAGCTGCAGCATGCACCCTAGAGGTACACTATTTTTTATCTTGTCATTTTGGATAGTAAAATAATTAATGCTACCTTATCAGAGTTTTGAGTAATGTTAAACATGTAATAAACAGCTAACAATTCAAGACTAACTACACATTTGTGCTAGTACACACAATACATATGAAGACCCACACTGCATACAAATCGGAGGCACATACAGGGAAACTAAAGTAAGGAAGAAAGAAACAGCATCACCAGAAAAAGTTAATAACACTAGAGTTCATCTTCATGTATACAAATGAAGTGTGTGTTGGTTGCCAGCTCATTGCCCCATATATGTGCACCATGAGCTGAGACCAAACCCTAAGGAAAGTGCTTCAAAAACATACAACAAGGTTAACGTCTATTCTGACTGTCAGTGAACAACACCACCTGGACTAGATATCTTAGTGAACAAAAACAAGTGACCCAGATATGTGATTTCATCAGTGATGTCATCAATGACATTTGTGATGTCCTGCACCTTAGTCTTAGCAGTGCACGGTGGTGGCGCAAGTTATGGTTGCTTAGCTTACCATAACTGGAGAATTTCAGAGGTTATCAGTTTTACTTGTAACCATAAAGTCCCTTTAACAACATTTTTTCATTGAATTTCATAGGTTTTTATTAGTGCAACTTAACCATAACCTTCCTTTAACGAAGTGTTTTCAGTGAATCTACATATAGCATAATGGACTACTTTGCAATTCCAGTGGAGTATTGAATATGTATAATTGACATTAAGTAGGTCCACCCTGAAAGTGACCCATATCCTTTTTTCTAAGTTGCTCTCTTGGAGGGTAGTTAAAAATGAGGCTGTTGGGGAGTACATGTAACGCCCCCAACGTGCACAGAAGTACAAACTCGGAAAGTCCTTTTGAAGCAAAGTTGGGCCCTAAAGAAAGCAACCCCATTCATGTAGAACTCCCTTTATATGTTCAAAGCAAATCAGCAACAGTGTGGTAGTAAGCAATGTCCCTGACGAAAAGTAAGCTATAAGGTGCAGACCTAATTAATATACATTAGGATACACACCTATTCTTAACGAGTATAGCAATATGTAACACTAATCAGGAAATTACTAAGGGTACAAATAATGGTAGTAAATGAAGGCAGGATTTTACACTTCTCGAATAGACAATACTTAGGTAGGCCAAAATCAGCCATCCCCACAACCAAGGAATCATCATGAAACAGCAGAACATATTAGCCAGACCCTTACAAAGAAGCACACAAACACATTAAGATGTAACTTTCAACAGCAAGAAAGCATGCCGCAGAGTTATTGGTTTAGACAAGAAGAGAAACAAATTCACAAGCTCTGAATTTCAATAGTGAGTTCATGCAAAGGCAACAAAGAAGTAACAGACCCTGGAGCTAAGAAACATACACTGCACACAGATTGGTTGAGACACATCAGCTTAACCGAGTTCCCATGCTGGTGTTCAAAAGATACATACAAATTGTGTTCCTAACCAGTAAATAACCAGTAAATTGAAACGTACAACAATGAAGGTCAAACTTTGGTAGGGATGACAAAGTGAGCAGTGAAAAACATGTGTATTAAGGAGGTATGATCAAGGAATAATACTGCCCTTTCTAGGAAAAACCATAAAGAAGGAGATCAAATCACCCAAACCGGAGCCATGTAAGACACTATTGCAAATACAGTACAATCGGTTAGGCACTGATGGCCTCTTAAGGAGGTTTATGGACAACACTAACAACACAAATACAGTTCAGGTTAGCAACATATTCACATAATTTTGATTTATACACACGTATGTCGTTTCAAAGAAATGAAGTCCGCAGATACTTTAGCCATCAATTCATAAGGTTAAAGCCAGGGCCAATCAGGTCATGCACGAGCCGTGAGAAAGGAAATGTGAACAGGAAGAGAGCAATGTTACCAACAAGAAGTTGCAATGTTAACTGTTAGTTGAACAGTTCATAATAGTAGGAATGGTAAATTTGTGCCAGCCAATGAGGTTTATGAGAAAAGATGTAAAGTTATCATTTTTGTTGCCACACCGTCAGATCTCACGTAGGGATTGGATGAAATATATTAAGTCACTCACCCCACAGATACACTCATGGAATAGCCAATCAACAATTAAGTTCATTGGATATACATTAAAAAGGTTAACATCCCATTTATTTATTTAATTTATTTTTAAAGTGCTAAAACTGGGCCCACCGGCATAGAAGTGCTGAGACATGGACAAAGTCACGAGAAACAAAATGGAATTGGACCGCTATGCCGTAAATTTAGCAGGATAGCAAAGACAATGATTCAAAAAGAATGGTCTTCAACCTATGCTTAAAGGTTTCTAGGCATGGGCAGGATCTCAGGTCGGGGGGCTAAGTATGGGGGCTAAGCATTCCAAGGGCGTGGGGCTGCCACAGAGAAACACCCTACCGACACAAGGGACAATTTGGCCTTAGGAATTTGTAGGAGGCAAGAGTTGTTCGATCTCAGTGTTTGCCTGGTGGCGTGCCAGGACATTTGATTCAAGAGATAGGCTGGCTTTTCCCATAAAGGCAGGCATGAGTGTTACACAAGGTCCGAATTGAAATCGATTTTCCGATTGTAAGCCAGTGTGGAAATGTCCTTACCACTGAGACATGATCAATTTTCTGAAGTCCCATGGCTACCCGAACTGCATTGTTTTGAACAACCTGAAAATGGTTGAGTTCTCTTCTGCCCACGCCCTGCAGAAGACTGTAGCAGTAATCAAGGAAGGCTCCAATGATGGCATGGGCCAGAGTGGCACAACTGGATGAATCAAGGAACTGTCTGAGTTGAGCCAAGAGCTTGATATACTAGCATGCACATGATATAAGGCTTCTGATGTGCGCTTTCATACTGAGCTCTTGGTCAATTACTACTCCAAGGGTCTTAACTTTAGGCAGAGTCTCCAGCATACTAACTGCGACTTGGAAAGATCGATAGGCAGCATCCAATTTATGTAATTTTGGTGCAGTGCCGATAATTATAATCTAGGTTTTGGCATGTTGTGGAGCCTTAGCTAATCATTGTGTACTGCGTCTTTCCTATGTAGACGATTGTTTGCTTATTGCTTGAAACCCCTACAAACACTCATCACTAAGAAGACTGAGTTAATGATCTCTGATAGCCTCACTGCCAGCATCTTTAAATCAAAGGCAATACAATTGGGACCAGGACCCTCCTGTTTGTTCCCAGTGTCCTGTAATAGCTCCAAACTACTGAAGGTCCAGGGATTTAATTACTTAGGTGTCTGCTTTTCCGGGTCTCTGATTTGTACCAATAATGTGAGGAATCAATGCATCCAGGATGACACAGCAGAGAATGTTACCCAATGGAGGCAATGCATGCAGTGCCCCACTCATAATCTGTGGAGGTAGCTCCATAAGGGGCAGGCCATTGGGCTTTGGAAGTTCACAAGAACTTATCTGATATGGAATAACTTTCTGAGAAGGGTTTTGGTTGTGCCAGGCGAACACACCCTTACATGCTATACTCTGTGTTCTATGGGCCTCATTAGAACCCAGGCGGTAAGGGGTTTACGGCGGCGTAAACAGCGCCGACCCTTACCGCCTGATTCCGAGGTCCCTTAGCGCCATGGAGGTTTTAACACCTGCTTTTAGCAGGTGTTAAAATCCATGGCGCTAAGGGACCTTGTTGTTAATTACGCCACCGTAATTTACGGTGGCGTAATTAACGCCTTCCCCACTCCCATTATGCCCTATAGGGCAAAAATGGGAATGGGGAAGGGTAAATGGGCTAATGGGGACTTACCGCCCCACTCACCTCGGAATGGGGCGGTAAATCCGCCAACCACCATGGCGTAAACGTAGTTTACACCATGGTGGTAAAGGTACGACCCAGGCGGTAACTTACCGCCTGGGTCGTAATGAGGCCCTATGTGTCTAATGTATTGTAAATTGCATTTTACAAGTTAAACTGCATTTTTACTATGGGTTCTAATTTGATCTAATCCTAACGCTTCATTTACCCAATACAAATTTCAGTAACTTATGACCGGTGAAGTTGGTCACAGCATTACATGGCATAACTAGGTCAAAAGCAAATTGGAAAAACTGGGCATTTCCAATTGTTACTACGCGTCTACTGATCTTGAGATGAACCCTAAAATGTTTTTGAAGTCTCATTTTGAATATTACGGTTCAACCTGAAAGTGAATGTAATGAATTGATGAGATCGTCAATTCAATCATAACGTCCATTGAAATCTTAGGAAGCTTGTGAGGCATATTTCAAGTGGGGAAACAACCTGCTTTCGCGTTCAATTGCGACAAGGTTTTTCTTAAACGTGAATCCCTTGCATGTTTTAATAGGGACATGGGGATAAACAACCTCAGGTTTGTGGTTGACTTGTTTGATCCACCAGTACCAGAATGCAATGTTGAACTGTATGTTCATTTGTCCTGTCGATCAAACTCTTAGATAGCAGGAGCATATAACACCATTGAAAGGTAATTTATACAGTAGAGAAATACATAAAAGTTTCTAACTCTCTTTGGCAAACTCTTACAGGCCGATTCATGGAATAATTAGCGCGGCGCAAGTGGCCAAAAATGTGCGATTCGCAGTGGAATAGCGAAAATCGCAGTGCAAGTGCGAAAATCGCACGAAAAGCAGCGCACATCGATTCATGGAAGGCCGTGCGCGAGAAAACCATCGGATGTGCGCTAAAAAAGTGAGCGGCGCACGTTGGCCTCACGTTGGCGCACAGGCCATCTAACGGCGTGCGCCAGGTCACAGCAAAAATCGCACAGGCCACAGCGAAAATCGTACATAGCGCGGCGCACACAACAAAAGTAGGCGGAACACGGGGCGTGACACTCAGAATGGGGAACAACTTGCCAAAATGTGGGCGTCACGGGGGAAGTACAGGGTGAAAGTGCGTGGAACGCCCACACGCCTGCCTACAACACATATTCATGGAATCGAATAGGGCAAAAAAGCCCACAAATGACATGCAAAGGGGTACCCACAAACACGGACACCCGCTGACTGAAAAATAACGTGTGCGTGTATTCCGGGGTGCGCGGGAACTTTCACATGCGATTTGGCTGGGTACGTGGATCTCAGGGGTGCACGGGAAGTCTCACACGCGATTTGGCAGGGTACGTGGATTTCAGGGGTGCGCGGGAAGTTCCAGACGCGATTTGGCCGGGTACGTGCGCGGGAATTTCCACACGCAACTTGGCTGGATACATGGATCTCAGGGGTGCGCGGGAAGTCTCACACGCGATTTGGCAGGGTACGTGGATTTCAGGGGTGCGCGGGAAGTTCCACACGCGATTTGGCCGGGTATGTGCGTGGGAATTTCCACACGCGACTTGGCTGGGTACGTGGATCTCAGGGGTGCGCGGGAAGTCTCACACGCGATTTGGCAGGGTACGTGGATTTCAGGGGTGCACGGGAAGTTCCACACGCGATTTGGCCGGGTACGTGCGCGGGAATTTCCACACACGACTTGGCTGGGTACGTGGATCTCAGGGGTGCGCGGGAAGTCCCACACGCGATTTGGCAGGGTACGTGGACTTCAGGGGTGCGCGGGAAGTTCCACACGCGATTTGGCCGGGTAGGTGCGCAGGAATTTCCACACGCGATTTGGCTGGGTACATGTATTTCAGGGGTACACGGGAAATTCTACACGCGATTTGGCTGTGTGCTCCCAGGTATTCCCTGTACACCCTCCACGGCCCCTGCAGGCAGCCGACACCACAGGGGACTACCCTGCACACCTGCTCATGTCACCCAGCACCCCCACCCCCCAGCATCCAGGGGCACCCTCCACCAGGCCCCCACTCATGGCCCTTATCACCCCCACCCCCAGCAGTGCAGGGGCAGCACCACCAGGCCCCCACTCATGTCCCCCTGCACCCCCACCCCCCAGCATCCAGGGCACCCTCCACCAGGCCCCCACTCATGTCCCCCTGCACCCCCACCCCCCAGCATCCAGGGGCACCCTCCACCAGGCCCCCGCTTATGGCCCCTATCACCCCCACCCCCCAGCAGTGCAGGGGCAGCACCACCAGGCCCCCACTCATGTCTCCCACCACCCCCACCCCCCAGCAGTGCAGGGGCAGCCTCCACCAGGCCCCCACTCATGTCTCCCACCACCCCCACCCCCAGCAGTGCAGGGGCAGCCTCCACCAGGCCCCCACTCATGTCTCCCACCACCCCCACCCCCCAGCAGTGCAGGGGCAGCCTCCACCAGGCCGCCACTCATGTCTCCCACCACCCCCACCCCCCAGAAGTGAAGGGCCAGCACCACCAGGCCCCCACTCATGTCTCCCACCACCCCCACCTACCCAGCAGTGCAGGGGCAGCCTCCACCAGGCCCCCACTTATGTCTCCCACCCCCCCCACCCCCCAGCATCCAGGGGCACCCCCCACCAGGCCCCCACTCATGGCCCCTATCACCCCCACCCCCCAGCAGTGCAAGGGCAGCACCACCAGGCCCCCACTCATGTCCAACTCATGTCTCCCACCACCCCCACCCCCCAGCGATTTGGCAGGGTACGTGGACTTCAGGGGTGCGCGGGAAGTTCCACACGCGATTTGGCCGGGTACGTGCACGGGAATTTCCACACGCGATTTGGCTGGGTACGTGTATTTCAGGGGTACGCGGGAAATTCTACACGCGATTTGGCTGTGTGCTCCCAGGTATTCCCTGTACACCCTCCACGGCCCCTGCAGGCAGCCGACACCACAGGGGACTACCCTGCACACCTGCTCATGTCACCCAGCACCCCCACCCCCAGCATCCAGGGGCACCCTCCACCAGGCCCCCACTCATGGCCCTTATCACCCCCACCCCCAGCAGTGCAGGGGCAGCACCACCAGGCCCCCACTCATGTCCCCCTGCACTCCCACCCCCCAGCATCCAGGGGCACCCTCCACCAGGCCCCCACTCATGTCCCCCTGCACCCCCACCCCCCAGCATCCAGGGGCACCCTCTACCAGGCCCCCACTTATGGCCCCTATCACCTCCACCCCCCAGCAGTGCAGGGGCAGCACCACCAGGCCCCCACTCATGTCTCCCACCACCCCCACCCCCCAGCAGTGCAGGGGCAGCCTCCACCAGGCCCCCACTCATGTCTCCCCCCACCCCCACCCCCCAGCCACCATGGGCACCCTCCACCAGGCCCCCACTCATGTCTCCCACCACCCCCACCCCCCAGCAGTGCAGGGGCAGCCTCCACCAGGCCCCCACTCATGTCTCCCACCACCCCCACCCCCAGCAGTGAGGGGGCAGCACCACCAGGCCCCCACTCATGTCTCTCACCACCCCCACCCCCCAGCAGTGCAGGGGCAGCCTCCACCAGGCCCCCACTCATGTCCAACTCATGTCTCCCACCACCCCCACCCCCCAGCAGTGTGGGACACCCTCCACCAGGCCCCCACCCATGTCTCCCACCACCCCCCCAATCAGCCACCATGGGCATACCCCACCAGGCCCCCACTCATGTCTCCCACCACCCCCACCACCCCAGCAGTGTGGGGCACCCTCCACCAGGCCCCCACCCATGTCTCCCACCAACCCCACCCCCCAGCCACCATAGGCAGCCCCCACCAGGCCCCTACCCATGTCTCCCACCCACCCCCACCCCCCAGCCACCATGGGCAGCCCCCACCAGGCCCCCACTCATGTCTCCCACCCACCCCCACCCCCCAGCCACCATGGGCAGCCCCACCAGGCCCCCACTCATGTCTCCCTCCCACCCCCACCCCCCAGCCACCATGGGCACCCTCCACCAGGCCCACACTCATGTCCCCCTGCACCCCCACCCCCCAGCATCCAGGGGCACCCTCCACTAGGCCCCCACTCATGTCCCCCTGCACCCCCACCCCCCAGAATCCAGGGGCAGCCTCCACCAGGCCCCCACTCATGTCCAACTCATGTCTCCCACCACCCCCACCCCCCAGCAGTGTGGGGAACCCTCCACCAGGCCCCCACCCATATCTCCCACCACCCCCCCCAGCCACCATGGGCATCCCCCACCAGGCCCCCACTCATGTCTCCCACCCACCCCCACCCCCAGCCACCATGGGCAGCCCCCACCAGGCCCCCACCCATGTCTCCCACCCACCCCCACCCCCCAGCCACCATGGGCAGCCCCCACCAGGCCCCCACTCATGTCTCCCACCCACCCCCACCCCCCAGCCACCATGGGCAGCCCCACCAGGCCCCCACTCATGTCTCCCTCCCACCCCCACCCCCCAGCCACCATGGGCACCCTCCACCAGGCCCACACTCATGTCCCCCTATCACCCCCACCCCCCAGCAGTGCAGGGGCAGCACCACCAGGCCCCCACTCATGTCTCCCACCACCCCCACCCCCCAGCAGTGCAGGGGCAGCCTCCACCAGGCCCCCACTCATGTCCAACTCATGTCTCCCACCACCCCCACCCCCCAGCAGTGTGGGGAACCCTCCACCAGGCCCCCACCCATATCGACCACCACCCCCCCCAGCCACCATGGGCATCCCCCACCAGGCCCCCACTCATGTCTCCCCCCAGCAGTGTGGGGCACCCTCCACCAGGCCCCCACCCATGTCTCCCACCACCCCCACCCCCCGGCCACCATGGGCAGCCCCCACCAGGTCCCCACCCATATCTCCCACCCACCCCCCAGCCACCTTGGCTGCCCCCACCAGGCCCCCACTCATGTCTCCCACCCACCCCCACCCCCCAGCCACCATGGGCAGCCCCCACCAGGCCCCCACTCATGTCTCCCACCCACCCCCACCCCCCAGCCACCATGGGCACCCTCCACCAGGCCCCCACTCATGTCCCCCTGCACCCCCACCCCACAGCATCCAGGGGCACCCTCCACCAGGCCCCCACTCATGTCCCCCTGCAACCCCACCCCCCAGCATCCAGGGGCACCCTCCACAAGGCCCCCACTCATGGCCCCTATCACCCCCACCCCCCAGCAGTACAGGGGCAGCACCACCAGGCCCCCACTCATGTCCAACTCATGTCTCCCACCACCCCCACCCCCCAGCATCCAGGGGCACCCTCCACCAGGCCCCCACTCATGTGCCCCTGCACCCCCACCCCCCAACATCCAGGGGCACCCTCCACCAGGCCCCCATTCATGTCCCCCTGCACCCCCACCCCCCAGCCACCATGGGCACCCTCCACCAGGCCCCCACTCATGTCCCCTTGCACCCCCAACCCCCAGCATCCAGGGGCACCCTCCACCAGACCCCACTCATGTGCCCCTGCACCCCCACCCCCCAGCAGTGCAGGGGCAGCACCACCAGGCCCCCACTCATGTCCAACTCATGTCCCCCTGCACCCCCACCCCCCATCATCCAGGGGCACACTCCACCAGGCCCCCACTCATGTCCCCCTGCACCCCCACCCCCCAGCATCCAGGGGCAGCCTCCACCAGGCCCCCACTTATGGCCCCTATCACCCCCACCCTCCAGCAGTGCAGGGGCAGCACCACCAGGCCCCCACTCATGTCCCCCTGCACCCCCAACCCCCAGCATCCAGGGGCACCCTCCACCAGGCCCCCACTCATGTCCCCCTGCACCCCCACCCCCCTGCCACTATAGGCACCCTCCACCAGGCCCCCACTCATGTCCCCCTGCACCCCCAACCCCCAGCATCCAGGGGCACACTCCACCAGGCCCCCACTCATGGCCCCTATTACCCCCACCCCCCAGCAGTGCATGGGCAGCACCACCAGGCCCCCACTCATGTCCAACTCATGTCCCCCTGCACCCCCACCCCCCAGCATCCAGGGGCACCCTCCACCAGGCCCCCACTTATGGCCCCTATCACCCCCACCCCCCGACAGTGCAGGGGCAGCACCACCAGGCCCCCACTCATGTCTCCCACCACCCCCACCCCCCAGCAGTGCAGGGGCAGCCTCCACCAGGCCCCCACTCATGTCTCCCACCACCCCCACCCCCCAGCAGTGCAGGGGCAGCATCACCAGGCCCCCACTCATGTCTCCCACCACCCCCACCCCCCAGCAGTGCAGGGGCAGCCTCCACCAGGCCCCCACACATGTCTCCCACCATCCCACCCCCCAGCATCCAGGGGCACCCTCCACCAGGCACCCACTCATGGCCCCTATCACCCCACCCCCCAGCAGTGCAGGGGCAGCAACACCAGGCCCCCACTCATGTCTCCCACCACCCCCACCCCCCAGCAGTGCAGGGGCAGCACCACCAGGCCCCCAATCATGTCTCCCACCACCCCCCAGCAGTGCAGGGGCACCCTCCACCAGGCCCCCACTCATGTCCCCTGCACCCCCACCCCCCAGCATCCAGGGGCACCCTCCACCAGGCCCCCACTCATGTCCCCCTGCACCCCCACCCCACAGCATCCAGGGGCACCCTTCTGCAGGCCCCCACTTATGGCCCCTATCACCCCCACCCCCCAGCAGTGCAGGGGCCGCACCACCAGGCCCCCACTCATGTCTCCCACCACCCCCACCCCCCAGCAGTGCAGGGGCAGCCTCCACCAGGCCCCCACTCATGTCTCCCACCACCCCCACCCCCAGTAGTGCAGGGGCAGCACCACCAGGCCCCCACTCATGTCTCCCACCACCCCTACCCCCCAGCAGTGCAGGGGCAGCCTCCACCAGGCCCCCACTCATGTCTCCCACCACCCCCACCCCCCAGCATCCAGGGGCACCCTCCACCAGACCCCCACTCATGGCCCCTATCACCCCCACCCCCCAGCAGTGCAGGGGCAGCTCAACCAGGCCCCCACTCATGCCCAACTCATGTCTCCCACCACCCCCACCCCCCAGCATCCAGGGGCACCCTCCACCAGGCCCCCACTCATGTCCCCCTGCACCCCCACCCACCAGCATCCAGGGGATCCCTCCACCAGGCCCCCACTCATGTCCCCCTGCACCCCCACCCCCCAGCATCCAGAGGCACCCTCCACCAGGCCCCCACTTATGGCCCCTATCACCCCCACCCCCCAGCAGTGCAGGGGCAGCACCACCAGGCCCCCACTCATGTCTCCCACCACCCCCACCCCCCAGCAGTGCAGGGGCAGCCTCCACCAGGCCCCCACTCATGTCTCCCACCACCCCCACCCCCCAGCAGTGCAGGGGCAGCCTCCACCAGGCCCCCACTCATGTCTCCCACCACCCCCACCCCCCAGCATCCAGGGGCACCCTCCACAAGGCCCCCACTCATGGCCCCTATCACCCCCACCCCCCAGCAGTGCAGGGGCAGCACCACCAGCCCCCCACTCATGTCTCCCACCACCCCCACCCCCCAGCAGTGCAGGGGCAGCACCACCAGGCGCCCACTCATGTCTCCCACCACCCCTACCCCCCAGCAGTGCAGGGGCAGCCTCCACCAGGCCCCCACTCATGTCTCCCACCACCCCACCCCCCAGCATCCAGGGCACCCTCCACCAGGCCCCCACTCATGGCCCCTATCACGCCCACCCCCCAGCAGTGCAGGGGCAGCTTCACCAGGCCCCCACTCATGTCCAACTCATGTCTCCCACCACCCCCACCCCCCAGCATCCAGGGGCACCCTCCACCAGGCCCCCACTCATGTCCCCCTGCACCCCCACCCCCCAGCATCCAGGGGCACCCTCCACCAGGCCCCCACTCATGTCCCCCTGTACCCCCACCCCCCAGCATTCAGGGGCACCCTCCAGCAGGCCCCCACTCATGTCCCCCTGCACCCCCACCCCCCAGCATCCAGGGGCACCCTCCACCAGGCCCCCACTCATGGCCCCTATCACCCCCACCCCCCAGAAGTGCAGGGGCAGCACCGCCAGGCCCCCACTCATGTCTCCCACCACCCCCACCCCCCAGCAGTGCAGGGGCAGCCTCCACCAGGCCCCCACTCATGTCTCCCACCACCCCCACCCCCCAGCAGTGCAGGGGCAGCACCACCAGGCCCCCACTCATGGCCCCTATCACCCCCACCCCCTTGCAGTGCAGGGGCAGCACCACCAGGCCCCCACTCATGTCTCCCACCACCCCCACCCCCCAGCAGTGCAGGGGCAGCCTCCACCAGGCCCCCACTCATGTCTCCCACCACCCCCACCCCCCAGCATCCAGGGGCACCCTCCACCAGGCCCCCACTCATGACCCCTATCACCCCCACCCCCCAGCAGTGCAGGGGCAGCTCCACCAGGCCCCCACTCATGTCCAACTCATGTCTGCCACCACCCCCACCCCCCAGCATCCAGGGGCACCCTCCACCAGGCCCCCACTCATGTCCCCCTGCACCCCCACCCCCCAGCATCCAGGGGCACCCTCCACCAGGCCCCCACTCATGTCCCCCTGCACCCCCACCCCCCCAGCATCCAGGGGCACCCTCCACCAGGCCCCCACTCATGTCCCCCTGCACCCCCACCCCCCAGCATCCAGGGGCACCCTCCACCATGCCCCCACTCATGTCCCCCTGCACCCCCACCCCCCAGCATCCAGGGGCACCCTCCACCAGGCCCCCACCCATGTCTCCCACCACCCCCACCCCCCAGCCACCATGGGCAGCCCCCACAAGGCTCCCACCCATGTCTACCACCCCCCCACCCCCAGCCACCATGGGCAGCCTCCACCAGGCCCCCACTCATGTCTACCACCACCCCCACCCCCCAGCAGTGCAGGGGAACCCTCCACCAGGCCCCCACTCATGGCCCCTATCACCCCCACCTCCAGCAGTGCAGGGGCACCCTCCACCAGGCCCCCACTCATGTCCAACTCATGTCTCCCACCACCCCCACCCCCGAGCAGTGCAGGGGCAGCCTCCACCAGGCCCCCACTCATGTCTCCCACCACCCCCACCCCCCAGCAGTGCAGGGGCAGCACCACCAGGCCCCCACTCATGTCTCCCACCACCCCCACCCCCCAGCAGTGCAGGGGCAGCCTCCACCAGGCCCCCACTCATGTCCCCCTGCACCCAGGTCCTCACAATCCCCAATCATGTGCGTTATGGTCAGCCTCCACAGCCAAAAGGCCCTACCAAGTAACCCATTCACCCACATGGAAATGGAAATTACATGTTACACCCCCAATGTTCATAAATCAAATGAACCCATGTCCGTCACACACAATGGTTGCAATTGAATGGGAAAACACCCAACATGACATGCATGAAACCAATGAGATGATACCACACAGTGAAGTATGAAAACAAAATTGTATTAAAAAAAATTGAATGCAAATGAAATGAAACAAACTACAATGGCAATGAAAAAAAGATAAGCTGCATGTCCGTCCAAAAAAATCAAAACTACAAATCCAAATCCAAAAAAATGTTGTCCAAAGTCACAATAAAAATTAAATCAATCCGAGAGAGAAAAATAAATGCAAAGACCATTGCTCCATGGAGAATAAATAAAAAAAAAATAATAAAACAATCCAATGAAGAACTATGTACAAAACATCCAAGGGTCCATGAGCCCAACTGAACAAAGGAAACCTACAAAAAACCCTAACTAAAATGCAACTATATACAAAAATTGGAGCAGTGTCCGTCGACTCCAAATCATAAGAAGAAACAAAGGAAACCTAAAACTAAAGAACTATATACAAAGGCGGCGGGCAAGTCCAGCGGCTCACTCCGTGGTGTTCCGGGCCAGGGCATCATCAAACTTCTCGTCTATGTCCCGGAGGCGGTCCTGTGACATGGCCCCGAGGGTCCGCAGGGACGACGCCATCTGCTCCTCCAACCCCCTGCCGATTGCCTCGAGGCACTCGGCCCGCCTCAGGGCCCCCCGCATGGAGTTCTCCGCCCTGACCATCGTGAGCCACGCCTCTTCCGCCCGCCGACGCTCCGCACCTATCTGCTGGCCCAACCGCAGCCACACGGAAGACACTTCCTGTCCTGGGTCCTCCTGCCCTCCGGCCGATGCCTGCCCCTCCGATGTTGATGGCCCCGAGCCATGATGCCTCCCACGTTGACTCTGCTGCTGCCTCCGACGCAACTGCCTCTGCCAGCACGACGGCATCCAGGCTGATGGAATCCACCGACGCCGTTGTGCACGTGCCCTGCCTGATGATGCCGGCACATCCTCCATCTGCTGGGGTACAGTTGCTGTGGTGTCCACCCCTGCTGGACCTCCGACTCCCGACTGTGGCAGGGATGGGATCCCCACCGAGCTGGCTGCATTGGTCAGGGCAGGTCCACAGGGGGCCTTGGTGGCATATGGGCCGGAAGACGGCATAGAGAACGACCGGCGTATAGCCTCCACAGAGGAGGAGAGGGCCGCCAGATTGGCCGACACATGCAGGAAACCCCCGAACATGGAAGATCCCAAATGGGCCACGTCGGCACGGTGCTCTTCGTGATGACGTGCGTGCTCCTCCCGGGAAGCACGCACGTCATCACGAATTGCACCTGCACGTATCGCGACCCCAATCAGGACCTTCTCCATATGGCCACGGGTCCCCTCGTCCGCAGGTGGAGGGGAGTCAGGTGACATGGACATCCCGTCTACCTGCGGACGGGCCTGGGACGGGGCATCCCTGCTGGTGCATGGTGGTGCACTCACAGGGTCAGGGATAGCGACATGCACAGGCCCCTCCATGGTGACCTGTGCTGCCTCCTGCCCCTACCCCTGGACTGCACCACTTGCACCAGCAGGGGTGCCCCTACCAGGCCCCATGTGTGCCTCAGTGGCGGCCTCCTCCTCCTCTGTGGAAACCACCAACCTGGATGGCTCCTCACCGTCTTCCGCCGTAGCAGGCCTCTGTGGGGGCTCACCCACCCCATCTGCTGCAGCCGTGGGGGCATCCCCGCCGCCTTGCTCCACAGCGCCGTCTCCACCCTCTTCTTCACTAGCCGCTGCGTAGAGGGAGACATAGAACACAAGCATCAGGGTACTGTTCAATGGTCCCCTAGACAGGAAGCAATAGCAGATGAGTACCACTGTCAAAGTACACTTCCATCATGTCCCTCCACAACACATGGGTCAGTCCAGGCAAAACACACACAGTAACAGGCATGGTGCATGCCATGGACATTTCCATACATGTCCAATGGACTCTTGAAACATACAATGATATGGAACTCACATGCATCATGGGTCATGCCTATCACATGCACACACTTCACCTCAGTCACATCCATCTGGCCTCATACACCCCAAACACAGTGGATACAAGGATAACTAGGCTGCATCAGTGAATCTGTGCATTGTCACACACATGTGTCATGCATCCATGGCATTCACAAGTCACAGACACGCAGGTCAGGCACACAGACATGGCTATCATGTATGTACCTGGCATCAGCACCCATCCCTCACCCCCACCCATGTCCAGGAACAGAGACTGGCATGCTCTCATGTGTAAAATCTGCATAGGGCTCCCCATGTCGCATTTAAACACATGCAACAACCATAGGGCTCCCCATGTCGCATTTAAACACATGCAACAACCATGTGGTTCACACATCACTGGTCGCACATGCATTACCATGATGTCCCTGCACACATACATGCGTACATGGCCTATGTCACACATACAGGCAAGTATCAGACAACCAGCACACCGCAACATGCCCTGTCTCACACAGCAATGCTTGGCCACTTACCGCTCAACTCCAGACGGATCTCTCTCTCAAGGATCTGGGCATGGAGTGCTGGGCGTACGCGTTCCAGGACCCTCATCTGGATGGAACTCATGCGGCCCCGGCCCCCCTCCACGAGGCGCCGGGCCTTCACGAGGGTCCTGGACCTCAAGTCCTCCCAGCGCTTCTTGATCTTCTGGACGTCGCGGGTTGCCACCCCCTCCGCATTGATGGCAACCACACAGTCGGCCCAGATCCTCTCCCGTCCTTCCTTGCTGGCGCGGGACGATCGGACGATCCAAAGAGGGCATCATACTGCCCCAGGACATGCTCCACCAGGACACCAACTTCGGTGGCAGTGAAGCTGGTGCCCCTCTGCCCCTCTGGCCTGGGGTTGCCACTGGTGCCAGATGTGGAAGTGCCCGACATGGCAACCCCAGAGGCAGGAGTGGGTGGGCAACTGGGTGTTAGGGAGAATTCTCTGTTTAGGCTGAATTTCCTAACCTAGTGAGTTCCCCAGCAGCTTTGCTGGATTTCTGGAGTTTGTTTTTTTCCATCCTGCCAAGAGTGAGACTCTTTTCTCCCACTCTTGGACATGTATGTGTGTAATTCCTTTTGAAATGTCAATGTGTTCGATGGGCTATGGGGTCTTTTACTCCATAGGGTCTCATATGTTTTTCTATGTGTGTTACACCGCACCCTACGTGCCGTAACACGGGGGCGGCCTAGCGGGTCCCCCACCATAGACTCCATACCCGGGGACTGACTACTGTCTCCCCGGGCATGTAAAGTCACCATTGGCTTTACTAGACCTAAATTTACTAACAGAACTAGTACAAACCATCTTATTGTGGACGTACAAGTAGGGGCAATTCGATTACTCCTGGATCTGTTACTCGAGGGGGCACTGTCCCGTCCCCCCTCGTCGAGTTTTGGCTGGTGGCAGTGGAAACTACTTGTTATGTTTGTCCCCGAACATAACCCTATGGGATTCGTCCCACTGTTGGAGATTGATACTTTTTCTCATTATTCTCTGACGTACCACCGATCTACTTATCTTAAATAAGTTTATCGAGTGGTATTTTCTGCCAGAACTCGGTTTGTAAAATGGCGTCTGTGTTCGTCTCTGTGACTCCTAAACCAAAGGTCAAGCCCTTTGTTCGACTTTTGGCGGGCTCTGTACAGAGACCCTCCAAAGTGGTGCCATTCTGTCTGGGTTACCACAGGGGTGCGGGAGGGGGTTTAGGCACCCTGGACCGAGTTGCCTTGCCAACTCCGGTCGCACTCTGGAGTGATTGGCCCAGGTGGTGAGCCTTCCCGCTCACCACTTAGCATGTGTTAATTGACAGCTAGGCTGAATGAATGGGGGTATTCTGCATAAAAGCAGGGCTTTTGGGACTGGATCTTCAGAAGTCGCCACAGGACCTAAGAATCCGACGAGGGTAACGCTGAGCCGACCTGCATGACGACACCTCCGGTGGAGCCCTGCGGAACCGACTCACCACTTCCCGACGACAGAGGAGATCTCCCTGCAGGAGAGTCTCTTCCCCTGACTGGTGGGAACAACCAGTCCCCTTTGCTTTTTATTCGCCTCAGGGCGCGGTGGTCGAATTGCCCGTGCAGAAGTACCTCGGCAACTGGATAGCCACTACCCCTGAACCGTGACCAAAAGGTGGTGCCTTGTGACAGAGCACTCCGCGGCTGGTCTCTTCCCTGGTGGTGCACCGGACTTCATTTTCTTCGACGACGAGATCATCTCTACTCTTGGCAAAGAACCAACGTGCATCCACCACCAGGAACAACTGCCCCCGCCGGAGCTGCCCTCCACAACAAGGTACCGTGTCCGCCTGGCTTCCCTTTCGATCGATTCGAGTGAGGTGTCTTAATCCTCTCCTTTCCGTTGGGTCGCCTCCAAGCTTTTCTCATTCGTTGTTCTGAACTGGTTCAATCTACCAATAACAATTTGCAATACAGACTTGAATGCATCTCCACTAGAGACTTTTTGGGATATCGCGCCTTGCCTCTCTCCGATTGGGCCTGGTCTCTGAACTTTACGATCTATTGTGATTCTTGCCTTCCTGTCTTGCATTTTAGCCCGATAGGATCGAACTGTGTTGATTTCGTAACCTGCCTATCTTTTTTTTTCTCTCCCGTCCTAACTAATATTCGAGTGTCATCTGGGTTGAGGTATACACCTCTGTCTGAAAATCAGTGGTACCAGTAGAACCTAGAGTTGTCGATATTGCTAGGGGGATTGATCGTCTACTCCGTAGAGTAATTGTGTTTGATTTGTTTGCCGTGATTTGCCTTAGTGTTTTTCATAGACATTTTGTTATAAATAAATACCTTAATATCTTTACACTAAGCCTTGTTGCGTGTTTGCTTGTCTTGCTGTGAAGAATTGCCCTATTTTGTATACTCCACATACTGCTCACCTTTTCTTGAGAGAAGTCTGACTGCTCAGCCACAGCTACCACGTGAATCTATGTGGTGCAGACTGCTACCAAGTGGGTTCACCGCCAACGCCTGTAGTCCTAAATCTTTTGCAGTGGTCCCAGAGGGAACTGCACAGGTTTCCACCTAACACGCACTGCTGGGGGGTGGGGGTGGTGTGAGACATGAGTGGGGGCCATGTGGTTCTGCCCCTGCACTGCTGGGGGGTGGGGGTGGTGGGAGACATGAGTGGGGGCCTGGTGGTGCTGCCCCTTCAGTGCTGGGGGGTGGAGGTGATAGGGGCTGTGAGTGGGGGCCTGGTGGAGGGTGCCCCTTGATGCTGGGGGGTGGGGTGGTGGGAGACATGAGTGGGGGCCTGGCGGTGCTGCCCCTGCACTGCTGGGGGGTGGGGTGGTGGGAGACATGAATGGGGGCCTGGTGGTGCTGCCCCTGCACTGCTGGGGGGTGGGGGTGATAGGGCCATGAGTGGGGGCCTGGTGGAGGGTGCCCCACACTGCTGGGGGGGTGGGGGTGGTGGGTGACATGAGTGGGGGCCTGGTGGGGATGCCCATGGTGGCTGGGGGGTGGGGGTGATGGGAAACATGGGTGGGGGTCTGGTTGAGGGTGCCCCACACTGCTGGGGGGTGGGGGTGGTGCGAGACATGAGTTGGACATGAGTGGGGGCCTGGTGGAGGGTGTCCCTGCACTGCTGGGGGGTGAGGGTGCAGGGGGACATGAGTGGGGGCCTGGTGGAGGGTGCCCCTGGATGCTGGGGGGTGGGGGTGCAGGGGGACATGAGTGGGGGCCTGGTGGAGGGTGCCCATGGTGGCTGGGGCGTGGGGGTGCAGGGGGACATGAGTGGGGGCCTGGTGGAGGGTGCCCCTGGATGCTACGGGGTGAGGATGCAGGGGGACATGAGTGGGGGCCTGGTGGAGGGTGCCCCTTGATGCTGGGGGGTGGGGTGGTGGGAGACATGAGTGGGGGCCTGGTGGAGGCTGCCCCTGCACTGCTGGGGGGTGGGGGTGGTGGGAGACATGAGTGGGGGCCTGGTGGTGCTGCCCCTGCACTGCTGGGGGGTGGGGGTAGTGGGAGACATGAGTGGGGGCCTTGTGGAGGCTGCCCCTGCACTGCTGGGGGGTGGGGGTGGTGGGAGACATGAGTGGGGGCCTGGTGGTGCTGCCCCTGCACTGCTGGGGGGTGGGGGTGATAGGGGCCATAAGTGGGGGCCTGGTGGAGTGTGCCCCTGGATGCTGGGGGGTGGGGGTGTAGGGGGACATGAGTGGGGGCCTGGTGGAGGGTGCCCCTGGATGCTGGGGGATGGGGGTGCAGGGAGACATGAGTGGGGGCCTGGTGGAGGGTGCCCCTGGATGCTGGGGGGTGGGGGTGGTGGGAGACATGAGTTGGACATGAATGGGGGCCTGCTGGAGCTGCCCCTGCACTGCTGGGGGGTGGGGGTGATAGGGGCCATGAGTGGGGGCCTGGTGGAGGGTGCCCCCGGATGCTGGGGGGTGGGGGTGGTGGGAGACATGAGTGGGGGCCTGGTGGAGGCTGCCCCTGCACTGCTGGGGGGTGGGGGTGGGGGTGGGGGTGGTGGGAGACATGAGTGGGGGCCTGGCGGTGCTGCCCCTGCACTGCTGGGGGGTGGGGTGGTGGGAGACATGAATGGGGGCCTGGTGGTGCTGCCCCTGCACTGCTGGGGGGTGGGGGTGATAGGGCCATGAGTGGGGGCCTGGTGGAGGGTGCCCCTGGATGCTGGGGGGTGGTGGGAGACATGAGTGGGGGCCTGGTGGAGGCTGCCGCTGCACTGCTGGGGGGTGGGGGTGGTGGGAGACATGAGTGGGGGCCTGGTGGTGCTGCCCCTGCACTGCTGGGGGGTTGGGGTGGTGGGAGACATGAGTGGGGGCCTGGTGGAGGCTGCCCCTGCACTGCTGGGGGGTGGGGGTGGTGGGAGACATGAGTGGGGGCCTGATGGTGCTGCCCCTGCACTGCTGGGGGGTGGGGGTGATAGGGGCCATGAGTGGGGGCCTGGTGGAGGGTGCCCCTGGATGCTGGGGGGTGGGGGTGCAGGGGGACATGAGTGGGGGCCTGGTGGAGGGTGCCCATGGTGGCTGGGGCGTGGGGGTGCAGGGGGACATGAGTGGGTGCCTGGTGGTGCAGCCCCTGCACTGCTGGGGGGTGGGGGTGATAGGGGCCATGAGTGGGGGCCTGGTGGAGGGTGCCCCTGGATGCTGGGGGGTGGGGGTGCAGGGGGACATGAGTGGGGGCCTGGTGGAGGGTGCCCCTGGATGCTGGGGGGTGGGGGTGCAGGGGGACATGAGTGGGGGCCTGGTGGAGGGTGCCCATGGTGGCTGGGGCGTGGGGGTGCAGGGGGACATGAGTGGGGGCCTGGTGGAGGGTGCCCCTGGATGCTACGGGGTGAGGATGCAGGGGGACATGAGTGGGGGCCTGGTGGAGGGTGCCCCTGGATGCTGGGGGGTGGGCATGGTGGGAGACATGAGTTGGACATGAGTGGGGGCCTGGTGGTGCTGCCCCTGCACTGCTTCGTTTTGGGGTGATAGGGGCCATGAGTGGGGGCCTGGTGGAGGGTGCCCCTGGATGCTGGGGGGTGGGGGTGCAGGGAGACATGAGTGGGGGCCTGGTGGAGGGTGCCCCCGGATGCTGGGGGGTGGCGGTGCAGGGGGACATGAGTGGGGGCCTGGTGGAGGGTGCCCATGGTGGCTGGGGGGTGGGGGTGGGTGGGAGACATGAGTGGGGTCCTGGTGGGGGCAGCCCATGGTGGCTGGGGGGTGGGGGTGGGTGGGAGACATGAGTGGGGGCCTGGTGGGGGCTGCCCATGGTGGCTGGGGGTGGGTGGGAGACATGAGTGGGGGCCTGGTGGGGGCTGCCCATGGTGGCTGGGGGGTGGGGGGGGTGGGAGACATGGGTGGGGGCCTGGTGGAGGGTGCCCCACACTGCTGGGGGGGTGGGGGTGGTGGGTGACATGAGTGGGGGCCTGGTGGGGATGCCCATGGTGGCTGGGGGGTGGGGGTGATGGGAAACATGGGTGGGGGTCTGGTTGAGGGTGCCCCACACTGCTGGGGGGTGGGGGTGGTGCGAGACATGAGTTGGACATGAGTGGGGGCCTGGTGGAGGGTGCCCCTGCACTGCTGGGGGGTGAGGGTGCAGGGGGACATGAGTGGGGGCCTGGTGGAGGGTGCCCCTGGATGCTGGGGGGTGGGGGTGCAGGGGGACATGAGTGGGGGCCTGGTGGAGGGTGCCCATGGTGGCTGGGGCGTGGGGGTGCAGGGGGACATGAGTGGGGGCCTGGTGGAGGGTGCCCCTGGATGCTACGGGGTGAGGATGCAGGGGGACATGAGTGGGGGCCTGGTGGAGGGTGCCCCTGGATGCTGGGGGGTGAGCATGGTGGGAGACATGAGTTGGACATGAGTGGGGGCCTGGTGGTGCTGCCCCTGCACTGCTTCGTTTTGGGGTGATAGGGGCCATGAGTGGGGGCCTGGTGGAGGGTGCCCCTGGATGCTGGGGGGTGGGGGTGCAGGGGGACATGAGTGGGGGCCTGGTGGAGGGTGCCCCCGGATGCTGGGGGGTGGCGGTGCAGGGGGACATGAGTGGGGGCCTGGTGGAGGGTGCCCATGGTGGCTGGGGGGTGGGGGTGGGTGGGAGACATGAGTGGGGTCCTGGTGGGGGCAGCCCATGTTGGCTGGGGGATGGGGGTGGGTGGGAGACATGAGTGGGGGCCTGGTGGGGGCTGCCCATGGTGGCTGGGGGTGGGTGGGAGACATGAGTGGGGGCCTGGTGGGGGCTGCCCATGGTGGCTTGGGGGTGGGGGGGGTGGGAGACATGGGTGGGGGCCTGGTGGAGGGTGCCCCACACTGCTGGGGGGGTGGGGGTGGTGGGTGACATGAGTGGGGGCCTGGTGGGGATGCCCATGGTGGCTGGGGGGTGGGGGTGATGGGAAACATGGGTGGGGGTCTGGTGGAGGGTGCCCCACACTGCTGGGGGTGGGGGTGGTGCGAGACATGAGTTGGACATGAGTGGGGGCCTGGTGGAGGGTGCCCCTGCACTGCTGGGGGGTGGGGTTGATAGGGGCCATGAGTGGGGGCCAGGTGGAGGGTGCCCCTGCACTGCTGGGGGGTGGGGGTGGTGGGAGACATGAGTGGGGGCCTGGTGGAGGCTGCCCATGGTGGCTGGGGGGTGGGGGTGGTGGGAGACATGAGTGGGGGCCTGGTGGTGCTGCCCCTGCACTGCTGGGGGGTGGGGGTGGTGTGAGACATGAGTGGGGGCCTGGTGGAGGCTGCCCCTGCACTGCTGGGGGGTGGGGGGTGGGAGACATGAGTGGGGGCCTGGTGGAGGGTGCCCATGTGCTGCCCCTGCACTGCTGGGGGCTGGGGGTGATAGGGGCCATAAGTGGGGGCCTGGTGGAGGGTGCCCCTGGATGCTGAGGGGTGGGGGTGCAGGGGGACATGAGTGTGGGCCTGGTGGAGGGTGCCCCTGGATGCTGGGGGGTGGGGGTGCAGGGGGACATGAGTGGGGGCCTGGTGGTGCTGCCCCTGCACTGCTGGGGGGTGGGGTGACAGTGGACATGAGTGGGGGCCTGGTGGAGGGTGCCCCTGGATGCTGGGGGGTGGGGGTGCTGGGTGACATGAGCAGGTGTGCAGGGTAGTCCCCTGTGGTGTCAGCTGCCTGCAGGGGCCGTGGAGGGTGTACAGGGAATACCTGGGAGCACACAGCCAAATCGCGTGTAGAATTTCCCGCGTACCCCTGAAATACACGTACCCAGCCAAATCGCGTGTGGAAATTCCTGCGCACGTACCCGGCCAAATCGCGTGTGGAACTTCCCGCGCACCCCTGAAGTCCACGTACCCTGCCAAATCGCGTGTGGGACTTCCCGCGCACCCCTGAGATCCACGTACCCAGCCAAGTCGCGTGTGGAAATTCCCGCGCACGTACCCGGCCAAATCGCGTGTGGAACTTCCCGCGCACGCCTGAAATCCATGTACCCTGCCAAATCGCGTGTGGGACTTCCCGCGCACCCCTGAGATCCACGTACCCAGCCAAGTCGCGTGTGGAAATTCCCGCACACCCCTGAAATCCACGTACCCTGCCAAATTGCGTGTGAGACTTCCCGCGCACCCCTGAGATCCACGTACCCAGCCAAGTCGCGTGTGGAAATTCCCGCGCACGTACCCGGCCAAATCGCGTGTGGAACTTCCCGCGCACCCCTGAAATCCACGTACCCTGCCAAATCGCGTGTGAGACTTCCCGCGCACCCCTGAGATCCACGTACCCAGCCAAATCGCATGTGAAAGTTCCTGCGCACCCCGGAATACACACACACGTTATTTTTCAGTCAGCGGGTGTCCGTGTTTGTGGGTACCCCTTTGCACGTCATTTGTCCTGGAGGGCCACAGTATAGGACATTCATCATGGCTGTATATAGGTGCTATTTGTTGGCGCACCTTTTGGCGCACATTTATTACAGGCACAGAGACGCTACCGCCTGCTTTCTTGTGGCGGTCGTGTTTGTGCCTGTGCGCTGGTTTGACCGTGCGCTTTTTTGCCCTATTCGATTCCATGAATACGTGTTGTAGGCGAGCGTGTGGGCGTTCCGCGCACTTGCACCCTGTACTTCCCCCGTGACGCCCACATTTTGGCAAGTTGTTCCCCATTCTGAGTGTTACGCCCCGTGTTCCGCCTACTTTTGTTGTGTGCGCCGCGCTATGTGCGATTTCCGCTGTGGCCTGTGCGATTTTCACTGTGACCTGGCGCATGCCGTTAGATGGCCTGTGCGCCAACGTGCACTGCGCACTTTTTTAGCGCACATCCGATGGTTTTCTCGCGCACGGCCTTCCATGAATCGATGTGCGCTGCTTTTCGTGCGATTTTCGCACTTGCACTGCGATTTTCGCTAATCCACTGCGAATCGCACGTTTTTGGCCACTTGCGCCGCGCTAATTATTCCATGAATCGGCCTGTCTATGAATTACCCTGTTAGTGTGTCATGTACCAGAGACTTATCTTGTGGCTGCTTTTAGACTAAGAACCACAATGAACAAGCTTTGGCAAAACCACTAGGCCTGGCGTCTTTTGGTGAGTGAAAATGTGAGTGAATGATTATGGTTACTGAGAGATGGATGAGTTAGAGAATTAATGTGGTTGCACTGGGGCTAGATAGGTGGATGTGCTGTTGAATATGGCTATGAAAGTGGACGGGCAAGTGTGAGAATATAGTTGTATGCATGGATGAATGGCTCGGTGTGTGGCTATGTACTGGTGAGTGGATGAGTGGATGAATATGATTGTATTGGTGGATGGTTCGATGTGAGGGAGAATATGGTTGCAATATGGTTGCATGAGTGAGCATGTAAATGGGTGTTCATTTACAAACGATTGTATGGTAAATCTGCCCGAATTTGGCCAGTACTATTCGATAATTTGTAAGCAATCAATTTGGATAATCACTACCAAACATGAAAAGTGGGGTTTGCGGCATTAGCGCCTCTCTCCATGTTTTGGGGCTGGGGTTTAGTTTGGGGGGATTTGGCCACAGCAAAATTGGCTTTGCGGCCGATTTGACCATGGTCAATTCAGCCGAGAACAATTGTGCCACGACCAAACATTATACATCCGGTGAATGTGGTTCAATAGGTGGATGGATGGATGAGTTGGTGGAGGTGGGTGCATGAGTGGCTTGATATATGAGTGGGTGAATATGGCTACATGGGTAGATGAGTGGGTGGCTTTATAAGTGGGGGCCTACGTGATTGTGTTGAAACTCAGCCGGAGGACCTGGCTGAAAAGATTAAATGAAATGCCATTCTACTGCCCTTTTCTTTGTCTATCCCACGTGTTCACTAAGCCCAAAGTACACCAAAGGGGGGCTGGATCTGCTCTTTGACTCACTAGGTTTGCATGTTCTAGCAGCGGGAGGCAGAGTATAAACATTCCACAGAAAGTACATCTGAAGGACCCTCGATAAGAGCCGGAAACACTGCTTTGAACCAGACCCCATGTACAAATAGACCCCCTAGAGTTGTTCTTACCTGCTCTTCCCCTACACTCAAACAGAAGAAAAAAAACATTTAGTTACCAAAATATCCCCTACCAACTTTGTTTTCTTGCGCTGATTTTTCTTAATAATCTATTTGTCAGATGGATGTAAAATGGGGATCAGCGAGTACTGCTGATAAAGGTAACTAACATGAATGACTTTGGGCTGATTTCCACTACGGCCAACCGAGCTCAAATGAAGGGACGAAAAACATTATAATGCTGGTCTTACAATGTGCACCAGGATAGCAAGGGATCCTGGCTGGTAGATGAATGCATTTATATGAGAGCCAGGATGAAATACTGGGCAGAGCTTACCTCACTCTAGATAGAAGAAAAGGAAAGCGAGATTGTTTCTTATTTCTAGCAACCTGTAAATGTTTCTGAGAGCAGAGCTGTTGTGAGCAGAGTTCACTAGGTTAAGAGCAGAGGTATATTGATATTGCCAGGTGCACAAACAGGCAGCACACTGCTGCAATGTATAAGGAGAAAAGGATACATGTCTGCACAGCAGACAGACGGCTGTGTGACTATCGCCCAGGGCCTCCCTACATCTGCTGCAGCTGTACCAAGAACACATTAGTTGCATGCATAATTGTAATGCATGTTATCCAATAGGCCGGATCATGGTCATTTTGTGAGCAAACACACAAAGCCATTTTTATGACTAAACAAACAAACATAATCGATTGAAGCACAACCTAAGAAAAATGCAGAACGCTCTAGATAAACGAGCATGCCTTTAAAAGCATCATTCGCAAATCTCTCCCCAACTCATACATTTCCAGTCACTACTACGAAATGACCTTGAATGGAACCGTTAATGCAAAAAGGGCTCCTGGCTAGGCCCCGATTTACCCAGGTGGGTGTATACTTATAAAATCTCACAATAATCAGGGTGAGAGAATACACACACTTTGGTAGCTAGATATCTACACAATTAAGAACAACCTTTCGTTTTTAGTTTTCTCAGAGGGTCAAAAAGATTTTTGCCCCGAAGGTTTTTAATGCAGATTCATTTGTCATAGTAGAACATACATAATCAGAGACACTTGTCAGTTTTCAATTTTGTACATAATATACATAGATACAGTCCGGTCAAATTGACTGGATTTGTTGAACATAGAACATGTTTGGCTTTTTTTGGTATAAGGTATAACGAATAACATGTAAGCACAATCCAGAACTACAGTGAACAAATGTCAGTGTTGATAGTAGACACTGAAATGGTGGCAAAGTCATCAACACTATGGTGTTTCAGCAAAAATAATAAAGCTGATTATTGGAACCTACAATGTGGTGGCCTTCATCAGGACATTTGTTCACTGTAATTCTGTATTGTGCTTACATGTTATTTGTAAATCAAGTCCCATTGTTTGGCCATTGTTATACCAAAACAAAAGCCAAAACATGTTCTATGTTCAACAAATCCAGTCAATTTCACTGGACTGTATCCATGTATATTATGTACAAAATGCACTCGTTGTGAATTAAAGAGCCAATGACTGCCACCAGGAAACCTCTAAACATGCACATGCAAGAGCTCTAGCAGAGGAGCACGCTCTCTATATCGAGCCTTAAAAAGGCAAAATAAGTCATTCTTTTGAATTTTGTTTTTGCTTTGTGTTTATTTGTATTTTGTATTTATTAGGAGACCGTGGATGTCAATTTCGTTCAGAAATGACTTACCGTAACACATTTACAGATGGGGATGGCATTCCTCAGAATGGTGCCTTTACAATAGCTCAAAGATGGGAGCCAGTGGGGAGCCAAATCCTGAAGATGTAAACCAAATGGGGCATAGAGCAGGGACAAAACAAAACAATAAAAATAAGAAACAAATGCTAGACAAAGGAAACATTACTGTACAATCAGGTTGATTTGATTGTGATGGGTGGGGATGTCGCATAAAGTGGTGTGATGAGGGAGAAAGAGCGGATGTGAGAGGAGGTACATGGGCATGGAGGAGGTACATGGGCATGCTCACATGGGCCACTGAAGGAGGCCTACCAAGCTGTGGATCATCTCATCGCTGGCACTAGGACCTTCAACAGCATCACCCAACTTTGCACAAAATACACTTGCTCCTTATCCTAGCTAGGTACTGGTAAAGACTGCTGGTATGCGGGGTTACCCGAAAGTCAAACTAAAAAAACCATGCCTCACACAGTCATCTCATAGTACGATACACACTAGATTGGACACTAGACTGGGTCACAAAGAGAATAACAGGAAATGTGACTTCTCATGCTATGTTCTAGTCCTCTGGAACTCCCTCCTGGTGGCAAGTGGACTGCTCCAAGTCTGCTTGAGTTTAGCAGAGAACTAGAACCTGCCTCTTCTAACAAAACCTTGGGGTGACCTAGATTCCAGCTATCGTGTGCACATCCCCAACTGTACATTGTACAATGATCCTTATTACTAAGTTTACTTGATGACGTGTTACCTTTTGGCTAACAACCTTTGGGCCTACGATGTGTACAGCGCTTTGTTGCTGTCAAACTAGATTTATACTATTTAAATACATAATAATATCGACAACAGGAACCACAACAAGTTCTGATGAGCAAGACCATTGATAGCTATGTAGACTAGGAGAAGGAATTTGTAATATGAGTGGATGAGCAGTATGAGTCAACCCGTATGGTGTTGGTAGGTAAAAGTGGGGAGGATCTAGAAAGGTTGTACAGAGTGTGGTTAGCAATGCTGAGAACTTTGTCTAGAGGAAGGAAAGAGTAGAGAAGAGGGCCAAGGAGTAGACACAAGCATGTGTTGAGTTTTATGAGCAGACGGGTGGAGATTAGAGTTTTCATAGAGTGGTAAGAAAAGGATCCATTTTCTGAATGTTTAGAAGGGAAATACAAGCATTAGAGGCAGTGTTAGCAATACATTGTTGCAATTGGAGGCTGCTTTCAAGGAAGACAACAAGATCGTGAGCCTTGAATGAGGAAACAAGAGGTTCAGGTAGGAAGGAAGGTAGGAAGGAGGTAGGAGAAGGGAGAACTGTGAGAAAGATGGCTTCTGTTTTTCAAGAGTTCGGCATGAGGCAGCGGAGAGCTATCTAGTTATGGACTGCAGTGAGACACAGTCCTTTCTGAGATGGTTCGGGTGACGAAGGGAAAGGAGAAAATGATGTCAGGGTCATCAGCAAAGAGGTGATAGTGAAAGCCAAAAGATTAGATAAGTCAATCTTGGGAAAATGTACACAGGGTAAGGAGGCCCAAGGACTGATTGTTGGGGGACATCATTAGGGAAAGAAAGGTCAGGTGTATGTGAGTTTAAAGAGATTTTAAAAAGGTACAGATTTGCAATACTCAAAATCCTGAAGAGTAGGGAGGAGAGAGGAATGGCTGACAATGTCAAAAGTGTAGAGTTCCAAAATGAGTATAGAGGACAGTTTGGAGTTTGAACATCAGACACACAATGGGAGGCATGCCTGAGTGAAGTGTTTAAATATGAAGCCAGACTGAAGTTGATCTCAAAGCCACTCATGAACCTTTGAATAATTGGAAAGGAATGCAATAGTTCACCAGATGCTGGGGTCCCCAAAGAGTTTCTACAAAAGTTGTACGATAGTTGTAGATTCGAAAGCAACAGGGAAGAATCCAGCAGAATGATAGGGGGTTAAATAGCTTGGAGAGATAAGGACAGGTGACTGAGACTAAGGGCCTCATTACACGGTAGGCGCTAAGGGATTACCGGTACCGGTAAGGTCACCGGTGCCGGTAATCCCTTAGCGCTCTACTACGAGGTCCCTCAGCGGGTCCCGTCCTTAATGCCTGGTCTGACCAGGCGTTAAGGACGGGACCCGCTAGGGGACTTCAGAGCTAATAACCGTACCGCAAATTGCGGTACCGTTATTAGCTCCTTCCCCATTCCCATTGAGCCCTATGTGGGCTCAAAGGGGAGTGGGGAATGGTATTTGGAATGGGGATTTACCGGGTCCTCCAGGGTCGGAATGACCCGGTAAATCCCCATACCACCTACCCGGACCCGGTATGCGGTATGGAAGTAGCCATGTCGCTAATAGCGGCATGGCAACCTCCTACCCATGTAATGAGGCCCTAAGTATTTAATCATTTGAGGAGAAAATAAGTTGATGGGAGGGCAAGGCCAGTTAGCACAGTGAAGTATGGATGATAACTTGGTGAGAGAGATGGGCAGAGGTCCTTTAGAATAAAAGCAGTAAAGGGGAATATTGGTGGACAGAAGGAAGCTGGTTGAATGTCATGGATCTTAGAATTTGCAAACGTAAAGTCGTGGGCATTAACAGAGAAGGAGGAAGAAATGGATATTGATTTGGTAGGTGTGAGCAAAGTTTGGAGGGGAGATACAAGTTTGTGAGGGTGATTACGAATGGAGGAGATAAGTGTTGTGAAGAAGGAGGATTTGGTATAGTCCTTTGCAGACGTGAGAGCAGCATGGGAATTTTCATCGTCTAGGAGTAGGGTAGGGATCTGCAATGTGCACCATTATTTGCAAAGCATGTTTGTTTTGAGGGTCTTAAACTCAAAGGTGTTCCAGGGATAATGATGGGCACAGGAAGGGGTAATGTGCATGCAGGGTAATGTTTGTCAAAGGGGACCATGAGTTCATAGATAAAAGTCAGAAAAAGCAAAGTCAATAAAAAAGCCATCAATAGGGGAGAGAGACAGGCAATTGGTCCTCCTAAATTCATCAAGGTGAGTGGCAAGAGAGTCCTTTATAAATGAATGGGGGAAAGGAGGAGTAGAGGGAGGAGAGACTGAGATGAATTGAACAGTGGAGTGATCAGAAGGATAGCGGAGAATGGAGATGACAGAGGTGTGGTTAAAGTAAAGACACGGTCAAGAGAGTCCCCTTTATCGTAGGTAGGCTGGCCGTGGAGGGAGCAGTCAGACAGGGGGAGTTAAGAATACTTGTGAAATTTAAAGCGCCCATCATGACGTGAGGGATGTCATGGGAAGTAATCAAGGAGAAGGTTTGGATCAGTGAAGAAGAAGTCGAGAGGACAAGGGGATTGATAGAGCGCCACACCAGTTAGAGGAGTGGGAGGAAGGAGTTCAACAGTGGCATATTGAAAAGAGGAAGCAGTGATGTCAGAGGGAAGCTCTGTAGGCTGTGAATGGCGGGCTGCTGATCTCTGCTAATCTTTTTAAATATTGTATCTACTGCGGTATACATTTTAGCATTCTGCCTATTTTTCTTCTCTGTATTTCCTATTTTCTTTTAGTGATGTTTCTTAGTAGCCTAGTGTTGATTGTTAAACATGGATGAACTTGTTTTAGCTGTTGACACTGATTTTAGGTCTGCCTGTGAAATCTATTTTATATTAGAGAGTGTTTGTTCTGCTGTTATGTAAATCATTTTCATTTCGAAATAACGCTTTTGGAAACGAACTGAAAATGTATAGCTATACTGCTCTCTGGCAAAACGCTGGGCGGGGTAATGCAGTTAATGCAACCAGCATCAGGAAATGATGTTGGTTTGCAAGTCCCTCTAGAATAAGTTTAAAGAACTGTGCCTAGCGCATATGTGTACAGTACAAGGGCCTGGGGATGCAGCCAGGATCAAACAGTGTTTACTATCCATGTTTCCGGATTCTTCTAACATTCCCCCGTGATGCTCCCTCTCGCTCTCTTTTGAAAGTGACACTGCATCTCCATGTTAAGTTTATTTTTCTTACCCTTTTAATCCTATCTCACTGGTACCTATACTGACACTGCCAGAAAGAACCTAGAGGTGATTTATGGCACAGTAGGCCTCAGCCATAAAAAAAACACGTTTGCTTTACTTGCATTTGAAGAACACAAATGAACCCAGGACAAATACAAAAAAGGGGGGGGGAAATGAACAAGTGTTTTTGTTGTTGTATCTCTGTACTATTTGCCACTTTGAAACAAGAACACGTCTGGTGCAATGAATTGCAAATTCTATTGAGCTAGAAATGCACCATGACGCAAAGTAAAATAGGATTTGCAAGATAGCGCAGTGGGTTGATAGCTTGCTGCACGTGCCGTTTGTAACTTGGAAGTCACTTTTTCAAAACCCAGTGAAGCTGACGCCTCATTACCCTCGCCTGCATTTAGTGATATAGGCATACTGGTGAAATCAGCATTGGTAACAACTGGTATTTGAACTGCTGAAAAAATGTCACAACCGAAGCTCTCAAGTTTCTCCTGACCTTGCTTGAGAAGGCCATCCAGTCTTGCTCTTTTCCTTTAGTTCTGGCACTTGAATGTTTTCATTTACAATTTAAAAATGTAGGCAAAACGCCAGGTTCCAGAATTCCAAGCAAAAAGAGGACAGGCCGCCCTGCTCACAAATGACATCAGAACACTTGAGAGCACTGCACAACTATGGAAACAAGGATGTGAAAGAGTTGTAATTTGACAAGTGGAAGAATGGATTTCAGAGCAGTTCCAGAAACTTTTAAAAGAAAACTCGAATCTCAAATTAAAGATTACAAACGAATGCAAATCTCGGACTCCATAGCAGTGAAGGCGCAGGCTCCTACGTGAGTAGGCTTTCTTGTTGGTGCTCTCGAGGCGTGGTACAGCTTGCTGCTTCAGCGCTCTCTGGGCTCTTCAGGTGGCCTGGGGTCAGCCACCAGCCTTTTGTGCTAGCAGGTGTTGCGTGCTTACAGTGCGGAGCCACGGTCGATCTGACGCGGCCGCAGAATGCCCTGTGTATTTAAGGCACACTCGGCGAAATCACGTCACTCCACCGCGTGTGTGTGCGCGCCCTTAAAGGGGCAGTCACCACAGCAGGAGGCAGGAGTACGCAGGAAGGGTGGCCCAGCTGCTGACACTACTAGCCATGGTGGCATCTTTGCTCTCACTGGCTATTGCCTCGATCCTGCAGACACCACGCAAGCATGATAACGGCACTCTATGTCCAAATGAGGAGTGTTTCCCACTGCTGCCTGTCCGGTGAGGCCTGCACTTGAGATCCAGCTCACTCTCAGAGGTAAAGTGCATCCATTTTAGGATCGGCATCACCTTGTGTGTGTTACATGATTGGGTGAGAGGTGTTATGGGCTCCAGGAGGGTCGACGCTTTACAGTTTGGAGCGTACATGCAGGAAATTGACACTTGCATGCCAGGGCTGGGCGTCTCGTGTCATTGTATCACTGGCGTAGGACGTCGCCCGTCTGAGCGACGTCTTTCTCACAACATCCCTATCAACGTTTTATCAAATGTTTAAAATCAACCATACCATGTAAACCCCGGTGTCAGGAACATTCACTATGCTGACCCATCCCTTGCACTTATTCCATTATATAGTCCTGAATCGGCCCAGTAGCATCCGGCCCACCCGAGCCAAGTTATCTGGACTCTCGTTCCTCGCTCACAGGTTCTGTGTTGGGGAAATCCTGACTCCTCTCGCATGGCTCTCTCTGGCTTTGGTTTCCCATCTCTGAAGGGGGTATCAGTTAATTCTCTGGATCACTGTCGTTGACATGGTCAGTCATAGGACGGTGGGAGGTGGTCACAGAGGAACCACTTCTTTCTGCCCTTACTTTTGGACCATGTGTTCCTGTGATGCTCCACAGAGTCGTCTCCTAAGGGAGGCACAGCTTGTGTTGTGGGTGACACGTCTCCTTTCTTCATGGGGACCTCTCTCAGCAGTCTTCAGGCTCTTTTCTATTAGTTGCTTCTTGTGACGTGCACAACCTGTCCAGGTTTGGTTGTGGGAGATCCCTAGATTTGTGGTCCGGGATGAAGGATCTGACTTTTCTACGACTTTACCAAGGGCGACCCCGGGGTGGTGTGTGGAGTGGCTCGATGCGGCATAAGGAACAATGCCAGCACCGGCTCTAGCGTTTTGCCTGTGTACATGCCTTGTTGAGTGCCCTCATAAAATGCACAAAGTCCCCATTGGCCATGAGCCAGCAGGGGATGAATCGAGCTCAGACACAAGTGTTTCAGAGCGCGAATAGGCTCAGTGACATTGAGAACACGCAAGTGCATGGGAAAGGGAAAGGAGAAAAGTGCACGAAAGGGGGAGAGTGGAAAGTGCAGAGCAGAGGAGAACATATACATAATAATAAATAAAATAAATAGATAATAGGGGCAATAAACAGTGGCAGTGCAGCCAGCAAGTGGGAAGTTCTGTGTTTAAGGCAGCAGACTGGGTAAGTCGGATAAGTGCAGAATGAGAAGAAAAAACTGTATTGGGGACAGATAAAGTCCCCAGTGCGAGGGGTGACCAGGAGGCAGTGCAGGAGGGTGGCAAGGTGAGCAGGTACCTGGGCCCAGGGGACAGAGGGTGGCCAGGTGCACAGTGCCATAAGAGAACAGATCAGCAGGGGAGAGGGGCAGCGAAAGCCGAAGCAGAGAGGAAGGTATTGAGGAGCTGGTTCTCCTCATGTTTTAGAGTGGCAGGCAGGTTGTTCCAGGGGAAGGCCCCAGCTAAAGACAGAGATCTACCCCCAGCTCGTTTCTTTGAAAAACTACTGACCCTGAGGGAGTTAGAGGTAGAGGAGTGATGAGCTCGAGAGGAAGGGTATTTGCGCAGGTATAGCTGAAGGTATTTTGGACCCAGGCCCCAGAAAGCCATGTGGACCATGAGGAGGGTTTTGAATGTAATCCTTGCGTCTACTGGGAGCCAATGGTGAGATTTCAGAGCTGGAGAGATAAAATCCCAGGGCTCGAGGCCAAGGACAAGTCTTGCAGTCCTGTTCTGGATTAGTTGCAGAGGGCGGAGAGTAGAGGTAGGTAGATTTAGAAAGAGGTTGTTACAATAGTCCAGCCTAGAGAGAACCAGAGCTCTGAAGTGAGCTTCTGGGGGAAGGAGAGGAAAGGCAGAGTACCTCTATGAATGACTCCATGGAATCTCAAAAAATACCCAAACTCCTTGCCCTGAAAGGGGGCCCATCTTCTAAACTAGTGGACTCCAGAGTACAATGGGCTGCTAACATTTCTTCAAGTACAGGGTGCACCCGGTCATTTCGATAATAAGAAATTAATTCAAGATAATTTACTTCGAAGTGATTACTTCAAAATGTTACTTCATTTTTTTTTTTTTTTTTGGGCAGGTTTCCCCCATGCTCCTCTGCTTCCCCTTCATTACTACCCGTACCCGTAACTCCTCCCCACCCACAACTACATCTACATTTCAAAGTCGTTTTGAAGTAATCACTTCAAAGTAAGTTACTTTGAAGTAATTTCCAATGTTGAAACCACGGGATACCATACAGGGATACCTGCGGCCACGGCAGTTGATCGCACAAATCGAACTTCCGGTTCATCAAGTACTTCCTGGAAGTGGCAGGATTGTTGTATGGTTCCAAAGTCAATACTGAGAGCCTTCCAGGTCGCCATTTCTGTTGATGGTGATGCAATGAGGGGTTTGAGAGCTATATAGGGCTGTACGACTACCATATGCAGTGGCTCAATTATATATCATCCTTGGCTCCAGATCAGGGAACAACACTTTCTCATGGAGGCAGACTTTCAGGGCTCAAGTCGAGGGTACACAAGGGAGGTGGGGGGGCAGAGCCAGCTACTTTATTCAGAGGGTGGACTCAGTCCCCCCAGTTAAAATGAGAAACATTGAATGTCCTCTTTGAATTTATGAATTAAAGGAGACCTCGGCCGGAGACTTCACCACTGCACTATGTAACCAGGTGAAGAATAACAAACAGCTAAAGGTGAAATGTCTTATTTCGGTACTGCAAGTTTCAGGGAAAACAAATGTATTGGTTCTTGGAGTTTAAAACATGCACACCTTTTAACGTTTTCAAAAACACTATTAGACGAACATATCCTCTAATGGTTTTTTGTGTGTGTGTTGATTATATGAAAGGCAAATGCCATTCGTCCTGTGCAATTTGAGTGGTTATGCAAAGCCAATGTGATTAAATGTGCATATTTCACCTTGATGTGATAATTTCTGGTGACGTCACATCTCATTCGTTTGTTGATGAGTCCCCCCACTTGAATTTTTAGGACTTGACCCCTGCAGGCTTTAGTCTTGCTCACCCCTTGATGTACTGCACATGCGAGGTCCAACCTGTTCTTGGATTTCCAGGGAGATAACCAATTTGAATCCTCTTAATAATACCCTTTTGGTCCCAGATACTAGCTCACCCCTTATTTTCCATAGTATTTGCAGAAATGATTGTGACTTTGCAGTTTTGGACTGGTTCGCCACTAGGAATGTACACCAATGACCAGCCTGTAAATGGGCCAGCAGATCTTTCAGTCCCTCATTATGTGATGTGGCATACACAATGTCTTGAGGGCATGATTGATCTTGAAACTATCCTGACAAGCCCCTCTACGTGTTTGTCTGTATCTCTACTGATAGGATTGGGCGGATGGCGAGACAGATAGTCCGCAGGGCTGTCCACCCCAGCTCAGAAGAAAAGTGTCATTCCATAAACTTGGAGCAACAAGAGCCATTTTTAGAGCATACATGAGTGGGGGGGGGGTTGGCGTAGAGAAAACTCTCGTATAAAGGGATACAGAGTTCGAGATCTGGGTAGACAGTCACAGGGAGACTGAAGAGGTAGAGGTGGAAGTGCTTAAAGGCACATAACACCGTAATAGCTTACCACTCTATTTCAGAATACCTCGTTTCAGTGAGGGTGAGTGCCTTACTTACATAGGCAATGGGATGTTGTGTTGTTGCCCTTCACATCCACGTGGACATGCAATGCTCCCAAGCTGATTGGGCTAGCATTGACCACTAACTCTGTGGTGTTGGCTGGATTAAAGAATGTTGGTAATTGAAGAGGTAAATTCTGGGCGCAACTGTTTAAGTACAGCATGCTAATCTCTAACTCTTACCGGAGGAAAAAATATAGGGGGTAATTCATAGAATTCAGCGCAGAAGCAGCGCACACGAGCAGCGCAGAGAGGGAGCGTGCACCAGCGTGCACCAGCCGCGTGTGCTAAACAGCATTCTGGCGCACCACGTATTTATGGATTTTCCAAGCCATTTGGAGCCGTGTTGCAGCGAACATCCCGCAGCGCCAGTTATGCCCCCAAGAATGCCCCTTGCGCAAGGAAAAACCATCAAAATCCCCAATACGACGCAAAGGGCCGCGCTAACCCCAGACCAGTTTACAGGGCCGCTACACTATAATCGTGTGAAAAATTACACGTACCCCGCTCACGGCAGCCAAAACGCATGAAAATCTACCTGCGCACCCCCTTCCAAATTGCATGGAAAATGTCCTCACTGTGGGGGTCATGGTCTGGGGTTATGGGCTGGCTGTGGGCCATGGTCTGCGGTGATGGGCTGCCTGCGGGTCATGGTCTGGGGTCATGGGCTGCCTGCGGGTCATGATCTGGGGTGATGGCCTGCCTGCAGGTCATGGTCTGGGGTGATGGTCTGCCTGCAGATCATGGTGGATGGGCTGCCTGCGGGGCATGGGGAGGGTGGATGGGTTGCCTGCGGGTCATGGCGGATGGGCTGCCTGTGGGTCATGGTCATGGTGGATGGGCCGCCTGTGGAGCATGGGGAGGGTGGATGGGCTGCCTGTGCGTATTCCGGGGGTGCACGTGGAGTTTTACATGCGATTGGCCTGGCGCAAGTGCGGTGCGTGTATTCCGGGAGTGTGCAGGGACTTTTACACACGATTGGCCTGGTGCGAGCAGCGTACGCGTATTCCGGGGATGCGCGGGGACTTTTACACGTGATTGGCCTGGCATGAGCAGGGTACATGTATTTCAGAGGTGTGCTTGGACTTGTACACACGATTGGCCTGGCGCGAGCGAGGTATGTGTATTCTGGGGGTGCGTGGGGACTTTTACACGCGATTGGCCTGGCGCGAGCAGGGTACGTGTATTCTGTGGTGCGCAGGGACTTTTACACGTGATTAGCCTGGCGCAAGCAGGGTACGCGTATTTCGGGGGTGCGCATGGACTTTTACACATGATTGGCCTGGTGCAAGCAGGGTACGTGTATTCCGAGGGTGCATGGGGACTTTTACATGCGATTGGCCTGGCGCCAGTGGGGTACGTCTATTCCGGGGGTGCGTGGGGAGTAATACATGCGATTTTACGTTGTGGGCCCTCCCTGGAGTGCTCCCCCCCTCACCAGGCACTGCAGGCAGCCCACACCAGAGGGGACCACCCTACACCCCTGGGCATGCCCCGCAGGCAGGCCATGACCCCAGACCATGACCCACAGGCATCCCAAATGGCACCATGCACTTGAAAGCCCGGACACATGTCCCCCACCCCACCCCCAGTGATGGCAACCTGCCAGCAGGCCCCGACTCATGTCCCCCACCCCACCCCCAGTGACAGCAACCTGCCAGCAGGCCCTGACTCATGGCCCACTAAACAACATGTCCTAACAAAACAGACCCATGACCTTAATGCCAACCCAAATACCCCCTGCTCCCCAGTACAAGCACACAACCATCCACTGCACCCACTCCCAAATTACCCATGCCATGAGAGTCTTAAAAGAAACAGCATGGCCATGCATAAATGTACAACAGAGCCACACAGTGGCAACACATGACTGAGGCAATGCTCATAAAGACATGCACACAACTAATGAGAGTACACAACACCAATCATGAAGATATATGAAATGTATTAAAAAACATAATGAAATAACATGAACATCAAACTTGCAAATTAAAAAATAATAAAAGCAATACCAAAAAAAAAAATCCAATGAAAAACAAAAATCCACGACATGAAAAATGAAAAGTGGTCCATCGCCAATGTCCATATAAAGTAAATATTTTAAAAAAATAAAACCATTCATCCATGGGAAGTTGAAATAAAGAAAGTATGTACAAGTCTTGAACTATTTACAATGCAAGTCCAAAGGGTCCATGATCCCCAAACAAAAGGAAACATACAAAAAGTCCTATGAATAAAAACTATATACATAAAGTGGAGCAAAGTCCATGAACTCCAAATAAAATATAAAACAAAGGAAACCTAAGCCTAAAGAACTATGTACAAAGGTGGCGGGCAAGTCCTACAGCTCACTTTTTGATGTTCCGGGCCAGGCTATCATCGAACTCCACGTCAATGTTTTCCTGAGGCGGACCTCTTCCCTGGCCTGGAGGTCTCCGCCCTGACCATAGTGAGCCGTGCCTCCTCCGCCCGCCGCCGCTCTGCATCTATCTGCTGGCCCAACTGCTGCCACATGGAAGACACTCTCAATCCTGGGTCCTCCTGCCCTTCAGCCGATGCCTGCCCCCGTGATGTTGACGCGGCCAAAGAGGGATCCGAAATGACATGCATTGTCCTGACAAGAACCCTGCATGTCATCCCGAATCCTACATTGGCGCAATGCCACCCCAGCTAGGACAGGCTCAATACGGTCAAGGATTGCAACATCCGCAGTGAGAGGAAGGCCAGTTGTTGTATGCGCATCCCCTCCCTGAAAATGGGTCTGGACGGAGGCATCCCTGCTGGTGGCGGATGATGCAGTCACCGGATCGGGGACAGGATTACACACAGGCACCTCCGTGGCGGCCTGTGCTACCTCCTGTCCCTGGACTGCACCACTAGCACCAGTGGAATCCCCCCCTCCAGGCCCTGTGCGTTGGCCTTCTGCAGCCTCCTCCTCAACCAAACCCCCCATCAACCTGGATGACTCCGTGCCATCTTCCTCCATAGGCCCCTGTGGGGGCTCAGCTGCCCCTACTGCTGCCGAGGAGTTCACCTCCAAACGATGCCTCTTGGACGTACCCTCGGCAGCTGCGGCCATGGACGCAGCACCAAACTCCTCACTCCCTTAAGAGATGACTACCTGGGAGGGGAGCTGGGCCCTGCATCTCCGGCTGGTGGTGGGATCCCTGCCACTGTGTTCCACAGCAACGTCTCTGCCCTCTTCATCAGTAGACACTGCAGACGGGGAGAGACAGAACATAGGCATCAGGGCACTGTACAATGTTCGTATACACACATGACCATTGCACATGAGTGGCAGTATCAAACTTCACAGATGGCATCACACTCCGCAACACACATATCATTTGAACCCACACACATGCACAAATTGAAAGGAATGGTGCATCAGGCAGCAGCATCCATACACACACATCAGCATGAACATCCAAAGGTCAGCCTGACGTCACAAGCAACACAGGGAGTGCCAAACACATGCACACACGCCACCAGACAGACATGCATCTGTATATCTCCACCACCTGTCACAGTGCAATCACCGGCAATTATGTCACATCTGCCTTTCGGCTCACTACATGTCTGTGTCACATGCATCCATGGCGTATCACAGTCGCACACATGTCAAACACACACACCCGTACATGTACACTGTGCACGTACATGAAGGTGGAACCAGCATCCATGTGTCACACCCCAACCATGGCATAGTACATACACAGAAATGCTAACATGTGTGTGTCTCCATGTGCACCTGTGCATCATGCTTTGGAACACATATACCCTTGATGTGCATCACACATGACTGGACTCACATGGGCAGGCTCATGTCCCTGCACATACACATCCACTCATTGATCTTTCCAGACATATGTGCATGCTGCACACTCCTGGCACACCTCAACATGCACTGCGTCCAATCAGTACACATGGACACTTACCGCTCGACTCCGACGGGTTTGCCTCTCAAGGACCTGGAGGTGAAGCGCTGGGCGTATGCATTCCAGGACCCTCAACCGGTCATCGGTAAGGCAGACCCGGCACCCCTCTGCATCTGCTGCATCCAAGAGGTGCCAGGCCTTCCTGAGGGTCCTGGACCTAAGGTCCTCCCAGCGCTTATGGACGTGTGGTATGTCAGGGGTTGCCACCCCTCTGCGTTGATGACAACCACAATGTCCATCCAGATCCTTCTCCATCCATCCTTGTCGGCGCTTGTTCTTCCAAAGAGGGCATCATAATGCACCAGGACTTGGTCCACCAAATGCCAACCTCTCCTGCTGTGAAGCTGGCAGCCCTCTGCCTCTCTGGCTCGGGGTTGCCTGTGGTCTCAGATGTTGTTTCCTCGACATCACACATGACTGGAGGCAACCCCCGAGGCAGGTGTGGGTGGGCAACAGGTTCCTGGTGCTGGGCTGTGGAGCGATGGAATTGCAGTTGGGAGTCTTCTGTTCCAGCAGGGGTGGTCACAGCAACTGGACGCCTGCAGATGGCTGACGTGCAGGCACCAAATAGCAGGGCACGTGGCCAGCAGGCAGGCAGCAGCAGATGGCTGGTGGGAGTCAGCTCGGGGCTCTGGGGGGCAGGAAAATGGCCTTCTGGACAGGAGCATGGTCTTCCGTGTGTTGTCGCGTGGCCAGCTTGATATGGAGTGATTTGGCACATGAAAAACAGCACGTCAGTGTGTAATTTGAGGACAGGCTCTTAGCGCATAAGCGCATAAGTGACGTGATGCGCTCGGACGTTTCCCTCGGCACGGGTGCATAGTGAATACGCACGTGCAAAAACAGCACATCCGGGTGTCACTGCGTGTAATTGGAGGAAAGGCCCTTAGTGCGTAAATGTGTAAGTGACTTGGCACGCATGGGCATTTCTGTGGGCAGGGTTAAAAGGAACGGGTAGGACGCCATTTTCTTGTACGTGCTTTTTGTGGAGAGCGAGTGGGTGACTCTTGTACTTCTTGTCGGTTCACACGCGATTACTTCACAACGGTTGCAGTTCGTACTCCTTGTTTACTCAGACAGCGTTCAATTCTTCTTTTGGTGGGGGTGTTGCCAACGCGCCTCTTTTTCACGTTCATTTTCCAGGCAGACGGTGAGTCACGCACCTATTTTTCCACTGTGGTTGACCCGTGTGTTGCGTACCCATTCAGAGGTCATTGTAGCCTGCATGTACCATGCGTACGCTTATTTGTATGTTTCTGGGTGCCACAGCGTAGTGCAGGCCCTTTATTCCACGCACATGGGCTACCAGGGGTCACGTGCATGTTAAATTTGGTTTACGGGGTGCCTAAGCGTTGCGTGACCGGTCATCTTCCCCCACGGGTCACAGACAGCCTTTCTAGAGCACAGGGGTACGTATTCCATCTAGTACCCTGCCCCCTTCAACCCAATTTCCAGGACAATTGTTTACTGCACCTCCCATTTGCACAAGAACTTCAGTGCCATGGTTGGGAGGTGACCAAGTGCTAAGGGAGGCAAAGGTGCCCGACCTCCAAGAGGTGTCTGCAGTAGGGGACGTGGGCAGGATGAGCAGGGTGGCCCAAGAGGCCAGTGTGTGGAGGACCAATCAGGGACACCTATGCCCCCACCCCCCAATGGGTCGGGGAGATGCAGCTGACACCATACCAGCTCAGGCCCTGTTAACCCAGCCCAGATTGGTCACAGAACTGGCACGGGATGACTCACAGGCTGACTTCCATGTCAGGAAGTCAAAGACACATGTGGCGGTGAAAGTTGCTGTCACCAAGCCACGTGGATATGGGGCAGCAATGTCATCTGCTGCCCCAAGTAGCCAGGGTGAGGAGGCTGCAAGGGCAGCTGCAGCTCAATCCACCCCGGCTCTGAGTCACACAGCCGGGACAGTGTTGGTCCCAGACCATCACACCAAGGCAGTTGTGCCGCTTGGTCCTGGCAACAGCACCCAGCAGCCAATGCCTGCAGTGAGACCTTTGGTCATCATGCCATTGCCTGCTTCCAGTGCCCAGTCCACCTGTGCTTCAGCCCCTACTGACCAGAGCAGCGTAAGCCACTCAGGGTCCGCACCACCTCTCAAGAGGAAGAAGCGTGCTCTTGCGGAACAGGCTCGGACCCCAGACACGGCTCGCCCATCCGGCACATCAAGGAAGCAGAGTTTCAATGATGTGGAACTAGACACACTTGTGGGCTACGTGTCGGGCCATGGCCGCGAGATGCTGGTGACTGCAGGGTGCAAGACTACGACTGCTCAACGTAGGGCCCACTGGCAATGCATCGCGGACCAGATTAGTTCTTTTGGAATAGTGAAGCGCACAGCTGATGATTGCTCAAAGTGGTGGAATGACCTCAAACTTAGAGAAAAAAACAAGCTGGCTTTCAATTATGCCTCTACTCTGGTGACTGGCAGTGGGTCTCCACCAGAGGAGGATGAACTCACAGAACATGAGGCAATCGCTGGAGGGTTCATCGCAGAGGATCAGATCCACGGCAAGGGAGACCTACCAGATCTTGAAGCAATGTCCAGTGAGTGGCCATGCGTGTGTGTGCAAACCATTTGTATGTTGCTTGGGTGATGTGTTCTGATTGAGTGCCAGGTCAGGCTGTGTAGCCATGACTGCCATTATGCATGTTTGCTTGTAGCTTCTTCATGTCTTAACTAGCCTGTCTCCATTGCAGAAGCAGTTCATGTTGTATGCAGTACACTTCCCCATTTACCTACCAGCAACACATTGGAGATGGAAGGGATTGATGTGCTACCTTTGTCAGGTTGTGACACTTGCACTACTTTAATTTTTTACTGTCATACGTTGCCACTGTTGGCTCCTGTATTAATGTTTTGTCTTGCTGGTAAGTATTTGTTCATGTGTGCTGTTTCTTTTTCATTGGTGAGAGGGAATTGTCTCTGGCCTGTTTCCACTTGGGATGGTGCACTGTGTTACAATTGTGTCATGGGTTGTGCATTCATTTGGTTGCTTTCACATTGCATGCCATGCCATGGTGTGTTAGGTAGCTGAGATGGGGTTAGGGAGGGGTTGGGTCACATGCCACTATTTCGGTGTACTATTTTGCAAGGGGGTAGTCCTTCATGGTGCATGAATGTGTGCCTTTTACTGACACAGCATTGCATCTGTTTAAGTAGCTAGGGATGCACACAGTGTAGCACTTCCAGGAAAACAATCTCAGGGTGGTATGGTTGTGACAGTTGACTGTCCCTTTTGTCATCATCATCAATTATCAGCTGCTATGTGCCGTATTGGCGTCATCATGTAGGTGCTCAGAGGGTAGGCACTGTCCCCTGGGGAGGTGATAATGGTTGTCATTAGTTGGGTTTTCCCATTTCTCAGTGTGTCACATGCATGCATGTGCAGAGGCATTTGTACTCACCAATGAGCCACGTGTCGCTATGCCTCCCAGCTTCCAGGTCCCGGTTTAGGGGTGACATTCTGAATATAAAACTATCATGGCAGGACCCCGGATAGGTGGCATATACTGAGGTGATGATTCCCTTGGCATCACATACAACCTGCACGTTGATGGAATGCCAGTGCTTGCGGTTTCGATAGATGAGCTCAGTGGCCCTGGGAGGACGTAGAGCCACATGGGTGCATCAATGGCACCTAGCACTTTGGGGAGGTGTGCCACCTCATAAAAGTCCTGGACCACGGCCTGCCTTTCTGCAGATGTTCTGGGCATGTATATGTGCCTTGTAAGAGGATTCAATTCAGCACTACAGCCAAGTTAACGCCTAGTCTAGAATACTGAATGAAAACCCTTATTGATATATCTTTAGGTCCAGTTCATGCGTTCTGGATGACTACCCTTGTATAACACCCCTCTCTTGGAATCCCCCTGACCCCACTGAGCCAAGAAGTAATTCTGTTTTGCAAGTTTAAAAGGTTTATTTGATAAATTAAAATATATATCACACTTTTTAATAAATTAATAATTGAATATCACACTTAATCTGATATGGTAAATATTAACAACGGAGAATCTGGCACTAGCACACTTCTTTAATCACTAATGAGTTGACATGAAATGGATAAGGTAGCACACTGGTAAATAGGAACAAAAGTATAATGTGGTAGAGGATGCTTTATGTAAGCTCAGGTGGATGCAATATTCAATGAATGCAGTACAGAAAATACGCAATATGATTTCAACCAAACAATGTAATCACTTTTCTCTGGCTACTCCCCTCCCCCCCTTGATGCAAGGCAAGGAAATGGAAGGAAAACACACAGTTCTCAGAAATGCAATCAACTGTAATTCAGTTCAATCCAGCAAGATTAGACAACAGAAAACAGGTAGGAGTTTTGAAATCACCGGCCCAAATTGCTTTGATATGTGCTGGCAATGAATGAGAAATATGCTGGAAACGCTCTTAATTCCCTTTTAGAGGTTCAGGATGAGTGGTATCTAGTTAATATTAGTCCAGGCTCACACTAGCAATGATGCAGGGATAGTTAGCAGGTTAAACGAATTTCTGGCAAATGAAATCAGGCAGCAGCAGTTTTTTTACATGTGAAGAAATTGCAAATCGCGGCAAAATTCGCGGATGCGCCGAGCGCTATTACAGAGGAACCGCAAGGACTATCTCTACCGTCCTAGGAAAGCCTGGGATCTCAGCTTCCAAATGAAAGTTATTGCAAGTCTCTAGCCCAAACGGTTGCGGAGATATGAGTAATTTAGTAAAGGTCGTTTTTGGTTTTGTAAATTTTAAACGCACACTTTTTCAAAATGACAAATTTTACTAGAAATGACAGGTGACAGATAGGAGGCAGTTCTACTTAGGTTAAATAGATTGAATTAGATGAATTTAAACTAAGAGATTGGTTCTGAGTTTTGCTAAGTACTCACAAGAGATTTTGAACAGGAAAGCGACTTGGTCACGATCTTCAGTCTGGTCAGGTCTTTCCGGATTCTGCTCACAGCGCCTGGTCTGGTCTCGGCTAGGCACAGCACTGCTTTCTCTCTGGTCTGGTCTCTGCTAGGCACAGCACTGCTTTCTCTCTGGTCTGGTCTCTGCTAGAAACAGCACTGCTTTCTCTCTGGTCTGGTCTCTGCTCTGGATAGATTGAAGTCTCTAGTTTGGCTTTCTGGAGTTTGATGGAGGTAAGTATGGATTTTTCCGGCAGGGCTTCCAGCGGCAGATGAAATTGAATCTCTCTATGTGTCCTGACTCTCTGCTTTTATCTGTTTCTTGAGAATGGGTGTGTGTGTTGCATCACTAGACTTGCCCCTCTCATTCGTCATTGGTCAGGCTTCCATTCCTCCGCTTGATTGGCAAACTGAACTGTGAGTCAGATTGATGTCATTTTATGATCTCTTGAAACATCCTCCCTTATCATCTGTGCACCCAAATATATATATGATCAAAATCCATACTTCAGAGTTACACAGTTGTTTGAAATTACATATACATGGTGTGGCTGAATTTAGCCATGTCTATGTCCAAATCTGCTCATTCTCGGAGCTTGCATTCAAAGAGTGTACATAATTGACTTTTTAACTGCTTTTTCAATTTCCGACATGGACCCAACTTTACATACATGTGTGCAGGGGGTAGGGACATTAACTGATGAAGTTTCAGATTTTTAACATGCACACATTTAGAGTAATATCCACTTTTCCGCTAAAACCCCCCTGAACATACCACCGGTTCCTACCACGTCTTAAACTGTGGGCAGAAAAATCACAAGAATTATGGTATCATTTATAAAATTTTCACATGTCCGCACTATGAATTATCCCCCTTTTTATAAAACCATATCCTTGCTGCAGGGGTGTGTCTTTTCAGGTCACATGGTACAGAAACCAGTCTTTCCAGTTTCTGCCAAGCCAGCTTGCTTCTCACAGGCAGTGCCCCTCCCAGCTTCTCCAGGAGGAAGCCACTTTTTACGACGTCTGTAATAAAAACCTTTGCCTGAGTGGAGAGGGCTTTGTTCACTCTCTGGCAGAGCACAGGAAATTCAATTATCAGATAGATGGCATATCCTCAGTGTGAGCAGCAAAAGGGCAGATGGCCTGGGAACACAGCTGTGACTCAAGTTTCCCTTCTGATGGGGGTAGTTGCCAGGCAAAATCAAGTTCCTTAAGCCAGACCTTCAGCTAACTTTTTGTTGCTTTTAAAATAACTCGTAATTTTACACATGCAGCTAGAATGCTGATTCTAAGTGCAAAACTATGACATTTCAACAGTTACAAAGGCATGTGACACCAAACATAGGTCACTCATTTAATTTAACATTTTCGATTTTGGTGGTTTTAAATCCAGTTGCAGTTAGGCTTAAGCTGCTGACTCCATAGCATTTTTGTTATAAGCATTGTTTTTGGGCTCTTCATTTCCCAGATTTTGTAGGCACACAAAACTCCATTCTGCCAAATGTCTGCTGGTGTTCAGTGAATATTTTGCACATGTTGCAAGGTTTGAAATAGGCATTTTGCTTGCCTTCCGAAAAACACACAGTGGGTTTTAAAACGCCGGCTTTTGGATAGTGGTGAGTACTGGTACTGCACCCATTTTTGGGATTTTCTTGGATTAATGCATTCTAAACAGGAATGGTTCTTACATGGTAGTAAATCCTTGCTTAACATTGTTTTGATGGGGCTCCTTACAGTAAGATGGTTATGTGGAACCCCACAAAAAGGGTTGAATCTTTAAAGTGGTCCAATGAGTCACGATTTCAGCAACTTTTTGACATCAGTAAAAGTGGATTTTGTTAACAAAGACCTTTCTTTACCCTGGTGGGTGGCAAGTTAGGTAACCATTTTGGTGTGCGCACAACTGCGCAGCTTTCCTGGATTTCGGCGCACATGTGGGTTTTCCGCCATCTTGAATTTCCTAAGCCCACAGCACCAAATGTTGCAGCATGATAGCTTAAACGTGGGTCAGGACACCCAACAAGCCCCCCCCCACGCGACTGCACTTTGAATTTGAGTCGATGGGGCGTCGCGTGCCCATGGGTTTTGACCCACGCACCGGTCTGTCCGCATAATCTTCTTCCTCTTCTGTAGATGGCACAGTTCAGCATCTTCTTCTCCATCCGGTACTGATCGATCGGTTCTCCTCGCCAGTCCTGATGGGAGTATTGGGCGGTCCACTGGGCCCATTGGATCTTCGTTCCCGGTCTCCGGATCATCCTCCTTGGCCAGTCTCAAGGTCTTCTTTCTCCTAGGATGATAAAGGAAGAGCGGCAATATCTACTCATAGACGATTTTTTTTTCCACCACTGTTGAGATAGTGGGGCAGCATATGCATTTTATCGTAACGAAATATTACATTCTTATTTTGAAAAAAAAAAACAGCATCACTAGAGACAGTTTCATGTAAATCACAATATTTTAGAGACTAGATGTGGTAGGTTTTATGATTGGAACTGAATTAGTCTGATACAGTACCCGCTAGGATTCCAGAGGATTCCTCCAGTTGTTGCAGAGTGTGCCTGGGATGGCAACATTTCAACTGGTTTATGTGGACCCACTTGTCTTCCCCCTCTGCCGAACCACCTTTGGGGATGTGGATCTTGTAGGCCACAGGGGAGATCTTATCGACGATCTCAAAGGGTCCCTTCCATGTAGGCAAAAATTTGCGCTGCTTGGCCTGGTTCCTTTGGAAGTTGTATAGATAGACCCGGTCTCCCACCTGATATTCCTTCCTGGAAGTTTTCAGGTCATAATGGGTCTTCATGCTATCAGCCGATCTTTCTAGATTCCGCTGAGCATAAGCAAAAGCATGTTGGAGGTGTTTCCTTAAATTCTCTACATACTCATGAGTAGTGGAGGCATTTATCAGTGTCTGCTCTTGGGTCCTGTAGAGCAAATGCTGCGGAAGCACCATCTTGCGCCCAGTCATCAACTCAAATGGTGACATTTTGGTTGCAGATGAAGGGGTAGATCTGATGGCCATTAGGACCAGAGGTAATCGGATATCCCAACTTGGCCCAGAATCTGCCACAAACTTCTTTAATATGCTCACAATTGTCCGGTTATATCTCTCTACTGCCCCAGAAGAAGCTGGCCGGTAAGCAATATGCAACTTCCTTTTGACCCCCAGTATCTCCCACATCTTTGTCATTACTTCACTGGTGAAGTGGCTACCTCTGTCTGACTCAATCCTTTGAGGTAGACCAAAACGGGAAAAGATGTGGTTAATCATCAAGGCAGCTGCAGTTTCTGCCTTGCAATTTGGGGCTGGGAGACATTCCACCCACTTGGTGAACAAGCATGTCACGGTCAACATGTACTTATTCCCCCTAGCCGAGCGAATCACAGGGCCTACAAAGTCGATTTGTAAATCTGACCATGGCAGTGTCATTCCCCTCTTTTGTAAAGGCGCCCGGTGTGTGAGGGATGATGGCTGAAATTGTGCACACACAAGGCAACCCTTCAGGTACTGGTCGAGGTCCTGCTCCATGTGTGGCCAGTATGCAACCTCTCTTAAGATTTCCAATGTTGTGTGAAACCCCCTATGACCGGCAGTGGCCGCATCATGGGCGTGACTTAACATCAGGCTTCGGAATGAGGTAGGAACCACCCACTGATCGTGGCCAGCTTTGGATTTCCTTACCAACAAACCGTCTTGGATCCGGAACATTTTGGGACATTTCATCAACACTCTTAGGTCCTCTTTCCCAATGTAATCGGTATCCGTCAGGGGAAAGTTCTCAGGGTCCTCAAGGTGCTGGTAAAATTTACCAATTATTGGATCCCCCTTCTGAGCAGTAATCAAATCATCATCAGGGGTCTCCTTACTCCATTGTGCAATTGAAAGGTCGTTGTGAGCATTTGTCTGGGACCTAGTGATGGCAGTGACCTGGATTTCCCCCAACAGGGACTCAATCTCAATTAGATCCCCTTGGATGGCTCCGGTTTTGGCCAGCTGATCAGCTAAGTCATTTCCAGTTTTGTCTGGTCCCTCTACTTTGGAATGACCCTTGATCTTTTTCCAGTAGATGGTCATCCCATTCGATGTGACCAGATCATCAATGTTTTGGATCAACTTCCCATGTTTCAAGGGTTTGTTGTTAGCACATAACATGCCTCTGGTTTTCCAATTAACCAGGTGCTCCACGAACCCGTTCCGTACATAATCCGAATCTGTGATTATGACCAGTTCGTGGAGTTGATGCTGGACAGCAGTGAGGATGGCATGATGCACAGCCATCAATTCTGCCACCTGACTACTTCGGGGACCAATTTTGTATCCAGCGGAGGGTTCTGGGGACTCATTCACCCATGCATTCCCTACGCCGGCCACCAGTTCTTTCTCCCCGTTGTTGTCGACATGGTAAGAGCATCCATCCACATACACAGTGGGCATTCCCTCACACTTGTCTTCTTCAAAGACTTTGTGGGGGGAATTAAGGTATGCCTCCATGTTGTCCTTTATTTTTAGACTTTCGTCCTCGAGACAGTTTTCTCTGGCACAATCATGCAAGTCAGCCAGACCTTGCGCGAGGGGACTCTTCTTGTTTTGGCCATATCTGACCTCCACAGGAAAGCCTTGCATTGACAGAATCCAGGAAGTAATTCGGGAATTACTCACATTTCCGGCCCGGATTCTGTCACTTTGGAGATATTGCAGAGGCTGGTGTGGAGTCTCCACTATGATGTGTTCCCCCTGGATAAACGGGCGGTAATTCTTCAATGCCCACACCGTTGCCAGGAGTGCCTTCTCACAATCGTTGAATTTTTCCTCCACAGAGGATAAAGTTTTGCTCGCATAGGAGATTACTTTATTGACCTTGTCATGCTTTTGATATAATACTGCCGTCAAGCACGTATTAGAGAACCCCGTCTCCAGGAAGAACTCCTTGTTTCTGACAGGGTAAGCTAGGCAAGGCGCTTGTGAGAGGCTTCTTTTGAGTTGTTTTACTGCCTCGGCTTGTTCTGGACCCCATTCCCACTTGACCCCCCCCTTCAGGAGATGAATTAGGGGTCTGGTGATCTCTGCGTAGCCCTCAATGAACTTTCTGCTGTAATTAGTCAGTCCAAGGAGGCTCCTTAGTTCCCGCAGAGTTGTGGGGTCTTTCAGTTTCTGAAGTGCTTCCACTTTCTTTTCCTGGGGACAGAGACCCTGAGGAGTAATCTCATGCCCCAAGAAATTAACACGGGTTCTACACCACTGTGCTTTCTGAAAGGAAAGTTTTGCTCCGGCGGCCCTCAACTGTGTCAGAACATAACGGATCTCTGCTATGTGTTCCTCCACAGATGAACTTTTGATGAGGACATCATCTACATAAGCCAGGTTACCCCTCGTACCCAGGTCGGGCATGGCCTTATGTAGGAAAATATTGAACTCATTACCGGAGTTAAGGTATCCGAAGGGAGTCCGGGTCCATGTGTACTGCTGGCCCCCAAAGGTAAAAGCCAGCTTGTATTGGTCCTCCCTACTGACAGGCACGGTCCAGTATCCATTGGTCAGGTCTATTGCAGTGAATACCTGTGACCCCTGAATCTGGGCCAGCCCTTGGTCAATGTAGGGAAGAGGCCATCGGGAAGTGTGGACCCGTTTGTTGAGCTCCCTGAGGTCAGCGCAGAGTCTCCACTGGCCGTTTGGCTTCAATATTCCCAGCACCGGATTATTGAAGGTGCTGTGGACTGGACGGATTATTCCCCGGGACTCAAGGTTCTTAATTATTTCAGTAAGGGACTCCATTGATGCGAGAGGCAAGCGATATTGCTTCACAAACACAGGAGTCATGCCAGGGTCCGTGGGGATTGTTGTTGTGTGGATGTCAGTGCGACCACAGTCATATGAGTCTACCGCAAAGAGATCTTGGAAATCCAAGAAAACTTGTTTCAACTTTTGCTTTTGTTCCAGAGTCACACAGGCATCAGCTAGGTTGACTCTCTCTTCCACCATCTGCCTGAAGCCTGGAAAGACTTCTGGTTTGGCTATCTCCGCGGCCTCCTCCAGCTGGGTGGAGCAGTCCCTGGTCAGAGTGCTGATTTGGACCGGAGGCTTCAGGTGGGAAAGGCAGCCCTCATGGACTTGGAAAATCACCTCATCCCTCCTGAAGTCACAGGTCACATCTTCCTTACCATAGGGGCAGGAAGTGTACACCAGGAAGTTCCCCCCATGCCGGGTAAAAATCCTGTCTGGTGTTGCGTTGTCATCACTGTCACTGTCAAAACAGTCCTTGGGGATGGGTCCTAACAGTTCATTTACAAGATCAATGGAGAAATGTCGGTCATCAACCGCCATTCCAATAATGGTGCCTGCGGCTAGAGTAATACTCTTTAAGTCGCTGTTATCCACCTCTATTGGAATGGTGTCATGTTCTATGTTGACTAATGGTGTTGGGTTTACCCCCAACCCTTGCTGTTGGAGAGAAGCATTTAGACGTATGTAAGCATCAGGGTTTTTCAACTCTTGTCCCCTTTTAACTTTCACTTCCAGGGAGAATTGTCGGGTCCTTTCTGGGATGGTGACTTCCTCTTTAACCTGAATTTCAACTGCATAAGGTAGCAATTGAGCTGACCTAAATGCTTTTTCTGGATCATCAAAGCCCATGGGATTATCCGCTAATCGGGACCAAGCTTTGAAGTTTATTAGGTCCAAACTAATGGCAAAGCGATTGAGAATGTCACTGCCTAAGTAAAAGGCGGCAGTGACGTCTCGCACGACCCAACAATTATGGACTATGCTCTTGTTGCCAATGGAGATTTTGAGCATACACCTGCTTGGCAGGAGATGTTTGGAGTCAGGTGCTTCCAGGTCCATTTCCCATTTGTCTATCAGTTTGAAGGTGGGAATGGCTGGATCTTTTGGGAGTTGGCGGAACATGGCTTCGCTGATGAAGCTCTTACCGTTGTTCACACACACTCGAGCGAGAACAGAGTCCTTCCCATCATTTAACTGAACAGGGATGAACAACTGCTCTCCAATTTGCTGAATAGCAGCCAGGCTTTGAGCTGATTTCACATCTTTCTGGACGATAGGAGTGGGAGTTTCAGATTGTGGATTGGTATAGAATTTCAGAGTGTTTCCTTCCAGCGTGGAATACCACCTTAAACTGGAAGGAAGGTTGATTTTCAGAAATAGAGAGGACCCCCCATCACTAGTCTGTTGTCCTACTGCTATTACCGTCACGTCTGGAATTTGGTTGTTCTGGAAGTGAAATTCTACTTGGTCAGATTTTTGTTCAACCATGTGGCATGTGCCGTTTAAACTAATATGGTTGACACTCTGTTTTAATTTTATTGGTCGGCTAGTCTGGGTCCAGAGGACCTTGTTTACACAATCTATTAGGGGTGACAACCTTCTCAGGAGGTCATTCCCTAGTAAACAAGGGGTGCCCTCTGGGGTCACAACTATGACCGGGTGTTTCAACTTGTGTCGCCCGATCTTAAAGTCCAAGTCTGCAGTCCCCTCAACGGGAATTTCCTTCCCGTCAAAGTTCTGCAGTTGTCCAGGAAGAGAGGTGAGAGGAATTTGGTAATTCTCTCCCCTTCCTGCATTCAGTTCGTCAAAGGCCCTTCTGGACAGAAGGGTAGCTTGAGATCCAGTGTCCACCAGTGCTGAGATTGTACCCTGCCCCTGTACTTGTACCGGGGCATAATATCTTCCCTCCTTCTCCTCAAGGGGGCACAGATAATGTACATTTTTGGACAACTGGTGGGCTAATTTTCTGGTTTTGGACATCGCTAGCGAGGAGATTTGGGCAGAATTCTGTGGAGAGTCTTGGGAATCTGAAAGAAAAAATTTGCAACTGGAGATCAGAGCCATTGTGGGTTCCCCTGGCTCTGTTTCTGGGCCGCCCCCCCCTTTTTGGAGGCAGTCGCCAGGATGGGTTTGAACCAGGGGATTTTCTTGCTGTTGGTTCTGGGATGAGATGGTGGGCGGCGGTAGCTCAGTCTCCACATCTCCCCAGTCTGGATTTGCATCCCTAGGGACCCATTTTTCTTTGGGAGGAGTTCCCCCCTCTCTGAAGGAGAAGATCCTTTTCCCAGGATCCTCTGAGGATCCCTCTCCCTCAAATTGGAAGATCTGTACCTCCTCCTCAAACTGAGTCTGTTTGGGTCTTTTGTTTCTCCTACCCCCCCTCTGCTCCTTAGGAGGCAGACTTTCAGGGGCAAGAGATTTTGTTTCCGGTTCCTGGGTTTCCAGGGGCTGTTTACAAGTGAGGAAGGAAGCTTCCTCCAAGGCTTTACACCCCCCTTCCCTTTGTGCCTCCTCCCTGGGAACCGGTGATTTATCGGGGTGCGGCCCCCGTCATTGTTCTGGAGCACCAGGTCCAGAGTTGGGTGCGTTCTGCGCCGGCATGCTGATCTGAGGGTTCTGCTGTGCCCTCAGTATATGACCCATATCCCGCGCCATGTTTTGAACCTGGCGCTCTAACTGGGAAACCCGCTCAGGCTGATACGGGGCCCTGTTTTCTCCCCTGGGCTGATCCCGGGAAGGGTAGCTGTGCCTCCTCTGGTAGTACCCCTGGTTGGGAAGATTTTGGTACCCCTCCACCCTTGGCCTCCCCTCTCCCGGATTCAGTGGTCTGGGCTCAGGGAATTGAGGAAAGAAGGATGGATGATTTTGGGGTTGGAAGTCGGGTGGATATCTGGGGAAAAAGTTCTGCCCAGGGTTTGGTAAATTTCTGCCCTCCTGTGGGAAGTTTGGAGGGAAGTTCCCTGGGTTAGGTGCTTGGCTGGATCCCCCCCCTTGGGCTGGAGGAGTCCACACATAACCCAGGATGGGTCTGTTACCTTTGTAGCGAGGACTTACATAGTCAGGAGAGCGAGGGACCCCATTTGTGGGGCTGCCTCCCTGGCTCCCTGTCTGCGACTGGCCCGAGGACCTTCTGGGCCTAGCATTATTAGGTGCAGGTAGGTTTTTAGGCCCCCCCATCTCCAGATCCAAAACGGGGGTGACCTTTACCTCTGCCACCTTGACAGCAGCAGGGGTGCTGTTGGCTTTGGGGTTTTTCTGGGCATTGCTTTTATTTTCTATGGGCTTCTGCACCTCATAGATCCGGGTAGCCTGTTCAATGACCCAGTCTAAAGATCTTTTCTCATGAAAATCTCTCACGAGCTGGGTCATTATATATTTGGGCAAGGCATGGAAAAATGTATTGACAAACTCTCTACTATCTGTGCGCACCCTTCTGGTGGTTTGCGCAAAAGCACGCTTTAACTCCTGCACAAATTCTCGTGGGGCCTGATCCTCCCCACATTGCAAATTGTAGGCCGCCTTGCGAGCCTCTTGAGGATTTCTGTGAACAGAAAAATGTTTCAGGATGGCCGCCTTATATGTGGACCATCTTAAATGATTTTGGTCCTCCAGCCCCGCAAAGAAACTGGAGTATTCCGGGGAGAATGTCCACTTTACATATTGAATACAGCTTTGGCTGTCCTTCAAATGGAAAGTCTCCATCATTTATTCAAACAACTCTAAGTGCTCCCAAACAGAATACTTAGCGTTCTTATGGTAAGGCGTGATGACGCTCCTGATCGCCTTAATCTGCTTTAAGGGGTCCTTAAGCAAGGCCCTTTTTGCCTTATTGGCCTTTTTGGTTCGGGTAACCCTTGTCCATTCTTCCTCGGACTCAGAGGCACTGCTCCCAGAGGTTCCCGTCTGTTCTTCCAGGTTTTCCCGGATTCTGCGAGCCTGGGAATGGCTGGCAGAATGTGGGGACCTGGTCTCCTGTGTCCTGCGCAGTTCAGAGGAGTCTTCAGATTCCTCCTTGCTGCCAGGATTTGATGGGTACCCCCTCCCCTGACCTAACTGGGCAGAGGTTTTCAGGATGCCCTTAATGGGCCTACTCTCCTGGGGTTCCCCATTGAACTGTACTGTACTTGGGTGCCCATACCCGGATGCCCACCCCTCCATTCCTGAGTGGTACTGGCCTATGAGCCCCATACTCTTCGCTGGATAGTAATCTGCCATCCCTGTGGCCCTGTGCTCATGTGCGCCAGGGGACATGGGGGTGGCAGAGTCCAGGGACTGAGAGGTATGAGGGCCTCTGGTACTAGGGCTCCTGAGGTTATGCTCCGGAGTTTCCATTTCCCAGCGAACCTCATCTCTATCCGCCCCTGCTCCCTGTTGCAATGCAAGAGCCTGCATTTGTGCCTTCAGTTCCTCTGTTAAGGCCTTACTCGACTCTATCAGTTTCTCCTGCATCGCTACCTGTTGCTGGAGCCTATCATTGTGTTGACAGAGGGCCTCATTCTCCCTCTGTGCTTCCTGGTTGGTCCTGGAGAACTGGGCCAGTCTTTGCTGCAGGAGGTTTACCTCCTGGGCAATGTCCCTATTGGCCTGCTCCTTTCTTGCTAGAGCATCTTCCACCCTTCTGGTGTGCTCTACCAAGTTCTGGTTTTCTTTTTGGAGATCTCCCAGCCCCTGGAGGGCCAGGTGATTTTCTTCCATTTTCCTTTTTAAATGGCAGACTTCCTGGCCTAAGGCGTCTCTTTCCTGACTAAGAGCCTGCATTTGTGCCGCCAGGTCGTCCCTTTGCCTTTGGAAGGCACCAGCTTTTTGGCGCTCCTTATCAAACTCTGCCTGGGTATCCAGGTCTTTCAGGATCAGTTTATTGCTCTCCTCTTTCTCTCTGTCTAGTTGGATTTGCAGGGTGGCTACCTGCTCTGTGCATGCCCTGTTGAAATTGATCTGTTGCTCCAGCTTTTTCTGGCTCTGCAGTAAGGAGTCCAAACTGTCTTGGTGCTCCTTCTGCAGGGCCAGAAATCTAGTATCCTGTTCTGACTTTTCCTTTTGCAGCACATCCATATCCTCCTTTATTTTAGTAATGTACAGTCTGCTGTCATTTTCTGACTCCTGGCTCCTCTGCAGCCTCTGCTCAGAAGAGTCCAGATCAGATTGGACCTTCTGTAATGCCATCTGTTGCCTATTTGCCAGATTTTGGCTTTCAGCACATCTATCCTGCATGTCTCCCATATATAGGTACAGGTATGCTGCTATCCTGGCGATCTTATTGTGTTCCTCTTTGGCTTTAGGAGCCATATATAGTTCACTCAGGGCCACATGTAAGGGACCCTGATCTCTATATATATCTGACCCTGTTTCAGTGACCTGTTGTGTGATGGCCTGCAACCACACATCCTGGCCCTGTTCGGTCCATTCACCTCTCACAAATAGCTTATGCAAGAGGTGCTCTCTGGCTATTTTCATGTCTACTAAGGTCGTCATTCTAGAGATTGGTCTCTGTCCTGACTTACAGAAGTTAGTATTTTATTTTTGCAGAACAGAACTTTTCTTGGAGTGTCCCTTTTGAGGAATGCTTCACAGCGTAATGCAGCGTGGTGATCCGACCTGGTGTATGTATCCCGTCAGTTAGCACACTGTATTAAGCTGCACAAGTGGTAAATCTAACCCAACATCCCGGACGAGCCCCCACTTTGTAAGAGGATTCAATTCAGCACTACAGCCAAGTTAACGCCTAGTCTAGAATACTGAATGAAAACCCTTATTGATATATCTTTAGGTCCAGTTCATGCGTTCTGGATGACTACCCTTGTATAACACCCCTCTCTTGGAATCCCCCTGACCCCACTGAGCCAAGAAGTAATTCTGTTTTGCAAGTTTAAAAGGTTTATTTGATAAATTAAAATATATATCACACTTTTTAATAAATTAATAATTGAATATCACACTTAATCTGATATGGTAAATATTAACAACGGAGAATCTGGCACTAGCACACTTCTTTAATCACTAATGAGTTGACATGAAATGGATAAGGTAGCACACTGGTAAATAGGAACAAAAGTATAATGTGGTAGAGGATGCTTTATGTAAGCTCAGGTGGATGCAATATTCAATGAATGCAGTACAGAAAATACGCAATATGATTTCAACCAAACAATGTAATCACTTTTCTCTGGCTACTCCCCTCCCCCCCTTGATGCAAGGCAAGGAAATGGAAGGAAAACACACAGTTCTCAGAAATGCAATCAACTGTAATTCAGTTCAATCCAGCAAGATTAGACAACAGAAAACAGGTAGGAGTTTTGAAATCACCGGCCCAAATTGCTTTGATATGTGCTGGCAATGAATGAGAAATATGCTGGAAACGCTCTTAATTCCCTTTTAGAGGTTCAGGATGAGTGGTATCTAGTTAATATTAGTCCAGGCTCACACTAGCAATGATGCAGGGATAGTTAGCAGGTTAAACGAATTTCTGGCAAATGAAATCAGGCAGCAGCAGTTTTTTTACATGTGAAGAAATTGCAAATCGCGGCAAAATTCGCGGATGCGCCGAGCGCTATTACAGAGGAACCGCAAGGACTATCTCTACCGTCCTAGGAAAGCCTGGGATCTCAGCTTCCAAATGAAAGTTATTGCAAGTCTCTAGCCCAAACGGTTGCGGAGATATGAGTAATTTAGTAAAGGTCGTTTTTGGTTTTGTAAATTTTAAACGCACACTTTTTCAAAATGACAAATTTTACTAGAAATGACAGGTGACAGATAGGAGGCAGTTCTACTTAGGTTAAATAGATTGAATTAGATGAATTTAAACTAAGAGATTGGTTCTGAGTTTTGCTAAGTACTCACAAGAGATTTTGAACAGGAAAGCGACTTGGTCACGATCTTCAGTCTGGTCAGGTCTTTCCGGATTCTGCTCACAGCGCCTGGTCTGGTCTCGGCTAGGCACAGCACTGCTTTCTCTCTGGTCTGGTCTCTGCTAGGCACAGCACTGCTTTCTCTCTGGTCTGGTCTCTGCTAGGCACAGCACTGCTTTCTCTCTGGTCTGGTCTCTGCTCTGGATAGATTGAAGTCTCTAGTTTGGCTTTCTGGAGTTTGATGGAGGTAAGTATGGATTTTTCCGGCAGGGCTTCCAGCGGCAGATGAAATTGAATCTCTCTATGTGTCCTGACTCTCTGCTTTTATCTGTTTCTTGAGAATGGGTGTGTGTGTTGCATCACTAGACTTGCCCCTCTCATTCGTCATTGGTCAGGCTTCCATTCCTCCGCTTGATTGGCAAACTGAACTGTGAGTCAGATTGATGTCATTTTATGATCTCTTGAAACATCCTCCCTTATCATCTGTGCACCCAAATATATATATGATCAAAATCCATACTTCAGAGTTACACAGTTGTTTGAAATTACATATACATGGTGTGGCTGAATTTAGCCATGTCTATGTCCAAATCTGCTCATTCTCGGAGCTTGCATTCAAAGAGTGTACATAATTGACTTTTTAACTGCTTTTTCAATTTCCGACATGGACCCAACTTTACATACATGTGTGCAGGGGGTAGGGACATTAACTGATGAAGTTTCAGATTTTTAACATGCACACATTTAGAGTAATATCCACTTTTCCGCTAAAACCCCCCTGAACATACCACCGGTTCCTACCACGTCTTAAACTGTGGGCAGAAAAATCACAAGAATTATGGTATCATTTATAAAATTTTCACATGTCCGCACTATGAATTATCCCCCTTTTTATAAAACCATATCCTTGCTGCAGGGGTGTGTCTTTTCAGGTCACATGGTACAGAAACCAGTCTTTCCAGTTTCTGCCAAGCCAGCTTGCTTCTCACAGGCAGTGCCCCTCCCAGCTTCTCCAGGAGGAAGCCACTTTTTACGACGTCTGTAATAAAAACCTTTGCCTGAGTGGAGAGGGCTTTGTTCACTCTCTGGCAGAGCACAGGAAATTCAATTATCAGATAGATGGCATATCCTCAGTGTGAGCAGCAAAAGGGCAGATGGCCTGGGAACACAGCTGTGACTCAAGTTTCCCTTCTGATGGGGGTAGTTGCCAGGCAAAATCAAGTTCCTTAAGCCAGACCTTCAGCTAACTTTTTGTTGCTTTTAAAATAACTTGTAATTTTACACATGCAGCTAGAATGCTGATTCTAAGTGCAAAACTATGACATTTCAACAGTTACAAAGGCATGTGACACCAAACATAGGTCACTCATTTAATTTAACATTTTCGATTTTGGTGGTTTTAAATCCAGTTGCAGTTAGGCTTAAGCTGCTGACTCCATAGCATTTTTGTTATAAGCATTGTTTTTGGGCTCTTCATTTCCCAGATTTTGTAGGCACACAAAACTCCATTCTGCCAAATGTCTGCTGGTGTTCAGTGAATATTTTGCACATGTTGCAAGGTTTGAAATAGGCATTTTGCTTGCCTTCCGAAAAACACACAGTGGGTTTTAAAACGCCGGCTTTTGGATAGTGGTGAGTACTGGTACTGCACCCATTTTTGGGATTTTCTTGGATTAATGCATTCTAAACAGGAATGGTTCTTACATGGTAGTAAATCCTTGCTTAACATTGTTTTGATGGGGCTCCTTACAGTAAGATGGTTATGTGGAACCCCACAAAAAGGGTTGAATCTTTAAAGTGGTCCAATGAGTCACGATTTCAGCAACTTTTTGACATCAGTAAAAGTGGATTTTGTTAACAAAGACCTTTCTTTACCCTGGTGGGTGGCAAGTTAGGTAACCATTTTGGTGTGCGCACAACTGCGCAGCTTTCCTGGATTTCGGCGCACATGTGGGTTTTCCGCCATCTTGAATTTCCTAAGCCCACAGCACCAAATGTTGCAGCATGATAGCTTAAACGTGGGTCAGGACACCCAACAGCCTGCGGACTGAGGGGCATGCAGTCATGATCGCCAACACCTGGTGTACGCAGCGTGACTGCGTGGCCTGTGAGACGCTCCCAACTATGGCACTTGTTTGCTGAAATGACCCAGTAGCCAAGAAATGCAGTACATTGAGCACCTTTTCCAAGGGACTCAGTGCTTGGGAGCACAGGGTGGGTGATGTGAGGTCATCCTCCCACTCTGCACCCAGTTCTAGGATGATTTGGGGTGGAAACCTGTACCTCCCATACACCTGGTCATCAGGCATCCCAAAAAGGCTGGTCCTGGGTAAAAGAAATGCAGGACCTGGCTATCCTCCTCCTGCGGTGTCCCACGACCACTGCTGCGAGGAATGGTATATTCATCATAGCGTATGAGCTTGTTTACACGCACTTATATGCTGCGCAGGGCCGTTTACGCCCGCTGCCTGCTGGCGTACATGTTTCCGGATTAGCATGTCTTTTGTGGTGCACGGGTTTCCCCTGTTCGCTTCCATGAATACGTGTTGATAGCGCGCATGTGGGGGTTGCGAGGATTTAGCAGCAGTACTTCCTCCGTAACGCCCACATTTTCAGGTGTTGTTCCCCATCCCGTGTGTTCCACCCCCTTTTTAGGTGTGTGCGCTGTCCTGTGTGCGCCTTCACAGGCCGTCTTGCGCACAGCCTTCGGGATGTCGCAATGACATGTGCGCCACACGCGTATTCAGCGCACATCGCTGGTAAGCCACGTGCAGCACATTCCATGAATCGACAAACGGCTGTGTGCACGGCTTTAGCACGCATGCCCTGCGATTTTCACGCTTGTGCTCCCCTTTTCAGCGCACATTAATTCCATTAATTACTCGGAATATGTCACATACAGAGGTGGAGTGTTAACAGCCTGTATTGTAAACCAGTTAATTAACCAATAGTAAGTTAACAATTAACTAGATTTTATTAGAGTATAAAAACATGAATAAAAATATAGAAAATTACAAAACACAATACAATGGTAACGTTGAGTATTCAATACATATGTCACTATTTTAGCAATTGCACTGCACACTGAGTAAGTGTGCATTGAGTACTCACCGTTACCATTGTATTGTGTTTTGTAATTTTCTAAATTTTTATTCATAACATTGGATTAAAGAACACCATCATGGTGTGGGCAATGAGGCCCATTTCGATGCTGGTGAAGGCGTCTTGTTCTGTTAGGCTTCAAGTTCACTCCCAGTCATTTTGAGCAGCTCTGTCGCCAGCTTGTGGATAAAACGCCCACAAAAGTTCACCATTCCCAGAAAACGGCATACCTCTTACAGGGATGTTAGGGGTGTTAGGGGTGTGGCCTTCTTATTGCCTTCCACCACTCAAGGATCAGGCCGAAGGTATGGTTTGTGTAACACAAACACAAACAAGTCCACTTTAGGCTGAAGGAAGTGTCACTTTTGCTAATTAAGTATCAGGCCATGTTGTTTTAGCCATGAAAGACAGCAGCCATTTTCTTCTGAGAGGTTCCATTTCCAAATATGCAAAGAAGAGGATGTCATCACTCACATTAAGGACTCTGGGAGCACAGCCAGTGCCCATTTAATGGTGGGCTGAAAGACTTCAGCTGCAGAGGACACCCTGAAGCTGAGCCATTTGTAGTGAAACAGCTCGACAAGTGAAAAAAGCTAGTGATAGCCCTCGAGTCAATGGAACATGATGGGAGCCTCCGCTCAGGTTGATAGTTGACAATACCTGTTTTCATTGTACGTCGGCTGTGATGTGATTGAAAGTGGGGGTGGGACGTCTTTCATATTGAATAAACCTGTTTGGGAGCAGTATATCTATGAATATTCTCATCTTATCCTATTGTTTGGGCTTGTTGAAACCATGATCGGGAAGACCCATGGAGTGGGCCCCTCAACCCTTTCAATGATGTCCAGAGTTTTCATTTTACAGAGTTCTTCTACCTTCTATCATAGATGAAACAGGATTCTCCGATGGTATAGAGCCCTCGGCTGTACTGATGGATCAATGTGCAGTCGGACTTCCTTTAAGTCATCCCATGACATCAAATAGATCTTTGAACTCTTCATGTAGTATAAATGTCACCCTGATATACTGGCATGCAAAATGCACTCGACCTACATCTTCCAAAGTGGCGTGTCTTCCCCTCTGGCTTCACATAATATATTGGAGGTATCTAAGTCGGGGTGACTTGCATGTGAAAGACCCTCCCTAATGGAATGGGTGCTGACCCTCCATATGTGAAAATAAGAATGTGCCGTGTGGCAAGATTTGAAGGAGGGTGCAGCCTCTGAAATTGGGAAGTTGGTATAATGATCACTGATGCCCCAGTGTCTATGAGGACAGGTAAATGCCTCGAGGGAATTGTTACTGAGCAGAGAAGGTTGCCTGTGCATCCCGTTTCATCTCGGTGTACCGCGGGGATGTAGAAAACATTTTCAATGTCCTCTTCATCTTCTGGCCATGTGATATGTGGTGTGTGAGTCCTTTTTATTTTCTACCGTCGCCGCTCTACCCTGGTGGGGCCACAGTAGGGATGAAATCTGGTTCGAGTGATAGGCCACAGTGTTCGGTAGACCTGTGTAAAATGATTGAGATTCCCAAATCGCCTGCCTGCTCATCCGGCTGCTGGACATGATTGTGTGCATGGGAGAAGGCCCCCACAAGCATCACATGGCTTGTTTCAATCTTCTGACAATGTTATCGCTGGTGGTCTGAGTCCGTGCAGGAGGTTTGGATGCGAAAGCATGGACCTCTTCCACTCAAACTGACTTCAAAGCGTCTTCCTTATGTGCTGCTCTCGTCATGGCCAGCTTGTGTGCTCTACCTAGCTCCAGAATTCTTTGTAGTGGGATATCTGGTCCTTTTAGGATTTAGGGGCGCAGTTGTGACGATACACAATTTTGTATCATTTGTACTCGTATTTTGTAATTTTCGTACTGTAGTTGAAGTGATGTTGCCAGCTGGTGGAGTCAGGCTTCATATGCATCGAGGGATGTTGTCGGGCCTTTGCATGGTAGTCAGAGGTGAAATCGCTCATAGTCTCTGCTGACCAATGATCGACAGTAGGTATGAAAGGCTTCTTTTGTGCCTGTGTAAGATTTGTCCCTTGGCTGAAGTGTCTTAAATCTCTTCTGAACCTCCCCTATCGGAACGGAAAAGTAGCATGCATCTCTTGCCCTCATCGTTATCCTTGCGTACAGTGACAAAAAGCACCCCATGGCGTTCCACGCACAGGGGTCAACCATGGCCTATGATGGTTAGGACACCCACACCGTCAAATTCGTGTAGAGAATTCCCTGTAAATACTCCGGAATTGCACAAACTCTGAGACACCTACTGGGTGAAGTCTGCCGGTTTTGGCCTGTTCTGGATGAGGAATATACCTCATTTTTTTCTTCCAAAATGTCCAGGGTGGTATTAGGTCGGAGCCCAAGTGGGTTCCCCACAAATGTGGTAGGAATATGAGGCCGCATGAGAACCTGTCCTCCGCCGGAAGCCCCACCCCCCACGCCACTGTGGTAGATGTCCTCTTTGCAAGGGAGCAGAGCCCCCAGGCACACTGTATCCACACAAGATGTGGAAGTGTCCTCCCTTTTTCCTTGTTATTATTATTTATTTATTTCAACTACTGTGGCTCCACAGAGGCGTTGCTAGGAGGTGGGGGGTGTGAGGGGGCTATAGCCCCTGGTCTTTTGGTTGTAGCCCCGGATAGAATATCAGGGGTTACACCCAAAAGGCTAGCTCGCCCCATGTCCTGACTGTCCCGACATTCCCGACATTAGCGTAGCCCCGGATCTTTTCCAGTCCTAGCAACACTTAGCTATGCTTTCCTGCTGTGATGGAATGGGGGAAAGGGTGCACTAGTCCCTTTTCCTCCTCACCACGTCCAGTGATCTGGACGTGGTTCTCCCGCCCTGTCAGATTATCTGGAGTGGCGTGAAGAGGAAGTGTACGGTAGAGCCGTGTCAGGGAAGACCACTCAAACCTTGCTGCAGCGAACTGGCTCGATCCGTCCCCTTGACCGCGCTAAAGAGGAATCCTGAGCCAATCGCAGAAAGGTCAGGAGCCCCTCAACACAACATCGATGGGCAGTGTAGAGCTTGGGGGGGGGCTCTACTGACCTGTTTACCAGCTGGTTAAGGCACAGAGAGGGTCAGAGCCTTACAATGTGGAAAGGTACGTGAAGGAAACACACACACGTTTAAACTGGTGGGATATATATGTAAATGCCAGGAATGTTTTATTATTTTACACCTAGTCTTATCAAAACAATTGATAACAACAGAACCAGCTTGCTTCTTTTTTGGCTGGAGCTCTGATTAGGTCTTAGTCTCGCCTGGTACAGAGGAGGTCTGTCTCTTCCGGAAATAGTTTTGATCACGGCTACCTTGCTGGGTGCGTCAGTCGTAGCCAGCCAAAAACAAGGTGTGTCTGCACTTCCTTCGTGTTTCAGAGTCCTGTTATACACCAGTACACAGAAAAGGGAGATTATATTATATACTATTATTTCTTGTGACCCATCTGTATATATTAAGATGCCGGTAACAAGCTCTGCTCTCTCTGTCTCTCTGTCCTCCCTTCCAACGGTCCTCTCCATTCCCTGTCACTCCATTCTGGGATCCTCTCGTGCCGCAGCATCATGATCGCACGATACCACACAACCGTAGCGCTGTCACCTCCGCCAATCATCCAGTCACAAGCCATAGCCATGACAGCACCCCCAAGTATGGCAGAATCAACATGCAAGGCAGGCAAAAAAGACAAGGAGAGAGACCGATGAGCGGTGCTGAAAGGAGTAATGGAAGCAGAGGGCTTTACGTAATTATTTAAACAGAGTGAGCAACTTATCCAATCTCTCCTGAACAGGATCAGGCACGTGATAGAAGAGGAAAGAGCAAGATGGTCCCTGGCATCTCTCGGGCCAAACTCTACTGTGGTTACTGAGATGGTGGCATGCTCATAGCCTCCCTTTAGATGCAAAATGGCTGTCGAGGCAAAGGTTTCCAGAAGGAGGACAGCATCTAGACCCTCTGTTTCCTCAGGTCCTCGATAAAAGTGTCAGAAGAGAAAGGAGAAGAGGCAGATCAGGGCAGGCATCAGGTTTGTCTCACGCTCAGCTGGAGGCTCTAATACTAATCCACAAAGGCTACATGATGAGCTGCACTTGACTACAAACACGGTAAGAAAAAAGACTTCTCTGAACGGGGAACATGCAGTAAACTGCTTTACTCAGAATCCCTCGTCTCATTCCAAGACACATACATATCAGGAGTCCAAAGGGTCGGGTTTGCCCGGTCCAGTGCATGCAGCTGCCATAGTTGGTAAGTCTGACATCAATATGGAATATTTTTTTTTTTGTTGAAAGTTTTATTTTAATTTTTATACACTTATACATCACTAATATGCCCCACACTTGCACCCTATTGTATCCCTAGCCAGTATATAACTCCTAAAAACCTGCAATCCAAACCCCAGAGGCCACTACGCAGAAACTGAAATATCTGAACCCCGAAAGAGATGCCCCACCAAATGCATCGGCGCAAGGATGACGCTGAAGGTGCTTGCCAGATGTGCGCTTCTGGTTTTTGGTTCACATGTGAATGAGGGAGTTGGGTCATGATAATTGGGGGGTACTAGGGATCTCATGGACACATTGGATAAATTGACACGGCACATGAATATATCGCTTAGGACATTTAGGGGCATCATTTCACACTGCATGCCAAAATGTCTGAGTCTGAACTTCCTTGAGCACTCATTTCTGGAGACGTTTGATTGGTTGTGAGCATTGTGCATAGCGGCCACAGTGGATGGCTTTCTGTTGTGCATTTGTTATGCCATTGGCAATTGGTTATACATTTACTGACAGGGATCTGCAGGGGTCTGCAGGAGTTCCGGCTCCCACCGGAGAGATGGTGCTGACTGTCTCCACTCGTGGGGGGAGCTTAGGGGTGCTCAATTGTGCCTCATCCAGTGGCTTTTGTTTCCCTTTAGTGTGGTGCCAGCAGCGATCAAACCCCAGTTCTGAGATTGTTACACCTCATTTTAATGTCTTCAGTGTTTGGGGCACCATTCCTACGGTCACCTCTGTGTCCCGCAGTTAATTCCAGTTGGCAGACTTCCTCTGGTGTGTTGTTTTCTTGCTCTTGGCCCCATAGAGCTCTTTGGAATGACCCACACCTCCTCTGCTAATGCTACGAGCTCAGCTTCTGTAAACCTTGACTTCCTGAGCTTCATTTCGGGTACTTTACTTTTGGGTTTTCCCTTGACATGGTTGCACCCTCTTTAACGCTTGGATCGCTGCAGGAAATGGATCATTTTGAAAGGACTGACTTCTTAAAGATGGCCAACATGCAGCTTCCCATTTCCTTCATTACACTATTTCCACATGGTGCTAATTCTGCCATTGTTCAATAATTCCTTAAAATACTTTTGGCGGTAAAAGACACTTTGCCAAATGCTGGCTGAATTAACATCCGGTATTGGATTTTGGCAGTTATTTCCATTACTGCCAAATGGATTTCTCCATGGCTATGGGCTAATAATATGGCAGTAATTATGCCATACACATTGGAGGTGAAGGTAATTCCGTCTGCTGGAATTACTGCCATATTTACTGCCAAATATGGAATACGCCCTATTATCCTGGTTGAGTCCTGTGTTACATGAGTCAATTTTATAAATCCATTTTGCTTCCTGTTGACATAATACATGTTCTCTGTTTCCACTTCTGAAAGAAGGTTTTACGTGTTCCATCGCAACACATTTTACCAATGTACAGCCATACGATATATTTGTTATAAATGGGTCTTAACGGCTTTAATGTGTACTTGAATTATTTTTTGGGTTTTCTGATCGTACTTCCAATATAATGCAGTTTCCAGATATATTTGATTATATAAACCATGTATTTCATATTGCAATTGGTATGATCTCGAATTGTATAAGTGCCTCCATTTTGAAATTGTTTTGTTTTCGTTTTTGTTGTGGCACACTCTCACCTGTGGTGCCTCTCCCGCTTACACCACTGGCAGATTGTAGATTCCCCTTTGGATTTATGAACACAATTTTTGTCTGCATTTCATGATTCCAAGCTGGATGAGTATAGAGGTATATGGGGTACCAACACATTAATCCAATGGTTATTCTGGTAACCATAACTTGGGTGTTCAGTAAATCGTAAGCACATGCCCTGTGTGCGCTCAAGTCAAAGAACATTGATTAGATCCCCAAGACCTGTGTACCAGGTAGGGGACAAGGTTTGCTTATCTACCAAACACCTGCTTGCAACATGCTCCTAGGTTGGCCCTGTGCTTTGTGGGCTCCTTATGCATTCTGTGCCACCTCACTTCAGTGGCTTTTCACTTGCAGTTGCCCTCAACCTGGAATTTACATCCTTCTGTCCTTGTTGAAGCCATTGCCGCCTCACCATTTCCTCTGGCATTCTCTGCGTCAAGGTAACCTACTTGTTTCTGGCATTCTAGTCAAGTTGTGCAATGGCCATGTGCTGTTCTGGGTCACTTGGAAAGGTTATGCTGCCTGTGACAAATTGTGGGACCCTGCCTCCAGTGTCAATGTCCTGGTGCTTGTTCAAACCTCCTTTCAGCAGTTCTCGTGGAAGCTTTTTCTGGTCTTTCAGGTGGCCGCATGCACTCATCTGTGGTGCTGCTCCTCCCTCTACCATTGGCGGCTTTATTACAACTGTGTTACTAACCGCTGTCTTGCAGCCATGTTTGGTGGGTCCAGAGCACTGGCCTTCCTCGCTCCTGGGTGCCACAATGATCTCTGCATCACCCATGTGAAGGGGACTGGCTTCCTGGTTCCCCACATGCATAGTGCCCATGGCATTGTTTGTTTCCACGGGCAATGCTGGGTGCGAGGCATGCCTCACCTTCATGATAGCGCTTGAACATTACTCATCGTTCCACGATCCTTGCGCCACAATTCCTTCTTGTCCTTTGAAGCGGCTCTTGGTTTCGTCCTGCTGGCTCTTTCACAAATTCTAGCCTTCTTCATTTCCTTTTCTCTGAGTGTTCCCAGCCCTCAGAATCTGCTTCCTTTTTGCTCTTGCAAGTGGCTTTTCCAGCCATTGGACCTTGCTTTTTCCTCCCTTCTGCCTCTGACTCCTTACAGATACCATTCTATTCTGCCCTCCTCTGGCCAGCTGGTCTGACTTTCTCTGCCTTCCTGGCTTTTAGCCTCTTCTCTTTCTTGTAGGTGCAAACCACCAAAACCCACCTACAATGTTGGCACAGTCACAGTTCCACATAAAACCATGGATGGCATATTGGACGTTGTGCTGGGAGAGATTCCACTCTCTAGCCTTGCATACCCATTGCTCAAACATGTGGGAGTGGACTTCCCCAAGCGGCTCACTCTGCAAGACCAAACCACAGCCTCCCTGGCATCATGGAGATTCCAGAGCACCTTTACACCCAGATATCAGGTACCAAAGCACAACGCATTATCTGCCTTGACAGTGTTGGCCAACATTAATTGCAGATATTCCAGTTGCCACATTTTGGCTTACAGCCATTTGTGATATTGCTGTGTTTGCTATTGTAACTCTTTGATCTGTTGTCATGGAACTTGGACATATGACATTTTATTTTATCATCATTTCCTCCCAACGTATTACAATTGGAGTGTCCTTGATGCACTTTTTGAGATCTCAGTCTTAATAGATTCCAATGTGTTTTTACATTTTGTATACAGTAGCATTTTGTGAACCCTTTTTCGCCACAAATCATCATTTTTGCTGGCTTTGTATGTCTTTTGTTTTTCTACCCCAGAAATGATGGTCTTTATTTTTTAAATGCTTTCTTAGATAAGTGTTGAATGTTTTTACACTGTACATTCTTGCATTGTAATTGTAATTGCAATTTACAATTGCAATTACAATTCCTGAAATGTATCTGCTCTTTTGTTCCAATTTAAAGTAACACTGCATTTCTTTTAATATGCAAAACATCTCCCTAGGGTACATATAGCATAGCATGATGATTGTTGTTGCATTTTTTGTAGATTGTCAATTGTATGTAGTTTTTGTGTGTATGCAGTTCGAATCTAAAAATAAATTATTTGTGTTATATTTTACATGTTATTGTGATATGAGAGGTATTTTGATAAAGATTTGTTGCATATTCAATTAGAGCTGATATTGCACAACTCCAAATTAGGAAAATGTCATTGATGCCTTGAACCCAATAGCTGATATTATTATTGAATGTGAATGTTGGGTGTATCCATGCATGTTCAAAATAATAGTTGCTCATGAATAAAGTAGCATATGAATACTCAAATGTGACTTCTAGCGCTGTGCTTAGCAGTTCTTTATGTATTTCCTGATAGAAATATAACATATCTTTGTAGTGTGAATGTTTGCATATTTATTATCATGTCATTATGTTGATATAGTAAAATTGATCTTGATGTCAAAACATATCTGATACAATGAATACCCTTTTCATGGTCAATGCATGTGTATAGTGAAGATACGTCAAGGGTTACAAAAATATATGTTTCATTACACTGGATATTCTCCAATTGCCTTATTACATATTTTGCATTTTTCATGTAAAAGCATACATTTTGAACAAGACGATTGAGAAATGAAGCAAAGAATTGTGATTCAGGTTGTATAATGTAGCCTTTTTGATAATAATAGAAGATGGAAATCAGTCATATTTTCTCAAAATTTTCAGAATAAATTAGATGCCAAAATGAGATCGTTGATTTCTAAAAGCACTATTTGTCATCATCTGATAATCCTATGCCATTCACCAATTTTGTTTGACCAAATTTGTTGTATTAGTATATTTGTGTTAATTTTGGTGTATCCTCTAAGTTCAGATAAGTGTCTTTATGCTTTTTGGATGTAGTCATCACAGTTAATTATGACTAATTTGTCTCCTTTGTCTGCAGGTTTGATTATCAGACTGATTTATTTAAAGATCTTGTATTGCTTGATTCTCTGCTTTCATTAGATTGTGCAATATTCACTTTTGTATGCTTTTGCTTTCATCATTTCTCAGGTCCTCCATCACTGTTTTTTAAAGGGGTTACTTATCCTGTGGCACACAAGGTACACATTTTGATTTTAGATTGAGTTTGGTGTTGTTACCCATATCCGTTGGTATAGCCATAATGTGTTGATGCATCTATTTCTATAGTCTGACACCTTCTGATTTGTTTAGTTGCATATTACCATCTTTTGGGATTCTACCTGGCTTTTCCTTGTGATATTGTTACCATGTTGTTCTGTCTGCTATTGTTCTTTTTCTGTCCTCCCCCTTTCCCACTGTATTTCTAATGGTTGATATTTTTTCTCCATGTGTGCCTTGTTTTAACACATGGGTTATTGTACCAGTTGTATCATTTTGTCTTTTACAGTTTTTATATCTTCTTAGTTTCACTAAAAAAAGGCCAAATATTACTTGGTTTGTTATTGGTCGATAACTGGAGTTCCAATACATTTCTTTCTATGTCTGATTTATTTGTGGACTCTGATGATTATCTTAGTTCCTGGCTTTTACATTGAGAAATATTTCCAGTTGCTCTTGGACGGTTGAAGATCTAGTTGCAAACCCCAGCTGAGTAACATTGGCAATTATGGGAGCTGACTGAGTAAACATCATAGATCAGAGGCACAGTTACAATCTATTTAAATCAATGCCCTCCCTCGACAAACCAAGAGGCTGTTTACCATCATATTTAAAACATTTCAGAAACTCCAGTTGGGGAGAAGAATGATTTCGATTCGCCTACATTCATTACCAATGGGAGAAATCCCTGCAGAGTGAGATAAAGAACAACAAATAGACTTTAAATGCTTGTTTTGCGAGAGAAAGCATCAAAGCAAACTTTAATGCACATTCTAATTGTATGCCCCACTCTCCAGGGAGAGGGGGTATTTTATTCGAAATGTTTTGTTGACAAAATTGGGTGGTTGGATACAGAGATCTTTGGGGAGTGATTGTCCTCAGGACACAAAACATTTCTTACAGTGGAAGTACTAAACATGTTTAATTGTCTTGGTTTTATTACTCTGTGTAGTATTCAAAAACATGAAATATAGTGCTGTCAATTATTAATGCTGAGATGTTTCGAACTTGAGGATTGGTCATGTAAATGTGCTATGTTTTAATGCTTCTTTTTTCTCTTATCTGTATTGGCTAATGTTGTATATGTGAAAAGTCATATTATTGACTGTAACAGATTATTAATAAAAATAGCAGCAAAAAAGAATATGCAGGTTGTTTGGAATAAGGTTTTAGGATTTGTCCTTATAATCATTTGCTGTGGAATGTAAACACCCTTTCAGTTACATTTCATCTCATTTGAATTTTCTTTTTTTCCTGATTTAAAATGTTTTGACAAATGGCTTAATATGTCAGCCATAGATCATTTTGAAGGTACCCCCAGGCAAATTCAATGATTCTATGTGTCTTTGTAATACAGCACTTTGTTCCATAGATCTCAGGTGCATTTATTCTACTTTTTTATTAATTTGTGGATCATTGCTTTAAAAGGTATTGGCTAGTAGTTATTCCTAGTCATCTAGTGCCTGTTTATCTTCATCCTCAGAAGAAGGTAATATACACATTCTCAAACCTCTTGGAATACATCCGACTTCCAAATACCTTTTTAGAGTTCTAATTTCCTTCAATTTTAATAGTTCCTTTATTATTTTCCAATTTCTTAAATGTCAGTGTCAGGGACTTCTCTGACTTAGTCCAAAGTTAATTAACTTTGTTTTGGTGTGTGTTACCAGCTTTAAAATACAATTCTGAAGCCATTTTCAAAAGGAATTCTTGCTGCCCTAGAAACTTCTGTTCATGAATTTAAACTTATTTACAATCTGGGATTGTAAATGTAGCAGAACAAATACTCTGCATTAGAATTAATGAATGGTATTTTCTCTATGGAATTTGATCATGCATCATATTACAGTTTTGCAGTGCTGTGTGGAATTAATCAAATGTTCTCCGAATATGATCTTGCATGTACTATTCCAACCTATATGCGTGCTCTTGATTAATAAATGTGTATTGAAATGTTATTAATTTAACAATTATTTCATGTGGTGTATTAGTTCCCTCTTACTAATACCCCAACATGTTTTTTGCCCACTGCAAATTCATTGGGGGTATTTACATATAATGTTGTTTTAAAAATACAATACATAGATAGAAATAATTAAATACCTTCATCAAAATTTATGTGACTACCATTCCAGTCCTTTTACCGTGGTTATGTGATATCTTTATATCATGTTAGCTAATGGAAAGGAGTTTCTCTGTATGTGCAGCCATGTTTAAGGAAAAACATTAACATGTTAGTCTGCATTCATCTATGATAATTTAGAATGAGCTAATCCATTAATCCATTAATCCATTCATTAATTTGTTCATTCATTCATACATGTATCCATTTAGTATGAATTATACTTTGTTTTGTACTCTCACAGATCGATATTTGCTGAAATCTATGTATATATATTTAGCTTGTTATTTTGTATAATGCACATTGCAGTGTGTTTCTAGTCACTCTTGTTATTGTGTTCTTGACCATCATAAACTAGTCATGCTGAGAGAGTAGAGAGAGAATTGTGTTCATAGACAAACACAGTGGAAGTGATGTTTTCATAATAACATGATTCTTGGCAGACTGTTACAGAAATAACCTTGCTAGCTGCGGAGAAATGCTTGTTTATCATTCTGAATGAGACTGTCTCGATGTGCGAAGAGACAGGAATGTTCTGTTCTTAGAATAGAGTACATGACATGTCACTGTGAACTAGTACAGTATATGATTATGCTATGCTGGCTGAAATTATGTATGCACGCACATAGCCATAGAATGTGTCATTGTTCTGTATAACAGTAGGTTGCTGTTCTGTTCAGTAGGTTCAGTTGGCTGAGAGTTAGAGAGTTAGAGCCAGAGGGAAGGAGGCTGTCACCTATACAGATTATATTTTAATACCCTGTAAGCAGATGAGAGGTACAATGAGTGATGTAAGTCATGTAGCTAGAGATAAATGTGCTGAATGGGCTATTGTTCAAAAAATTGTCATTCCCTGTAAAAATTACTTAAATAAAATGTTTTACCTTTTTACATGTGACCTTGACTAGGCAGCTTAGTTAGAACTCTGGTTAAACCTAACATGTGTTTTGTATGCATGGATCAGTTCTCTTGAGACAAGAAATGTTAATTTCTGATTTGTTAAACAGATCTCTATATTAATAATTGAATATACCATTATAAAAGATGAATATACACAGCTATATGTACCCAGGATAAAGGCCTTGTTTTAGAATACCACGAAAATATAGCTAAATGAAAGCTCAATATGATGGGCACATATTTTTAAGATGAGAGCAAAGTCACTATGTTTTGAAGTCTTGTACACCAATAATGGCAATTTCATAGGGACATTTATCTGAATACATCTTGACCGTTGACCCGTATTTCGCCATTAAAAAACATATTATAAAGGTTTCTTTGTTTTGAAGACAGCATATGTGTTTGGTTGTGTTGATATTGGGACCCTAGAAAAACACATAGTTCAAGCTGCTGAGCTCTACCATGAAATGTGCATTAAAGAAATGGGTTAAAATTTACAAATCAGGGATTATTGGCTCCAGTTCTTTGACCTTTTGCTCTATTTAAAACAAAAATAAAGATTAGAGTTTGATTTAGATAAAGCCAATATTACATCCATATATGTTGGACATATTAAAATGTATGAACAATTAACACATTGACATATTTGAATAACTTGGTTGTGTAGGCAGTTACAGAAACATGTTGGATGTCTCTGAATTCAGAATTCATGTACAATTTTGAATATATAGATTTCATTATTGGCACAGATCCATAAAAAAATGGTAATAGAAAAACATATTTATAAGTTCTCTTTATGACAAATAATATATATATTTTTTAATTTAAGTGTATTTGGTTACATAAACCTTTTAACACTGTAAAACAATCAATACATCCAATATAAAAGAAAACATATTTCATATTGTTACTTCAATTAATATCATTCAAACAAATTCACTAATACCGCTAAAACAATTTCATATTTCCATATTATAAATACAGTTTAAAACATCTTGATTAAAAGAAAAAAGATAAGACCCACTTCTTAATCATATCTAATATGCAGCACAGTCAACATTAGATCTCAAATATTACTGTTCAATTTTGAGTAATTTTCTATTTATTTCCAAATATAAAACATGGTGCAATTCAGTACCATGCTTCAACCAGAAAAAAGAAAGGTTCATGTTTGGTCCATTTGCATATTTCCAATGGGAAGCAGATGTTACGATAAAGGTTATCACTGACTGTTTGGCAACCAGTCAGTAAATGTCTTGCTCTGAACTTCACTATTACACAATCAGCAGGTGCGTTCAGAATAAGCAATCGTGTGCCAAGCACCTAATCTGGACAAAGTAGGTAATAAACCCAGCTATAATAACATTATAAACCGTCTGACTTTTCATTTCTAAAAAATGTAATATAATCAAATGGTTTATCTATCGGAAAAGGCTGTTGAACATAAAGTGTGTAGATGATTTAGCAGAGCATTGTGCAGTGTTGTTGTTCCTGTCCTACGGTCATGCCTTTTCTTGAATGACTGACTCTGCTTGTCTGACATAAAATCAAACAATTCCCCACTTCAACTACATGACTTTGATTAACTTCAGAACGATGAAAGGTTGAGTTTGTATTACCTAGATTCTAACCTGGGACTTGCAGGTAATACAACTATCTCTGTGGTAGGTGCATTAATCTACTGAGATATCTGACTGTAGGGTTGAATGTTCTGCCCTACTTTGATATCATTCACAGATTCACAGGACTCCATTCGCTCTTGCTAACGCACCCACAGACCCCTCCCATTCCCTTACATTTTTCTCTATTCCTGAAGCCTTGAAATTATTTTGTGTATTTTTCCCATAGATCAGTCTGAAACTGCCCAAACTCCTCTGAAGCTGTATGGCTCTTAAAGGAGACTCAGTCAGATAAAGGCTGGAAGAGAATTGCACTAGGAGATGTGCAGTAGCCTGTGGATCTGTTTTGAGACATTTCGCCCTGTATCTTAAAGCCAGACATCAAGGGCATGATTCACAGAGCCTTTAACAATGGGATTGCACCATTATACAATGCTTCTGTGATTCAGGCCCCAAATCTCATTTACCCACAACATTCTGTGTTATCCTGTGCTCCATTTATAATTGCCGAACTCGGTAACTCTCATCAATAGCGGCCCTCCCTTCACAACATGGTTGTCCTAATCGTAACAAATAGGGCCTGCCTGCAATTCCTATGAGGGACGAGGGAGAGGAATGCATGCCTGTGGGTTCCCTTTCCTAGTGTTAGCCTTGCTCTGCTACCTACATATAACTCACAGTCACCCCCATGATTTCTCCTCTAACCTCACCCCTTCTCTTCTTCATTCTTTCTCTCTCCTGTATCTTCATCTTATTTATTTATTTATTCTAATGCGCCAAAGGCCCTTGGACAAAGAGGCTAGACCAGCAGAGCAGAGCTGACCCAGACCGATGTGAGCAGAACCAGAGATCCGGATCGCTGTGAGCAGGACCGGTGCCTGATTGACCCGCCGAGCAGAGAGAACCGCCGCTGGACGTGTTGACCAGATCCGTGACGAGGCCCATTAATTTCAAAATTAGGAGTGAGTATCTGCCAGAACTGTGCAGAACCCAATCTCTTAGTTAAAATAATCTAATCCAAACTATTTTAACCTAATTAGAACAGCCTCCTAGAAATCATGTCATCTGTCATTTGTAAAGCTGCACAACTGTCACCTGTCAATTCTGCAGCTGCAAGCTGTCACCTGTCATTTTGAGTTTTACTTTAAATCCGAAAATTAAATCGTCTGTATCTCCGGAACCGTTTAACTTTCATTTTAAAGCTGTGATTCTAGGCTTTCTAACGAACCAACTTCCTACTCCCTATACTATTTCTGCAATTGCGATTTACGCACTCGCGAAATTTACCGCGATTTGCGATTTTGGCTCAATTTCTCCACTTGTCAAAATAGCAGCTCCATTCCTTCCTTTGTTAAAATCCGTTTGCAACCTGGTAATAACTCATAGAGCATTGCTAAAGTGAGTCTGAACTAATACCAACAAGCATCTCTCACTCACCCTGAATCTCTAGAGGGAATGAAAATCAGTTAGCCCATTTTCCCATCCATTGCCATCACATTTAAAAGCATTTTGGGCCTGTGTTTCAAACTTCTACCTGTTTCCTCTAAGCTTGTTGGGGGGGAACTGAATTTCGTATTGTATTTGATTGCATTCCTGAGAACTGTGTGCTCCTCTTTCCATCTCCTTCCATTTCTTACATTGCATAGGTGGGGGGGGTAAATTGCCAGAGAAAAAGTGATTACATTGTTGTTGGTTGAAATCATATCAAGTTTATTTGCTGTACTGCATTTTATTCCACCTTGCATTTCCTTGAAACCATAAAGCATTTTCAGCTACCTCATCCTCTACACTACTCCTAAGTAATCAAGTGTACCACTGTAACATTACCCATTGTGGATCCACATCATATGTCTCAGTGTACTATCAGATATTAATTTATTATAAAAGTGTGATATATATATATTGTTTAATTTTTCAAATAAACCTTTTCATTTGCAAAACAAACCTACTTCTTGGCTCAGTGGGGTCAGGGGGATTCTAAGAGAGTGGTGTTGTATAAGGGTTGTCATCCAGAGTACATGAACTGGACCTAAAAATATATCAATAAGGGTTTCCCTCAGCATCCCAGACTAGGCATTGACTTAGCTGTAGTGTTGAAGTGAAGCCGTTTAACAAAGTGGAGGCTCGGAGCTGGGATCTTCTGGGTTAGATTTAGCACTTGTGCAGCTTAATACAGTGTGCTAACTGACGGGATACATACATCCAGTCGGATCACCACGCTGTGTTACACTGTAAAGCACTCCTCAAAGGAACGCTCTAAGGAAACGGTCTGTTTTGCAAAAATAAAATACAAACTTCTGTAAGTCAGGAAGGAACTCAAATTCCAGAATGACGACACTGGTAGACATCAAAATAGCCAGAGAGCACTTCTTACATAAGCTATTTGTGAGAGGTGAGTGGGCTCATCAGGACCAAACGGTATGGTTGCAGGCAATCGCGCAACAGGTTACTGAAACAGGGTCAGATACATGGAGAGATCAGGGTCCCTTACATGTGGCCCTGAGTGAACTATATATGGCCCCTAAAGCCAAAGATGAACATAATAAGATTGCCAGGATAGCGGCATATTTGTACCTATATATGGGAGCCATGCAGGACAAATGTGCTGAAGGCCAAGATCTGGCAAATAGGCAACAGATGGCGTTAGAGAAGACCCAATCTGATCTGAACTCTTCTGAGCAGAGGCTGCTCAGGAGCCAGGAGTCAGAAAAGGACAGCAGACAGTACATCACTAAAATAAAGGAGGATATGGATGTGCTGCAACAGGAAAAGGCTGACCAGGATACCGGATTTCTGGCCTTGCAGAAGGAGTACCAAGAAGGTTTGGACTCCCTACTGCAGAGCCAGAAAAAGCTGGAGCAACAGTTAGACTTCAATAGGGCATGTGCTGAGCAGGTAGTCACCCTGCAAAGCCACCTAGATAGGGAGAAGGCAGAGAGCAATAAACTGATTTTGAAAGACCTGGATACCCAGGCAGAGTTTGACCAGGAGCGCCAGAAAGCTGGTACCTTCCAAAGGCAAAGGGACGACCTGGCGGCACAGATGCAGGCTCTTAGTCTGGAAAGGGATACCTTAGGCCAGGAAGTCTGGCACTTAAAAAGGAAAATGGAAGAAAATCACCTGGCCCTCCAGTGACTGGGTGACCTCCAAAAAGAACACCAGAACTTGTTAGAGCACACCGGGAGGGTGGCGGATGCTCTGGCAAGAAAGGAGCAGGCCAATAGGGACACAGCTCAGGAGGTAACCCTCCTGCAGCAAAGACTGGCCCAGTACTCCAGGACCAATCAGGAGGCACAGAGAGAGAATGAGGCTCTCTGCCAGCACAATGATAGGCTCCAGCAACAGGTAGCGATGCAGGAGAGACTGATAGAGTCTAGTAAGGCCTTAACTGAGGAACTGAAAGCGCATCCTCGTGCATTGCAACAGGGAACAGGGGCGGATAGAGATGAGGTTCGCTGGGAAAGTGAAACTCCTGAGCATAATCTCAGGAGCCCTAGTACCAGAGGCCTTCATCTCTCCCAGTCCCTGGACTCTGCCACCCCCATGTCCCCTCGCGCACATGAGCCCAGGGCCACGGGGATGGCAGATTACTATCCAGCTAGAAGTATGGGGCTCATAGGCCAGTACCTCCCAGGAATGGATGGGCGGGCATCCGGGTATGGGCACCCAAGCACAGTGCAATTTAGTGGGGAACCCCAGGAGAGTAGGCCCATTAAGGGCATCCTGAAAACCTCTGCCCAGTTAGGTCAGTGGGGGGGTACCCATCAAATCTTGGCAGCAAGGAGGGATCTGAAGACTCCTCTGAGCATTACAGGACACAGGAGACCAGGTCCCCACATTCTGCCAGCCATTCCTAGGCTTGCAGAATCCGGGAAAACCTGGAAGATCAGACGGGCACCTCTGGGAGCAGTGATTCTGAGTCAGAGGATAATTGGACCAGGGTTACCCGAACCAAAAAGGCCAATAAGGCAAAAAGGGCCTTGCTTAAGGACCCATTGAAACAAATAAAGGCAATAAGGAGTGTCATCACGCCTTATCATAACAACGCCAAGTATTCTGTTTGGGAACACTTGGAGCTCTATGAGCAAATGATGGAGACTTTCCATTTGAAGGACAGCAGTAGCTGAATCCAGTACGTCAAATGGACCTTCTCACCAGAATACTCCAGTTTCTTTGCAGGGCTGGAGGATCAAAACCATTCAATGTGGTCCACATACAGGGCAGCCATCTTGAAACATTTTTCTGTGCGCAGAAATCCTCAAGAGGCTCGCAAGGCAGCCTACAATTTGCAATGTGGGGAGGATCAGGCCCCACAAGAGTTTGTGCAAGAATTAAAGCGTGCTTTTGCGCAGACCACCAGAAGGGTGCGCACGGATACCAGAGAATTTATCAATACGTTTTTCCATGCCTTACCCAAATACATAATGACCCAGCTCGTGAGAGATTTTCATGAGAAAAGATCTTTAGACTGGGTCATTGAACAGGCTACCCGGATCTATGAGGTGCAGAAGCCCATCGAAAAGAAAAATAATGCGCAAAAAAAAACCCAAAACCAACAGCACCCCTGCTGCTGCCAAGGTGGCAGAGGTAAAGGTCACCCCTGTTTTGGATTTGGAGATGGGGGGGCCTAAAAACCTACCTGCACCTAATAATGCCAAGCCCAGAAGGCCCTCGGGCCAGTCACAGACAGGGAGTCAAGGAGCTAGTCCCACAAATGGGGTCCCTAGCACCCCTGATTATGTACATCCCCGCTACAAGGGAAACCGACCCATCCTGGGTTATGTGTGGACTCCTCCAGCCCAAGGGGGGGATCCAGCCAAGCACCTGACCCAGGGAACTTCCCTCCTAACGTCCCCCAGGAGGGCAGAAATTCACCAAATCCTGGGCAGAACTTTTTCCCCAGGTATCCACCCAATTTCCAGCCCCAAAATCATCCATCCTTCTTTCCCCAATTCCCTGAGCCCAGACAACCTAATCCGGGAGAGGGGAGGCCAAGGGTGGAGGGGTACCCAAATCTTCCCAATCCGGGGTATTACCAGAGAAGGGATAGCTACCCTTCCCGGGATCAGCCCAGGGGAGAAAATAGAGCCCCGTATCAGCCTGAGCGGGTTTCACAACTTGAGCACCAGGTCCAAAATATGGCACGAGATCTGGGTCACATACTGAGGGCTCAACAGAACCCTCAGATGAGCATGCCACCGCAGAATGCCCAAAACTCTGGACATGGTGCTCCAGAACAATGACGGGGGCAGCACCCCGATAACCCACCGGTTCCCAGGGAGGAGGCACAAGGGGAAGGGGGGTGTAAAGCCTTGGAGGAAGCTTCCTTCCCAACTTGTAAACAGCCCCCGGTAAACCAGGAACCGGAAACAAAATCTCCGACCCCTGAAAGTCTGCCACCCAAAGAGCAAAGAGGAGGTAGGAGAAACAAAGGACCCAAACAGACCCATTTTCTGGAGGAGGTACAGATCTTTCAATTTGAGGGAGAGGGATCCTCAGAGGATCCTGGGGAAAGGATCTTCTCCTTTAGAGATGGGGGAACTCCTCCCAAAGAAAAATGGGTCCCAAGGGATGCCAATTCAGACTGGGGAGATGTGGAGACTGAGCTACCGCCGCCCATCATCTCATCCCAGAACCGACAATACCAAAATCCATGGGTCAAACCCATCCTGATGACTGCCTCCAAAAAGGGGGGGGCGGCCCAGAACCCGAAACCATTTCCAGTTGCCAACTTTTTCTTTCATATTCCCCAGGCTCTCCACAGAATTCTGCCCAAATCTCTTCGCTAGCAATGTCCAAAACCAGAAAATTAGCCCACCAGTTGTCCAAAAATGTGCATTATCTGTGCCCCCTTGAGGAGAAGGAGGGAAGATATTATGCCCCGGTACAATTACAGGGGCAGGGTACAATTTTGGCGCTGGTGGACACTGGATCTCAAGCTACCCTTCTGTCCAGAAGTGCCTTTGATGAACTGAATGCAGGAAGGGGGGAGAATTACCGTATTCCTCTCACCTCTCTTCCTGGACAACTGCAGAACTTTGACAGGAAGGAAATTCCCGTCGAGGGGACGGCAGATTTGGACATTAAAATTGGGCGATACAAGGTGAAACACCCGGTCATAGTAGTGACTCCAGAAGGCACCCCTTGTTTACTAGGGAAGGAGCTCCTGAGAAGGTTGTCACCCCTAATAGATTGCGTAAACAAGGTCCTCTGGACCCAGACTAGCCGACCAATAAAATTAAAACAGAGTGTCAACCATGTTGTTTAAATGGCACCTGCCACATGGTTGAACAAAAATCTGACCAAGTCGAATTTCACTTCCAGAACAACCAAATTCCAGACATGACAGTAATAGCAGTAGGGCAACAGACTGGTGATGGGGGGTCCTCTCTATTTCTGAAAATCAACCTTCCTTCCAGTTTAAGGTGGTATTCCACACTGGAAGGAAACACTCTGAAATTCTTTACCAACCCACAATCAGACACTCCCATTCCTATAGTCCAGAAAGATGTGAAATAAGCTCAGAGCCTGGCTGATATTCAGCAAATTGGAGAGCAGTTGTTCATCCTTGTTCAGTTAAATGATGGGAATGACTCTGTTCTCGCTCGAGTGTTTGAACAATGGTAAGAGCTTCATCAGCGAAGCCATGTTCCGCCAACTCCCAAAAGATCCAGCCATTCCCACATTCAAACTGATAGACAAATGGGAAATGGACCTGGAAGCACCTAATTCCAAACATCTCCTGCCAAGCAGGTGTATGCTCAAAATCTCCATTGGCAACAAGAGCATAGTCCATAATTGTTGGGTCGTGCGAGACGTCACTGCCACCTTTTACTTAGGCAGTGACATTCTCAATCGCTTTGCCATTAGTTTGGACCTAATAAACTTCAAAGCTTGGTCCCGATTAGCGGATAATCCCATGGGCTTTGATGATCAAGAAAAAGCATTTAGGTCAGCTCAATTGCTACCTTATGCAGTTGAAATTCAGCTTAAAGAGGAAGTCACCATCCCAGAAAGGACCCGACAATTCTCCCTGGAAGTGAAAGTTAAAAGAGGACAAAAATTGAAAAACCCTGATGCTTATATACATCTAAATGCTTCTCTCCAACTGCAAGGGTTAGGGGTAAACCCAACACCATTAGTCAACATAGAACATGACACCATTCCAATAGAGGTGGATAACAGTGACTTAAAGAGTATTACTCTAGCCGCAGAAACCATTATTGGAATGGCAGTTGCTTACCGACATTTCTCCATTGACTTAGGGAATGAACTGATAGGACCGATCCCCAAGGACTGTTTTGACAGTGACAGTGAGGACAATACAACACCAGACAGGATCTTCACCCGTCATGGGGGGAACTTCCTGGTGTACACTTCCTGCCCTTATGGTAAGGAAGATGTGACTTGTGACTTCAGGAGGGATGAGGTGATTTTTCAGGTCCATGAAGGCTGTCTTTCCCACCTGAGGCCTCCAGTCCAAATCAGCACTCTGACCAGGGACTTCTCCACCCAGCTGGAGGAGGCCGCTGAGATAGCCAAGCCAGAAGTTTTTCCAGGCTTCAGGCAGATGGTGGAAGAAAGAGTCAACCTAGCTGATGCCTGTGTGACTCTGGAACAGAAGCAAAAGTTGAAACAAGTTTTCTAGGATTTCCAAGATCTCTTTGCGGTAGACTCATATGACTGTGGTCGCACCGACATCCACACCACAACAATTCCCACGGATCCTGGAATGACTCCAGTGTTTGTGAAGCAATATCGCTTGCGTCTCGCATCCATGGAGTCCCTTACTGAAATAATTAAGAACCTTGAGTGCCGGGGAATAATCCGTCCAGTCCACAGCACCTTCAATAATCCGGTGCTGGGAATATTGAAGCCAAACGGCCAGTGGGGACTCTGCGCCGACCTTAGGGAGCTCAACAAAAGGGTCCATACTTCCCGATGGCCTCTGCCCTACATTGACCAAGGGCTGGCCCAGATTCAAGGGTCACAGGTATTCACAACAATAGACCTGACCAATGGATACTGGACCGTGCCTGTCCGTAGGGAGGACCAATACAAACTGGCTTTTACCTTTGGGAGCCAGCAGTACACATGGACCCGGACTCCCTTCGGATACCTCAACTACGGCAATGAATTCAACATTTTCCTACATAAGGCCATGCCCGACCTGGGTGCGAGGGGTAACCTGTCTTATGTAGATGATGTCCTCATCAAAAGTTCATCTGTGGAGGAACACATAGCAGAGATCCGTTATGTTCTGACACAGTTGAGGGCCGCCGGAGCAAAACTTTCCTTTCAGAAAGCACAGTGGTGTAGAACCCGTGTTAATTTCTTGGGGCATGAGATTACTCCTCAGGGTCTTTGTCCCCAGGAAAAGAAAGTGGAAGCCCTCCAGAAACTGAAAGACCCCACAACTCTGCGGGAACTAAGGAGCCTCCTTGGACTGACTAATTACAGCAGAAAGTTCATTGAAAGCTACGCAGAGATCACTAGACCCCTGATTCATCTCTTGAAGGGGGGGGTCAAGTGGGAATGGGGTCCAGAACAATCCGAGGCAGTAAGACAACTCAAGAGAAGCCTCTCACAAGCACCTTGCCTAGCTTACCCTGTCAGAAACAAGGAGTTCTTCCTGGAGACAGGGTTCTCTAATACGTGCTTGACGGCAGTATTATACCAAAAGCATGACAAGGTCAATAAAGTAATCTCCTATGCGAGCAAAAACTTTATCCTCTGTGGAGGAAAAATTCAACGATTGTGAGAATGCACTCCTGGCAACGGTGTGGGCATTGAAGAATTACCGCCCGTTTATCCAGGGGGAACACATCATAGTGGAGACTCCACACCAGCCTCTGCAATATCTCCAAAGTGACAGAATCCGGGCCGGAAATGTGAGTAATTCCCGAATTACTTCCTGGATTCTGTCAATGCAAGGCTTTCCTGTGGAGGTCAGATATGGCCAAAACAAGAAGAGTCCCCTTGCGCAAGGTCTGGCTGACTTGCATGATTGTGCCAGAGCAAACTGTCTCGAGGACGGAAGTCTAAAAATCAAGGACAACATGGAGGCATACCTTAATTCCCCACACAAAGTCTTTGAAGAAGACAAGTATGAGGGAATGCCCACTGTCTATGTGGATGGATGCTTGTACCATGTTGACAACAACGGGGATAAAGAACTGGTGGCCGGCGTAGGGAATGCATGGGTGAATGAGTCCCCAGAACCCTCCGCTGGATACAAAATTGGTCCCCGAAGTAGTCAGGTGGCAGAATTGATGGCTGTGCATCAGGCCATCCTCACTGCTGTCCAACAACAACTCCACGAACTGGTCATAATCACAGATTCGGATTAGGTACGGAACGGGTTCGTGGAGCACCTGGTTAATTGGAAAACCAGAGGCATGTTATGTGCTAATAACAAACCCTTGAATCATGGGAAGTTAATCCAAAATATTGATGATCTGGTCACATCGAATGGGATGACCATCTACTGGAAAAAGATCAAGGGTCATTCCAAGGTAGAGGGACCAGACAAACTGGAAATGACTTAGCTGATCAGCTGGCCAAAACCGGGGCCATCCAAGGGGATCTAATAGAAATAGAGTCCCTGTTGGGGGAAATCCAGGTCACTGCTATCACTAGGTCCCAGACAAATGCTCACAATGATCTTTCAACTGCACAATGGAGTAAGGAGAGCCCTGATGCTGATTTGATTACAGCTCAGAAAGGGGATGCAATAATTGGTAAGTTTTACCAACACATTGAGGACCCTGAGAACTTTCCCCTGACGGATACCGATTACATTGGGAAGGAGGACCTTAGAGTGTTGATGAAATGTCCAAAGATGTTCCGAATCCAAGACGGTTTGTTGGTAAGGAAATCCCAAGCTGGCCATGATCAGTGGGTGGTTCCTACCTCATTCCGAAGCCTGATGTTAAGTCACGCCCATGATGCGGCCACCGCCTGTCATAGGGGGTTTCACACAACACTGGAAATCTTAAGAGAGGTTGCATACTGGCCACACATGGGGCAGGACCTCGACCAATACTTGAAGGGGTGTCTTGTGTGTGCACAATTTCCGCCATCATCCCTCACACACCGTGCGCCTCTCCAAAAGAGGGGGATGACACTGCCATGGTCAGATTTGCAAATCGACTTTGTAGGCCCTGTAATTCGCTTGTCTAGAGGAAATAAGTACATGTTGGCCGTTACATGCTTGTTTACCAAGTGGGTGGAATGTCTCCCAGCCCCAAATTGCAAGGCAGAAACAGCAGCTGCCCTGATGATTAACCACATCTTTTCCCGTTTTGGTCTACCTCAAAGGATTGAGTCAGACAGAGGTAGCCACTTCACCAGTGAAGTAATGACAAAGATGTGGGAGATACTGGGGGTTAAAAGGAAGCTACACATTGCTTACCGGCCAGCTTCTTCTGGGGCAGTAGAATGCTACAACCGGACAATTGTGAGCATATTAAAAGTTTGTGGCAGATTCTGGCCCAAGTTGGGATATCCGACTACCTCTGGTCCTAATGGCCATCAGATCTACCCCTTCATCTGCAACTAAAATGTCACCATTTGAGTTGATGACCAGACGCAAGATGGTGCTTCCCCAGCATTTGCTCTACAGGACCCAAGGGCAAACGTTGATAAATGCCTCCACAACTCATGAGTATGTGGAGAATTTAAGGAAACACCTTCAGCATGCTTTTGCCTATGCTCAGCGGAATCTAGAAAGATCAGCTGATAGCATGAAAACCCACTACGACCTGAAGACCACCAGGAAGGAATATACTGTGGGGGACCGGGTCTATCTATACAATTTCCAAAGGAACCAGGCCAAACAGCGAAAATGTTTGCCTACATGGAAGGGACCGTTTGAAATTATAGACAAAATCTCCCCTGTTGCATACAAGATCCGCATCCCCAAAGGCAGTTCGGCAGAGGGGGAAGACAAGTGGGTCCATATTAATCAGCTAAAGTGTTGCCATCCCAGGCACACGCTGCAGCAACTGGAGGAGTCCTCTGCAATACCAGAGGGGACCGCTCCAGATTAATTCAGTTCCAACGCTAAAATATCCCACATATAGTCTCTAAAATATTATGACACTTGTAAGCCACTGTCTCTGAATTATATCTTGTTTTTCAAAATTGGAATGCTATGTCTATTAAAGTATAAAATGTATATGCCACCCCACTATACCAATGGTGGGGAAGAAATGTCTACGAATAGGTATTACCGCTTTCCTTTGTCATCCTAGGAGAAAGAAAACCTGGAGACTGGCCAAGGAGGACGATTCGGAGACCGGGGGCAAAGATCCGAGGGGCCCGGGGTACCGCCCAATATTCCCATCAGGACCGGCGAGGAGAACCGATCGATCCAACCGGATGGAGGAAAAGATGCTGAACTGTGCCATTTGCGGAATCGGAAGAAGATGATGCGGACATACCAGTGCGTGGGTCTAAACATTCTTCGCACCCGACTGCCCCTCGACTCAAATTCAAAGTGCAGTCAGGTGGGGGGGCTTTGTCAGGTGTATTGACCCACGTTTGAGTCATTAAGCTGCAATATTTGGTGCTGTGGGCTTAGAAAATCCAAGATGGCCAAAAGCCCACATGTGCGCCAGAATCCAGGAGAACCGCGCAGTTTGTGGGCACACCAAAATGGTCGCCTAACCTTCCACCCACCAGTGTGAGCGTGATGGGCCAGGGGTGCCATGAGTGGAATGTGTGCCAAAGGAAAAACAGCAGTGCCTGTTAGCTGAAAAAGCGCTTTGAAATCACCTTGGTTTCTCTAAATGCAAGCTCAAAATGCCTATTTCAAACATTGCAGGATATTAAAAAATCTCACTGAACACCAGCAGACATTTGGCAGAATGAAGTTTTGTGTGCATACAAAATCTGGAAAGAAAAAGAGCCCAAAACAATGTCCATAACAAAACTGGCTGAGCTGTGGAGGTCAGCAGCTTAAGTTAAACTGAACTGAAAACCACTAAAATCGAAATGTTTAAATTAAATGAGGGACCTACTTTTGAGTGTCACATAGTTTGTAACTGTTGAAATGTCCTAGTTTTGAACTTAGAATCAGCATTCTAGCTGCATGTGTAAAAATGGTCAGTTTGATTTGAATGTAGAAAACTGGGAACACAAAGTGACATTTAGCTGAAACCTGGCTTAATGAAACTGGATTCTGCCTGACAACTAACCCCGACAGGAGGTGAAACTGGATCAACAGCTGTGTTCCCAGGCCTGGCTGCATTCTGCTGCCCCCACAAAAAGGAGGGGACACCTCTCTGATTGAATTACCTGGGGACTGCAGGAAACTGAACAATGGACTCAGGCAAATGTTATATTGGGGGGGGGGCCGTAAAGTGGCTTCCTCTTGGGAGAAGTGGGAGGAGAAGTGCCTGTGAGAGCCAGCTGAGCTTGGGGGAAGTGGATAAACCAGTTAATCCACCATGTGATGTGGGAAGCCACACCCCTGTTTGACCAGGGCATCATTTTAAAAAGATAGATAACTCATAGTGCGGACTTGCCAGAATTATATAAGTAATATCATTATTTTTGTGATTTTTCTGTGCACGTTTTAAGAGGTGTTAGGACCCTGTGATGTATTCTGCGGGGTTGCTAGCGGAAAATAGGGTCTTACTCCAAATGTCTGCATGTTAAAAATCTAACACTTCATCAATTAATGTCCGTACTCCTTGCGCGCATGTGTGTAATTTTTGGTAAATGTCCGATATTGGTAAACCAGTCAAAAAGTGCAAAATGTTGTCATTTTTGAATGCAAGCCCCCAGGAAGATCAGAGGCGGACAAGCATGGACCATAAGGAATATATAATGTGTACATGTAATGTCAACCACTTGTGTATCTGGGAAATATGTATTTGAATCAAATATAGATTTGTGGGCAAATTGACCAGGGGAGGATCCTCTGACCCATAAACAGACCTCATCTCTCTGACTCACAACCCAATTCCCCCAATCATGGGAGAGGGGAGAATTGGGCCAATGACAAGTAGAGAGGGGCAGGCTCAGTTATGCCAGGCACACACCCATTTTCAAAACACATAAAAAGAGACTGCTCGGACAGGTAGAGAGATTCAATTCCTTTTGCTGCGGAGCGTGCTGACCGACGACTTCACATCCAGAGATCCAACACTTAGACTTCCAAGCTAAACAGAGACTACAGAACTTTGAACCAAGAAGGCCCACTGCAAGCAAAAGTATTTGTCAGCAGGCTTCAAAATCATTTGCAAACTATTCCACAGCCTGGCGAGCTGGCTGAATTCTTTTGCCAAGAACTTTTGCCAGTACCCCGAAAGCAGTGTTACATCCAGAATCCACTTGATCCGGACCGGAAAGCAGAGCAGTATCCAGAACCAGAGGCCGCTGTATCCAGAGAGGCTAGACCAGCAGAGCAGAGCTGACCCAGACCTCTGTGAGCAGAACCAGAGATCCGGATCGCTGTGAGCAGGACCGGTGCCTGATTGACCCGCCGAGCAGAGAGAACCGCCGCTGGACGTGTTGACCAGATCCGTGGCGAGGCCCATTCATTTCAAAATTAGGAAAGAGTATCCGCCAGAACTGTGCAGAACCCAATCTCTTAGTTAAAATAATCTAATCCAAACTATTTTAACCTAATTAGAACAGCCTCCTACAAATCGTGTCATCTGTCATTTGTAAAGCTGCACAACTGTCACCTGTCAATTCTGCAGCTGCAAGCTGTCACCTGTCATTTTGAGTTTTACTTTAAATCCGAAAATCTACCTTTATTAAATCGTCTGTATCTCCGGAACCGTTTGTCCTAGGAACGTGGTTTAACTTTCATTTTAAAGCTGTGTCCTACTCCCTATACTATTTCTGCAATCACGATTTACGCACTCGCGAAATTTACCGCGATTTGCGATTTTGGCTCAATTTCTCCACTTGTCAAAATAGCAGCTCCATTCCTTCCTTTGTTAAAATACGTTTGCAACCTGGTAATAACTCATAGAGCATTGCTAAAGTGAGCCTGAACTAATACCAACAAGCATCTCTCACTCACACTGAATCTCTAGAGGGAATGAAAATCAGTTAGCACCTTTTCCCATCCATTGCCATCACATTTAAAAGCATTTTGGGCCTGTGTTTCAAACTTCTACCTGTTTCCTCTAAGCTTGTTGGGGGGGAACTGAATTTCGTATTGTATTTGATTGCATTCCTGAGAACTGTGTGCTCCTCTTTCCATCTCCTTCCATTTCTTACATTGCATAGAGGGTGGGGGGTAAATTGCCAGAGAAAAAGTGATAACATTGTTGTTGGTTGAAATCAGATCAAGTCTATTTGCTGTACTGCATTTTATTCCACCTTGCATTTCCTTGAAACCATAAAGCATTTTCAGCTACCTCATCCTCTATACTACTCCTAAGTAATCAAGTGTACCACTGTAACAATACCCATTGTGGATCCACATCATAATTCTCAGTGTACTATCAGATATTAATTTATTATAAAAGTGTGATATACATATATTGTTTAATTTTTCAAATAAACCTTTTCATTTGCAAAACAAACCTACTTCTTGGCTCAGTGGGGTCAGGGGGATTCTAAGAGAGGGGTGTTGTATAAGGGTTGTCATCCAGAGTACATGAACTGGACCTAAAAATATATCAATAAGGGTTTCCCTCAGCATCCCAGACTAGGCATTGACTTAGCTGTAGTGTTGAAGTGAAGCCGCTTAACAAAGCCTGTTTGATAGATGACATAATTGTGGTTGAATTAAAGGATAAACTTGGAGATAGTGGAAACCAAAGTAGAGTCACATTCCTTTACATAAGCTGCTGGACAAGAATCCCCTTTGCAAACCATGGGCTTAAGAGAATTGGGCAACCTGTTGTTCCGTGACCATGGAAAATGTAAGCAGTGGAAAGTCAAAGGGAAGGGAATCCCTACGGTAGGGTGAGGGGGAGACAAGGGCTTGTTTTTGAAAAATTGCCTGCCTAAGGGTGAAAATCTTAATCATTAGAGCTTCCTGTATAGAGGTACACCAATCCTCATCCTTCGAGATGCAATCAAGCAGTTTCACACCCGGGGCTTCCAATTCTCTAAGGATTTAAAAAAAAAAATAGTCTGAATTTTCAGATCTAATGCGCGACTCATAGTGTTCTTTCTTGGCCATAATTAGCATACACCTATATTTTGTGTTTACTGATAAGTAATTTTTCTTATCTTTAGCAGATAGCGATCCAAGCCAGTTTTTATGGAGTTTGTTTTTCTCTGATCGCAATTTATATAACTCTAGTATAAATCAGAATTGTTTATTATTGGTCGTACAAATCTTCCAACCTCTTAATGGGGCGATCTTATCAATTGCTGATGATAGTGTCTGATGGTAATGATCTGCAATGTCTTGAGCTGAGGAAAATTAGGTAGCTATTCAGAAGAAGAACTCAGCAGAAGAGAAAGGGAATACTAAGTGGCTTTGCGCATGTCACATCTAGCAACCATAATGGGAGTAGAATGTATGAGGGGCTTAAGGTCCGGGGTTGGAATGACACATGTCATAAAATAATGATCTGACCAAGGACATGGTGAAATGACAAGGTCAATAATAGTCATGCCATGTGAGCAGACCCAGTCCAGAATGTGACCTTCTCTATGAGTAGGGACTATAATATTCTGAGTAAATCCATGGTCAGCGAGTGTCTTATTAAGAGAATCAGCAGCAAGTTCTGTGTTGTCATTAAACCAGTAATTGACATTCCTGAGTACCCGTAAGGACGAGTATGCTTGTCATATTTGCATAGACTTGCATAATAGCCCAGCAGTTAAGGGATTAAGCATCAGTATGAGAGTAAACATTGTCCAGGTCCCATAAAGCGGCATACTGTTTGGAGATCTATACAGAATATGATACAGGGGTTAACTAGCAGTTTAACCAGACCCTTCTGGGGCTTCGACAGATAGCTCATGTATATTTGTTTCTTTAAAATAATTGAGCTGCCCCGCCCCCCCCTCCCTTGCCAGCAAGACTGTTGTAAAACAGAGCAGAGGAACAGCAAGTGCCAGGTTGGGACCAGTGGTATCAGAAAGCCATGTGTCTGTGATCACAATGATGCCAACATTATTTTCTATGATGTACTCACTGACCATGTGTTTATGAGTACACATGTTAAATTACTGGCACTTCCTATGGCATTGGACTGTGTCATCAATAGATCAAGTGCCTCCAGAATGCAGTCAGAGCAATGTCAGTGGTTTAGATTCATTCAAAACCTTCCACTTATCGCTTTTGTGGTTATAGTCTTTTTTATAAGGCCACACTTCATGGTCTACTCATCTAGGGTAATAGCCGCAGGAGTAGACACACTATGAGGCAAGTTATTAGGACAAGTTAAAGTAGAGTCCACGTTTTGCAAAGAGATTAATGTGGGGGCAGTCACGCTACAAACAATCTGGTCAGTCAGAACAGATGCTTCACACGAAGAGGAGCGAGAACAGGAGATATGAACCGGGGCACAAACAGGCGTATAGATTACCAGGCAGTGCCAGTGCAGAAGGGTGTTCCATAAGGCACTGAGTGAGAGAAGTGTCTAAAGAGGAAGTGCACATGAGTGTGCCAGTGGCTCTGTTAGATATGTTATTGCGAGGTGCGACACTGGACCTGAGTGACGACTGCCATATGGCAAACCACATGAGATGTAACTAAAGAAGGACAGTCCTGCGAGATAGATGGCCAAGAACAGCTATACTCAAGTTTGCTCACACAGCCTCAATTGCCACTTCCTTTTACAGACAGGCGCTATACAGTCAGGAGGGTATTTAGCACAGGGCTCGTATAGCATTTTTAGGTACTTAGACTTCATTTATTTACTGTGCATTTGTTCGACGCTTATACACAAGTAAATTGTGTTTCAAAGCACCCACAGGGCAACAGGGAAGAAACATGGAATTGGAAACAATGTATAAACTGGAGGATAAATACATACTTACTAGGCCTTGTGAGCATTTAGAACGTTTAAGTGCAGAGAGAGAAGAGGGCAGAGGGAGTGGAGGGTAAGAGCTGGAGTGCCTGTGCTCGTGGGTGAGCAGCATATGTAAGTGCTCAGTGTAGTAAGTGCTAGGGAACATTGAGCTGCAATAGGTAGGTAAGTGCAGGCCTACAGTGGCATAGGACAGTGGGGGCCAAGGCAATTTCTGTGTGTAGACAGAGGCTGGGGTGATTGGGTGTGGGAGGTCAGGGCTCCGAGGGACACATAAGAGCCCTGGTCACCAATCACAGTGACTGTGAGATTAGCAGAGGAGGGAAGAAGGGAAGGAGGAGGTGAAAAAGAAAGTCTTGAGGAGCTTCTGGAATTTGAGGAGGACCCGCTCAAGACAAAGATGAAGGGAAAGTCTGTTCCATAAGAGGGAACCGGCTGAAGAAAGAGATCGGCCTCTGGCCCTCTGGTTAGCAAAACGCTTTACACACAGAGAGTTGGTGCCAGAGGAACATAGTGGTCTCTAGGGAGAGTATTTAGTAAGAGAGAGTTGCAGATAGTGTGGCACCCGGCCCCAGACAGTGTTGTGGATGATGCAGAGGGATTTGAATTTAATCTCTGCAGCATCTGGAAGCCAGATAAGAGTGACTGCCTCACATCGCTGTTTGTGTAGCGGCGCCAGGCGATCAGTGTCACCTTTGTACTTCATGATGATGAATGAATACATCTGTAAACAACTTTATATAGAATAGCATTACATTAACTTAAGCAATCACAGTAAGCAGCCAAAGAAATGCAATGTTGCAATATTAATGCAGGGCACACTGGGAAGTGTTGTTTTTATGGAAGGGCCTAATTAACTAAACAGATAATGGATTGTCTGACTCTCTCTAACAACCGATAGGCAGGACATAATAGATAATCTACTTTAACAATCAATTCTAGTTTTAAAATCAACGTTACAATTAAATTGGAGCAACACAAATGAACAAGCGCTACCAACACAACCAGATGAACAACAGAAAGCACCGCAGATTATAGGAAGCACAAAATGCAAAACAGCCCAACCCTGGCATATAAAGAATGCACACAAAGGAAAATAAAACAGAGTACCAACATCAAATTACAATTCTAAAAAAAACAACAAATGAGAGGCCTAAGCAAATAAAAATAAACACCCCAAATATCAAAAAATAGAAAATGCACAGTTGTTGATAAATTAAAACAAATCAAACACAAATTAACACAGCATGAAACAATTACAGGCCTCTAAACTCCTGCTTCTCCAATGAAGGGCCTAAGCAGATAGAGATATAATACACAAAACATAGTGCAAATATAATACAAAAACGAAAAAGCACAGCAATTGGACAGCTCATTTTACACAACACGTCTAAGGGAAAGGGCGTGACCACTCCACCTGGTGAAACACCAAGGCAGGGAGGCCGCACAGAAGGTGCTGAGAGCTGAAACGGGCAAGCCAGCCTTCCTGAAATGCCTAGGTGGAAACCGGCGTCGTCCCGAATCCAAGAACACGCCACCACGGGAATCAGAGGGGATCTGCCCGACTCTTCGGCGAGGAAGAAGGGCTGCAGGATGCGACATGGCACAAGCTGCCTCGTCAAGCTGCCGCAGCACTCGACTAGAAGAACCAGATCCTATTTCTGTCTTCCATGTAGCACTTTGAAGAGACCTAAAGGTAGCTATACCCTTGGTTATTGGATAAAAGAAAAACAAGAAAAATGCCATTTGCAGGGGGAAAAAAGCAAATGCTAAGTTTTGAGGACCACCGGGGGAAAAGTTCAGAACTCACACCATGGTGCCATGGTGCCAAAAGTACCCAGGTGTCACTTTGCAGAACAATGAAGGAAGGGAAGGAAGTGTGGCGTAGAAGAACATAGGAGGACAGGGGGGTAACACACGCATATGCAAAAATGTTGGCGCCAGCCAGCTTGCCGGCAAGGGCGTCAAGGCCACCATCAAACAAATGGCCTAAAGCCATAAAAAGTGAATAAAAGGAGCACTGCCAGCAAGGGTCTCCAATTCGCACATCACTCCGAATGGAGCGCAAAGGAGCCAGTACAATGAACGTTGTCAAAAAGTCATGGGAAAAGAAGGCGGCATGGGACAGTGGGACACCCACCGGCCCTTGTGCCCAAAAAGACTTTTTCATGTTTTGTATGCAAAATGTTATGAATACAATTTTATTATGATATTTGTAATTGTGCAGTAAAATCCACTGCCTTTTATTGCCAATACTACCTACAATGTGACATTAGTCTTTGGACAAACAAGCCAGCAAGGTTGGGAGTAGGGGGTAATAACACAAGAGGCCCAGGGGGCCACCACTGCTACTCAGATTTGGGGGATAAGCACAATAGGCCTAGGACAGCATTCATTGGACTCATACATATGTTCATTGCAGGAACAAGGTCTTCAAAGGAGAGTCTGCCAACACCAGCACTGCAGTGCCCATTTCCACAATAGTCACAGTGCATAAGATGACTTTCCAGTGCACAAGGTGTACCACACATTCAGCGTCTCCATCCACCCTGCCCCTTTGCGAGCACACCATCACAGGTGCCAACTACCATTCATACTAGACAGGGGTATGTAAGGGTAAGGTGAGTGCCAGAGACCAATGCATGTGTTATTGCACACCAATATGTAACAATACGCTTATATGTTTAAATGTGCAGTGCACTTACAGAAGTGTCTCATAACTGTTTACCTGCAACTATATGTAATAGTTTTTTTAATACATTTTTTTATCCAGTATGTTTCTTTTTTCCTAATGACTCAATTTCACAATACCTCATATTACAAACACTTTATACTCCCACTACATTACAGACAATTACTTTATACATATTACTACAATGTTCTTCTGGCCTTCCTCCTAATACATTACCTATAATTACAATACACATGCTACTACTGTCCTCATTGTGTCCAGTGCACATTTTCTGGGGGACATGGCCTGTGGCCATGCCCCCCAAATCTAGCCACTGACCACAAAACAATTAACTGCACAACAAATACAAATCATACACGGTGAACTAATGAAACTCACTCACACCCACCTGCAATCAAAACGATGTCCGTGAGATGTTCGCGAACATTGCAGGCCTGCCCAGGCTGTTTGCAGACATCGGAAAAGAAACGCACCCGTTTTTTGGCTTTTTAAGGCCATATCCCATGCCATCCTGATCACCCCTCACCTCCCACAAGATTGTTTCATTAGTTTGACAAGTGCAATGTTGTGTTTTTGTATATGTTTCTTCCCGGATGTCCGCAGACAACAGTGGATGTCCACGAATCCAACATGCCAGGCGTTTCTAAACATTTGACGCGCATCATGCTCTTCACCATCAGCAGCAGTGAGTGTGAAGGCGCCCGCTTCGTTGAGCGCAGAACTCCATGAGAGCTACAGGGCAAGGTAGAACAGCATGACATGGGCCTGAGTTGTGGTGGTGGGAGAGGTGCCTCATAAAGGAAAAAGGCACAGCTATAATTATGAAAGGTATCTGGGGATTAGCCAGACTTAGAGAGCAGCAGGGAGGCGCAGACCTGCCCCAAACAAGCAGCACACATTGTTAATGACAACCAAAGTACTGCTTAGGGATGAGAGCTTGGTGTGGCTGGCTGTGAATAATATAAACAACTATTAAACAATATATATATATTTATCTATGTATCTATGTTTACATTCATTTTTTGTTATTAAGGGGATGGAAAGCTAGAGTAGGCATTGTTGTGTGTATATATGTGTGTTGTATTGTGGTGTAGGAACTAGATAGGTGGGTAAAGGTTAGATTAAGGTGGTAGGAATAGGTTGGTAGGTATATGTACCCTGAAGTATTTGGGTTGGTAGAGTGGGATCATGCCATTGGCTGCGTAGGTAAGGGGACCACCCACCTTGGCCATGTTGTTGTCCCTCCTCCTAGGTGGGTGGTGCCAGATGGGTAGAAGTGGGCTGTTCCATCAATTCACCCTAAGGGCCCTTCCATGACCCATCCAGGTTGGCCTGCATATCAGATTCTTTCGAAGAAAATCACACCAGGCAAACAAAAAAAAGAGATTTTTTATTAGCAATATTTACGTTTCAAGTGGTCTGTTTGAAATAAAAAGGGGTTCCAAATAATTGTCCTCTGGTGTCTATTGTCCTTCTTTCGGGGTTTCAAATCTAAAAGGCAAGAAGTCAAGGGGTAGCTCATCTCCTGGTGCAGGTAGGGAGAAGATTTGTTTTATTTTGTAGGTTGCCTAGCGCCCTCTGCTTGCAGCTAGTCTGTAGCTAGGGGGGTGGTAAGTGATCCCTCCCTGGCCAGAGATGAAATACCAGGGCTACAATGCACGTATGCACATACATGCATACATACATTCCATGTGTCCTTTATCTCATCCCATATTTTAAAATACATTTTATTTGAACCTCTGAACTCTTTTATTTGACTCCACTGGGAACTTGCTGCCTGCAATTGCAAATGGTAGTACACATTGCCCCAGTACTGTGCGACAGCCTGACCCCAGACATGCCCTTATAATGTGTACCTGAGGCGTTTTGCAAGTAAAACTGCAGGCAAGGAGTTGACATATACACGTGTGTGTAAAGGTCTCCAGTTACAAGCATATTGAATTAAAGTGACAGAGAAATGTTATCCTAGACTAGAAGAGATGGCTTGCTACAAGCTGCACATGAAAGGTCTCTGGGACTTTACAGTTATCAGGGAAAAATCAGAAATCCATACAAATAAAGAATAGAAATGAGGCATAGCAGAGTATAACTATGATAAAATAAAGTTGACCACACGCACCGTGACGTCACAGGCCTGAGCCCAACTAAGTTACTCTTTTAGTGAATTCGTTAGATGTTGTTGTATTTGTTGACTTTTCCACTGCTTGTTCTTTCCATGGACCTTTCTAAACATGCACTTTATAATAGACCGAACCAGCCAATTGCCTGGTCTTGTCAGAACTGGTAAGGACATTGAGTTGCTCATAAATGAATTGAAGTATTCATGTGGGAGGAGTGCATATATTCCTCATCGGGAGTCGCTACACTGGAAGTCATCATATAACGGGATAAGCCTACTTGGAAACTGTACAAGTACTAAGGCCTAATGAAAGGATACATTGTATTTGTCAGGAAATGTGATGTATGTGCTGGAAGGCCTACTGAAGGTTAATATAATGTTTTTAGGTTTTGGTTTTGTCAGGAGACCAGTTACCTATAAAGGTGAGGGGTCTGGAAGGCAGGTTAGGTTAGGTTAGAGGAGTCAGTTCCCCATATCCGTAGAATGCTGTTTCCTTGGCTTGCAAGGCAACAACTAAAGCTGCCTGTTATTGTGATTTATACTGTGCTCCACAGCCATTTTTGTGGTCTTCAGGCACTCTGTTGGATCTGAAAAGAAGAAAGGTGGAGGAGGCTTTATTTGTGAGAGGAGAGGACGAGCGCAAGAATGCTTTTGCTGTTCTGTTGGTAGTTTTGGAAAATTGATCACTCTGTGTTGAGTTTGCTTCTAGGTGGTTTGGGGGTTGTTTTGGTATGTAGGTCTGTGTAGGTTGTTTTGTGTGCCTGTGGCATATTGTTGGAAATTGAGTGTGTTGTGATTGAGTGAGCTCTTGGAGGAGGTGAGCGTTTTGCTTTAGCGGTAGTAGTCATGCGTGGGTGTTGTATTTGCTTGTTGTGTTGTGTGTTTGCAGGAATATGGAGAGTGTTAGTAGGGTTAATACTAGGGACCGGGAAATTCTTATGCAATTGTGGCATATATTATTCAGTTTACACTGAAATTCCTTATCTGTGTTTAACAATATTACATGTCTTCTGCCGGGCCTGTCAAGTTTGGTTAAATTGATCCACGAGGCCAAATGCTACCCAAAAAGGTTTGGTGCATCTGTTTGTATCGAGGTTGGGTGCTTATCATAGACCGTGCTTTGTTTTTCTTGTGGGCACATTTTGAGCAGGTTTTTAATAGTTTCTTGAATGTCAGCTATTCTTCTATTGTTTACATTTCCTTGGGGAGAGAGATCCAGAATTGTGTTCAGATGTATTAGAAGACTGACACACCATATTTCATTTTTGAATATTGGCATTTCTATATCTCAGCATTCATTTTGGTCTGTAGATTTTTGTTCTTTCATGAAATCTGCTCCCTTGCCATAGATTGCTCTGTGGACTATGACTGGCAGCAAGTGTAGAGATCCTAGTGCCGGTGTGATGTGTTCTCTCTTAGTGAGTCTGAGGAGTTGTCCTGCTGCTGTTTTCTGTATCCACTGTAGTTTTTTGTAATGGCATTCCAGCATTCCAGGTTAGATGCTATTGCCGTAGTCTATTTTTGACATGATGAGGGAGATGATTGCAAGTGTTTTGTGTGAGAAGTTGATGAAGAGTAGTGTCCATTTGGTTGTACGTAGATGGACGAACCATTTCTTGAATACAGTATTGTCTTGTGGTTCTGGTTTTAGGTAGTTGTCCATTAATAATCTGAGATTTTTAACTAATATGGAAGCTTTGGTTCTGTTTCCCATTTTGGTAGATCATGGAATGCTATGTTGAGCCAGTGGTTTGTTGGGCGTGATAATAATTTCTGTGTTGTCCGAGTTGTTTAAGGCTATTGCTGTTCATCCACCAGTTCATTTGTGTGAGGCAGTTGGTAAGAGCTTTGTCTCTCTTTCTGATGATGTTGATTTTATAGATCATTTGTATGTTATCTACATAGTTGCAGTAAGTGAGTCCATGTTTTATGATGATATTCATGAGCGGGGTCATGTAGGTGTTGAAAAGGAAGGATGAGAGGGATGAGCCTTGTGGAACACCACAGGTTGTTGTGCGCGGTGCTGAGCTATATGGGGGGTACCCAGTTTGCATCCATTTTTTCTGTTGAGTAGTAGTATTAGTGTTCAGGTGATGTTGGAGTGAGAATTATTTTTAGGCCATCCCAAATAGAGGGTAGTGCTGATTCTGTTCCTCTCATGGGTCTGAAGATGACTTGTGCCTGGTATAGTATCTGGTTGTTTTTTTACATGTGCCAGGGTTTGCCCTTTATACATAGGTTTCTAGGAGTTTTGCCAGGTTAGGGATGTTTAAAATAGGCCAGAAAAGTGCCTAAAGTAACTACTTAGCTATAAACAGCTATACAACAAAAGTGATCCCAATCAGAAAGGTAAAACAGCACAGTTAAGGGATATACTGCTTTCACCTTTTATGGTAACATGGGACGGGGGAAGGCTATACTCTCAAGAGGGGTGCGATTGTGATTCAGTAGCAATCCAAAGAGCAAAACATAACAGTCCAAAATAAAAAGAATTTCCATCAAGGTTCTATAAAAATATATATATATATGTATACTTTAATTAAACATACCATCTGCAGAAATAATTAAAATAGAAAAACACTACACAAAAGCCGTCCATAAGGAAAGAACACAAAAAAATGTGCAAAGATAGCCAGATGCAGCATTCTGGGTAATGAAGCAGGGGTGAAAGGCAAGTAAAAAACACAATGTTCATAAGATTGATATGTTCTGATGCAAAAAGTGATTAAAGGTGACCTAACCAGTCTCTAGGGCCCAAAGGCAGACCAAGGGGGCAGTTAGTAGTCAATAATATTGTTCACAGTTCTTGAGTTCAATACCATCAAATAAACTTCTATGTACTTTTTGTGTGCTTCGAATCGGGTTGTAAAACATCAGTCGCTGTGGTCCCGATGGGAAGCAGGTGTCGAGTAGGGGTCCAGCTGACGTTTGTTTCAGTCGAGGAAGTGCATATCATGAGGGCTATCAAGGTGGGTTAGACAGACGGTTCAATAGTGGAGATGGCGGTGTCTGGATGTGCATTTCTAGATAGGTTGTCTGATGCAGTGTTGAGGGTCATGATTTGATGAAGCCACCAGGGTCAGTTCGAATGGTGATGAAGATTGATGGCAAAGATGCTAGTGGTTCAAATGGGGGCTCGAAGTGGCATACAGCGAAGTGTGGGTATGTGGAACCACTGGGTCTGTTCGACTGTGAAGATGTTTGTAACTGGATGCACAGTTTGAGTTTTGTGCTCTGGTATATCATGTGAAGATCGCAGTCCAAAGGATCCCCCAGTGTTTGGTTGACTTTCGATTAAGATCGCCAATGAAGATGCTGGCGGTTAAACAGGGCGGTTCGAAGGTAGAGGGTACTGCAGTGAGGTTCAAGTTTGAGCAAGGACAATGAAGTGCTCAGCTGGAATGGTGTAACGGGTAACTTGTTCAACAGTACAGATCTTTGGTTTGAAGATAGGTTCAGTGTAAAAGGCAGCTCAGTATGGTCCTGGTGGATCGACTGGGTCGCGCAAGCTCTGATCACGGCTCAAAGTGGTTCAACAGTGAAAACACAGAGATCCTGGTTGTGTTCATTCTCAACTTGCATTAAATCTCAATACAGGGATTCAAGGATAAGATTAGTCCTTGTTCTTGGGCTCCGACCATGGAGAGGCTGGGACACACTTCCAGGGGCCCTACTGGTCAATTCAATACGCCCCTCAGAATATGCGTGCCAGAGGTAATTGTTTATACACACGGCACCACTCTGCCGCTCTCTCTCCTTTGCCGGTTCGCACTGGTCATAGACTTTGAAAGTCCACACTGCTGCCTTCGAAGTTATATCTCCAACAATACACTGTGCATAACTGTAAAGACTAATGCTAAGGAAATGCACATTACATATTCTTGACAATGTTCCACCAAATAATCTACCCCAGTTTCACTTTCACATCTGATTTTTGCACAAGCCTAGCTACTCTCAACCTGATTAGTATAAGGACCACCGTGTTTTAGCTACCTGCCCCCCTGATCTCACAATAGCATCCGCTCTCCAAGTGCCTTCATAGACCACCCGCACGCTGCTGGCTGCCACTAATACATCCCGATCCTAACCCTACTTGCGTGTGCTGTCCCCCGACTTCTGTACACCTCACGTATTAAGCCTTTGACATCAGTGTCCATTACCATACTACCATATGTGGAGTTAGACCTACTTTACTGCCTTCCTTGACTTTTACTATGTGCATATAGCCAAATTGTGACCATATGGTACAATCACCACGTGTATGTTTATGTGTATACTGTTCTTAGGACTGTGTGCCCATACCACATTTCAATGTGTCCATTCGGCCCACCCAACATGTATCATTGTACTAGTAGTCCGTCAATTATACCTACATTGGCCTGGACACATGTCTCTAGATCCTAGATCTTAGTGCTCGCTGATACACGTTGTGGCCTTGCCAAAGTCTCATAATCCGTCCACATATCCACCTGCGAAACATGATACTTCTGTATAGTATCCTTATGGCTATAGTGTCCACCCTATTCTTCCTAACTAGCACCCCAGGACACAGTGATTGGGGGTTCTTGCCTTATAAAACCTTGCAAGTTCTTCCCATCCAGCTGAACATGATAGGGAATATTCCTAACACCTCCTCTCAGATCCACTTTAGTAGCATAAATCCTAAAGTATTTGCCACACACCCTTGCACCACTACTGCTAGAAACCTTAAACTCTGTGCCAGACTATCCAAACTGCACAAACCCCTAAAGAGATCCCTAATTTCACCCAATCAGAAGACTAATTACCTTCGCTAATAAAACAAAGACCCTCCATAACAAAATAAACCTTAAAAGAGACTCCTTGAATGAGCAGCATACCCCTGGCCTAGCGAAATGACCAAGGCCCAGATCACCAGATTCTGCTTCACCAAAACCTCCATCCTAGAGGTAGAGAAAGTTATTCTATCTCTCAAACCTTCCAACTGCAAAGGTGTCCTCTGCCCAGCTCAAATCATAAAAGATGCCGGCAGGGACCTGTCACCATTCATCTCCAAATTGATTAATGCCTCCTTCACCTCTGATACCATCCCGGCCAACCTAAAACAATCATGGGTACTCCCTCTTCTAAAGAAGCAAACCCTAGATCCACTTATTCCCACCAATTACCGACCTATCACAACCGTACCATTCCTTCTTGAAATAAGGTTGCATATATACAGATCCAAAAATGTCTTGAACTTCACAAGCTCTTGGGCGTAAGACAATCTGGCTTTCGCCCATTACACGGGTCAGAAACTGCCCTGGTTGATCTAAAAACACAGATCGATGAGCTGAGAGATAAAGGTAAGACAGCCTTCCTCTTACTCTTAGATCTCTCAGCTGCATTTGATCTTGTGGATCATAAGGTCCTGTGTAATCACGTGGACTCAGCAGCTCTCTTTTCCACAGAAGCCATCAAATGGATTGAATCTTTCCTTAGTGAGAGAACCATGAGGGTCTTCTCCCCATCAGCAGCTGCAGACCCCATCCCTATTACGTGTGGTGTACCTCAGGGCTCATGTGTCTCCCCTACCCTGTATATGTTACTGAAAGACACAGGAAACCCCACACTCTAGATTAGGGTATTAATAAAATAATTGATCTCGGAAAGAAAATCCAGAGGCTTCAATTTCAAATAAATAGTATCCAGAATGTTATTATACTAGATACATTTATTATTTTTGTGAATTAAATGACAATTTAATCAGCACTCAGGCAATAATTTTACATAGCAGGAAAAAGATTTTTAAGATCACAGAAGTTTCAACAATTTCATCCAATACATACTATACCCTTATCCAACCATTCATACACACCCATTCTTCATACATTAAACCACTCATACCAGACATCAATAGGTACAAGATAAAAATATAAGATACAAATATATTGCAAATTTATAGCAAACAATTCATCAACAAATTAATTATTATAGACAAAGGTTTGTGCAAAACAGAGCATATGGCCACAGAGAATCTTATAAGTGGTCAACAATTGAGGTGGGCCCCAAAGGTCTTCAGAAGCGGCCTCATCCCTAATATTCTCCTACCCTGTATAACATTTTCACCAAGCCTTTGTTCGATGATCTGGTCCTTCTGGGTATCACCTACACTAACTACGCAGATTATACACAGATTCTCCTCTCTCTTTCTGGGGATTATGGCAAAGACTTGGCGTTGGTGCACAGAGTCTATCTCATCATCCATACATACCACATCTTCTGCATGCACCTGCAAGCTCATTAGGGCAGGTAAACCTTTCCTGTCCAATGATGGTTGCATGATCCTGGCTAGAGCTTTAATACTATTGAGATTAGATTATTGTAACGCCCTATACAGTGGTGCCAATAAAGCTATCATTTCGTCAAAATAATGCATTAAGATCTGCCTTAGGTATCAACAAACGAGAACACATATCCTCTATCAGAAGGCAACATAAAGGGCTTTCCACCCATAGTAAAATCTTGCTAAAAACTGCCTCCTTGACCCATAAAGTTGTAAACAATGCTGCCCCCAAATTACCTCTCAGATAAGTTAAACAAAAGAATAACCACCAGGCTGTCAAGAGTTGGAAATGCCAATTGTCTTGTGGGGCCGAGATTCATACTTACTAAGATCAGCGGTAATAGCTTCCCTGTGAAGGCAGCTAAACTCTGGAATTCCCTGCCACACGAGCTCAGAGTAGACCAACCCTACTCTTAATTTAGAAAGAATTAAATGAACCTGCTCTACTCCTCTGACTACTAAATAGTTTCACCTCATCTACTTGACCCTAGCTTTCCTTGTAATCATACTGCCCCCAGGACCTGTTTTGTATATAATTTGTACATTTGTCTATATTTTACTTGTTATCACACCTGTAATCATATTGTATATTTTTCTGCGATTTTCTCCGGTTTGGTGCACATTAGAAATAATAAATAACAAACAAACAAACAACAGAGTGAGGTCCTGGGCAGCAGTTTGGCTTGCAGAGATGTGCACTGTGAATGATTAGAGAGCAGAGATTGCCTCTGCCTTGAACACTCAGTCTTCACCTCCCTCGGAGGGCTTTGGGAAGAATTCCTTCCCCAACAGAGGTCCAATGAATTCTTCCTTAGAGTTTTGTTCAAGATTGAATCAAAGAAGGGGTGTTAAACCACATCTTTTAATGGAAAAACTGTCTACAGATGATTGGAAAAAAGCACACCTGCTTTAAGGGCCAGTCCCTGCTCTTGAAACAAGTGGACCTTGTGTTCGAACATCACACCCAAAGTGCTTTGTGCTAAAGGAAGTCGAGGAGACAAAAAGGATAGATAGAGGAAGAGCGAAAAAAGATGGTGAAATCTTCCTCCAGTTGTAAGTAGCTCCACCTGTCTACACTAACCCTGTATCTTCCCTTCTTGATAGAATCAAAGACACTTTTGGAATACAGCACTCCTTTTGTGAAAAGGTGTGGCCTTTGATTACTGTTCCCAGGACAGCTTACTGTGAGTGGCTGTGTCGCTGTGGAGGGTCTTATCTGCACTCAACAAGGAACAGAGACACCCCCAGGGCTACAGTGTTGCCAATAGCAGTGAAGTCAGCCTGGCTGAGGGGAATACACATAATCCTTTCACAGATGAGCCGGGGCTGCAGAGCTGACACATGTGTGACATCATATTGCTGTGGCTTGGATAATTATAAGCAATGCTATACCTCAAAATCAAGTATGGCTTATATTTTAAGTTTAATGTGTTGCCAGGATAGCATTGATATGATATGGCATTTATAACGCGCCCATATACAAGTGTTTCAAGGCGCGATGAGGAGGGGAGGGGGAACAGAGGGAAGAAAGAGACAGCGATCTTACTGGGCCAGGTGACATTGAGATTGCGCAAGTGCATGGGAGGGGGAAGGGGAAAAAGGCAGGGGTAAGGGTGGAGGGGTCAGTGCAGTACATAGGATAAATAGGAGAATAAATAAAGACAATGAATAAAAAGTGCGGCCAGCTGATGGCAAGTACAAGGGTAAGTGCAGACATTAGGGGTCAAGTGCAGGCAGGGGGCTGTAGGGATACAGAAACAGTCCCCTAGTGCAAGGGTTGCCAGAGGGGCAATGCAGGTGTGCAAATGGCTGGGAGAGAAACTGGCCTAGAGATCAGAGGGTAGCCAGGTAAACAGTGCAGTTTCAGTTTCACCCAGGAGATCAGCAGGGGAGAGGAGGAGAGAAAGCAGTAGCAAAGAGGAAGGTCTTGAGGTGCTTCCAGAACCGGAGATGGTTCTCCTCAAGTTTCAGAGAGGCAGGGAGGCTGTTCAGAGGGAGGCCCCATTCTCATAGTTATGTCGTTTTTGGAACAAGGGTGCACATCTTACTTGCATCCCCTGTGCTGCTGAGACTTTGCTGTCACTGCAGCTGGCAAAAGGGCACCTGTGATCTCTGAACCTGCTCTGTGCCACTGGAGAGCAGGCACTGCATATCAAGCTACAGGTGCAAACTATGCCTATGGCATGGAGCTTATGGAAAGGGGAATCTGATATGCAGATTGCCCTTCCTGAGATGGAATTAACAATTTAATTTAAAAAAAGAAGCCAGGGTTTCTTAACCCTCAATATATGGCAATGTGTCACATAAGGGTCTCTATCAATCCCATTTTGATGATGTCCTTCTATATTTTAGTGAAGTTGTCTGTTGAAATTGGTGGGAAGTAGTTTAGTCTTGTGGTTGTTTCTGGAATTGGGTCATTTGACGTAGTTTCTGCTTGTGTCCTTGGGCAGAGTGTTGATGACGTTTTGTATGTTTTTGTCTTTTAAATGTGCTTCAAATTCATCACATCATTCTGCCAGGGAGTTTGTGTGTTATCGCAAGTCATTGGGTTTCTTACCCCATTGATAATGCTGAGAATCTTTTTCTGGGTGCTTCTTTCTTTGGTTGTTGTTTCTTGTATGCAGTTTTGTCCTTTTGGTAGTTGTCTTTCCTCCATACTTGTTTCAATTTCATATATGTTTTCCTGGAGGCCCAATGGTGGAGCATGAACCATCTGTTGGCTATTTTCTTTTGTGAATGGGTGAATGTTTTTTTTCAGTACAACAGTATCTAGCGCTCCCGTGATCCATTTTTCCAGAGACTCAGTTCTTTCTTTAATAGTGAGTGTGTCCGAAAGGCTGTTTGGTAGTGTAGTGGCTTAATGTCTGGTGTTGAGATCCACAGTGTTAAGGGATTTCCAGTTCCTTTTCTGAAATGGAGTTATGTTTAGTTGGGGGTTTGTATTCGTGTTGGAGCCTGGATCATGTACGCCATCATAAGATGGATGCTCCAGAAAATGTGCATTGTGGGCAAAGTTGTAACTAGGTTTCTTTTGCAGAAAATTGCTTCTGGGGTGTGTCCAGTTGAATGGGTTGCTCCCTTCACTAATTGTTGTAGATGCCTCATTGATAGTTGTGAGGTTAGCAAATTTGGCTGGGTGGTGTTTTCTTGTTTAAACATGATATTGACATGACTTTGTCTGATCCGGAGGTCATATTTTACAGCGACGTTAGCTATGGCATCTACAAATGCTTTGTGAAAGATGAATTTTATGTGTGTGATCTGTAGATGAGTAGGCATGAAAGACTGGTTTTGTAGTCAAAGTCTAAGTAAAGGAGGAGCGATTCAGAGTGTGTGATATTTAATGACAGTACTGCTGTGATTCTGTGTGTGAGCTTGGTTTGTCAAACACAGTCCTTAGGCTTACATCTTTTCAACTGTAGATTTCATTATCAGTGCCAATGTTGGGTAATTGTCAGAGGTGCACTATACAATTTCTAGGTACTCTAACCTATCATACTGAATTAAGATCTTGTCACGCTCACCTTGTCTCCTCGGGGGCTTCGCACGAAGATGCAGGAATGATGTCTGCCCTGGCGTTACACGGCTGGATGGAGAGACTTGCACGTGACTTCTCCTTCCCTGTCACTTCCCCGAATGCTTTTGCCTACAAGGTCGAAATAGGATGTTAGCACTGTGAGGAGCGGGGTTGAGTTCCCACCTGCCGCAACCTCCTAATGCCCCCTCTCTGCTTCAGCCTCACCTTTGTTTGTTTAGTGGTGGACTCTCCGTCCTGCGATCTCTTTCAGGGGTGCAATATGACAGTCTCTCCCTGGATCAAGTTCCTTCACTGATCCTGTAGGGGTGTAGCGGAGTCTTAAATTTCTAGACTCAGCAGGTAAGTCTCTATACCAATAGATGCTTGGAATAGTTGGTTAAATGTCTTTATTACCCAAGATTTAACCTTGCATTCACCTTTCTTTCAGGCGCGTTCTTGAGCTGCTTTTTTAATAAAGATTTGACTCGTCCTTCAATGCTGAGCAGATTCTATGCGAGTGAGTATAGCGTTCGCGAGTGGCGCCGAATTTCTGTATAATGGTTTCTTCCTGTGCGTGACTAATCTGCTGTGTTCTTTTCTTTCCTGCAAACACGTACAGCGTGGCTCCGGAGCAGCGATCGGAGGAACCGCTGCAGAGGAAAGCAAGGGAAGCGGTCTCTGGGTGAGTATCAGCTGTTCTTGCAGATGCTTTCTTTTCTGCAGGTGCGGCATGCTGAGGAGCAGCTGAGGGAGCGGCCGCTCGGATGGAATACTTCAGGTAAGGTTGAAAAACTCAGTATTAATTCCTGTTTCTTTCTTCTCTTCTTCTGTTCTCAGGTTCCGATGGATGGAAGTTCCTGAACGGACGTGGCTGCTGGCGTTCAGGTACTGGAGCTAAGCAAACACAGTGAGCAGTACGCTGCAGGAGTGCAGAATAACGGGAAGCGTGTTCTGTCGGTAGGGTGTGGTTTAAATAGCCTTGTAAGTAGTTCCAATAAAATAGTCCCTCCAGCCTCATTCTGCAATCACAGGTAAAGTAGTCCCACAGCCACACCCTGGATAAACCAGATGATTCAGCCCCCTTTGACTGGGCTGTATGTAGTCCCATGCAGTGCATTACCAGATGGAAAATGATGAGCCTGGTGCCAACGGTGCTAGAACTGAGTCCAGGAAGTCCTTGGACTACCCTTTGGGGCTTTATAAGCCCTGATGGGTGTCAGTGACTGGGAAAGGCCCGCCAGCTCCAAGTGTTTTGGAGCATGCACCGTGACAGATCTCCTTGTTGAATATGGTTGAGGTTTTCCTTTATGGAAGGAATGAAGAATGTGGAAACACATCTTTAAAAGTGTTACCCAAGATTAGCTGTGTCCCTCACACCAAAAGTAACCTCCAACCTGACTATCAGTCCTTTTCCATCCACGACTGTACTATCCCTGTTGTGTAAAAAGTAAAGACCTAAGGGTCCTATATGAACTCAACTCTTAACAATGACACTAATGCTAGCCGGATCTCCAAATCATGCTCTTCTTCACCTGATCAGGATTATTAGCCCATTTCTTTCAGAGACTAACTGCACCACCATTGCTCGTGCCACCATTCTTTCATGCCTAGATTACTGCAACACAATTCTGCTTGGCACTTGCAAGAAAAATCTGACTAAATTGCAAATCACTCAGAATGACACTAAATATCATCAAAGGTACATCTAGGAAAGACCAAATTTCTAGCAGCTGGAAATCCTTTCACTTGTTGCCCATCTATGCACGTATACAATTTAAAGCAGCCTCGCTTGTGCACACATGTCTCTAAGGGCATGCTCCCACATATCTTAAGAATATGGTGACTCCTTATCTCTGTGTAAAAGCTCTTCGCTCTTACAATCAGTCACTAGTGACTCATCCTTCCTTCAAATGTGCTAATGGAAATGGAAATCATTCCCAGTGACCTCAGACCGGCTGTGGAATTCATTACCTTCGATCTTGAGAACGGAAACTAATCTGGTCAACTTTCATCATCAACTGAAAACTCATCTATTTGAGTAATCTTGTCTTGACCATGAATCATTGCGCTGAACTGTCCTGTCTTTCTGTTTGTCGTATTGTGTTATTGTTTCCCCCTCCCAGCGCCCCGATGCCTGCGGTCTTCAGCGCTGTAGAAATAAATAAGTCTGCCTTGTAGTGTGGCGGTCCGGAAAGGGTGCCGGTACATTGCTACTGGCTCATAGTGTAGTAAAGTGATGTGGACACTACTTAGGGGTTATCGTGGATTAGTCCTAGCATTAGCATAAGAAGGGCTTATAATTCATGCTAGTAGGCCCCTCCATATGTAGCAGTTTGGAAATTGGGTTCAAGTAACTCATTCATTGTTTGCTGGGCCTGTGGGCTTCTTACCTAGCTTGCTGACTGTCTAACAGAGTTGAAGATTCCAACTCCCCAAACTTATGCCTCGGAACATGGGAATTGGAAATGAATATGGATGTTCCAAAATATGGGGATCCAATGACATTTAGCTGGTCCAAGAGGGCTAAGAACCAGTGCTCCAAGAAGTATTGGGACCAGTGCTTGATAAGTACTGTGGGAGCTAAGCACTCTGTTTTGGTTGACTTGACTATAAAACACTGCTTACTGGAACCACGGCAGACCCAAACACAATTCTGCAACCCTACTAAAGGAAGACACAACCTCACTGGACCAGTTGGGGGTTATTGAATACCATAAATAACATTGCTGTCCATGGTAACCTTAATGTTATTTGGTGTTTTCAATGACAAATTGTAAATAGTTCTCCAACCGTGTCCGTGAACTGGTTTCTACTTTCAACCTATCCTCTTCTAAATGTATGGCACCATTGAGTATTCTGACCCCAATAAAGTAACCGAATATGAAACTATGTCATCCTCATTTTGAAATTGAGAGGTGGTCAGAATGTAAAGGAGAGAGGTATGAAAAATGAAATGAACACCACCCTCAGTATGCATTATGTGTTTGGTAGTACAAACCTTCAACACAGGCATAATTCTCAAATGTAAAACCTTGTCATCATTGTCATGTTACCAATATTCTTTTTAATTGTCTGCAATTTGGGAACCCATGTTGGTGTTATTAGTTCCCTTTTCTCATTGGGTTATTTCAAAAGATTACAAGAGGGATGTATCAAACTGTCCATCTTGGAATGATAACTGTCTAGCAGAAATAAATGACATGGTGGGACTAGGTTTTGATAATATGATCAGCTCAGTAAGACAAGTGTACAGTTTGTATTATATTTATAAGCAAAATATACTGGAAGTGACCATTCGCAATGAACACAGTACCATTATTGTTAAATACCTGTTTACAACATTAGTGTAATACAATATAGGCCTTTTTCCTATTCTTTTAAATTCCAGCAAAACCCACTTTAATGGTACTCAATTGAGGAACTCCATGAAGATAGAAGGCTGCATAATGCTCCCTTGACTTAGTCCTAACTCTGACGATTCCTATTGGTCTTTCAGAGTTACAGGCTGTCATGAACTCCGGCAACCCACATCTTAAAAATGTTGATGAAGCCTCGTTATGGAACATTATTTAAAGAATGCCAAAGATGCTCAGCACTGTCTTAGAAATTGCTCGATTTAATGGAGAATAAGTAGGTGCTATGTGCTGCACTGACACTGAAGTGAATGCAATGATTGATAGACCTACTGACTAGTAATGCTTAGGGTCCGGTGCTATTGTAGGCAGTGGCAGTGCCCCACGGTGCTATTGTAGGCAGTGGTAGTGCCCCACGACAGTGGTTTTTGTAATTGTAAATGGTTATTTATAATACACTTAATACCCAGAGATTTCTAAGCACGGATCCGGGGATCAAACCAGTGTTTCTCTGTGCCGTCTTGCTTCCAAGAAGAGCACGTTGCCCCTGAGCTATCGTCCCGAGACAGTATGGCCTAAAATGGCCTAAAAATAAGTGAAAAATGTTCAACTCGACCAAACCACAGATTTCAAGCTGGATAAGGACATGAAAAGTAAACAAAAATTAACTGATGACAAAAGCAACTTATACTTCTGAGGGACACATGACCACACAATGAGGAAGATTATCAATACTTATTGTCAGAAGTGATGTGGTTGCAAAGGCCCTGCACCTGCAGCTTCAGATTGTACCTCATTCCTCCAGTTTCTTCTCAACTGTCCTTGCCAGACCCTCGGGCCCTCAGCATTCCTGATAAGATAACAGTGACCGGTGGCCTGCGTTGCTGGGCAATGGTGCAAAACACATTTAGCATTAAGTAGGCCTTAGAGGAGACTCCCAACAGTCATGCTCGCTCTGATAGCACCAGTGTTTCATGCACAAATTCGACATGTAAAGATGGATGGAAATCTTCACAGCACCTCTCTGCTTAGAATTCCCAGTATCTCTCTGTTTAATATGTATGATTGGATGATATGAGAGAGTCTGTGGTATAGAATCTCCCGTTTTGCCCCAAATGTAAACAACTCACCATGAACAATACACCAGAATTAGAAATGGAGAAGACCCTCCTCACTATCTCTGCCTTGTCCGTGATTTGAATTCACCAAATATATCTGGGGAACTTTGCGAGACCACATACCTTTTATTGACCTGTAATATACCAGAAGGAGTTAGGTTACCCTGATATTCAGCCCTTTTGTTAAGCTTTTTATGGGGGTAATTCATAGAATTCAGCGCACAAGTGGCGCACGCGGCTGGCGCACAGTGTGTGCGTTCAAATTTATGCGCCAACCGCGTGCGCTAAAATCGATTTCTGCGCACAGCGTATTCATGGATTTTAGCTTCAAAAACCAGCCGTGATGCAGAGTGGCGCAGCGACCCTGCAGCAGCGCCAGTTACACTCCCAACCCCTCCCCGTGCACCATACACAGTGCACAAATCCCGTACATGGCGCACAGGCCCCAACCACGAAAACGCCTATAAACCCCTCGAATACACGTACCCCATTGCACGGGGAGTGTCACATGCGATTGGAGCAGGGTACGTGTCTAACAGGGGTTCGCGGGAAGTTTCACACGCGAAATGCCCTGTAGGAGTGGGGTACGTGTATTCCTGGGGTGCGCGGGAAGTTTCACATGTGATAGGTCCTGTGCGAGTGGGGTACGTGTATTCCTGGGGTGCGTGGGAAGTTTCACACGCGATAGGCCCTGTACGAGTGGGGTACGTGAATAACTGGGCTTCGCAGGAAGTTTCACACACGATTGGCCCTGTGCGAGTGGGGTACGTGTATAACTGGGCTTCGCGGGAAGTTTCACACGTGATTTTGCTGTCAGAGCAGGGTACGTGAATTTCGGGGGTGCGCAGGGAGTCCTACACGTGAATTGGCAGTGTGGGTCCTCCCAGGTGTTCCCTCTACAACCTCCACGGCCCCTGCAGGCAGCCCACACCACAGGGGACTACCCTGCACCCCTGGTCATGTCACGCAGGCAGCCCATCCACCATGGACATGCCCCCAGCCAAGCCAACTGTCACCTTGCACTAGTGATCACCAGCTCATGTCCCCCAGCACCCCCACCCCCAGCAGTGAGGGGCACCTGCCAGCAGGCCTCCACTCATGTCCCACACATGTCGCCCAGCACCCACACTCCTCAGCAGTCAGGGGCACCTGCCAGCAGGCCCCCACTCATGTCCCCCAGCAACCCCACCCCCCGGCAGTCAGGGGCACCTGCCAGCAGGCCCCCACTCATGTCCCACAGCACCCCCACCCCCCAGCAGTCGGGGGTACCTGCCAGCAGGCCCCCACTCATGTCCCCCAGCACCCCCACACTCCAGCAGTGAGGGGCACCTGCCAGCAGGCCCCACTCATGTCCCCCAGCAACCCCACTCCCCAGCAGTCAAGGGAACCTGCCAGCAGGCCCCCAGTCATGTCCCCCAGCACCCCCACCCCCAAGCAGTGAGGGGCACCTGCCAGCAGGCCCCCACTCATGTCCCACAGCACCCCCACCCCCCAGCAGTCAGGGGTACCTGCCAGCAGGCCCCCACTCATGTCCCCCAGCACCCCCACACTCCAGCAGTGAGGGGCACCTGCCAGCAGGCCCCACTCATGTCCCCCAGCAACCCCACTCCCCAGCAGTCAAGGGAACCTGCCAGCAGGCCCCCAGTCATGTCCCCCAGCACCTCCACCCCCCAGCAGTGAGGGGCATCTGCCAGCAGGCCACCACCCATGTCCCCAAGCACCTCCACCCCCCAGCAGTTAGGGGCCCCTGCCAGCAGGCCCCCACTCATGTCCCACACATGTCCCCCAGCACGCCCACCCCCCAGCAGTGAGGGGCACCTGCCAGCAGGTCCCCAATCATGTCCCCCAGCACCCACGTCATGTCGATCTTCAATCATGGGCCTCATGGCCACCCACATCACACCCCATGCCACCCCAGCCCAAAGACCCAACCAAGTATTGCATCCACCCACAGAGAAATGGCCATTACATGATACAACCCGAATGGCAAGTATGTACATGAACACATGTCCATCACACACACACAATGGGTGCAAGTGAATCTGAAAACCCATATCATGACATGCATGAAACCAATGAGAGAATACCACACATCGAAGTATGAAACAAAAATGTATTGAACACAACATGAATGTAATGAAAAAAAACCACTCAATAATGTAAATAAGAAATAAAATGCAGCATGTCCGGAAAAGAATAAAAAATATGAAATCAGAATCCAAAGAAATCCAAATGAAAATGTGTCCAAATTCTCAGTCCAACAAAGCAAATCCAAGGGAAAACAAATATCTGAAATCCATTGCGCCATGGTGAAATTAAAATAAAAAGGAGAAACATCCACTGTTCAACTATATACAAATCACCAATCCTGGGTCCATGAAATGAAACCTACAAAAAACACTACCTAATAAAGAACTATATACAAAAATGTGGTGCATTGTCCAAGCGGCCCAAAATAAACAAAAACAGAAAGGAAACGTAACACTATCTAACTATTTACAATGGCAGCGGGCTAGTCCGACGGCTCACTTTTTGATGTCCCGGGCCAGGGCATCATCGAACTCCCACTCAAGGTCCTGGAGGCGGTCTTCTTCCATGGCCCCGAGGGTTCGCAGGGACGATGACATGTTCACCTCCAACTCCCTGCAATTTGCGTTGAGGCACTCAGCCCGCCTCAGTGCCCTCCGCGTGGAGTTCTCCGCCCTGACCATTGTGAGCCGTGTCTCTTCCTACCGCTACCGCTGCGCATCTATGGCGTGGCCCAACTGCTGCCACATGGAAGACACTTGGAATCCTGGGTCCTCCTGCCCTCTGGCCGATGCCTGCCCCTCCGATGTTGAAGGCCCGAGCCATCATTGCTCCCACCATGTTGCTGCTACTGCTGTGCCTGTGCCTGCGCCCTGGCTCTTGCTGCCTGCACGTCCTCCTTTGGCTGGGGTGCAGTTGTCGTGGTGGCCACCCCTGCTGGACGTCCAACTCCCGACTGTGGCCGGGATGTGTCCTCCACCAGCCTGGCCGCTGCGTCAGAGGCAGCTCCACAGGGTACCCAGGTGATTCATGGGTGGGAAGATGGCATGGAGGTCGGCTGGTGCATAGGGGGTTCAGGTGAGGAGGCGGTCGCAAAAAGGTCTAGCACATGGAGGAATCCAGCACCGGTGACCCGTAACAGCAGGTCAACGTGGTCAAAGAGGCATCCGAGATGATGTGCAGTCTCTTCATGAAAAGACCGCAGGTCACCTCGCATACCCCGTTGACGCAACGCTATCTCGGCCAGGACAGGCTCAACACGGTCCTTGATAGCCATGTCCGCAGGGAGAGGAGGCCAGTTGTTGTGTGCTCATCCCCTCCCTGAAAACGGGTCTGGACGTAGGCATTCCTGCTGGTGCCAGATGATGCAGTGACAGGATCAGGGACAGGATTGCACAAAGGCACCTTTGCGGCGGCCTGTGCTGCCTCCTGTCCCTGCCCCTGCACTGCACACTAGCACCAGTGGAATCCCCACCTCCAGACCCCGTGTGTGTCCCTTCCGCAGCCTCCTCCTCCACCAACCCCTCACCAACCTGGATAACTCTGTGGCATCTTCCTCCGTTGGACCCTGTGGGGTCTCAGCTGCCCCTTCTGCTGCCGAGGAGTCCACCTCCGACCTCCGGCACCAGACTCCTCACTCCTGGACGAGATGACAATTTGGGAGGGGAGCCGGGCCTTGCGTCTCTGGCTGGTGGTGCGATCCCTGCCGCTGTGCTCCACAGCACCCTCTCCGCCCTCTTCATCAGTTGACGCTGCCGACAGGGAGAGATAAAACACAGACATCAGGGCACTGTACAATTGACTGATACACACATGACAGTTGCAAATGAGTGGCAGTGTCAAACTTCAGACATGGCATCACACTCCACGACACACATGTCATTTCACCTCACACACATGAGCATTTCCACAGCAATATTGCACCAGGCAGCAACATCCATACACATACAACAGCATGAACAGCCGAAGGTGAGCCTGACATCACATGAAACACAGGGAGTGCACTAGAAATGCACACAGGCCACCACACTTACATGCATGTCTACATCTCCTCCAATTGTTGCAGTGATGCGATCATCATACATGTCACGTCTGGCATTCAGCCATCTACATATCAGTGTCACGTGCATCCATGTTGCATCACAGTTGCACACTTGTCAAATACACACACATTCACATGTACACAGTGCAGATACATGCAGCAGGAACCACCATCCATGTGTGACACCACAACCATGCCAACGACCATACACAGAAATTCAAACATGTGTGCTCTCACTCCTGCATTTGCACAGCATGCTTACCAACACATACACCATCAATGTGTCTCACACCTAAGAGGACTCACATGTGGCAGCCTCACGCCCCTGTTCATACACATCCCTACATGGCCCTATGAAAACACATGTGCAACCTGCACACTACTGGCACACCATCACACGCACAGCGTCCAATCAGTATGCATGTACACTTACCGCTCGACTCCAGACGGATCTGCCTCTCAAGGACCTGGACGTGGAGCGCTGGGCATATGTGTTCCAGGACCCTCATTTGGTGGTCAGACAGGTGGCCCTGGCGCCCCCTGGCATCTGCTGCCTTCAAGAGACGCCGGGCCTTGCTGAGGGTCCTGGACCTGAAGTCCTCCCAGTGCTTCTTGACATGTTGTAAGTCGCGGACTGCCACCCCCTCCGCGTTGATGGCAGTCATGATGTCTATCCAGATCCTGGTCCGTCCTTCATTGTTGGAGTGCAAACTTCCAAAGAGGGCATCATACTGCCCCAGGACTTGCTCCACCAGGACACCAACTCCCTGGCACTGAAGCTGGTGGCCCTCTGCCTCTCTGGGGGGGGTTGCCAGTGGTGCCAGATGGTGTTGTGCCCGACATAGCAACCCCAGAGGCAGGAGTGGGTGGGCAACTGGGTCCTGGGGCTGGGCTGTGGAGCGATGGTATCCCAGTCGGGAGTCTTCGGTTTCAGCAGGGGTGGTCACAGCAACTGCACCTCTGGCTGACGTACAGGCAGCAAATAGGAGGGCACGTGGGCAGCAGGCAGTCAGGCAGAAGCAGATGCCCGGTGGGAACGTGCTCAGGGCTCTGTGGGGCAGTAATTCGGCCTTCTGGGCAGGAGCGTGGTCTTCCGTGTGTTGTTGCGTGGCCAGCTTGATACGGAGTGATTTGGCACGTGAAAATCTTGCACGTCAGCGTGTAATTCGAGGAAAGGCCCTTCGCGCATAAGCATATCAGCACACGTATGCGGTTTCATTGGACCAAAGGCCCTTAGCGCGTACGTGCTTCTGTGACATGACGCGCACTGGCGTTTCCATCAACACGGGTGCATGTTCAACGTACACGTCCAAAAACTGCACGTCTGAGTGTCAGCTCGTGTAATTGGAGGAAAGGGCCTTAGCGCATACACACGTAAGTGACGCTGTACGTGTGGGCCGCTTTAAAAGGTATGTGTAGGACCCCATTCCCTTGTACGTGCTTTTCGTGGAGAGTGAGTGGGTGAATTCTGTACTTCTTGTCGGTTCACACGCAATTACTTCACAGCGTTTCAAGTTCGTACTCCCTGTTACCTCTGACAGCGTTCTTTATTTTTTTTGGGCCTGTTTCCTCAATCAGCGTTCACTTCTTCTTTTGTCCTCTCTCCTCAGACAGCGTACAGTTCTACTTTTGGCAGGGGTGTTGCCTATGCATACACGTGTGTTTTTTTCACGTACTTTTTCAAGGCAGTGAGTCGCGCACGCATTTACCAACTGTGCTTGCCCCATGTGTCGTGTATCCCTTCAGAGGTCATTGTAGGCTGCGTGTAACACGCGTACGCTTGTTTTTGTGTTTCTGGGTGCCACAGCATAGTGCAGGTTCATTTTCCATGCACATGGTCTACAAGGGATTGCGTGCATGTTACTTTTTGTTTTTGGGGTGCCTGTGCGTTGCGTGACCCGTCATCTTCCCCCACGGGTCACAGACAGTCTTGCTAGAGCACTAGGGAACGAATTCCATCTAGTACCCGACCCCTTTGACTCCCAATTGCCCAGACAATTGTTTACTGCAACTCCCATACACACAACAACGTCAGTGCCATGGTTGGGAGATGACCAAGTGGTAAAGGAGGCAAAGGTGGCCGACCTCCAAAAGGTGGGCGTGGTGGGCACGATAGGGGACATGGCCATGATTTGCAGGGTGCCCCTAGACCCCCATGTGTGGAGGACCAATCAGGGACACCCATGCCCCCCCATGGTTGAGGGAAACGTGGCTGACACCATCCCAGCTCAGCCCTTGTTGGACCAGGCCATTGTGGCACCTGACCCGGCACAGGATGACTCCACGGCTGACTTCCAGGTCAGCAAGTCTAAGCCACGTGTGCCAGTGCAAGTTGCTGTCACCAGGCCACATGGATCTGGGGCAGCAATGTCATCTGCTGCCCCAAGTAGGCAGGGTGGGGAGGCTGCAGGGGCAGCTGCAGCTCTATCCACCCCAGCTCTGAGTCTCCCAGCCGGGACAGTGTCAGTCCTGGTCCATCAAACTGACGTTGCCCCTGCCAGCATCACACTTCAGCCAATGCCTGCACCAAGACCTATGGTCATTGTGCATTCGCACACTCCCAGTACCCAGTCCACCTGCGCTTCTGCCCCTACTGACCAGAGCGGAGCAATCCAATCAGGGTCTGCTACACATTTGAAGAAGAGGAAGAAGGGTGCTCTGGTACTACAGGCTGAGACCCCAGACACGGCTACACAGTCCGGCACGTCAAGGAACCCTAGCTTTAATGACCCCAAACTTGATGCACTTGTGACTTATGTGTCGGCACATAGCCGCAAAATGTTGGTGACTGCATGGTGCAAGACCACACCTGGTCAACGTAGGGCACACTGGCAGACCATCGCGGACCGCATAAGTGCCCTTGGATTTGTGAGGCGCACAGCTGATGATTGCTACAAGCGGTGGAATGACCTGAAACGCAGAGCAAAGAACAAGTTGGCCTCAAATCATGCCGCAACTCTTGTGACTGGCGGTGGGTCTCCACAAGAGGACAACGAACTCACTGAAAATGAGTCTGTTGCTGGGACCTTCATCACAGAGGAACAGATCCAAGGTGTGGGAGATCTACCTGATTACGATGCATTGTCTGGTGAGGGCCCATGCGTGTGTGTGTAATCCATGTGTATGTTGTTTGGGTGACGGGTTCTGATTGAGTGCCAGGTGAGGGTCTGTACTCCTGAGTGTTATGGGTCACCCATTTGCTTCCTCCCATACATTCACGTACCTTGGATTTGGGTATGACTGTATCTCTTCTGCCCACAGTTGCCAATTAGGCCCACACTGGTGCACTTTACCTTGCACTGTCATCTTGCAACTACATTGTTCAGATTTCGTAAGTGTTCATTCAGGCTGATTGTTTCCACTCTCCCATTTTTACTACGCAAATTTTGCCCTATTGCAACATATGTAATATGCTCTGTCATTGATTACACCCCACATTGGCCCACATTTGTTACCTTGTTATGTGAATGATTAGACCATTCAGGCCGATGGAGTATTGGCTGCAGACATTTTTTATTAGTGCCTGTTTGCATGTGGAACATGACAGATGTTTCCTGTAATGTTAACGTGACCAACCATTGATTAGCCCACAATGACTGTATTATTGGACACTGGATGTGTTTCAGTGTGTGGCACATGCATATTTAGCAAAGCTATTCAGCATTAATCTTCGCATCATGTCGATGTGACATGGATGTGTGACAGTACTTATTCACTGACATATAGCTGTAGTTTTGTAATTTACTGTGGCTATGCTAAATGACATCTGTGTGGTGGCATGTGTCATGTATGTGTATTGGACATGCCACTCACAGCCTGATGTGTGATGCCAGTGCTACCCAACATGCTGCAAATGTGTTGCTTTTCCATCTTGCTCTCCCCAGTGTCTGCCTTTTTGACTCCACTTCCAACGCTTTGACAGTGCATGCATGACAGGGTTATAGTCATGTGAGACATTTGTAAATCATGTACTGGATCTCTGGCTTGTCACGGCCTATGTGTGTGCTATGGTGCTCATGCCTGTTTCCATTTGTTGTCTTTCATGTTTTTGCAGGTGATGACGCACTTGATGCTGTTGAGGTTGAGGCAATGGTGCAGACCCAGGAGGAATCTCAGGAACGACCGGGCACCAGTGGGGGACGTGGTGTGGTGGTGGGTGAAAACCCAATGTTACTGCAGGCCATACTGTCCAGGGGTGTCTCTGGGTGCACCTCCCCAGACCTCTATTCAGGTGCTGAATTGGATGATAAGACTTATGTGCCGTCGCAGGTAAGTGTTTCTGGCAGGGATTCTGTTCTGTCCAACCCACCTGCACCAGGGGTAGAACCCTCTATGAGGATGTCAGTGTTGGTAGGTCCGCCTTTGGCGGTTACAGATGCAGGGTCACACTCCACAGCATCCAATCCTGTTCCTGGGCCAGCAGATCAGAGGGGGAATGCAGTCCTGCAGCCTCAGGCAGTGCCAGCACAGCAAGGTGCAGATCGCCTTGCCCCAAACAGGTGTGGTGCCCATCGACGCGGTGGCCATGCGCCACCAGGCAATACTGTATGGGAAAACTCCATGTATGGTATGGCAACCCAACAGGTAGCATCAGTAGAAATGATGGCTCAGGCAATGGAGAGGGTAGCACTTCCATTATCCCCCCTGAAAGGCAGATGGAGCAACAACAGCAGGCAACAGACGCAACTTGCCAATCACACAGGGAAGACATGTTGGCGTCCAACAGGGACCGACGGGTGGAACTGGAGACTCTGCGCAAATCCATATCAATAGAGTCCCAGGGCCACAGGGAAGCCCTGAGGGTAGAACTCCAAAACCTCAGGCAGACTCTGGTTGAACTTGAGGCGTCCAGTAATTTAAGGGCAGAACAGCAGCTGGAGCAGCTCACAGGTTCACTCTCAGCTGAGCTGCATGCAACACGTGAGGCGATCCGGGCATCAGGCGAGGCCATGCGTGCAGAAATGCAGGCAACCCGTGATGTGCTGCATGGGGATCTCTGCACTTTAATCCTCCAGAATCAGACCTTCCAGACCCGCATGCTTGCTGCCATGGAGGACCATACCAGGGCTTTGCATGGGCTGCCTCCCATAGTGCCACCACCTCTTGATGCAGCAGCAGAGGGTAAGCAGAGCGACAGCAGTTCTCCCACAATGGCATAGCCGTGCAGGCCATGAGCCCAAGGAGGATTTTTTTTTTGCAACATCCACGCAGGTGGGTGTTGGTGTGCACCCTGTACTCGAACCTCCTGTGTGGCCTCCCCCACACACCCTGATCCCCACATGGCCATTTTTGATTTTTTTTTTTTTTTACAGTGTGTTGCCTTGTGTGGCTCCCGTGGGCATACACTGTATTCCGGCTGGGCACATGCAGGCTTGTCCTGAGTTTGGGTTAGATGCTTGGGTTCGTGAGACACACACCCCTCCTGCTTTCCGTTTCCATGGGCTTTTAAAGTGTGTGACCAAGTGACAGTGAATTACACAGTGACGTTGGGCTCCCATGAGCTGTGTGGGTAGTCTGTAGTCAATACTGTGTAGGAAAGAAAATAAAGGGCGCCTGGCAAGGTCCTGATATGCCCAGGTGGGTTCATATATTGATAACACAAATAATCAGGATGTGAGATCCTCACACAAATCCATAGTTTTTGGACATATTTATTTCCATCTCAAAACCAGTGTCTTGAATTTTATACAAACTTTCGCTAAGCACGAAAGCGATACCGGACAGATTTCAATAAAAACACAGGGAAGTGCAGTTGTGCACCCTCATCGGGATGTAGAAGATGAGTCCCCTAATGACAAGCACATGTGAGTATACGACATAGGTGACACAAGTAACTCAAATCAGTGCTGCCCGTGGTTGTTCTTCAACCTGGGTGTGGTTTTCAAACAGAAACAGTGTACACAACACGAAATTCGAAACATACAACAAAGGGTATTTTCACAGTTGAGAATCACGAGATGTCTGTGAAAGGACTGAGAGCCAATTCCAAACAATCCACAACAGAGGTCTTTGCGAAAATGCAGCAAACCCCCACGGCAGCGGCGCAAAGCAACATACGTGTGGTCGGCCTGCCCGAGGGGGAGGAAGGCCTGGACCCTACGGACTATGTAGAAAACATAATCCTCCAGGGGATAGGAGCAGAAAAACTCTCATAGGGGTTTACTGTTGAGCGGGCCCATCGGGCCTTGATGAGGAGGCCATGACCTGGAGCTCCGCCGAGGCCAATAATCGCAAGGATCCTGAATTAAAAAGACAGAGAGAAGATCCTGGAATATTTCCGTAAGGGCGGGACAATTGAGAGAGGATCCACCAACATCATAGCGTACCCAGATTATACGATGCTGGTGCAGAGGCAAAGGTATAGTTACGTGGCCGTCAAGAGGAGGCTACGTGCTGCGGGCATCAAATATATGCTTCGGTACCCGGCGAGGCGAAAGGTGCCGCATAAGAGCAAGGCCTTTTTTTCGATACCCCGGAGGAGGTGGCATCATGGCTGGACCTGCAGGGCTGCCCGGAACAGGAGGCTGACTGAGATCACCTCGAGCGTGACAAGTGAGGAGTCGGTGCCATGAACATTAAGGGGATAAGTGGGAATGTGGACTTGGCTCGGGAACACAGGAGTTTTAAGTGAATTTGTAGCTCTTGGACCTTGTGCTCTGGCTGGACTGGAATATAGAGTATCAACTGCATGCTGGAACTGAATAGCATTAACATCATGCGTGATAGTATGGGTAGTAGGAGCGGCGGGAAGGTAGCAACCTACCCCCGAGATTTGGTAGTTAAGTAGCCATTAGGGCGACTTTACCCTGATGAGCCCTGAGTATAGACTTACTAGGCAGGGCTAGATGTGGGGGTGCCTGAGATCCAGGGATGGAGCTGGACAATGGTTGGGGAGGGTGTTGTTGGGTGTGGGTGGGCAGGTGGGTGGGGGGTCAGAGGGGAAGGTTGTGGTGTATATAGTTTTGGGGAGTTTTATTTTGAGTTTGTGTGTGAGCCTACAGGGAAATGACAAACAAATCAATGGCATCGGGTAATCTCAGAATTGTGACCTGGAATGTGCGGGGCCTTAATAGCTATCTGAAACATAACAAGGTGATGATGTACCTAAAGAGGATGCGGATTGACATAGCTCTGCTACAAGAAACCCACCTCACCAAAGAGAAGTTGGAGGTGATCAGGAAGAAATGGAGGGGTACTGTCATGGGGGCCACATATTCGGCATACGCAAGGGGGTGATTACATGGGTGGCACCGCATGTACCATTTCAGCTGCTTAGCTCAACAATAGATCCGGAAGGCCGAATGGCGTGGGTGTCGCACATCTCCTGGAGAACAGAGAAGTGAATATCATAAATTTGTATTCCACTAACCATGATACAGCGGTATATATTAGGTCTTTATATGGTAAAATCGGCCCCCTGGCGGGTGGCGCGTTGGTGTGCGGAGGGGACTTTAATTGCACTCTGAACCATAGGATACATAGGTCAGATGACAAGTTAGAAAAGCCCGCGCCAGCAGCTAGAGCGCTGAGGACACTGTTGATGGACCTCGGCCTAGAGGATGTGTGGAGAAGGCTACACCCAATGGATAGGCAATACTCGCACTATGCAGCACCACACGACCTGCACATAAGGCTAGATTACGTGTTCGCATCTGCCGAGATAGTGGGAGAAATGGTGGGAGCGTAATACAAATCCCGGGTACTCTCCGACCATTCGCCTTTGGTCATAGAGTGGCAACATCAACTCCCCAGGGCACGGACCCCGACGTGGAGGCTCAGGACTGAGGCTCTACAGGATGCCGGCTTCCGAGAGGATTTGAGGGAGGCCATCGAGGAATACTTTGAAATTAATATGGGCAGTGTAAGTTTGGCGGGAACAGTATGGGAAGCATTCCAGGTGGTGGTGCGGGGAGTAGCGATATCTAAATCCAAAGGGCTCCAAGGGGGTATTGAGCGGGAACTGCAAGAGACAGAAAGAGAGCTTGAGGACCTGATACGAAATGAGGGGACCACCCGTGCGAACAGGGCTAAAATAAATGACTTACAGCTAGCTTGTAGTGAACTCCGGGACAGATTATGCAAACTTAACTATAAGAAATACACAGAGAGGATGCATGCTGGAGGGGATAAGCCGGGTAGGTTATTGGCTTGGTTGTACAAGAATGAGACCCCCCGCTCGGTGATTATCGAGATCAGGGACGCGGAGGGTCAAATCCATAATGCCCAGGAAGGGGTAAATGAGGTGTTCCTCAAGTATTACAGATGATTGTACGAGGACACGGGAGAAGACATGAGTCAAGATATACTAGATACGATAGAGGAAATAGGGCTGCCCACCTTGGATGACCTAGAGCGAGCGGACCTGGACGCCCCCATCACCGTGGACGAACTGGAGGCAGTGATCCAACACCTGCCCACATGTAAAGCGCCTGGGGCGGATGGGTTACCCAGTGAGTTTTATAAAACGTACAAGCAGGAGCTACTCCAGCCGCTGCTGGCCATGTTTAATGAAGCATATGAGTGGGGGGAACTGTCCGTGTTCCTCCGCGAGGCGGTGATCATTCCGCTCCTGAAACCAGGCAAACCAGACACGGAATGCGGATCCTACAGGCCCTTGTCTATGCTCAATCAGGATAGTAAGATACTCACGGCAGTGCTAGCCAATAGGTTGAAGAGGGTAATTGGCAAATTGATACACCCAGATCAAACGGGCTATGTCCCCGGTAGAAATATTACAGATAACCACAGGAGGCTACACCATATTATTGACCAAACTGAGGGAGACTCGAGCGAGCTGGCTATTGTGTCGCTGGACTCGGTGAAAGCTTTTGATTCAGTGCGGTGGCCGTGGTTGAAAGCGACCCTGAAAGGATATGGGATGGGACCAGGATATATTAGATGGGTCCAGATGTTGTACAGTACCCCAACAGCGAGAGTCAAAACCAGAACCACGATCTCAGATAAATGGCAACTTAGCAGGGGTACCAGACAGGGATGCCCCTGGTCACCCATGTTATACATCCTGGCATTAGAGCCGCTGGCAATATGCCTGTGGCAACAATATGGGGAGGTGGGGATTCGCACGACAGGGAGCACACACCTGATATCATTGTACGCAGATGATCTGCTTCTCTACTTGCGCTACCCGGAGGAGAACCTGCAATATGTGTTGGAGGTGATGGGTCCATACGCCACCCTCTCGGGCATATCGGTGAACCCCCGGAAGTCCAGTTTGTTCCCTCTGGGAAGGTACAAGAGCACTCCGTTGGGGAGTCTGCCCATCTTGCAGATACCCTGGCAGACCGTGACATTCAGGTATCTGGGCGTAAATATCTACCACAATATAGAACACAAACATAACACAGAGAAGGCGATGGAGGGAGTTAAGCATGGTGTTCTGGTCTAAATTACCCCTAGCCATGATGGGGAGAGCAGCTCTACTTAAAATGGTGGTCTAGTCCAGACTCTTGCAGTTTTTTGTGAATATCCCATACCTAATCCCCAAACGCTTTTTTGTGAAACTTCATGGCATGTGCAGGGGCTTCATATGGGGCAACTCCAGAAACAGGGTGGCCCTGTGGAAACTACAGAACACATGTGATTAGGGGGCATACTACTGAATTTTGAGCTGTATTATATGGCAGGACAGTTGTTGTATGTGGCTAGGTGGTTGTCTGCAGAAGACTCGGCAGAAGCTAGGCTTTTGCAAGGTGAATTGGCACCTTACTTTTTGAGGGAGACAGTATGGCTGCGCAAAACTAAAATGGCGAAGATGGGGAGATTATTGAAGCTGGGCTGGGAAGTATGGCGCAGGACATAGAGAACGGTGGGTGACCCAGATCCCCTTTCCCAGCAGGCCCCGCTAGCGGTGATATGCGGGGACGACTCCCAATTGTTTGAGGCGGTCCGTAGGTACTGGGAACCAGTGGGATTGGCCACCCTTGGAGACATATGGCAGGAAGGGGAGGCATTGGGATTCCAGAAGCTGCAGGATGAGACAGGGGTGCATAGAGGCCAATTTATTACTTATACCAGGCTCATGAAGAAGGTAAGAGAGAGGTGGCCTGAGACTGTGCTGGAGGAAGAACCCGATGCCTCCCTAGAAACGATGTATGACGTCTCGGAGGGTCGGCACGAAATATCTAGGATATATGAGCTCCTGAGGGCGAAGACGGGGAAGGAGCTGCTCCAATTGAGGCATGACTGGGAGGAGGAGGTGGGGGAACCCATGACAGAGGGACAGTGGGACAGAGCTCAAAGGTACCATAAAAAGGTGTCCCAAAATGCGAGACTCCAGCGGATCCAGCTGTACGTCACTCATAGAGCTTACCTGACTCCCAGTAGAATAGCTAGGTTTGGAGGCTCGGCTGTACAAAAATGCCCCAGGTGCGGGGAGGAGGAGGCAGGACTACTACACATGATCTGGGCCTGCCCTAAGGTGCACAGATTCTGGGAGGAAATAAAGATGAAAATGGCTGGTGGGGGAGTGGTACTGGATGTAGGATCTGCTTGGGCTTGCATGCTCAGGAATTTCCCCAGGCCATGTCATTCGAAGCATATCAGTAAAATGAAGGACCTGGCCTATATTTTGGCTAAACGCAGAATTGCAATGGGCTGGAAAGCAGCCCACAGACCCAGAGTGGAGATATGGTGGGCGGACCTCTTGAGATGGACGGAAGCAGAAACTGTGGTATGGTTTGAAGCTGTCACCAAAGGGGGGGAGGAAGCAGGCCCCCTGATAGCCTGGAGGCAGCTGGTGACCTCAATGGTATGCCCCCACCAGGTCAATCATGATACAGAAGACTCAGATGAGCGAATGAACACAGAGATTCCCGAAAATGCACATGTAGATGATGAGGCTGTGATGGCTCGAGTTTGTGGGGTGGGAGGGGGGAGGACGGGAAGCGACATGCATAATGCGATTTTTTGATATTGATTATGTATGTCCTAAAAATTATCATGGTTGACGTGTTTGTTATAAAATAATAAAAAATGTTTTTAAAAAAAATAGATCAACCTAAAGTGGACGATCCCATGGTGAGAGGGGGAACTTGCCACCTTATGCGAGCAGGTTAAGGTCATTGCCAGGAAGAAGGCAGAGCAGAACCATTGTCCGTGCTATCGACAGACAGGCAATGGGGGATGAATGTGAGTTTGGGATTTCGCAGTTTCCTTTGTTAGAAGAATTGGGAGCTAGACCACAGTATATACCCTGGCCAGAGATGGATAAGGATAATTTAAGGTCTAAACTTCTGAGTTTAACTTCTGGCACTGGGAAATGGGTACATGAGTTAGAACAAATGACAGGAGGAAACACACTAGCTGTAGGGGACATATAAGGCCTCCTAGTCACTATTCTTCGGGAGAGAGCTGATGACCTTTAGTCAAGAACAGGGTATTCAAGTTTTACCGTGTTGAGCACCGCTCATGACGGAGCACTGTTCAACAACTGTAGGGTGGCAATCTGGAAAGCGCTTAGAGTGCTCTATCCGGACACATCAGATATGGTAGCTATAATGACAAAAAAGGAAGGGATCCTCTTGTTTACATTCAGAATTTTCAGGACCTATGGACTTTAGAGACTCACAACCTTTGGGGGAAACCTATAGCTGTATTTTATCACATACTATGCCAGGGGCTGCCAGAGCCAGCGAAGAAGTAGCTCTCGGAATTGGAAGCAAAGCCATGGTCCGAAATTCACTTGACCATTGTGCATTATTGCCGACTTTTGCAAGAGAAGAATCAAAAGAAAGACGATACTAGGAAAGGTGAAGAGGCAAAGTTAGTGCAGAAAAAGTTATCAAAGTACACCATTGAAGGGGCGATGTTAATTAGTGGAGAGGATTGGGTCTGCAGCAAGCAGCAGGTATGCCACAGGTGAATGATCAAAGGCAGTATGATCAAGGAGACAGTGGATTCATACCAATGGGTAAGGGAAACTTCTGAGGTAGAGGTTTCCAGAATAGTCAGGGAAACTTCCAGAATAGCCAAGGGGGGTTTCAAAACATGCAGAGTGACAGTCAAGGCATGCAGGACGTCAGAATAGGAGACCTCCTGTATGTTGGACTTGTGGTATGTCAGCACAGATTGCACTTATGTGAAGAAGCCAAGGATTTGAACAAACTGTGCAATTCTCAAGAGGGAGGAACTCATCCCTGCCTGCATACACGCAACTGAATGAAAATGGATTTGCTAAAAATCAGACAGTGCAGCAAACACAAGCGCTGAGAGCACAGCAAGATTTACACACGCAGCAAACAACAATGAATCCACCACAAGGGTAGTCACAGCAGTCACCCATGCAGATACAACAAGGTACAAGCACAGGGATAATGATGACTCCTAGGATAGGGGTGTCACTGTTGAAGGAGGAAATCCTTTTAAGGGTACAGGAATGAGAATGTATCCACAATAGGACATCTCACTGGGACACTTGATGCATTCAATACTATCTGCAATTCCTAATCCTCAAGAGGAACCAAGTGTTGACATTAATACATGGGACAAATATTTTTATTTTTTAATAGATACGAGTGCAACACTCCCATGTATACTAAATTTGCATTACTGGGAAATGCCATGAACACTCAAGGACTCACAGGAAGTACAAGTAGAGTTCCTTTTACTGAAAAGTTGCCAGTCTCTATAGGAGAATGTGACATGTCTGTGCCGTCAATATTTTAGGTCGAGATTTAATGACAAAATTGAACATGACGATTTCATTCACTGATGAAGGCATAGTGTTTTCAACACCAGGAATGCATTATTTAAACGTGAGTGAATTTATTAAAGCATTTGCAGGGCAAGTGACCATGCAAGGGTTTCCATTAGAGCCAGAAGTCTTTTACTATGGAGTACGCATCCTGTTAACATGGTTACCAGGTTTAGTTGGAAGAACTATGAGAATACCTGATGAATTTTTGTTCAGGCCAAAGATACCTATGGATGAAGAGGCAGGACAAGTCTTTCCTTTGGAATTACAAGCAGCCATAGTGCGAGGAGAAAGGGCTTTGCTTGATGGAACCGATTATGAAGGCAGACTATGTTGCACAGTGATTGCCATTGGGGAAGGTTATAGATTGACTAACATCACCGATGAGGATATATTTGGAGACCATCTGTCAGATGACAAATTAGTATTTGAAATGAGTATTACTTATTGGGTACGAGCAATTAGACGCAAGGTTCCTCAAAAAACTGTATCCCATGTCTCGAGAGGCAGATGAAGGTATTTCTAAGACGATATCCACCATGATGAATCAGGTCTTCTTAGTGATGTCAGAGTCACTGTGTAATACGTCAGTGTATACTATCAAGAAAAGTAAAGGGGGTTTGTGGCATTTAATTCAAGACCTTTGCCCGATTAACCAGATTCTAGAGGATGAGTTTCCGCTAGTTCCTAATCCTGCGACAATCTTATGTAGTGAGATGTTGAGGCACGATATTTCATGGTGATTGTCTTGGAAAATGCATTTTTCTCAATCCCGTTGCATAAGGATTCTCAATATCTGATGTCATTTACGTTTTGTCAGACTAAGTTAAAAAGCACAAGATTACCTCAAGGGTACTGTGAGTCTCCAACAATTTTAAATAGAGTCTTACAGATGGACCTAAGCAATATTGATTTGGAAAGGGTTGTGTTGCAATACATAGATGGCATACTGGTCTGCAGCACCTCAGAAGAAGAGTGCAGATGTGATTCAGTTCAACTGATGATTATTCTTGCAGAGAAAGGATATAAATTAGACAAAGAGAAATTGCAGTATTATCAAGTGTTGTACATAGCTCAGTTAATCTTGAATGAAGGAAAAAAGGTTACTCCAGGGAGAGCTGAGGCTATTTTGAAAACAGTAAAGCCACACACGATAAAGCACATGCAAACATTTTTGGGACTATGTAATTATGTGAGAGCACAGGTCTTTGATTACAGTTCATACATAAAACCCTTGTTGCAAGCTCTGATGAAAGCACAGGCAAAACAGGAAAAAATAGGTTGGACTGAAGAAATGGAAGAAGGGTTTAATGAGTTGAAAAAAGCAATCTGCACAGCTCCAGTTTTAGGGATTCCCAATTATGCTGAGGAATTCTTTTTGTTTTCGCACACGAATGGCACTGTTATGATGGCAGTACTCACACAGAGAACCACGTTGGGGTACAAGCCCCTTGCATATTACAGTGGGGTTTTTATACCCCATAATGAGGGGTCACTTTCCCTGTAAACAATCGTTGGCAGCTACCGCGTTGGCCATAGAGAAGGATGAAAGCATAGTAATGGGGTGTTCCATGATGTTATTAGTTGAACATGCATTATTTGACATTTTGGAAAAACCTAAAGGCATGTTACAAGGTGGTTATATTAAATCCAGTGATTAAAATAGTCTGTTGCAGAATAGTGAACCCTGCCATGTTTGTATCAGAAGCACTGGCAGAAGGTGAGCATGCAAATGATTTCTCAAACTGTGACAGATTTTGTGACAAGAGAGTTAAGGAGAATGCGTTGGCAGCAGGGAAAATTCTTTTTAGTGACGGTTCATCCAGAATTGATCAAAATGTTGGGCAAAGATATACGGGTGCCACTGTGGTAAAACACAGTGCCAATGGTATATTTGAGGTGTTAACAAGTGCACGACTATCATCTCACTTTTCACCACAGGCTGCAGAATTAGTGGCGCTGATAGTCGCGCTCGAGAATCATGCAGACCAGGAAGTAACGGTGTACAGTGACTCTGCCTATGTGACGTCAACAGTGCTCGCAGGGCTAGCACATTGGAAAAGGAGGGGCTATCTCTGAGCGGACGGCACTCCAGTGCAACACGCAGCCTTATTGGAGAGTCTCATTAAAGCACTGCAACTCCCAGTAGCCATCACACTCGTTAAATGTGCAGTTCATACTTAAAAGGCAGATTTTTATCTCACGTGGAAATGAAGCAGCAGACACAGAATCAAAATGTGTTGCATATTCAGAGAATGTTATGAAATTTGATACGCCTGATGTGAATGAAAGCATGGTGGTGATGATGATAAGTATGTCTGATTGTTATAATTGTCTGTCTAAAACTCAGCTAGTAGAGATTCAAGGGGAAGCGCCTCAGGATGAGAAAAACCTGTGGACGCAGAGGGGGTGTTCTTTAACTCCTTCCGAAGCACTTTGGGGAAAAGACAGCCCTGGTAAACTGGTGATGCCTGTAGCCTTACTAATGGTGGCATTAGAAGAGCTACACTACCCTGCGCATGTCACTAGAAAGAGCCTCGCTGCAACAATTGCAGAGGAATGGTTTGTTCCAAATTTAGTAGATCATGTTGCATTTTATTTAGTAAATTGTATCATATGTCAAAAATGTACTGCATGGTCCTTTTCAGCCTTTACATATTGACTATCTCGACATGCTGCAAGTCTTTAATGGATACAGATATATGATTGTAGTGGTATGTCCCTTTTCAAAGTGGATTGAGGCTGACCCATGTACACATCCAGATTCCACCTGCGCATAAAGATTTCTAGTACAAGAAGTGTTTCCAAGAGGGGGAATATGTTAAGTGTTAAGATCAAATAATGGCCTTCACTTTGTTAACAAAGTCTTTGAACAAATAAGCTTGTTGCTTAGTATAAAGCACAAGTTTTCATTGACTTAACACCAGCAAGTGAACGGTGTCTGTGAGAAACTCAACGGCCTGCTTAAAGAAAAAATAGCCAAATAGAAACTTACCCTGAAGAAAAGATGGTTGCATTGCTTACTACTGGCATTGTATGCGTTGAGAAATCAACCAGGGTCCGACCACCATTTTACACCCCATGAAATAGTGACAAGGAGGCGATTGAGGACACCCCTCACACCTCCTTCTAGAATTAGAAGTGATGCCCAGACGACAGCAGAATTGTTAGGAAAGGAGTTACGTGATTACTTAACCTGTATGACTTCAAGTATCTCTGTCATTTCAGATCAGCTCAAATGAAAGGGATGTGGGACACAGAACAAAGAAGGAGATGCTACAACTACCAGAGCTGAAGACTGATGTCTTCCCAAACTTTTTACTGGTGATCAAATCTTAATCAGGAACTTTAGATGTCAATGTCATGAGCAACGCTTTAACAACCCATTTATCGTTGAGGACTTAACACCATCAGCAGTGAAGGTAATCGGATTGTGTGCCTGGATATTTCTTGGAGACGCTAAATTATACGCTGGAGAACCCCCTTCACCCACAGCCCTGTTGGAAGCAAGCATCAGGGAAGAACCTCAGCACATGCAGACTAGATCTATGACGAGGAAGAAGGATGCAGAACCTGTTGAATAAAACAGATAAAGAGTATATTGGACTGTGGCTTGTTTTGGGACACTCTTTTGAGCTACTAAAAAGGAGTTAAGGGACGCTATTTGTTCTTGAGCCCAGGAGTTTGTTGACATTGGACTGAGACATGTTTAAGTCTTGATCATGAAGGAAAGCATGGCAAATTTGAAGTACCTTTTCAACAACTGAAAGCACTATGGCGACAAGACAGCACTGGTAAACCGGTGGTGCCTGTAGCCTTACTAAGGGTGGCATTAGAACAGCCACACTACCCTGCTCATGTCACTAGAAAGGGCCTCGCTGCAACAATTGCAGAGTATTGGTTTGTTCCAAATTTAGTAGAACATGCTGCATTTTATGTAGTAAATTGTATCATATGTCAAAAATGTACTGCAGGGCACACACTGAGTTACAGAAGTTATCCTGAGACCTTATTGTCCTTTTCAGCATTTACATATTAACTATCTCGACATGCTGCTAGTCTGTAATGGATACAGATATATGATTGTAGTGATATGTCCCTTTTCAAGGTGGAACAACCCGGGAAAAAATACTGCTTGTTGAACCAAACGCAGTATCTTGCATGAGGAGATTGTGAAATTGTATATTTTACTAACGCTTGCAGCGCGGCATCAGCAGGCCACACCCACCCGGAAGTGAGCCCACTTCTACGAGACGGCAGCACCCTTTGGGGATTCTACGACCGGGGAAAAATACTGCTTGTTGAACCAAACGCAGTATCTTGCTTGAGGAGATTGTGAAATTGTACTTTTTACTAACGTTTGCAGAGTGGCATCAGGAGGCTGTGAGTGAGGGCTGTACATGTACTACTTTGGAGTTGGATTGTGCCCATAGGCGCTCACACAGTCTGAACAAGATTGGACTATTATAAGAAGATCAAAGTCACTTGCCGGTCAGTGGGGGGGAGGGGAGACGGACTAAGGCAGCTCCCCAAGCCATCGGGCGTTCCCAGGATGACCAGTTAATTATAGTTTGTTGTATTTACTGTTTATGGGCCCTCAACTCCACATGTTATATATTAATACTTTAAAAGACACTATAAGGGGGCTGCAAGGTTTTCCTCTCCCAGTTGGATACCATCATACTTTCTGTGTTGTGATTTGTAGTGCCCTTATATAGAAGAGATGAATTTGTATTTTATATATTTATAATCATTTTAAACTTTGCATTTGCCTGTCTTTTATATGAGAACCTAGGGTTTTGTATTCCGTCCATTCTTTCTATTTATCTTGCAGAGTTTTTAAAGAGTTTGTACACTTTATGGTATAATATCTAGTAAGGTGACCGCGTTTATTCCCTGTCATACATCCTTGGTATATAGGATCATTTGGCAATTCGATTTGGGTTACCTTCTCTGGTATTTTCTCTTCACTCCTCCTTTCCTCTTATTGTTTTATTTCTGTTGTATTTTGGAGGCCTCAATTTCTAAAATATGCCGGCCCTAAAAAGCGGTTTTGGTCCCACTGAGGAGCACGTGACTAAGGGGCTGGATATACAGCGGGCCAAATCATCTGGGGTCGTGGGGGGAAGAAGGAGGACCTTTTGAAGGGGAGCAATGCTCCGTTCTCTCATCTAAGGTCCAAAACCTGGCAGAGTGTGACGTTTTGTTACAAAAGGTGCCGTCTAAGAAGACGGAGGTTGAGCCTCTGCTCCCTAATTTAGTTGTTACAACTATATCGGATCTTAATGATGGGTTCAATCATCCGGGAAAACTGGGTTCTTCAACCAAAGAAGCTTCTTTAGGAAGCACAAGCTTTCTACTAGTTGGTACGAACTAACAGATGCAGAGTGCTTACAGGAATGTGTGCCTGGTATTAAAAGGGTGGTACGCTTCCATGCAAACACACCACTACAGGAGACTAATTTAAGGGGAAAAATGAAGGGTAAATGTCTTCCATTTTTTGACTCCTTTAGTGGTGGGGATGCTGATGGCACTAATAGGTGGCTTAGTGAGGGTAACACCTTAATTGCCCCGCATTCCTCTACTGTGTTTGTATTCGGAACTACCAACAGCGATATAAGGCCAATCTCTGAGAGGTTTGACTTACCTACTGCTGAAGGTTCAGTGAACCATTTGAAAGATGCCTCCACCCTATGTCAGCAAAGACTTAAGTCCAGAGTGGGTGGGGAGGACATGGACAATTCATTTTTACAAATAGCTAATGTAACAGGGGAGCTATTAAAAGAAATTATTGATTTGAAGATGCCAATAAGACATCTGGAATCTAATCGCAAGGGTCTAAGGAGCCTTTCGGAGGGGGCTGCCATTTTAGAATTCCCCAAGATCATAAAAATAAAACATTTAGCGATCTCTCAGGGGAACGGGGTAGGGGGACTTCCACCTATAGAGAAAAACTATGACCAAAAGAAAGTTTACATTAATTTAAGAGACAGTGGTAAACAGAGTTTTGGGATGGACCAGAAGCTCGGATTGAGAATGTGGATATGGCCCCACATAGTGAGTCTGAGGCACAAGTAAGCCTACCCCTAACTCCAACCAGAACGGAGAAACAACCTACAGTTAACTTAGGAGTTGGTGATTTTACTTTTCCCCTTCTGTCTAACCTACATATTAGTTTGAATTTGGCTCTAAAAACCCTGAGTGAGACACAAGAAACTATAAGAGGTGCTTTGGCGGGGCAACAATCTGCCTTTAATGAACTAACTCTACGACTCACCTTTTTGGAGGGTCTAGTGGAGCACAAAACTAAGAATGATCTAAATTTGAAAGAGGCTGACAGATTGAGGGTTGAACGAAACATCAGGTTGTCCACCATGGATGCCAATCTTACCACGTTACTAGAATTTATGATTTCAGGGGAACGGCCATTCCCCTCTTATAGGGGGGAAAGAGTTGAAGGAACTCTATGTCCTTGCTGCAATGTTCCAGAGAATTTCCAGGAAGGGGGGAGGTCAAACGCTCCAGATAGTTCATCACCTTTGTTGGATGTGATGGTACAAATGGAGGAGGTCAACCAGGAACAAGCCATAAAACCACCAAAGAGAGGGTTAATCATAAGTATTAGTAGTGAAGAATCAGGCAAAGTAAACCAGACCCCACTGGTAAAGGGGACTACGTTTAAAGAAAAATCCAAACATATTAGAAAAACAGTGGATTTACCACACAAGGAAACTTTTGATTCACCGGACTTGCAAAACGAGGGGGAGGGACCATTTATTGTATCTAATTACGATATCAATGAAGTTCCTCAGTCACCCATCCATAGGAGTAAAACAGAGAAAAGAGGGGCAAGGATGCCTAGGAAAACTAATAACATGCTATGTACCAAAATTAAGGGGAAGTACTCTAATCTTAGAGCAATTATAAACATACCAGTTCAAGAAGAACAACCTAAATTGGCCAGCACTACTAATAACCCTCCCAGCTGCGATATGGCCCATTCTGGGAATTTGTTAAAGGAGGGCTCTCTGGTAGGGAGGGAAGCAGTCAATGACGTAGAGATGCAAAATATAGATGATAGTGATAAAAACCAATTTAGGGCAGAATCTGCGCATGACCGTCCACAGACAAAACAAACTAAGATGACAGCTTTTGGAAAAATAGTCAGCATAAAGCACACTAGTGTTTCTACTGGATCACAGCTTTTGGGGGTTTCCTCTATGTTGGGCTCACAGTTTTAGCTCCTTCATTGAGTGAAATACCCCTGACAGGCTTACAGATAATGGGGGCACAGTCCACTGTAAATAAAGAAAGTGGGCTGGTCTCTAATAATATGACTAAGGGCGTAGCGTCCTCAGCCTCAATGACCCCATTGGGTGGCAACATTTTAGGGATAAGGAGTTGTTATCTCCTGAAAAGCCTGTTGCTATAAGTATCACAGGTAAAATCATTGGCTGGATAAATAACAATAAAACAAATCAAGTGTCCAATCTTAATAGAACTAATCTGCAAAATATCTTTAAGAAGATCCCTCTACTTCGATCTATAACCACTGACGATATCAATGCCATTTCTCTGCCAGCTCACAACAACCTCTGAATGGTATGTAATATCCATTCGGAGATGGATGTAGATGTGGTTAGAGGCCAAGAAAAAAATCTTGAGTCGCTGGGATTTAATCTGGTGGCTCTATCTTGTGCCTCAGAGGCTGACATCTTCCTTGCATACAAGGAACCCACGACTATTCCAGTGGGTGGGGCAAATGGTACATTCTGACTCTAAACAATCTTAACTTTAAACTCCGTACCAGTTCTGTCTTTTGTCTCTAGTTTGCTAAACAATAGACAGGACTGGTCTTGGCTGCAGCCAGCCCTCAAAACGCTGGAGACCCTAAGACAGGATTCAGTATGTGCATGACATGACTAACATAGAAGTTATTTCATGGAATACTTGCAGGAGTGTAAACTTGAATACATTTTAACGTAAGTATTCCATTATACCCTCCAATGCATATATTTATTCCAGGAAACCATAATTATCGATCACTTTAGTATAGAGGGCTTCCACACATTTTCACATCCTGCCTCAAAAGATACGGCGGAACGACCAAGTGGGGGCTTGACTAAAGCCGTAGATTGTAATTTAGGGTTCAATTGCAAAGTGGTCTGTAGTAAGGATTGCCTCTTAGGTATTGCATTGGATATAGAGAAAGTGCTGGAGCCTATTTTGCTGTTGAATCTTTTTTGGAATCCTTTGAAAGTGCCATTTAAAATGTGGAGGAGAGTCTCAGTGAGATCCTGGGGGAATGGTGTGAGAAGGGTTTTGGGAAATGCATTGTGATGAGAGGCGATTTTAATTCTTTATGCACTGAAGGTACCCAGTGGAATGACAGGGGGTCATTCCTAAGATTCTCTACCCCAATCTTCACAGGGGGATGCGGTGGGACATTTTTTTGGAGGGTCGGGATCTGGGGATGTTGGACCACCCTTGCCATTCGGAATTACCCATTTCTTATATGTGGCTAATGGATGGAAACAAGAGTGTGGGAACCTGTGGGAACGTGGCTCATATAGAGACTGATCTTGGGCACCATACCCCTTTGGTCTTCATTCCGATTCTGGCCCTTCCGGGTATTCAAGTAAGACCTGAGTTTATGGGTCTTCCAGTAGTGAAACAAGGGAGATTGGTTAATTGGAATACTAATAGGATTAGGATATTTAATACTCTTCTTACAGAACCCTTAACAAAAGCTGGCCAGAATTTTTGGGGGGATAGTTCCCATTTACGGGGGGAGGAATCTGTATCACAACATTATGCTGATCTGTGACTATAAATTTGCAAAGTGGGAAGTAAGTGCTTCAGTAAATCTGAAAGCTTTAGATGGGATACTAGAATTTATAATTCTAAAATTAATAAAGGTATGGACTTGGTGGCCCTCAAAAATCAAACCTTATCACTAAGGGAGTTCCTGGTTCTGAAGAGAAATATCCTTCTCAGACATAAACATTTGGTTAAATCACTTAGGATGGATCATTATCTGAATTCCCAGCAGAATATGATGGAAAGTCTCTGTAAGGGTATGGATGGCGAATTCTGGCCCACTGTCAATAGGACTGTAATTCCTTCTAACGGCAGTCTAGACTGTCCAATCACCTATTATACAAATATATTTGCATTACCCTCTAAATTTGTTACAAGGCCAGACAATGATCTGGGATCTCCTGTTACTGGAGGCTGTACATGGGACACAAGGACATTATATGGGCTTTACATAAACTTAAGCCATCCAGAGCCCCTGGCCCAGATGGCATTCCGCCTTTTGTCATGAAGGCTGCCACTGAACTGTGGGCAACCCCCTGAAAACAGTATTTAACTACATCTTTGAGACACACACTTGTCCTGGCATCTTGGGTTCAATCTATCATCGTGCCTATATATAAGAAGGGTAACATTTTAAATCTTAGTAATTATAGACCTACAGCGCTCATTGATGCGGCTAGTAAGGTTTTTGCCATCCTGCGCTTAAGAGATCTTAACAAGGTGGTCAGGCACAATTCGCATTTTAGCAAATTTCAAGTCGGCTTTAGGGAAGAGTTGGGAACCAACCTGAATGCAACAGTTTTGGCACATATAAGAAACTTGGTACATCAGTCCAGTATAAGAGATGTGTTTATAGCATCATTGGACCATTCAAACACATTTAATGGAGTAATAGGATCGAGACTGTGGTCCAAGATGCTAGCCATGAAGATTCTGCGTAAGATTGTTCAGCTCCTTGCCTTACTCCATACGAACACAACCATTAGGTTTCGTTTGACTAATGAGGGTACCCTGCCCCAGGAAATTGCAACTTATGGGGTGGTCAAGCAGGGCTGCTCACTGGCACCAATTCTCTTCAACCTGTACGTGTGTGATGTGGAGGGAGTGTGGTAGGGACCATCCATTGCACCGGCCAGGTTGGGGAGTGGATGGCTTTTGCAGACGACTTTATTCTCTTGGACCGTATCACTTGTGGACTTAGGAGAAAAATGTACCTTTTTTACCTTTATGCAGTTGGTAAAAACCTTTTGCCTAACGCATCAAAATCTCAGATATTGGTCTTTTCTAAAAGAAGAAAGAATTCGACTTATAAGTGGGTCATGGGTGATGAATCAGTGGACCAGGTCCAGGCCATTTTATATTTGGGGTACAATCTTACAAATAGGGTTAGTGTGAAGTTATGGAAACATAGCCTTGATGAAAAGGCTTGCAAACTTAAATCCCAAATGAAATTCTTGAGAGTGAAGGTTTGCAAATTCTCTCTGATCCCGAAAAGGTGATATTATCTTGCCAAATGTGAGCCCATTTTACTCTGTAGCCTGGGCATATGCACCAATGATTTGAGTCTCACTCTTAACAGCATTCAGGGAAAGTTGTGAAAAGAGTTACTGTGTTTATCTATAGCAGTGCCCAATGCAGTTATCCGCCATGAGCTCTGCCTTATATCACTCAAAGCTAGGTACTTTTGGAAACAACTTTCCTTGTTTAGGAAAATAAGCGTCCCTCCGAAAAACACTTTATATGAAACATTAAGAGAGGTTGTGAGATCCGAATCAGTTTTATCCATGGGAATCATGGTTTGCGGCAACTCCGAACTTCTTCCGCACCCACTACCCTGGCCACCCGCCATGGGCAATTTACCGACCCCCTCCAACTCAGTGAAAAATCTTGGATGCACCCTTGACTCTGACCTAACACTCTCGCGCCAAGTTAACAATGTCTCAAAGTCCTGCCACTACCACCTTAAAACCCTTCAGCGCATCTTTCCATATCTCTCATTTCCCAACACACTCTCCTCTGTCCATGCCTACCAACTGAATAAACTCCAAAGGGCACAAAACGCGGCGGCCAAAATGCTACTTGCGCTCTGTCCAAGAGACCACGTCTCCCAAGCCCTTAAGACGCTGCACTGGCTTCCTGTAGTCCATAGGGTGGCTTTCAAAACCTTATGCCTCTCCCATCGAGCACTGCATAAAATTGGACCTCAATATCTTCAAGACAAACTAAAACCTTACCATCCCACTCACACCCTAAGATCAGGCTCAGCTGGCCTCCTAGTAATTCATAAGACAAACTCAGTCAAGTTAGGCGGATCATCATTTTCAGCCCTGGCCCCAACCCTGTGGAACTACCTCCCACCCCACATCCGCCTAACTGAGGATTTAGCGTCTTTCCACAAACTACTGAAAACCTGGCTCTTCCCCTAAAACCAACTGGTTTTCCAAACTAACAGCATCACAATGACACCGACCCAACAAACTACCTGATGCGAGAAACTGACAGCTAATAAACTCGAATGTAAACTAGAAAGACAAACAGAACTAAACGAGGAAAGTAGATCAAAGGAGTGAAGTGGATAATATGAATAAATCACTGGGAAAGTAAGGAGATCTAATCTGCTAAAATGGACATAATGAATGAGGAAGGAACAAAGTGAATGGCGTGGATGAAATAGTTAGAATGGATAAAGCGTGTAGAACAGATGAATGCACTGAGTGGAAGAGTGCATGAATGGAAGAACAGATGACTAGATAGATCAAATGAGTATGTAGATCGGATGAGTGTATAGAATAGATGAACATACTAAAGCATATGAGTGTGTAGAGTGGTTGGGTGTGTAGAGCGGAAGAGCGTGTAGAGTTGATGAGTGCGTAAATACAGAGAAGCGAATAGAATGCAGGAGTGCATAGAACTGGATGAGTGTGCTGAGCGGATGCATGTGTAGAGCGGATGAGTGTGGAGAGCGGATGACTGTGGAGTGCCGATGACTGTAGGGAGTGGATGACTGTGGAGAGCTGATGACTGTGGAGAGTAGATGAGTGTGGGGAGCGGATGAGTGTAGGGTGCAGCTGAGTGTGGAGAGTGGATAAGTGCGGAGAGCAGATAAGTGCGGAGAGTGGATGAGTGGGTAGATCGGATGACTGTGGGGAGCAGCCGAGTGTGGGGAGCGGCTGAGTGTGGGGAGTGGATGAGTATGTAGAGCGGATGAGTGTGTAGAGCGGATCAGTGTGTAGAGCGGATGAGTGTGTAGAGCGGATGAGTGAGTAGAGCAGATGAATATGTAGAGCGGATGAATGTGTAGAGCGGATGAGTATGTAGAGCGGACGAGTACGTAGAGCGGATGAGTATGTAGAGCGGACGAGTATGTAGAGCGGATGAGTGTGTGATGCGGATGAGGGTGTGGAGCAGATAAATACGTAGAGCGGATGAGTGTGTGGAACGAATGAGTACTTAGAGCGGATGAGTAGTATGTCGAGCGGACGAGTAGTATGTTGAGCCAATGAGTGTGTGGACTGGATGAGTGTGTAGATTAGATGAGTGTGTAGAGTGGATGAGTTTGTAGATTGGATGAGTATGTAGATTGAATTAGTGTGTAGATTGGATGAGTGTGTAGATTGGACGAATGTGTAGATTGGAAGAGTATGTAGAGCGGATGAGTGTGTAGAGCGGATGAGTGTGTGGAGCGGATGAGTGTGTGGAGCGGATGAGTGTGTGGAGCAGATGAGTGTGGAGTGGATGAGTGTGTGGAGCGTACGAGTGCGTGGAACGAATGAGTGTATGGAGCGGATAAATACGTAGAGCGGATGGGTATGTAGAGCAGATGAGTGTATTGTACGGATGTGTACATAATATGCTTTGGAATGCAGGGAACATTTGAAAGAGCATATATCCCATCTTACCACACCCCACGCTTACTCTCTTCCTTACACCACCACTCAACTAGAACACAGAGATACTATGACACCATTCGGTATAACTGTTCTCATATCAACATCTCCCGCTCACTCCCCATCACTCTAAGTAAACACTGCTGGTTACTCGACCCCCCAGCCAGGCGTTCTCCTCAGGCCTAACGCAGCCACACTCAGTCTGGATAAATCCTGCCAGAGTGAACACATATCCTGATCTCTCAACCACCACACCTACCGCTAAGAAGCAGCTACTAAACGAATTCTGCACCAGCTGCACACATACCTGGTGCGCACACGCACCTCTGGACTCTCTCTACTCTCTCTACTGACCCAAACTTCAGTTCCCAAGGGCGTTCAACCTACCAGCGCCATCAGACCATACCAATGGTATATAAGGCGCTATATAAATGCAAAATAACATAACAGAACATAACATAAAGTGAAGCTAATTCAACTTTCCCTTGGCTTATCTATAGAAGATCTTGTGCAATGTCCAGGAATAGTGAAGAGGTTTCTCTTTAGGACAGATTGGGTAGAAATGGTGGACTGTGTTAATTCTTACTCCACCTATACAGAATATGCACATTTTGGCCACGCTCAGGAATGCTTGCCTCTTTACCTTCAGAGGTTTCCGTGTGACAAGGGAAGAACTAGTTATATGCGTTTCATGCTCAACCAAGTACCGACTGTCGAGAGGACAGGGCACTGGGGTAATAAAGATGCACCGGGGACCAGTCCTCTTGATTTTCGGTGTTGTTTTTGTGCAGATAATAATTCCCAAGAGACACTGAAGCACTTAGTGCTCATTTGTGCACCTTTTCTGGAGCAGATGTATGTGGGGGCTAAATATTTCCCTAATTGTGGCATTGAACGCATTTCTGCAAGATGTAACCAAAGAATTGGAGAAAATGAATTTGGTTATTTAATGTTATTAATGGATGTTGAAACTTTATTTTTAATGAACTCTGTTAGTTTGATTCAATATATATTTTTTATATTCTGTGATGAATTTAATGTGACAGGCTAATGTGATGTATCATTGATTTTAAGGGTTGTCTATTTTATATGAAGTTTGTTGTTCTACATGTTGTGTAAGGTTTTTTGTAAACTAAACACGCAACAATAAAAAAAGGGAACAATACCCTGATTCATTTCTCAATGAGTTTCTTTTCAGAGGTGCCTATGGTGGTGCATAATGACAACGTTCATCAGATCGTCCTTGCTGTTTTTATCTACATTCTTCGTACATGCCCTGCACTGGTGGGGAGAACTACTGACATTCATAATTTCTTGCAAAATCCTACACCGGGCCCAATCATGAGGAGATTGCTCACAGCTATTATGGAGCAAGTTCTTCAACTTCATGAGTACAGTGGGGAAAACACAAATGCCCCTATCTGATGACAATGCACACAGACTGGTCGGCATCGTGTTTTAGTACCTAACAGAAGGATGCCTGCATTGTGTTGGAAGACAAACAGATGTCCACACGTTTTTGAGAGACCGAAGACCAATGTGGCACTTAACAAATTGTTTGGGGATATTATAATGCAGGTGAATATGTATTCTGAAAGAACACTGAGATCAAAATGTTGTTTACTTCTTGCTAAATGGAGAATCCTTAGGAGAATCCTTAGTTCATCTAGTGAAAGAATGATTCCATTGTCTTCATTGGGAACTGTGTTAATCGTACAATAGCAGTCTGCTGATCGAGAAAGTTGTGGTAGTAGACAAAAGGGAGTCTGGTCTTCCAATACATATTCAAAAGCACACTTCTAATTCTGGTGCCAATTAATACAAACAGTGGAGAGGCATTCCTCAGGTTAGCCTCAACAAACAAGTAACGTGGAACCCTATAGGTGCCCTTGGACATATAAATTGATAAACCATGGCCAATTGTGTTGGTATAACAAGCATCAACAAAAGGATACATTAATACCTTTGTACCCAGCTACTGTTTGACTTGGTAGCTGTTATTTATTCAAAAGATTGAGTGTTTTTTTTTAATTCTATACAGAAAAACACACACAACACAATTAATACAATCATGAAAAGCATGACAAATTAAATGCATGAGTCACAAGTTTAGAATACATTCATGAACAAAAAATGAAACATGACACAACAGTACAGAAACAAAAAATCTTAAGCAGCAGTTGTATCCTAAAAGAATGATCATCAGAAGAAAACTTCTTTGTTACCCAATATCATGCAAAATTCATGATGAAAGCTAAATTAACAGATAAATTAAATTAACAACCCACAGATCTACAGCCTGACGTTGTCAATTGAGCGGAATGCGTCATCCTGTGACTTAAGAATTGTTTATAGAGCTCTGGATCAGTTGGAGAGAAACTGTGTCCTGGCTGTATAGGGGACCACTGTACGGGCGCTGTGGGTTCGTGGAGACCAATCCCAGGTCAACGTCGGATAATGATTTCCTGAGGTTTTTGAGCGGACTGCTAGAATAATGCTGGTCCAAGGACGTTTTGGCGAGCAAAGAATGCTACCTTCATCTGGACCTACAGATCTGGATGCTCTGAAAAGAGACACTTCTGGGAAGAAAACAGCTAGTTAACCAATTGCTAGCAACCGGCCGTTAGATAGCCATAAGAGCAGGACTCAATATTGAGTGCTGTGGGCCCAAGTGGGGAGCCTGAAGCAAGCAAGCACGTCCCAGTTAAATGGACGCCGGGAGCATTTATAATGGCTGTCAAACGGAAGAAGTGCACCGAGCTCACAGTCCTAAGACTTTCTGAGGTGGCTCGTGAGGTAGCAGTTGAGCAATCAACCGGCGCGTATCTGCTGCGCAGAAACCATAAAGCTGAAAGCTGTATAGTTCGAAAAACTTGTGGCACAGATTTGGCAGCTTTCAGAGTATTGCATGATGATGCCCGATTTAAGAAAATGGTTTTCATTCCTTAAAAAAGAGAATGGGCAGCGTCAATAGCAACAACGTGATAGCAGACAAAGAGGGACGTCCACCTTGTGCAAGAAGTTATTGTTCTAAGAAATGGGATTACCTGTATATTATTTATACATGCATTTAGTTTATAGTGATACTTCTTTAACTTACAGCATGCACTGTTTACTATGTTAATCCAAACGGAGAAAGAATTCCTGTGTATCTTCCTATGCAGAAGGAGGGTACAGATGTGGCAACTACAAGGCAGCCGAGACCTTATGTAAATATGCCTACTTTAGAGGTACATTCAAATGCATCTAGTCCTGAAATTGATTAAGCTAGGCTTCTGATTAAGGGGAGGTCACACATGGAGATTATATGAGACATCTTTATGCCTGCACATTATGTTAATATGGTGAGGCTTTTGGAACTTTCTTCTACACAGGTACCAGATGCAAAAACACCAAGTCCACTGACAAATGAATTATGCTGGCATACTTCATGAGATGATTATAGAAGCTCAAAGGAAAAGACTGGGACCTAAACGAAGTGCTACAGAGAATGATCATGAGTTAAATGATTACCTGGACAGTACAGCACATTTGGGGAATAACATGTGGTATCAGCGTATGAAGGAAGTAGGAAGGAGTACCTCGAAGGAGGAATGCTTTGTATGTACACTCCTGCCTTATATCATGGGGAAGTCTAAGATCTTCATAGCTATCGAAATAGATGTGCAGACAGCACATTGGGCCTCATTATGAATTTGGAGGTATCCATGCCCTTAATAAGGGCAAATTTGGGTCCAGGCCCAGGTCCTGCAAAAGGGGATTTACCGGGCCATTCCGACCTTGGAGGGCCCGGTAATTCCCATTCGTGGAACCGAGACCCGGTACGTCCCCATTACCATTTGGAATGGGGAGGATGGTGGCAGCGGTACTATTAATCTGGACGCCTGGTCTGACCAGGCATCCAGAGTGGCACCCGCGAGCAAACTCGGAATGCTGCAGCGAGATAACAACGGCACCGGTAGCACTACCAGCACCGTTGTTGCCTTACCGCAACACTCCTAATGAGGACCATTGTCTATCACACATAGGACTCTGCCTGACAAGAGGCCAGTTCATGGGACCGGATGCCTATCTCAAATGGTCAACTGAATGGACAGATCCAGATGAAGATGATTATATCAAAGACAAGAAACAGAGTGCATACCAAGAATCAGGTAATCAGATATGAAAAGCCTGGAGTAAAAGGAGCTGAAATCAGATGGGAATTAAACAGAAGACTTGAGAGTCCAGGAAAATCTGCAGAAGAAATTTGGTGATGGAAAAATAGAGCACAGATGCAGATCTGGGGATCAGAGCTATCACCAGATGGATGAGAAGAAGGAGTTATCATCTGCAGAACCTGGGTGGTCATTGGTTGTTATCAGCCAGTCATTGACAAAGTGCAGAATGGATGCAAGACTTGCTGAACTACTGACCTTGGTCAAAGATAGATGAAGACCTTTACAGATAGTGCCTCTGGAAAGTGCAAAGCTGTGCTTCAGAAACAATTGCACAAGAAAAGTCGGAGAGAACCAGAACTGTGGTCGAATCGTTGATGTACCAGGAATGAAAATTGGAGCAGCAGTAATTATGGATCATTACTGCGTATGTGGATCCAGAGCCTAGATAAGACTACCCAAGGATTGGGGAGGAAAGTGTTCAATAGTGAATGTTCATGTTCCGGTGTTGGTGATACTGAAAAGTGACTTGAGCATTGACAGCTTTCCGAAAGCAGATGCTCACCTGAGGAAGAAGAGATCTCTGGATCTTATAAATCTAATGAAGAGAGAGAACTATTTCTCAGCCAAGTCAATAGAAGCTTTTGACTCCATCCCATATGAACACAAACTGTTCAGTCAGACTTTGTCAGTATTCACGTTTATCTTCATGCCGAGAATCCAGGTTGGAGCAAATACTAAATGGCTGCAGATTACCAGATGGGAATTTCTGCAGACAATCAACAATACCACAAAGGGATTCAATGCTATCAGAGAAGAGAGAGCCATATGACTGATGATGCATCAGAATAGATACGTCCTTGACATGACTACAGCTATGTATGTAGATGTTTCTGCAAAAATCAGAGAATCATGTTGCACGTTCATACATTCTCATTACGATGAAAATGGGACCTTAACAGAGGCCATAGAGATGTTGACAAAGTTACACATCCAGATGATAGGCGAAGTGGAAGACATTAGCGATGATGGCTGGTTTGGGACACTCTTTTCCTGGGTTCCACAATGGATGGCAGACATGTTCAAGTTCCTTGGAGCCCTGATCGTGATGGTGTTGCTTGAATTCTGTGTGATTAAGATAGTAATCGCCCAATGCAAAGAAAGCCATATGGATGAAAATCATGATCGATGTTGAATCAGGATGGATGGCCAGAGACCTGACAGGTGAAGATGTGAAGTCCAGTATCCATGCACCTGAGGGAACAAAGTGTTTGTATCCTAAGAACCATAAAAAGCATGTGGGAAATGTATCTATTGCAGTACAAGTGGACAGTGCATGCTCATGACGTGGAACAAAGATGAGCATGTGAATTCAGCTGGATGCCTGAAAAGAGTCGTAAAAGTATGGGTCCCAAAAAAGCATTTCTTCAGACATGGATGTTTGGATGGGAGAAATGATGGGAGAGTGGTCGATGATTTGCCCAGACGGGGGAGTGTAGCAGAGGAGCCAAGTACCCCCACCCCAACATCTCGCCTACATTACCTGTAGGTTGGGAACCAGAGTGTGAGACATGCGCAGTACCAGTGAAAATACCAATACCAAGGCTAATCCTGGAGGCAAGATTCCCATTGAGAAAGCCATACTTGCATACAAGACAGTATAATGGCCATTTGAATGAAATCCCAGAAGAAGCAGGGCCAATGAATGAAATGGGAGATAGGTGATGTCACACATGAAGCTGAACTCACCTACACAGAAGAGATGCAGAGACAAGAGAATGAAATTATTCTATAAGGCATCAAGAAAGTATTAAAGATAAGTGGCATCTTGGGCTCAAGATGTAGAAACTTACGCTACAGAAACAATTAAAATATCAAGTCATTTTACACGTGTATATATGCAATGAAACACAAGCAGATGAAGGATTCTTGAGGCTAGCTACGTAGTGAATAGATTGCAGCATGCACCAATGTATACAGCAAAGAATGGATGTTTTCCTTTAAGTAATGGATGAGCAAAAAGCAGTTACAAATTGTGTGAAAGAACAAAACTCCTGTTCAGAAGGCATGGACAAAACAAAGAAGATGCCAGAGGTCTATTGAAAAATAGTATTTTAAATGTACCCGAGTTCGAATTTGTGGTCTTCAGTCACGTGGATGGATGAAGTTGGACAAACATAATGGATCACACCATGATCATCCCTTCACTCCCCTGAATTCTCCCGAGCAAGGAACATTTCCGAGGACAATTTCAAAGCCTTAATTGACAGCAGACCACTGAGGTGATGATAGATGATATGCTAATTGGTGGGAAGCTATGGTTATAACCAGCTCACCAGCACCTGGATGTCTAGCCTGCATGCTGCTGAACGTAGGTGGAAAAGTACTGACAAATGTAAGAGTGCCAGCCAATTGTAGGGGGCCGCATGATTAAGAGCGCTATAGTTTGTATAAGCATTGGTACGTCGTGTATTTAGTGAAGTTCATAGTGACTTGTTTGAGGGGAGGGCTTAGTTGCCCCACCTGATGTTAAGAAGCCCATCACTTTCCTAGACTAGTATAGAACGTATACCTTGATGTTCCCTCTGAGCCTATCACATTTGCCACTAGGTTTTAGTAGTTTGCCATTTAGGATGATGTTAGTAAATACGTAGGTTTACGTCATCCATGACAAGTTTTTATTATATAAACTTGTGTTTTTTCGAAAGAAAATTGAGAGACCATGTTATGAGACATGCGTTGATGTCCGCTGTACTCCCTGTTTTAGGTAAATGATATTAAAACAGTTAACCTCTTTGCCAACTACCTGAGTCATTTTGATTATTGATGTTTCAGTAACTTCTGCATCCCCATTCATCTCACTATATTGCTACATTGTCTTAAAGGGCTGAGGTGACTCCTTCAGTTCAGAAGTCACGCCTGACTTTCATGTGTTTTCAGAGGATGCAATGGTGGATGGTAAATGAACTGTGAAACTCACATATTCTTGTCATTGTTCATATGGAAAATGCAAGTTAATTATGGGCATGTGATATATATGGATGAATTTAAAATGTTAGTAACTCAAAATGTTCGATTGTTTTTTCAGTGCATGAAATCCTGATGAAATCTAGGCACATGTCAAATATTGTGAAAATCGAAGATGTCAATTTTGGGATATTCAGGATGAAAAATGTTTCTCCTATGGAGTTCTATGTCATATTTCTAGTTTTGCAGGTCACCTAACAAAAAGACTGATTTCTTCAGCTGGTTTTCACTAGCACGCAAAATGCGAAAATATCTCATTTCCTTGCCCCCGAGTCCCTCTTGTTCACCTGCAACTGCCTTACTCCCCACCTCTGACATCCCATTCCCAAAAACACACACAAAACCATGCAACATGCAACACACACTCATAAACAATTAAAAACACGCAGACACACACAGCAACACTTACCTGCTCTCCCATGCCTGTCAGCCCCTGGCGCACTCATGTGCGGCGGGGCATAACAGTTCCATTTAGAAAGACCACTCTGTATTATCACAGAGCAGCCTTTCTAAATCGATCTTCTTTGAATTTGAGCCTCTGAAAACTATCTTTTCACTTGGTACCGGAAAAAAAACAATGTTAAAAGCTGTTCAAAACACAATCAAAGTAAACATCTTTTAAACTGTGAAGTCATTAATTTAAATTCTAATATTGTCAGATGTGTACATGCAAGGGTTCCAAAAAATGTTTTCTTCTGAAACTCTAGAGATTTTTGGGCCTCATTATGAGTTGGTCGGTATTCTCCCGGTAAACCCGCAGGAATACTGCCCAATGGAATTACTGTTACCGCCACTAGGTCCGGGCGAATTACTGCCAGATTACAAGTGGGGGTGGTTGAGTTAATTCCCATTTCCTGAGAGTTCATTGGACTCTATGGGGCAGTTTTAGTGGAACTGCCATCAGTGGAATTACTGTTGTGGTAATTCCACCGATTTTGCTGATTTCTGGCTGAAAGTGGGAGGATTTATCTCGAGCATGATGCTGAAGGTAAATTCCCCACTCCAGGGCCTTACTCCTAGTATGGCGGTGTGGGAAAAGTGCCAGTAATTTTGTTACCGCCAATTATTTCAGGCACAGCCATACTTGGAATGAGCCCCATTTGTCTTAATCTTAACTATGTCTTGTTCTAGCGCAAAGGTATAATATACACATTACAGGGTCTACGGTAGTTATAGTTAAGTTGCTCAACCCAAAGGAAGATCAGTTTTTGAGCAGCTTATATCTTTGGCGCCGTTTGACGAATCCTCATAAAACTTTGCAAAAAAAGTATACCTTCAACTATGAATTATTTAGCGATATTCTATGCAATTTCATCAAGGGGGCAAAGTTATAGTGGGTTCGAAAACATTTGAAATCTGGATATATATGAAATGAACAAAATTGTGCTTGCAGCCACAGCGCAAACCACTGGACGGATTTGAACCAAACTTGCACGAGTAGCTGCGTCCTGCTCCTGAAAGCGTGTAAATTTAGTTTTAATCTGTCAAGGAGATTTTTTAAAAATGGCCAAAATATAGGTGCAAAAAATGTGTGATATCTCTGTCTGGCCAGTAGGCTTACTTCTTGATTATGTGTCCGCCGACGCCGCTGAGGCAATCAGGTAACCGTCTAATGTTTGTGGATATCGTACACGCCCGCTGATTGGTCAATTAAAAAAGAGAGGTGCATCAAAACTTTTGAAACAAATGCCATGTTGAATTCATGAACTGCACCCGTAGTCCACAGACACTGCCGTAAACACTTACTCAAAAACACAACATTACACTTGTCATACCAATGAAACAATCTGTGGGGAAATAAGGGGTGATCAGTATGGGATGGGATATGTTCGGAAAAAAGCCAGAAATCATGTATTTTTTATCCTCCAATATCTGCAAACGCCTCTGATGTTCAGAAACATTGCTGTGATGTCCTCAAACTTGACAAATGTTCGAGGACATCCATGCATATTTGTGCATTACAGGGTCAGTGAAGAGCAGTTTTGGATGGCTTATAACTTTGGTGCCATCACATGAAACTGCACAAAATGTTGCAATTAAGGTGTTTCACCAAGAAAAATAGAGTGGGATCCCAACATTTTTGGATGGCCTATACATTTGGTGCCGTTTGACAAATCTGCATAAAAGTCTGCAAAAGAATTCTAGACCCAACTATGAACGTTTCTGTAAAGTTCGATAGGATTTTGTCAAGAGGGAGGTCCAACATATTTAGATGGCTTATAATGTTGGTGCTGTTTGATGAAACTGCAGAAAGGTTTGCAAAATGATTATAGACCCAACTTTGAATGTGTGTGCAAAGTTTGAAGGGACTTTGTCAAGTGGGGGCTAAATTCATAGCTCTCAACCATTTGTGTTGCAATGGCGGGTGAAATCACCCGATTTTGTTTTTGGCGGGTGAGACGCCCATTGGAATGAATGGGCGTGCAGGAGGCTTGGCGGGTGAGTCAGCCTTTTACAAGGCGGGTGACACCCGTCAAAAGCGTGTGAGTTGAGAGCTATGCTAAATTGTAGGGGGACCCAACATTTTCAAAATCAGGATAGGCTTGAATGGGAAAAATAATGTTGCTTGTGACTACAGTTGAAGTGCTGGATGGGTTTACAACAGACGTGTGCAAGGAGCAATGGCAAGGACCTCAAAGCATCTGGTCTGTGTTTTATTATTTTTAAAGTGTCAAAATGTATGTATGAAAAACAGAAATTTAACTTTGGTGCCTGGGCAGTGGGCCTCGCCCTCTGGAAGGACAAACGCCTACACTGATTTGCTTATTAGGGCCTCCGGCATGGCCGATGCCTATGCCCCATTGATTGTAGAGACTGGCCATGGCTGCAAGCCATGATCACTGGCCATTTTTCACTTTATGGGGGTATAGCCGTATTACATTCAAGGTTCTCTGTATTGTGCATCTCCCAATTCATAAAGCTGAGGCTGAATGTTTACAATTGAAACTGATCTTTTACACTCCAGCTTGGCTGCTGCAGTCTGCTTCACTTAATTTGTTGTTGGCGTCTAGGTTTTGCAGAGCTTGGGCTGGAGGCTAGTCCTTTTCTGTCCTCACCCCCTTTCTGTGGAATTCTCTTCCTTTACAGCTCAGTGAGATTACAGATCTTCTTGGCATTCGCAGGACTCTTAAAACTCATCTTCTTTAGGCTGGTTTTGCCTTTTCCTGGCTCCCCTCTTGTTGGTTTATCAGCTTGTCTTTTAGTGCCTACAGGCCCCAAGGCCAAAGTTAGCGCTTCATAAATTCAATTACATGCATACGTAGTGGACACTGGACCAGGATGCAGATTAGGTGCAGTGAATAAAGGAGGTGGTTTGGTAGGGTTAGGGTCATACTCGAGCCTCATGCCATTCAACCATCACTTGTATCCCCAGCATGCGCTGCTGGAAAAGGACACACATCAGTATGCGCTGCAGAATTATTTGTTAAAGGAGGCTTATAGTCCTTTCATATATGTTAAAAGAGGAATTACTAATTACGTATATACTGTGTTGTAACATCATGAAACATTTTCACTCATAAAAACCATTGAAATTCAGTGACAAAACGTTATTAAAGGGACATTATGGTTAGGTTGCACTAATAGAATCCTACTAAATTCACTGAGGAAACTTTGCTAAACAGATGTTATGTTTAAGTTGCCCTAATCAAAACCTATCAAATCCATTAAAAAGACTAAGTACATTTTCTGATACATGGAGTAGTTCATGAGTGGTCTCTCCATCACCGTTCATATGTTGCTAGCGATATTCTAAACAGAACCCCTTGTAGGGATTATTCATCATAATGTTGTATGTGATTTCATCAGTGTTTCCATCAATTATGTCATTTGTGATGTCATCTTTGATGTCATGCGTGTTAGTCTTAGCTGTGCATGGCGGTGGCAGAAGAGCTGGTTGCACAGCTTACCATAATTGCTGAATTTCTTTTGTTTTTCGATTTTACCTTGCAAAGATACCGTCCTAATAACAAAGGTGTTTTTAATGAATTTCATAGGGCCTCATTACAATTAAGCTGGTCGCTCCGTACTAGCACCTTTTTCCGGTCTGGCATAATCTGAGCTGCAATGCCGCTAACACCATCACTGCAAGTGAACTAGCGTATCTGGCAACACTGTGCCCAGAATCTGCGGAGAGACACGTCTGCCGTGCCTGAGACACCGGCATGGCGTTCCTAAATGCACATTCCGAGCTCCATGCACACACAAACAAAGGCATGGACATGCCGGCAGCACAGTGAACAATGTGTTGGAAAAACCGGCATCGCAAACCAGGTGTTAAGTGGAGTCAGGTGTGTAGGAACATGCCACAGGTGTCCAAAATCAGCCCAGGTGGCCCCAATGAGCACTGCAAAAGCGCAAAAGGACCACTCCCACAACCCATCCCCTTTCCAGCACTACCATGCTAGCAGTATCAGTAGCAGTACTGTAGCTTGAGGCCCTGCATGAAGGCCTACTACTTGAGCAGGCGGGGAGGCAGAGGATGCGGCAAAGGCACTTGAGGAGAAGGATGGACATCATGACCTAGCAATACCACAGTGGCCAGCAGGTTGCAGCCTGCAGGCAGCCACCAATCCCATGCATAAGGGTCACACCCTTCAAACTGAGCCAAAGCCAGATCCATACCCTGTACCGGCTAGACAGGGACACCATTACTTCCTTAGTGGACCTGATCCATGACAACCTGGTCAGCCTAATACAGATCCATACAGCCACCCCCCCTTGCTCAAGGTAATGTCTGTGCTACACTTCCTAACCACGGGCACATACCAACACACTGTGGGTGAACTGCATGGGCTATCGCAACCCTGTTTCTTGTGCGTCCTGTTTCAGGTCAATGATGCACTCCTGCGTCATGTTGGAGATCATATCAGCTTGCACAGGACAGCTGACCTGGTCAATGCCACTAAAATCACCTTCCATGTCCTTGCAGGCATGCCCAACGTGATATGTGCATGGGACTGCACACATGCGGAGCTGATGGCCAGACATGCCGTTGAGGCAGTGTACTGGAACAGAAAACTCTTCCACTCACACAATGTACAGATGGAGTGTGTTGCCCGCCATCTCATCACCCACTGCTGTGCCAGATTTCCCGGTTCAACCCACGACTCCATGGTGCTGCGCACCTCTATGCTGCCAGGGTACATAGCACGTCACAGTGCACAACGTACCTGGCTGCTGGGTGAGTGTAACTACCAGGGCATGTGCACTGTTGTATTGGGGGGGGCAGATAACACCATAGCATACCTGGTTGCTGGGTGAGTCTAACTGCCAGGGCATGTGAACTGTTGTATTAGGGGTGGGGCAGAAAACACCATAGCGTAACTGCCTTCTGGGTGAGTGTAACTACCAGGGCATGTGCACAGTTGAATTGGGGAGGGCAGAAAACACCATAGTGTACCTGACGGCTGGGTGAATGTAACTACCAGGGCATGTGCACTGTTGAATTGGGTTGGGGGTAGAAAACACCATAGCGTACATGGCTGCTGGGTGAGTGTAACTACCAGTGCATGTGCACTGTTGAATTGGGGGGGAGGGGCTGCAAACACCATAGCATACCTGGGTGCTGGGTGAGTGTAACTACCAGGACATGTGCACTGTTGAATTAGGGGTATGTAGAACACCTATCAGCAGTGGGTGTTTGCAATTAATGTATTCATTTAATTATTGCTCACTTATTAGGCACTTATACAATTACCAACACAGTTTCAAAGTGCACACAGGGCAGACGGGTTGGGTAAAGGGGAAGGTAGACAATGAATTTGAGCAAGGATTAATAATTGCTATAATAGTACAAGTAATGAAAATAAAGGGAAGGGGAGACAATCCTACTATGCCTTGTGAGTGTACTGAACGTGCAAGTGTAAAGGGGGAATGCAGTGTGCAACACAGTAATAGCATGCCTGAGTGCAATGCCTTGACATGTGTGTCTCAATTGAACAAATTGATCATGGGCATGCATAACAACATCAAATCCGTACAGCAATTTCCAAAGCACTGCATGTACCAGAATAAATCACACCAAAGTGACAAAATCAAGCACGAACACAGCCACCAAAACCCCCACCATCTGATACACAGAGTGATAATACTTATGCACCCGAACACCCCACATACATACCACCAGTGTCCCGCACAACAATTAGCCAGGTCCCTTGCCTGTTTGAAGTGCACATACACATATGCATGTGATCAGAAGTTGAAATGATTAGCCACACATATCTGTGATTCAGACTGTTGGATATAATAGTATTATTGTATTTTACCACAATAATAACACAGACATTAGTCTCATTTGTGTCTGTTATAGTGAAAGGGCCAGAGGTCATGCTGGCTGTGAATTGGCCATGTCAAAGCCACTGCACACCACATAGCCACCACGAATATTGACAATGCTCATTTCTAGTACACAAAATAAGGCATACGCTATGTAAACAGTATTTTACAAGTGCAATTTTGCATTATTTAGTGAACACGATACAGACTGTACCGGCATGATATGGCCAGAGTATGACAGTCTACACTTTCCCTTGCATCTCTGGTTCACTCACAGTCTAGTTCCCTTTTTAATGTGTTAAGTGCTTCTGTTGCTTCCCAGGTCCATGCTCAATAAATACTCTAATAATATAACAATACAACTCTATCCATTCTTGGTTTACATTCTACTGCAGTAAGGTTGTACACATATCAAGGTAATACAAAAAGCGTTGACATAGTTGTCAGTAGATCACACTCATGAGTTTTCTGGTGCAGTGCTTCATGACACCTTTAACAAGCTGTTGTGAGTGTAGTTCGAGTGTGAATCTATTAAAGAAAGGGCTTCTTTATTTTGTATCTAACATGGAGAATCCATACCAAATTGATATATTACTCTCTTTGGTACATCGTATTAGTAAAGCGCAGCTTTGCTAGCATGGTTAATTGCAATACCTGCCCTGCAGGATCTAACATAGTACATGTGATGTCAGATGCACAAGTTGTGTATATTGGAACATTTAAATATGTAGGCAACATGGTGAAGGCATGCCCCTGTACGATCACGCCAGAAAAAATACAACTCACTAGGGAAAAAAGGCCAAGATATTTTTTGCAAGGCTAACAAGTACAAAAGTAAGGGTGGAAGAAAAGAACTCTGCTGCTCGAGAATGTTCTGGTCTCAAGTGATACAACATAAGCTTATAAGGCATATAGAAAATATCTGTGTGGCTGGTTGGGCAGACCCTATACATGGGCCTGCTCCATAGGGGATGCCAGGCTGCTATTGGTTCCAGTCCCGCCCGTCTGTCTGCTCTCATATGGGGCAGCTGGGCTCATCTCTCTAGGGACTGAAGGTCAGGTGCTTCACATGTTGCTATTACGAGTTACTATTGCAAAATAATGCTACTACATCATTATGGCATGCACCTGGGAAACTTGGAGACTGGCACAGGGGGTGGAACAAGATCATGCAGACCCACAAATTCTTTGCTCAGTTCATATCGCACAAAAGGCTTCTACCCAGGGTATATTCATGGAATAAAGTGAAATGGTCGTGTTCATTTAGATCTTTTATGACCATTGGTTTTATGGGTGGTGGTCTGAGGTCATCCACTATCGTGGAATTCAGTGGTTCTTGGACCGGGTCAGTGGTGGGTGTAATTACTCATGGTGGGCTGGGTGGGGGTTGGAGGTTTGCTGTTGGTCTGGCTCTGATGGATGTGTGCTGCAAGGAGCCTGGTGCTGTCTCATGGCCTTGCAGGGCACATTCTTCTCTGGGATGACAAGTAATTGCAAAAGTTAAAGAACAAAGAAAAGTTTCTATGGGAATTAGCAGCATAGGTTCATCTACCCTCAGTGTTCAGGCCTGTTCAGGTGTCTCCACTGGGCCTACGTTTACCGCACAGCCATGCAGGATTGAATGTGCCTAACATAACTATGAAATGCTGTCTCTTTATGTGCGCGTACTAAGTCTATGCATCTATAATTCCTGCAATATTGTGTTCGTGCTGGATTTCTTAGCACAGCCCTTGCCCCCCTGGTACATTGCACTTCCTTTTGTTGGACTCGCCTCACTCTAAAGCGCCTAGGGGTTTGGGAAAGGCTAATTTCTTTCCCAACATTCCCCCCTTTCTTTACTTCTACAGTAACAAATTCCTCTGCATACTTGTGATAATTTTCCCTCCTCACCACAGCTTCATATGCTGGTGTTCCCTTTATTGGCATCCACGCCTTACACAAATCTTTCAGGCTTTCTCCCGCTTGCGCATACTCTTCAGGAAAATATTTCATATAGATACATCCCCCATCCCTTGCTAAATCTACCCATACTTACTTATAAATTTCAGGGTCTGGGGGAGGAACAATGATTGTGTGGTACAGTTGTCTACTTCTTTTCCATAGGTTATGGGGACAATGCAGGTATAGGGTGGTCAGTTTGAATTTCTATTTCCTTTATACTATGAGGTACTTTTGAAACACCATTTAAAACTATTAGGCACTGTTTTGGCACAATATCGGAGTCACAGCCAGGTGCAAAAATGGACCAGAATGAACATGATGGCAGGTACAAGCATCTTCACTAGTGTTCCCAACCAGAAATGGGGACCAGCTGAACACCATTGTAAACCAGTCCTCCTCTTGAATGCCAGCTTCCTTTTTCATTTGGACCTCCAGTTTTTGCGCTGCAGCTATGCCGTGTGACAGGGACCCATTTTCTGCACCTTCAGAAGGCACGAATGTGCAACATGAACTCTCGATCTTTTTGCATACGCCTCCTTCCATTGCTGTCAGCATATCCAAGACATAGCGGTTCTGCATCGTCATCAGTCTTAGGGCGCGCAGCTTTACCTTCATGATGTTGAACCCCTGCTCAGTCTCATTTGCCAATTGGAGCAATTCCCAGTCCATGATTTGCAACCATTTGGCATTGGCTCGTGCTTGCATGCGGCGTAGCAAAAGCGATGCAAAGAAAGTTTCTACTGAGCTAAACAACTTGTATTCTTCAGGTATTTCTTCAAGCAATGCTGATGAGTCTTTCAATAGACAGTTTGATGTTCTCATATTTCTTCGCAGTTGTTCATATAGGTTCTTCCCAGGGAGGATACAAAATTCTGGTGGTGGCAGTGGGTTTTGTTCTTCGATTGTTGGGGACACTGTTGGTCCTTTGTCAGGCAGTGGCCACCCTTTGAGATGTTCTTCTGTGACTAATAGTAGCGCTGAGTGTAGCATGTTTAGCGAACAATAGCCCTTCATTGATGGTGGGAGGTGCAAGTGCGCTTGTTGGCCACACACACAGTAGAAGCCCATCAGTGCTGCCATGCCCCTCTTAAGATGTGGAATCAACAATGTTCTGTCAGTTCCTTCGCTGTGAAAGCGCAGTTCAGAGCTCTCCTTTCAGTGCACTTTCACTGGCTTCACCATTGCTCCAATCCATGTCAGTTTTGTGACATGCTCTGTCGATATTTGTGCACACATTGTTTCCACAAAGGCTACCATTTCTTTGTATCCCAGGAGGCCTTCATCTCATCAACTGAGTGTGGTTTCTTGCCACTTGTTTACATATTTAGCTCTGACAATCACTAAAAATGGCTGTTTTAAGCAGTTGATGTTTGTCAGGTTGTTCTTGCATTTCAGAGCATCTGCAACGACAAGCTCTAGCCGCACGCTATGTTCCTGGAAGGTGTCTTTAAGCCTACATAGCGTATGCTAGACCAGGCATTGTGCCTTTATGATTGGACTTCTTGTGGTACTAAAACTTTGGGTGTGCCTGATGCGTGCAGTATCAATGAGCATACATAGCAACTGCTATTGGTTGTTTGTCTTCCCACCGCACTCATGTGAGAATACCAACTATTTGTGTGCTCGGGATGAAGAATATCTTTGATAGCATCCAATCCTAAGCCATGGTATGCATAGTATTTCGGCCTGCGTGCTTGTCTTTTCCTTCTATAATGGCGCGATTTACACCTCCTTGGTGGTATACTACTGCTAACATTGGTACTACTGCTACTATTTGTGCTACAAAGGAGATTTTTAATCATTGAAAGTATTATTTCAAACATTTTACTCATGCACACACTCATTCGGTCACTGGTGTTACTTTTTTGGGATATATTGGACATATATACAGTTGTGTTTAGCAGTTTGGTTATATCGATGGGTGTACTTTCACGCAGGAGTGGTGTAAGGAGAGGTGTACTTTCATTCAGATTCCCCCTCATCTCCTCTTTTGGATGACTTGCCCAAATAAAGGATGAACCCCAATACATTCCTAACATAATCATAAGTGTGGTGAACAGGATAGCCGTAAAGTGCAAGCCGCAGTTCTATGAATGACATTTAGTAGAACTAATGACATTTCTATCGCTTTGCAATGAAACGTTTGATGTTGAATGCTCCATTTTCTTCCTCCTGTATTGGGAACAAAAACAGGTGGGGAAAAAGGGGGATGAGAATGGGAGGGTAGGAAAGAAGGTAGGATAGGGGAAAGGAGATAGAGATACAGTGAGAGAGGAGAGAGAGAGACAGAGAGAGAGAGAGAGAGAGAGAGAGAGAGAGAGAGAAAACGTTTGTTTTAATTTACAGTGCATATGCTTTTAGCAGCAATGCATGTTTGTTAGCTTGCACATGCACTTATATTGGCAGCATTAAGCTAAGTATGGGGAGGTAGATTGGTTGTCTCATTTTATGATACTATTGAGGAATTTGGCAGTGCCTTGCAGATGTCTGAGAATTGTATCCAATATTGAAGCCCTTTCACCTATATCACGAGAGGAGTGGAAAACACCACTTCAGAAGGCCTGTGGAACCTAGGTTGTTCAACTTGCGCACAAAGCTCCTTACATACACTGGCTCCCCGCCAACAATGGTTGTGTGGGTGCGATCTCTGAAGCAGGTTGATCTGCAGTGCTTTGAGGATTGTCTGGGTAAGGTGGTGTGATCTGTCACAAGATGCTTTTGATTGCATGTGTTAGATTAGTTAAGTATTCTTTTAACTCTTTGCCCAGAACTGCTGCAGCCTTATGAGCATCTGATGCACTCCTGGTAGGGGAGATGGGTGTGTGCATGTGCCTGCCTGTTACTATTTCGTGTGGTGCGAGGCGGTGGTCCTTACTTGGCTGAGTTTGTAAATTGAACAAGGCCAGGGGCAAAAAATGTACCCAGTTCATTTTTAAGGTGGTGCAAAGTTTGGAAAGCTTGCATTTGAGTAGGGCGTTGATTCATTCCACAACGCCATTTGTTTGCTTGAAGAGCTCATTGTAAAAGTGGGTGCCGTTATCGGACCTCAAAACATAAAGACCACATGAACCAGTTGGGTATAGCTGCATTATAAATGCCATATCATATATCATGGACCAGGAATTTTGTGGCACACTTGGCATCTTGATGGGCACAAGGGCCAGCCTCAACCCAGCGGGATAAGCGGCACAGAAATACAATGAGATGTTGAGCTCCATTAAATCTCCCACCCATGTCCGTAGATGGAGCTCGCAGAATGGCCCAATGGGGCAGGGTAAGGTGTCTCATAATGTGGACATTGTCATTCCAGTGCTGAATACTTGGCATGTTGTGCATTGTATGACCATGGTTTAGCGGTGCTTCTGGAAGTTTGGTATGAACCAGTCCTCCTGGATGTCTGCTGCAATGTGTTGTTTCGAACTGTGAGAAGGGTAGTGCAATTGCTCAAATGCTGTTTGCAGTAGTTCAATGGGCATTACTACCTTCCCTGTGCAATTGCTGTCTGCATAGGAAATCAGTGGGCAATTGTATGCACCCTCGCTTGAGCCAAATGTCCTTTTCTTCTTGTGGTGCTCTGCATTGGAGCTCTATTTTTTGTGTTGTGGGCAGTGTTATGTATGGCTCCTTGTCTGGTCGTACCGAAAGGGTAGTGACAACGTACTCATTAGGCGTGGGTACCGGGAGGTACGCTGCCACTTTGGTCGCCGCATCCACGGGTGTGTTTCCCAAAGATATTTTGTCTGTGTTATTGGTTTGGGCAGCGCACTTGACCACCGCCACCAAAGACGGCTCCATCAGGATGGAAATCTGGGCATTTAGTAGTGCTGCATGTTGTATGGGTGAAATGTCTGCTCGTCGGAAGACCCTTCTCTTCCAGCACGAGAGACCAGCGTGCACTGTTGTAGTGACATATGCTGAGTCTGAACAGATTGTTACATGTCAGCCCTTGGATGCTCAAAGCGCTTCTATGAGCGCTATAAGTTCTGCTGCTTGTGCTGAGTAATGCATAGGTAACCTTGTTGTTACTAATGTTCTGTATTCCCCTGCTTCTAAGTGCAACACTGCCACCCCAGTATGTCTTTGGCCTGTGTCCTGGTCTATTGTTGCTGACCTATCAACAAAGAGCACCTCACCCTCCTCTAGTGGACTCTCTTTGGCTTCAGGGATGTCATCATCTTCACCTTCAAATGTGGTGTAGCCGTGTTGTTCTAAATCTTCGTCTGTGCACGTTTCGGTTAGGAGCGTGGCAGGATTTACTGTTTTACATCACACTACATGGATGTTAGGACTTGAGAGGATGATCTTGTATGCTGATGCTCTCTGGGTGGTCAGGGTGGACTTCAATCATTCTAACATGGCAAACACTGTGTGCTCCACGTACAATGTTACTGAGCATCCCATCACAATTTTGGAGCTTTTCTCGATAGCGAAGGCAGCTGCAGCAAGTACTTGCTTGCATGCAAACTGTCTCTGCATTAATGAATCTAATGTACCACTGTAGGAGGCCAACAGCTTGTAGCCAATTGTGCTCTTTTGTGTCAGTACTGCCATCGTAGGCATGCCATTTGAATGTGAGAATATGTGAAATTCTTGCGTGTAGTCTGGAGTGGCGAGAAATGGGGCCATTGAAGTTTTGCACCATGTCTACTGTCCATTCTAGCTTATGATTGCCCTTTTGTGCTTTCTTGCGGCCTTGTAAGAGTGGCCTTGTGTAGGCAGTGTAGTCCAGAATCCAGGCCTTGACGTAGTTGCATAGCCCCAGGAATGTCTGCATGTATTTTACTGTAACTGGCTTGGGTGCGGTGCGCACAGTCTCTGCCCTGTCTGGTATGATTCTTTTTCTGTCTGCTGAAATAAGCTGTCGCAAGAAGAGTACCTCATGCTGGCAGTATTGAAGCTTGGCCTTGTTAACCTTATATCCCTTACGGGCTACCAGTTGTAGCAGTGCAATGGAGTTTTTAGGACAGTTTTGCTCACTTTCACTGCACACTAACAAGTCATCCACGTATTGGATGACCGTGCTGGGTACATGGATGTTACATAAGTATTTGTGCAGTATCCTGTTGAATATGCCAGGACTCTCGCAATACCCCTGGGGCCAAACAAGAGTGCTCATAGTGCTTCCTGCCATGTGTAAATGCTATGAGGTACTGGGAGCCTGGGTGCAATTGTATCAAGAATAAACCATTCGTTAAATCGACCACTGTGAAGTGAATCACTTCTTTGGGTATGCTGCATAAAAATGAGGCAGGATTCAGAACAGGGGGACATTCCTTCTGTACTATGCCATTGAGGGGGCAAAGATCCTGGATCATTCTCCAATTACCCCTGTTGCCTTTTTTACAGAGTATATGGCCATGTTGCATGGTGTGGTAGAGGTCACTATAATCCCTTGTTGTAGTAAGGCCTGTATTGTGTCCTTTATACCTTCTTTTGCGTCCCTTGATAGCGGGTACTGTTTCACTCAGACTAGTACTGCTCCATTCTTTAGTGCAATTTTCACTGGGGATACTTCTTTTAGTAGCCCTACATCGTGTGTCCATAATTGTGTTGGCACATGTTGTAAATCGCCCTGGATGAAGGGGGGTGGTGTGACAATGGCTATTAGGGGACTCTGCACCCTCCTATACTGCACCATAAAACCGCAGAGGATGTAAATCTCAAGTATTATTTCCCCACCATCGTCATTATCTTCAATGAGTTCTGCATCTGTCAATTCCTTGAGGGGTACAGTGGAATCAATGCACAGTACACTGCACCACTGGCACCACTGGGTGCCTGTGCCAAGGACCACAGTTCTTTTAGCAGATACCAACAGCCCATTCAAATCTAGGGACGGTATGGTGCCTGCTACTAACTCTGGGGACACTACAGGGTGGAAGATGAAATCGTTTGGCACTCTCCAACAGGCTTTGGTAATTTGTGGCACTGCTTGCACAAGCACTGTTATGTAGTAGATGAACATGCCTGGGTCAACAGGGATGCCTCGCACCACTGCATCACATGCCATGGCATGTGCTATGAGCATCGCTCTCATTGAGCACATGCCTGGCATGGCGCAGACAATGATCACCCACAAATGCCTCAACAACACTGCCCCAAAATACCTTGTCGACAAATTCTGCATTAAGACATCATCTAGACCCACAAGGGCCAATTACGCTCACTGCCTCACCATCCCCAAATACAGACTCCAAAAATCAGCCGGTACCAGCTTCCCAGTCCTAGCAGCAAAAACATGGAACTCTATGCCCCCAGCCCTAAGAGACGAACACTCCTTCCTTGCCTTCCGATTCAAAGTCAAAACATGGCTCTTCGGCACAATCCCTCCCAACTAAATTAACACTTACGGAACAACAGACTGTCTGTATATATTCACCAATATTGCCCAAACTCAGTCCTTCAAGTTGTAAATTCCTGTTTAAATCTTGTAAATGGTGTACTATGTTCTTCTACTACCTCTACTGTATAATTCTGTAAACTATTTTATTATTGTATTATGTTCATGCATGTAACCAGCCTTACTAAATTGTCTGTAAATTCCTGTAAATGCCTGTAAATTCCTGTATTCTTGTAACTATACATGCATGTAACCTTCTCTACAAGTTTAAGCGCCTAGCTACCTCAGGGTTCAGTGTGCTATATAAGCAAATAAAACAAACAAACAAACAAAACGTGGTTGTCCGTGAATGAGATTGTCATGTGCAAATTGCTAAGCAGATCCCTGCCGAGCAGGTTGACAGGAGAGCTCTCGGAATACAGTAGCTGAGAACATACTACCATTCCTCCCACCTTTTCATCTAAATCTTTTGTATATTGAATTGTTAAAATAGGGTTCCATGTGTTAATACCCCTGCAAAAACATCGCCATACAAAAATATCGTTCCTGACGACCATATATACAGCAATATTTTTGTTGGGGATCATATTACGTGATACCTAAAATAGCACCAGAGTATCCCTGCTCGTCAAGAGTTTTGCCAGATAACAGGAAGTCACCTTCACTGATGCACAATTTCTTGGCCCCTGAATCTACCATAAAGATCAATTGTTTGTTTCCTATCTCTCCCCCACAAAGGTTTCCTCCTCTGGGTGTAGGGTCATTGACAGGACTGGACATGGAAGTTCTCTCTGTGGGCTGTCCTAGTCAGGATAGGTGTCTGTTCCTGGGAACAAGAAAGGGTTTCCCCCACCACTGTAGCACCTTAAAACAGGGCCCTGCACCATTGGGCGCGCCACCAAAGGTGTTTGCATTCCCCGCCTGCTGCATGTCGGCTTGGGGCTGGTACTGTTGCATTGTCTGTTGGGTGTGTCACAGCGGGGGAGGGTCTGGGATCTATCGGGGTAACTGGGTGTGAGCTTGGTGTTTTTCATATGGTATTGAGGTCATTCTAGGGGTCAGTTCTTGAGGAGCCCCTTGGGGTGGTGGGCCATAGTTCTGCTGGCCATAGCTATAACCCATACCTTGTCTACTCCAGCACTCCCTTAAGAGGTGCCCCAAATTCCCACAGATTCAACATTGCCCTATCCCTCCTCCCCTTGATCCTCTGAACCAACCTCGTCCTTGTTGCTGTCTTCCTTGCCACTTTGGCACAGAGAATTGAGGGTTGAGCTCCACAGTCCTTCTCCTCCTTCAGCCCACACTGCAGCTATTCTGGCATTTGTAAAGCAAGGGGTATATCCTCCCTCTATCTGTGTGTCATTGATCCCAATGCCATCACAGCCACTTTGGCTAATTGATTCTGTATTAGTTTCACTTTCTCTTCCTGTCGCCTTTGAAGCATTTCTTTCTTGTGCTCTTTTATTCTCTTAAAATGATGCACTATAATGCTTTGAATTTCAGGCCACCTCTTCGCCTCGACCCCCACAATTTTGTAGAACGCCTTTTGCACGTCTTTGGGCTGACTTGTTTGACTATAAAATAGAAAAAGGGTATTGACTGGTCTGGGCCGTTACCCGTTTCTGCTCTCTACATCTCTTGGACCTTGAGAATGAATTGTGCAGCATCCTCGTCATCGCATATTGCACATAGCATAATGGACTGCAAATCTGGCGTGTCTGGGAACGCTCGATGCAGCGCATCCCATACCTTTGCTCTGACCTTGTTAAACAATGCTCCATCATGAGCGTCGCTGCTCAGGATTACTCCCTGGTACCCCACATTCACCCACACATCTGCAGCCTGATTCATGACCACAGCCACCAATAAACTTTTCATGTCTCATATTGCTAAGGGTACTCCCGCTGTGTGCTTTTCAAAAGCATATATCCACTTCCCTGTGCCCTCCAAGAGGGCCTGAGGTGCCTTTAATAGGTTATTCTTGGCCATCTGTGCCCATGGTAAATATTGCAGCCTCCCTGCCCCCTTGGGTATTAGCGGCATTTGCATTTCAGTCTGTTATTTCTGTCCTTTGTTGCACTTCCCTTTTTCCATGCTACTGCCATCCAGCCAAACCTCTCCCTCAACTTGCCATGCCATAAGCTTTCCACCCTCAGGGTGTGTTGATGAGCTTGCTCTGGCTCTCCATCCTCACCATCCTCACCGTCCTCAACCTCATCAAACTTGCTCCACTCATCTTCTTCTGAGACCCAACATTCTCATAACCTAAGCTGTCCATATCACTGTTACGCTCTATGTGTGCTGTTTTTATGGGTTTTACGTCGCATTCTGCCGCAGTCTGGCTAGTTCTACTTTTGTCGATGTCAGTGCTATTTCTAGGTCTCTTGTGCTAACAACTGCATGTGCTGTGATAGCTGGTGGCAAGGGATATGGGGGCAGTGTTGCTTTTGCTGGTGTCGATACATTTGAAACTGTTGACACATACATTGGGTTTGTGTATCCCGCTGTGGGACAAGCTGCTAATGGAGATATTCCCTTGTTTCCCATCGAGGCCTTCCCATCTTCACTTGGGCCTGCTCTTCTACTCTCGTCGTGTGGCCCACCTTCCCCCTTGTGCTCCTCTGTATCCTTGAACATCTTCCAGAGGTTCAATATGTGCCTTCTGTTCTGTAATTGTTTCCCTTTCTACTTCACTGTCAAAAAGATGGATATGTGTTCTAGAATACTTTGGTCAAAAGAGCCCTGCTCTGGCCTGGAGCGGAGGCATCCATCCTTCCCTAGTCTCGGTCATGCACTGGTTGTGATACTTCTTGATCCTATCGCAGTACAACGGCAGAACCTTGCACATGTTTTCTTTGGGCGTTTCCCCTGCCATGGTCGCATCTCCCGTGTGCCTGCTAGAAGTGCAACACCTGTGCTGATGTGCCACACAGTTATGCAGATATTGTCAAAAACACAGTTCAATTTCCCGCCCCTCTCTTTGCGGACCCAAAAAATCAAAAATACTCTTTTTCCATCCCCCCACACGCCCAGCTTTTCCTTTCAGTTTCCTTACTTGCAAAAATCACACTCTCCTCACAAGCACACAAACACCACAACGCCCCTCCTGGGCTCCTCCGTACACAATAAGATGCACGAATAAAACAAACTAAAATAAAAAGCTAAAATAAGAATCTCTAGTATACCCAAGCTCTCTAATTATACAGAGCTCATATGTATTTCCTATGTTCTTTTTCGTTAAACAATGTTTGTGGCACCGCCTTCCCCCCTAAATCAGGGAGACTCACTATTTTCCCATTTTCTCCTCCTTATTATTCTCCTTAAATAATCTACAGAAAACAGAACAAACCACAGTCCCAATTTCAATTGAGTTTTCACACTGTTCCCACTTCTCCATACATCGGTCCCCTACTTGTTAGCTCTTGCAAGGTTATACTCATGTGCGCGCATTCACCCGAACTCCTCCATTCGCAGGGTTACAACACTGGCCTGCATCTCCCCTTGGGGCAGCACTGCACTCCAAAGAGCAGGCAGGATTCTTCAAAGACAGCTACTGCATGGCCACTGTGAAGTACGTGTTTTTGGGACTGGTTTATGTAGGTGGGGGCGGCCCCTTCCAGAGAGGTCGTCTGTATACCTCTGCAGGTATGGTGGGTGCTGGGATCACCTTGAGGTCACAATTGAAGGCAATTGAAGGCACGCCCCTGTACGCTCAAGCCAGAAAAAATGCAACCCGCTAGGGAAAATGGGCTAAGAGATGTCTTGCAAGAATAACACTTTTTAATTGTTGCAAAAAGTAAGGATGCAAGCAAAGAACTAGGCTGCTCGAGAATGTCCTGGTCTCAAGTGATACAAACATAGGCTTATAAGGCATCGCCGCGACATTGCCACATAGTAAAAGTCTGCATGGCTGTTTGAGGAGACCCTGTGCATGGGCCTGCTCCATAGGGTATGCCAGGCTGCTATTGGTTCCAGTCTCGGCTGTCTGTCTTCTCTCATGTGAGGTGGCTAGGCTCATCTCTCCAGGGACCGAAGGTCAGGCGCTTCACTTGTTGCTATTACAGAGTTACTATTGCAAGATAATGCTACTGCATCATTATGGCATGCACCTGGGAAACTTGGGGACTGGCACAGGGGGAGGAGCACGATCATGCTGACTCACATATTCTTTGCTCGGTTCATATCGCACTCTCCGCACCCAAGGCTTCCACCCTCATTTTGAACTATCATTTATTCCTCTCAGTACCTTGTAGTGCAAAAGGTATATTTATGGAATAAGGTGAAATGATCTTGTTCGTGTAGATCTTTTATGACCATTGGTTTTATGGGTGGTGGTCTGAGGTCATCCACTATTGCAGAATTTAAGGGTTCTTGGACTTGGTCAATGGTGGGTGCCATTACTCATGGTGGACTGGGTGGGCATTGGAGGTCTGTTGGCGTGGCTGTGATGAATGTGCGTCGCGAGGAGCCTGGTGCAGTCTCAGGGCCTTGCAGGGCACATTCCTCTCTGGGATAGCAAGTAATTGCAACAGTTAAGGAACAAAGGGAAGTTTCTATGGGAATTAGCAATGCAGGATCATCTGCCCTCAGTTTCTGGGGCTGGTCAGGTTTCCCGCCGAGCCTCCATTTACTGCGCAGCCATGCAGGACTGAATGTGCCTACCATAGCTATAAAATGGCGTCTCTTTATATATGTGCATTAATTCTATGCATCTATAATTCCTGCAATGTTTTTTGTGGCAGGTTTCTTAGCACAGCCCTCTCCCCCCTGCTACATCGCACGTCTATCTATGGGACTCCCCTCACTCTAAAGTGCCTATTGAGGTGGGAAAGGCTAATTTTCTTCCCAACATTGGCTGCCGACATTCAATGGTGGGACATGCTAAACAGTGGCAGTCAGAATATAAGTGCACAGCAGAAAAGGTATGTACGCAGCAATTCTCCCCTTCTTTTTCCTTTAGATTTTGGAACAGGACACTTATAATAACAAAATAATAATAGCCTGCAATTATCTATCACACAGGGATGAGGACTTTAGTACACTTGACAGCCTGGTGACCAGCCCTTTCATGGTAAAAAAGGATCATTAGAAATTCACCCCCCACCCCCTTGAGGGAAAAGCTTCTCATGCGAAAAACCACTTGGTCCTACCAAAAATGCTAAATGCACTTATGATCACCTATTTGGGCACTTACTAACAAACAGGAACACATACATTTTCTGTTCAGGTAGACTTCCTCTTAAGATGAACACACTTGTGGTTTCCTATTTGTGTACTCAGTAACAAACAGGAACAAATGCATTGGGCCTCATTATGAGTTTGGAGGTAAGTAACGGCCCTTACCGGCATGGAGCAAATACTGTGTCCGTGTTGCTCCAAGGCCGCTATTAGAGGGCGATTACGAGTACGTGGGCACGAGCTTTGCACCATGCCGGTAATGACCTTACCACCCTGCCGTTAAAAGGCGAAAAATCGCCCTTACCAGCATTGCGCAAAGCGCAGATAGCTCCACTGCCATCCATTCCACCGGCATTAGCAGTGACCGCTATTAGCGGTCACCGCTAATAAGCTGAACCGGAAGTTGCGTCATCGCACAGGAACGGGAAAGAGCACAGCAGCCATCTTTAAAAACACAATCCATTGCCATCCTCTGTAACCAGGACCCATATCACCACCACACCTGTTCCAACATATACCTGCAGCATATCACAATGCCCAAGGCACTAAAAAAAAAAACGCTGAGCGCTTGCGCAAGGAGCGCTTCTCACAAGAGGAGCTCAACATGCTGGCAGAGATGATGGCAGAAAATGCGGATGTTGTCTTCTCCAATAACATGCAACGACCTGCAGTGCAGCAGAAAAAAGAGATATGGGCTGAGGTGGTGCAGAAAGTGAGTGCCATTGGCACCACCCCGCGCACAGCGAAAGATGTCCGGAAGCGCTCGAACGACCTGCGCTTACGCGTCCGCAACATCATCTCTGCTAACCGTGACCCGGGGATGGCAACAGGTGGTGGTGCGGCCTCCCCCATAAAGATGCAACCCTGGGAGGAGATCTGTGCAAGTACCATCGGGATGGAGGCAATCGAGGGAGTGGGGATATGGAGCGTGGAACCCCGTCATTGACTGATGCAGGTAGGTGTCCCAAATGAAACACTGTAAAGAACAACACGATGATGTCCCCCTAAATTGACAGTGCAATAATGGAAAGCGGGTCCACAAGACACATTTTCGCAAGACTGCTTACAGGCAGTGCACAGAACCATCTTGTCCACATGCATGATGCACCCCATATATGTTTCATCCCAGACGCATCCCTGCATAACCGACCCAAAAGGCAAGCAACCCGTATGTCACTACCCCAATGCCAATCACCTGCCATTCCATAGAAATGCAGCTACCCCAATGCATGCCTGATGCATGTAGACCCATCACTAATGGACTCCCACTCTTGGTCCCCCACAGGCACACAATCTGAAAGTGAAGATCAGGACCCCAGGGAGGATGCTGCAACACCAGCCAAGAGGTCCAGGGCATGGCGCTAGCAAACCATCCCACAACATCCAGGGGAAGAGGGCAACCTGGACTACTGCGCAAGGCCAACACAATGCAGGATCCGACAGCACAAATTTGCATCACTGACACCATTGCAGCACCCCCACCAGCCACATCCACACAGGAGCCAGTGGCTGAAGGCACGGTATCCACTGCAAGCAGTACCGTTGGGGAGACAGCTGCCACGGCAGCTGTGTCCGATGTTGAAAAATACACTCTGACACCCAGAACACCTACTGCTACAGGCCCCCAGCAGTCACCCCAACACCCCCCACCCAGAAATCAGTATGCCAGCAGCCATGAGCTGTCCGCGGTGGAGTCCTGACCAGGGAGCTTCAGCCCGATGGGGAGCATGCATGAGGCCCCAACGATTCCGCATGCACCAACAACATCCGCCAGTGTCTGGGACAGGTAGGAGGGCATCAGGGCAATAAAACAGCACCAGGAGGAGCTGACAGGGCTGCTGACCCAGCACATCATTGTGGCCAGGCAAGGGAGGAAATCAGGGAATGCACAGCATCCCTCAAATATGCCATTGAGTCCACTGGCAAAGACATATGTAGCAAAATGGCGGCTGTGAGGCAGGTCCTCACCCAAATGGTGTCAGCATTGGAAGCCCTGCGTCCCACACAGGTGGTTCAACAACCAGAGACCTCCTCAAATGGCAGCTCCAGACAGACCAGCTCCCTGCGTAGGTCTGGGCAGAATGTGCGCAAGTCTGACAGGGGTCCACCAGATGCTGCCAGTGGAAAAGGGGTGTAGGTGCAGCCTGGCAAACCGAACTCCTGAAGACTAATTGTGCATGCAAGTGCACACCATGTGTGGGGAAGTTGAGGAGGATGGGGAGGTGGGAGAGGGGGTGTGGGGAAGTTGAGGGGGGAGGGGGAGGAGGGAGACGGTGTGTAGGGAAGTTGAGGGAGGAGGGGGAGGGGTGAGAGGGTGTGTGGGGAAGTTGAGGGGGGAGGGGAGAGGGTGTGTGGGGTGGAGGGCTTGTGCACTTAATATGTTACATTTCTTCAATACACCTGTTGTGAAATCAGAATTCACATGAGCGGACATTGTTTATTGTGTACGTGTGCTTTATTGGTGAACAGTCTACAGTGTCCATGTCCCTGACACACCCAGTGCCCTGAGTCCCACCTCCATGTCACACTCCCCATCCATGTGTGCTAGAAACATTGGTTTATCAAAGTCTGACGCATGGCCCGTCCCTCCTGTGCATCGCTGCCTCCCAGAAGTGCAGCCCCATCTCCACCCTCCTCATCCTCATTGTCAGATGGTTGCAGTTCAGCGTCAGGGGGCAGAGGCACATTCCGTCTGATGCACATATTGTGTAGCATGACACATGCCATGATGATCTTGCCCACCTTTTCATGCCAGTACAGGAGTGCCCCACCAGACCTGCTGAGGCAGCGAAACCGTGCGTCAAAAGGTCAAATGTTTGCTCAATCACCACACGGGTACATGTATGCGCACGATTGTAGTCCTCTTCGTGCCTGTTCTGCGGGTTCCGGACTGGGGTAAGTAGCTACCTCTTCAAGGGATAGTGTGCATCACCTGCATGTGTGCAACAATGGTTATGCGTAAGTGATCACATCAAATGGGACCTGTATCAATGACAGCATAGCATGCATTTATTTACTGTTTGTACCCACATATCCATGCATGAATGGAGCCTCATGATGTAACTGCAATGTGTGTATTCATCTGGTCGACAGGTGTGCGTGGCATCATCTAGCGGGCATAGGTTTGTCCCATTGCTTGTGTGTGCCCACGCACTGTAGTAGTTCACGCCGGTTCTTCCCATGATCAGGGTGCTGTGTAGTCAATTGTATGCTTTCACCCTGTCACCCTTGATGGCAGACTCTTGATGATCTCACTCAGCACAACAGATGTTGACATGCTGTTTTGGTGGACCTCTGTGTTGGTGTAGGGGTGTGTTCATGTATTTTGGCCTCGTATGACTCCTTTGTATGGTGTATTGGAGAACTGTCCTTTTTAATGATGGTATTTGGTGCTGTGCGTTGGCCATACTAATTGCTTGTTGCTGCATTGTGTTGCGGGGGCTACGGTCTCATTATGTGCAGTGTACATGTTGATGACTATGGAATGGTTGTAGCACTGCATCATTTTCATGGTAGGGCAGCTTACATCTTGCATTTTGGGGTCAGGTGTCAGGTCAAGTCTGCCCTGCTTTGGGGTATGAGCATGGTCCATCCTCTCAGGTACTCTCAGCCAGGTGAAGTATGCATCTCTCCCCCCATCTCAGCCAGGTGAAGTATGCATCTCTCCCACCATCTCAGCCAGGTGAAGTATGCATCTCTCCCCCATCTCAGCCAGGTGAAGTATGCATCTCACCCCCCAATCACCTACCCACATCGCGATGGCATGACCCTGACATGCAAAACACAGAGAAGCCAGGATCTGTGCCCTGCGTGTCGCTCCATGTAGCGTGGTATCGTGGAGTTCCGCATGACCGTTGAATCATGGGTTGATCCGGGAAATCGGGCACAACAATGTGTGATGATCTTGTTTGAGTCACATACCATTTGCACGTTGATGGAGTGGGATAATTTACGGTTGCGGTACACTACCTCCATGGCATGTGGGACCAATGCCCCCAGGGATGCCGGCCAGTGAATGGAAATCAACTTTGGTGTTGGAGATCTCCTGGGCTGTCTGTGGTAGGAAAATGGGGTCGCCTGTGTGCTTCAGGAGGGCATTGAGCACTTGGTTCAGCGTACATGAGAATAATGGTTGTGATATGCCATGCATGTGCCCCACTGGGTGCTGGTAGGTGCCTGCGGCCAGGAAGTGGAGCACAGACACTACCTTCAGTAGAGGTGGGATGGCGGTGCGTTTTTCAATCAGGCTGACAATGTCGTCATGTATCATGTCCACAATGGTGGTGATGGTGTCCCGGTCCAGACGGTACAAGGTGTGGATCTGCTCAGGTGTTAGGGTGAATGGACTGGCTTTGATGAGAGGGATTGGGGGCTGCCTGCGTGGTACCACTGGCTGCACTGGTGGGACATGCTGGCCATGCCTCAGCCTCCTTCTCCTCCTGCATCTCCTCTGTGCTGCCTGTTGTTGTTGTTGTTGTTGTTGCTGGAGTTCCACTGCAATCATGTCCTCCAGTCCAAGCATTGCTAGTAGTGTCGAACGGGAAATCATATCATGCCTCCTATACTGTATGAATATATGTATATTGGCCTATGCCAAGCTGCTTACAAGCCATTTATGAAGAAATCCGCGTTGCAAGGTCTTGACCTTAGATCAGTGTAAACCGCAATTTTAGGTCCATCTGCCATTTTAGATTCTCTCTCTAACGTCACCCTGTGTTCTAAGATGGTGGACAGTGTCATTCCGAATATAATATGGCCGTCTTGACCTCTGTGTACAAACTAATATGTAACTTGCCTGCAGGCCACTTGTTAGGGTCATGAACTGAGACCCTGTCCTTCGTTGACCTGTGTGTAGAGGATTAGCTGTGCCAACGAAGCTAATCTGCAAACACATGTTAAACACGATGTATTCAAATACTGAAATGTGAACACTTGTTTGACTGTATTATATAGAAATATTTGTGAAGGCTCTATGAGAAATCCAAAGACATACTGTTGCCATTGTGACTTGTTAGTGACTGTATTAATGGTAAACCCTAAATGCATAGATGTATGAACTCGGCATGAAGCCTAGATCTGTGATGTATTAACTTGTATTAACTTGTAGGTGGGCTGAACATCATGTTTTTGACAGTATAAAAGGTGCGACTATTCTAATGTACAGTCCCACTCACTGAGCACACCAAACAGCGCTGGAGTTCGCTGTGTTGTACTGAGGGCCTGATAGCTATCTGTTGCTTTATCCTTTGAAACTGTTCTGTATAGAATAAAGATCTTTGTATCTTTCTTTGTAACCCGCGTTTGGTGTATTTCCTTTTGGGGTACTCAGCCACTATATCTTATTTTTGTTTTCACAGATGGCGCCCTAATACGGACCCTCAAGATTGATGCCAGCTCGTTGAAGGTTGCTGCAAATTATTGGATCAGGATTGGACGGTGTAACAAAAAAGAGGGGTCCCCTTTCTGAAAGAGACGTGACACCTCAACAGCGCTGCACGGCCCGATCCCTGGATGGTGAGCTTGCGGTCCGAGTCGGCATCTTGACGAGGGTCCACTTATCGAGGCGGGCAGATTTGCCGAAATCACAAAACACGAGGTAAAATTAGTCAGAAAAGAATTTTGTAATCCGATCAGACCTCCTTAGGATTGATCAGGTGAGTCCTGACCCGATTCTTAAGTATCCTGATAATTTGTTTTGGCGCATTGTATCTGCAAATACAATTATTGACCAGGTAACACCCGTGTTCTGATATGCCTGGGAAATTGTCTACCTGCTTCAGGGCGCTATTCCGCAGCGATAGACAATCTTTGGAATTTAGCCGTCCGGCACCACAGGAGGGGTCGCCAGCTTGTACTATGTACTGTAAGCATGACATTGGTAGTATAGTATTTAATGATATTTGGCACAGCCAAACTAAACATGCTTCCAAACTTTAGTGGCCGATCAATGGTAGTTTTGAAATCCCTCGTATTGAGTATTTAGAATCAATTTTATTAAAGAAAAAGTCTAGACCTGCAGCATTCGATGTTTTATAGAATTGGAAGAAAGAAGCTTTGCTGCAGATAAAGAGTAGGGAAAAACATGTGCGCCGTCATAAGACGTACACCGAAAAAGCCTTGCTATATGACCAAGATAAACAGTCTGAGTCGGCTGGGAATATGGATAGGGCTTTCTCACTTGGCATCAGAAAATCTATCCTTCTAAAGACTTTCATGTTTCCGACAAATTTATTGATAAATTGCTAAATGAACGAAGGCCTGGAACCACTGCGCCACCTCTGTATTTTACTTTTCCTGCTGCTTTGCCTTTTCCTGTTGTTATTCCTGCTCCTCCTGCTCCACCTGCTGTTCCTGCTCCTCCTCCTCATCCTCCAGTCGTTGTTCCTCCCTTTGTTGATGCTCCTCCACCCGCTCCTCCACCCCTTCCTATTGTACCAGCGATAGTACCTCCGTTAAACCTGCCTACTCTTCCTCTTCCAAGTGGTCCTGCACCGCTTGCAGTTCATCAGGGAGCAGGATCGAGGGTTGTCACTCACAATACTGTACCTTCAGAGAAGAAACGTGACTTGGTTGCGTGGACTAAGCATTGTATAGAGAGGGATGATCGAGCTAATGTTTTTGGCAAACTTTCTAATATGGATAATTTTCCTGAGAAAAATGTTTTTATTGAGGGATTAGGGATTCACTTATGCGTAATCTGAGACAAATTAAACAATACAGATCTCCCACAAGGGTTGAGGGATCTGAACACCTTAACGCTTTCTGGAGGCACTGTGGAGAAAGTACAAGAGCATGTTCAGAGGGTATTTGAGTACAGAAAGGAGTTGGAAAGGTTACAGAAGGAGGATGAAGATGAGGATAGTATGTATGTACAGAAGCGGTTCCTTCCTTGTCGTAAATCGATATCTGAGGAAATACGAATTTGCACGAAAGACGCGATTAGATGGGTCTCAGACATGTCGATAACTCCAGTTGAAGTATATGACACATATAGTCAGTATACGCCAGAAATGCAGAGGAAAGTGATACCGGTAATGGTAGAGTACCTACAGGATGAGTGGGTAAACAGAAAGATTTGTTGTCCCACAGAATTATTGAGTATTTATAAGAGAGCTTTTTCACTTGACACTTCTTCAGCTGCTTTAGCACTCGATTTGGCTCTGTTGCTTAGTAAGTGTTCGGAGTTGCCTACTTCTCATTTGCCTATGAGAGAGGTTCCTCCGACACTTGTCCCAAAGGTTGATATCCCTGCTAATGTTGTAACGGGTGCAGCTGCTGTGGATATTCCTGCACATTATGTATCGTAGTTCGTTCACGTCCCGTTCTCAAGACAGGAAGTGAACACTAGTAGACAATCTATTTCTGACATTAGGAAAAATCCGACAGGGTTCTGTAAAGAAATAGAGTCTGTCTTACAATCCTCAGTATACACCTTAAGTGTAATTGATCTGTTATTTCCTGTACTCCTGCCCGTAGATTTGTGGAAACAGGTTAGGACTATAGATGATGTAGCAGGGTTAGGAGATACATGGGCTAACATAATCAGACTCGATGGAGAAAGGCCAGCCTCAGGTGATACTAACTTTGCCTGACAGAATCGTTGCGAAATTGAAAACCATAATTCCCGAAAAGAGAATTATTTGGGACAAGCTTACAGCCTGTGTCCAAGGGAAGTCTGAGGGTGCTACCGAATTCTTTAAATAGATCGAACAGGTATTCGCGAATTTCAGTGGACAAGACATAGGCACAGAGTCTGGGAAAAGATTATTTGTAGACAAATTTGTGCGTGGATTGTTGCCTGACATCCAGTCGCATATTATGTCTTCTGAGAGTACTTGGCAAGCAAAGTCTCAATCAGAAGTACTGCACATGGCTCAGTACTATGAGAATCGTGTCAATAATGAAAAGGAAAGAGTCGAAAAGAGAAAAGGTGATTTGAAGACAAAATTATTATTACAGCAAATTGTTAGAGGCCCTAGAGAGGGTAATTCACAGTTTAGCGGTCAGTGTGTTCCACAAGGAAATGTGCCCTTGGGTCCTGTAAACATTAACCACTGTGCCTATTGTAGGCAAGAGGGCCATTGGCGTGCACAATGCCCGGTCCTTCGACAGAGGTCAAATAGCACATTTGGAAATATGGGTAGACGATCCGGAGGTCGCCCGAGTTTAGGGGTCCCTGGTAGAGTTCTGTTTGCACAGGATCCACAGCAACCTTTTTCACAGGATAACCAGGCTCCGAGTGTGGATACCATAAACATTTTTGATCATCCATCTGCCGCTTACCTCTCTGAAGAACTTCCTTTTGATGACATTCTGTTTCGTTAGGATTGCCCAAAGCAAGGATTGAAACCAACGCCTATTCCCGTTAATCAGAAAGGTCCCTACTTTGAAATGATAGTGGAAAATAGGAACATCTATTCTTGATAGATACAGGGGCACAGAAGTGTTCCATTGATCATTTTCGGGATCCAAACATCCCACTGTCAGGGCAAACCAATGTTTCTGTAGGGTTTTCTGGCACACCAGTTGTAGGCCCGGTTTCTTCCCCGGTACCTATTTCTTTGGGTCCCTTTATGGACCACTGTCCATTCCTTTTGACTTCGAATTGTGGAGAGAATTTGCTGGGGTTGAATCTGTTGAAGGAATTAAATGTGGTAATTCATTGCTCCTCTGATGGAGTGCGTTTAACGATTTCACCACAGCAACTTTCTGTCTCTCAATTCTTGGCTAGACCTTTGCCGCCAGAATTACATTTAGTTTCATAATTGATCTACGTGCCATCAATAAGATTGTCGCTCCACAATTTCCAATAGTACCTGATGTGATGACCATATTGACTATGATCCCGGCTTCAGCTACTTACTTTAGTGTTGTGGATTTAAATAATGCTTTCCTTAGTGTTCTTATACACAAGGACAGTAGATACTTGTTCGTGTTCACCTTAGGGGGAAGCTCGTTTACCTTTACCCGTGCACCGCAAGGTTACACGGAAAGTTCTATTATCTATAGTAGGGCTTTGAAAGAACAGCTTGATACTCTTGAATTGCCCTCTACTTGTACGCTGCTTCAATATGTTGATGACTTGCTTTTAGCTGCCGACTCAGAGTGTGCTTGTAAAGGAGGGCACTGTGTTATTACGTATGCACTTGGCTAAACATGGACACAAAGCTTTGCTTAAAAAAATTCAATATTATTGTCAGGAGGTCCCCTATTTAGGCTATCTCCTGTCAAAGGAGGGAAGAAGATTGACGCCTGAACGGATAAAACTCATTTCTAGCATGTCTGTCCCAATACACAGAAGGAAGTCAAAGCCTTGATAGGTATGGCTTCTTACTGTAGTCAGTGGATCCCCAGTTTCTAACTAGTGATTAAGCCGATGTTGGTTTTGACGAAGAAGGCATTCCAAGGCCATTGCCTTGGAACATGGAGCACCAGCGTGCATTTGATTTGCTCAAGACTGCATTGTGCTTGGCACTGGTTTTGGGCACACCAAACTATGAAAAGGCATTTGTTTTGTTTGTGCATGAATGTGATGGATGTGCTTTGGCTGTATTAACACAGGAACATGGAGGGAAGAATAGGCCATGGGGTTACTTTTCTTCTGCCCATGATCCTGTAGCATGCTCTTTGCCAAGATGTTTGCGAGCTGTCGCTGCTGCTGCTGCGTCTGTAAAACAGAGCGAGGGAATGGTCCTATGCCATCCTCTAACCCTGATGGTGCCACACTCTGTAGATGTTCTATTGAACAGAACTCAAACGCAACACCTCACTTCTGCATGGTTGACGAGATATGAATTGATCTTGTTTGCTCCTCACATACAAATTAAGAGGTGTTGTGTCCTTAATCAGGCTGAACTCTTACCTTTCCCGCAAGGTACTGCTTGCAGTGACTAAGAAAGTGTACGGGAGGGAAAGCCCAAAATGAGCTCAGGACAAAGGGCTATCAATAACAAAAGCACACAAGGGGGGTTGTCCTGACTGAAACAGTCAAAGCTAATTGCAATTAGTTCAGATGCAAATAAAATTAGATGTATATCTGGTCCCCTGTTATATCTCTTATTTATACATATCCAGGGGAAAGATGAGGGAGCACCAAGGAGAAGAGATATATATACCACAAACACTTGGTTAATATGAAACTGGGAGTATTTTTTATTTTACTCTCCTCAGTTAAATGTACACTTCTACACACATAGAAATTACATGGACGCATAAATCGTACAGAAATTATGTTATACAATTCAACAAAACAAAAACAGATTGATGCATAAATGTATCAACAGGTGCCATTCATAGAGGGAAGCCTATATGCACACAGATTTCTTAACATATTAAGTACATTCCATGTTCTTCTCATTAAACACCTTAGATGGATGAAAGGTAAAATAGCACGTATCCCTCAATTTAATGGGACTAACAGAACACTTAATTGCTCTATCACAAAACCTTGGATAGGTCTAACAGAAGCCAGGCTAGAGGGTGACCAAAATGGATCGACGTCACTGACATAAATCAAAAACAAATGGAAAGTGGGGACCTATCGACCCCTAAGGGGGAAAGGGTCCCTGGACGTTTCGGCTAGACAGTAGATCACAGCCTTCTTCATGAAGCCAAGGTATGGAGAACCCCTGTGGAAGAGGAAGGGGTACTATAGTTAAAACACCTTATGTAATGGCAGGGCATGGTATATAAACAGATTCCATGTATAAAGTAAATAAAATACATACAAAAGGACACACTGATAAAACAGGGGAGCTCTGGTAGACTCATATTGGTGGTCAGGTACTAACCTTGCACAGGACAAAGTCCTGGGTAATAGCCAACTGGCTAAAAAATGGAATTCCGGTGAATGACTCTAGTGGAAAATGGTGTTTGCTACTGGAGAGATGGAGCTGGAAAACAAGTGCAGGAGAAAGTAAGGCTCATGTATATGGAGGGCCCCTGGGCAATAGCTAGGGGCAAAAAGACAGGGTATAATGTCGGGCGGAAGGGGACTATTCCAGCACAATTACCTGGAGTTGACTACAACTGAGCATGCGCAGCCCAGCTCGTCGTACACAGCTTCATTCTGTGCCCCTTCGAGCTTTCGATCGAACGCGTAGGTCGCAGCTCGTACATGACAGGTATTTGACGTTCTGTCCTTTCTTCCTTTGCACTAGCAAGGTGGGCAGCACTCCCCATACCATTTACAGCAAGCCAGACTTCTCCCCTACTGGCTGTAGGTCTGCAGTTCTTCTATGATGTTACAGACTTGAGCTGTTTTTGGTCTCCATTCCACAGACTCGCACTGTTCCAGTCCACTGTATTTCTCCAGTTACCTCAGCCGGCCATTTTGGTCCTTCATTATTTGGACTTCCCTGGCGCCGGGAACATCATTTTCAACTCCAGGTAATTGTGCTGGAATAGTCCCCTTCCGCCCGACATTATACCCTGTCTTTTTGCCCCTAGCTATTGCCCAGGGGCCCTCCATATACATGAGCCTTACTTTCTCCTGCACTTGTTTTCCATACCTTGGCTCCATGAAGAAGGCTGTGATCTACTGTCTAGCCGAAACGTCCAGGGACCCTTTCCCCCTTAGGGGTCGATAGGTCCCCACTTTCCATTTGTTTTTGATTTATGTCAGTGACGTCGATCCATTTTGGTCACCCTCTAGCCTGGCTTCTGTTAGACCTATCCAAGGTTTTGTGATAGAGCAATTAAGTGTTCTGTTAGTCCCATTAAATTGAGGGATACGTGCTATTTTACCTTTCATCCATCTAAGGTGTTTAATGAGAAGAACATGGAATGTACTTAATATGTTAAGAAATCTGTGTGCATATAGGCTTCCCTCTATGAATGGCACCTGTTGATACATTTATGCGTTCAATCTGTTTTTGTTTTGTTGAATTGTATAACATAATTTCTGTACGATTTATGGGTCCATGTAATTTCTATGTGTGTAGAAGTGTACATTTAACTGAGGAGAGTAAAATAAAAAATACTCCCAGTTTCATATTAACCAAGTGTTTGTGGTATATATATCTCTTCTCCTTGGTGCTCCCTCATCTTTCCCCTGGATATGTATAAATAAGAGATATAACAGGGGACCAGATATACATCTAATTTTATTTGCATCTGAACTAATTGCAATTAGCTTTGACTGTTTCAGTCAGGACAACCCCCCTTGTGTGCTTTTGCAGTGACTAAGAGTCACATGATTGCCTGTATACTACTGAACAAGAGACAAAGGGTAGAATCGATCTAAAAGATACTCCTTTGAACAATCCACAAGGGGAGCTGTTGTGCGATGGCTCCTGCTTAAAACTTCCAGATGGTACATCCACAGCTGCTTATGCAATCACCGCATTAAGCACGGTCGTGGAAACTAAGAGAATCACGCATAACTCCGCGCAGGCCGCAGAGATTATAGCATTGACCGGAGTTGTGAACTTTCCGAAGGGTTTACGGTGAACATATACACTGACAGTCAGTATGCCTTTGAGGTGGTTCACAACTTTGGTAGACTTTGGTCAGAAAGAGGGATCTTAACTTCACATGGTACAAAGATCCAGCATGGCGCCCTCTCAGCGCTTGCACTTCCCACTCAGCTGTCGTAAAATGTGCAGCACATCAAAAGATTGTAGACGATATAGGAAAAGGGAATGCTTTCGCTGATCAGATAGCTAAACAGACTGCCACCGATCTCTCTTCAAACTTATTCATCTCAAGGGAGACTGTAAATGCCTATGCAATGGATGAGGGCGTTGATTCTTTAAGGGTCATCCAAGCCGATGCCACATTAGAAGAGTCCAAGAAATGGGCTGAAGGCTTGGGAAAACTTGATGATGATGGGTGTTGGGTGGACATAGTGGAAGGGAAATGGCTACTTCCTGACGCATACATAATGATGATGGTCATCATGGCTCATGGCCCTACACATATATGTGCCTGGAAACTTACAAAAATGTTAGAGAAAGTTTGGGCAAATGACAAAATCTCTAAAATAGCTGAGCGATATGTTCAGGACTGCATGATCTGTTTACAGCACAATGTGGGAAAGGGAACATCAACTCCTAGGGGAAGTTTTGGTCCACCTTCTGTCCCCTTTGAAGTCATACACTTTGATTTTATTGAAATGGAACGGTGCAATAATTTGAAGTATGTGTTAGTTGTCATCTGTGCCTTCAGCAAATGGGTCGAGGCTTTTCCTGTTAAAGATGCTACCGCCATGACTACTGCAAAAACTATGTTAAAGGAGTACTTTCCCAGGTTCGGGCTACCAAGAGTCATCTGGTCGGACAATGGTCCACATTTTGCCGCTGCTGTAATTCTGCAGATATGTGCGGCACTACAGATCGACAAACGGTTCCATTCGGCCAGACACTCCCAGAGTGCCGGACTAGTAGGAAGACACAACGGCATCATCAAGAACAAGCTTGTTAAGATGTGTGCTGGCACCAAACTAAAATGGCCGGACGCCTTACAGATTGTGTTGCTAGCCATGCGTACAACCCCTCAAACTAAGACTGGGCTCTCTCCATTTGAGGTGGTAATGGGGAGACCTGCAAATATCTGGAACCTTCCGAAATGTCATTCTTTGAGAAATGTCAAAAATGTACTTCTTTCAGATTACTGTAGCCAGTTGACTAAAAACCTGTATTTGATTTATCACCAGGTGGGAGAGGCTTTACCTGTACGATACGGGGGCCCAGGTCATAGCATTCGGCCCAGTGACTGCATGTTGACGAAGGCATTTGAGTGATCCTCTTGCCTTGCACCTTGGTGGCGGGACCCCTTCCAGGTCCTGCTGGTCACACAGACGGCGGTGCGGGTTGCAGGGAGAAAAAATTGGATCCACGCGATGCGCGTCAAGGGGATTCCACAACCGGTGCCATACGATACAGAAGAAACAGAACCCCTCACCAATACTGCAACCAATGATCCCGAAGCAGTAAACTCGCCAAGGGAAGAGGGCAGGAGCCCTCTCCCCCTCCCAGAAGCGGCATCCATATCCACAGCCGCAGCATACAGGGCCCTGCCTGACCCTGTCTCACCACCCTGCCTGACCCTGATATGCCGGGCGCAACGCGGCATGAAAACGAGGCTCAGCCTCGATAAGCAGCATTAAGGCGAATTCTGCATCCGCCGGCAGGTGGACGCCGGCGGCCACACGAAGGCCATACTAAGGCCTGTTGGGTGCCCCAGAGACCCCACTCCGACGCACTCGCCAAGGGAAGAGGGCAGGAGCCCTCTCCCCCTCCCAGAAGCGGCATCCATATCCACAGCCGCAGCATACAGGGGCCTGCCTGACCCTGTCTCACCACCCTGCCTGACCCTGATATGCCGGGCGCAACGCGGCATGAAAACGAGGCTCAGCCTCGATAAGCAGCATTAAGGCGAATTCTGCATCCGCCGGCAGGCGGACGCCGGCGGCCACACGAAGGCCATACTAAGGCCTGTTGGGTGCCCCAGAGACCCCACTCCGACGCACTCGCCAAGGGAAGAGGGCAGGAGCCCTCTCCCCCTCCCAGAAGCGGCATCCATATCCACAGCCGCAGCATACAGGGGCCTGCCTGACCCTGTCTCACCACCCTGCCTGACCCTGATATGCCGGGCGCAACGCGGCATGAAAACGAGGCTCAGCCTCGATAAGCAGCATTAAGGCGAATTCTGCATCCGCCGGCAGGCGGACGCCGGCGGCCACACGAAGGCCATACTAAGGCCTGTTGGGTGCCCCAGAGACCCCACTCCGACGCACTCGCCAAGGGAAGAGGGCAGGAGCCCTCTCCCCCTCCCAAAAGCGGCATCCATATCCACAGCCGCAGCATACAGGGGCCTGCCTGACCCTGTCTCACCACCCTGCCTGACCCTGATATGCCGGGCGCAACGCGGCATGAAAACGAGGCTCAGCCTCGATAAGCAGCATTAAGGCGAATTCTGCATCCGCCGGCAGGCGGACGCCGGCGGCCATACTAAGGCCTGTTGGGTGCCTGTTTGGAGCCGTAGGAGCCAGGGGCCAGGACCTCTGCCCTTTCCACTCCAGGTTCTTCACAATTAGAAGGTAATGCCAATTCAAATTAGTTTTTATGGACTGCAGATATATACGAACTTTGGGATTAGATTATGAAGTTGTCCCCTGAAGCTGCCTCTTACATTGCTTGCTTACATTACACAAATAGACCACAACTGATTGTGTTCTGCCCTGATTTATGTTGCGCCTTTAGTCTCTGTGCCTTATGGTCGCAAATAGACCACAACTGATTGTGTTCTGCCCTGATTTATGTTGCGCCTTTAGTCTTTGGCCCTGGCCTCTCACTGCCAATCTGATCTTAGGTGGCCCCTGTCTATGTACATGGTTGTTGTGCCACCCAGCTCTTATCTTTCACCTTGGTAACCAGGACGTTCATCATGCACATCAGTGTACTCCTCCCATTACTGTACACACTATCCCTTCGACTTGCCCAAGCTCTCCAGCTACCTACAGTAACAACCTCCACACTCTGGATTAAAATGGACCAGCCTTCCACCAGCACGTCATCCCCACGACCTCTCGCATCACCTAGAATAAGCCCGGCAGCACCCACTGTAGGCCATACCAACCAATACCTCAACAACCCTGCTTTATGGCTGGATCACTTTGCTAGGAAACCTACACCTAACCAACCCTGCCCCCTTTCTCTTAGAAATAAGAGACTAGGCACCAGATTCCGCCTACGCCTACCCCACACCCGCCACACCACCAGGAAACAAACCCCCCTCTCTCCTGGATCTCTGTCAATTGCCTCCACATGCAAACCCACCACCACCGAGGTTAAACTGCCCATGTTCAAAGGTGCCCTCATTAATGCCAGATCCCTCACTGCACACGCACTTGACATAGCTGACCTCATCACCACGTCCGACCTTGACTTCTTAGCTATCTCCGAAACATGGCTTCATGCCGCATCTGGCCCCTTACTAGCGTTAGCCCTACCGCCAAACTACGGCATCACACGATGTGACCGCTCCACCGCCTCTTCCAAAGGCGGCGGTGTGGCCTTCATCCATAAAAATTCTCTTGACCTAAGAGTGTTACCTGATTCCAAACTCACATCAGCCGAATTGCTGTCTGTTAAACTAGCACTCACACCTAACCAAACAGCCACCATGCACCTAATCTATAGACCCCCAGGACCCGCACCAACCTTTGTCAGTGAAATCTCCACTCTCCTCCTCAACAATACAAAGATCAATTCGCAAACAATCATCCTAGGCGACCTTAACTTAGGTCTTGGTGACTCAAAAGATCCTGTTGCCTCTGACCTGGAGATCGCGCTATCTGACCTCGGCCTTACCTTATACATCCAAGAGCCTACCCATATTAAAGGTAGAACACTTGACTGGGTAGCTGGCTCCAATTGCAATATCAAGGTCCTTAACAATACCCCCTGTCTATGGTCTGACCATCACATTATAACTTTCAACATTGAAGCCACACCACGAATCCCCTCACCATTAGCCCCAGCTCTCCCAACTCGAAGCAAAAAAGATATAAACAAGGAGAAACTCCTCCCATTGTTACTCCCGTCCCTTAACACAGCCACCAACTCTTACTCTGATCCAACCTCACTAGCACACACCTACAACCAAACAATGCAAACTGCCATTGACTGTATAGCACCTCTCAAACTTAGAAAGGCTAAACCTCAAGCTTATCTTAACTCATGGTTCACACCACAGTTAAGATTGCTCCGCAAAGCCAAACGCTGTGCCGAAAATCGATGGAAAAGCCACCCCTCAGACGAGCATAAAGACAGTTTCCTTCTAGCCTCACTCTCCTACAAAGATGCCATCATCACGGCTAAAAAGGAATCTTTCAACAACCGCATTATTCAAGCCGACTCGAACACCAAGGAACTCTTTATAATCCTAAGAGAGCTTGAAACTCCAGTGGCCCCCCCTGTCACATGCGTGAAAGATAGTAAATGGTGTGCCAACATCCAAGCAGCCTTACTAAATAAAATCTCCACACTACAAGACAAAATCAAAGATAAACAGGACAGCCTGAAGCGCGACAACCACGTTCATTCCCTCACTAAGGCCCCCTTGCCAGACTCTACCAATATCACACCATTCGCATTCTCTCCACTTACCGTGGCAGAGGTAGAAAATATAATTCTTAGAATTAAGCCAACTAACTGCCAAGGTGACCCGTGCCCAGCCCCTACTATCAAGGACTCAGCGCATGAGTTGGCCCCATTCATCACGGCCTTCATCAACTCCTCCTTTCAAACAGGTATTGTCCCAGACAATCTGAAGGACGCTTGGGTTATCCCACTGCTTAAAAAACCTTCCCTAGACCCTAACATTCCCACTAACTTCCGACCTATCACCACTGTACCATTTCTGCTCAAGATCCTAGACCGTGCCGCATACTTTCAGATCCAAAATTACTTGGAAACTAATAACTTGCTAGGTCTACGACAATCTGGTTTCCGCCCCAGACACGGGACAGAGACCGCATTATTAGACCTTAAAACTCAAATCGAGGTTCTAAAGGATCAAGGCAAACTAGCATTGCTACTACTTCTCGAACTTTCAGCCGCATTCGATCTGGTCAACCATCAGATCCTGTGCGAGCACCTCCATTCAGCCGCCAACTTCTCTTCCTCAGCTGCGGCTTGGATCAAATCTTTCCTGAGCAACAGATCCATGAGAGTCTTTGCCCCATCCGCAGCCGCGGACCCTTCCCCGATTCACTGCGGCGTTCCTCAGGGATCTTGTGTGTCACCTACACTTTACAACATTTTCACGAAACCACTCTTTGATGTGCTTGACTATCTGGGTGTCTCCTATACCAACTATGCGGACGACACCCAGATACTCATCCCCATCACTGGTGATTATCTAGGTGACACCAAGGCCCTTAACGACGTCTACTTGGTCATCCAAGCCTGGATGGCCCAACATCAGTTGTGCTTGAATGATGACAAGACGGAGCTCCTGATCTTGGGCACTGCACAACGCCTGAGCAGACTAGAGCCGTCCTATCAGTCATTCAACATAGATGGTAATATCATTCGTGTCTCAAAAGATACCAAAACGCTAGGTTTCTACCTTGATGCCACACTCTCATTAACCCGACAAACTAATGCTGTCAGATCTGCGTCTGCATACACATGCAAACTTATCGCAGCTTGCAGACCATTCCTCACTACGTCTAACAGCGTTACGCTAGCGAGAACCCTCATTATGGCTAAAATTGATTATTGCAGTGCTCTTTATCTTGGCACCAGCCAAGAGAACCTGAACAGACTTCAAACGACACAAAACAACGCCATTCGTGCTGCTTTAAACATTCCCCGACACCACCACATCACAGAAACCAGAAGTAAGTTAAATTGGCTACCTGTCAAACAGAGAATCTCACTCAAAACACTCGCCCTTACGCACAAATGCCTAGCCAACAAAGCCCCGATCTACCTTGGTAGTCGACTATCGCGCCACTCTACCTCACGACCTCTAAGAACAGCCCAATCCCACTGTCTAGCGATCCCCAGATTTAAATTGCAAAAAGCAGGGGGCTCAAGTTTCCCGTCTTAGCTTCCAAGTTATGGAACTCCCTCCCTGTTTCAATTAGAGCGGAAGACTCTTTCAATACCTTCAAAGCCAATACTAGATCTTGGCTTTTCAACCAGCTTTAAGGCCGGCTTCGCGCCTCTTCCCGACCTACCCTGACTTGCCGACCGCTACTATCACCTATCGGCACTGAAACTACTGTACATATGTATATAATATCCTCTTGCAAATGTATATAATGATTCTTTGTTAGACTTGCATATCGGAACCCATGTGTAATGATTCTCTGTTATACCTGCATATCTGTAACCTTGTACAAATTGCGCCCTGATGCCTCCGGGCCTGTTGGTTCACGCGTTATAAATAAATAAAATACAAATACAAAAATACAAACAGCATTGAGAGTGCATTGGAGATTCTCTCTGAGCCCGTGAGGCCTGGGGAAACAGCCATTTTGTCTCCACACTCTCCAAAAGTTTTGCTTCCGGAAGCTGTTGTTCCGGATCTTGCATCTTCACTTGCTCTTGATACGTCGATTCCAATGGGAAGTGACGACATGTTGTTCTTGGATCAATCAGTACCAGGGACACTGAGGTATAATTTGCGTCCAAGGAAATAGACTTACGGCACGGTTCGGCTGTGCGTTCGAAGAAGAAAGAAAAACCATCGAGGGCTTGCTTTTTTCCCAAGTAATTGTTTGAAAAAGGGGATTCTGTTGGCTAGGGTTGTGGAAGGACTAAGAAGTCGCTCGGCCGGGAGGTCACCAGCTAAAAACACTGGGGTTTTCTGTTTGAAGACTGCAATGCCTACAACTGCTACCGCTCATACAGGACTGATAAATAATCGTGTGACCAGCTATGAGAACAGACAAACTGTTTGGGCCCCGAAAACGTACTTCTGTTTTTTTATAATGTCAATTGGTTTTATAATAGTAATTGTTTTAAGCTTTTGGTACCTGGAAGAAGTACATCCATTTGAAACCTTGTTACCAACTGAAAATGTACCCACTGTTTCTACTTTCGTGCATCTGCACACTTTATCTCCTAGAGACTCTGAGCATAGACAGAGATACCACAATAATACATTATTACTCCTCATGAATGCTACACATGCCATTTTTAATAAGTGCAACTGTTGGGTCTGTTCGCATTTACCGCAAATCGGGGATAAGGAGCTGGGTTGGTGTATTCATCCTTTACCTTTGACAAATGCTTGTTATGCTTCTCTTAGAGCACTGTTCTTTGGCCGATGGAACAACAGCATCTCAGGGAACTTCGACGGTACTAATTTGAATAGTTTTGAGAAACGTGTTCTTACGCCCCTGGGATGCTCGCTTTTCGCAAATAGGATCAAGCTCAACGTTGCTTCTATTAGGCCTTCTGATAGACTGTCTCGTTCTTTCCAATCTTTGATTTCCTTTAAAATGGCTCCTATAGGCAATAAGGATGCCATGCCTCCATCTTACACTGTTAACCATAGCCCCGATTCAGTTTCTTTATGCATACAGAGGAATGGAACTCAGTCAATGGGAAATTTTAGAGGTTGCGCCAATGTTGCGCATTTGACTGGGGAAGACAGACCTTTGTATGTAGGCGAACCTGTCTACTTTGTTTGCGGTAATGTAGCATTTCCGCGGTTACCCAGGGATTGGCAGGGAACTTGTTATTTAGGGATCCTGTTACCCGGTGTATTCATAGCCAGTACTATAGAGGTTTCAAAAGCTCATCCATGGCGAGATGAGAATGATGACACTCCAGCACAGGTTCTAGGAGACGTAGCGAACTCCTTTGTGCCATTTTGGGGGCAAATAGCGAACTCTGAAGACATCAGGAGACTAGCGAGAGTACTGGAGAGAACCATCAACCGGACCACGGCATACTCTATAATATGACATTGGAACAGAAAGCAATAAGGTTAGTTGCACTTCAGAAACGGATGGCATTAGATGTCATTCTGGCTGAACATGGTGGAGTGTGTAAATTAGTGGGGTCCACTTGCTGTGTTTTTGTGCCAGATTCCTCCCCAACTATCTTTAAGGCAATGCAAAATCTGCATGTCCTTAGTTCAGAAGTGCATGTTCCCTAGGGAAACTGGGATCTTAGCGCTTGGTTCGGAACTTCTTGCGATCTTGGGGTTGGAAGGTGCTTTCGGTCTTACTGATCATTTTGGGAATTCTGTTGTTCCTTTGTTGCTGTATACAGTGTCTACCTAGTATATGTTCGATGTTAGGGGGGTGTTGCGCACAGGTGATAGGTACATTAGGACTCAAGGTATACACCCCAGATAAGAACTCCAAAGAATATGTGTTGAAAGAAATCCTGATAACCGATCTAATGGCAATAAATATTTCCGACAGTGACTCAGGGTGTATGGACGTTGAGACATGGAGTTGTTCGTGAAGTGATTTAGAAGTAGTTTTAGTGCTTGGCATAGGCCAAAAGGAGGGTTTGTCGAACGGGAAATCATATCGTGCCTCCTATACTGTATGAATATATGTATATTGGCCTACACCAAGCTGCTTACAAGCCACTAACAAAGAAATCTGTGTTGCAATGTCTTGACCTTAGATCAGTGTAAACCGCTATTTTAGGTCCACCTGCCATTTTAGATTCTCTCTCTAAAGTCACCCTGTGTTCTTAGATGGTGGACAGTGTCATTCCAAATGTAACATGGCCGTCTTGACCTCTGGGTACAAACTAATATGTAACTTGCCTGCAGGCCACTTGTTAGGGTCATGAAATGAGACCCTGTCCTTCGTTGACCTGTGTGTAGAGGATTACCTGCGCCAACGAAGCTAATCCGCGAACACATGCTAAACACAATGTATTCAAATACTGAAATGTGAAAACTTGTTTGACTGTATTATATAGAAATGTTTGAGAAGACTCTATGAGAAATCCGAAGACATACTGTTGCCATTGTGACTTGTTAGTGAATGTATTAATGGTAAACCCTAAATGCATAGATGTATGAACTCGGCATGAACCATAGATCTGTGATGTATTAACATGTATTAACTTGTAGGTGGGCTGAAAATCATGTTTTTGACAGTATAAAAGTGTGACTATTCTAATGTACAGTCCCACTCACTGAGCACACCGAACAGCGCTGGAGTTTGCTGTGTTGTACTGAGGGCCTGATAGCTATCTGTTGCTTTGTCCTTTGAAACTGTTCAGTATAAAATAAAGATCTCTGTATCTTTCTGTGTAACCCGCGTTTGGTGTATTTCCTTTTGGGGTACTTTGCCTTGATATCTTCTTTTTGTTTTCACAGTAGTATTGGAATCATTTTTGTGTGTGACTGGGTGTGGGAAGGGGTGGGGTGTGTTCCTTTTGTGCTGGCACAGTCTATATTGCCTCCACCTGTGCTGATTGTGTACACCTGTGGCAGTTGGGAACACTGCACATGGCCGTTTATGAGTGGTACGCAATGCCGGTATTTGCTCCATACAAGTAAGGTACTTTTCTGTCTTCTGTAGGGCGTTATTAGCATTTCCACATTACTTGTGTTCAGCTCCTGATTACAGATGTCGCTATTGCCGGCATGTGAGGTCACGTGACCGCACCCATGGCGCTATTAGAGGCACCGTTATTTATGGTGCTGCTAATAGCGGGTTGGTGGGTCGTAATGGACCGGAGTAGTAAACAATGCCGGTAATCCTTTACCGGAATCATTTTTCCTTTACCTCCATACTCGTAATGAGGCCCATTATCTGATCTGATGGAATGTTTTCATCACTATTTAAAGTTGTTAACATACTGGGGGTCATTCCGAGGTTGAAGGTAAGGTAAAAATGATGCCGATAAAGGAATACCGGCATCACTTACCGCTACAGGCTATTCTGACCAACCAGACCGCTATTTACGGCATCGTACTTTACGATGCCGTAAATAGCGGTGCAGGCGCACGCGCGCACCACACAACATGCCGGCATTACCGGCATGCCGTAAACCCGAGCTGATCACAAGCCATGCGGACATGCAAATAACGACCTACTGAAAGCCGAAAAGTACCTTACTGGCATGGAGTAAATACCGGCATCTCCGAGAAGGTGTTAAGAACCCTGAGCAGTGTTTCCAAGAGCCACAGGTGCACACAATCATCACAATTGGAGGCAATGAAGTCTGGCACAGCACAAAAAGAGCACACCCACACACCACACCCCCTACCACACCAAGATGATACCAATAGTAGTAGCATTACTGGAGCTGGAGGCCCTGCTTGCAAGGCAGCAACAACAACAGCAACAACAACCAACGCCCCCACCACAGAGGATACACAAGAGGAGAAGGAGGGTGAGACAGGCCCAGCATGCCCACCAGTGCAGCCAGCGTTACCACACCGGCAGTCCCCAATCCCTCGCATCAGAGCCACCCCTTTAACCTAACACCGGAGCAGATCCACACCCTGTACCGGCTTGACCGTGACACCATCACCACCATAGTGGACCTGATACATGACGACATAGTGAGCCTCATAGAAATACGCACCGCCATCCCCCCTCTACTGAAGGTAGTGTCTGTGCTCCACTTCCTTGCCACAGGCACCTACAGTACACAGTGGGGTACACGCATGGCATATCACAACCCTTGTTTTCCCGGATACTGACCCAAGTGCTGGATGCCCTCCTCAAGCACACAAGGGACTACATATTCCTAACCACGAACTCCCCAGGAGATATTTGATACAAAAGTTGCCTTCCATGCACTTGCAGACATGCCAAATTGTATAGGTGCCCTCGACTGCACCCATGTGGAGTTGGTGGTCCCGCAGGCCATGGAGGTGGCGTATCGCAACCGCAAACAATACCACTCCATCAACGTGAAGATGGTATGTAATGCCAGCAAGATCATCACACATTGCTGTGCCCGATATCCAGGATCAACTCATGACTCTTTGATCCTGCAGAACTCCACGCTACCACACTATATGGAGCGACATGCTGGACGACGTGCCTGGCTGCTTGGTGAGTTGCCTGACTGGGCCATGGCAGTGCATCGGGGTTGTGAGGTGGATGGCTGCATACTCCACCTCAGATGCATACTCCACCTGGGTGGAAAGGGGGGGTGTATACTCCACTTGGGTGGGAAGGTGTGGGGGGAGATTCATACTCCACCGGTGGAAATGTTGACGCCAGTGAACGATGTGCACCGCACCGAAAACTGTGCCCCAAAGCAAGTGATACAGCACATAACTACCAAATCACACAGTGATGAAATAAGGCTGACACCTAACACTACATGACTAACAGGTAACCAGGCCACATCCCACAACACATGCACCCCTTATCGGCGGCCAAAACACACCGTAAGGGCATCCTGCACTATGCACTGCATATGCATTATGTTGCTGCCTCCAGCATATCACCGCACAGGACAGTCATCCCTGGGAGTGCATTGAAGTGAGCCTAACAGGGATACCACAGCGTGTCACTGGTTCTGCACACCCATAGGAGTGCTTCAAGTCACCATGGTACTGATCAGTGCAGAATGACGAATATGCTACTGATTACAGCCAACGCTACCAAATCTCACAGAACACAACACACCAATGAATTTAGTCCAACACTGCTGCATGCATATACGATGCACGTGCAACAAGATGTGAGTGCACACCATAACCCATCTTGAAGATGCTACCCCCTCCATCATTCCATTGCACAGGACAAATAGTGGGGCCAGAAAGGGGGTCAATGCATCCATGGACATGTGTGTATGGGCAGAAATCACCTGCTTCCATGTAAGACTAGTACAGTTGTCTGCTTTGAATGTACAAACACTTAACTTAATTCCCCTCTCATGCATGTGATGGTGGCTGTCCCTTGAAGCCGTGGTTCATGACCCCTGTCCGAAACCCACAGAACAGGCACGAGTAGGACTACAATCGTTCCCATATCCGTACATGTGTTTTGATTGAGCAGACCTTTGGCCTGTTGAAGGCACTATTTCGTTGCCTCAGCCGGTTGGGTGGGGCAATCATCTACAGCCATGAGAAGGTGTCCAAGATCACCATGGCATGTGTAATGCTACACAATATTTGCATCCATCGGAACGTGCCCCTGCCCCCTGACATGGAACTGCTACCACCTGATGATGATGATGATGAAGGGGAGGAGGAGGAAGAAGTGGCAGGACAGCATCATGGTGCTGATGCACAGGAGGGACGTGCCGTGCGGCAATCATTGATTGGACAATATTTCTGACACACAAGTCAGCAGAGGGTGTGAGGATGTCAGGACATCGGGCACTGGTTGTGGGGATACATGTACACTATGCACTGTGCAATATTAAATGACACATGCGCAATAATGAATGTTCACTCTGGTTGTTTTAGATGAACAACCAGTGTACTCAAAGTGAAAATTTAAACCTGAAAACCAAACCCTCCACCACCCTCACCCCCGCCCCCTCCCGCCAAAACTTCCAAACACACCTTCCCCCACCTCCCCCTCCCACCACCATAACCCCACACTAGTCCCATCGGGTCCACATAGCCCACATGTGGATGGCAGGATTGTCACTGTGCTCTCCCAGAGCCAGGGGGAGGCATGTCCTGGCGGTGCATCGTACGGAGGGACCGACGGAGCGGGCTGGTCTGTGTTGAGTTGCTAGTTGAGGGGGTGTCCTCATGCTGGGGCTGTTGTGCAGGATGTGCAGCCTCCAGAGCATCTGCTATCTGGCCAAGGACCTCACAGAGCCGTTTGGAGCTGTCCATAATGACCTGGCCCAGTGGCCTCAGTTCATCCCGTCACTCCTCCCTGGCCTGCCAATTGTCCTGCATGAAGTCAGTGAACAGGCCTGTGAGCTGCTCAGCCCGCTGTGCATCAATGGCTGATGTTGTGGCCCAGCTGATGTTTCAGGCGCTTCCGCAAGGGTACTGGCCACATGACTGGCATGTCCCTGTGTTGTTCCTTGCCCAGTAAACTCAGGTGTGTCTGTCTCACCCAAGTCACTATAGGAGACCCGGGGGTTGGTTTGGGCATCAGGGGTGTGGACGACTTCAAATGTGTCCTCAGTCACTCCACAGATGGAAATGGGGCTGTCGGCAACATCGAGGGGGGCCGTGGCTGCCACCTCCCCAGCCACACTCGACTCCTCAGACCTCAGCGTAGGGCATGTGTCTGCCGCCAGTGCAGGGTGGGGTGGGGGTGGGGGTGTTGCACTCTCCACGTGCCTTGCTGGAGCCGGTGGTGTGTCTCCAGGTGTTCTCTTCCTCGCAGGGAGACAGCGGCCCCTGCCTTGGCCCCTGGAGGTGCTGCACCAGTTGCTCTCCTGCTCCTCGCTGTCATGCTCACTCCCAGTGGGGGTGGAAGAGAGGGACGGCATGAGTGATGATTTGAGAGCCAGCATTTGGACATGGCTACAATAGCACATTCAGATATTTGTGTGTTATCAGCATTTGGGTGGAGAACGGCACATTATTCAATACTTGGGTGGTAAATGCATGCATATGTCTGGGTAACTCATGTTGGCCGGGTAATGTGCTGGCTCACATGCACACTGTTTACATCAACTGCCCTGTGTGCCTCACGTAATGGGCCACTTTGTGTGGTATGTGTCATATAGGTTATGGCCTTGCACCTGGCACTAGCCTGGGTTTCTCTTGCTTTGGCATGATTTAAAAGGGGGGAGGGGTGTGGCTGACCATGCCGTGACTCCTTGGCCAGATCTTAGCAGTGACTTTCATAACATTGGCGTTGGCAGTATTGACTTTGGACACTCACCTCCATCAGCGGATGACGTTGCCCCGCACTCTATTTCTCCAACCCCTTTGATGGCTTTGGGGCCTATCATGGCCGCACATGTCTCCTCCCATGGCATTAATTTTATGGGTGAACCTGGGCCTCCTCCTGTCCCCATGGCCTGGCTTCTATTAGCAGAGAGGATGCTCCACACCCTCAGCCGCAGGTCGTCTCACCTTTGTCTGCAATCCTTTGTGGTGCGGGGGGTGTTGCCCATGGCGCTCACCTTCTGCGCCAGTAGAGCCCAGATGTCCTTTTTATTATCACCGCCAGCCACCCTCTGCATGTCATTGCTGAAAATAGTGTCAGCATGCTCGTGGAGGGTATCCACCAGCATTCGTCAGGGCTGAACCGCTCCTTTCAGAGGCGGGCAGCTCCCTTTTTTGGTGCTTTGGGCATTCCTCTTTGATGATGGTATCTTTCCAGTATGTCGAAAGTGTGCCAGGGGTCCTGTCTGGTGAGGATGGCAATGGATTGTGTTTTTAAAGATGGCCGCCATGCTCCTTCCAGTTCCAGTGCGATGACGGTGTTTCCGCTTCCGCATTTTAATGGTGACTGTAAATAACAGTGACCGCTATTTACGATCACTGCTAATGTTGCATTACTCTAAGTCTTTAGTGTTCGCTACGGTGCGGATCATGCCGGGTGGGGGGTTTTCGGCCGTTTTTGTGGCATTCCGCAATGTTAATTACTGGCATGGTGCAAAGCTTGTGCCTGCAAACTCGTAATAGTTCGCTTTTAGCGGTCTATTGCCAGCTCGGACACGCTATTTGCGCCATGCCAGTGATGGACGGAACTTACCTCCAATCTCGGATTGAGGGCCACTGTGATTATTTCTCTGGGCCTCATTACACGTTTTAGTTGTGCGCTAAAAATCTCAAATTACCGGCATGGTGCTCTTAACAGGTCCGCCCTCGCAAGAGGGCGCTAATAGCTTACCATTACGAGTACGCGGACACAAGCATAGCGCCATGCCGGTAATGACCCTACCGCCATGCCGCTAAAGCCCCAAAAAGTCTCTTACCGGCTTCGACGAAAGTGCAGATAGCACCTCCGCCCTCACGCTGCATGCAAATAGCGATCACTGCTATTAGCAGTGACCGTTAAATTGCGCAACTGGATACAGCGTCATCGCACAGGAACGGGAAAGAGCACGGCGGCCATCTTTAAAAACACAATCCATTGCCATCCTCTGCACCCTGGACCTGTTCTGAGTAGTTTGCAGTAGGAAATCCACAGGGACACCCTCGACATGCCTAAGGCAGTAAAAAGAAAACACCGACCTGCAGCGGAAGGAAAAATTCACCATAGAGGAGCTATTAATGCTCACCCAGATCTTTGCCAGAGACATGCAGTGGGAGACACATCAAAAAGAAGGCAATCTGGGCTGAGGTCGCCATGAAAGTCAGTGCTGTGGCCACCACCACCCGCAATGTGCGTGAGTGCAGAAAGAGGTGGGATGACCTCAGACTCCGGGTGAGAAGCATCCTTGCAGAAAACCACAACATTGCCACTATCATGGCCGCACATCTGGTGGATCTGGTTCGCCCATAAAACTGAAAGAATGGGAGGAGACCTGCGCCAACCTCATTGGAGTGGAATCCATAGAGGGAGTCGGGACGATGGAGCATGGCGTGGCAACCACTTCAGATGGAGATGAGTGTACACATGAAAGCATGCAATATGAATCTACTGGTCCCCCCAGATGTGAGCCCAGAATCACCTCATGGATGGCCAAACATCCACACATGCATCCAACCCTGGCCATGTCAGTGTCAGACCCAAACACACACACATGCACACATCACCAGAGACAAGTGCCACACACAACCATGCATGGATGAGCCACTGAACTGACACATCACCTGCATCCTTTACAATGAAGTCCAAATGCCCACAACTGCATTATTGATGTATACTGCATTAAGTACATAGAACCGTAACCAATGCCATCCCCCTTCTTGTCCCCGACAGACTCACATACAGACATTGAGGATGCTGGCAATGCATCTCAGGCACCCCCTGCGCATAAGAAAACAAGGGCACAGGACACAGAGGACACCCCCACAACATCAAGGGGCAAAGGTAGAAGGGTCTATATGCAGAGTGTGAAACATCGGTGGAGTGCCACTGCCAAGACACAAGTTGCCACACCACCAACAACAGCCCCACCTCCGGAGGTTAACCCACCACCACCGATCCCAGCCATGGAGGGCCCACCCTCAGCTGCAGCTAGTTCCGCAGGAGAGGCGGCAGCCACTGCACCACTATCAGATGTGGAGGACACAACCGATTTCCACATGGAGATGCACACTCCAACCCCCCCGGAACTCCTGAGCCATCACCACAGCAGACACCTGGGTCTAATGTCACTGGTGATGACAACATGGGAGCTTTTAGTAGCCCCCCGGTGGTTTCATCTGTTGACCTGTTTGCATCACAGGGCACAGCCGCCACACCACCAGAACCCAACACTGCCCTCGACCTGGCCAGCCAGCGGCAACAAGAAATAACTGTTCTGGTTGGGTAGCATGTGAAGGAGACTGCCCGTCTCAGGGCGGAGATTACGGAGACAGAAAGGCACTCCAGGGAGGGGATGGAGGCCTGTACAGATAGGCTGTGTGGGGAGATTGTCCGAGTTAGGGAGGTCCTCACACGGATAGCGGACGCAATGGACCGCCACTTCCCACCACCACCACCACCAGGACAGTCAGCCACTTCCTCATCTGCCAGTTCGAGGCAGACAAGCCCCCTCCGCCGCTCCTCACGCAGCACCAGGCGCACGTCTAGGCAGCCTCCCTATGCTGGTGTTGGCAATGGCCAATAGGGAGTGCATGGTCAGTCTTCCGAGTGCATGGCTGGATGGAAACATTGTGCCAGACACATGAGGAACTGTTGTGGGGGGTGGGAGGAAGGGTGTTATGGGACTGTTGTGGGGGGTGGGGGAAAGGGTATTATGGGACTGTTGTGGGGGTGGGGGGAAGGGTGGTGGGATGTTTGGGGACATGCACATTTCTTCTTTACGTTCCTTAATACACTGGTGTTTGATCAAAACACAGGCTTGAACTTCTTCATTGTGTATGTACTTTATTGACGCCAGGGTCCATTGCGCGCTTCCAAACAGACACCAGTGCATTACTACCCATATCTATGTGACAGTACGAAACCATGTTACTCAGAATATTTGGTTGATCAGATGCCGTCTCACAGCACGTCCCTCCTGGCCATCCCCTCTTGCATGACCTGCATCCCCTTCACCTCCGTCCTCATCACCATCATCATCCTCATCAGGTGCTTCTATTTCAACGTCAGGGGGCAGTGGCACATTCCGTCTGATACACATATTGTGCAGCATGACACATGCCATGGTGATCTTGGCCACCTTCTCATGGCCATACAGGAGAGCGCCACCAGACCTGCTAATGCACCTAAACCGTGTCTTCAAAAGGCCAAAAGTCTGCTCGATCACGATGCGGGTACGGGTATGTGCAAGATTATATTCCTCTTCGTGCCTGTTCTGTGGGTTCCGTACAGGGGTGAGGAGCCACCTCTTCAGAGGATAGCCGGCATCACCTGTATGGGGGAACAAATGGGGTCCTGTTACTGTTCACCTCAAGAGCGGCCTGTTCATATCACACAAATTGACTTTGCATTGTGATTGAAGTACACAATTAACAGCATACATGCAGATGGTCTGTGTGACTGTAATGTGCAAAGGTGAGCTCGACCCTGCAAGTAGACATGCCCCATTAATGCCTCCAATAGTAATTGACATGTCCTGGGTGAGGCCAGGTCTTAGGTGTCCCTGGGCCCAGGCAGATTTGGTACCACACTGCTGGTGTACTGCCATTCCAACATTGATGTTGCCATGCTGAGAGGCATCACTTCAGTGGTGCTATAGGTGGGTGGTGCAATGCTATGGCTAGGGTTGATCCCTTTGCATGCATTCAAGGGCACATTGCATTATTGTTGTTGTGCTGGACTAATTCTGTATGACTATCTTGACCGCATGTATGACATTTGTGTATTTTGTGGCGTGGAATGTTGTGCAATGTGGATGTGGATGGATGTTTAATGTTTCTAGAACTGGATTGTCATCTATGTTGTGTAGCTTATACTTGCATGTCCGTTCATCTCAAGTACGTTGCGGCCTTCCCAGATGGACATTGCCGTACATCTGTATGTGCATTTGTCCGACGGATGACAAGCTACACCCATTTCGAGTATGTATCTCCCCCCCCAATCACACCCAGTTGGAGTATGTATCTCCCCCCAATCACACCCAGTTGGAGTATGTATCTCTCCCCCCCAATCACACCCAGTTGGAGTATGTATCTCTCCCCCCCAAGCACACCCAGTTGGAGTATGTATCTCTCACCCCCCCCCAATCAGACCCAGTTGGAGTATGTATCTCTCCCCCCAATCACGCAATCACACCCAGTTGGAGTATGTATCTCTCCCCCCCAATCACACCCAGTTGGAGTATGTATCTCTCCCCCCCCAATCACACTGCCATGTGCTTGCCCTGCTACTCACCAAGTAGCCACAAACGTTGTCCGGCTTGTTGCTCCATGTAGCGTGGGATAGTTGAGTTCTGCAGGACCATGGAATCATGGGTTGATCCCCGAAATCGGGCACAGCAATGTGTGATTATCTTGTTGGCGTCACATACCATTTGGACATTGATGGAGTGGAATTGCTTCCTGTTTTCGGTAGACTACTTCATTGTGATGTGGGACCACCAATTCCACATTGGCTCCGATGCAGCTTGGGATGCCTGCCAGCGAATAGAACCCAACTTCGGTGTTTGCAATCTCTTGGGCAGTCCTTAGCATGAGTATGTGTTCAGGTGCATGCTTCAGGAGGGCATCGAGTACCTGGTTCAGCGTGCGTGAGAATACTGGTTGTGAGATGCCATGCATCTGCCCCACTGTATGCTGGTAGGTGCCTGTGTCCAGGAAGTGGAGCACAGTCACCACCTTGAGTAGAGGGGGGATGGCAGTTCGGATGTCTATGAGGCTCACAATGTCGTTGTGTATCATGTCCACGATGCTGGTGATGGTATCCCGGTCCAGACGGTACAGGGTGTGTATCTGCTCAGGGGTTAGGTTAAATGGACTGGCTCTGATAGGTGCCGTGGTGGTGCTTGCTGTGCCTGTCTTGCCCTCCTCCTCCTCCTGCGTCTCCTCTGTGATGCCTGTTGTTGCTGCTGCGCTGCCATCATGTCCTCCAGCCCATGTAATGCTGTTAGTATTGGAACCAAGATGGGAAGGGGTGTGGGAAGGGGTGTGGTGTGCTCCTTTTGGCCACAGTCTCCATTGCCTCCACCTGTGCTGATTGTGTCCACCTGTGGCAGGTGGGAACACTGCTCAGTTCTCTTAACGGGTGGTTCGTGATGCCAGTATTAGCGCCATGGCGGAAAGGGGTTTTGGGGGCTTTACCATGCCGCTATTGGCATGTCCACTTGCCTTGGGATGCTGAGCTATGTGCGGCATGGCGTTATTTACGGGATGGAGGGTCGCGCGCACGCGGACTGCCCACTATTAGTGGCACCATACTTAGCGGTGCCGCTAATAGCGGTGAGCCGGGTCGTAATTCGCATGGGGATTTAACGTTACCGGTATTCCATTACCGGTAACGTTAAATCCCTACCGCCTACCGTGTAATGAGGCCCTATATTTCCCTCTTATTAGCTAAATGAAAATGGTGAGACATGAGATACCATTAGCAGTTCTTTAGCACAAGCATCTTCTTAAAAAACCTTTTGAGTCCTGATGAATGCAACATGATGAAAGCGATTGCAGAAACCGGTAGACCTGTCCTTGGTGGGAGCTCCTTAAAAAGTATTTGCGATACTCTATCTCTTTAAATGTTTTGAGTGTTAGCATACACACTCAGATATGGGTGGGTAGATTAAAGATGAAAAGAATTCCCTGCCTGAATGTATTTGGGTTTATAATTGTGTCTGTCACCCCATTCGCAGGTTAATGTGGGGTAGACAATGGCTTACAAAGCGCGCGTGCGTGCGTGCGTGTGTGTGTGTGTATATATATATCCCTTTTTGATAGTTTGCAGATCACTGCAATCTATGGACACATTTTCACACCAGATATAGCATGGTTCTTCCTGAGGGATGAATTATTAGCACAGGGGACAGGGGAGCCAACTAATCTGGTTGCTCAGATCATGGGCTGAACCCCACGATCTCAGCCCACATTCCTTGCACCCTGATGGCTGCTTCCCCTGCCCTGCCATCTTCCCCCCTTTGTTCCCTCCATCCTTACGGGTGTCCGGTCCCTTGCCACCCCTAACCCCACTAACCAGATGAATTCGGCAGCAGGGGCACCTGCTGCCACCGCTGCTATTGCTTCGTGTCCGTTCTGGCCGCCTTGGAAAAGGACGAGGGGCTCTACATGGAGACCTGCCTTCCAGATCCATGGCAGCCATCTTGGACCAAAGCTAGTCAGTGGATCTTGTTGAACCGCTTGATCCCAGATCCTTTAGGGTGTCTTGCATATAATTACATATAATGGCCTATTATAGCTCCCTAAACATACTGAGCTATTCCTGCACACGCTTCTGCCTTTTGATAGCACGCGGCTTGCTTGTGTTTTCCGCAAAGGTGTCAAAGCTGCTTCAGAAAAGAAAACAGGTGATAATCTGTGCAGCCAGATGTCATTGCATTTAATTAGGTTGGATTAAATAAGGAAACCACCTGCACATTTTCAAGTTTCTAATTTTGTAACACAAACATTGTTTTTGTTTCAGGAAAGCTTTGCAAAACATCTGCTGTAATAATTTACATCACAACTGAGGTAAGTTGAGTTGCACATTTTTAGTTCACCTCAAAAGTGAGGATTATGCTAGAAGTAGATGTGTAGCTATTGTTGCGACTGCCTCATGTTTGGCAGTCTTTGCCTTTTCTGTAAACAAATAAGCAAACGATGCAGCGAGCTTCTGTTTAGGCATTAGGGTTTTCACATGCAGTGGGGTTGGGGCTTCAGCACAGTCGCAGTGGTTATGCAAGCATATATTTGCAGAATACTTCGGGCTTTAGTACTCAGCATATATAGGTCTAGTGAGATATCCCTGTGGCAGCAATAGGTGGAATACTGTCTTAAAAGTCCTCCAATTTTTACCTCCACCCAGGGCTGGAAGTAATAATAATAACTCGTTATTAAAGTAACAATTATATAAAGTACGCAGAAGTGTTTTAATGTTTTCTTGGTTCAGTCACACAATTGCTTTCTTTCAACATAGGTGGGAATATTTTTCTGGACAGAAAATTATGGAGTGAAAAAGCATGCATCTCACCACAGCTCCTTCGCTATTCGGAAATGGGTGATCCTTTCGTACATTACAAAATGTACAGTAGTGGTGTGTGCTACTACTGTATATAATTCACAACCACTCTCAAAACTATAGAAGAAGGACTACAATTTGACAGTGTCTACACTTAAGAAGAACTAGGGTCAGGTTCTCTCAAAGGATGGTTTCTAATTTGTAATGTCAGAACTTTGACATTACTCCCATAATTTGGAATGGTAAATTATAAAAACAACAAGTAATGCCATTGAAATGATATTGCATTTAACTAATAAACAAAATGTGTGTTGCTTGGTTCTTTCACCGTGTTACTCAGGGATATGGGCAGGCAGAGAGGTCATTGTAGCAGTAATCTGAAGTGGTAATTTGTATTCGGCTTACACAGAGGAGAGGTTCCTGTAGATCCCCTGAACCCGGTACTCTAAACCCACACCCAATCACACATTGCTTGCTCACATTTTATAAGAGCCATTCCAGCCATTGCTGCTAGTGGCATTACCAGAATATAATAACTAGATATCTGGAAGAGGTGTGCTGTGGTTCATGCTTCTACCTCCCCTGCATCATCTGGTTTTATACCCCTCCACTCCGTAAATCAATGTTAAAACGTTTTGTAAGCATTTCTATGCCAAAAATGCATTGTTGTCCCTCCAATTTTCATTAAATAAATAAATCCTTAGAAACATGTCCCTATATCATGAAATGTAATTACATGTGTTTTCGGGAAACATTAATGGTGGGGCTACAAACCAGAAAAAGAGGCCTCCATATTCTTTCAGCCACAAAGATTTAGTCAATCATTCATTATTGCCCTGGTCATGTGACTAACATTTATTATAAAAAAAAATGTCTGTTATCATTTTACATGACTGGGAATGAACTGGTGATGAGGGTTTTGTTTTGTAAACCAAATAGTCTCTTAAAATACATGTGTTAAAAAGAAATAGTCAATCATCGCTCCTGGGCATTCCCAAGACAGAAACACAGGAAGTGGAAGTGGGTTACAGACACTACTGCTTGATTCTAATTGTGCATCGCTGTCATCATTTTGGCTTTGTAGTAATTGACTTGCGAGAAATCATTTCTGCAAACAACGTTTTGTGAAAATATCTCTCTGCACTGCATTAGTATACATTCATGGAAAGCATTTCCTTGGATTCGGTTGGTTTTGGAGGAGATACTATATTCTGAGAAGGTACCCAATATTCAGCGCTGTAGAGACCACAGACGTCATTGTTTTGAACCCAAGACAAAGGCATCCTGTTTTGGATTATGTTTTTTCCTTCGTTAACCCATTGGAATAACAGTCCCTAATATGTCTGTATTGCTTTAAAACCCCTAACTTCCGTCTCTGTCTTAGTGATCCTACTTAGGGTCATGACTGAACCATACTGCTCAATCCGATATGCAGTCACACAAAGGTAGCCATGTAAACTTGAAAGACTCAATAACACATCACACCTCGCCCTGTGACAGAAAACAGGTTACCAAAATCGTCCAAATCTACTACAAATTCCAATACATTCTACATTCTACCACACAGCGTTCTACCTATACAAGATGGGTCCCTGCCCTGAACCTCGTCCCGTCTTGCTCCCTGCTCCTTGAATCCGTCCCCCTTCCAATTGCTGACCAGGGCCTTTCCTCAGGAGTATGTCCCTGATGAGGAACTCCCCTTCCGCAAGCCTCAGAAAGAAAACTCCTTCTTCCATGGGAGATACACAGCATTGCCTATGTCTGTAAGAGAAGGTGGTTCTACATGTATAGGTCCGCCAGTGTCACAGGTTCTCTGTGAATATGATTGATCAGCTTTTGGCCACTGACAGAATATCCTCTTTAACCTGAAAGTGACTAATGTTACCTCTAGCATCTTGAGGATCAGCGCGCCTGGTTCTTGGGAGGCACTCAGTACACCTTACAAAGTTTAGCTTGATCAAAACATGTCCCTACCTTCCTTTCACCTGGGTATCTTGGCTCCCTCTATTAGCCTCTTCCACTAAATCACACAATCCTATGATGCCTCTTCATATTCCAAGTATTTGGCTTTTGGGGAGAAGTCTTTTGCTTGGTCCGCCACTGACTGCAGACTTTTAAAAATATGTTCATTGTCATTAATGCTCGACATCTGTGCTGACTGCTGTATCTACTCTTTCCACCACTCAATCTACTTGCCCCTTTACTCCTCTTCTGAGGTTGTCAGTACCACTCTGGAAGTCCTCATCGCTTTGGTGTGTAGCTTACTGGCTGTGTACATTGTGCACATCCTACAAGGCTGCTAAAGGTGCGCTAAAGGTGTACTACGCTGCACTGCAAGAGGCAACGAATGCAGTAATGCTGCTGGGTTAGCATGTGATAACTGATATAGGTTAACAGTGTGTCCTAATTCTTAGACTGCATCAGGTTGGTTCCAGTTATAAGGGTGAGTGCAAGTTTCTGCATGCGATTTCTGATTAACTGGCCCCATTGACAATCACGGATGAGGATTGCGCCCGCTGTTCCAAGCAATGACTCTCATTGTGTCCCCTTGGAAGTTGCATCTGAAAATCCAGCTTGGCCAGGTCTGAAACTACTATCAAGAGAGGAGTGGGATGTGAGTCTGATACAGGGCAGTGGCTCAGGAGAACCCTCGCTTCTGGCCCCTGGCTGTGGCAACCATCTATCAATCGGATGCGGTCGAACGGACCGCATCCAAAAGTTTGCATGGACTAAAAGACCGAAAAATGCTACCACCAAAGGTTCGAACCACCGAAAGATCGAACCTTTGGTGGTAGGATTATAGGTAACTATAAAACAAAGACTGCAGGGGCTGCGGGGGTGTCCCCTGCAACACCCCGCTCACTATACCGCGTTGTATAGTGAGCAGAGTCTTGCGGGGGACACCCCCTGCAACACACCTGCAACAAAAAAACAAAAGCGGGGGCTGCGGGGTTGTCCCCGCAACACCCTGCTCATTATTCTTTACAGTATAGTGAGCAGGGGTCGTGGGGGAAACCCCTGCAGCCCCCGTAAAAAAAAAGAAAATAAAAGGACCCTGCAGCGCCGGTTCCCAATCACGGAAGTGAAAGGGAACTGGTGTCGCAGGAAACCAACGTGAAGAAAAAGGTAAGTAGGGTATGTTTATGCTGGGGGTGTGGGTGGGGGTGTGTTATGGGTGTGTTGTGGGTGTTTTGTGTGTGTGGGTGTGAGTATGTATGTGTGTTCACATGAGAAAGGTGCAAAGTTTTGGTAGTTTGAGCCTTTCTCATGCAAACGTTCCGGCCGCAGTAAATTCAGCCACGGCCGGATCACTTAGATTCCTATCAATCAGCCATTTGTAGCAGCAAACATGAGTTGTTTCTCACCCAATTATGCCTACCACAGTTCACCAGGTCGTGAAGATGGAGCACTACCGAGCTCTGATCCCTAACCGAAGATCCATACTCACCACTGGCGTTCCATGGGTCCCAAGAAGACTCTCACCTGTGCCCACTTTTTTAAGCAGATCACTGTCTGGCTGCTGCCAAGGTGGCAACTAGTGGGGCCTCACTGCCACTCAGCCTCCCATGGAATGATGAGGGGGAGGGAGCCACCATTTTGAAAGATATCTCTTAGGTGTAGGTCTGCACTGTGCTTGTGTGTAGGGTCTCACTGCTGGAGCACCCTGGTGAACCTGGTGCAATGTTGCTGTTCACAACATTACTGTCAGGAGACGAATCAGGGGCATGCCCCAGTTGCCACTGTGGTGTTGTTGCACCTGGGGAAACTGGGAGCTACCTTCTCAACATGGCCGTCTATTAGGTCTCCAGACTCGGAATCCATCACCATACGTCGGATGTGCAGGGAGCCGTCCTGACCCGGTGATGGATCAAAAGGAACCACCGCGCATCACAACTTTGTTCTCGCCAGTTTCAATGATGCTTATGTTCCCTAGTCTCCATATTATGTGCTTTATTCAATTCTGTCCTGATCACCACTCCTTCCTCTTCATCCTTCTTCCTGGTTCCCTACTCAGTTCATGTCTCACTTCTGAGCCATTCATCTGTGAATTCCTCTCCCATCCGCGTCCCACCAGCCAGATTCCTTGGATTCACTTCCTGGTTCAGAAGATCGCCCCCTCTTACCGTGCATCTCAGGTTTTCCTCTGCAGAGGTTTTTTTTCTTGTTTGCCTGGATGCCTCAGAGATCCCGGGTTCTCTCTGTTTCCAGAGACAACTATGTCTTTGTCTGGGGACAGATATTACTTACACCAATAGGCCAATCGCTGAAATATTGTGACGTCAAAAGGAGAGTTCAATTATGGTACAGATACAGGAACTGGTCCCAGCAGTGCAAAACCTCACCACGGAAGCACAGGCACGAAAAACTGAAAATCAATATTTAAGTCAAGCTCTGACAGCCCACAAAGTCTTACCAATTTAATATCCCTTCTGGCCCTTTAAAAGTGGAAACATTCAATGGAGACCCAAAACGAGTGAAGGGGTTCCTTGAAGCATGTCTGGTGATGTACTCTTTCCAACAGGCACCCGTTCAGACAAACCAGTCCAATGTGGGGTTTTTAGTCACCCACATTACAGGTAGTAAGTATCTTGTGTTGCGCTACCACCTTGGTTACAATAGAAGACCCAATATTGAATAATTATGCAGAGTTTGTGGTGGCCTTCAAGGTGCTATGGCATGTACAACTCAAGAAAAACATTTGGATTTACAACAGGGCTGCCAAGACGTTTTGACCTTCAGTGTCAGGTGTACGCAACTGGCTCAAGAAATGGTCTGCCATGAGGAAGCCTGCTTTACCCTCTTTACCCCTCTTTCGAGTGGGACTTACTGATGAACTCAAGGACAAGTTAGCCAGAATTCCTCACCCTGCCAATTTCGACCAATTGATCGGTTTGGTTTTACAGATTGATTTTCTTTTACAAGAAAGAGAGGCACAAAGGTGCAAAGGAAGAACTCAAGGGATTCATGCTAATCCTTTATCCATGTAAAATGTCCCAAAAAGCACTGATACTCTCAATCCATGCAGATTGGATCTGCACGAGAGCCCCTCTCAAAAGACGAATGGAACAGACAACGAATTATAGGTTTGTGCATGTATTGTGGTTCAGCTGTGCATCTGCTCTGAGCTTGCCCCTTGGCTCCTCCACGCAAGCCAGGAAACGCCCGCTCCTGACCTTAAGAGGAAATCAGGAATGGGAGGGCATAAAAAGTCCCAATGAAATTAGTGGAGTAACTGTTCAGAACATGCATTACACCTCTGTGGATTTGCTAGAATTACAAGTATATCTAACCCTTCCAACAGGGCAAATCCTCAAGACTCACGCTCTGGTGCACTCTGGAGCAGCAGGTGTGTTCATAGACAAGGCTTGAACCAAAAGGATGGGTGTACCACTTGTACGTAAACGCATGGCATTGCTGGTGGAGGGGGTTGATGGGCAACAATCGGAGAGCAGAACTATCAAGAAAAACACCTCTGACCTACTTCTACGTATTAATGAACATCAAGAAACTATAGCATTTGACCTCAAAAAAGCCGCCCATTTTCCTGTCATTCTAGGCATACCCTTACTTAGAAAACCCAACACGATTATTAATTGGACTGCCCAGATATTATATCTGGGTTCAGAAGATTGTATAGCTCAATGCTTGAATCACAAATGCCATGTCTTGGTTTCCACGATTGCTGAACTGTCCTCCTTCAAGGAAGTCATACCTTTGCTGTGCACCATCTCCAAACAGTATGCACGGTATTCTAGAGTATTTTTGAAAGAGACGGAAAAGACCCTTCCTCCTCATAGACCCGATGATTATACTATCACTCTGGCACCAAATTTGACGGTTCCTTTCAGCAAAATGTTTAGGTTGTCCACAGTGGAGAAAACAGCCCTTCAACAATAGCTGCAAGAAAACCTTACCAATGGGCTGATTAAGGAATCAACCGCATCCGGAGGAGCATTTCTCTTTTTTATCCCCAAAAGGACACCACAGAACTCAGACCATGTATTGATTATAGGGGATTAAACAACATCACCCTTGCTGTTAATCCCAGACATTCTGGATGCTGTAAAAGACGTTTGCATATTTGTCAAGCTCGATTTTGTGAGGAGCATATCATCTGGTTTGCATAAAAGAGGGCGATGAATGGAAGACGACATTCAGAACTCCCTTTGGACACTATGAGAACTGTGTAATGCCGGATTGGTAAATGCACCAGCAATATTTCCAAGGTTCATGGAGCACATCTTCTGATGCATTCCATGGTGATCTATCTGGATGACATTTTAGTTTTCTCATAACATAAAAGGGAGCACGTACTGCATGGGCCTCATTACAAGTTCGGCGATAGCTGTGCCTGCATTACAGGCACGGCTACTGCCAAACTCGCATCCGGCATCGCCACCCGCGAATGGACACATTCCAGCCCATTACAAGTTGAATGGGCCGGTAATTGCCCATTCGTGGGTGGCGGTAATGCTGGGCTCCTCATCCTATAGGGCAGAATAGGGATGAGAAGCATGGATGCACCATCACCGTTTATAACGGTGCCGGTGCATCCACATGTTTCCCTCGTGGGTGCCGCACAGCCCACCAGGTTAGACCTGGTGGGCTGTCAGGGACCCGCGAGGGAAACTAGGAATAAGGCGGTACGGTATGGACGGTGCCGGTGCCATACCGGCACCGTCCATACCGTACCACCAGGGTCGTAATGAGGCCCCATGTCTTGGAAGTGTTGATGAGATTGAAGGACATTCAGCTACACGACAAGGCTGAGAAATGTCGTTTGGATGCACCTTCGGTATCGTATCTTGGATACATCATTTTGGCACAAGGGCTGTCCATGGATCCAGATTGAAAGATCAAGGCCATTACCTTGTTGAGAGCATCCCCAATGGTAAAGGAAATGCAAAGGTTTCTAGGATTACCAGGTATTACCTTTAACAGCCTTAATGAAGAAGAATGTTAAGTTTGAGTGGACCCCTGTTATAAAGCATTCATAGGCATTTCTTTTAAGAAGAGGTTTATTAGCAGAGCCCCCGTAGCCTAACGCATCCAGCAGCAAGTTTACAAATCACAATGGTTCTGGAATGGCTACATTCCAGAACCATGACAGCATTGTATTCCACACACTACGTGGTGATGACCCGTGTCTGTGGAACTACATAACATCCCCCCTCCTTATATTAATAATATTTAAGTTACAGTGAGTATGTTGTGCAACATAGTCAGAATAAATAGTGAATCAACTGAATAAAATAACTAGGCTACTAAAACTAGAATTACAAAGGATACATATAGGCAGCAACGTGGTGGGATCGCTAATAATATACATAGTCACTGTTGAAATTCTGAATAATCTTGCATTTTTTTCTGGATAACAGACTTTCAGTGGTCCTACTGCCAAGCCCTGTCTCTTTGACTCACTTATCTTGGCCTCTGTGTTGTGTTCCATAGTCAGTGTGATCCATTGCCACATGGTTGTTATACTTGCTCGTACTTGGCTCTTCAGCATCATTTTGCTCCCACACTATATTGTCAGTAGACCACATCTTGCCATCCTTCAACACAACTGATTTGCCAGAGCTACTTTGTACTATCTGTGGTGGCCTGAAACTAGATTGACCTTTCATTGTTTTTTTAGGTTCTTTGATACAAACCCAATCCCCTTTCTTAAACATCTTCTCCTTTACTCCATTTCTGCGATCATAGTATTCTTTGCACTTTGCCTGTTTTTTAACTACTCTATTTATGATCTGTTCAGTGTCCAAATGCACATCACTTGTTTCTGAAAACATCCAAGCAGGCCTCAGCAGATTGAACGCCTTTCTGCCCCTCATCATGGTAAAGGGTTCTACATCTGTGGTAGTATGTGGAGTGGTTCTATATGTGCAAAGTGCTTCCTTGAGAGCTTCTTTCCATGGAAGAGAGTTGACTACAGCTAATTGAATCACTCCCTTCATAAACTTGTTCATTCTCTCGACAAGTCCGTTTGCTATGGGATGGTATAGTGATGTGGTTATATGGTCAATCGCTCTCTCTTTCAGAAACACCTGAAATTCTAGTGAGGTAAATTGGGCAACTTAATCTGACACTACCTCTTTAGGGTCGCCTTCTCTGTTTAAAATTTCACTTAGAAAGATCACAATTTTCCCAGTGGTGACACTCCCTTCCACGACTCCCCACTCAACCCATTTCGAGGTGTAATCTACCAGGGCTACAATGTATATCTTAACAGCCTCCAGATTTTCATACGGTCACATGAAATCTATGGCTAACGTGGGGCCACACTTTATTGGGAATCTCAACAGGTTGTAGAGGTGTTTTTCTTACATTCTTTGTTTTATCACTCATAGCACATGCAGCACAGTTCCTGACGCTTTCATTGACATCCCTCCACATACCCAGCCACCAGTAGTTGCTCCTTGCTCTTCTCTTGGTCAGGTTTCTCTGCAAGTACCCTTCATGGGCTAAGGCAATTATTTTGTCTCTCAGTCTCACTGGAGGAATCACTCGATCTCCTCTATTTATGTGTCCTGAATCCATCCATATTTCTTGCTTGATTTGAGCATAATCTCCTAAACTTTGGTCATACTTGTGCCAGTCACTTTTAATCACTTCCCTGATATTCTCCTGCTCCTGGTCAACATCAGCTATGTTCTTCCATTCCTCTTTTGTTACACCGGGGTTTATGATACCAATGATGTCATCACCTCCTAACTCTTTCTCTATCGCGACATTGGCCTATGTACAATCCCCCGGCAACCTGGAGAAACAATCATCCACAAGATTCAATTTGCCCAGAGTATAACATATGCAAATGTTGTACTGCATTATGTCCAAAATCCAACGTCTAATCCATGGTGATATCAAATGTGGCGTTTTAGATTGTAACATGTGTACTAGTGGCTTATGATCAATCTTGAGGAGAATGGGTAATCCCCACACGAGGTTCCTAAAGTGTTCCAATATCCACTTTACTCCCAATGCTTCTCTTTCTATCGTTGAGTAGTTTAATTCAGCATCTCCTAAAACTCTTGATGCAAATGCTATTGTCACCAACCCCTTGTCCTGTAGCTGCTCCAATACACCACCCAAACCAATTTTGCTGGCATCAACTGAAATTATAGTTTTGGCTTTGCAATCAAACATGCCCAGTGTTGGTGCTTCACTGATCGTGGCTTTTATTTGTTCGAATTTGCTTTTGCACTCATTTGACCATATATTTAGTGGATTTCTTCATAAATGCTTTCATATTTTTAGTTTTGTTGGTGTAATCGTTCACAAATTTAGAGTAATACTCTGCCATACTCAAGAAACTTCTTAATTGGTCCTTGTTTCTTGGTTTGATGATGCCCAAAATGGTATTCATCAATTTTTTATCTTGGACTGATGCCTTCAGCATCAATTGAATGACCCAAATATGACACTTTGTTGCACTTAATCATACACTTGTCAATAATTCAAAGTGAGACCACGGTTTTGAATTACTTGCAGCACTCCCATCAATTTTGCATCGTGTTCCTTTTCTGTGTTGGCGGATATTAAGATGTCATCCTGGAAGCAGTATACGCCTTCAAGACCACCAAATAAGAATGACATCAGTCTTTGAAATACCACTGCGGCCGAAGCAAGGCCGAATGGCATCCTCTTAAACATGAATGCACCAAGCAGAGTGACAAATGAAGTTAAATTCTTAGATTCTTTTTCCAAGGCTATCTGGTGGTAAGCTGAGTACAGGTCCAGAGTGCTGAAAAACTTGGTGGCTTCATGGTTGTTAGCAATTATCCTATATTCGGAAGAGGATGTCTGTCTATCCAGATATTTTTGTTAAGGACTCTAAGATCCACACACATTCTTATGGACCCATCTGTTTTTTTTACCAACACTATAGGGGACAACCATTCTGAGCTCTCTATAGGTGTGATCATATTTTACTCACACAATCGACAAAGTTCCTTTTTGAGTGCTTCCTTTGTGCCGATGGGAACCCCTCTTACCTTATGTGCAATGGGTATTGCCCCTTTCTTCTGAATTATCTTGTTTTGGAACCCCTCCAGAAGTTACATTTTTTCATTAAACACCTTGGGGAATTGCTTTGCCAGCGTAGCTTTGATGTAATTATTGTCCTTTATAAAACTCAGAATGGGAACTTCTTCTCTTGGATCTATCCTGACACGTAGAACAGATTGTTCTTCCCATCCGTCTACTGACGAGCCATTCTTAGCTACCTAAACTCTACAATATGTTTCCCTTTCACGGAAACACAACTTCACCCAGGTGCATCCAATGATCTCAATGGGGGTTTTACCATACCATGTTGCTCTTACTCCTGTGCATTGTAACTTCTGCATGTTACCAGACAGTACTTCAACAAATGTGATGACGTCGACCATGGTATAAGGAGACCCAGTATCCACCATTATAGGTAAGGATATTCCATTTATCTTCATGTCAACCCACAGTTCCTTATTTCATCCTACTGCAGTGACTGTGAGTATTTGTACTTGCTGTGCGTTCTCACCGCTGATGGTTAGCATGTTGTCAGGCCCAGTATTCTCTTCAACCATCCCTACTGTGTTTCTTGGTGGTGTGTTGAATGAGTATCTGCTAAGTCTTCCCCCTCTTCCACGAACATTCTTGCACACCTTTGCAAAATGACCTGTGTGGCCGCATTTGTAGCATTCCACAGCTGCAGCAGGGCATTCTTTCTCAGTGTCATTGTGCTTATACCAACCATATTTGTGACAACTGTTTTGGCTCTGGTTCCTGTATCCAGTGTCTCTCCACAGCCTGCTCCAGTGATGGATATTTAGTTTGCCACAATCTCTGTTGTATGCGTGAATCCGTCACATTCAACACCAATTGGTTGCTTAAATATTCTTCACCAACTCCAGTAAACTTGCATGTGGACATGAGACCTCTCAGGGCTGCAATGTAAGCATCTACTGATTCTCCCTTCAATTGGCATCTCAAAAGGAATTTGTAACTTCCCAGTACAATATTGGTTTTGTTTCCAAAGTGTTTAGCCAATTTCCCCAATGCACATTTGAACTTATGATTGTTATCACCAGCCCCACTCCCTGCCCCTTCTAGGTCAGGAAGTGCCCTGAAAATCCTTAAGGCTTCCGCTCCAATGCAGTTGAGTAGAGTAGCTTCTTTGAGGTCATCATTATATTTGCTGCTGCCCACAGCCCTCAAGTATACTTGGAATCAGTCCACCCATTGTTCCCATGGACATGTGGGGTTGCCAGGCAATGGGTAGGACTGTATTGGTGCTGTAATATGTTGCATAATGTTAGGCAGATAAGTTTATTCACTAAATGACCTTGAGGTGGCTGACCCTGCTTGACTGCCCCATAGATGCTGTTTTATAGTGTCACCAGAAAGTCAAATGTCAACAAAATGTGTTGCTTAGAGTTTCATTTAGAGGTGTCCCTTGGGGGTTTGTCTCACTTGGCAGCTGTACAATATACAAAATTCCTGTATAACGTATAAGTGCACATTTGGCAATGGTTCCTGGCTGTCTAGTTTACTCTTGATATTTGTGGTCTCCCAGATTCCTCACAAAGCATAAATATATGTTTTACATGTGTCTTTCACTGCATTCATTTCTCCGTATTACGGTTGCCATGGCTACATGTATCCACTTACTTTGTCCTTAAAATGGCCGCCACGTTATGGCACGCCTTTAGGTCCTTTTCGCAAATTAATTTGCCGTTGTAAGAATGCTCGGAGGTTTGTATATTGCGCTTGTGCTTGCGGGGCGTCCGAGTTGATGAACACAGCCTTTCCCTTATCTCCTTCACTTATCTGCGAGAGCAGACCTTCGCGCGCACACTCAATGTTAACATGCAGGGATATCAGACTTTTGCTGTTCCAATACCAGTCTCTCAGCTGCGGCACGGTGGCAGGATCTCCCTCTCATCTGCGGCTGTGCAGATTCTCTCACTCAGCCACGGCTGCAAGCAGAACTGCGGGGGATCCCTTTTAGGTCAGGTACCTCGTTGCCAAATGTTATAAAGCAGTCATAGGCATTTCTTTTAGAGGTTTATTAGCAGAGACCCCAGAGCCTAACGCATCCAGCAGCAAGTTTACAAATCACAATGGTTCAGGAATGGCTACATTCCAGAACCATGACAGCATTGAATTCCACACACAACGTGGTAATGACTTGTGTGTGTGGAACTACATAACAACCCCATCAACTCAAGCTACCTTCGACAACTTCAAGAATGACTTCACTATGTCTCCTGTTCTAGAACAACCCGACGTGGAGAAACTGTTCATCATGGAGACTGATGCATCTGATATAGCTGTGGGAGTGGTCTTGTTACAGATGGAAGAAGATCAGGAATAATTCCTCCAGGCTTATTTTTCAAAAGCCTTATCTGATTCCATGAAGAACTACTCTTTTGGAAAAGGATCTATTACCCATAAAATTGGCATGTTGTTGTGTCTTGACTGTTGTGTAGTCAGAAGAGTCCTCTGTCCACAAGTGCCACACAGAGAGAATCTAAATCACTCTATGTACAACCTTTGAGGCCACATGTGGGAGTTGATCTTCCGGAACCGTGGACCTCTGGGAACCCCGAACCACTGTAAAGAAAGCACCGGTTAAGTAACAAGCCTAAGACAGCAATAACAAACCAGACAACAAGGAAGTGGAACGGTTTTACCAATAAGTGACCGTGGAGTATCTGCTGCACCTATAGAGGATGTTCCGGGACCCAGCCTGGCTGTTTCCTTTTGCAGGGCAGAAGATGTCACTGAGCTGCGTGTGCCGGGCCCACCTGCCAGAAGCCAGGGGAAATCCGATAGCAGTCCGTAGAGTAATCCGAGGTCAGTGTCCAAGTAATCTGAAGGAATAAGTGTAGCGCCGAACAGGTGTCCAAATAAACAGCTGTGAAGCACCGAAGTGTTGCGATGCGGCTGTTTAAATATCTGCGCTGCCTATTACCTTCCGGTCACATGAGTCGCAACCGCATCACGTGAGCGTAATTTAGAAACACGTGAGCGGGAGCTGCTGGTCATGTGACACGGAAGAAGCCGGTCTCGCAATCGCCAAGGGACACACCAATGGAACGGGCCTCTCCGCGAATAGGCAGCATGTCGAACCATGCCCGGTGGCACATGGGGACTCGGGGGAAAGCACAAGTGAGTCCCGGAACCGGGCAAGAGGACGGCATGGGGTGGAGGTGCGAGAACGGGCAGGGGGAACACTAGGAACACTGAGGGGTGAGTGTGTGACACATGTCAAGAATGGCAACATCTTCTACCAGGAGCTCCACACGAAACCGAGATTAGCACTGTTCACTGTAGCCTTTAGCTGTTACAGTCCTTTGACTGTAAAAAACAGCTGCCAAGCACGCTGGGCAAATCTTTTTTCAAATTATCGATATTGGTTCACTTATTTACCTGGCACCCAAAACCTTTTGGCATATCTACTGTCTCCATGGGGACGGAAAACACTGGGACAAGAAAGACATCAAGAAAATATGTTTTCTACCACTGCCTTTGTATTTGCGGGGAGACCTTTCTGGATTGAGTCAGGAGCATCATCAATGTGAAGAGTCAGAGAAGCAGTGACTTGGATAAATATCTGATGGAACCAAAAGAGAGACTTTGCTTCAGAAATTCTCTCTTTCTCCCTTCTATACACCTATAAGCAAATATTGCATCCTTATGTCATGATTTTAAGATAGGAACACACCAGGGAATCAAGGCTACTGAGGATCTGATCGGACGTCACTTCTGGTGGTCCAGAATCGCCACAGAGATGGCCAGAATCGCCACACAGATACAGAATTACGTGTGCACTTGTGACATATGTCCCACAAAAAGACACAGAAGAACAAACCTGTAGAAAGATTGGACCAGCCTGAAGCACCTAGGCCCTGGCAGAAAATCTCTACAGATTTTATTGTAGAGTTACCACCATCACAAGGATATACTGTCATCATGGATACGGTAGACTCTTTTTAAAGAATGGCTCAGTTCTCTCAGCTCAAAAAATGACCTACGACCATGAGATGAGTGACAAATGCTGTGTTTCGTTTACATGGCCTCTCCAAATCCTCCCACTAAGACAAAAGTTCTGGGCAGCTCTATATCGTACTTTGGGTATCACGAGGAATATGTCTTCCGGGTTCTCCCAGAATCCAGTGGTCAAACTGAAAAACTAAACCAGACCTTGGAACAATATCTCTGCTGTTACGTTTCCACCACACAAGATAATTGGGCAGTGACTTCAAGATGGTCACCAGAGGGAGAAGCTTGTGCGGGGCAAAGCTACGTCCCCAGTGGCCTACAAATGAGCACCACAATTGAGTGGAACACCATCACAATTGCTAAAAAGCTTGGCAAGACGCCCCCATCTCCCACTGGGCCCAGACATGTTCTAAATTGGGGGTGGGTCCCATAGCAGGCACACAGCTCATGCCAAAGAAAAGGCTGCAGTGATCCCCACACCTGGAGGTATGGCAGGAGCGGCAGAATGAGGCATACAGCACTCGCCGGGGGTGCTTGACATCTTCCACCCAAGAGGGTGAGCGTGGTGTGGGCGAATGCAGTGTTCCGTGCATGACAGCAGAGCAGGATACACCTAGCGCCGTTAGAACTGCAGCGCAGTGGGAAGGCAGACCGAGCCAGGTGGTGCACAAATGAGCGGGATGAGCCAGATGAGTACACAGCCATCCCATGGGTAGAGACAGCAGGGAAGAATGCCAAGAACCCGCGCGGCTGAGAGGGTGGACCCCATAAAGACTGGCTGAGGCGCAGTGTGCCGCGGAGAGGCATCTGTCAAGCGTCACCCTCCCTGCAAATAAGCTCAGGTCCTGAGCATATTTTGAAGTCAGCAGCAGAGAAAGGGATGTCCATTGCCTTCGCAGTAGTGGGCCCCTGCTGCAGGAAGTAAATAGGTGGCAAGCCTGGAGGACTATAAAGACTGTAGCCTCAGCTGGAAGCCAGGCCCCACCTAACTACAGCACACAACACCGGTTCTTAAGGCTACAGGAGCAGATAGGGCCTGACTTCACTCACTATGGGAGGTCAGCTCCAAGGCTAGTGGAAGACCACACAGGAGCCACCAGATTGTGCAGCCAGTGATACCCACCACCTGGGTGACAGGAGGCAGAGGCCATACCAGACGAGTAAGTCCCCAAGAAGAGGTGGATGGGGCAACTGGCACACCTCGAGCACGTCTGCTCAATAGAACAGTAGAGTGAGTCCTCTGATACTGTTGAGGGAGCAGGGATTACCCCCTCTCTCAACATAAGGCTACAATCTTTGGGGAAGAGGTGCAAAGGAGGACAGGGGTAATCCTTCAGCGGACCAAAACGAGCCCCTCTCCCTCCCTGGGCGGTGGCTGTGGGGAGCCCGGATTCTAGTACAAGTGGCCTCATGTCCAAAGGCAAGGAAAAAGCAACAGTGGCAAGGCTGAAACCTCCCCAGAGGAAGCTAACAGGAGGCATACCCATCTATTGGTGGCAAGAAATGCAACCTTGCAGCGATGGGGGGAGGGGCAGACGGCCAAGATGCTACACTAGAGGGAGAACAGGTGGATCTAGACATGGCAGTCTGCAAAGAAGACCTGCAGCAATGCTTCAAAGAATGTCAAGACACTCTTATGGAAACATTCCAGACTCAATTTGCCCTGATGAAGACCGTACTGAAACCATCAATACAAGAGCTAAGAGTGGAGATCGCGAAGGTGGAGGAAAGGGTTGATGTCATGGAAATGGCACTGCAAGATATAGCAGACGGCACCACGAAGAACGACAAATGCGTGGAACATCTGGAAAATCACTTGACGAGATCCTGAGACAGTGGAGAATAAAGATCCGAAGGGCATGGTACAACGTCACAGACTTACTAGACGGTCACTAAGATGGGGCGGTACACTTGTATAGGATCCACCGATTGGGGTGTAGGAGGAGCGAGCCAAGAGCTAGGCCACAGGATATGCTGGCGGCAGTGACCTCACCTCCCCACACCCCAAAAGGAATAGATATTAAAGACAGGTCAGTCACTGGTTCCATAAGAGTTAATGGGAGGGATATCCAATTGTATCAAGATGTAGCCCAAAGCACCCTGCACTCGAGAAGAGCAATGGGCCCGGTGGTATAATTTCTCACCCAGAAGAACGTAAGATATAGGTGGACTTTTCCTTCTGATTTGCTATTCTCCGAGGAATGCCACCAGCATAGGCTCCCGACATGCGACGAAGGGGGACATATCCATCCGGCACCTAGAGTGAGCAGCAAAGGAACTGAGAGCAGCATAGTAGGAAACCTTGGTAATGGAAGACGGTGCAGACACAAGGGCGGCGGAAAGCAGCTGAGTGAAGCTATTCTCGGGCGGACATGTTGAAAACTGGGGAGGGGGCAGCATTTTGGGTTTTGCGAGACATTGCATGGTGTTTCTTTCTAGGTAGCAGCAATGGGGGGGCTAGCAGGTGGGCGATCGATTGGGCTAATGAGTGAGGGCTTTAGCATGCCAACAAGATACAACTCTCGGATAGTAGGAGAGTCAAGGCTTGTGGACCCTGCATCCAGGTTTTGAGAGTTGGGCGTAGACCGAGTGGAAGGGTGCCGGAGGAAGAGATTCAAGGTAGCCAAGGGATGGCTAGGACAACAAGTGGATGAAGGGGTGTTTTACATAGGATGCCCACAGTCATTGACTTCCATGTTTGTTAGATTACTGGATTGGTGTGACCTCTCACCCTGAAATTTTGTTTTTGATTATTCAACTACGCCCACCTGGGTTATTTCAGGGCATAGCCAGGAGCCCTTATATATACTTCTGCTCACAGTCACTACATTTAATGTGAGGGGTATGAATACCCTGGTGAAAAGGGAAAAAGTAGAGGCACTCCTGCGTAGGGAAAAGCTGGATGTGATCACATACCAGGAGACTCACATTAGGAAAAGAGGCAAAGAAGGGCTGAGGATACAGGGACACTCAACAGTTCACCCAGCCAATGCAGTAGATAAGACAGCGGTGGTACTAATAGCGATCAAATGTCTTTATATGGGGCACCAAGCGGCCAGGATGGTTTTCTGTATGGGGGTATTAGTGAAGCTGGAGGGGTTCATACAAGAGGACATTATTTTAGCAGGGGACTTTAATCTGGCTTGGGTCCCGCAGGTAGACAGGAGCTAGATAGATGTGCTGGGGCTCCATGATGTCTGCAGTGGCTTCAGAGGAGAAGCGAAGGAATTTACTTGGTACTCCCCTGTCCTTTCCTTTCTATCCCGAATAGAACACATATGGGTTTCCACTAGACTTTTGGGGAGAGTTAAGGAAATTGATATCGGAGCAATAGCCCTGTCAGACAATGCTTCATTATCGGTAAAACTGGATACTGCAAGAGTTACCGGGGGTCTTTGGAGATGGGGTTCCCATCGGATCTCCTGCGGGACCCGGTCCTGGTAGAGACCATTTGGGACAAAATCGATACATACTTTGTAGAAAATGCACAGCAGGGGATGGCCTGAGAGTCGGTGTAGGATGGGTGCAAGGCGGTCCTGAGGGGAGAGTTAATAGCATTGAAATCTACTCATGAGAAGCAGAGACAGCAGATGGAAAGTGATCTAGAGAGTCAGCTGATGGAGGTGCTGAAACTGCTCAAGTAAAGCATTGCAGAGGACACTTAAACACATCCATGGTCAGCTTGAATTGCTTCATACCAAGCGGGCAGAGAAGGCCTTATTATATATGAAACAGAGGTACTATGTACGGACCAACAAGGCTGATCGGTTGCTCGCAAGACAACTCAAAAGCAAAATAGCGTCGCAGACAGTCCTCAGGACGAAGATTCGGGAAGGCTCCCTCGTGAAAGAGAATGCTGCCACTTTGAACGTAATAGAGGATTTTTACTTGGAATTATACTCATCGGGGAATCTGGAAGTGGACTAACAGGGGCTATTTATAGGGACGGTTTCACTTCACAAAATCACCAGCGGAGAAAGGGAGAACTTTGAAAGGGAAATTCAGGAAAGCGAAGTAGCGAGGCGATCAAAGCCCTTCCACTGAACAAATCCCCTGGGACCGATGGCTACCCTGCATGATTTTATAGGAAATGTAAGCAGCAGCTTCTTCCGTGTCTCATCAAATTATATAACTCCTTCAGGACCAACGATATAATCTTGCAAACAGTGGATGAGGTGAAATTAGGTGTCTTCCCTAAACCAATAATGATTTGACATTTCCGGGGTCTTAATGACCCATTGTATTAATTAATATAGATGATAAAATCTACACTAAAATACTAGTTTATAGGCTTTTGGTAGTGTTACCAAAACTTGTGGGATCAGACCAGTCTGGGTTTAAACCGGGAAGGCAAACTCATGACAACATCCGAAGGGTTTGCCATCTGATTGAGAAATCCGCTATCACGCAACAGATGTCGCTTCTCGCCTCTTTCGATGCAGAGGAAGCATTCAACTGGGTAGAATGGCCTTTGATGTTTTCTGTGTTAGGAGCCATGGGCTTTGGTTTATTCAAATGGTACAGACAATCTCTCATACCCCCTCGATTCGGCTCTCCATTAATGGGAACATTCAGAGGGGACAGAGCAAGGGTGCCCGTTATCGCCGTTATTGTACGCCCTGTATCTAGAACGTTTCTTGGCTAAACTCTCAGATCAGAGGGATACCTATGGCAGGGGAGGAACACAAAAACATGGCCTTTGCCGACGACATGTTGCTGACTATTACAGATCTGGACAGTTTGCCTATGGCTCTAATAAAAGACCTAGAGGCTTTCGGGAGGTTTTCTCCACAGAGTCGTAGAAAATTCCCATTCAATCCACAAGGAGCTTTATTTGGTGACAGAGAGGTGATCGCGTCCTTTTCCTTATCCTCAAGTACTAATGTGTCACATTCTTGTGTTTCACCCTCTTTAAATCTAGGAGACTAAACTTATTTAATTATGGATATTTTAGCTCTTTATACATTGCATTTCCTCTTCACTCAAGTATGGAAAATCATAAATCACTTCCGTTTGGCAAACCTTTTTGGTGATGGCTTTCTCGATGGATTATTAAGACCAGGATTCAAGTAGTTATTTCTCATAGCTATTGCATTTACTTTCCTTCTCATGAAATACCTGTTCTGCTATTTGATTTGCAGGAGAGCCTCTTATACTTTATCTAAAGCGAAGCTTGGTCTGCTCTTATTTTGGTCAACTGCAGGGAGATCTTAATGCTGATTTAGAAGTTGCTTGCAATCCCTTTGGTTGGAACTTTAGTGCCTGAAGTGTGTGTGTCCTACTCAGAAAGGAGTGCTGAAGCCAGATCTTTGCATGAAACAGCTGCCCTGCAACCTTCCCAAACTATTCCCACTGAGTATTCTGATAGAGTATCCATCTGAAAGTAGGATTGGGTTCATTGTTCTCATTATAACCACAAGACAAGAGATGTCCCCAAGGTCAGAGTTCATATGATGCCATACCTTGTCATTTCACCCATAGTGCTAAGACCAATGTTTTGAAGGAGGAGGCTATGCACATTTTGTCAACTTCTTGGCTAATGGAAAGGTTCTGATTGTCAAGCAGAGATGCAAACATTAGAAATGAAGGCCCTCTCAGGTGCATACCTGCATGTGACAATTACCAAGTGGCCACAGAGATGCTAAATCGAGCTTGAAGGTGGGACTAGGACAAAGAAATCAATCATGTTTCACTTCAAGAAGATCTCTGTTCCCAGTGAAGCCACGTTTCTGATGGACTTGTGCAGGCTCTGGGGTTGGTGAAGATATCATGACTTGCAGATTGAACATGAACTGCAATGCCAGCGGAAGGGGTTTTGCCACTGGGTGACGTGATATTGTACCACCTCCCCAGCACACGGACGCCTTTGATGGGCAGAACGGTGTCTTTGTGCTCAGAGCGCTCATCTAGTAACATAGGGGTTTGTTACGAATGTGGGGATGCTGTAAAACGGCAAACTGGGACTTTGGAGGGATAGTAGAGACAAGATCTCCTGCCTTTTGTAGGAGGTGTTTCCTCCATTTTAGAACCGGCGAGTACAGGATTTACCACAGGTCGAATTTATTTATTTATTTATTCGTCATTTGAGCGCCCGGGGGACCAATTCCGTTGGTGCTGGTGCGCGGTACAGATACCTTTAACATTAACATTTACATTTGTAACAGGCTTAAGAACAGAACAGTGTTTCAAAGCGCTTCAAGGCAAGAGAGGGAACACGGGATAATGCAGTAACTAAACATTCTTAAAGGGCCTTGAGACATTCAGAATGCGCAAGTGCTATGAACGTTTTAGAGGCAGAGACACAGAACAGAAGATTGTATAATAGAAAAACATGAAACAGATCTGTCGTACTAAGCCTGAGGGAGTTCAGAGAGAGTGCAAGTGCTGTGACACAAATGAAAGGAGAGATGGGTGGGGAAAAGGGGAAGGGACAGACCAGAAATAAACCACCCACTGTAAATGCTCCAGGTCTGTGGACCCCATTAATGGGGACTAATGCCAACATTCAGCGGCTCGTAATCCAGCAGATGTAAAGGCAAGCTCAGTGGCAGAAATGGTAAACGAATCGGGCGCCATTTTCATGGGAAATACCGCCAAATTCGTCACGAGGCCCTTGCTCCTGCCTTTTCCTAGACTGGTACCGGTTGAACTATATAATCTCTGTAGTGACTGGCTCCTGATTGAACTATATAATCTCTGTGGTGACTGGCTCCTGATTGAACTATATAATCTCTGTAGTGACTGGCTCTTGGTTGAACTATATAATCTCTGTAGAGACTGGCTCATGGTTGAATGGAGGGCTTCCTTAAATCAAGTAATTGCAGCAAGCCTCTACTTCCTTCTGGAATGCAGACAAGCCTGGTACTCTATGACAGCGGAATGAAGATTGTCAATGCAAATGGAATTAAGGTTTCAAGTCAGAGTCACTGGATCTTTATGGACTTCATATCGATTTGAGTGTATCCTCTTTCTGACCCTATATTTGAACCCCCATTATCAGTACTGCCAAAAGAAATCTAAGGCTAAGTCCTAATTGGATGAATGCCAATCCTCTCGTTAGCAAATCCTATTGGAAATTGGATCAAATTTTGTCAAATTTCTTGGAGGCGGACAGTGGATAAGACTATATGAATATATGTCTTATTGTTTCTCTTCAACCATTCCACATTGGATGCATCCGTCCTCATAGTTCTGACTAGTTGTTGTCTCATTTGTGTGTGTTAAAAATGTAGAGTGCAGTGAAAAGGCATTTAATGTCTTAGTTTGCGGTATTCCTTAAGTGTTGAAACTAACTGTACAGATTGTCGCCATGTGTTCTATGAGAAATGTTTTCTTACCCTATGCAATGATAATAAAAACAATGAAAATTCAAAATACTTGGAAAATGATTCAAGTACGGAAGGCCTTCGAAATGTACACAGATAAAAACAAATCTTCTAGGCACATTCTCTGACCTATTGGTGCTTTCAGAATTTGGGCCATGCTCCAGCTTTTCACATTATAAGACTTGGATAGTTTTTCAGGCCATGTCAGAACATGGATATCTGTGACTGGAGGTACTGATGTACCAAGTGCTTCAGATGGAGGAGTCATTGGCCCTCTGTTTGGAATCACGCAGCGTTGGCGTACAAGGCATCGGAAGCCGCAGGACCTAAGGCTCCAGGGAACACTCAAAATGGACACCTGCCACTCCACTCCCCGCCCCCACCGCCGAACTGCAAAGGTTAACGACTCAGGGGACAACCCTCATCAGACACCCCCCAGGATGGACGTCCTGTCTCACTGCTAATTTTAGACCTGCTCATTTGCTGCTATTGATCCCAGAATTCCACTCTTAATGAGTTCTGCAACATGCAGCATTTGCAAGTCGTTCTTCATTTGCTGCTGCTCAGCACCTTCCAGCTTCCCCCTCCCCTGAGATATCATCCCGAATCAAAACATTGATTTTCACTGCAGAATTAAATGTTTCTTTTCCACCAGAATCTTGGTTGCAAACAGTTTATAGATTTCTGCCCTTTCCGAGCACAAGTGGCACCCTGAGTTGACATTTCTTGCACTGGTGAAATTAATTAGAGAATGCTTCTTAATGAGGGTGTTGGCGGTGATCGGCCCACCTTCAATTCCCAACTTTATAATTGTAATTGATAGGATGGTGAAGGTGGGAGGACCTCGTTGCTTGATCTGTATTTACAATATTCCCTGGGCGCTATCATTGCTCAATAGGTGCATCAGGATAGATTACTGCTGGTTGCAAGAGATAAAATGGCCGTCCGGCTGCCCAGGGACCAGGGAGTGGAAATGGCCGCCGTTCAGTGGATCTTGCCTTAGTATAGTGCGTGCCTTCACTGCGGCGAATCTGTTACCACTGTAAAGATGAACCCGTTTTGGAATACGGTTTTCCGAATGCACAAAGACCTCCACCAGGGATCGAAATATTAGCCCACATTACGTTGGAATTCCAACCATATTTTTCCATGACCTGGGATTTCCGAATATTTACAGACTTTTGTGAAGATGAGCAAAACAAGAAGGGGGAGTATGTCTGATGGAAAGGGGGTTGATGGATGCCCAAAAAAATGATATGATAGGATATTTATACCGCGCGAACTGGGGATCGAACCTGCGCTGCTCCGTAGTGTCTTGTTTCCAAGGTGAGCCCATTGCCCCTGAGCTATCCTCCCAAACTCGTTTTTAGGAAGTAGACGGGCTATGATGTGGTTCTCACTGGCTAGGTGTGATAGTATGGGACCACACAACTGGAAACTGTTGGAGTTGTCGTGAGAACTAGAGAAACAGAACTGGTCCAAAGAGCTATGCTGGGACAGTCAGAGTGGCCCTGTGGCATCCGAGCCCCTATAAGGCGAGACCTGAGTTTATGTTTTAGTGTTGAAATAGTGCCCCCAGGAGCCGCTCGGTTGGTGCCGAACCTGGTTGCTGTGTCTTGTTGCCTTATTGTTGCACCAGAGCCGGAGAGAAGGGAGAAATAACAAACATTGTCAAAGCCAACAGTGTGGGCTTTGGTGTAGACATGGGATCCGCATGCCATGATGGTGCTAGCGGGCCACAATATTGCAAAATGGTGCTAGTACCTGGGTATACTATGGCAGTGCCGGGCAAATGACTATCTAATGCCTAGAAAAGAAGGACCACACTGGATGGCTTCGACAATACTTGTTTTTCACAGGAATTCAGTGACTTGGCTACTGCTTATAAATTGAACGGCTGAAGGGAAACGTGGTTAATAGAATTGTATTACATTAGGAGCTGGTGTATCTATCTTATAACTACAATTCAACCATTACCCTGCAGAAAGCTGCTTCAAAGCACAGAACTAGACTCAAAGAAATCTCAGGCGGTGGGGGGATGGGAGGTCGGGTGTTATGGGTGGGTAGGGACAAGTAATGAGTTGGTATGGCCATAGGGACTAGCATGGCCATGGGTGTTTAATGGGTGGATACATAACCAAACAACAACTTCAGGCTGGGTGTCCCTCCTCACACCCCATCTCTCTTCTATCTTCACTTCTCATGGCCATAGTTTTTGGCTGACAGGCAGTGCTTTCAATGCCACCCAACAGCCAAAAGTAAACGGGATTGGAAGGAATGAAATAGGAAGAGAGAAATGATATGTGGCAGGAGTGGCTAAATAATGGAGTTGATGTAAAGACAAGGAGACCAGAAGGGAAGGATGGAGCTAGAAAGAAGACTGGGAACTTGCCAAGCATCAGAGAGTGTGGGAAAGGGGTGTGAAATGATCTGTGTGTCCAGATGAGGCTGATAGGGCAGGCAGAGGCACAGGCTAAATTTGTCCTGGCAAAATGACAGTGGGGGATTGGAGCGGGGAAAATATAAGGGAGTAATACGAGGAAAGTGTTGAGAAGAAACGAAGAAAGAGGTAACACAAAAGTGAAAAGGAAGGATGCAGATTTTGGACAAGATGAACGTAGGGTGAGATGGAAATGATGATAATGTGATCCCTCAGCTCACCCCTCATTCTGAAACGATTTCTGATGTCATAATTGATGGACGACGGCATCACTACGCATAGCTCTCAACCATTTGTGCTGCAAAGGCGGGTGAAATCACCCAATTTTGTTTTTGGCGGGTGAGACGCCCATTGGAATGAATGGGCGTGCAGGAGGCTTGGCGGGTGATACAGCCCTTTACAAGGCGGGTGACACCCGCCAAAAGCGTGTGAGTTGATTAACTATGGATTGCAACCTTTGGCTCGCTAGAAGTTTTGGACTGCAACTACCACCAGAGCTAGACATCTTAGTCTGTGGCAAGAGATCATGGCAGCCGTAGTCCAACACATCTGCAGAGGTGTAGGTTGCAGAGCCCTGACTTAGTTAAGGGCGCAGGCTTATGAGATTCTATGATCTAGCACACTCTGTACAAGGCCAAGGTGAATGTGCAACTATGCCCAAGTTTTAACCCTGCATGCGGGATAGTTCAATGTGCCTCATTACGACTGTGGCGGTAGAGTGATAATGGCGCCGGTAGTGCTTCTGGCGCCATTATCACTCTACCGCCACATTATGAGTTCTGATTGTGGGGCTGCCCTGTATGCCTGGTCAGACCAGATGAGCAGAGCGGTACACGCTAGCAGAACAGGATGCTAACAACGGTCAAGTCATTAATGGGACTGTTCTTACCATCCTCCCTGTTCCCATGGAGCCCTATGGGGGCTCAAATTGGAATGGGGACGTACAGTTCCGGGTACCACGAATGGGAATTACCGGGCCCGCAAAGGTCGGAATGGCCCGGTAATTCCCATTTTTCGGGACCCGCACCCGGACCCGAGTTTGGGGGTAGCCATGCCACTAAAATGGCATGGCTACCCCCAAACACGTAATGAGGCCCAATGTGTCCCTTTAGGGCATTCTCTGAAATCCCATGCACCAGCAGACTTCCTCTTCTGTTTTGCCCAGACCATATCTCATGCCTGTGGATGCATCATCACTGCTTTCATCAGCAGAACTGCATGTATCCTGGATGGCATGCTCCTGTCTTTTGGGGTGCAGTTTGCAGATGCTGGGTTAAGGGTCCATAGCCCCCTCTCTAAGACAGACCCTGCTGAGACTGGCGGCACAGGCAGCACAACATGCCCCCAATGTTTTATGAGGTGGCTCCAGGGCCTGTGGCAGAGAATGTTGGGGTGCAGCACCACATTGCAAATGATCTTGAGGAATGCATGGAGGAATGCAGGGAGAGATCTGTGTCGGAAGAGCCGAGTGTGCGCATTCATTATACAAAGCAACACTTGACTGGAGAAGGAGGCAAACTCTTTGATTTGCATGTGCATACTGCATATGCGTGAATCTTATTGCCAATGTGGTGCACAGTTGCACACTTAGGGCCTGATTCACAGAATGTGTTGTGTGCTGAAAAGTGACTTTGGGGACTTTTCGGCATGCAAAACTCCTTTCAGCTTTTCATGGACTGAACTTTGCATGTATTTCCGGGACTATATGCGAGTTCGCCACGTCATTGCGTTCATTCGAGCACTTTGCGCAAACTGTGGAACGGGACTACACAGAGAAATAGATAGGGGGCGGAACATGCATATTTCATGCATATTTCCCATTCTCCCGGGAAAATGAGGAAGAACGTGGGTATGAGGGACGGGCCACGCAGTAAATTTGCATGCCCAATCAAGCACAAACCTAACCAAAGTCATGTAATCCAATACGCAACTTCACCTCAGGAAAAGTTACACGTAAACCTTGTGGACTCACTGCCACATCATAGGAGGCACAGAGTACTGTGCGCATAGGAGCCAATGCACAAAGGTAAGATTCAAATAGCAATTTAGGGGTGATGGCACATAGTTGAGGTGCTGCTTAGAGTTAGGAGTGATCGTATGCAGATTAGCGGGGTGCAGCCTTAAATTACAGGGGCTCCATTCAGGTTTGCCTGCCACTGCCTTGGATTATGCAAAACGATGCACAGATTGTCGGGTGCAGCTTTGGGTTACAGGGGTTATACCAAGTATCGCTGTGGTACTGCCTTGGTTGCGGGGAAACGGGCCGCTGGATTGCTGGGGTGCTTGATGTTGGTAAGGTAGACGTAAAGGTCGGTATATGTCCCTGGTTTGGCATTGCATGGTGGCGTGTCGTGAGCATTTCGGGCTCTACTTGCGCATAGGATTAATTTGCAGTTAAAGGTCCATGAATATGCGCAATGGGCAGAATGCTTTGTGGGGACTTTTTTTTTATGAATCAGGCCTTTAATGTTCTTTAATTTTCTCCGTATTTACTGTTCCAAACTAAACTTTCATAATCCCTATGTGCGCTTCACCAATGCACTTCCATAATTTGGTTTGCTAACTATATTGAACATGACTTGGCATCTGCCATAATAACTGTAATCACTGGTTTGGTGTCTGCTATCCCACTGTGGGGTGGTGCCATTGGTTGGACTGCGCAGGACATCGCCAGTGCATCTTAGCTCAGTGCCTGCAGTGCCAAAGAGGAAGTGTATGAGTACCCTGGAATGTGACTGTGGGCAGGGCAATTCAGTGGGGTGCCAGATAAGAAGGCTATTAACCAGGGAAAGACCAGTGAGTACCTTGAACCCTCGGCAACCTCTTAGGTGAAATAGCATAGCAGAAGGGATCAGTGTGTGTTGTGGCCTTCTTTAATGTACCCTTATGTGCCATTCACAGTGCCCCCTGACCCCTCCACCTTTTCACTGGTTGGCATGGCACCACAGGAGCATCTTAGTCCACCTTCACTCCACTCCTCACCTGACCTAAGACTGGACGAGCTGCTCTGCTCTTTCTACTACCGGGGTCGCTTGTAGAGCCCTTGCTGCCAAACTGAGCTCACTCCCCGGATGTTAAGTAACTGCTCCCATGTACCGTGCAATTGCGATCTGCCTCCCTTGCCTTGTACTTCACACTAAGACTTGCAAAGCACACGGTTGCCTCCCAAAGCTAGGTCCACACTCAATAAATATCCTAATAATTATAATAAAACCCTGAAAGGAATAAAGACCATGGACTGAAATAATTGCTCCATAGCCAAGCGGGTAAATTGTGAGTGATGAAAAACAACGAGTACCCTAAACAGGAGTGACTGATCACCTTGAAGGATTAGTTGCTGCAGCTCAAGAGAGAAAACACAATAACAAATCTAGACATCGTGCCAGCCTTTTACAGAAGTGATTGACAGTCGTACCCCCGATGGCCTCATACCCTATCGTTTACATTATTTCCATCTCGATAATGAGTGATATGAGCAGGCAATAGGCAACTTGCTGCTGATATCCTATGTGATGAGATACCACTGGTATCTAATAGGTTACTGCAAGGAGGGTGCATAGGTGCGGGGCTCTTTAATAGCTCCTATTGCCAGAAGCACATATCACTGATTTATTATAAGTCCACTTTGTGGATTCATTTGTGGAACCCTTTGCTGCGACAAAACTGGCAGATGGCAATTGCTACACACGTGAAATATGCTCCTTATCAATTGGCTAATAACTGTCTTCATTTTGCTGCATACCCAAACCTACGTGTGGAGCATGGCTGCTTGAATTGCACTTCAGGCAACTCTTTGGGGTCAACGCCCCCACAGGAGTCAAACATGCCTCCTGCGACATACAATAACATGAAGCAGAGTAAAAGAGAGTTCCAGGAACAGCAGACGGGTACATGTCCCACTACATGCTTATGGAAGATAGCTGAAGGCACGGCCACCCACCCACATGCACTTACAACCATACCACATTACCAAAAACATACTGCACACCACCTTTGCCATTAGAATGCAGGTATCCCCCATGACAAACATTCGATCTAGCTGGACATATAATGAATCTACTCCTCTCGCATTCTCTCTTTTCGTCCATCCACTTGCCAGCTCGATACGGGTACCAAGTAGGGACTTGGCCTCCGCTACCCAACTTCTCTTCAGCTAGTATGCACACATGCATTTGTAGAGAAGGAGCCAAGTACCCCCACCTGACGCATTGCACCCATGTTGCCCACATGCTGGGAACCAGAATGTGAAGCACGTGCAGTGCCAGTGAAGATACCAATACCAAGGAGCATCCTGCAAGCTAGGTTCCCATTGCGTAAACCATACCTGCATACACGACAATATGATGGCGATTTGAATAAGATACCAGAAGGAGTGTGAAAAATGAGCAAAAGAGCAGATTGGTGACGTCATACGAAGCAAGACTGACACACCCAGAAGAGATGTAGAGACAAGAGAACATAGACATTCTATAGGCATCAAAAAAGTATCAAAAATAAGCAGCATTTCGGGATCGAGATGGAGATGCTTATGCTACCGAAAAGATGAAGACATTAAGTAATTTTACACGTGTACAGATGCAAAGAAATGTAAGCAAAGTATTCTCGAGGCTAGCTGTGCAGTGAATAGATTGTGGCATGGGCCAATGTGTTTATATATATAAGAGTGAGTGAACTACTATTGACGATTCCACTACGTATTTTAGCTGAGCTGGACCAGAAAAGGAAGGTTTTTCCAGTGTGTCGCAGTTGAAAAGCAATTGAATACAGAGGTGAATCAAAGAAGGGCAAGGCTGGATCAGCACCAAGAATCCAAGGCCGCACTAGGCTGGAATGATGAGACAGTAGCTACAACCGTGTGAAAGAACAAACTCTTGTTCAGAAGACGGTCACGGAAACAATAAAGATATCAGAGGTACATTTAATTGTGGTATTTTAAATACACCAAGAGCTCAAAATCATGGTCTTCAGTCACGTGGTTGGGTAAAAATGGCCAATCATGACGAGCCACACCTATGCAAGGAGACAGACCATGCTATACTCCCTTGTATTCTCCAGAGCAAGGAACATTTCCAAAGCCAAGTTCGAGGCCTTAATTGACCTGCAGATCACAGAGGTGATGATAGATGATATGCTAATTAGTGGGAAGCTATGGTCAAGAACATCCCACCAGCACCTGTAGGCCAGCCAGCGTGCTGCTGGCATATGTGGAAAAGTACTGACGGATGTAAGGGTTCCAACCAATAATAGTGGGCCACGTAGTAAAGAGCCCTATCGTTTGTTTAGCCAATGGGACGTCATGTATTTGATGACATTCATAGTGACCTGTTTAAGGGGAGGGCTTAGTTGCTCCACCTGATGTTAAAGACCATAACGCTCTCTTAGACTAGTATGGAACATATAACTAGATGTTCCCCCTAATCCTATCACTTTCTTCAATAAGTTTTTGTAGTTTGCCACGTAGGTTGATGTCATCAATGACAAGTTTTCACTATATAAGATACTTTTGTATAAGATTTGTTGAGAGATCATGCATTGCGACGTCTGTTGATGTCCGTTGTACTCCCTGTTTTAGACAATTGTAAATAAAACAGTTTTGATTTGCCAGTTTCCTAAGTTAGTTTGATTATTGATGTTTGAGTATCTTCTGTATCCCCATCCATCTCAAATTATTGCTACCTTGTCTTAAAGGGCTGGGTCGATAATCCCAGTTCTCATTCTAAACTCCTATGATTAATTTCCCATATCTGGACTTCAGTCCCCCAATGGCGTTTAACCTACTGTGCTTTGGGACCATATTAATGGTGAAAGGCGTTATACAAATGATTGATGATGATGATAGGCTCCAATCCTTGTAATTGTTTACAGGTAACGAGAAAACAAATATATACAGATTTACTGTTTGGCAAGTAAAGGACAGCAGTGCCTTTCTGAGGAAAATTGTCTGCTCTAGAATACTTTCCCTCGAATTGAAGTTTACTTTGTAAAGTTGTATCACAAATTATTGCTTGTGATTAAGGCCTTGCAAAAAAACCCAATCAAATGTATTATTTATAAACAAGGTTTCACCTCTATTTTACTTCATGTCTAAGTGTGGCTACGTCGTGATGTCAGTGAGGATGTCATTGAATTCTTAATTTGTAGTCCTTCGACTTGTTCGATTGATGGCATCACCATCTCCTTCAGGTCATCGATTGGGTACGGCCTGAATGGTTGCCTGAGAGAGTAACATTTCTCACATCTGTGATACATCGATGATGGCAGTGAAGATCTGAAGAGTGAAATGCATCTGTCATGTCTCTGTCTTCGGGCGTCGTGTGGGGGTCCTGAGGGCCAGACCTGGACTTCTGTCTTAAATCTCCCCTCTGGTCAATGTGTTGACCACATTACTTACACAACTCTTTCTGTTCAAGTGTAACTTCGGGAGCAAAGCTTTGTTATCCCTCTAAGATGTCCATGGTAATTTGTATGGTCGTCCAAACACCATGGGCCTCATTACGAGTAGGGCGGTAAGGGATACCGGGCACCAGTAAGGAGACCGGTGCTGGTAATCCCCTACTGCCCTATTCCGAGGTCCCTTGGCGGGGACCGTAAGGAACCTGTGGTCAGACCACACGTCCCTTACGGGTCCCGCTAAGGGACCAGAGCGCTAATAACGGGCTTGCACGTCGCAAGCCCTTTATTAGCGCCCTGCCCATTCCCATTGAGCCCTATGGGGGCTCAAATGGGAATGGGGAATGGCATGTTCAATGGAGACTTACCGGTCCCGCCATGGTCAGACTAGACCAGTAAGTCCCCATTGAACTACACTGGTGCCAGACCCGTTAATCTCGGAATGAGGCCCCATGTCAGGCAACTTAAAGTCTCTACAGGGTTGCACCAATCCCATTTTCCCCAATAGTCATGTGTATTGACTGGAAACTCGAACACGGTTCCTGTCGGGAACAGAGGAGACTACGTCCATTGCGATTACAGTGTATTTCCGTATCTTTGGGGGCCATTACGAGTTTGGAGGCAGCCATGGTGCTCCTAGCGCCATGGCTGCCTCCAAACCTGGGTCGGGGTCCTGTCTCACTGAATGGGGACTTACCGGGACATTCCAACCTATGCGGACCCGGTAAGTCCCCATTCAGTAAGCCATTCCCATTCCCATTTGAGCCCCCATAGGGCTCAATGGGAATGAGGAAGGTTCTAATAACGGGCCCGCAAATTGCGGGCTCGTTATTAGATCCAAGGTCCCTTAACGGGTCCCACAAAGAAAGGCTGGTAAGACCAGCCGTTCCTGCTGGGACCTGCTGAGGGACCTCAGACTAGGGCGGTAAGGGTTTACTGGCACCTGCATCCTTACCGATGCGGTAAACCCTTACCGCCCAACTCGTAATGACCCCCCTTTGTCTCTTCATCTTATTCAGTCTCTAGGTCTACCAATATTTTTATCGCTATGGTCTTTTCAGTTGTCTTTTTGCATTGTGTGGTGGCTATTCTGTTGACAGAATTCAAACAACACTAGTACCAGGGCTGCCACCAGTACTTTCAGTCCGTTGGCAATCCATGTTAGTGTCCATGAGAAGATATAGGACAGTGAGCCTTCATCCTTTCCTACAGTGTTTGTTTCTGCCTCCATCTTGGCATGCAGCTCTGATAGTCGGGTAATGGCCTCTTTCAGGGTCCCATTGTCTTCATCATGGGCAGGAATTAATATACAGCAAGAAGACTCGACCTTGGCACACATGTCTCCCTCCATGGCTGTGAGAAGGTCTAGAGCATGTCTGCTCTGGAGAGCCATTAACCTTACTGCTCGCAGCTCTTCCTTGATGGCATGGAACCCTTTGACGGTTTTATTTATCGTCTGTATCAGTTCCAATGCGTTATTTGGAGCCATTTGTGCTCATTTGGACGGCTGAAACAATGGATGCGGAGAACACCTCCGATCTGCTAAACAGCCTGTGCTCTGGTGGTATTGCATCCAGGACCGCTTACATTTTTGCTGATGCATAGTTCCCTCTTTTCACTCTGGTCAACCCAACAAATCTCTTCTTTCTTTGGCGAGTCTCCATTTTGTGGAATCCATCTGCTTGTATGTTCTACGGGGGCACTACCAATGCTGGCGTGTTGCACTGTACAAGTGAGCATATTCCTCCCCAGTTGGGTGGCAGTTGCAGGTATGCCCTCAAATTGCAGGCCCAGTAGTGATCCATAAGCACTGCGGTTCCAACCTTCATGCCTGGTATCTCTGAGAACCGCTTACATCCCTTATTCTCTCCAACCTTTTCTGTACCATAATTCTGGAAACATAAAGAAGCGCCTTCCAGTGGTATTATTGGCATGGGCCCTGCTTCGTTTTCCACCCATGTGAGCAGTTTCGCACTTGCTTCCCATTCCTTGAGGAAAGTGTTGTTTTCATTTTTCAAAACGTCCACTGGAACTGTAGGAGCGCAAGTGCTTTGCTCCCAACCACTCCTTCCTTTCACCCATCTGCTGTGTACACTTGTCCATACACTAGCATCTGCAGTTGTTCCAAGCATCCTGGAATTCCTCCTATCTCCCTTGGTCCTGTCTTGGGGCACTGTAACTCCTTTTGCATCACTGCCTTTGTTTCTCCTATTTGCAGACCTTCAATGATATATTCTATGGTCTTGTCTGTACTCCAGTAATTGTCTATCATTTCTTGAGTCTTGATGTAACCATCTTCATATGGGAATGTCTTTCTTTATTGACCAATTTACTAGTCCCTGTGTTTCCCATACATCATCCAGCCTGTCTAGTATCACCAATTAATAGACAATCAGCTCCTTCTGTGTGATGCTTAACATAACGTGTTCACTCACCACGTTGAAACCCGGTCAGTGAACCCAATCCTCATAATGCCAAAGATATGTAAATTCATCTGGCTAAACCAGATGAAAAGAATAACTGATACATTGCAGGCCCATATGTGTTACTCTGAGGGTATATGTGGACACCTCCAGGCATACCTGTTCACAATCTGGAGCACAATTGGAAGTGGATCACAGGAACCCCTCACAGGCTCACCTTTTCACAATCTAGATGGAACAATACTTTTAGGAAAATCTCTCAGACGTGTCTGCTCGCAATCTTAATCTTATGGCAGTTGCTAATTTTCCAATGGCTAGTTGCTCTGATACATAGCACCGTACAATTATCTAGGTACCAACAAACCTCATAGGTAACATGTTAAATCCCAATCACAGTTCATACCCCTTTACTTCATAGAGACCAGTCAATCAATGCATACAATTTCTCTCTGTAATATCTTTATCATGAGATTTTCCTCTCCTTCTGGGTAAATTTATCTTTTCCAAAATGGTACATTTCATTTGTGTGACACTGTGTCTAGCCTCAATGAAGGGCAAAGCCACTGGGGACTTCAGGGTTTTAGTTCTTATATTGGACTCATGTTCTGTCCAAAAGACCTTTGCCTTTCTAGTGGTCATCCCCACAAAGAAGAACCCACATGGACATTTTAGAACATACACCACATTCGAGGAGTCGGGAATGTTTTAGCAGTATTTTTCTCCCTGGGTGCGGGTGTGTGATGATATTACCCTTCAGGATGTTATCACAATGTTGGCAGTTAGAGCAGGGCTGTGTACCCGTAAAGTGTGTATTCCCTCTCATGGGAACTTTCAATTCAGCTATCACAAGCAAATTCATCAATGCCTTGCTGTTTCTGTACGCAAAGATAGGGGGATCCAGGAACAGTATGTCAAGCGTTGGAGCCATGTGCAATAAGTGCCAATGTCTTTTGATTATTTTCTTGATTTTGGCACTCTGAGAAGAGTAGGTTGTAACACAGACCATTGATGAACCTGTTTTAAGTGGTCTGGGTATCAAGAATGATTCTCTAGAGGTCTGTCCAATTCGTTTGCCTATACCTTCAATCAACTCTCAGTTCTAATGTCTGTTCACAAATTTAGACTGTAAGTCCTTTGCTTGTCTCTTGTATTCCTCTGTGTCAGAGATGTTCCTGCCGTACAATAAGAACTGACTACAGGGTACACTATCTAGTGTACGTTGGGGAAGTCGATGGAAACTGTTCACTAGTAGTAAGCTGTTGCGATCCGTAACCCTGGTAAAGATTCTGGTATTGAGTGTGCTGTTGTCCTGATATATTTCGACATCTAGGAAATGGATACTGGATGTACTGTATTGCGTTGTGAATTTGATGTGTGTATTCATTTTGTTCATCATTTCAAAAAAGTAGAACAATTCCTCTGCCGGTCCTGTCTAAATTCCAAAGATATCCTCAATATATCGGACATACCTTGTCAAGGTAACTTGACTAGGTGTTGCATCCACCTAGTCGAGTTTAGGATATGTTCTGTCTCCATGTATAACAAACATTTTGGCATAACTAGTTGCCATGAACACTCCGATACTGGTACCAGACAGTTGTAAAAAGGAGTCCTCAAATTTGAAGAAATTATTTTGAAGAACCAATTTCAGGAGGGATAAAAGAAATATCCTATCCACTTTACAGGTCTCAGGTGACAGCAAGAGCCATTCCATTGCCTAAAGCCCTGCTTTGTGTACAATATTCATTTTTAAGTAGGTCACATCCATTGTAAATAAGAAATCCTGACCAAGTGTGAATTGAATGTCATCGAGTTTGTTAAGAATATGTGTGGTATCCTTGATGTAAGTGGGACTTTCCTGAATAAGTGGTTGTACCACTCTATCTACAAATTGGGCTAATGGTTCAATCAGACTACCCATGCTTGCAATAAGAGGATGCCCTGGTGGGTTAGTGAGACTATTCTGGATCTTAGGTAACAAATAGAACACCAGCATCACAGGATTCGTTGTCTCAAGGAATCTCAATGGTTTTTCCTAAATCACTTCTCGGCTCTCTGCTTCATCTAAGACTTCCTTAATCAAAGCTTTAACTTTCTCAGTGGGGACATAAAGAATCTCCCTGTAGGTTTCTTCATTTCTCAACTGCCTATATGCTTCTTTAAGTTAATCCTGTTTGTTCATCAACACAAGTGCTCCTCCTTTGTCTGCTGGTTTGAAAAAGAGGTATTGTTTGTCCAATAAACTCTTAAGGATTTGAGTTTGTCGATGGTTAAAATTCCCATATTTATTTTGCTTGAAACAGATCATCTTGAAATTATCCAATACCATCTTCTCAAAGGAGGTAAGGATAGAATTGTGAGTAGGTGTGTAAAACATACTTTTTGGTGCCATCTCTAAATAGTCAGGTTCCTCATTACTCTCACTCTCTTGTTCCAATTAGTCAAAGAATACTTTAAGTTTAAGCTTCCTCATCAACCATAAGAAGTCAATCTTCTCATGTAGCAAATTGATACTATACTAATATATTGGTACAAAAGATAAACCCTTCTGAAGCACCTTCCGTTCAACCATGGATAACGGATAGCTGTATATGTTCACCGCAAAGTCCTCCGTGTTACCGCTGATTTCTATGTGGGTTTTTTTCTTCTTCCCTCTTCTAGTCTTTCTTAGTCTAAAAAAGAAACTGGTCTTGTCAATGTAGAGCCTTTGCCATTGCGGATGCAGATTTTCGGAGTTGATCTATTTCCAGAATTTCCAGACCTGCCTCTATAGCTGCACCATCTGATGTCACTTCCCTTTGTTCCCTGGGTTTTCTAACTTCTTGATTTTGAAATTGTGGATTTCTCTGCTGATAATATTCTTGCCAGGTATAAGCTATGTCTAGTTTGTAATCCTGGGTGTCTCTTCTGAATTTACACATCTTCTTGGCCTCTAGTTCTTTTTTAATACTTATCCAGTTTAGTATCGGTATCTTCCAAGATAGTAAACATTTGTTCTTGAATTAAACTGGTGCAAAACAGAACCATGTGGAAAATGTGGCAATACACATGAACAAGTGAGTATCCATCCCTGATGAGCGACCACAAACACCACCATGAGACATCTCACACATTACCACAACCCTATCTGTATGTACACCATTACACACACAACAAAAGACTATTCTCTCTGAAGTACCAGCTGTCCCTCCACTGCCCGTTCCTGCATTGGTACGTGGGCATGCAAAGTGACCACCTTATGGGTGGTTCTTCAGACTTTCACATCGGGCGGAGATGTAGGTACAACCAGACTGGGCGGTGCTGGTGGTACTGGTGGACAGGGGACGATGGTGGTATGTGGCTTAGAAGGCTTACTTGAGGATTACTGGGGCACAGAGGAGGAAGTGGAGGAGGGGGCAATTCCATGGGCCAGTGCACAGAAACCACCCGAGAGCAGTGCAGCTGCCAGTTTGGCTGGGAAGTGGCTCAACTGCTTGTGATGCTGAACAAGTTCCTTGTGAGAAGCTCTAACTGCATCACGAATAGATGAGGTCCGCCTAATGATGCCAGACAGCATGGGATGCACCACATCTTGGATGGCCACTTAGGCTTTAATCAGGGCCTCGGTCTGGGTTGAGGCATCCAGGAAGGCGGTCACTGTTGCAGCAGATGGCCCAGGGACAGGATGTTGTGCAGAACCATCCACGCTGAACTGCACATCCTCATGTCTTTGGGTCACAAATGCAGCCTGAACACTCTCCTTGATGCCCCCACCTGACCCTGTGGGCTGGGATGCAATGGCCTCCTCCACCACCTTCACATCCATCCACCCAGATGACTCCAAAGAGTCCTCCGTCCTTGATGGCCCCTGTGTGGCAGCATAACCACACTCCCCTACTGGGACTTAACTTCAGCAGCCTCCCCTGATGGTACTGGCGCTCCAGTAGCCACTTTGCTCTCAGAGGAGGAAGTGTCAACAGTGAATGGCTAAGGTCTGCACCTGGGTCTGGAGGCCCTGTCGCTGCTTCTCTGCTCCACAGCACTGCTTCACCCTCTTCACCAGCTACAGCAACTGTGAAAAATGGACAATGAACATTGATATCAGTCAACAGTGACACTGCATGTGTGGCATACACAAAATAAACAGTACCATTACATCAGCACATGTCAACAAGCAACTGCCACACACACACACACACACACACCCAAGCAATCAGCATGAATACTGACACACAAGTATAGGGACAACAAAGAATTACAGTCATGACACGTGCACATGTCAACCCAGCACATTGACGTGTGGCCACAAACACATTGCAAGAAATGATAATACCAATATCAAAGTGACACAAGTGTAACCCGCAGCCAGGGCCGTGGGAAGTGCACCTGGGCACATGTCTCACCGACACCATTGCATGTCTTGCATAATCACCTTGTTCGCTCAAATAGACATGTAGTGTGGGAAAGGCTACAAACAGGACGGTCATGAGGAGTCATGTTTTGGACAGGGAAACTAGGCAACCATGGCCTACACAGTGACACACAAGTGTATAGCCACAATATGCATGCCTGGGTCCATGCCATTGACACACTAGAGCAGTACCCTCCCGAGAGTCCTGAGGACCACAAGTGCCTTATGGAGCATCACTAGCAGTTCCCTGACACACCTACTGGGGCTGGTGTCCAGTCTGGACCTTCAACTGTTGGTCCTGCTCAGCCACTCCCACAGCATCCAGGCCTGCAGTCACACACCTGCTCTGGTGCTGCAGTACCAGCACAGAGGAGAACCTCAAGCTCCATGCCACATGTCAGTCACACAGTTAGACACCAACCACATACTACAATGCATTTGTAAAGTGGTGTCCATGGAGCATGGCTGCAGACAAATTTGGGACACAGCTGGGCCAGCTGAGACTCAGGCCTGGCCGAAGGTACTGGCAAAAGGAACATATGGACATGTGGCCATGAGGCAGTGCTAGCCATAAGGCCATCATTCAGGGTGTGGCCCCCAGCCACCAACCCTGTGATGGGGTCTGCTAGTGGCATAACACCGGCTGTCGGTTGAGCCCCATCAACATTTCTTGTGACCTCTGAGCAGTGCTGATAAGATGGTCACATAATATCACATGCCCCCTGGCTGCTGTTGGATGACAAAATGGCACTGTGCATTGTGGACTTTCCACATCAATCGATGTGATTGAGGGACTTCTGAACATGAAAAGATGTTCCCATGCCCTAATGTAGCGTTCCGCTGCCTCTGATATGAGTACATAGCCAGCTGACTGGAACCTAGGTGGTTGGCCTGGGATGAGCATCACAGACTCTGGCCTGTCCGTGTGACCTCAGTTTCAGTGGATGAGCCAATGCTGCAGGGTGTGGGCCCTGTTGGTCATGCATGCACCAATGGCCCAGCTCGATGGTTGGGAGAAAGAGTGTGGGCCCAGGCACTAATCTTACCGAAAGTGTGTGGCTAATGCTCATGCACACACCACTGGTAGGGGAAGGGTGGGTTTGTAACTGTTGTTGCCCTGGACTTCAGTCGGAAACCGAGCTTGGTAGAGAAGTGCATGGGCATATCTCACGAGGGCCCACACCCACCATCTTTGTACTCACATGAGCGCTTGGGAACTGCTGGACTGCTCTGCCTCTGCACTGCTTGGAGGAAAGAGACACCCATGTAAGTGGGCACTCCCATAGGGGGCATGCCCTTGGGACAACACCATCCCTACGCAGGTGGCATGGAAATGACTGTCTCAATGTCCATGGCCATACAGGAGTCCAACCCTGGATTGAACCAAGTGCACAAGATTACCCTTGTACAAATGCTAAATTTTCAGTTGGTTTTGCAGAAATCACCATTAAAAATTGTCTCTAGTTACAAATATTTGGGTCTGCCTTTCTCAGGTTCTGTAAAAAACCAAATATACCTAGACACATTAAGGGCAAAAACTCGGACTTTAACATCGCAAGCAAGAATAATTCTGCATAAATATGGAAAATTCACAACAACCCATGTAGTTACCTTCTTTAACCAGAAAGTTTTTCCGATTCTTTCATACGGAGTCAAAACTTTTCTACCACGTCAAAGGGCCTTTTGGGATCTCCTGGAAGGTAAATTCTGGAAAGCAGTTTTTCGATTACCGTTGTGTACACCGATTTGCCTATTGAGATACGAGTTGGGTTTGATCTCGTTGTTTGCATTGGTTGCTTGGAAGTTGTGCAACTTTTACCGTAAATGTCTGCTTGGACTTAACAACACAAATATTCTGAGATCGCTGGCAGTGTATATGTGTTCATCTCATGATGTTTTCCCTAAAGAGTGGGTTAAGGGCATTTTGAGGATGCTGGTTGACGCTGACGTCTCGATTGAGTTGCTACTAACCAATCCAGACAAAGCAAAAAAATATATATATTGGCACGATTGGGCTATAACACACATCAATTGTGTACAAAATATGTGGATTATGACTTAAATCTTTCCACCTAAAAAATTCAAACAAATGGCCCAACTATGTATGTGCAGAAATGTTAAGATCACGTCTAAATTTGCATTCAACAAATCAAATCCTGACAAGACGTGGATTAATTCCTAAAGACCAACAATTTTGTCGGTTTTGTAAAAACAGCAAACAAGTGGAAACCCTAATGCATTTAGTTGTTGAATGCTCTGCTCTTGTCAATTTGCGAGAAATGTATTTTCGCAATCTATTGCAATTATCGTGTGATCGTTCTTCTTTTGAAATCTGGACTATTTTAATTACAAGCAATCGAACTGTTATCCCCATTGCACTCACACAGTTCATAAAAACAATTTTGCCATATGACTCTGTGTTATAAGAGATTTGTGCATTTGTTATATGTGGATTTCCTGGTTTGAACTTCTTTTAACAATAATTCTGTGTTATGTATTATTTATGTTAATTTGTCTAAAACTGACTTATTTTTGGTTTGAAAACATTTTAATTAGTTTGTACATCAATGAGGTTTTATATAATTGAAGATTAGTGATTTCATTTGTGTAAATGTTTTGTAATTGTTTCATGGTGTGTTGTGTAAGAAATATGCTGTAAGAAACTTGTTTCTTTTTGAAAGGTTGATTTAATCAGCCAATCAAATAAAAAAAACAAAAAAACAAGATTACCCTGTGGAATGCAGGAAGTCAGGTGGAAAGGCTGCTCTGCTATTGTGGTGCAATTCATTGATGGTCGTTCAACGTCCAGGCACCCTGCTGGTCTGCAAAAGCACTCACTCACTCAGAAGAACATCCCCCAACAGGCAATGCTCTGTAGGCACATTGCATGATGCATGGCCCTTGTCCGTCCTGGGGATATTTGGAGCCTGGTTGTGTCAGCGAGTTCGAAGTGGAGGGTAGAAAGGACCCTTACACACTGTCAGAAGTGGGCCAGGGGAAGGCGACTTTGCTTACTTGTAAACTGTGTACCCTAGGTGACAGAGGAGGAGGACTAGCCACAAGTGTCTTGCCTCCTCATAAATACAACAGGAGTGCATTGCAGATCATGGCCCATCCAGACCTCCGGAACCACACAGCCTTCTGAACCTAACATGCATTCCCAGGATCCACCATCAGATGACCGGGCAGTACAAAGGATCACGATGGGCACATGTGGCCCATGGCCCTGGCCTTCTGGCCAAGATGATACCCCTACTGTGCATGGCCTTGGGAAGCACAACATAGGGGTATTTGTATTTGTATTTTATTATATTTTATATAGCACTTTGTTCAGAGTCAACCGGTCACAATCAAACAGGTGATTGACATAAGTACATTTTTCAAGAAAAAGCGAAAGAGAGGATAGGAGGTAATAGAGTGGAGAGATAGAGGAAGAAGATTCCAGTGAAAAGGGGCAAGAAGTCGGAAGGAATGAGAACGAGATTGCGCACAGGGGCCGCGGGGGACATTGAGTTGAAAAAGATAAGCAGACCGTAGAGGCCGAGGAGGGGAATAAAATGAGAGAAGAGAGGCAAGATAGACAGGTGCATGACCATGGAGAGATTTGAACACTAGACAAAGGAAGTTGTATTTATGCTGAGAGTGAAAGGAAAGCCAACCGAGAGAGTCAAAGGCAGAATAAATGTAGTCACTGTAAGAAAGCATACACAGAGATCGAATAGAGGAATGATAGATTGATTTGAGAGGGGCAAGAGGTGAGGAGGGAAGAACAAAGAATAAAACTGAGCAGTAGAAGAGTCGAGAAAAGACTAGCGAGAAGCCCAGGAGTTTAGCAGAGTGAAAAGTAAGATAAGGGCGAATCATAAGTATGTTGTAAAGATGGAACCGACAGGCACGTGAGGTGAGAGAAATATGGTGGGCAAAGCACAGATTGGAGTCAACATAGAGGCCAAGGTTGCGGGCCGTAGGGGAGAAAGAAAGATCAGAAGGGGGAAAGGAGATAGAAGGAGGAGGAGAAGTGGTATTATGCAGGACCACATAAGCCTGACATTATTATTATAATAATTATTATTATTTATTACTTTTGACATGCAGAACGCCCATAGGCCTCAGTGCGCACATGCATCCTAATTTGACCATGCACAGCATGGCCAAGCGAGCGGGTGGAGAGGTCACACAACACGTGCTTGGGCACCTGTACACCCAATTACATGTAGCAACATACACCCCTGACAGTTTGACCTGTAAGCATTCAACAGGATCAATCACACATTGCTGAGGTACATGCACCTATTCTTTTGCTCCCAGCCCAAACACATGGCATTATCACATGTCATCTATGGCTCCCCATGCAGTGAGCTGACTGATAACACTCACATTCTTGAGAGGTCAGTGCATTTCCAGACATCCCTACACATGTGTCAGTCTCAGCTGCTGAGAGTGGATGATGCAATCTTCACTTGAAAATGTGCAACCCATAGAGGTGTCATGCATGCTTGTCCCTCACATGCCCCCAACATCGTAATCTGACATCTGTTCCTGTCAGAGCATTTGTTTTCACCAACTCACATTGCATGCACATGAGTGCACCAACTCACCAAGAACTGACCATGCACATGTATACGTTTGTCCACTTCATAGATGTCTGCCATCACATGTGCCCATCATCGACAGGCGGCTGCATGTTGGTGTATATCAGTGTGAAACATATGCTGTGCACAGAAGGGAGTACCTGAAATCAAGAACACCCATGCATGACACATACACTATACAGCAATGCACCACATGAGTACTCACCAGCAGCTTCCAGGAGTGCCTGCCAGCCAATGATCTGGGAGTGGAGCTCTGGGTAGAGCCTCTGAAGGACCCGGAGCAGAAGGGATGACATCCAATGGCAGCCTGCCCGGTTCACCTCTACAGTGGCACCTGCCTCATGGGCTGCCCTCGACTAATCATGGTTCCAGTGCTTGAGGTCCTGCCAGCGCTTCCTCGTGGTCTTCATAGAATGGACTGACACCCCCTCTGCGGCAGCCATAAAATGTTTCCAGATCTGAAGACTGACTCTGCCCGATGCTGCGCTGCTGGGTTGAAGAGGGAATCATAATTTGTCAGGACCCAATCCACCAGGATGCCAAATTTGGTGTAGGTGAAGTTGGCAGCCCTCTGGCTCGCTGCCATGGGGGTGCCGCTCGATGGAGAGGAGGTGGATGGAGCAGACTTGGCAACCGCTGGGGCAGGTGTGGGCTACTTGGGTCCTGACAATGTGCTGTGGAGCTGTGGTGGTGGAACAGATAGGTGTGAGTCCCAAAATGGCAGATGATGTGGTCACAGGGCCTTACAGGGCAGACACAGGCGAACAGGCAAAGGGGGAGCAGTAGGCACTTGAAGGCATACACATCAATTGCAGTAAAACAGGAGGGTCCTCATTCTCCGTCCAAGCTCCCATACTCTGGTACTCCCTCCCATACAGCCTCTGCCACATAGAGGACCACCATTCATTCATGAGGGCACTCGAATGCTGCCTCTTCCCTTCCCAAAGCCACACATCGTCCACACCCCACACAATGTCACACCACAGCTTTCCCTGCTGGGGGCACCATGCCATCCCATGGCACTGTTGCAATAGGTGTAATACAAGTGGTGCTTCTCAGAGAGTCTGACCTAGCATGATGCCTGGCCAAAACCTGTACTGCTGCTGACTTGCACATGGACAGCAGGGTGGCCTGCCCTTATGTATACCTACACTCCACAGGACCAACGTGACACACTTGGACCATCTAGGTTTTGACTGCTTGGCACATGTGAAACCTTGACAGCCTTTACCTGTACCTCACATACATGTCACTTGTCGATTAATGTGTTTCTTCTGTATGTGATTGTCATCTTCATTGTTTTGCATGTCTTTTCATTTCCCACATCTCTTGTATTCTCTGCTTTCTTTGAATGTGATAGGACTGCATGTGACTGCATGTCATGGGTGCATGCCTGAGCAACTTCATCTCCTGCCCATAGCTTCAGTTGTCCCTGCTTGCTATTGCAGTACACTCTATGATTCATAGGGTCCACTCATCCTGGGGATGGGAATGAGGGGGACGTGACAACTGTGGAGGGAGTACATGCCCCTCTGTCCCTGAACTATGGTGTCCATCGGGGGGGGGGGGGGCAGACAGTTTTGATGCGGCTGCTGCTGAATTATTTATGTGGGTAGCGATAACCTGGGTCACTTCCTGGGTGTCTGCCATGGTGTGTTGACTGAGTGAGTTGGGGGCAGAGGGTGACATAGGAGGCCCTTTCCCCAAACTGCCCTTCACCCTCTCCCCCTTTGTCCTCCTTCACCATCTACCTTCTCCATTTTTCCAGCAGTTGGCCTTACAGTCTCTCTGGCCCTGGTCCCTTCTCTATTTCTCTCCTGTGTCTCTCTTTCTCCCCACATTCTCCCAGCCCTCACCCTACACCCTCTCGACCAGCCCCCTTCCCTGCCCTCATCTCCCCACCAACCAATCTCCTATCTGCTCCACTACTCCCTCACTCTCCACTTCCCAGCTGCCCATTCTCATGGCTCTCTCTACTCTCTCCCAAGTCTCTCTCACACTCGTTCCTCATTCCCAGCTACCTCCATAATCATAATTTCCACCCAGACCCTTCACCTTCTCCCTTGGCGTACCTTTCCCCTACCCTGAACCCAAAGGACCCCACTCCTCAGGCATCCTGACAGTGGATGTGCCAAACTTGTATGCCTGCCATCAATGCCCCATATTGTTCCCAAGGACTGACTAAGTCCTGTGTCGAGAATGCCTAATGTACTATGGTGGCAATGTGTTTATTTCACTAACAGTGACTACTCCGTTCCTGAGTTCTGAATTTGATGTATACTTTGGTACTCACACTCTTTCATGTACCCTGCCTGTTGCCAGAGGGGGGGGGGACCAGGCCATCTGTGCACACAACACACCGTCATCGGGTTGGTTGATCCCTGATCCTAAAATGTGGCTGTACCTGGGGTCGCCCACACGGCCCTCCCCACTTTAGTGTGCCTCCCACATACATGGCTGCAATTTTAGCAAATGCGTTCCACCTGCCATGGGACTGTCTCAAGGGTATGCCTCCTTGGGTGGGCCCCATTGCATAGGTGCCACCCCCCTCCAAGCAGAGCAGAGCTTGAGCTTCCTGGAAACTCACTGTTGGCCAGTTCATAGTGGACCAGCTTGGGTGTTGTTTGCCTCAGTGCAGGCCCTCTCTGCCATGCTGATCACCCTTCACCACCGATCATGTATGAGCAACTGAATCAGAATAACTGTTCTGTATGGTGCCAACCCCCCCTGCCACCACACTGGTCATGGTGCCTGGCATGACACCTTCCACTTTCAGCTGTGTGTGAGCCTAGTCTCTCCCTTTCCTCCATCACCCCTTGTGCAGGCTGGCCTCCCGGTGCCCATGTGGTTGAGCTGTGGGGTTGCACGCTCTGTTGCTTCTGTCCTACATATGTCCAAGATGGCATGCAGATCAACCTGAGGCGGGTGCAAAGCTCTCCCATTGCTACAATTCAGCAGGTGCAGCTACTATGGGGATCCAGCCAGTGCTTGTCTCAAGGAGTGAGCCATATACTTGTGCGTCCACATGGCCAGCGCAGTGAGCATGCAAATGACTCATTGAGTTAGTGTTGTACCCTTTGAAGGATTGATTGATTGATATTTTATTTCTATTGTGCTCGTACACAAGTGTTTCAGAGCGCGACAAGGCAAGGGAGGGGAACGGGGGAGAACAAAACAGTGATCTTACTAGGCCCAGTGACATTGAGAACGAGTGCATGGGAGAGGGGGAGGGGAGAAGTGCATGGAAGGAGGGAGAAGTGGAAAGTGCGAAGCAGAGGAAAAACAGATAAATAACAATAAATAAATAAATAATAAAGGCAACAAACAGTGGTAATGCAGCCAGAAAATTGCAAGTGCTAGGTTTAAGGCAGCAGACAGGGTAGATCTGATAAGTGCAGGAAGAAAAAGGGGGGAGGCTGTATGGGTACAGATACAGACCCCAGTGTAAGGGGTAGCCCGGAGGCAGTGTGGGAGGGTGGCAGGGTGAGCAGGTACCTGGGCCCAAAGGACAGAGGGTGGCCAGGTGCACAGTGCTAAGAGAGAACAGATCAGCAGGGGAGAGGGGGAGCGAAGGCAGAAGAAAAGAGGAAGGTCTTGAGGTGCTTCCGGAACCGGAGATGGTTCTCCTCAAGTTTTAGAGTGGCAAGGAGGCTGTTCCAGAGGGAGGCCCCAGCCGAATACAGAGATCTACCCCCAGCTTGTTTCTTTTTAAAACAACTGACCCTGAGGGAGTTAGAGGAGCAAAGAGCTCGAGAGGGGAAGTATTTGCGGAGGGAGTGCTGGAGGTATTTTAGACCCAGGCCCCAGAAAGCCTTGTGGACAATGCAGAGGGTTTTGAATTTAATCCTTGCATCCACTGGGAGCCAGCGGAGAGATTTCAGAGCTGGAGAGATACGATCCCAGTGCTTGAGGCCAAGGACATGTCTCGCAGTCCTTTTCTGGATTAGTTGCAGAGGGCGGAGAGTAGAGGCAGGTAGATTTAGAAAGAGGCTGTTACAATAGTCCAAGCTAGAGAGAACCAGAGCTTAAGATACCATGAGCTTCTCGGGGAAGGAGAGGAAAGGCAGAGTACCTCTGAGGAGGTGCAGTCGGAAATTCGACTTTTTAGAGACCTCAGAGATGTGGGCGGAGAAGGAAAGGGTGGGGCCAAAAATGACCCCGAGGTTCTTAGCCTCGCAGGTGGGTGTAGGAGGAGGGCCAAGGGAGGCCGGCCAGAGAGTGAGGGGAAAGGATGGTGAAGGTGTGCCGATGAGGAGGATCTCCGTCTTGCTGGCATTCAGACAAAGATCATTGGCGGAACACCAATCTTGAATGGCAGTTAGGCAATCAGAGATCCCTCTGTACATCCACTTTCATGGTGGATGGTGGATGTAGAGCCAAAACATGCCAGAAAACGCGGAACTCCTGGGATGCATGAATTAATCATACCTAGACAAACAGGCCATATCATGTCTGCTTTGGTGACTCTAGCTACACTTGGTCAGTTCACACCTCCCTGTGATGGCAAACATACATCATGATGTTTGGCCTGTCAATGTCCTGTGCCTACCATCATGCTCATAGGTGAGGGTGTATTATGTTTCAAATCCAGGGAGTGAGCCTGACAAACAGCCACCACATCCAAAGAACGGAGCAGGCATGTCAAGAGCCCTCTCCCAATTGGGGGAGGTTGTGCCTGGGATCGATGTCACAGGATTCTTCAGCATCACTGTGATTGGAATGTGTACACTTCACATCCTTTCACTGGGCATGTCTGGTGGCAGCATGCATGGTGATTCCAGGTCCACATTGGTATGTTGTAGTTGCTTCACTTGTATTTGCCCATTGTTGGATCTTGGGATCAGGCTGGTGGTCTTGCATGAGGCATGCAAATGTCAGTCCCAGCCCTGGCTACCTTCACCATGTGAAGGCCTGTCATGCTGCCACAGGGGACAGCAGGCAGACTTAAGTGGCTGTCCACCGGGAACACATTTGTTATGTTCCACTATGGTATTTTTGGACTCCCAAGTGGACATGCTGAAAGCCATAGGTCCATCTCACCATGCAGGCAGGATGGGTGGCACTGCCTCCCCTCCCACCTCTTATGCACCATCAGATGCAGACTGACATCAGGATGGATGAACGTTGTCTGTGACATTTGTTGGTGGATCACTCAGCTCATGCATCAATGAAGAATGCAGCTAGCTTCAATTTAATTGCATGATTTGTATGACAAATTGAACATCGTCAATTCAATCTGACCTTGCAGCTCCTGGTTCCTCCTGAGCCTACAACTGTCTGAGGGTCACTATAATGTCAATTGCCCAAGGGCCTTCCCGAGGGTCCAACTGGGGCTGTCACAGGGCCCACTTTCCCTTTGTCCCGCTATGCTGATACCATGATCCACACTGTCACTGGATCCATAGACCTGTTGCAGTTAATACTTTGTGGTGCATCCTTTCCCCTCCAATTCCCAAATCGTGGGGTCAGGTGAGGCATCCACCTGCTGTTGGTGGTGTTGTGCTGGACCCCCCAAAGCACATTCCTCTACCTAAGTGTAGATGACTTTGCTACATGTGGCTGTCTGTGGTGTACCTCAATTGCCAGCATGGGACGATTTGTGGCCCAGGTCTCGCAACCATGTCCATCAGGCAACCACTCCATAGGTGGTGTTTGTTGAAGATCGGGACAGCGCACACTTCACAATGCTGGAGGTACCATGCCCAGGAAACACCCCAACAGGCCTGGCCTCAAGCCCAGTCATCCGATATTGGTGTGACCAGATGTGGGGAGACACTGAATGTGACCATCTCACTAAGTGGGGTGTAGTAACTGACCAGGATTCCATCAGTAACATCATGTGGAAAGGGAAGAACACAGTACTGCATACATGCCCAGTGGCGGATGCAGGAAATGGGGCGTACAGAAGACTGACTCCCCAGAATCACTCAGGGTGCCCTAGTCTGTCTGTTCAGGGCACACCACATGGATGATGTTAGGCGCGTAGCATCCACCTGCACAGTGGGATCGAGTTGTGCAACTGGGGATGCAACACAAAGCAGGTGGTTGACTGCATCCAAGGATGAGTGTGGTTGTGGGACCGATAGCTAACAAGTGCAGTAAGTAAAAGAAGAATTATACTTTAAAGAGTGAGTTGAAGATGGCATGATTCCATCTCGTGATTAATAGGTAGGGATTTTACATGGTGGGCAGTCTGGTCACCCTACACAGTGGATACCCTTGCAAGACCTCCAACCAGGCATATCCAGCCCACAGAGGGCACATTGCCTCATTATGGTGCACTGCAATTGGCTCCAGGTTTCCTGAGAAGGCCTCATGGGGCAGTTGGCTATCCACTCTGGTGAGAAGTGCTACTGACCTCTGGCTTCAGTTTCAACATGTCCATGTGGCCAAGGGTGGTTGATCACCAGAACAAACTCCCCATGCCACTATACCAGCATCTTCCAGGGGTCACCAGGGCAGAGACAGGGGAATTAGGCCCCTGCTCCCAGTGTGACTGTCAACTGGGGTGAACTGTCCTCAGTGTACCCCAACCACATATCACCGCCAGGTAGGGAGGACCACAAAGGGTGGAAGAGGCCTACAGTGATGTGGGTTTACCAACCTACCCATCTTGTGACACAGACTATTGTGTACAAGTTGGAGAGTAAAATCAAAGCCTGTGGCATTTTGGAGGTGAGAGCCGGCATACGGCAGCTGATGTGTGATCCGATTGCACTGTGCATGCCACCAACACTTCTCGTCCACTCTACTTTGGAGGTGTTGCATGTGTGATAGGACCAGAGATGTGGGATGCTATGTTTGGGTAGGCTGATGGCCGAGGGTACTGTGTCTGGTTCTCTCGGTTGTTTCACACAAGATATCTGGCACTTGGATACCCCAACTTAATCTGGTGAGGCAAATGATAAGAGGTTTTGTAGGCGAAACAACCTCAACTCATTAACGTATGCAATATGGCTGAGGAGGCAATGGGGCAAAGCTGCCATCTGTGTGAGCATGACTGAATGCCTCTAAGTCAGTTTCCACATAAAACTGTGATGATAACCCAGCACTGTGGAACCTCTTTTAGCCTAAAATAATCAGCCTTGCTTGGCTCAGGACTCAATTGTGGATACAAGTGGCCAACCTCTCTCACCCATCATGCAACTCATGTTTGTGGGGAATGTGGTGCTTGATGATTTGGGGACAATCTGATTCTGGGTCTGGTGTCCATGAGTAGCAGTGCAACTACCTCGCTGAAATATGTTTGTAGTTATCCTCTAAGGCACAGTTAATTCAATGGCGCTGCCACAGTGCTGCTACCACAAGGGTCACTATCCTTACTCCTCCTGCTGCACCACAGTGTGCACCAGAAAATCAAATGCACCCTGGGTACACCTGCAGTGATGTGGGATGAACATTGAACACTGTTCACCCTTTGTGTAAAGCCTAGCAGACCAGATGGGCTTGGCCCAGCCAGCAGTGGAGTGGCAAGATCCAACTCATGGGAATCAGTGAAGAGAAGAGGGCCTTGGTTTCAGAGGGCAGCTTCAGCCCCCGACCCTGAATGGTGGCCTTAAGACAGGCACAACCTCATGGAAATACAGGCATGTGATAGAGGGTGACTGTGTCACAGACCATCTTGTCCTTCAACTGTGACACACTAGCCATTTGGCCACAGCAGTCAGAACAGATAGCCTGAGTCACACCTGGCACAGCTGTCTCCTACATTTGCCTGCAGATAGGATCCATGATAGTGGGTGTGAAGTGTGTCCCTGTGGGCCAGACTTGTGTCATGGGAACTAAACAGGCTCCTCCATGCTCGGACTGGGTCCCCATAGCAGGTGGGGACAAACAGGCCTGGTCACAGAGAGAATGGGTAAGCAAGTCGGTGACACAGTGACACAGTGCAGTAGGTGTCCCAGATGAGTGCTTTTGGGGCTGGGCCAGATGGTCAAGGGCACCAGTAGGGCTTGCACAATCTCCTCATCTACTCACATAGACATGCAGTGTAGGGAATATAAAGTAACATGACTGGGTGAAGAAGTCCTTCCTTGGACAGGATGACTTGACAGCTATGGCCTACCCAGTGCTACTCCCAGTTGTCTGGGGCTCTGCCCTCAACAACTTGGCACTTGACCCTCCCGAGAGGGCCGTGACTCCCACCAGGTTCTCTGGAATCATTGGAGTTACTACACTGAATGGCACAATGGAACACATTGTTGCCACTCGGGGTTTGGGGGTCTGAACCCAACTCACTTTCAATAGGGTGAGGGCCATGGAGACCATCGCCTGTCCCTTCTGAACAGTGCTCAACCATCTCTTGGGACCGATTTACCCATGTTCAACTGATGTTCACATGGAACACTTCTGAACATATGGTCCTTAATCAGTAACATGTCATGCAAATGATGGGATGCAGAGTAATTCTTACACCAAATAATCAGACGGACTCAGGAAGTTGGCAAAGTCCAATTCGTCTATGTTAATATCAATTGTCGGACATCGACAAACATTCGCTCGAGCTCTCAATACTTTTTTCATAAAACCACACTTATGTAGTAATAATTCATCATAAGTGATGTCATACCTACGTGGCAAATAAGAAAAACCTACGAGGGATTGTGGTTGGTTCAAGAGGAACATCTAAGTATACTTTCTATACAGGGTTGGGTTGTGATAGGACATTACTGTCTGATGGACAACTTACACCTACCTCTAGTGCAAATCATCCTCAACACTTATTAAGTACAGAGAATACTATTGGCTCTTAAACTATAAGACCCATCATTATACGGCCCTCTATAACTGGTTGGCACACTTGTGCCATGTCTGGAATATTTGGCTCCTTAGCAGCATGTAAGTTCACACTCAGGTGAAGGGAGGTGGACTTGACTTTTCTTTCCCACCCAATTAGCCCAACATCTCTCATCGCCCATGCCTTCTGTCATGAGGATTTGCCTTTGAACTTGGCCTTGCAATGTATTCATGTCTGTGGGAATATAAGGGAGTATGGGCACATTCTTACACAGTTCTGGTCTGCATGTCCAACTCCCATTTTCATCCTTAGTCCACGTGGCAGGAGACCTCAATTCGGTCCATTTTTCAACAATTAATTGTCTTGAGTTAATAAACTTGCCACTCATGGTGTTCTTTCTTTGCACTTTAACAAGGGATGATTCAGCATCTCACGGTTTCTGTTTTTAACTGATAGATAACCGGCGTTGGCTTGCTCCAGCTTTGAAACCAGGCCAAACAGCTTCACCCTTCAAATCTGTGATCTTCAGCTAATTCTTTGCTGCGACACACAGCTCTGAATCCTTCTTTCGCTGTGAGTTTGAACTTACTAAAATGTATGACACCGATGTACAGAGACTACAATGGTGGCTTTGCCTGCAGTTTATTCACTGCGTACAGCTAGCTTCTATGATTACTTAGTCTACTTGTGTTGCTGCGTCTGTACATTCATTGAACGGTTTACATTTTCTGCAGTGCGTTGCACACACACATGCAATCTTGTTTTCTGCATAAGTATGTTCACTTGATTCCTTATTTCATCATCAGTTTCTATAAGGTCCATACATCTTTATCTTCTTATCTTCTTAGTGCATCACTCTCACTTCTTGTGACATCACCAGCTTCTCTTTCTCTCGTTTTCAAATTCCTTCAGGGACCTCTCCCAAGAGATTGTCATCTCTTCTGGCATACATCTGGTATGGCTTTCTTAATGGATACCTTTTCTCCAACATTTTTCGTGGTATGTTCACAACTACTGGTGTCTAGCCTGGTGCAGTTTCAGGCTTCCAACATACAGGCAGCAGGGGGCGGGACTTCCTGCAGAGGCACTCGGCTGCTCCTCTACACTTCTCCACTTCAACCTTAAAAATTCACTTTAGAAATGTTGCTACTACCACCAGAATCGACACCTGTGGCAGCGCCACTCAGCCCTTTGCCCCAGGTGTTTGTGCGGACTACAGTGCACCACAACAGCCCTCTGACTCATTGGGGTTTTGCTCCCATGGCTCTCAACACCGGTGATGACCTAGTATAGGCCCAGCACTGCAGCTGCATCCATTTCAGGGCCAGTGGATTAGTCGGGTGAGTTGGTACTCATTCCTTAGCAGATTACATTTTCCATGACCACCGTCCTGCTGTCTGCATCAATAAACACCTTTATATGTGTTCTCATGAGCGTTGGAATGGGTCAACTTAACCCAGCATTTGCTTCATCCTTGAGTGCCCGTTCTGCTGCAAAGAAGTGGCCCGCTGCTGGTCGCTTGCATTTGACGCCTGGCTCCACACCAGCTGGGCCTCTTCCCAATTGTAAATTTGAGATATTATTGCATCTGAAACGTCTGATCATGTGCTTTACCAGATTAACGTGGGGTTTACATGTGCCACCTCTCCTGAGGGTAACTTCAGAGGGAACCAGCTACTAGATGGTGTGACTGGTCTTTTTCCCTATATCCAGGTCGGACAACCAATTTTCCCATCAGGAATGCCATGGACCTCCACCAATGTCTCCTCTAGCTTTACCCTGCAAAGGCATTTTTCACCATATTTTGGGCCCTATCACACATGCACATGCTCCACTTCTCTGACAGAGTTAGATAGAGGGGCTGGTGATGTACCCGCCACAACACCACAACAGGATTCCACGTCAGCCAGTGTGCATCAGCCCTCACCATTGCACCAATCATTTGGTACAGGCCTCTGACTCACACATATGTTTGACTACCTGGTTTGTGTTTAAAGACGGATTGGGTGGGTAACCAACATCACCACAGACCTCTGGCACCCTCCGTGGCCCTCCCCAAACAACAACACAACTCGATTTTGGCACACTGATGACAGTCCACCCCAGTCGGCAGTTGCACTTCGTTCAGGGGGTCCCTTCTCCCATCACTGACCTGGTGAACCCATGAGAGGGGCCAGATGGTTGGTGGAGCAGTGCACGGCAGCAGTCAATCTCCTTTGGCCATGCAGACATGGCGGACTGCTGCTAGGGGGCTGTGACACTCTCCATCAGATCGGAGAGCCACCTGACCCCCGGGGCTTTCACAGCCAACCCAGAGCAAGCCACAGTGTACCACCATGGAGGGAATGCAACCTGTAGGGTCCGTGTGGTCCTGGGCAGCAGTCCCACGAGGGGATCCACCATTCTGGGTGACTGACCCGCCCGCTGTGTTAAATCCTCTGAGTGGACTGCAGGGACTATACCCATTTACCTCTCGATGGTTTCACATCCTCTTGCACTGTCTTCCGAGTTACTTTCAAGTTTCCCTTATGGTACTTGTTGATTATCTGTCTGGTGTCTGTACATGGCCTTACATGGAGTTTACCACCAGCTTTGGCCTGCACTCCCAAGCAAACCAACTCCAAGATGACCCGATCCCAGTGTGCTCTTGGGGGCACTACCAGCCTTACACTGCTGCCGAATGTGGATTCTGCGCTGGGTTCTTCCCTCTTCACTTGCCATTTGTAAGAGAATCCTGGTTAGTCTCTTTTTCTCGAGTTAGTACTATGCTTCATTTCAACAAGTAGCCATGTCTGATGGTCATGGTCGGGGAGCCGAAGCTCAGGCAGCCGAGTTCAGGGCCAGGGCAGTTTAAGGCGTTTGTGCCCCAGCCCTGTGTATCTGGCACAGCCATTTATGTGCTGTCCCAATCTGCACCAAAGAGTGCCTGGTGAGGGGTGGCCATCTGACACAGTCGCAAGCTCTGCACAGCATAGCTGTCCCACACCGGCAGGGGAAGGTGTGTCAGGTTTTTTACTCTTCCACCATCAACACTGGGGAACACTGGGCACCTGGCCCTCCCAACCCCACATGGTTTGGGTATGGGGAGGCCATGAGGCTCCAGCAACAAGCCACCATGCCAGATTTATGGATCAAAGGGAACAGGATCCCTGCTACAGCCCCAGCCAAACACCCGTGGAGTGTCCACGGGGCTATTGACATTGAAGCGACCCTCAGACAGGCAGGGCCCCATGAGGAATCCAGGGCCACCAGGTGAATTCAAAGTGTTGATCAATGTTTCCTTCAATTCACATGGGTTCTCACAGGTAGATGAGTTCTTCATCGGTGCACAATCTGAGTGATCGAGCACCAGGAGTGATAGGCAGCCTTTTTGTCCAGGCATCAGCCCAAACCTGCAAGTACAGGAGGGCTGGGGGGAGACCGTGCCCCCTGTTCTGCCCGCACATGCAATGAGACAGCCTGGCACCCCATCTAGCTTCCCCAGTTGGGAGTCAGCCAAGAGCATTGCAGTTTTCAAAGGTACAGGTTACAGGCACTCAGCCTGGGAAGCCCACCCACTATCTTCTACAGCACCACAACAGAGAATTCCCACGGTGATGGGAGCAGGCAGCTCCACTGCTGGCCCACCAGGCCAATCTGCTCATCCTTCCATGACTATGTCCTCACGCTCCACTTTCGGGGAGGAGAAGAGGAGGCCCAGAGGGAGGCAGCATAAGGGTGGATGGGACAGCTAGGGTTTTCAAACCCCAGCCAAGCCGCACAGGGCCAAGCTCAAAGTACATGGTCATAAGGGTATGTATCCCACTGACCTGGCAGACATGGCCATCGCTCACCCACAGCGTTGCCAGCCAGAACCTAAACACCCAGTAGTCCTGGCTGTGCCATGGCTCAGAGCTCCGCCAGCATGGCAGGACCATGTCCACCTGGGGAGGCATCCTTTGAGAACAGGCAGGTTTGCCTCGGCTCAGATGCACCCACTCAGGGCTTCCATTCGGACTGTGATACCCCCACCATCACCTGCCCGCTAGGTCAGAGAGATGAGAGCACCCGGCCATCATAGCAGCTCCAGTGCCAGCTCAGAGAGGAGGGGCCCACTCAGGGATGACTCGCCAGTGTGTGGTTGGGGTTCTTCCAGCAGGTTACCCCAACCCTGCCAGACATCTCCATGCATCTGCTGCATCACAGACCACTCTGGTGTAAGGGATCCCACTTGCTGGCACTTTGTCACCCACACACACCAGCTGAAGACCACTCCACTGTCCAGACAATGCAACAAGGGGAACCCCAGTCTGTGGGTGTGCATATCTGGGATGCAACAGCTGTTTGCACCATTGATGATCCATCTACAAATTCACCTATAGAAACCTTTTTGTGACTTGTATTTCCTCTGGTTAATCAAGTTTGCTCTCCTTGTCGTTGTTCAGCCAGGGCCATCACCAACCCCAGCAGGACCAAGGCAGGGACCTCACTGAACCATCCAATCAATTATAATGACAGGCGGTGTGTACAAAGGGTAGTAACTTAATCAAGACAAGCGTATGACCTGCACTAACTGTGAATTCCTTGTTCATGTGGTATTATTGCAATGTTAATGTTAATGTTAAAGAATATTTGTACCACACACTATCACCACTGCAGTGGTCCCCTGGTGCTCAATCCCCAATCTATATCACAAATGGGTTCAGCGAGTTACCCACACCTGCATGCAAATGGTGGACATACGCTGATCCATTCAGTGTTTTATGCATGTGCAGTCCCAGACATCTGACAGCATCACAAATGTGTTGTTGTTTAATCTTGTGTGTCAGAATGCCACGTGACACTCTAAGATGTTAAACACCAACCACTGGGAGTCACATGAGCAGTTGACATGGGGGAGTTGCATTCATTATCAGAATAATGGCTCCATCAACTTAGAACAGACATGCACCACCACCTACAGATTCGGGACAGAGCTACCAGTCTGTCAATCGTTTCTGTGTACTGGCCAAGTGTGGTTTCCCAAGTATGGTCAAAATTAGCTGTGGGCTTCACTCCTGCTGGTGCCCTTCCATCCAATCCTTTCAGTTTCAGCTTTTCCACCATGCTCCCCCCTCAGTACCCAAAGACTTATTTTCCCGAAGGCTTCTCGTGCAGTCATAGTGCTTACAGATGAGAGAAACCCACATTGAGAGGCCCTCCCCAGAGGGACATGCATTTGACATAGTCCCAAGCCAGGTGTAAGGTCATTGCTTGGAACAACCGCTGAGGCCAGCCAAGCAGTCCAACCCTAGAGTGACAGAGTGCACCAAATCAGTCCCATGGACTGTGGGGAGACAAACGAGAAGACCCTGTCATCCAAATGCAAGTCAGCTGGGGCTTTGTTGGCCAGGCACCCTTCTTGCTGGAACAAAGTAGGCCTCTTGGAAAAGCACCACAGGTTTGTTTTTCCGACAACTGTGAGGCGATGGGACACCCCCAGCAGGCCATTCCCTTATGGGACATCATGTGGGGCATGTCCCTTGGCCAGCTTAGAAGGGTGTAGTGGTTTCAAAACAAAGCCCACCAGCACATTGGTTTCACCATGTAACCCAGACGTGGCAGCGACAACCAAGTGGGGAATAGACTGGACCCATACACACTGTCTACAGTAATCCAGAGGATGTTGACTGAACTTTCTTGTATTCTGTGTGCACTGGGTAACAGTGGAGGAGTTCAGGCCAAAAGCATCAAGCCTCCTTATAGACCCAACTGGAAATAGATTTTTTTAATTCACAGACATCTGGACATCCAGGACTCCAGTAGAGGCCAGCCGTCTGGTAGTGGAATGCATTCCAGTGGTCATGGACATGAAGTTGCTTGGGTCCCCTGGCCAAGGGGCAGCAGGACCCACTGGGCAGGTGCCACTGCAGACCCATATGCAAGCCAGGTGCACACGGGTCATGGGTGAGGAGGGGCTGCACTGGCGCTCTGGCCAGGGCATATTTGAGCTTTTCCCTCCAGGGAGGTATGGTGACCCCTGCAGGGTGCCCCGGGTCCACTGCTTGGCAGGCAAATGTTTGACCCATGTTCGGTTGACCCACATTTGAGGCATGTGCTCAAGTAATGGGGCAGCATCCCCAGCCATCATTGAGCTCAAACCAGGGCTTGAGATGACTCTTCCAATGAGCCAAGTGGGGCTGTGGGGACCTTTTGCAGGGCTTGAGTCCCCGTCCATCTTTAACAGAGTCCTCCAGATGAACCTGAGCAATGTTGCAGTAGAAAGCATTGTCTTACAGTATGTGGATGACATTCTAATCTGCAGCACAACAGAAGAACAATGCAGGCGCGATTCAGTTCTGCTACTGACTATTCCAGCTGAGAAATGTTATAAGGTTGACAAGGAAAAACTACAATATTGTCAACAGGAGGTGCTGTACATAGGCCAGTTAATTTTGCTTGAAGGGAAAAAGGTAACCCCAGAAAGGGCTGAAACTATCATGAACACGGCAAAGCCACTCACGGTAAAGCAAATGCAGAGCTTTCTAGGTCTGTGCAATTATGTTAGAGCATGGGTCTTTCGACTACAGCTCGTATACCAAGTCCTTGCTCCAGGCCCTGAAAAAGGCCCAGATTACAAAGGAAAAGATTGAATGGACCCAGGCCATGGAAAAGGGGTTTACAGTACTCAAGAGAGCGATTTGTATGACTCCAGTTCTCGGGATTCCTAATTATGCAGAGGAATTCTACCTGTTCTCGCAAATGAATGGCAGCGTTATGACGGCAGTGCTCGCTCAAAGAACCTCGTTTGGGTACAAGCCCCTGGCGTATTACAGTGGGAATCTGGACTCAGTAATGAGAGGTCAATTCCCATCCGAACAAAGCTTAGCTGCCGCAGTGTTCGCCATAGAGAAAGCGACAACTATTGTAATGGGATGTTCCATGACGTTATACGTCGAGCACTCATTTGCCATCTTAGATAAACCAAAGGGTACGCTGACAGCTCAAAGGGCTTCTGCCTATGAGGTGATTGTATCTAACCCATCGATCAAAATAGTTCAATGTAAAACAGTAAACCCAGCTACATTCATAGCCGAGCCAGTCACTGAAGGAGAACTGATACATGACTGTGCAAACTATGAAGAATTCTATGAGGAAATCCCCAGGGTAAAAGAAAAAGCCCTAGCAGGAGAAGAGATCGTTTTCATTGACGGTTCTTCGAGAATCGACCAAGAAGACGGACTCAGATATACAGGCGTTGCTGTGATGAAACACATAGCAAACAGAGGATTTAGAGTACTCATCAGTGCACGAATACCATCTCATTACTCAGCACAGGCTGCAGTTATTGGCGTTGATACTCGCCATTGAGAATCGCGCAGACCAGGAAGTAACGGTATACAGTGACTCTGCCTATGTGACATCCACAGTGCACCCAGGCCTAGCACGATGGAAAAGGAGGGGCTACCTCCGAGCGGACGGAACGCCAGTGCAGCACGCAGCCTTATTGGACAGGCTGATTAAGGCACTACAGCTCCCAGTGGGCATAGCGGTCAAGACATTCGCCGCCCATACTCACGGGACAGATTTTGTGTCGCATGGAAATCACACAGCAGACATGGAAGCCAAGCATATGGCATCCAAGAGTGTGGCGATCATGGAAGTGGAAGTGGCGAACACTCAGGAAAGAATGATGGTAGCACGAACCACACAAGAAGCCTATAGTAATATGGGGCAGACACAACTAATGGAGCTACAAGGGGAGGCACCACAAGATGAAAAGAATCTTTGGAAACGTGGAGGGTGTTCTTTAAACCCCTCTGACGGATTATGGCGGCAAGACAGCACTGGTAAACCAGTCATGCATGCAGCCCTACTAAGAATAGCACTGGAACTATTGCATTACCCATTACATATGTCAAAAGAGAATCTAGCAGCAATGCTCGCGGAAGACTGGTTTATACCGAATTTAGCAGAGCATGTTGCATTCTTTATGGTGAACTGCATAATCTGCCAGCAATTCACCCCTGGGCACACATTAAAAGTAGTGAGAGGAGTCCTCCCCCTGCCAAATGGGCCTTTTCAGCACTTACATATCGACTACGTCGACATGATCCAAGTGTGTAACGGGTACAGGTACTTAATTGTAGTGGTGTGTCCATTCTCTAGATGGATATAAGCAGGTCCTTGTACACACCCAGACTCAACCTGTGCGGCCGGATTCCTGGTGAGGGAAGTGTTCTCTTGATGGGGGGTGTGTGAGGTGATGAGGTCAGACAACGGGGCTCATTTCGTTAACTCAGTCTTTGAGCAGATCAGCTTGTTGCTTGGTATAAAGCACAAGTTCTCGTCGGCGTATCATCCGGAAGGTAATGGTGTTTGTGAGAGGCTCAACGGCTTGTTAAAGGAAAGGATAGTCAAGTTGAAGCTTACTCTAAAGAGAAGATGGTTGCACTGCCTTCCACTGGCATTGTATGCTCTTCGGAACCAACCATGCTCCGACCATCATCTTATGCCGCACGAGATAGTCACAGGAAGGAGAATAAAAACCCCTCTGACCCCACGAGATAGAACTATATGTGATGCCCAGCCAACCAGAGAGGTCCTGGGAACCGAATTGTCAAAATACCTGACCTGAATGACATCCAGCCTTACTGTAATTTCAGACCAGCTGCAGCGGCGATGAAAAGGGTGCAGCACAGCACAAAGCATTGCAGAAGACTCTGCAACAGACCCAGCTCAAGGTCTTTGTGTACCACCCGTTTTCCCTGGAGACGCAGTCCTAATCAAGAACCAGATGAGGAAAAGGCGGGATGAGCCGAGATTCAATGGTCCTTTCATCGTAGAAGACTGCACTCCATCAGCAGTCAAATTGCAGGGCAGGAGAGCATGGATTTTTCTCAATGACATTAAGCCCTATATCGGATAAAGCCTTCAAAGTGTACCCCACCGCGAAGAAACTACAGACAACGGGGAAGAACTTCAGCACGTGCAGACGAGATACATGTCGAGGAAGAAGGACACATGAGCAGCAAAGCCAAGACAAAGAACCCATTTGCAAGTTGTGGCTTAAACTGGACAGTACCTCTAAGCAAAAAAGGGGATAAGGACATAACGGACACTCTATGCATCTCAGTTGTAGGGCTAAGAAGACAATTGCGCATCTAAGCCGCAACACGTGTGTAGACTCAAACTTGTAAAGCAATCACACTGAAGCGTCGGAGAAAACAAGATTCAAATAGATTGTGATCAAAGACTTTCGCCTAAAAAGCTAAAAAGAGCATCCCGACTCATCAAAGAGCAGGACGTCGCTTTGCAGCATCTATGGTGTCACCTAGCAGAAATATCACAAGGGATGTACTGTCCTGTTTCCAATTAGTGCTGGAGACATATCCATCACTTGTAGGGAGAGTCACCAGTGTCACAGACTTTATCCAAGATCCTGCCAACAAGAAAGTAATCTGGCAACTGCTTACTGTCATCGCGGAAGCCTTCGTTCAGTTACCTGAATACAGCGATAAGGACACAAATGCTTCCACCGCAGGCAATTATAGATGAACTCGTCAATACACTCTTCTTTTGCATCATAGGGGAGTGCCCAGCTATTGTCGGAAGAATTACAGACACGTTGACTTTCATTAGAAATCCAGCAAACTCTGAACATTTGGGTCAACTGTGGACTAAACTAAACTACCTAGCAGCAATTCACGCAGCAGGAAAGTGCAGAGACTTTTCACGTCCAGGGAAAGGCATGTGATCCAGAACCCAGCAAGCAGGACAAATGTCCCTGTCACCCGAGGACAGCCGATTGGAGCACAACGACCTGTTCGCCTAGTCACTGACTTTTCAGAAATGGTGGGGACACCTGCCGAGGTTGATGTCAACACCTTCATCAGAAATCCAGCTAATGTTGGCATATGGGAACGCTCCTCCATGGCATCATGCTCCAAGTGGAGCTGTCCAACTCTCAAAGAGAGTATTTGAGGAGATTCCAGTGAACTTTCCGCCGAGGGACAGATCGAAGGAGCAGAACCAACCAAGTCATCTTTCCGCCGAGGGACAGATCGAGAGGACAGAGACAAGAACTTCACCTTTTTGTTATTTTGATTCCGACAAATTGCCATTTTTCCCATTTTTACATTAAACAGGTTTCAGCATGTCCTCAGGATTGAAGCAGATTTGGGGGGTGGACTGGGATCTCACCTATTTTGAATATGAAAAATGAATGTGACTCGCCAAAAAGTGTTAGTCTAATCTATTTTCCATAGTCTAGCAAGGGAACTGTATCCCATATCTAGAGACAATCGTCACCCACAAGAGGTGGGACACCTTCGAAGCACCAGACACTTTAAGATACAAACTTTTCAAAAGACAATAATGAAGTGAGCGAAAAGAATAAAACAGTGACATTTTGGTATGATTGAAACGGGGGCCCAGAGCAGTAACCTGGTCATCCCACCAGCAGAGGGGCGGCCCCGCTTCCCAGGAAGGAAATGCTGCCACCTGTTTTACCGCACGATCATATGTATATGCATGGTGATTATCCTTGTCTTTCTGTCATTAACAATCAGAACTGCATTCTTTATTGGTGCACGAAACGGTCCAATTGCAGTGCATCCACCTGATGATGTACGCATGAGTCCCACTAAGGCACCCAGACCATATATAGTCATTCCAGTCCCAAGAAAATCTGATGGAAAGATAAATGAACTAAAATTGAATGTAATTAGCAGTAATACACACACACACTTGAGTACTTGAGTTAATGAGTAAAGAGAAAAGCTGGAGGCAGGGTCAGCACGGAACAAATGAAAATTTAGCACTGAACACTACATGCACCCACACACTGAATGCACACGAACCTGGGCAAGTCTCAATGGCTGTAGAAGCTCAAGCAAAGAAAGCAGAGAGCACGAGACTGCCTGCTGAACAATCAGCCCCAGAAAACAATGAGAGAGACCGAAAGAAATCAAGTGAAAGGCCGGCTAATGCAGACATAGTAAAAGCCCTCGAAAAGACAGAAGCGGCTACGAGAGAATTCACTGCAAGGACACAAATGTTGATATATCTAATATTCCCGTTCATAGCTAGAGTGAAGAAACTCCATGAGGAACTGAAAAATAAACCCGCCGAGACTGTATCGACAAACACACAAGTTCCAACCCAAGAGACAAGCATCAGACCTACCATACAGCCATATACAGGACCAGTGTCAAGCTGGATAGCATGGGCAATTGTACGCAGAAAAGAAAAGATGCATGAGGACCAGGAAAGAGCAGACAGAATCAGGCCCACACGAATGGCAGAGGCAGAAAAGCCTGCACCATGCAATGCCTAAGAGTCCTCCAGCAAGAAAAAGCCATACCATTGCTTTTAGTGATGTAGCCATAGTGAACTACAGGAAGACACTAAGAATCAAGAGAAACCTACATGAAGATAACAATGAACTGAACAATTACCTGGACAGCACAGCGCATCTGGGGAACAACATTTGGTACCAACACATGAAAGAAGTTGGCAGACGAAATTCAGAAGGAGAATGCTTTGTGTGTGCACTCCTACCGTACAGCATGGGAAAATCCAAGATCTTTGTGGCTGTAGAAATTGATGTCCTGACAGCACACTGTTTGTCACACGTAGCAATGTGCAACTCCAGAGGACAGTTTATGGGAAAAGATGCCTCACTGATATGGGCAACTGAAACAGCATATCCCGATGAAGATGATTATGTCCAGGACATTAAGACAAGAAACAGAGCTCATACTAGGAGTCACGTGATCAGGTATGAAAATCCAGAAGTGAAAGGAGCAGGAATGAGATGGGAAATTAACCCGAGACTGAACGTCCAAAGAAAAACTCCAGAAGAAGCCCACATTTGGAAGAACAGAGGCCAAATGCAGATTTGGGGAACAGTGCTTTCACCAGACGGATGGTAATAAGGAGTAGTGATATGCCGAGCCTGGATGGTCCTTGGAGTCTGCAAGGAAGCAGTAGAAAACTCACAAAAACTGTGCAAACCTCTATGGCCAAAATTGGTAAAGTTACTAACGTGGGTCGAAGACAGAGGAGGACCATTGCAGATAGTGCCACTGGAAAGCACAAAATTGTGCTTCAGGAACAATGGCACGAGGAAGATGGGAGAGAATCAGAACTGCAGACGCATCTTTGAAGCTCCAGGTATGACTCACTGAACCACAGTAATTATTGACCATTACTGGGCGTGTGGATTCAAAGCATACACAAGGCTGCCGAGAAATTGGGGAGGCATATGCACAATAGTGAACGTCCACGTTCCTGCACTAGTGATCCTGAAGAGTGACCTGATGTCATGATCTCTGCTTCCAAAAGGTCAGGGTTTTCCCAACTCCCTTGGAAGCAGATCCATAACCCAGGTTCCGAGTGCCAACCAGTCCCAATTGGGACCTTTTGGACCCAGTCCTGGCGCCAGTGGCACCAGGCTCATAAATATGCCCAGTCCCAGCGCTGGAAGCGCCGGGCTCATAATGCTTGGGTGGACTTACCTGCAGCAGACCATGCTGCTTACTTGCCTGCCAGTTGAGCCTCTGATCCTCTTCTGTTTGGAACTACTTTTCCTGTTGGGTGGGGCAGGAGCCACTCCCTAGATTCAGAACACTGGAACTCTTCTGGAAAGCAGGAACTCTTTTCTTACCTAGGCGTGGCTGTGGAAGGAGACACCTAAGCACTACAGGAGGCTATTTAAACCACACCCGATGGATGAATCTTGCTTTGCGTTATTCTGTATCCTGTGCAGCAGAACGCTCATCGTGTCTTCTGCATCTGATCCTGGGCCTAAGGAAAAAGGCTTACTATCCTGAATCCAGTCTTCAGCAACACCTATAAAGACAAGAAAGAACAGGTTAGCATTACGGTCTTCAGTGACAGCTCTTCACTTACCTGGTCCATCGGCTGTCACCAACGCCTCGCGGTGCATTCTGGCATCTGAAAGACAAAGGCTTACCTACTCTTCGTGCGCTCCGGAGGTCTTCACACTGCATTCCGGCATCTGAAAGACAAAAGCTTACTAACTCTTTGCACGCTCCGGAAGCCTTCGGCGCTGCATCCCGCATCTGAAAGACAAAACAAGGTGCGTTTAAAGACATTGGGGAACTTTAATACTCACGTGCCATTACTCCTTTCCACATCTAACCCAGTGGGTATTCCGGCACGCTGCAGCCGCTCCGAACTTGTACCTGCAAAATAAAAAGACAGTTAGAGCGCATCGTGAAGCAGGCAACAAGCGCTTACTTACGTGCTTCCAGGCGCTTCTATTCATCACACGGGCTCCATCTTCAACTCACTTCAGCCCGTCATCCGCCATCGCCGGAACCCTGCAAAACAAGAAACATCATTACTAAAGACTTTAAAGACATTAGAGATACTCGAAACTTACCGTTCGTGCAGTAAACGACGGACAGCAGTCCTCTGAAGTCAAGAGGCCTGCTCCCCTTATCCAGTAAAGAAACTGGTTACAGCACCCTGCCCCGAGGCAGATGGAGAGCACGGCGTTCACTTACCTAAGGTGAGAGCGTTAACCTTTGGGGTTCTACAGGAGAAGAGAAAGGGAGGAAGAGAGAGACATTCAATAACCCAGTTCCTTAATCCCATATTTTCTATCTGCAGACATCTTACCCTTCAAGTCAGACATACAGTACACAGAGGTCCAGCCCAAAGAGCCAGCCGTGTGTTGCACATCACCTTTGAAGATACAGTATACGCCCAGTCAAGACCGGCGCCTCTATGGGAATCAGGTGAGCGTTACACCTGAACATTGACAGCTTTCCGAAAGCAGATGCCCACCTGAGGAAAAGGAGATCTGCAGACATGGTATCCCGAATGAAGAGAGCAAACTACTTTTCTGCCAAATCAGAAGAGGCATTCCATGCAATCCCGTATGAACACAGGCTCTTCAGCCTCACCTAATCAGTGTTCACAACGATCCTCATGCTATGGATCCAAGTTGGAGTGAATACTAAATGGTTGCAGATAACCAGATGGGAGTTATTGCAGACCATCAACACTACCATAAAAGGATTCAATGCTATTTAGGAAGAACTAAGAGCAATCAGACTGATGACCCTCCAGAACAGAACAGATATATACTTGACATGATCACAGCGATGGATGGAGGTGTTTGCGCAAAAATCGGAGAATCATGTTGCACATTTATACCCTCACATGATGAAGAAAATGGAACCCTAACAGAAGCCATAGGTATGCTGACAAACCTACAGAACCAGATGATCGATGAAACTGACGAAATTGATGATGACAGCTGGTTTAGAACATTATTTTCATCGGTCCCACAATGGATGGCAGACATATTCAAGTTTCTGGGAGCCCTGCTAGGGTTTTGTGTTCTCAAGATAATCATTACACAATGCCAGAAAAGTGCGAAGAAAGCCATTGGGATGAAGATCATGATTGACGTCAAACCAGGATGGAAGCCGAGAGACCTAACAGAAGAAGAAATAAGAGACTTTGTGAAGGCCAGCGAATTTGCGCCAGAAGGAAAAAAAAATTGTGTATTCCAGAAGACGTAGACATTATGAAGGAAAATTGATCTATTGCAGCCGAAATGGACAATGTCAGCTCATGACTTGGAACAAAGATGAACACGTAAAAACAGCAGGAAGTTTGGAGGGAGTGATAAAAATATGGACTCCAAAGAAACACATGTTCACTCCATCATGTACAAACCCAGAAGATGAAGAATTGGATGCAGAAGAACCAAGTAAGAGTAATCTAAAGGAGGAAAAAGAAGTGGTTGATAAACCGACCAGAGGGGGGTTTGTAGAGGAGGTCCCAAATTTGGCCTGCACTCCAGCCACCCATTTTGAGATGCCAGGAGCATACTCACCAAGGTATGTGACGTATAAGGAGCAAATAAACCAACATAGAGCCACAGTGGGGCTCTGTCCAGTGCCCATCAGAAGGACTTGTATACCTATTGAAGCGCCAATAACCATACAACCATGGGCTGAAAGGTACCCATTAAGACAACCATACCAGCAGCTGACGCGGAATGAAGACTACTTACAAACTGTCCTGGAAGAGACCCAAAGGGCTCTTATTGGAGGCAAATGCTGACGTCACGATGGTCCGGACAGACTCACAGATGAAAGAAACGACACCAAAAAGGTGATAAACAAAGATGAAATGTTGTGAATAAGGATGTAATGAACATAACAGAAGAAACGATGCTGAACTTTAAAGAAACGTAACCATTAAAGCAGAATGGAAATATGTAAGTGGCTGAATGCCTGTAAATAGGCCTGGAATGCAAGAAGCTAAGAAAACGATACTGCTTGCAATGCTTAGTAGGAAGATAGAGCGGCAAGCGCCAACTATATATTTACCTCAAGCAGCACATTATACAAGTCCAACTCCATTTTACAAAAGCAGTATTAAGCCTAGGATGATCGAGGATGAACGGCCAGGATTCATAAACTAGCTGAAAGTCAGACGAAAGAGCGGAATCGAAACTCAAGAAGCTGCTCATGGCTAGGAATTCGAGGTCAACCCAAGGAAGGGAGTAGAGCAGCAACTCTGAAGAATCGAAACTTAAGAGCATTGAAGCCCACCACGTGAAGGTCGAGATAAGGAGGCCCGGCAGGTGGCGAGGCTGAACAAAGAATCAAATACACAAATAGAGGGAAAATAATGCCAATTCATGGTGTACAGACACGTGGCCAGACTGGCGCGGAGCGGTGCCCACATCTGGTGTCATCCAAACCCAGAGGTTGCCATAACGTTTCCGGATAAGAAGCTACAGTTCGAGGCCACTCTCAGCCTACTAATTGACACATAAGCCTGAGGGTATTGATTGATGGAAGGGAGGCAGGGTGAATGTTGGGCCATCCCGCACCTGGGCGACCATTCTGCATACTGCTAATTAAAGTGGAGATTTATGTCTAGGGGTGTAACCGACCCAATCACAATGGACCAAATAATCCAGGGTCCTATAGCGAGTAGAACCATTAAGATTTTGTACTTTTAGTGATGTCTACCACGAGTGTTATAGAGGGATGGACATAGACGCCCACCCGATAAGAGTTATCCAATCCCCACACTCTGTTACCATATACAGATATAGTACCTATAATTAAGTTACCTTTCCCAGCCAATAGAATTGCATGTCAAACTTATGGGTTTTACACGTCAATGATGACGAGAATTTGCTATAAAAGTTACTGTTTGCATGAAGAATTTGGAAGTTGAAGCGTGACAGGCGATCACAGCTCTGATGATTTCCATTTGTTTCCCTGTTTTTTGTACTTGTCATTAAACAGACTTCCCTTTGCCAAACCATTGACTTGTCCTTATTGATTGGTGTTGGAGTAAGAGAATCCTGCACCCCATCCTCCTCAAGGTGCCGCTATGTCGATTTAAGGTGCAGGAGGGAGAGCTCTGAATGTCATGGGCCCGTTCAGAGGTCGCTCCGGCCTCCAGTACAAACCAATTTTGCAATATTAATCCAAACTGAATCCAAAAACAAATCAACAAATATAATGTTCTGTCCTCACAGTTTAAGAACAGTATTATCACTCTTGAAAATGTCTGTGAATAAATGCAAGTTCAGCAAAGTAAACACTTTGCAGATTTAATCAATACACAAACGCAAAAAACATCAACTTGATCGTGATTGCAGTCATATGTGTCTTCCAAATATATTATTAGGAACCTGACAAGCACACGGCATCCATCAAACAGAATTAATAGATAACACAAATGTCCTTCTAGCGAGAGCTGGTCCTAAAAATGACAACAGCGACCAGCTCACATACGGGTTGTCTGCCCATAATAAGTGTAGCAAAGCAGGTTGCCATTGTAGAAAGTGTCTACATTTCAGGACTATGACCACCGTTCTTGCTCTAATATATTTAAAAAGTGGACAGAAAAGCACAAAGTGCATAATAAACTCATCTGCCTTGCAACCAAAAGGACACCCTTTCCCTTCCTTAGCCCTGACCGAGACCGTGTAGATCCTATAGGAATGTAATTCAATTGAGCTTGGTCTTCCTTCAGGAATATTTGCCCACAATAAATAGTTTTGAATAGCATCAGTTAAAATAATGCCCACATTTCTATTTGTACCCTTCTGGATTTCCATAGATTCTCTGTCAGCTCTGGAGATGAGGAACAGCTGATGCTTAAACTGTGTTGCAGCAGCTCTAGTGATAAGCATAGGATTAGTCAAGTGATGTTCAACATTCAATTTTGCCAGCAACTTCCTTACATGAGACATCCTAGGCACTGTCAGTGCTCCCCCATTAGCCATCCAATGCTTAATGAATGTGTTACACCGGCCGTAGGGTTGGCCCATAATCTGAGCCAATGCAGGACTGGCATCAGCACCATTTTGTCCTCCAAGAACGACATACCTAGCTCATTGTGGACACCATGGTTTGGGGCTGATTGTGGAAAGCTGAGAATTAAATTAAAAAATAAATTCTCTGAAACTTGAATGTACTGTACATTGCCATAACCCCATAGCATGGCTCCATATTTCGCAACTGCTTTTGCTTGAATACTGTACACCGTCTTTATCAGATCTGGTGGCTTGGTGCTAGACATAGACATAAATCTCCTTACCCCACACAAGCTTGCCTGAACCTGACCCCTGGCTTCTCAATGTGTGCCCCTGGTTTCAGTTTATGGGTAAGACCCCGGGTAATCAAAGCTCTGCACTCTCAGGATTATTACACCATTCATCAACATTGGTGCCATTTTCAGGCTCTACCTAGAGAGATGACACACGAAGACAGCTGAATTGGCAGCATTGACTTTCAGATCTAATGATATCATAAAGTCTGTATGTGCCGTGACGAGGCCCTGCAGGGCCGGCTGGTGTGTGAGCAATCAGGACTGTGTCATCGGCGTATGCCAAGACCGGAAATAAGTTCCCACACATCTGAGCTAGCCCGCATCACTGCATCTCTTAACCCATTTATATACAAAGAAAACAAACAGGGGCCATTACACATCCTTGGCATACTCCTGTCTTTACCTAAAAATAAGGAGTGCAATGGCCAAAGGAGCTGCTTCTCAGACAAGCCTGGGTGTTGTTTTGCACATTGACAAACACATCTAGTATCCCCACTCGGCAACCCTGAGACCTAAGCACAGCCCACAGCTTTTTCCTTTTAACCTTATCAAATTCGGTGCTCAGGTCCATAAAGGAAAGATACATTGGTTCATGCTTTAGCTAAAGTTAATTAGCCAAGATCAAATATTGTCATTGGTGGCAGGGATGTTGTGACTATGTTAGGTTTATTCATGTGCATTGGCCTAGGGTGATCAGATCCAGCAGCATGGGTGTGGAGGGAGACATATTTATCAGAGACTGGTGAGTCATTTCTTGCAGTAGTTGCATGGCAATCAGCAGGGAACACAGTGGTACTGTTGTGGTTGGGGATCTTGTCACTTTGTGGGGTGTTTTTCAGTGCATTGGCCTGGTGTAAGCAGGTCCAGCAGCATATGTCTGGAGAGAGACATGGAGATGGGAGACTGGTGAATCATTGCTTGAGGTTGTTGCATGGCACTCATGAGGGCACAGGGATGTGTCATTGGGTGTAAGGATGTGTTACGTGCTCCGACCTTGTGTTTTTCTGTCTTCTGAGGCATTCTGCAAGGGGAGACGGTTACTTCTATGCAAGGACACATGGCTGTGGAATGTCTGCACGCAAAATACCTCAGGCAGTGTAGTCTGGTTTTGACACCTCCTGAAAAGTGCATTGATACATGACTAAGGACGGCTGGAACAGACTCTCATGGGACAATGCTGCCATGTGAGATAAACCTTTTTATTGGACTCAACTTGCACTTTTCTCAGTCTGTATTACTTTTTATATGGAGATGATGTGTTTTATAAGTTGTATTGTTGGAAAATAATGGAGTAGCCACTCCACCTGTTTATTGGGTGGAACACGCCTAGAGTGGGCAGAGCAGTCCTCCCAGGCATTTGTTCCTACTTACATTATATGCTGTACCTTTCTACTTCTGTTCTCCTGTGTGTTGTTGGGTGCCTGAGTGCACAGTTATTGGTAGTAGGTCAAAGTGGAAACAGGTTTCATTGTGTTGTGTGCTTTTGTGTCAGCAACACGGATGCTGTTGGTGGCACTTGCTATGACTGTGACAGTGGTTTGTACACTTCATTTGATGGCTATGGACACACACAGTTTGCCGCTCCCAGACACACATTCTCAGGGTATTGTTATGGACAAGGTGGATTAGCCCTGATTCATCATTGAAGGGCATCAGGGATGTTGCTTTACTGTCTGTGCTTCACAGGGGATGCTATTCAGGTGACGTAGATGTGCACAACCTGATTTTGGGCATCCTGTCCCTGTGCCCTTTGGCTGGCCAATGGGATGGGTGGTGCCTGTAGCTGAGGGTGATGTCCGTCCTGCAGCTCTACTGGTATGCCATGCTATGTAGCATGTGGCAGCATTGTGCAGGACACATTGGGCCTCATTATGAGGTATGAGGTAGCCATGGCGCTATTAGAACCATGGCTACCCCCTTACCGCATTCTGGGTCTGTGTTCCCGGAATAGGGATTTACCGGGTCATTCCAACCTTGGAGGACCCGCTGAGTCCCCATTCCGGGAACCATTCCTCATTCCCATTCGAGCCCCTATAGGGCTCAATGGGAATGGGGATGGAGCTAATAACGGGTCCGCTATTAGTGGGCTCGTTATTAGCTCTGAAGTCCCTTAACGGGTCCCTTCCATAACGCCTGGCAAAACCAGGCGTTGAGGAAGGGACCCGATAAGGGACCTCGGAATAGGGTGGTAAGGGATACCGGCACCAGTGTCCTTACCGGTGCAGGTAATCCCTTACCGCCCACCTCGTAATGAGGCCCATTATGTCACAATGAAATTACATACTGTAGGGTAACTCCACAACAACCAGACACAGAAAAAACAACCCAGAAAAAAGCTAATGCACCCTTCTTCAAGAAGAACAAGAGCTTTATTTTGTATACAAAAGGAATATGGTGACAATGCTATTATAAGTCCACGGCCATAGAGCTCTCTCCTCATAAATATGGAGTTCACTTTATAAACACAGAAATCATCATTCATGACACATTTGATATACAGTATTAATCCCACACCCTCATTGGCTGACACCTATATAAATGCTGATGGTTACATATAGCCCCTCTGCCGATTGATTGTGTCATCTTCTAATCTTCTAAGACATCTTCTCCACACGTGGGTGACGAGCTCTTCACCTCGGAGCACTGCAAGGTATTTGGTTGAACTTAAAAAGGAAACATTCTATCTTCACTCCTAACCCTGTGATGTACACCTGGTCATCAACATGAACTCATCGGATAACTTCGATGTCAATATGGTTCTTGAAAACAAGGCAACTCATTTCACATCCCTGACACGTAGGCGCCCCATCATGCCTCCCTGTCATAATCTTATAATTTGGCATCACCCATTGCTCTCCCTGGTACAAATCACAAACCTTGTTGTGCTCAGCTCCCCCCTATGTCTGCTACCCCTCCTGATAAATATGAGTCTCCAGCAACAACAACACGTTGAAGGTTCCTCAACCCTTCCCCCCAACTGAGGTTCCCGCAATAACAATATGAGACTGGTACATGGGCACACAAGGCTCTGACAACAACAACACACAGTACCTGAGACTAGTACATGTGTTGTTTACCATTAATGCAAATCAGCCTGTTAGTCTAGTATGTAATTGTACATATAAATGCCCAGTCCATAGTAGACTGGTGGATTCAAGTCTGAGAGTATTCCCTTAAATTGAATATGTCCATTGTACGTTGCACATACCAATGTGGCAGCTAAAGTAATTATGTCTTTAGGTAGGAGGATGTGGTTTGCAACATTATGGGCTACATCCTTATAGGTGTCCGTTTTTTGTTTCTACACACCTGATAGATGTGACGATGTGATCTATAACTACCAGATCATGTGACTAGCATGTTCATTTGACACGGTAGATACAAACGTATGGGTTGGACGCTGCAAATATTGCTATAATTGCGATGCAGGAAGGATCACCAGAGTGAAAATGAGCCGCCTACTACATTAGGTAAATGGCACAAATGGAATAAGAAAAGTTCTCATACGCTCATTGAGCCCCGCTGTGTGTGTTTATGCCATTGGTGAACAGTGGACACCCATTCAGATGACACCCTGGCATGGGTAAACAGCACAGATAGGCCCATGTTGCTCTGAATATAACAAGCTATATATATTTAACACATGCAATAGAACAACCTTTTTGTTAAGCGTTTCCCTGTTGCAAAGGGAGCTGATGGACAGTGAGAATTTATGTAGGTGATCCCTCGGCATGGGACCAAATTACAACTATATCTAGTTCCTTGCAGCATTTAGGTGAATAAAAAATAATTGCCATTATTAAATTGAACAAAACATTTAATTAGTTCCATTCCATTTTGACAGACATGTGGCATGGAACTTCAAATACCTCAGTATGAATCCAGTACTGCATGTTTATGCAATACAGCTGAGGAGTAGCAGATATGGGTCTTTGTAATTTGGAACTCACTCATGCCAGCAATACAAAGTTCATGATGAGTTATTTACCAGAACGATAACACAATGAGACGATTGCTCGTGCTACTAGCTAATAATACACTGCCATGGGCTAATGATGTCTTTCTATTATCTAGGTGGTATTAGATCTACTGCCTTAGCCACACATCCATGATTAAGAACCAGAAGCCCCCATGCTGGATACATTGTCTTTCATTTAAATAGTGATGGTGTGCACAGATAACAGGATATGGTGTTCGGCACTCTGCTGGCTGTGTCTTTGCTCTGTGGGGCAGAGCTTGGTTTTTGTGGCACTTTAGGTTTTCTCAGGGACTTTTGGAATGCACCAGATGCTCCTATGAATTAGGGTGATAATTGGTATCCATGTGGTATAAATGTTTTATGTAGGTATGATCTTTTTTATATGTTAATGTTTTAGGACTGTTGTGTGTTTACTGATGAAGACATGGTCAAATGGTGCCTAATATGTAGAAATAGGTCTGTCTTGTTCTAAACGCCTGGAAATGGAATTATGAAAATGAATTAATATCCACTCCAGGAGAGATATAGATTAATTGTCAATAATGGTAACGTTTTCCAGAAAAACTGTGTACGTGTGTGACTGTGAAGAGTGGATGCAGATATGAATACGCTTGTTTAGATTTAGGCATTATGCCCAGTGTGGATGTAAGAGATATGTGTTTTTTTTTATTATTCTGCATTAAATTATTGTTCTTTGATATTTTTAAATGTACTAAATAAATAATTTGTTTCATTTTTGTAAAGTGCATCCTCTGGATTATTTCTTTCTGTAAAAGAAATGCTTGTGGATTGCATACCCAGTACAAGTCCATCAAGGCTGCAGTTCCTTTTGCATGATCTGGAATGACCATTGTCTTTTTGCACTTAGCGTTAGTACCAACAGGAACAGTTCCATGCCCTCGAAAGCAAAACTGATATTCTACTGCTGGTTGAACATTCACTGGTGTTTGTCATGCTTCAATCCATTTTGGTTTTGGTATATATACAGTGCATATTGTGAAACAGATCTTGTGGACATTCCATATCCCTTCTTCTCCGAACCCTGCCAACCCCCCTGCTGTCCAGCTCACCACTACCTTCTCCCATCTGTTCGACACAAACAGTACTCTATCCAATTTTAACATGGGCTGCGGCTTACATTGGGGTGCACCATCATTTGTAGCACACTTCTCTTCATCCTTGTCCATTAGTACTACTTGTACTTTATTCCCCTGAAATAAACTGCAAACCTGACACAGCGCTAGATGCACCAAACAGTGGGCCTCCAAGGGCAATATTTCATGAAGTACTAACATTTTGGGTGCCCCAGATGCATGGGAGATGAGGGAGCAGACATAAAAACTCCCGATATACCTCAGCTTTCCCACCGGGTTCATATGACTGTAACACATATTACGGAATTCTGGGTGGTACACATCAGCCATTGTATCGAACACAACACCTCTATATTGGTTACATTTGTTTTTATCATCATAACCCCTTCTAACCAGCAATTTTAAATGTCATATTATTGTATCATGTATCATCATTTGTTTAAAATTCATTTTGGTAGTTATATACTCATCACTGTGAAAAATTGAGTAGTTTCACATCCTCCTTCGTTACACCTTTTACCCCCTTTAAACGACCTAACCATATAACTTCACTAGATATGTATACACATAATCCAAAGAAAAATCCACACATAAGAGATAAGAGGAAAGAACATTCTTCTACAAAAAACTGGAAAACTTGTGATGTTAATACCTTTAAAAAATGCAAAAACTGAAAAATACATTTCCTAAAGTATTACTTCAATAAATCACTGAAATCAAATGTCCAAACACTAAGATGCAAATAACCTCAAAAAATGAAATGCCACAGATATAATTTTTACATAAATGAAAATGTCAGTTCAAAGACATTCCGATAAAATGCTGTTTGGGGGATGTTAGGCGGAAACCTGTGCAGTTCCCTCTGGGACCACTGCAAAAGATTTAGGACTACAGGTGTTTGGCGGTGAACCCACTTGGTAGCAGTCTGTACCACACAGATTCACTTGGTAGCTGTGGCTGAGCAGTCAGACTTCCCTCAAGAAGAGTTGAGCAGTATGTGGAGTATACAAAATAGGGCAATTCTTCCCAGCAAGACAAGTAAACACGCAACGAGGCTTAGTGTAAAGATATTAAGGTATTTATTTATAACGAAAACATCTATGAAAAACACTATGGCACTTTCACGGCAAACAAATCAAACACAATTACTCTACGAAGAAGAAAACGATCAATCCCCCTAGCAATATTTCGACAAGTCTAGGTTCTACCGGCACCACTTATTTACAGACAGAGGTGTATACCTCAACCTAGATGGCACTCTAATATTAGTTAGGACGGGAGAGAAAAAGATAGGCAGGTTACGAAATCAACACAGTTCAATACTTCACGGGCAAAATGTACGGTAAGAAGGCAAGAACCACAATAGATCATAAAGTTCAGAGGCCAGGCCCACTCGGAGAGAGGCAAGGCGATATGTCCCAAAAGTCTCTAGTGGAGATGCATTCAAGTCTTTGTAGCAAATTGTTATCGGCAGATTGAACCAGTTCAGAACAATAAATGAGAAAAGCTTGGAGGCGACCCAACGGAAAGGAGAGGATTAAGACACCTCACTCGAACCGATCGAAAGGGAAGCCAGGCGGACACGGTACCTTGTTGTGGAGGGCAGCTCCAGCGGGGGCAGTTGCTCCTGGTGGTGGATGCACGTCGGGTCTTTGCCAAGAGTAGAGAGGTTCTCGTCGTCGAAGAAAAGTGAAGTCCGGTGCACCACCAGGGAAGAGACCAGCCGCAGAGTGCTCCGTCACAAGGCACCATCTTTTGGTCACGGTACAGGGGTAGTGGCTATCCGGTTGCCGAGGTGCGCTGCACGGGCAATTCGACCACTGCGTCCTGAGGCGAATAAAAAGCAAAGGGGACTGGTTGTTCCCACCAGTCAGGGGAAGAGACTCTCCGGCAGGGAGATCTCCTCTGTCGTCGGGAAGTGGTGAGTCGGCTCAGCAGGGGTCCACCGGAGGTGTCGTCGTTGCAGGTCGGCTCAGCGTTACCCTCGTCGGATTCTTAGGTCCTGTGGCGACTTCTGAAGATCCAGTCCCAAAAGCCCTGCTTTTATGCAGAAAACCCCCATTCATTCAGCCTAGCTGTCAATCAACACATGCTAAGTGGTGAGCGGGAAGGCTCACCACTTGGGCCAATCACTCCATAGTGCGACCGGAGTTGGCAAGGCAACTCGGCCCAGGGTGCCTAAACCCCCTCCCACACCCCTGTGGTAACCCAGACAGAATGGCACCACTTTGGAGGGTCTCTGTACAGAGCCCGCCAAAAGTGGAACAAAGGGCTCAACCTTTGGTTTAGGAGTCACAGAGACGAACACAGACGCCATTTTAAAAACCGAGTTCTGGCAGAAAATACCATCCGATAAACTGATTTAAGATAAGTAGATCGGTGGTACGTTAGAGATTAACGAGAAAAAGTATCAATCTCCAACAATGGGACTAATCCCATAGGGTTATGTTCGGGGTCGAACATAACAAGTAGTTTCCACTGCCACCAGCCAAAACTGGACGAGGACAGTGCCCCCTCGAGTAACAGATCCAGGAGTAATCGAATTACCCCTACTAGTACGTCCACAATAAGATGGTTTGTACTAGTTCTGTTAGTAAATTTAAGTCTAGTAAAGCCAATGGTGACTTTACATGCCCGGGGAGACAGTAGTCAGTCCCCGGGTATGGAGTCTATGGTGGAGGTCCGCTAGGACGCCCCAGTGTTACGGCACGTAGGGTGCGGTGTAACACACATAGAAAAACATATGAGACCCTATGGAGTAAAAGACCCCATAGCCCATAGAACACATTGACATTCAAAGGAATTACACACATACATGTCCAAGAGTGGGAGAAAAAGATTCTAACTCTTGGCAGGATGGAAAAAAACAAACTCCTGAAATCCAGCAAAGCTGCTGGGGGGCTCACTAGGTTAGGAAATTTAGCCTAAACAGAGAATTCTCCCTAACACTAGCCCCCCCCCCCAGACTAAGGGACAGGAGGATTTAATCCACCCCTGGATGAATCTCATACCTCTAGTCGATGACATACATCCTAGAGAGACCATCAGCATTTTGGTGGTGACATCCTGACCTGTGCTCAATGGTGAAATCAAACCCTTGCAGGCAGATCGACCATCTCAATAGTTTTGGGTTTTCCCCTTTCATTTGCATTAACCATCTCAATGGTTGGTGGTCAGTCTGAATGACAAAAGTAGAACCATACAAGTACGGCCTAAAGTTCTTCAGAGCCCACACGATAGCAAAGCACTCTCTTTCGATTGTTGCCCACCTTGTTTCAGGATCCTTCAGCTTGCGGCTGATGAAGCAAACGGGGTGCTCCCTACCTTTCCCATCCAGTTGACTGAGTATGGCACCTATTCCTACATTTGAAGCATCTGTCTGCACAATGAAGTGTTGGCGGTAATCAGGAGCTCTGAGTACTGGGGCTTGGCAAAGAGCCCTTTTCAGGTTTTCAAAAGCCTGATTGCACTCCTCGTTCCATCGTAGACCTGTTTTTTGAAAGTTGCTTTTTGTGCAAAGTTTTGTGGTTAGTTACCCTACAGTGTCGAAAAGCACTCTAAACTGTATACTTGATACAAATCCCACCGCTGCCACCAGTGTTAGGCGGAAACCTGTGCAGTTCCCTCTGGGACCACTGCAAAAGATTTAGGACTACAGGTGTTTGGCGGTGAACCCACTTGGTAGCAGTCTGTACCACACAGATTCACTTGGTAGCTGTGGCTGAGCAGTCAGACTTCCCTCAAGAAGAGTTGAGCAGTATGTGGAGTATACAAAATAGCGCAATTCTTCCCAGCAAGACAAGTAAACACGCAACGAAGCTTAGTGTAAAGATATTAAGGTATTTATTTATAACGAAAACATCTATGAAAAACACTATGGCACTTTCACGGCAAACAAATCAAACACAATTACTCTACGAAGAAGAAAACGATCAATCCCCCTAGCAATATTTCGACAAGTCTAGGTTCTACCGGCACCACTTATTTACAGACAGAGGTGTATACCTCAACCTAGATGGCACTCTAATATTAGTTAGGACGGGAGAGAAAAAGATAGGCAGGTTACGAAATCAACACAGTTCAATACTTCACGGGCAAAATGTACGGTAAGAAGGCAAGAACCACAATAGATCATAAAGTTCAGAGGCCAGGCCCACTCGGAGAGAGGCAAGGCAATATGTCCCAAAAGTCTCTAGTGGAGATGCATTCAAGTCTTTGTAGCAAATTGTTATCGGCAGATTGAACCAGTTCAGAACAATAAATGAGAAAAGCTTGGAGGCGACCCAAAGGAAAGGAGAGGATTAAGACACCTCACTCGAACCGATCGAAAGGGAAGCCAGGCGGACACGGTACCTTGTTGTGGAGGGCAGCTCCGGCGGGGGCAGTTGTTCCTGGTGGTGGATGCACGTCGGGTCTTTGCCAAGAGTAGAGAGGTTCTCGTCGTCGAAGAAAAGTGAAGTCCGGTGCACCACCAGGGAAGAGACCAGCCGCGGAGTTCTCCGTCACAAGGCACCACCTTTTGGTCACGGTACAGGGGTTGTGGCTATCCGGTTGACGAGGTGCACTGCACGGGCAATTCGACCACTGCGTCCTGAGGCGAATAAAAAGCAAAGGGGACTGGTTGTTCCCACCAGTCAGGGGAAGAGACTCTCCGGCAGGGAGATCTCCTCTGTCGTCGGGAAGTGGTGAGTCGGCTCAGCAGGGCTCCACCGGAGGTGTCGTCGTTGCAGGTCGGCTCAGCATTACCCTCGTCGGATTCTTAGGTCCTGTGGCGACTTCTGAAGATCCAGTCCCAAAAGCCCTGCTTTTATGCAGAAAACCCCCATTCATTCAGCCTAGCTGTCAATCAACACATGCTAAGTGGTGAGCGGGAAGGCTCAATCTTCTCCAGAGTGCGACCGGAGTTGGCAAGGCAACTCGGTCCAGGGTGCCTAAACCCCCTCCCACACCTCTGTGGTAACCCAGACAGAATGGCACCACTTTGGAGGGTCTCTGTACAGAGCCAGCCAAAAGTGGACAAAGGGCTCAACCTTTGGTTTAGGAGTCACAGAGACGAACACAGACGCCATTTTAAAAACTGAGTTCTGGCAGAAAATACCATCCGATAAACTTATTTAAGATAAGTAGATCGGTGGTACGTTAGAGATTAACGAGAAAAAGTATCAATCTCCAACAATGGGACGAATCCCATAGGGTTATGTTCGGGGTCGAACATAACAAGTAGTTTCCACTGCCACCAGCCAAAACTCGACGAGGGGGGACGGGACAGTGCCCCCTTGAGTAGCAGATCCAGGAGTAAAATCGAATTACCCCTACTAGTACGTCCACAATAATATGGTTTGTACTAGTTCTGTTAGTAAATTTAGGTCTAGTAAAGCCAATGGTGACTTTACATGCCCGGGGAGACAGTAGTCAGTCCTCGGGTATGGAGTCTATGGTGGAGGTCCGCTAGGACGCCCCAGTGTTACGGCACGTAGGGTGCGGTGTAACACACATAGAAAAACATATGAGACCCTATGGAGTAAAAGACCCCATAGCCCATAGAACACATTGACATTCAAAGGAATTACACACATACATGTCCAAGAGTGGGAGAAAAAGAGTCTCACTCTTGGCAGGATGGAAAAAAACAAACTCCCGAAATCCAGCAAAGCTGCTGGGGGACTCACTAGGTTAGGAAATTCAGCCTAAACAGAGAATTCTCCCTAACAGGGGAGGCAATATTTATTGTGCTTTCCTAACATCAGTCAAATGCACACAATAATGTCATTATTTCACTTTGACTGCAAGCAGAGTAGCGTACACCACAATGTAGGGGCCGTTATACTGAGGCGCAGTCCAACTGCAGACAATGTTTTGAATACCAGGAAACAATTGTAATGGTGGTGAGCTGGCAGCCTCCGATGTAGTGCTGCTTTCATCATCTTCCATTTGACATGGAGCAATCTGTTGAGAAAGGTATTTAATGCACTTTGAGTTAAATGTGAATGGAACTCATCCCCCAAAATGTATTCAGCCCTGTGAGCATTAGATGCACAGCGCATGGGAGATAATGGAATGTGCATACATCTCCCCATCACTATTTCATGGGGGCAGAGGAGATGATCCTCACAGGGCTGGGTCCTCAAACTGAACAGGGCCAGGGGGAGGCTATGCACCCAATTTCTTTTTAGTGTCACACAAACTTTAGATAGCTTAGTCTTCAATAAACTGTTCACGCTTTCTACAAGTCTGTTGGCTTGGGGGTGATAAATGGAACACATGTTTAATTGCCAAAAGCACTGTCATTTCCTTGAACAGCTCGTTAAAGAAGTAAGTACCCTTGTCACCATTAAGCGTATTGCACACCCCCTATCTGGATTACACTCCTTTCACCAAAAACCTGGCATCCGATTTAGCATCAGGATATTCGCATGAACCAGCCTCAATCCAACAGGAAAACTGAACAACTACAACTATGAGGTAGCAGAAGGTGTTACATTTGTCCACCATATCTGCAAATTCTATGCAAACTGCACAATTGGATGTGAGCATAGACAACAATTCCTGAATATTGGGCAAATACCAGTATTCTTGAATATCCACAGCAATGTGCTGTTTGGCATGTGGGCATGGTAGTGGAACTGGTCAAAGACCACTAAGGCCAAGTCCTGGAGCCTCACCACCTACCCTGGACTAGTGTGTCTACACAGCAAATCAGTTGGGGAATAAACATACACCCAGTTCTGCCACACCAACTTCTCAGTATGTAGAGCCTGACCTCGTATCTCAATTATTTCAGTGACAGGGAGTGCAGTATATGGAACCTGCAATTGTAACTGCATTTGTACGTGCTCTGGATGCTCAGGAATTTCTGTTACCAGCAAGTATGTAGCCAATTTTGCTGTTTTGTCTATGGCTTCGTTCACGAGGGAGACAAAGTCTGCACTACTTGTGTTTGTGGCACATTTGACAATGGCGGTGAGTGTGTGCTGTGATAGAGAATCAATTAATCTATTAAACAAAGCCACATGCTGAACTGGGGACCTATCTGCCCTACGAAATCCACTGAATACAAATACAAATAGATAGTAACTCAACAACTTTGCACTGCCTCGAGTTCTTCAATAAGAGCAACCATTTCTGATACCTGTGCTGAATAGTAGGCTGGCAACCTTCACTGAACACAAACCTAATTCTCCCCATCCACTTATCACACCACTGCTGCCCCAGTATGTTGCTGGCCTGTCTCCTGGTCAATAGTGAAAAATTCATCAACAAAAAACACCTCACCATTGTCTAAAGCATAGTCACATGCCAAGGCAATATCATCCACAGGATGCCACTACGTAGCACACTCATGGATCGCAACATCATCAGTAATAGGGTCAGACAGAAATGTGGCTGGATTCACTCTTTTATAATGAACAATGTGAATAGAAGGGTTTTAAAGGATCACTTCATATGCGGAATCCCACTGCGTAGTCAATGTGGATTTAGACCTTTCCAATGTTGCAAAGACGGCATGATCGACATACAGCATCAATGAACACCCCATGACCATAGTCGTTGATTTCTCAATGGCAAAAAGCAACAGTGGTCAATGCTTGTTCACATGGAAACTGTCCCTGCATGACGGAATCCAGCATGCCACTGTAATACACTAAGGGTGTGAAAATAGAAACAAAATATCGAGGCTGAGTACCCCAAAAGGAAATACACCAAACACAGGTTACAAAGGAACATACAACGTACTTTATTCTCTATCGAATTCAATTACAAAACAGTGCAAAGTCAGATAGCTATCGGCCCTCAGTACAACACAACAAACTCCAGCGTGTTTCAGTGTGTTCAGTGAGAGACTGTACATTAGAATACATTAGCTTTTTATACATTTTGTGAGCACTATGTCCAACCCCTCTTCGGGTTAATATTCTACTTTATACATCACCAATTCTAGGGTTCGTTGTCGAGTCTCAAATAACCGCATCTATCTGGTTTGTTCTTTATTACATGTAACAATAAGCGTATGCATTAACTGTGTATTCTAAGTTTCGTATTGCAAGTCTTCTTAAACATTAATACAATGTAGTAAAACAGATGTTCTTTGTTCAATGTGTAAATACATTATCATAATATATACTAGTGGATTGGTTTCATTATGCGAGTAGTCCTTTTACACATAGGTCAATGTAGGACAAGGTCTCAGTTCATGACCTCAACAAGTAGCCTGCAGGCAGATTACACATTAGCGATGTACAGAGGTCAAGACGGCCATGTTGTATTTTTGCAATGACATCGTCCACCATTTTAGTTCACAGGGTGACTTTTCCACATAAATCCTAAAATGGCGGTCTGACCTAAAATGGCAGCCTACATAGATTAAAGGTCAGGACCTTGTAACACAGATCTCGCAAGTGACTTTCGAGCAGCTTGGCATAGGCCAATATTAATATATTTATTACAATAGGAGGCATGATATACTTTTTATTCCGAAAAACCCTCCTTTTGGCCTATGCCAAGTGCTAAAAACTACTTTGGGTCTCCTTACGAATAACTCCATGCATCAGTATCCATGTACCCTGAGTCACTATCTGAAATATCTATTGCCATTAGGTCCTTTACTAATATATCTTTTAACACATATTCTTTAGAAGTCGTATCTAAGGCATACATTTTATGTCCTATCGAATCTATTGCTTGTGCGCGACATCCCCCTAGCATCGAACACATACCAGGCAGACACTAAATACAGCAACAAAGGAACAACAGTACTCCTAAAATAGTTAGTAAGACCGAAAGTACCTTCCAACCCCAAGATCACAAGAGGTCCCAGAACCAAGTGCTTAGGTCCCAATTTCCCTCAGGAGCATGCACTTCAGAACCAAGGAAATGCAGATTTTGTATTGCCTTGAAGATAGTTGTGGAGGAATCTGGTACGAAAACACAGCAAGCGGACCCCACTAATTTGCATACTGCACCACGCTCAGCTAAAATGACTTCTAATGCGATTCGATTTTGGAGTGCTACTAATCTCATTGCTTTCTGCTCTAATGTCATATTGTAGAGTATATCTGTGGTCCAGTAGATGGTTCTCTCCAGTACTCTCGCTAGTCTCCTGATATCTTCTGAATTTGCTATCTGCCCCCAAAATGGCACAACTGATTTTGCTATATCTTCCAAAACTTGTGCTGGGGTGTCACCATTTTCGTCCCGTCATGGACGAGCTTTTGAAATTTCTATAGTACTAGCTATGAACACCCCAGGTAACAGGATCCCTAAATAACAGGTTCCTCGCCAATCCCTGGGCAACCATGGAAACGCTATACACCGAAAAAAAAATAGACAGGTTTGTCTACATACAAAGGTCTTGTAAGAGGATTCAATCCAGCACTACAGCTAAGTCAATGCCTAGTCTGGGATACTGAATGGAAACCCTTATTGATATATCTTTATGTCCAGTTCATGAGTTCTGGATGACTACCCCTATATAACACCCCTCTCTTGGAACCCCCTGACCCCACTGAGCCAAGAAGTAGTTCTGTTTTGCAAGTTTAAACGGTTTATTTGAGAATGTAAACAATATATATATATATATCACACTTTATAATAAATTAATAATTAATATCACACTTCAGAACATGAGCAGTTAACAACAATGGGTAATGTTCTACTAATAAACTGATTTGATTACCCAGGAGTAGTATAAATGATGAGGTAGCACGCTTGGGAATAGGAACAGAAGAATAAGGTGGTAGAGAATGCTTTATCTAGTTTCAGATGGATGCAATGTTGAATGAAAATGCAATACAGAAAATACTCAATATGATTTCAACAAAACAATGTAATCACTTTTCTCTGGCAATCCACTCCCCCCCTTATGCAATGTAAGGAAATGAAGAGGAGAGCACACAGTTCTTAGAAATGCACTCAAATGTAATTCAGTTCACCCCAGCAAGCTTAGACTACAGAAGGAGTTTTGAAACACAGGCAAAATGCTTTGAATATGGTGACAATGCAGTGAGAAATATGCTGAATATGCTTTTAATTCCCTTCAGGAGGTTCAGGGTGAGTGGTATCTAGTTAATATTAGTTCAGGCTCACTCTAGCAATGATTCAGGGATGGTTCTTAAGAGGCAAACGAAATTTAGCAGTTCAGGCAAAAGCAGCTATCTTTTTACAAGTAAAGAAATCGGGCCAAATCACAAATCGCGGCAAAATTCGCGAATGCGTGAATCACGATTACGGCAAAAGTATAAGGAGTAGCAAGTCTGTTCTTGGTTTGTTGAAAAGCTGAGATTCTAAGCTTTCAGGGGAAAGTTAAATCAAGTTCCAGAGATACGGACAATTAAATAAAGGTAGTTTTTCGGATTTGAAATTTTAAAAGTTCAAAGCGACAGGTTACAGCTTGCAGCTAGAAAATGACAGGTGACAGTTCTACTTAGGTTAAAGAGATTGAATTATATTATATTAAACTAAGGGATATGTTCTGAGTTTTGCTGAGTACTCACAAGAGATTTTGGACAGGAAGGCGACTTTGTCACGGATCCGGTCACTGCGCACAGCACTTCACAGCGGTTCCGAGTACAGCTCTGCTTTCTGGGTCACCAGCACTGCTCCTGGATCTTGGGTTCTGCTGGTCTGGTCTAGCACCGGTCTGCACGGCTCCTGGTCCCGCTTTCTCCGGACACAGCGCTGATCTGCACGGCTCCTGGACACTGCTACCGGTCTCGGCAATGTTCTAGGCAGGGAATTCAAACAGCTCGCCCGGCTGTTGATAGTCTGCAAATGATTTTTGGGCCTGCTGACAAATACTTTTGCTTGCAGTGGGCCTTCTTGGTTCAAAGTTCTGTAGTCTCTGTTTAGCTTGGAAGTCTAAGTGTTGGATCTCTGGATGTGAAGTCGTCGGTCAGCATGCTCCGCAGCAAATGGAATTGAATGTCTCTACCTGTCCCAGCAGTCTCTTTTTATGTGTTTTGAAAGTGGGTGGAGAGGCTAGCTTTCTAGGCCCAACCCCTTCAGAGTTCTGATAGGTTGGAGAATTCTTTGCGTTCTCACTGGAGAACAGGATTGTGTGTCAGAATGATGTCATTTAATGGCTTGCAGAAAGGACACTCCCCTGTCAAATTACACACAAATCTATATTTGACCTAAAGAAATATTTCATAGATACACAGTGGTTTGAAATGACATGCACCCATCACGGATCACATGAGGTATACTCTGTTCAAACTCTGATGTTTCTAAGAGCTTGCATTCAGAACTGGCAACATTTTGCATTTTTTAACTGGTTTTGCAACATTGGTTTTTCATTAAAAATTATACACATATACACGGCCTGTCCATACATACTCCAGTAAATTCCCATGTCTCTAGCTTAAACACAGAGTCTGTGGTGTCAATAAATCGCGGGGTTTTGCCCCAGAACATCACACAAATTCCCAACGCGTCTTAAAACGTGCACCGAAAAATCACAAGAATTATGGTATCATTTAAATAATTTTGACAAGTCCGCAATGTGAGTTATAAATCTTTCTTAGAATCATATTCTGGCCAACAGGGGTGTGTCTTTTCAGGTCACATGGTATAGAAACTGGTTTATCCAGTTTCTGCCAAGCTCAGAGACCCTGCCCCTCCCAGCTTCTGCCAAGAGGAAGCTGTTTTACGGTCCCCCCAATAAACCATCTGCCTGAGTAAAGGCAGGGCTTTGTTCAAAAGGAAGCCATTTACGACCACCCTAATAAACCATCTGCCTGGGCCCTTTCTTTAGTTTCTTGCAATCCCCTGGTAATTCAATCAGAGAGTGTGTGACCTCCTTTTGGCAGGAGCAACAGAATGCAGCCAGGCCTGGGAATGCATTTGTTGGGCAAGCCCCCACTCCTGTCGGGGGTAGCTGTCTGGCAGAATTCCAGTTTCCTTAAGCCAGGTTTCAGGTAAAATGTCACTTTTTGTTCCCCAGTTTAAATCAAGACAATTTTTACATATGCAGCTAGAATGCTGATTCTAAGTTCAAAACTATGACATTTTAACAGTTACAAACTATTTCACACTCAAAAGTAGGTCACTCAGTTCATTTAAACATTTTCGATTTTTGGTAGTTTTAAATCCAGTTTCAGTTAGGCTGCTGCAGACCTGCAGAGCTCATCCAGTCTTGTTATGAACATTGTTTTGGGGCTCTTCAACTTCCCAGATTTAGTATGCACACATACTTCATTCTGCCAGATGTCCGCTGGTGTTCAGTGAGATTTTTGGATGTGTTGCAATGTTTGAAAATAGGCATTTTGAGCTGGCATTCAGAGAAACAAAAGGTGATTTTAAAGTGCGGTTTTTCCTTTGGCACATATTTCACTCATGGCACCCTGGCCCATCCTGCTCGCACTGGTGGGTGGCAAGTTAGGCAACCATTTTAGTGTGCACAAACTGCGTGGTTCTCCTGGATTTTGGCGCACATGTGGGCTTTTTGTCCATCTTGGATTTTCTAAGCCCACAGCACCAAATGTTGCAGCATGATAGCTCAAACGTGAGTCAGGACACCCAACAAAGCCCCCCCACGCGACTGCACTTTGAATTTGAGTCGATGGGGAGTCGGGTGCACAGAAGGTGATGACCCACGCACTGGTATGTCCGCATAATCTTCTTCCAATTCTGCAAATGGCACAGTTCAGCATCTTTTCCTCCATCCGGTACTGATCGATCGGTTCTCCTCGCCGGTCCTGATGGGAATATTGGGCGGTACCCTCGGCCCTTTGGGTCTCTGCTCCCGGTCTCCGGATCGTCCTCCTTGGCCAGTCTCCAGGTTTTCTTTCTCCTAGGATGACAAAGGAAGAGCGGCAATACCTATTCATGGACATTTCTCCCCCACCATTGATATAGTGGGGTGGCATATATATTTTAGAACTCAACAGATATGAACATGCACATTTTTTTAAATTAAGAGACAGGAACACATAAACTTGAGAAACACAGAATTTGATAGGCTATATGTAGGATCTTTTAGGGTTGGAACTGAATTACTCTGGAGCGGAACCCTCTGGGATTGCAGAGGACTCCTCCAGTTGCTGCAAAGTGTGCCTGGGATGGCAACACTTCAACTGGTTTATGTGGACCCACTTGTCTTCCCCCTCTGCCAAACCGCCTTTGGGGATGCGGATCTTGTAGGCCACAGGGGAGACCTTGTCTATAATCTCATAGGGTCCCTTCCATGTAGGCAAAATTTTTCGCTGCTTTGTCTGGTTTCTTTGGAAGTTGTATAAATAGACCCGGTCCCCCACCTGATATTCCTTCCTGGAAGTTTTCAGGTCATAGTGGGTCGTCATACTCTCGGCTGATCTTTCTAGATTTCTCTGAGCATAGGCAAAAGCATGCTGAAGGTGTTTCCTTAAATTCTCCACATACTCATGAGTTGTGGAGGCATTTATCAACGTTTGCTCTTGGGTTCTGTAGAGCAAATGCTGAGGAAGCACCATCTTGCGTCCAGTCATCAACTCAAATGGTGACATTTTGGTTGCAGATGAAGGGGTAGACCTGTTGGCCATTAGGACCAGAGGTAATCGGATATCCCAACTTGGCCCAGAATCTGCCACAAACTTTTTTAAGATGCTCACAATGGTTCGGTTATATCTCTCTACTGCCCCAGAAGAAGCTAGCCAGTAAGCAATATGCAACTTCCTTTTGACCCCCAGTATCTCCCACATCTTTGCCATTACTTCACTGGTGAAGTGGCTACCTCTGTCTGACTCAATCCTTTGAGGTAGACCAAAACGGGAAAAGATGTGGTTCATCATCAGGGCAGCTGCTGTTTCTGCCTTGCAGTTTGGGGCTGGGAGACATTCCACCCACTTGGTAAACAAGCATGTCACAGTCAACATGTACTTATTCCCCCTAGCGGAGCGAATCACGGGGCCTACAAAGTCGATTTGTAAATCTGACCATGGGAGTGTCATTCCCCTCTTTTGGAGAGGCGCCCGGTGTGTGAGGGATGTTGGCTGAAATTGTGCACACACAAGACAACCCTTCAAATATTGGTTGAGGTCCTGGCCCATGTGTGGCCAGTAGGCAACCTCTCTTAAGATTTCCAATGTTGTGTGAAACCCCCTATGACCGGCGGTGGACGCATCATGGGCGTGACTTAACATTAGGCTTCGGAATGAGGTAGGAACCTCCCACTGATCATGGCCAGCTTGGGATTTCCTTACCAGCAAACCGTCTTGGATCCGGAACATTTTTGGACATTTCATCAACACTCTTAGGTCCTCTTTCCCAATGTAATCGGTATCCGTCAGGGGAAAGTTCTCAGGGTCCTCAAGGTGTTGGTAAAACTTACCAATAATTGGATCCCCTTTCTGAGCTGTAATCAAATCAGCATCAGGGGTCTCCTTGCTCCATTGGGCAGTTGAAAGATCATTGTGAGCATTTGTCTGGGACCTAGTGATAGCAGTGACCTGGATTTCCCCCAACAGGGACTCTATTTCGATTAGATCCCCTTGGATGGCCCCGGTTTTGGCCAGCTGATCAGCTAAGTCATTTCCAGTTTTGTCTGGTCCCTCTACTTCGGAATGACCCTTGATCTTCTTCCAATAGATGGTCATCCCCTTCGAGGTGACCAGATCATCAATGTTTTGGATCAACTTCCCATGTTTCAAGGGTTTGTTGTTAGCACATAACATGCCTCTGGTTTTCCAATTAACCAGGTGCTCCACGAACCCGTTCCGTACATAGTCAGAATCTGTGATTATGACCAGTTCGTGGAGTTGATGCTGGACAGCAGTGAGGATGGCCTGATGCCCAGCCATCAATTCTGCCACCTGACTACTTCGGGGCCCTATTTTGTATCCAGCGGAGGGTTCTGGGAACTCCTTCACCCATGCATTCCCTACGCCAGCCACCAGTTCTTTCTCCCCGTCGTTGTCAACATGGTAAGAGCATCCATCCACATAGACAGTGTGCATTCCCTCACACTTGTCCTCTTCAAAGACTTTGTGTGGGGAATTAAGGTATGCCTCCGTGTTGTCCTTCATTTTTAGACTTTCGTCCTCGAGACAGTTTTCTCTGTCACAATCATGCAAGTCAGCCAGACCTTGCGCGAGGGGACTCTTCTTGTTTTGGCCATATCTGACCTCCACAGGAAAGCCTTGCATTGACAGAATCCAGGAAGTAATTCGGGAATTACTTACATTTCCGGCCCGGATTCTGTCACTTTGGAGATATTGAAGAGGCTGGTGTGGAGTCTCCACGATGATGTGTTCCCCCTGGATAAACGGTCGGTAATTCTTCAATGCCCACACCGTTGCCAGGAGTGCCTTCTCACAATCGTTGAATTTTTCCTCCACAGAGGATAAAGTTTTGCTCGCATAGGAGATTTCTTTATTGACCTTGTCATGCTTTTGGTATAATACTGCCGTCAAGCACGTATTAGAGAACCCCGTCTCCAGGAAGAACTCCTTGTTTTCTGACAGGGTAAGCTAGGCAAGGCGCTTGTGAGAGGCTTCTTTTGAGTTGTCTTACTGCCTCGGCTTGTTATGGACCCCATTCCCACTTGACTCCCCCCTTCAGGAGATGAATCAGGGGTCTGGTGATCTCTGCGTAGCCCTCAATGAACTTTCTGCTGTAATTATTCAGTCCAATGAGGCTCCTTAGTTCCCGCAGAGTTGTGGGGTCTTTCAGTTTTTGGAGTGCTTCCGCCTTCTTTTCCTGGGGACAGAGACCCTGAGGAGTTATCTCATGCCCCAAGAAATTAACACGGGTTCTACACCACTGTGCTTTCTGAAAGGAAAGTTTTGCTCCGGCAGCCCTCAACTGGGTCAGAACATAACGGATCTCCGCTATGTGTTCCTCCACAGATGAACTTTTGATGAGGACATCATCTACATAAGCCAGGTTACCCCTTGCACCCAGGTCGGGCATGGCCTTGTGTAGGAAAATGTTGAATTCATTGCCGGAGTTGAGGTATCCGAAGGGAGTCTGGGTCCATGTGTACTGCTGGCCCCCAAAGGTAAGAGCCAGCTTGTATTGGTCCTCCCTACTGACAGGCACAGTCCAGTATCCATTGGTCAGGTCTATTGCAGTGAATACCTGTGACCCCTGGATCTGGGCCAGCCCTTGGTCAATGTAGGGCAGAGGCCATCGGGAAGTATGGACCCGTTTGTTGAGCTCCCTGAGGTCGGCGCAGAGTCTCCACTGGCCGTTTGGCTTCAGTATTCCCAGCACCGGATTATTGAAGGTGCTGTGTATTGGACGAATTATTCCCCGGGACTCAAGGTTCTTAATTATTTCAGTAAGGGACTCCATGGATGCGAGAGGCAAACGATATTGCTTCACAAACACTGGAGTCATGCCAGGGTCCGTGGGGATTGTTGTTGTGTGTTTGTCGGTGCGGCCACAGTCATATGAGTCTACCACAAAGAGATCTTGGAAATCCAAGAAAACTTGTTTCAACTTTTGCTTCTGTTACAGAGTCACACAGGCATCAGCTAGGTTGACTCTCTCTTCCACCATCTGCCTGAAGCCTGGAAAGACTTCTGGTTTGGCTATGTCAGCGGCCTCCTCCAGCTGGGTGGAGAAGTCCCTGGTCAGAGTGCTGATTTGGACTGGAGGCTTCAGGTGGGAAAGGAAGCCCTCATGGACCTGGAAAATCACCTCATCCCTCCTGAAGTCACAAGTCACATCTTCCTTACCATAAGGGCAGGAAGTGTACACCAGGATATTCCCCCCGTGCTGGGTAAAAATCCTGTCTGGTGTTGTATTGTCATCACTCTCACTGTCAAAACAGTCCTTAGGGATTGGTCCTAAGAGTTCATTTCCTAAGTCAATGGAAAAATGTCGGTCATCAACCGCCATTCCAATAATGATGCCTGCGGCTAGAGTAATACTCTTTAAGTCGCTGCTATCCACCTCTATTGGAATGGTGTCATGTTCTATGTTGACTAATGGAGTTGGGTTTACCCCCAACCCTTGCTGTTGGAGAGAAGCATTTAGATGTATGTAAGCATCAGGGTTTTGCAATTTTTGTCCTCTTTTAACTTTCACTTCCAGGGAGAATTGTCGGGTCCTTTCTGGGATGGTGACTTCCTCTTTGATCTGAATTTCAACTGCATAAGGTACCAATTGAGCTGACCTAAATGCTTTTTCTGGATCATCAAAGCTCATGGGATTATCTGCTAATCGGGACCAAGCTTTGAAGTTTATTAGGTCCAAACTAATGGCAAAGCGATTGAGAATGTCACTGCCTAAGTAAAAGGTGGCAGTGACGTCTCGCACGACCCAACAATTATGGACTATGCTCTTGTTGCCAATGGAGATTTTGAGCATACACCTGCTTGGCAGGAGATGTTTGGAATTAGGTGCTTCCAGGTCCATTTCCCATTTGTCTATCAGTTTAAATGTGGGAATGGCTGGATCTTTTGGGAGTTGACGGAACATGGCTTCGCTGATGAAGCTCTTACCGTTGTTCACACACACTCGAGCGAGAACAGAGTCCTTCCCATCATTTAACTGAACAGGGATGAACAACTGCTCTCCAATTTGCTGAGTATCAGCCAAGATCTGAGCTGATTTCACATCTTTCTGGACTATAGGAGTGGGAGTTTCTGATTGTGGATTAGTAAAGAATTTCGGGGTGTTTCCTTCCAGTGCGTAATACCACCTTAAACTGGAAGGAAGGTTGATTTTCAGAAATAGAGAGGACCCCCCATCACCAGTCTGTTGTCCTACTGCTATTGCTGTCACGTCTGGAATCTGGTTGTTCTGGAAGTGAAATTCTACTTGGTCAGATTTTTGTACAACCATGTGGCAGGTGCCGTTTAAACTAACATGGTTGACACTCTGTTTTAATTTTATTGGTCGGCTAGTCTGGGTCCAGAGGACCTTGTTTACACAATCTATTAGAGGTGACAACCTTCTCAGGAGGTCATTCCCTAGTAAACAAGGGGTGCCCTCTGGAGTCACTACTATGACTGGGTGTTTCACCTTGTGTCGCCCAATTTTAATGTCCAAGTCTGCAGTCCCCTCAACGGGAATTTCCTTCCTGTCAAAGTTCTGCAGTTGTCCAGGAAGAGAGGTGAGAGGAATTTGGTAATTCTCCCCCCTTCCGGCATTTAGTTCCTCAAAGGCCCTTTTGGACAGAAGGGTAGCTTGGGATCCAGTGTCCACCAGTGCCAAAATTGTACCCTGCCGCTGTACTTGTACCGGGGCATAGTATCTTCCCTCCTTCTCCTCAAGGGGGCACAGATAATGCACATTTTTGGACAACTGGTGGGCTAACTTTCTGGTTTTGGACATTGCTAGCGAAGAGATTTGGGCAGAATTCTGTAGAGAGCCTTGGGAATCTGAAAGAAAAAGTTGGCAACTGGAGATCAGAGCCATTGTGGGTTCCCCTGGTTCCGCTTCTGGGCCGCCCCCCCCTTCTTGGAGGCAGTCACCAGGATTGGTTTGAACCAGGGGATTTCGGTATTGTTTGTTCTGGGATGAGATGATGGGCGGCGGTAGCTCCATCTCCATTTCTCCCCAGTCTGAATTGACATCCCTTGGGACCCATTTTTCCTTGGGAGGAGTTACCCCATCTCTGAAGGAGAAGATCCTTTTCCCAGGATCTTCTGAGGATCCCTCTCCCTCAAATTGGAAGATCTGTACCTCCTCCACAAAGTTTGTCTGTTTGGGTCCTTTGTTTCTCCTACCCCCCCTCTGCTCCTTAGGAGGCAGGCTTTCAGGGGTAGGAGATTTTGTTTCCGGTTCCTGGTTTTCCAGGGGCTGTTTACAAGTTGGGAAGGAAGCTTCCTCCAAGGCTTTACACCCCCCTTCCCCTTGTGCCTCCTCCCTGGGAACCGGTGGGTTATCGGGGTGCTGCCCCCGTCATTGTTCTGGAGTACCAGGTCCAGAGTTTGGGGCATTCTGCGGTGGCATGCTCATCTGAGGGTTCTGTTGAGCCCTCAGTATGTGACCCAGATCTCGTGCCATATTTTGGACTTGGCGCTCAAGTTGTGAAACCCGCTCAGGCTGATACGGGGCTCTATTTTCTCCCCTGGGCTGATCCCGGGAAGGGTAGCTATCCCTTCTCTGGTAGTACCCCTGGTTGGGAAGATTTTGGTACCCCTCCACCCTTGGCTCCCCTCTCCCGGATTAGGTTGTCTGGGCTCAGGGAATTGGGGAAAGAAGGGTGGAGGGTTTTGGGGCTGGAAATTGGGCGGATACCTGGGGAAAAAGTTCTGCCCAGGATTTGGAGAATTTCTGCCCTCCTGTGGGAAGCTGGGAGGGAAGTTCCCTGGGTTAGGCGCTTGGCCGGATCCCCCCCTTGGGCTGGAGGAGTCCACACATAACCCAGGATTGGTCGGTTTCCCTTATAGCGGGGACTTACATAGTCAGGGGAGCGGGGGACCCCATTTGTGGGACTACCTCCTCGACTCCCTGTCTGTGACTGGCCCGAGGGCCTTCTGGGCTGTGAATTATTAGGTGCAGGTAGGTTTTTAGGCCCCCCCATCTCCAAATCCAAAACGGGGGTGACCTTTACCTCTGCCACCTTGGCAGCAGCAGGGGTGCTGTTGGTTTTGGGATTTTTCTGGGTATTGCTTTTATTTTCTATGGGCTTCCGCACCTCATAGATCCGGGTAGCCTGTTCAATGACCCAGTCTAAAGATCTTTTCTCATGAAAATCTCTCGCGAGCTGGGTCATTATATATTTGGGCAAGGCATGGAAAAATGTATTGACAAATTCTCTGCTGTCTGTGCGCACCCTTCTGGTGGTCTGCGCAAAGGCACGTTTCAGTTCTTGCTTGCACAAATTCTTGTGGGGCCTGATCCTCCCCACATTGCAAATTGTAGGCTGCCTGGCGAGCCTCTTGAGGATTTCTGTGAACAGAAAAATGTTTCAAGATGGCCGCCTTATAGGTGGACCATCTTAAATGATTTTGGTCCTCGAGCCCCGCAAAGAAACTGGAGTATTCTGGTGAGAAGGTCCACTTTACATATTGAATACAGCTTTGGCTGTCCTTCAAATGGAAAGTCTCCATCATTTGCTCATAAAGCTCTAAGTGTTCCCAAACAGAATACTTGGCGTTCTTGTGATAAGGCGTGATGACACTCCTTATTGCCTTTATTTGCTTCAATGGGTCCTTAAGCAAGGCCCTTTTTGCCTTATTGGCCTTTTTGGTTCGGGTAACCCTGGTCCATTCATCCTCTGACTCAGAGGCACTGCTCCCAGAGATTCCTGTCTGATCTTCCAGGTTTTCCCGGATTCTGCGAGCCTGCGATTGGCTGGCAGAATGTGGGGACCTGGTCTCCTGTGTCCTGCGCCGTTCAGAGGAGTCTTCAGATTCCTCCTTGCTGCCAGGATTTGATGGGTACCCCCCCCACTGACCTAACTGGGCAGAAGTGTTCAGGATGCCCTTAATGGGCCTATTCTCCTGGGGTTCCCCACTAAATTGCACTGTGCTTGGGTGCCCATACCCAGATGCCCGCCCCTCCATACCTGGGTGGTACTGGCCTATGAGCCCCATGCTTTTGGCTGGATAATAATCTGCCATCCCTGTGGCCCGGTGCTCATGTGCGCCAGGGGACATGGGGGTGGCAGAGTCCAGGGACTAAGAGAGATAAAGGCCTCTGGTACTAGGGCTCCTGAGGTTATGCTCAGGAGTTTCCCTTTCCCAGCAAACCTGGTCTCTATCCGCCCCTGCTCCCTGTTGCAATGCAAGAGCCTGCGCCTTCAGTTCCTCAGTTAAGGCCTTACTAGACTCTATCAGTCTCTCCTGCATTGCTACCTGTTGTTGGGGCCTATCATTGTGCTGGCAGAGATCCTCATTCTCTCTCTGCGTTTCCTGATTGATCCTGGGGCACTGGGCCAGTCTTTGCTGCAGGAGGGTTACCCCCTGAGCTGTGTCCCTATTGGCCTGCTCCTGTCTTGCCAGAGCCTCCTCCACCCTCCTGGTGTGCTCTAGCAAGTCCTGGTGTTCTTTTTGGAGGTCACCCAATCCCTGGTGGACCAGGTGATTTTCTTCCAATTTTCTTTTTAAGTGGCAGACTTCCTGGCCTAAGGTGTCCCTTTCCTGACAAAGAGTCTGCATCTGTGCCGTCAGGTCGTCCCTTTGCCTTTGGAAGGCACCAGCTTTCTGGCGCTCCTGATCAAACTCTGCCTGGGTATCCAGGTCTTTCAGGATCAGTTTATTGCTCTCCTCTTTCTCTCTGTCTAGTTGGATTTACAGGGTGGCTACCTGCTCTATGCATGCCCTGTTGAAATTGATCTGTTGCTCCAGCTGGCTCTGCAGTAGGGAGTCCAAACTGTCTTGGCGTTCCTTCTGCAAGGCCAGAATTCTGGTATCCTGGTCAGCCTTTTCCTGTTGCAGTATATCCATGTCCTCTTTTATTTTAATGATATACTGCCTACTATCATTTTCTGACTCCTGGCTCCTCTGCAGCCTCTGCTCAGAAGAGTCCAGATCAGATTGGGCCTTCTGTAATGCCAGCAGTTGCCTACTCGCCAGATCTTGGCCTTCAGCACATTTGTCCTGCATGGCTCCCATATGTAAATGTAAATATAAATATGCCGCTACCCTGGCAATCTTGTTTTGCTCATCCTTGGCCTTAGGGGACATATATAGTTCACTCAGGGCCACATGTAAGGGACCCTGGTCTCTCCATATATCTGACCCTGTTTCAGTGATCTGGGGTGCGATTTCCTGCAACCAGACCGTCTGGTCCTGATGAGTCCACTCACCTCTCACAAATAGCTTATGTAAGAAGTGCTCTCTGGCTATTTTCATATCTACCAAGGTCGTCATTCTGGAATTTGAGTTCTCTCCTGACTTACAGAAGTTTGTATTTTATTTTTGCAAAACAGACCTTTTCCTTAGAGCGTTCCTTTGAGGAGTGCTTTACAGCGTAACACAGCGTGGTGATCCGACCGGATATGTGTATCTGGTCAGCTGGCACACTATATTAATCTGCACAAGTGATAGATCTAACCCAAATGTCCGACTCAAGCCCCCACTTTGTAAGAGGATTCAATCCAGCACTACAGCTAAGTCAATGCCTAGTCTGGGATACTGAATGGAAACCCTTATTGATATATCTTTATGGCCAGTTCATGAGTTCTGGATGACTACCCCTATATAACTCCCCTCTCTTGGAACCCCCCTGACCCCACTGAGCCAAGAAGTAGTTCTGTTTTGCAAGTTTAAACGGTTTATTTGAGAATGTAAACAATATATATATATCACACTTTATAATAAATTAATAATTAATATCACACTTCAGAACATGAGCAGTTAACAACAATGGGTAATGTTCTACTAATAAACTGATTTGATTACCCAGGAGTAGTATACATGATGAGGTAGCACGCTTGGGACTAGGAACAGAAGAATAAGGTGGTAGAGAATGCTTTATCTAGTTTCAGATGGATGCAATGTTGAATGAAAATGCAATACAGAAAATACTCAATATGATTTCAACAAAACAATGTAATCACTTTTCTCTGGCAATCCACACCCCCCTTATGCAATGTAAGGAAATGAAGAGGAGAGCACACAGTTCTTAGAAATGCACTCAAATGTAATTCAGTTCACCCCAGCAAGCTTAGACTACAGAAGGAGTTTTGAAACACAGGCAAAATGCTTTGAATATGGTGACAATGCAGTGAGAAATATGCTGAAAATGCTTTTAATTCCCTTCAGGAGGTTCAGGGTGAGTGGTATCTAGTTAATATTAGTTCAGGCTCACTCTAGCAATGATTCAGGGATGGTTCTTAAGAGGCAAACGAAATTTAGCAGTTCAGGCAAAAGCAGCTATCTTTTTACAAGTAAAGAAATCGGGCCAAATCGCAAATCGCGGCAAAATTTGCGAATGCGTGAATCACGATTACGGCAAAAGTATAAGGAGTAGCAAGTCCGTTCTAGGTTCGTTGAAAAGCTGAGATTCTAGGCTTTCAGGGGAAAGTTAAATCAAGTTCCAGAGATACGGACGATTAAATAAAGGTAGTTTTTCGGATTTGAAATTTTAAAAGTTCAAAGCAACAGGTTACAGCTTGCAGCTAGAAAATGACAGGTGACAGTTCTACTTAGGTTAAAGAGATTGAATTATATTATATTAAACTAAGGGATATGTTCTGAGTTTTGCTGAGTACTCACAAGAGATTTTGGACAGGAAGGCGACTTTGTCACGGATCCGGTCACTGCGCACAGCACTTCACAGCGATCTGGTCTCCAGTTCCGAGTACAGCTCTGCTTTCTGGGTGCTTTCTGGGTCACCGGTCTGCACGGCTCCTGGTCCCGCTTTCTCCGGACACAGCGCTGATCTGCACGGCTCCTGGACACTGCTACTGGTCCCGGCAATGTTCTAGGCAGGGAATTCAAACAGCTCGCCCGGCTGTTGATAGTCTGCAAATGATTTTTGGGCCTGCTGACAAATACTTTTGCTTGCAGTGGGCCTTCTTGGTTCAAAGTTCTGTAGTCTCTGTTTAGCTTGGAAGTCTAAGTGTAGGATCTCTGGATGTGAAGTCGTCGGTCAGCATGCTCCGCAGCAAATGGAATTGAATGTCTCTACCTGTCCCAGCAGTCTCTTTTTATGTGTTTTGAAAGTGGGTGGAGAGGCTAGCTTTCTAGGCCCAACCCCTTCAGAGTTCTGATAGGTTGGAAAATTCTTTGCGTTCTCACTGGAGAACAGGATTGTGTGTCAGACTGATGTCATTTAATGGCTTGCAGAAAGGACACTCCCCTGTCAAATTACACACAAATCTATATTTGACCTAAAGACATATTTCACACAGTGGTTTGAAATTACATGCACCCATCACGGATCACATGAGGTATACTCTGTTCAAACTCTGATGTTTCTAAGAGCTCGCATTCAGAACTGGCAACATTTTGCGTTTTTTAACTGGTTTTGCAACATTGGTTTTTCATTAAAAATTATACACATATACACGGCCTGTCCATACATACTCCAGTAATTTCCCATGTCTCTAGCTTAAACACAGAGTCTGTGGTGTCAATAAATCGCGGGGTTTTACCCCAGAACATTACACAAATTCCCAACGCGTCTTAAAACGTGCACCGAAAAATCACAAGAATTATGGTATCATTTAAATAATTTTGACAAGTCCGCACTGTGAGTTATACATCTTTCTTAGAATCATATTCTGGACAACAGGGGTGTGTCTTTTCAGGTCACATGGTATAGAAACCAGTTTATCCAGTTTCTGCCAAGCTCAGAGACCCTGCCCCTCCCAGCTTCTGCCAAGAGGAAGCTGTTTTACGGTCCCCCCAATAAACCATCTGCCTGAGTCAAGGCAGGGCTTTGTTCAAAAGGAAGCCATTTACGACCACCCTAATAAACCATCTGCCTGGGCCCTTTCTTTAGTTTCTTGCAATCCCCTGGTAATTCAATCAGAGAGTGTGTGACCTCCTTTTGGCAGGAGCAACAGAATGCAGCCAGGCCTGGGAATGCATTTGTTGGGCAAGTCCCCACTCCTGTCGGGGGTAGCTGTCTGGCAGAATTCCAGTTTCCTTAAGCCAGGTTTCAGGTAAAATGTCACTTTTTGTTCCCCAGTTTAAGTCAAGTCAGTTTTTACATATGCAGCTAGAATGCTGATTCTAAGTTCAAAACTATGACATTTTAACAGTTACAAACTATATGACACTCAAAAGTAGGTCACTCAGTTCATTTAAACATTTTCGATTTTTGGTAGTTTTAAATACAGTTTCAGTTATGCTGCTGCAGACCTGCAGAGCTCAGCCAGTCTTGTTATGAACATTGTTTTGGGGCTCTTCAACTTCCCAGATTTAGTATGCACACATACTTCATTCTGCCAGATGTCCGCTGGTGTTCAGTGAGATTTTTGGATGTGTTGCAATGTTTGAAAATAGGCATTTTGAGCTGACATTCAGAGAAACAAAAGGTGATTTTAAAGTGCGGTTTTTCCTTTGGTACACATTTCACTCATGGCACCCCAGCCCATCCTGCTCGCACTGGTGGGTGGCAAGTTAGGCAACCATTTTAGTGTGCACAAACTGCGTGGTTCTCCTGGATTTTGGCGCACATGTGGGCTTTTTGGCCATCTTGGATTTTCTAAGCCCACAGCACCAAATGTTGCAGCATGATAGCTCAAACGTGGGTCAGGACACCCAACAGTCTGTCTTCCCCAGTCAAATGTGCAACATTGGCACATCTTTTAAAATCTCCCATTGATCGAGTGCCATTTCTCTGTATGCAGAAAGAAACTGAATCGGGGCTATGGTTAACAGTGTAAGAAGGAGGCATGGCATCCTTATTGCCTATCTGAGCCATTTTAAAGGAAATCAAAGATTGAAAAGGACAAGACAGTCTATCAGAAGGCCTAATAGAAGCAACATTCGGTCTACTCCTATTTGCAAAAAAAGAGAGCATCCCAGGGGAGGCAAAACACGTTTCTCAAAACTATTCAAATTGGTGCCATCAAAGTTCCCTGAGACGCTATCATTCCATCGGCCAAAGAACAGTGCTCAGAGAGAAGCATAGCAAGCAGTTGTCAACGGTAAGGGATGAATATACCAACCTAGCCCCTTATCCCCGTGTTGCGGTAAATGTGAACAGACCCAGCAATTGGATCTATTAAAAATGGCATGCGTAGCGTTCATAATAAGTAACAGAGTATTATTATGATACTTTTGTCTGTGCTGGGAATCTCTAGGGGACAAAGTATGCGAATGCACAAAAGGTGTATGGACAGTGGGTACTTTTTCAGTCGGTAGTGAAAACTCTAAAGGATAAGCTTCTTCTAAATACCAAAGGCCTACAACAGTGCTTTTATAAAACCAAATATTATTACAAAAATACAGCAGTACGTTTTCGGGGCCCAGGAATTTTGTCCATTGTCCCGGTTGGTCACCCCCTATTTACAAGTCCAATACGAGCGTTGGCGGTAGCAGGCATTGCAGTCTTCAAATAGAAACCCCAATGTTTGTTGCTGGCGACCCCCCGGTCGCGCAATTTCTGTGTCCTTCCAAAACCCTAGCCAACAGAATCCCCTTTCTCAAATTTGGGCAAAAGTAAGCCCTCGATGATTCTTTTCCTTCCTTGAATGCACAGTCGAACCGTGCCGTATGTCTGTTTTCTCAGACGCAAGTGATATCTGGCTTTTCCTGGTACTGATTGATCTGGAAGCAATGTGTCGCCACTTCCCGTTGGAAGGAACGTATCCGGGACAAACGAAGGGGCTGCGTTTGAAACAGCCGTTCCCGGGTGCAAAATCGGTGGAGAGTGTGGAAACAAAATGGCAGCTTCCCCAAGCCTCTCGGGCTTAGAGATATTCTCCGACACACTCTCGGTGCTGTTCACTGCTTTAGGATCATTGGTTGGAGTATCAGCAAGGGGTTCTGCTTCTTCTGTAACATGTGGCACAGGGTGAGGAAGTTTCTTGATGTGTGACGCGTGGATCCAATTCTTTCGGCCAGCTAACCGCACCCCTGTTTGGGTGACCAACAAGACCTGGAACAGCCCACGCCAGCGAGGCACGAGGCAGGAGGTGGGCTCAAATGATCTCGTGAGCACCCAGCTCACAGGTCGTATGCCGTGGCCCGGCCCTTCATACCGCACAAGTAAAGCCTCTCGTACCTGGTGGTAAATCAATGCAGGTTTTTAGTCAATTGGCTACAGTAATCTGAAAGTAGTACATTTTCGATATCTCTCAACTTTCGACATTTTGTCAAATTCCAGATATTGGCAGGTCTCCCCATTACCACCTCAAATGGAGAGAGCCCAGTCTTAGTTTGAGGGGTTGTACGCATTGCTCATAACACAATCGGTAAGGCGTTCGGCCATTTTAGTTGGTGCCGGCACACGTCTTAGCGAGTTTGTTCTTGATGATACCGTTGTGTCTTTCTACTAGTCCGGCGCTTTGAGGATGTCTGGCCGAATGGAACCATTTGTCAATTTCTAACGCTCTACATATCTGTCGGATTACAGCGGCGACAAAGTGTGGACCATTGTCCGACCAGATAACTCTCGGCAAACCGAACCGGGGAAAGTACTCCTTTAACATAGTTTTCGCAGTGGTCATAGCTGTGGCATCTTTAACAGGGAAAGCCTCAACCCACTTACTAAAGGCACAAATGACTACCAATACATATTTTAAATTATTGCATCATTCCATTTCAATGAAATCAAAGTGAATTACTTCAAATGGGACAGAGAGTGGCCCAAAACTTCCCCTTGGGGTTGCTGTCCCCTTTCCCACATTATGTTGTAGGCAAATCATACAATTCTGGACATAGTGCTGAGCAATTTTTGAAATTTTGTCGTTTACCCACAGTCTTTCTAACATTTTCGTTATCTGTTGAGCACACACATGCGTAGGACCATGTGCCATTACAACCATCATTATCACGTACGCATCAGGAATTAACCATTTTCCATCCACCGTGTCCACCCAACACCCATTGTCATCAAGTTTTCCCAAGCCCTGAGCCCACTTCTTAGTTTCTTCTACTGTGGCATCGGCTTGGATATCCCGTACAGACCCCACGCCCTCATCCATCACATTAGTATTTTCAGTCTCCCTACAAACATATATCTCCGTAAAGAGATCAGTGGCAGTTTGTCTAGCTATTTGATCAGCGAAAGCATTCCCTTTTCCAATGTTATCTATAATTTTGCGATGTGCTGCACATTTTACAACTGCTAACTGAGTAGGGAGTGCAAGTGCTGAGAGTAGTTGCACTATTAGGGTGCCATGTTGGATCTTGGTGCCATGCGAGGTTAGGAATCCTCTTTCCGACCAAAGCCTCCCAAAGTTGTGACCCACCACAAAGGCACACTGACTATCAGTATATATATTCACTGCAAGCCCTTCGGAAAGTTCACAAGCTTGGGTTAAGGCTATAATCTCTGCAGCCTGCACAGAATTATGCATAATTCTCTTAGTTTCCACAACCGTGCTCAAGGTAGTGATTGCATAAGCGGCTGTGGATGTACCGTCCGGAAGTTTGAAGCAGGAGCCGTCACAAAACAGCTCTCCTCGCGGATTTTCCAAAGGGGTATCTTTCAAATCAATCCTGCCCTTTGTTTCTTGCTCGGTCATAAAAACAATCATGTGAGTCTTCATCGCCGCAAGTAATATCTTGCGGGAAAGGTAGGAGTTCAGCCGGATTAAGAACACAACACCTCTTAATTTGAATGTGAGGGGCAAACAAGATCAATTCGTACCTCGTCAACCATGCGGATGTGAGGTGTTGCGTTTGAGTTCGGTTCAATAGAACATCTACAGAGTGAGGCACCATCAGGGTCAAATCATGGCCTAGGACCATTCCCTCACTCTGCTTTACAGACGCAGCAGCAGCAGCGACAGCGCGCAAACATCTTGGCAAAGCGCATGCTACAGGATCAAGGGCGGAGGAATAGTAACCGCACAGTCTGTTCTTCCCTCCATGCTCCTGCGTTAATACAGCCAAAGCACATCCATCACATTCATGCACAAACAATACGAAGGCCTTTTCATAGTTTGGTGTGCCCAAAACTGGTGCAGAGCATAATGCAGTCTTAAGCAAGTCAAACAATTGCTGGTGTTCCGAGGTCCATGGCAACGGCGAAGAAATGCCCTTCTTCGTCAAGGCCAACATCGGTTTTATCACTAGTGAAACATTTGGGATTCACAACCTACAGTAAGAAGCCATACCTATCAAGGCCCTAACTTCCTTCTGTGTACTTGGGACAGACATGCCAGAAATGTGTTTTATTCTTTCAGGTGTCAATCTTCTTCCCTCCTTTAACAGGAGATAGCCTAAATAGGCGACCTCCTCACAACAATATTGAAATTTCTTTAGCGAAGCTTTGTGACCATGCTTGGCTAGATGAATAAGTAGTAACACGGTGCCTTCCTTACAGGCACTTTCAGAGTCTGCAGCCAGAAGCAAATCATCAACGTACTGAAGCAAAGTACAAGTAGAGGGCAATTCAAGGGTATCAGGTTGCTCTTTTAAAGCCCTACTATAAGTATTAGGACTCTCTGTGTACCCTTGAGGTGCACGAGTAAATGTAAACGAGCGTCCCCCTAAGGTGAACGCGAATAAATATCTACTATCCTTGTGTACAGGAATACTAAAGAACGCATTCTTTAGGTCCACAACACTAAGATAAGTATCTGTAGCTGGAATCATGGTTAGGATAGTTGTCACATCAGGCCCAATTGGAAATTGCAGTGCCACAACTTTATTAATGGCACGTAAATCAATTATAAAACGAAATGGAATTACATTATCGCCTTTCTTGTATACAGGTAAAATCGGACTATTACACAAACTTCCTGAAATTTCTTCAATCACACCACGGTGCACAAAATCGGAAACAATACATTTCAAAGCTTGCTCGCCCTCAACTGAAATCTTATACTGGGGAATGCGTGGCAGCTCAATTCCATGTGTTTCAAAATTATCTTAACGGGCTCAATCTGCAAAACACCGACATCATTGTCATCAACAGCCCATAAGTTCTCTGGTACATCAATGAATTCTGGAGGCAAAGGTCTAATCAGAAATTGTGAGGCGGGGGATTGCTGTGGTGAAATTGTCAAGCGTACTCCATCAGAAGAACAATAAATCACTGCATTTAATTCTTTTAACAAGTTCAATCCCAGCAAGTTTTCCCCACAATCCGAGATCAATAAAAAAGGACACTGGCCCGTAAAGGGACCCAAATAAATAGGTACTGGCATAGTGACCGGACAAACAACTGGAGTACTGGAAAACCCTACAGAAACATTGGTTTGCCCTGACAGTGGAATGTTTGGAACCCGCAAACGATCAATGGAACACTTCTGTGCTCCAGTATCTATCAAAAACTGATGTTTCCTATTTCCCACTATCATTTCAACGTAGGGACCTTTCTGATTGACGGGAATAGGTTTAGGTTCCAAACCCTTCTTCGGTCAATCCTAACGAAACAGAATATTATCAAAAGGAAGCTCTTCAGATAAATAGGCAGCGGAAGGATGATCAAATATGTTCCTAGTATCCACACTCAGAGTCTGATTGGCCTGTGAAAAAGGCTGTTGAGGGTCCTGTGTAAACTGACCTCTACCTGGTCCCCCTACGCCCGGGCAACCTCTAGATCGCCTACCCATATTATTATTCGACCTATGTTGAAGGTTGGGGCATTGTGCTCACCAATGACCCTCTCGTCGACAATAAGCACATTGATTAATATTCACAGGACCCAAGGGCACATTCCCCTGTGGGACATACTGACCTCTACCCTGAGATTTCGCCTGCCAAGCGCTCTCAGAGAACATAATCTGTGACTGGATGTCAGGCAGCAATCCACGTACAAATTTGTCCACAAATAACCTTTCCCCAGACTCTGTGCCTAAGTCTTGTCCACTGAAATCTGAAAATACCTGTTCGAACCGATTAAAGAACTCGGTAGCACCCTCAGACTTTCCGTGGACACAGGCCGTAAGCTTGTCCCAAATAATTCTTTTTTTGGGAATTATGGTTTTTAATTTAGCAATAATTCTATCAGGCAAGGTTAATATCACCTGTTGTGGTCTTTTGCCAGCTGGCCTTTCCCCTTCGAGTCTAGTTAAATTTGCCCATGTATCTCCCAAACTGGGTACATCGTCAATAGTTCTAACTTGTTTCCATAAGTCTACGGGCAGGAGTACTGGAAACAACAAATCAATGTCGATTGAGAATTAAGCTTCAGGGGAGTGTCTTGCGCTCAAGGTCAGTCCTTTCAATGCAAAAAATATTTCAAACAAACGTAGCATATGTCCAAATCATGCGAGATTTTGAATGATGTTTATTTTCCAAAAGAACAACAGCGACATGTGTTTCGACCCCTGGTGTTTGTCAAGGCCTGAAGTTAGATCCAATGTCATTAACGACTAGTAATTATAAATCTCTCATGAGACCACTGGGACATCCAACGTATTTCCTGAAGAAATGATTATTGGTAATTCTTATTATGGAATGGCGGATTTACAAGCAAACTGAGTTTCAATGGGCCATTTCTGGCATGAGTATCTTTATGTGGCCATCTATTTGTGGGGATAAATCCCGGATTCCAGTTTGTGGAGCAGTCCCTTTCGGCTCCTTCAGCAATGCTTTTCGGCCTTATTATTCCATAATGGGTGGGTGGCGGAGAAAAAATAAAATAGTCAGAAATAGAGAAGACTGTATATATAGGGGGTAATGACTCGAGCATAAGAGATAAAGAGTGGATACCGGGGGGACACCCGAGATAAAAGAACAAAAGGTACCAGGGGAACACCTGAGATAAAAACTAAAGATTACCAGGGGGGCACCTGAGATAAAAAACGTAAGGATTTGCCTTGTTCCTGCGCTTTAATACAGCGGTCAGAAGAAACGTGAACTCATAGCCCATATAATAAGGGACAATTAGACTACGGTGACGTTTAAAGACACATCAAAGGAGTTTGTTTAAACTCCATGACGGGATATTGATTAGAAGGCAGATATATGTATGACCAGCTGGTGTCTGTCTAGTCTGTCAAGTGTCTGTCATATGTGTTCTGTTGTACGTCAAATGTAATAGAACTGTATCGTTGATTGTCTGAAATGAAATTTGGTTTTACGCGATTCTGTAACTGAGAGGAAATCACCAATGAATTGATGGTTTTGAGTTAATTGATAATAAGATTTTGGCGGGAAAAGATTGGATTGGAGCTTGCGTATCTGGTGCTCGCTCATACTAGTAGAAGGATAACAGGTGTCTAGTCAAATGGTCGACAGACAAATGGTCGACAGACAAATGGTCGACACAATTTGGTCGACAGGTCAAATGGTCGAATTTTTTTTTTATTTATATATATATTTTTTAGGTTTTCATTTAGGGAAAAAAAGGGGTTTTTAGCAAAAAAAAAGGGGGTTGGGGGAACCCCCCAAAAAAAATAAAATAAATAAATTCGACCATTTGACCTGTCGACCTTTTGGTGTCGACCATTTGTCTTGTCAACCATTTATATTCGACCAAATGACCTAGAACCAGGATAACAAACTGTATAAATATTGTTGGTAGCGGAATTGAAAATGGAGGAGGTCACCCAACTTGCGCCTCTGTGCATGCAACTACCTAAGCATGCTCCTAAACTAAAAAAGTATAGCACAAAGTGGGTTAAGGGTATTGCCCACAAGATGTTTATGCCTTGGCCACAGAATGGGTCCTTATCTAAAGCCGTCTTACAACATATGATGACAAAATCACATAGTGCAGCAGCAGGCGCCAGGCCTGCAGCAAGGTGCACAGCAAGTGGTTCAACACCCGCACATGGGGAACATACTGCAGGGACAATCCCAGCAGGCACCACCGCAAATGTTACAGGGCACTAGCTCCGGAGGGGGAGTCAACCCTGGGGCTGGGGGAAATCAGCAAGTATACAGTAGAGTTCCCTTTACAGACGCTCTCCCAGTCTCTGTGGGAGAGCGCAAAATGAATGTACCCTTATTATATTCACGTCAGACCCCAGTAAACATCCGGGGTCGGGACTTAATGATTAAATAGAATATGACAATCTCGTTTACCGAGAATGGTATAGTGTGCTCAACTCCAGGAATGCATTATTCGAACGTGTACGAAATGATCAGAGCATACTCAGGACGCATAGCCATGAGAGCTATACCGTTAGAGCCAGAAGTCTTCGCATATGGGGTGCGGGTGCTCATGGCAGGATTGCCAGGCCCCGCAGATAGAACTATGAGGACACCTGATGAGTTTCTATTCAGGCCCAGAATACCTATGCACGAAGAGGAGGGACAAGTATTTCCCTTAATGATACAATCTGCCGCAGTGCGAGGGGAAGTGGTATTGGTCGAAGGATATGATGACGAAGGCAGACAATGGTGTGCGATTATCGCCATCGAAGAAGGGTATCGAGTAACTGACGTCACTGATGACGATCTGTTCGAAGAACACCCTGACCTGGAAGAGACAAGGGTGGAAGTAAGTCTCATATTTTGGGTCAAAATGATCAAACGGGAGGTGCCACAGAGAATGATGTTGGCGCTGATACGTCCAGAATACTTTGATGACAACATGGCCCAAGTGCCTGCCGCAGTATTGGCTACAGGGCCCTTGTAACGCTCACCTGATTCCCGTAGAGGCGCCGGTCTTGACTGGGCGTATACCGTATCTTCAAAGGTGATGTGTAACACACGGCTGGCTCTTTGGGCTGGACCTCTGTGCACTGTATGTTTGACTCGAAGGGTAAGATGTCTGCAGATAGAAAATATGGGATTAATCAACTGGGTTATTGAATGTCTCTCTCTTCTTCCCTTTCTCTTCTGCTGTAGAACCCCGAAGGTTAACGCTCTCACCTTAGGTAAGTGAACGCTGTGCTCTCCATCTGCCTCGGGGCAGGGTGCTGTAACCAGTTTCTTCACTGGATAAGGGGAGCAGGCCTCTTGACTTCAGAGGACTGCTGTCCGTCGTTCACTGCACGAACGGTAAGTTTCGAGTAATTCTAATGTCTTTAAAGTCTTTAGTAATGATGTCTCTTGTTTTGCAGGGTTCCGGCGATGGTGGATGACGGGCTGAAGTGAGTTGAAGATGGAGCCCGTGTGATGAATAGAAGCGCCTGGAAGCACGTAAGTAAGCGCTTGTTGCCTGCTTCACGATGCTCTCTAACTGTCTTTTTATTTTGCAGGTACAAGTTCGGAGCTGCTGCAGGGTGCCGGAATACCCACTGGGTTAGATGTGGAAAGGAGTAATGGCACGTGAGTATTAAAGTTCCCCAATGTCTTTAAACGCACCTTGTTTTGTCTTTCAGATGCGGGATGCAGCGCCGAAGGCCTCCGGAGCGTGCGAAGAGTTGGTAAGCTTTTGTCTTTCAGATGCCGGAATGCAGTGTGAAGATCTCCGGAGCGCACGAAGAGTAGGTAAGCCTTTGTCTTTCAGAATGCAGCGCGAGGCGTTGGTGACAGCCGATGGCCCGGGTAAGTGAAGAGCTGTCACTGAAGACCGTAATGCTAACCTGTTCTTTCTTGTCTTTATAGGTGTTGCTGAAGACTGGATTCAGGATGGTAAGCCTTTTTCCTTAGGCCCAGGATCAGATGCAGAAGACACGATGAGCGTTCTGCTGCAGAGGATGCAGAATAACGCAAAGCAAGATTCATCCATCGGGTGTGGTTTAAATAGCTTCCTGTAGTGCTTAGTTGTCTCCTTCCACAGCCACGCCTAGGTAAGAAAAGAGTTCCTGCTTTCCAGAAGAGTTCCAGTGTTCTGAACCTAGGGAATGGCTCCTGCCCCACCCAACAGGAAAAGTAGTTCCAAAACAGAAGAGGATCAGAGGCTCAACTGGCAGGCAAGTAAGCAGCATGGTCTGCTGCAGGTAAGTCCATCCAAGCATTATGAGCCCGGCGCTTCCAGCGCTGGGACTGGGCATATTTATGAGCCTGGTGCCACTGGCGCCAGGACTGGGTCCAAAAGGTCCCAATTGGGACTGGTTGGCACTCGGAACCTGGGTTATGAATCTGCTTCCAAGGGAGTTGGGAAAACCCTGACCTTTTGGAAGCAGAGATCATGACAGTACCCCCCCTCAAGGCCCCTCCCAAACCGGGCTTCTCCGGGGGTTTTGGCTTGTCAGGAAATGTTCGGTGAAATCTTTTGATTAGGCGAGGAGCGTGGACATATTCAGCAGGTTCCCAGGATCTCTCTTGGGGGCCGTAGCCTTTCCAGTCAATTAGGTAAAATAGTTCAGATTTGGAGATCTTGGAGTCCAGAATGCTTTTGACTTCAAACTCGAGTTCCCCATCAACTAGGATAGGTTTTGGAGATTTAGTTAGTCGGGTTTGAGGTTGCACAGGTTTTAATAGAGAGACGTGGAAGACCGGATGTATCTTCATGTGCGGGGGCAAGTCCAACTTGACCGCTACTGGGTTTACTATGATAGTGATGGAATAGGGACCAAGGTATCTTGGGTTGAATGTGTGTGGCCCTTTTAGAGGTAGATATTTGGTGGATAACCAGACTTGATCCCCTACTCGATATTGAGGGGCTTCCTTCCGATGTTGATCTGCTCCTTTCTTGTATTGTTCTTTAGCCCTTTGAAGGTGAGAAACAGCTTCCTTAAAGGCTTGGGTGATTGTAGAATGCAGGTAGTCTACTGCTGGTGTTTCAAGATCTTGGAGGGGATCCAACTCTGAGGTTCGAGGGTGACTGCCGTACAAAAGAAAAAACGGGGTTTTCCCAGTTCCCGAATGGACAGAGTTATTGTAGGCATATTCGGCTATCCAAAGGATGTCTTTCCAAGTTTTTTCAGTTTGTTGCAGCATGCAGCGTAAATACTGTTCCAGAGTTTGATTGGTCCTCTCGGTTTGTCCGTCGGTCTGAGGGTGGTGACTGGTCGATAGTCTCACATCAATTTGAGCCGACCGACAGCAACTTCGCCAAAAATGAGAAATAAATTGACTACCTCGATCCGAAATTAGAACCGAAGGAAAACCGTGCAGTCGGACGATGTTTTCGAGAAATTCTCGGGCCAGAGTTGATGCTGTTGGCAAGCCTTTGAGCGGAATGAAATGTGCCATCTTGGAGAATAAGTCCACGATTACTAGAATCGTATTGTATCCGGAGCATGAAGGTAGATCGGTGATGAAGTCCATAGAAAGCGTATGCCAAGGGCGAGGTGGGATGTCAATAGGGCGTAAGAGGCCTGCTGGTCTTTCCTTTTGACTCTTGTTTTGGGCACATACTCCACAGGACATTATAAAGTCTCTGATATCTTTTTTTCCAAGACGGCCACCAGAAGTAGCGCTTGATCTTTTCTGAGGTCTTGGCTATACCGGGATGTCCTTCCATTAAAGAATCGTGATAACAAGAGATTACTTATTTCTGTAAATCTGTGCTGGGTAGGTATAATCGTTCTTGGAAATACAATAAGTTGTCCTTTACTGCAAAGTCCTTTCCTTGCAGATGCCAATTCTGTATGTCTGCTGGAGTTACCAGTTGCCTGGCTTTATCCTTAACTTCCTCTATGGATTGTGTGGCGATTACACCCAGAATTCTTTGTTCGGGAATGATTGGTACAGGTTTAGGGTTGATCAAGTGTTCTTCCACTCCCATCCGAGAAAGGGCATCAGCTTTACCGTTTTTTGTACCAGGTCGATAGGTAATTATGAAGTCAAACTCGGCAAAGAATAATGCCCAACGGAGTTGTCTAGAGGATTGGGCTTTTGCGGTTTTCAAATATTGCAGGTTTCGGTGATCCGTAATCACAGTAACGGTGTGTCGGGCCCCCAGCAGATAATGCCGCCAAGCCTTAAAGGCAGACTTGATAGCCAGAAGTTCCTTGTCAGTAATCGTGTAATTGATTTCAGGAGGCGAGAATTTGCGGGACCAAAATGCCACGGGATGCAACTGATTGGTTACCGGGTCCTTTTGTGATAGAACTGCCCCCATGGCAAGGCTTGAAGCATCAGTTTCCACGATGTAGGGGAGTTTGGGGCGAGGGTGTTTTAAGATTGGTGCAGAGATAAATTTAGTCTTCAAATCCTGGAAAGCTTGTTCCGCCTCGGTAGACCATTCGAAACGTTTGTTTTTCTTTAACAAGGCAGTGATGGGCTGGACTATTCTAGAGAATTCGGGGATAAACCTGCGGTAAAAGTTAGCGAAGCCTAACATGCTTTGCACACCTTTTACGGAGGATGGTGATGGCCATTTGAGAACTGCATCAACCTTCTTTGAATCCATACGCACTCCGCCAGGTGATAATATGAATCCCAAGAATTCAACTTCAGTCACGTTGAAAACACATTTTTCCAACTAAGCGAAAAGTTTGTGTTGACGCAATCTTTCGAGGACCATTTTCACGTGTTTCCGATGTTCAGATTCCGATGAAGAATAAACGAGGATGTCGTCAATGTAAACAACAACACACACATCTATGAGCTCTCTGAGGACATCGTTCATAAAATATTGAAAGGCGGCCGGGGAATTGCAAAGTCCGAAGGGCATGACCTGATATTCAAATAGCCCATACTTGGTGCGGAAGGTCGTCTTCCATTCATCGCCCTCTTTTACTCGTACCAAGTGGTAAGCTCCTCTAAGATCCAGCTTTGTATATATGCATGCTTTTCTGACTTGGTCCAGGAGTTCAGGGATCAAAGGTAACGGATATCTATTCTTAACGGTGATCTGGTTCAGGGAGTGATAATCTATACAAGTTCTAAGGTCTCCTTCCTTTTTTGGAACGAAGAACAAAGCTGAAGAAGCAGGGGACTTGGAAGGACGAATAAACCCATTTGCCAGGTATTGATCCAGGTATTGTCGAAGGTGAAGGTTCTCAGGCTCGGTGAGGGCATACATTCTACTACAAGGAGGAGTAGATCCAGGTATCAGGTCTATCTGGCAGTCATAAGACCTATGAGGAGGTAGAGAGTTAGCCTGATCCTTCCAGAAAACATCTTGGTATTCTAGGTATTCGGGAGGTAACTGGGGAGTCTCTGAAGAAATTGCTGCCAGTGCAACACCAGGTGGAGGGTGACAAGTAGAGACACATTCTGGAAACTGGACCGTTCTTGCTCGCCAATCGATCAGAGGATTGTGTTTCTCTAACCAAGGTATTCCTAGAATAATCTGAAACTGAGGGGCCTTGATCACATCGAACATGATCTTCTCATGGTGTCCATTTTGACTTATTAGCGTCACTTCTTGAGTGGTATGCGTTACTGGCCCGGAGGCTATCTCCGTACCATCCACCATAGTAATGACATCCTTTACAGCCTTGGGACAAAGAGTTAGATTCATCCTCAAAACCATTTCATGATCCACAAAATTGCCGATGGCACCGCTGTCGACGTAAGCTTCAATTGCATGTAATCGATCCGGATTATCAGGGCTAATGAGGACCATAGGTATCACGAAATGCGAGGTCACGGAACTGGTTTTCACGCTCGGCAAGAGGACCTCTATTCTTGTCGGGCGAGGTCGTTTCCCTGCTCAGAGTTTGTAACTTTGGTAACTGCAGCTCCTACTGCCTTCTTAGCAGGTTTCACCGGACAGTCTCGAAGAAAGTGCCCTGAGTTTCCGCAATAGAGGCATAATTGCAACTGTTTTCTCCTTTCCGGCTCCTTTTGTGTTAGAGGACCTTTCAGACCCCCTATTTGCATGGGTTCCCCAGAGTCTAGTCCTTTGGAAGGAGTTGGCGGTTTGGAAAATACTCGAGCATCAAACTTGGAACGATCGGCCTTCCTGTTCTGCAGTCTGTGATCTATTTGAACGACTAAGTCTATATAGTCCGAACAATCTTGTGGGGGATTCACTACTTGGGCTAACACATCTTTGAGCTCTCCACGTAGACCTCTATAAAACAGCGTAATCCTTTTGTCCTCAGGCCATTGAGTTTCCACTATCAGTCTGTTGAAAGACGCAATATAAGCCAAAAGGTCTTGATTACCTTGTCGCAACGAAAGAAGCTCATTGTCCAAGGCCTGCCCCTGTGAATGTCTTGCGAACAGTTTTTTCATACTGAGCTGAAAAGCTTGAAAATCATGGAGGACCGGATCATCTTGATTTACTAGAGGGATCGACCAGTCTGCCGCATTGCCACTAAGGTACGAAAGCACGAAAGCTACTTTAGCTTGATCAGTTGGAAAGGCTGCTGGCCGGCATAAGAAATGCAACCGGCACTGATTGATAAATACTGCAAACCTCTTTGGGTCACCAGAAAATCGTTCGGGCGGAGCCAGAGGTACATTCCCAGGTAGGTTGATCTGCACTGGATTCATAGAGGATGTAGAAGGAAGATTTCCCCCAGATGCGGGTAACGGGGTCTGTCCGGCTTGTGACTGTAGCAATTGTCTAGCGAGATCATCTGTTCGCTCCTTGGAAATAATCAGTTCCCTTCTTAGAGCGTTCGTTTCCTGACGGGCTGCATGCACTTCTGCCCTTAGTTCCCCAAGTAACTGGGCTAGTTGGTCGGTATCCGAGGTTTCCATAGCGCCTGGACAGGAGTTTTGTGGTAGGCTTTGCGTTCTGTAACGCTCACCTGATTCCCGTAGAGGCGCCGGTCTTGACTGGGCGTATACCGTATCTTCAAAGGTGATGTGTAACACACGGCTGGCTCTTTGGGCTGGACCTCTGTGCACTGTATGTTTGACTCGAAGGGTAAGATGTCTGCAGATAGAAAATATGGGATTAATCAACTGGGTTATTGAATGTCTCTCTCTTCTTCCCTTTCTCTTCTCCTGTAGAACCCCGAAGGTTAACGCTCTCACCTTAGGTAAGTGAACGCCGTGCTCTCCATCTGCCTCGGGGCAGGGTGCTGTAACCAGTTTCTTCACTGGATAAGGGGAGCAGGCCTCTTGACTTCAGAGGACTGCTGTCCGTCGTTCACTGCACGAACGGTAAGTTTCGAGTAATTCTAATGTCTTTAAAGTCTTTAGTAATGATGTCTCTTGTTTTGCAGGGTTCCGGCGATGGTGGATGACGGGCTGAAGTGAGTTGAAGATGGAGCCCGTGTGATGAATAGAAGCGCCTGGAAGCACGTAAGTAAGCGCTTGTTGCCTGCTTCACGATGCGCTCTAACTGTCTTTTTATTTTGCAGGTACAAGTTCGGAGCGGCTGCAGGGTGCCGGAATACCCACTGGGTTAGATGTGGAAAGGAGTAATGGCACGTGAGTATTAAAGTTCCCCAATGTCTTTAAACGCACCTTGTTTTGTCTTTCAGATGCGGGATGCAGCGCCGAAGGCCTCCGGAGCGTGCGAAGAGTTGGTAAGCTTTTGTCTTTCAAATGCCGGAATGCAGTGTGAAGATCTCCGGAGCGCACGAAGAGTAGGTAAGCCTTTGTCTTTCAGAATGCAGCGCGAGGCGTTGGTGACAGCCGATGGCCCGGGTAAGTGAAGAGCTGTCACTGAAGACCGTAATGTTAACCTGTTCTTTCTTGTCTTTATAGGTGTTGCTGAAGACTGGATTCAGGATGGTAAGCCTTTTTCCTTAGGCCCAGGATCAGATGCAGAAGACACGATGAGCGTTCTGCTGCAGAGGATGCAGAATAACGCAAAGCAAGATTCATCCATCGGGTGTGGTTTAAATAGCTTCCTGTAGTGCTTAGGTGTCTCCTTCCACAGCCACGCCTAGGTAAGAAAAGAGTTCCTGCTTTCCAGAAGAGTTCCAGTGTTCTGAACCTAGGGAGTGGCTCCTGCCCCACCCAACAGGAAAAGTAGTTCCAAAACAGAAGATGATCAGAGGCTCAACTGGCAGGCAAGTAAGCAGCATGGTCTGCTGCAGGTAAGTCCACCCAAGCATTATGAGGCCGGCGCTTCCAGCGCTGGGACTGGGCATATTTATGAGCCTGGTGCCACTGGCGCCAGGCCTGGGTCCAAAAGGTCCCAATTGGGACTGGTTGGCACTCGGAACCTGGGTTATGAATCTGCTTCCAAGGGAGTTGGGAAAACCCTGACCTTTTGGAAGCAGAGATCATGACAGCCCTATGAAGTAAGCCTCCTGAGGGGGGCAGGTGAAGCCAAAGTTAAACCAAAACTAGGAGCAATTTTACCAAGAGCACGACAATATCCTATGTCCAGAGAGGCAGATGAAGGAATTGCAAAGACAATTTCCGCCATGATGGAGAAGGGCATTCTAGTGACGTCAGAATCACCTTGCAACACAGTGATTTACCCTGTCAAGAAATCAAAGGGAGGGTCTTGGTGTTTAAACCAAGATTTAAGAGCATTAAATTATATAGTTGAAGCCGAATTCCCTCTAGTCCCTAATCCATCCACAATTCTATGCACCTAACCCACTGAGGCAAAATATTTCATGGTGATTGACTTAAAAAAATGCGTTTTTCTCAATCCCGTTGCACCGTGACTCTCAAGAGCTGCCATCATTTACTTTCAGACAAATGAAAAGCACGAGGTTGCCACAGGGGTACTGTGAGTCTCCATCCATTTTCAACAGAGTCCTGCAGATGGACCTAAGCAATATTGCAGTAGGCAGTGTTGTTTTGCAGTATGTGGATGACATTCTGATCTGCAGCATCACTGAGGAACAATGCAGGCGCGACTCTGTCCAGCTACTGACTATCCTGGCTGAGAAAGGATATAAAGTTGATAAGGAAAAGTTACAATACTGTCAGCGAGAGGTGCTGTACATAGGCCAGCTAATCTCACACGAAGGGAAAAAGGTAACCCCAGAAAGGGCTGAGGCTATCATGAACACGGCTAAACCACTCACGATAAAACAAATGCAAAGCTTCTTAGGCCTGTGCAATTATGTCAGAGCGTGGGTTTTCGACTACAGCTCGTAAACCAAGCCCTTGCTTCAGGCTTTGAAGAAAGCCCATGCAACAAAAGGAGAAATTGCATGGACTGAGGCAATGGAGAAGGGGTTTGCAGAACTCAAGGGGGCATTTTGTGCGGCCCCAGTTCTCGGGATTCCTAATTATGCAAAGGAATTCTACCTGTTCTCACGTACCGATGGCAATTCTATGACGGCAGTACTCGCTGAGCGAACCTCACTGGGGTACAAGCCCCTAGCGTATTACAGCGGGAGTTTGGACCGAGTCATGAAAGGCCACTTCCCATGCAAACAAAATCTAGCTGCTGCGTGTTTGCCATTGAAAAGGCGTCATCCATTGTGATGGGGTGCTCCATGACATTGTACGTCACATATGAGGTGATTATCTCTAACCCATTGATCAAAATAGTGCGATGTAAAACTGTGAACCCAGCCACATTCATAGCTGAGCTAGTCACAGGGAGAACCTATACATGACTGTGCAAATTATAAGGAATTCTATGATGAAATCCCCAGGGTAAAGGAAAATGCCCTGGCAGGTGGCGAAATCGTGTTAATTGACGGTACTTCGAGAATCAATCAAGAAGACGGACAAAGATATAAAGGCCTCACCGTGGTGAAACACCTAGCGAATGGAGAGTTCCAAGTACTCGTCAGTGCGCGAATACCCTCTCACTATTCTTCGCAAGCTGCAGAACTATTGTGCGCTGATACTCGCCATTGAGAATCATGCAGACCAGGAAGTAACTGTGTACAATGACTCCGCCTATGTGACGTCCACAGTGCATGCAGGTCTAGCGTGCTGGAAAAGGAGGGGCTACCTCCAAGCGGACGGCACTCCAGTGCAACACGCAGCCTTGTTGGACAGGTTGATAAAAGCACTACAGCTCCCAGTGGGAATAGCGGTCGTGAAATGCGCCAAGAGGAAAGATTTTGTGTCACATGGAAATCATGAAGCGGGCACGAAAGTCAAGCGCATGGCATCCAAAAATGAAACAATCATGGACGTGGAGGTGGCACTTATCCAGGAGATGATGATGGTAGCATGAGCCACACCTGAGGCCTATATTAACATGGGGCAGACTCAGCTAATGGAACTACAAGGGGAGGCACCTCAGGAGGAGAAACATTTATGGAAATGTTGAGGGTGTTCCTTTAACCCCTCTGACGGGATTTAGAGATGGGGTTATAGCTAACTACAAAAGGACATTGAGGATTAAGAAAAACCCACATGAAGACAACAATGAACTCAATGATTACCTGGACAGCACAGCCCATCTCGGAAACAACATATGGTACCAGTACATGAAGGAAGTAGGACAAAGAGGTCAGAAGGAGAATGCTTTGTCTGTGCTCTCCTGTCGTACAGCATGGGCAAATCCAAGATCTTCGTGGCTGTAGAAATTGATGTCCCCATAGCACACTGTATGTCACACGTAGCAATATGCAACACCAGAGGACAATTTATGGGTAGAGACGCTTCACTGATATGGGCCACCGAAAAGGACTACCCAGGCGAAGATGGCTACGTCCAGGACATTAAAACAAGAAACAGGGCACACACCAGGAGTCACATGATCTGATACGAGAATCCTGACGTCAAAGGCTTAGGAACACGATGGGTGACAAACCCGAGACTGAACATTCAAGGAAAAACTGCAGAAGAGGCACAAGTCTGGAAGAACAGAGGCCAAATGCAGATCTGGGGAATAGTGGTTTCCCCAAATGGATGGGAAGAAGGAGTAGTGATCTGCCGAGCTTGGATGGTCCTTGGAGCCTGCAAGGAAGCAATAGAAAACTCTCAAAAACTGTGCAAACCCCTATGGCCAAAGCTAGTGAAGTTACTAACATGGGTCGAAGATAGAGGGGGACCCCTGCAGATAGTGCCACTGTAGAGCCCGAAAATTTGCTTCAGAAACAATGGCACAAGGAATATGGGAGAGAATCTAAACTGCGGACGAATCTTTGAAGCTCCAGGAATGACACAAGGAACCGCAGTTATTATGGACCATTACTGGGCATGTGGATCCAAGGCATACATAAGGCTGCTGAAAAACTGGGGAGGAATTTGCACACTGGTGAACGTCCATGTTCCCATGCTAGTAATCCCTAAGAATGACCTGAAGCTGAACTGTTTCCCGAAAGCAGAAACACATCTAAGGAGAAGGAGATCTGTGGAACTGGTATCCAGAATGAAGAGAGAAAATTACTTTTCTACCAAATCAGAAGAAGAATTCCATGCAATCCCGTACGAGCGCAGACTGTTTAGCCTCACCTCAACAGTATTCACAACACTACTCGTGCCCCACATCCAATTTGAAGTGAATGCTAAATGGTTGCAGATAACCAGATGGAGTTATTGCAGACCATCAATACCACTATAAAAGGATTTAACCACTATAAAAGGACACAACACTACTCCTGCCCCACATCCAAATTGGAGTGAATGCTAAATGGTTGCAGATAACCAGATGGGAGTTATTGCAGACCATCAATACCACTATTAAAGGATTTAACACGATCAGAGAAGAGCTGAGAGCAATCAGACTGATGACCCTCCAAAACAGATATGTGCTTGACATGATGACAGCAATGGATGGAGATGTTTGTGCAAAAATCAAGAATCATGTTTCACATTTGTACCATCACACAATGAAGAAAGTGGAACCTTAACAGAGGCTGTAAGTATGTTGACAAACTTGAAGAACCAGATGATCGATGAAAGTGATGAAGTGGACGGTGACATCTGGTTTGGAGCCCTGTTCTCATGGGTCTCACAATGGATGGCAGATATATTCAGGTTTCTGGGAGCTTTACGAACAATGATACTGCTAGGATTCTGTGTTATCAAGATAATCATTGCACAGTGCCAGAAAACTGCAAAGAAAGCCATAGGGATGAAAATAATGGTTGATGTCGAGCTAGGGTGGAAGCCCAGAGACCTCACTGATGAAGAAATAAGAAACTTTGTGAAGGCCAGCAAATTTGCACCAGAAGGAACAAAGTTCACATATCCTAAGAAACGAAGAAGATATGAAGGAAAATGGATTTACTGCAGTCCAAATGGACAATGTCAGCTAATGACATGGAACAAAGATGCACATGTGAAAACAGCAGGGAGTTTGAAAGGGGTGATACAAATATGGACTCCAAAGACTCACACATTCACACCATCATGTACAATCCCTGAAGACGATGAACATGAAACCGAAGAATAAAAAGAAGTAAATACAAAAGAGGTTGCAGAAGTGGCCGATGAACCGACCAGAGGGGGGAGTGTAGAGGAGGTCCCAGACATGGCCTGCACCCCATCCCCTCAGTTCAAAGTACCAGGAGCGTACTCGCCAAGGTATGTGACGTATGAGGAGCAAATGAATCAACACAGAGCTGCACTGGGACTCTGCCCAATATATATCAGAAGATTCATACCTATTGAAGCGCCCATAACCAGACAGCCCTGGGCAGCACGGTACCCTATCAGACAGCCATACCAGCCGCTGATACGAAACAAAGATTACCTACAGATGGTCCATGAAGAAACCCAAAGAGCCCTAATGGAAGGCCAGTGGAAATGACAGAAGGGCCTGAACAGACTCGTGAATGAACAAAAGCGGCTATCGAAGACAAGCACGCCAGTGCGAGTAACTACGAAAATACATGTAATGGACACAGAGAAGAGACAATGTTAAAACGTTAGAAGACATTGCTATGAGACTAGATGGAAGCAACCAACCAGTTAAACGTGTGTAAATAGGCTTGGAACGCAAGAGGCTAAAAAAACGATACTGCTTGCAATGCTTAGTAGAAGATTAATGCAGCAAGTGCCAAATATATAACTACGTCAATAAGACACATTATGCAAGTGTGACTCCATTTTTTAAAAGCAGAAATGTACCCAGGCTGCCAGAGGCCTGACAGGCCAAGTTTCGTAACCTAGCCAGAGGCAGGAGAAGGAGCAGAATCAAAACTCAACAAAGAGTGGCTCATGCCTAGGAACTCGAGGTCAACCAGAGAAAGGGAGGAGAGCGTCAGCTAACAAGACTCAAACTTCAGAGCATACCAGCCTGCCACATGAAGGTCAAGATAATGGGGGCCCATGCAGGTGGCAAGGCTGAAACAGAATTAAATGCACTAAAAGCTGGAAACAGAAGCAGATTCATGGTGAACTAACACGTGACCAGCCAGGCGTGAAGAGGTACCACCGCCTGATGTCATCTAGGACCCGAGGTGCCATAACTTTTCCCGATAAGAGGCTACAGTTTTGAGGCCATACCCAGCCAACTAATTGACACATAGCCCTAAGATACTGATTGATGGAAGGGAGGCAGGGTGAAACTTGGGACACCAGGCACATGGGTGTCCATTCTGCATGCTGCTAATTAAAATGGACATTTATGTCTAGGGGTGTAACCTGCCCAATCACAATGGACCAAGTTATCTGGAGTCCTAGTGATAGTAGAACCAAAAAGACGTCGTACTTGTAGGGACGTCAATCACGTCTGATGTAGTGGGATGGGCGTAGATGCCCACCTGATAAGAGTAATCCAATCCGTATGCCCTATTATCATATACAGATATAGCACCTATACTTAAGTTACCTTTCCTAACCAATTGTATTGCATGTCGAGTTTTTGTAGAATTAGACGTCAGTGATGACGAGTTTTGCCTATAACTATTGTTGTTCGACTGAAGTTCGAGGAAGTTGGAGCGAGACAGGTGATCGCAATAATGCTGATTTCCATTTGTTTCTCTGTTTGATGTACTTGTCATTAAACGGACTTCCCTTTGCCAAATTACTGAGTCCTCATTATTGAGTCGTGTTGGAGTAAGTGAATCCTGCACCCCCTGTCCTCACATGGTGCAGCTATCTTGTCTTACAGGTACTAGAGGGTGCGCACTGATATATGGGCCCATCAGTAAAACCCCGCTCCTCAGTACAACAGTTCTGTATTTTGACACTAGAACTCCTTCTATGTCAAGCCTGATAATTGTCCCTGCAACTACCACCTAAGGTTGGCGGGCTGGAAAAAGAATTTAGAGGGCAAATTTCAGTATCAGTTGGCCACCTGCGGTACTGCACGGAGTAAGATTGTGATACCATATATGAACAAGTCAGGGGCTATTGGTATTCCTCTCACTGCAAGTCAGCATCACCCTCATAGACCACATACCGGGCATTAAACACACCATGCCCCTTTCAGTGAATGAGATGGTCATGTTGAGCTTACTTAAGATCTCCCTTCCCAGTAAGTTTATCGGGGTTGCAGTAGAATACAACAAGAAGGCCCACACTTCCCTACCACCCACCTTAATGGGTAATTTCTTTAGGTGAACAGAGCCAATTGAATTTCCCCAGAGAAGACCTGTGTGTCCATGACCTTGCCTGATAAAGGGGTTCCTCCCTCACTAAAGCATGACTTGGTAGCACCTGTGTCGGCCATAAAATTATAAAAATGAATGGTTTGTTTCCTATCTCCATGCCCACCAAGTGTTCCTCTTCTGGTTCAGCAGTGACCGATAGGACTGGGCATGCTACAGCTCTTTGTGGGCTGTCCTAATCTGGATATGTGTTTGTCCCTGCGGCCCGTTGATAATGCCTCACTCTGCCATTTGCCACAGCATTATTCTTCGGTATCTGAGGACCCTGCTGTTGTCCTTGATGCACTGCATACAGTGGCATTTTACTGTAACTTGGAGCTGGTAACTGTGGAAATGCTGGTGGGAAGCAGGTGGGGCAACAAGCTCTGGTGCTACATAACAAACTGCCGGGGGTAGTTGACCATATGACTGGTGGTATGGGGCCAGACCTTCCTGGGTAAAGGGGGACAAATGTTGTTGAGGATATGCAAATGATTGTCTACTTCTGCACTCTATTGAAAAGTGGCCCATTCGCCTGAATGTCCAACACTGACCTGCTCCTCTTCCTCGAGGGCCCATACCTCCAAAACCTCCATACCCCCCTCTTGGCCCTGGAAAACTCCCTCTTCCTCGCTCAAAGCCCCCCCTCCAGAATCTCCCTTGGAACTGGAGCTGGTAACTACCTGCCCAATCGTTTTTACTTCCCCACCCTGGGGCTGCTCGCACGTCAGCCTGAATCGCCCTGCTGGTCCTTCCATCTGCACTGCCACTACAGCTCCTTCCAATGCAATTTTTGCTAATTTCTTCTTGGCTAGTTACGCTTGTCCGATTCTGCTGTGCTACATCCTTCTCCTTTTCTTTCAGCCGTTTACAGTGGTGGATAATAATAAACTAAATTTACGCCCAACCTTTCTCTTCAGTCCCCACTATCCTGTCAAGTGCTTTCTCTACCTCTTTCTGAAGTCCCCTTTAAACGACAAATATAAGAATGGAATTTGCTCAGTCCCAAGAGTCTCCGGTTTCTGCCCATATTTCCTGTATATGCAATATATACTGAGCGGGGTCCTCGTCGTTCTGCATAGTTCTCTGCATGATCAATTGGAGATTTGGCATTTCTGGATATGTGCGCTGCAACAACATCCACACATGGGGTCTAATATCAGTAAAGAGTGCCTCATCATGACTATTGTCACCCAACTTCACGCTCAGGTACCCAGCCTTAACCCATATATTGTCAGCCTGATCCCCCAGTATCGAAACAAACAAAGTTTTCAAATCCCATACAGCCAGAGTTGTACAAGCTGCTTGCTTATCACAAGCATATATCCATTTGCCTGCTCCAGTGGTAAGGGATTTGAGTGCCTTTATTAGATTGTCTTTATCCATTTGGGCCCATGGTATATACTGTGTTACATGTCTTTGTAACAAAACCTTTTATGAAGAGTGCACTTATATTGAATATTTTTTGGGGGGTCACCCCTAAACCCCTGTTTCCCATCCCTAAAAACCCACCCAACTGTTTCCCCATAAGATTTAACCTTTTAACATACCCCTTAATGCAATCTTCTTAAAAAATGTTGTTATAAAATATTCGATACAAAATCATTCATCATAACATTTTCTATATAAAGACTGCATACCTATATATTGCGTTCTTACAGGTCCCTTTTGTAACAACGGAAATTGTGCTCCTACCATCTTTACCACTTTCTTTTTCCCACCACCGACCTCTTAGCTACCACCATGAGCCCATACCTGTTCCACAACCTAGGTTCCCACAAGCTTTCCACCCATGGTGAAATAACAGTTGGTCATTCCTCTTCCTCCAACTCATCTACCGTATCCAATCTTCCCCTCCCTCTCACATACGATCATATTCATCATCTGACCGCACTGTACCGTAATCGAAACTCTCACCTAGTCTCCTCCTCTCCTTTCTGTCCTTTTCTATGTGTACATCTGTACTATGTAGTCGAAACAAAATATCTCCAGCTCTCCATTCATCTGTTCCCACAGGTATGCACTGCCCATCTCTCCTATCCAATTTTAAACATGCCAGTTCACCTTCCACTTTCTTTAGTGCCTCTACTAACTACTTTTGCTGTTTTGTGTCAGTTGTCTCTGGTGGTGCCCTTCCCCTCATGGCGGCAGACGCCATAGGGTTTGGGAGATAGTGGTGCTGAGCCAGCATGGATGGCGGTGGAACCATGGTGAGTAACGGGACATAAGTGGGATTTGAATATCCTGATGCAGCACGTGTAGGATAACATCCTAATGGGGACTCTGGGAGCCTCGGCAGGAGGAGCAGGGGCACTTGGGGCAGTGGGCGTAAATGTTGTCAGAGTACAAGAGGTGCCCACCTTGCTCACTACCTTAAAGGATTCTATAGAGATATCTGCCAAATCCTCTACTATTTTCAATAACACTAAGCACTCTTTTCTATTTTTCAACCTTTGCCCCTTATATTTGGCTGCCAAAAATGTATACATATGACTCAATATATCTCTTTCATTTGTTCCCTGTTCTGGTCATGGCTTATACATTCCTCCTTTCGTCTCTGACAGCCATTCCTTATGATACTTGATAATCTTTCCTTGACAAAAAGGAATAGATTTGCACATATACTCCAACTAGTTTGCTGGCTCCATTGTATCTGCCCCTTCTCACTCCTTTACAATGTTATCACCACCCTTGCCACCAACCCAGCAAACAATCCCCTTCCCCAATGCCCCTCCTCTTGCCAAAACATGTCCCCTCTCCCTCAATACTCACTTCCTTACGAAGTATCCACACACACACACACACTCACTCACTCCTCTCAATCTTCCTATTACACAACACAATAGGCCTTCCCATGGCTGCAGCTAATCACTGCTAATCACAACAACAAATCACCAACAATAGAAATCACAAACAAAGGTCTACTTTTTAATTCCAACACTCCTTTAATATCGGGTGAGGAGATCCCAGGACCACAGGGGCCTCTAATACAACTACTTCATGTTCTCCCCTTATACTGGGTGAATAGATCCATGAGCCACTAAATATAAGCGGTCTCTATCCATGCCCTTTTCACTCCATTACACAGCGCTGTCTTCTCCCCTAATACCATAGGAAAGGGTCCTGTTACACCGCAATTCTCTATATCAAAACAAAATAAGTTAAACATATATATATCTAACCTGTCAAAACACACACATATACACACGACTCTTCACACTCTCAAATACTCATGCTCACTTCCCATACCCCACTTGTTTTGCTGCAAAGGAGGTGCACTTGCATCTATGTGTTCACCCGAGATCCTCCATAACGGGGTCCTGTTAACAGTCTGCACAATCCGGGGATAGCGCCCTGCTCCAAAGAACAGACAGGAATTCTGATAACACTTCCCGTTGTAATCTTATAATTTTGCTATACCTGGTACAAATCACAGACCGTGTTGTGCTCAGATCCCCCCCATGTCAGCTACCCCTCCCGAGAAATGGACCTGGTGTCCCATTTATCCATCCAATTCATGAAGGATTTAGGGGCACTATTCCTGTGCGTCTTGTAGTTCAAATAGAATGGCCATTCTTCTCGTGGGTGCTAGTGCCCTAAATCTCAGTTCCTGTTCTGCAGCTCAAGACCTCTGCCCCGGGTCCCGTGAATATGGGCTTTGTGCTCGGCCGTAGCCCGTCTCCCATTCAACTTCTATCATTCCTACCTAATTGTTCAAGGGGCTATCCTGATACATTTATACATGGCTGTGCGTTTTCCTTACCACACCTGGGAATTGGAATGGGATAATCAAGCAAAAAATGAGGCCTTGTTGTTCTATGTCACTGATATGGCCTGTTCTTGAAGGTAACTCTATGCTGTGTTATAAATGTTGCACACATGCAATGTATTCAAAAGGACACTATCGCAAAGCAATGGTTTATAAACTCCTGAAGGACACGTATCTCCCATCAACTATTTCCACCTATAGGCCCCCCCCAACACCATTCTCTGAGTTTTAATATATTTCACAATCTAAATCATTTGGGAGGGGCAGCGATCTGAACATGCATCCCAACAATACTACTGGTGTGGCATATAGCAATATGCTGCTAGAGTGGTTAAAGGATAGGAAGCGTGATTTAAGCACTCCGGATGTGCACTCCACTATGGTCATAGTGGTTATGTGTGCTGAGCTATGCCTTTCCTCACCTGGGGTAGGTAGCAGGATTCCTGAATGGTGTGAGCAGGAATGGTAAGAGTGTGTAGGCACTGTCCCCTGCAAAGGTGTGAATGGTCATTGTTAGCATTGATTGTCATGGCCTGTTATTCTGTGTGTCATGTGACTGCTTGCATGTGTGTAATGTTTGATAATCACTGATGACACAGGTGTTGCCAAAGGTTCCCGATGCCAGAGCCTGGTATAGTGGTGAACTGTGGTAAATAAAACTATCATGTGTGGTTCTGCCGAAATTGACATTCACATACATGATAACTCCCTTTGCATTGCTGATGACCTGTGTATTGATTGAATTCCAATGCTTTTGGTTGGGGTACATGTGCTCGCTTTCTCGGGGGAAGGGTATAGCGCAACATGCATACTACTAATGGCTCCCTGTACCCGTGGGAAGTGTGCAATGCCATAAAACTCCTGGCACTCTCTTTGCCATGCCTGCAGTGTCTGTGACATGCATATGTGTCTACACACACGTGATGTTAGGCAGCACAATACTTGGTGTAGGCACCCGGATTTTGTGGGCTACAATATGCCCCCAACAATGGCAAAGGTGTGCTGGAATGATCCTGTGGCCATAAAAGATAGGGCTTTCAGCTGCTTCTCCAGGGGTGTGAGTGCATGGGTGCAGATGGTTGGTGATGAAAGGTCTTCCTCCCTCTCCCTAACCAGGTCTAAGATGACATTGGGAGGGAATCTGTACCTTGCAAACACCTCCCCGTCTGGCATCCCAAATAGCGTTGTGCGGGGATGGACATCCTGTCTCTCACCAACCTCTGCCTTCTTTCATGAACATGAACTATCACTGCCACTGAAGCAGGATTCATCTTGGAAATCCTATTTTGTGATGGTGTGCATTGCACGTTTTTATGCGTGGCCTTTGCGCTTTGTATGTTGCGTGCTGTTTGATGTGGCGGTGAAATCACTGGGTTTGCGAATGCCTTTTCACTCTGGGAATTTGTGGTTAGGAATCCATGAATTGGGCTATGTTTTCCCTTGATAGGGCGCATTTATCTTTTGGGTGGCACTTCTCTCAACACGGCCATGTTATTCCTCATTTTGCTGGAAGAATAGGGAATATGCATGTTCCGCCCCCTATTTGTTTCCTTGCGCTGGCCCTTCCCACACTTCGCACTGTGTGTCGCACAAGGCGCTCAGCAGCACACAAAGTAGGTAAGGACCCACGCAAAGTAGGTAAGGCAAATTTAGATCCGTGAATTGGCAACATAAGTATTTGTGCAGCGCAAAGTGCACTTTTTCCTTTTGCGCCACGCAACGAAATTCAGTGAATCAGGCCCCAAGACATTACAATTATTTGCAAACAATTCAATATCACAAAGGATATCCCATTGAATATAAGCCAAACTAGTAACCAATAGTTTGCTATAAGTTGTGTCCAACATTTTCAATTTGAATCACTACAAGAATAAGAAAGCTATATTAGAGCAACACATTGCAATAATGGCAATACTTGTTAATGCTTTCAAGGAAAACTGAGATTTTTTTTTGTTTCCACCTTTATTCTGACAACAGTTTCACCTTGTGATTTCAATGAGAGATTGGTCTCAGGCAGACAACTATAAATTCATATTGTAGATTGTGTGAATCAACATTTATGAAACTCAATGTCAATTTGTATCTTCAAAGCAAAATGTAACATTACTGTCTTAGTAGTCATTCCTATTTTTTCCTATGCATGGATGTTGTGCGAATGCGAATGAAAACATTTGATAATAGCAGTCAGGCTTTGCTCTTCCTTTCTGTGTCCAAGCTCCTTGTATTCATTTAAACATTGTGGGCGACTTGCCCAAAGTTGTAATTGAATTCCTTGATTTTTGATTTAAATAAAATTAATATTCAGGTTTAAAAAAACTGCTTCTTGTCCCAGACTGTTGGGTGATATTGATGGGCTCGGGGAATATTCAATTAGTGACATTCTTGCATACAAATAATTCTTTGATTTTTTGTTTTGTTTTGTCTTCCATAGATAGTTAGTACACGGATAAAATTCTGCCTTAAGAAACATAATCACCTTTTGGTTATACCTGTTGTCAAACTCAAATGACATAAAACTGGGTGTGGGGAGTGGAATTGGAGTTAGTGTTTTGAGAGATTCTATTCTATGCCGGATGATGTGTCTCCATTGCATGCTGGACAATTGTGCTGTATAATGCCTGTGGCTAGCATGGTTTCTATTGCATTGATACTCAGGGCCCGATTCATGCAATTTCGTGCAGAAATTGCGCAAGAGCTGCACGTTTAAAAGGACACTGTGCGAGCCTGTTCACAGAAAAATGCGTGCAAAGCATATTCATGGAATTGTTTGCTCAAAGTAACCGTATTCACAAATCACAGCTGGAACGCTCCCGACACGCCCACACGCAAAGGTCTGCCATGCGCGAATACACATACCCTTCAAACAGTGTGTGGGGTCCCCCGTAAGTGGGCCTGTGACTCGGAGGCATTTGCAGGGTCCCCTCGTAACTGTATCCGGCACCCCGTCAACATATGTATGAAAAATTGTAACTCTGCAATAACTTGGTAAATGTGCATGCAAACCCACATAGAACGTTCTTGTACCCCGCTACACAGTGTATGCGAACCCCTACGTTACATCGGAACTCCGATTGAGTACACACACCCCGAAATGCAACATGCGATCCCACCAGCGTGCTGAAAATCCTACACGCAAGTGTACTTACATCAGCCTTTGGGTGGCGGATCCTAGGCAGGACTTGTGTGGGCATTTCCCAGCCAAGACGTTTTGCGATCAATTCCATGAATATATCTCTAGCCGCGCAATTGTGGGCATGTGAGGGACTGCCTGCAGGCTGTCCCTTGGAACGTTCATTTCTTTGCAATTTAGTCCCCATTTCTAGTGTTCCTCCCCCTTCCCAGTCATCTGTGCATGCTACGCCCACACTCTGCTTGGAGCTTCGCGCAAGGCCCTCGACGGCTCCCACAGGCATGCCAGGCCAGGGTGAAATCCACGCAAGTCAAGGAAAAGTGCTGTTCCTTCTATTCCATGAATCAACAAACAGGGTTGCGCGCGATGATTGGGTGCAGATTGGGCACAAGTACCCTATTTTATGCCCAATAAATTCCATGAATCAGGCCCTCAATGTGTAAACTAGTGCCAACAACAGCTAATTAACACTGTTTGGTGTGGTGGGAAATTTATTAGACAACCCAAGACTCTTTGACGTGGTTGGTGGCTACACAGGGCCTGATTTACAAAAAGCTGTTTTAAATGGCACCAATTGGAAAACATATTGTAAATCAGGCCCGCAGTCTCATCAGAGACGTTTTTATGGGAGGACAAAAGGAGCACTTGCCCAGGGCCCCACCTTGTAGGGGGGCCCCACAAGGCTGCCTAATCGGAAGAATTGAGATTCCATTGTTCACCAGACTTAAATAGCACATGTCAGGATATTTTATGGGGTGCTGCTGAGGCTCTAAACACATTGTTGTTCTGTTTTGACAAGTACATTCTGCCTTTATTAATTCATCATGTATTACTTTCTGTGTTCACTGTCGTATACATAGTTTGTGTGCTCCTTACGGCACAACTCTGTAGCATTCTTTCCTTCCTGTGGGAATTATGTTGGTCATGTGCAATAGGCAATAGTGAAAGGCATATTGATACATTGAGTGCCACTATGGTTCAGAGTTTAACTCGGTGTGTGAAACACCCATTGCAGAGATATGTGTTCATATGCAAAATTAGAATGTCACATTCCAGCAAGGCTGGCTGAGCCTTTCCTATGTCTGAAGTTTATAAACTTGCCTGCATATATACTTGGTTTTGCAGAACATTTGCTATTATGAGCAATGTACCTGCACCAGATGGGGTTGCTATAAAAACTAACATATCATCCGTATGGTGAAGGTCTAGAAATTGGTTTGTTCAGATGGGCTGTTGTGAAACCTAGGCAATCACCTCCAACGGTGGCATTAAGTGTTAGTCCAAGAGGTGAATAAGTATCCAAATTCAAGACTATGGAACGAAAGTGTTCATGCTTGTATCCTGGATTTGCCAGCAGACGATACAGTGATCCTGGTCAAATCATCTAATATATCTTAGATACTGTGCTGTCTTCTGGGAGGTTTGCCTTCTTGAGTGCTGCTGGTATCGTTTAGCCTAATACTTGATCTTTCTTCTTATGTAGGCCCTTTTGGTGGAAGGGTTGGTAGACAGAAGAAAGCCGACCAGTTGTTGCAGGCCTAAGGCAAGCATATTTTAAGGTCTGCTTGTTTGACACAAAAAACGGTTTGCTTTTTGGTAAAAGTCAAAGTTTTTTAGGCACGTTCATAAATGAAAATGTCACAAGCCATTGTTTTGGAAGAATTTAAAGCTTTAAAATAAAAAAGACAAATCCAGATTAAATATGTTAAATCACATCAATTGGTATGCTGATACTTATATACTTTCCTTGATGATGGAGAGAATGAAGCTAGAACAATTCCATTTTGCGTAGCACCGTTCTATAATATTTTGTTTAAAAATGGTCATGTTTGGTAATGTGATTTGTGTACTCTCCAAGTGTGTTTTTATAAAATTAGATTGTTTTAGTTCATGGTAAGAACTGGAAAAGAAAGTGCACAAATGCAGAAATTGCAGAGTTGACACACATCCCAGCTTCACCCCTTCACCCCTTAACCAATGTGTGATCCTGGGCATCTCATTTAATCTTGTATTGCCTAATCTCTCAATATTGCGAGCATATTTATATCGCACACCACAGGCATTTGTTCCTTTGATATCTAATGGTGACACAATTTGAACACCATATCCCACTTCTAATCTCAGTTTGTCTGGATAAAGATACCAACCTGGTAACGTCTAATCTGCATCCACTATCTATGCTACGGTATGGATAGCTTTCTCCTTCCTTCCAATTGGTCTCCTCTGTCCATGCATGAGCACCTATGCATTCTGTGAGGCAGCTAATGTGAGTTATCTGTCTATTATGGGTTACATGCACCTTTTACATACGGTCCTGCATTAATACTACAAGCTGCATACCTTCCTGGATGTTATCGATAAAAATGATCCTGTATGTATTAGAACAGTAACCACTCCATAGACTGCTAATGTTGGTTGTCAAATGCTACTTGTTTATCATTTTGATTAGAGCAAGAATGAAGAGGGTAAGGGGACTTAAAGGGAGTAAACATGCTTATTATGCTGCAAGATAGTATATCAACATATAGATTGTGAGTGCGACGGGTGGTGGGCTCGAACAGTATGCTTGATCCCTTCATTCCTTTGGTTTGGTCGATGGGGGCCCCAAAGATGTCTGTGCTGTAAGTGATTTCAATCCAACACTTCACCTAAGTCAACGCCTAGCGTGTAATGCACAACTGAAACCCTTATTTATTTGTGTCTAAAAGTTCTTTTATTCTGAACGATGTACCACTTATATCATGCCCCTCTCTTGGAACCCCTCCCCTCCCCCCGGTCACACTGAACCAGGAATCAGGCTGGTTTGCAAAGTTAAATACTTATGCATATATTCACAATATAATCACACTATTTTTAATAGGGATACAATAATCACCAATGGGGTGATGTCACACTAAGCAATCTATTTAATCACAAGGAGTAATAATGAGCAAAACAATGCAGCACAGATAAAATACTTTTGTGGGTTTGTGTTCAGATCAAATGGCAATGTGGTTACTCATTCCCCCTGCATGCCCCTCAGCCCCCCAAGATGCAATGTAGAGAGATAGGAGGAGAGAGAACAGGTTTCAGGAATGCATAATTCAAATACAATGTCAATCCCAATTTCCCCCCAGCAAACACAAGAGAGAAACAGAGTTGATTGGCAAACTGTCAAACTGGTTTTAAAGTTGGCTTTGAATGGAATGGGTAAAACACTAAATATGGGCTAAATCACTGAAATTGTTTAAATTCTAATGGGAGCCGCTTTATCTGGTTGCAGACAAACACTAGCAATGATTTGACACCAATAAGCAATGTGCAAACTGAAATTTGAGGTCGGTTGCAATGAAAAGCTATTTTACAAGTGTAATATTTTGCCAAAACGAAAATTTGTGGCTAACTTTTCTGTGCGTGGTAATTGTGATTGCGGGAAAACTATCGGGATTTGAGATAAGGTTATTGGTCCTATTGAAAGCTGTTGATGTCAGCTACAAACAGACATTTAAATTGTGTTTCTAGCATGAAATTTGAAGAAGTTCTGAACATTTCTGTGGAGGTTGTTTTTTTTAAATATGCACCAAAATGAGAAAACAGGGATGCGCTTTCAAAAGACAAACAGGATTTCTTTACACTAGGGTCAGACTAGGAAGAAGCAAATACTACACGGGAGCACAGCCACGGGACCAGGACGCCTCTGGATCAAGTTTTTTTCTGCTGAGGAGCTTCCCTTCTTCAGATGAAATATATCAGCACAAAGGTATATTTAACAATACTATTACAGAAGGAAGGTAGTAGGGATAAGATAAAGAGTTCAGGCAATTCAAAAATATTTCTAACAATATCAGGTTCTAAATACAAGAGAGGATGGTTTTGAGATAGGGATTACTATGGACAGTACATAGGCTAGTGACAGTCCTATACTATGGATACTCACTATATATGTTTGAACAGAACCGTCAGGAATTCTGGTCAGTCAAGATTTCTGGACAGGAATTCTGCTGGGCACACCGGACTGGACAGGGTCTGCAATCAGCAAGGTGCTCTGGTACCGCACAACAGGACTGGACAGGATCGGCAAAGTTTCTGGAGTCTGGAGCAAGGAATATTGATGGATCTCCTTCAGGGTGCTTCACCAGGATCGGGGTAGTGAGTGAATCTGTGTGTCCTTCTAAGTCCTCAGCTTTCTCTTTTTATGCATTTGGTAAAGGGCTGTGTATGCTGGATTATCCTAAGCATGCCCCTAGGCTGGCTATAGGCTAGAGTCTCCCCTCTCCTTTGATTGGAGGAGAAAACAGGTTGTCACCATGATGGTGTGCGTTTTATGAGACAGAGAATCCTCCCTTTGGCTATTGAACATGAAATATACTTTTAGGATAATACATATTTACAATTTTGCAAACTTTATAACAATAACATATCTAGATCACATATTTTGTGGAGCAAATGCTCTTCCAAGCCAAGTCATTGTAGGATCTTGTGTCGGCTTTTGACAGAATTCTGCCCTTTTGGGCCGGAACACGATATCTAGTTTATCCAAAAACGTGTACAACTGTGCGCATTGCATATGGGCATAAGCGTGTGACGTTTCATGTTTTTGACATAATTACATTTGGTATAAAACCACAATTTCGACAGTTACTTCCCAGAACATAGCACAGAGTTCTGGCACCTCTTAAAATGTGCAGCCAAAAGTTAGGTTCAGAAGTCCGGGGTTTACATATTTGTTACAATTGTACACAGTAAATTATCAGTCTTTTTAGAAATATGCTTTTTGTCCATTGTGAATCAATAAAAGGCTGTCTGTCCCCGCCTCCTTCTCCTTCTTGCAGCTGAGAAGCAATCTCCGCCGCCTTCCTTCTGGCAGAGGCCATTTATGATCCTTCCTGATTAGGATCTTCTTGCCTTGGGGGAAGTTATTGTGCTCTTTCCACAGCAGCCCAAGTTCCCCTCCCCTCTTAATCAACTCAAGGGTGTGATTTCCTGGTCTAGAGAGCAGAAGGGAGGTGCCTGGTCCCTGTGGGGGAAGTTGTTTGTGGTTTGGCTTGGAGTCAGGCTTAAATTTAAACATCATTTTGTTGCACTTTTCTTTGTTTAAATAAACTTGTAATTTTAAAACAAGCAGCTAGAACACTGATTCCAGATTCTAAACCATGAAGTTTAAATAGTTACAACCTAGGTTACTCTTGATAATAGGTCACTTAGATTTCAGACATTAGATCTTAATGGTACAAGTTTACAGTTTTAATGCAGGCTTTTGAAACAGTCATTCAGGCGGCCGCTGGTCCTGCACCCAGATTTTGACAGATCCCACAGGCAGGCAAACTTGTGCTGTGGGTGTTTTGATGACCAATTCAGCTTTCCAGGATATTGAAATTTCACAATGATTTCTTGAATTCAGTAGAATGTGACACCCAGCAAGAAGATTGGATGTTTGTGGGTGTTTTGGACCAGCATTCTGTATTTTCAGCAACCAAGAAAAGATTTAAAATGCAAGATTTTCAGATTTCTTTCAGCAAGCACTGCTTTTCATGCAGTCTCCATTTTTACTTATCTGGTAGCCCAGTGACATGTTTCAGGAGTGCAATCTCAGTTCCACCACTGACAACATGCATGGTAGATTTGGCAGCCATCTTTTTGTGCTTTTTAAGGCGCAATTTTAGGTTTTGGTGCACATAGGTGTTTTGCAGCCATTTTGATTATTCTGGCACCACCAGGACACAGTGATGCCGGAGGGCAGAGCATAAGTGGGTTAATACATCCCACAAAGCCCCCCCTCGTGACTTGACCTTTGACTGCCCGTCAAGGGGAAGTCGGGAGATTGGGATGTTCAGTTTTTCTTTTTGGTCCAAGTGGAAAAATGTGTCTGCTTCTCCCATCAGTGCTGGATCGACAGTTTCTCTTCGCCGGTTCCGGATGGGAGTATGGAGCGATACTTCAGGCCCCTTGGGTCTTTCCTTCCGGTCCCTGAGTAGTCCTCCTTGGTGCTTAGCATCCATGGTTTCAGTCCTATAATGACAAAACAGAGCATATTTGTGGACATTTCCCCACCACTATTCATGTAGTGGGGCAGATGCACACTTTTGACATAAAAATGACAATCTTTCCCACTTACAATTATTACCGATTATAACAGATGAAATGGTTTTTACAGTTGGAATTTTTAGGGAGATGGAATGTCCCCCTCTGGGTTTCCAGATGAATCCTCTAGTTGCTGCAGAGTATCCCTAGGATGGCAACACTTCAGCTGGTTGATGTGGACCCACTCATCTTCCCCTTCTGCCACACTGCCTTTGGGGATACGGATATTTTAGGCGAAGGTGAGATTCTGTCTACAATTTCAAAAGGACCCCGCCAGCTAGGAAGAAATTTGTACTGTTTGGCCTGGTTCCTTTGGAAATTGTACAAGTAGACCCGGTCTCCTACTTGGTATTCTTTTCTATTTGTCTTAAGGTCATAATGGGTCTTTATACTGTCTGCAGATCTTTCTAGATTCCGCTGAGCAAAGGCAAAAACATGTTGAAGATGTTTTCTCAGATTCTCAACATACTCATGAGTTGTGGAGGCATTGATAAAGGTCTGCTCTTGGGTTCTGTAGAGCAGATGCTGGGGAAGCACCATCCTTAGTCCAGTCATCAGCTCAAATGGTGACATTTTTGTTGCTTAAGAAGGGGTAGATCTGATGGCCATTAGGACAAGAGGTAATCGAATGTCCCAACTTGGCCCAGAATCTGCCACAAAATTTTTTAATATGCTCACAATTGCCTTGTTGTATCTCTCAACGCTACCACTAGAGGCTGGCTGGTAGGCAATGTGTTGTTCCCTTTTGACCCCAAGTATCTTCCACATCTTTGTCATCACTTCGCTAGTGAAGTGGCTACCTCGGTCTGACTCAATCCTTTCGGGTAGACCAAAACATGAGAAGATGTTGTTGATCATCAGGGCAGCTGCTTTTCTGCCTTGCAATTTGGGGCCGGGAGACATTCCACCCATTTAGTGAACAAGCATGTCACGGTCAACATGTACTTGTTCCCCCTAGAGGAGCGAATCACGGGCCCAATAAAATCGACTTGTAAATCTGACCAAGGCAGTGTCATCCCCCTCTTTTGGAGGGGAGCACGGTGTGTGAGTGATGTTGGCTGAAATTGTGCACACACAAGGCACCCCTTCAAGTATCGGTCGAGGTCCTGCCCCATGTGTGGCCAGTTTTCAACCTCTCTCAAGATTTCTAGTGTCGTATGAAACCCGCGATGACCGGCTGTGTCCACATGAAGGGCATGACCCAGCATCAGGCTTCGGAATGAGGTTTGGCCCACCTACTGGTCATGGCCAGCTATGGATCTCCTCACCAACAAACCGTCTTGGATTCAGAAAATTTTTGGACATTTCATCAACACTCTGAGGTCCTATTTCCTAATGTAATCGATATCCATCAGAGGAAATTTCTCAGGGTCCTCAATGTGTTGATAAAACTTACCAATTATTGGATCCCCTTTATGAGCCGTAATCTAATCAGCATTGGGGGTCTCCTTACTCCATTGTGCAGTTGAGAGTTCATAGTGAGCATTTGTCTGGGACCTAGTGATAGCAGTGGCCTGGATTTCCCCCAAAAGGGACTCAATCTTAAGTAGATACCCTTGCATGACTTTGGTTTTGGCCAGCTGATCAGCTAGGTCATTTCCAGTTTTGTCTGGTCCCTCTACTTCAGAAAAACCCTTGATCTTTTTCCTGTAGATGGTCATTCCATTCGAGGTGACCAGATCATCAATGTTTTGGATTAATTTTTCATGTTTCAATGGTTTGTTATTAGCACATAGCATGCCTTTGGTTTTCCAGTTAACCAGGTGTTCCACAAACCCGTTCTGTACATAATCTGAATCTGTGATTATGACCAGTTCGTGGAGTTGCTGTTGGATTGCAGTGAGGATGGCGTGATGCACAGCCATCAGCTCTGCCACTTAAATACTTCGGGGACCGATTTTGTACCCAGCGGAGGGTTCTGGGGCATCATTCACCTATGCATTCTCTACACCAGCCACAAGTTATTTTTCCCTGTTGTAGTCAACATGGTAGGAGCATCCATCCACATAGACAGCGGGCTTTCCCTCACACTGGTCTTCTTCATAGACTTTGTGTGGGGAATTAAGGTACGCCTCCATGTTGTCCTTGATATTAAGACTTTCGTCCTCGAGACAGTTTTCTCTGGCACAATAATGCAAGTCAGCCAGACCTTGCGCGAGCGGCCTCTTCTTGTTTTGGCCATATCTGACCTCCACAGGAAAGCCTTGCATTGACAGAATCCAGGAAGTAATTCGGGAATTACTCACATTTCCGGCCCGGATTCTGTCACTTTGGAGATATTGCAGAGGCTGGTGTGGAGTCTCCACTATGATGTGGTTCCCCTGTATAAACGGGCGGTAATTCTCCAATGCCCACACCATTGCCAGGAGTGCCTTCTCACAATTGTTGAATTTTTCCTCCACAGAGGATAAAGTCTTACTCGCATAGGAGATTAATTTATTGACCTTGTCATGCTTTTGATATAATACTGCAGTCAAGCATTTATTTGAGAACCCTGTCTCCGGAAGAACTCCTTGTTTTTGACAGGGTAAACTAGATAAGGTGCTTGTGAGAGGCTTCTTTTGAGTTGTCTTACTGCCTAGGCTTGTTCTGGACCCCACTCCCACTTGACCCCTCCTTTCAAAAGATAGATCAGGGGTCTTGTGAACTCTGCGTAGTCCTCAATGAACTTTCTACTGTAATTTGTTAGTCCAAGGAGGCTCCTTAGTTCCCGCAGAGTTGTGGGGTCTTTTAATTTCTGAAGTGCTTCCACTTTCTTTTCCTTGGGACAGAGACCCTGAAATGTAATCTCATGCCCCAAGAAATTGACACGGGTTCTGCACCACTGTGCCTTTTGAAAGGAGAGTTTTGCTCCGGCAGCCCTCAAGTGTGTCATAACTTAACAGATCTCCGCTATGTGTTCCTCCATAGTTGAGTTTTTGCTAAAACATCACCTACATAGGCCAGGTTACCCCTTTCACCCAAGTTGGGCATGGCCTTGTGTAGAAAAATTTTAAATTAATTGCCGGAGTTGATGTATCCAAAGGGAGTCCGGGTCCATGTGTACTGCTGCCCCCGAAGGTAAAGGCCAGCTTGTATTGGTTCTCCCTATTGACAGGTACAGTCCAGTACCCATTGGCAGGTCAATGGCAGTGAATACTTCCGACTCCTGGATCTGGGCCATCCCTTGGTCAATGTAGGGAAGAGGCCATCGGGAAGTATGGACCTGTTTTTTGAGCTCCCTAAGGTCAGCACAGAGTCTCCACAGGCCGCTGGTCTTCAAAATCCCCAGCACCGGGTTATTGAAGGAGCTGTGGACTGGACGAATTATCCCATGGGACTCAAGGTTCTTAATATTTCAGTAAGGGACTCCATTGATGCGAGAGGCAAGCGATATTACTTCACAAACACTGGAGTCATGCTAGGGTCCGTGGGAATTGTTGTTGTGCGGATGTCTGTGAGACCACAGTCATTTGAGTCCACCGCAAAGAGATCTTGAAAATCTAAGAAAACTTGTTTCAAATTTTGCTTCTGCTCCAGAGTCTCACAGGCATCAGCTAGGTTGGCTCTCTCTTCAACCATCTGCCTGAAGCCTGGAAAACCTTTCGGTTTTGTTATCTCAGCGGCCTCCACCAGCTGGGTGGAGAAGTCCCTGCTCAAAGTGCTGATTTGGACTGGTGGCTTCAGGTGGAGAAGGCAGTCCTCGTGGACTTGGAATATCACCTCATCCCTCCTGAAGTCACAGGTCACATCTTCCTTACCATAAGGGCAGGAAGTGTAAACCAGGAAATTCCCTCCATGCCGGGTGAAGATCCTGTCTGGTGTTGTGTTATCGTCACTATCACTGTCAAAACAGTCCTTGGGGATGGGTCCTAACAGTTCATTACCTAAATCTATGGAAAAATGTCGGTCATCAACTGCCATTCCAATAATGGTGCTTGCGGCTAGAGTGATACTCTTTAAGTCGCTGTTATCCACCTCTATTGGAATGGTGTCATGTTCTATGTTGACTAGTGGTGTTGGGTTTACCCCAACCCTTGCTGTTGGATGTGAGCATTAAGATGGATATAGGCGTCAGGGTTTTTTAGTTTCTGTCCTCTTTTAACTTTCACTTCCAGTGAGGATTGTTGAGTCCATTCTGGTATGGTGACTTCCCCTCCAATCTGAATTTCAACTGCAAAAGGCAGCAGTTGAGCTAACCTAAATGCTTTCTCTGGGTCATCAAAGTCCATGGGATTACCCGCTAATCGGGAACAAGCTTTGAAGTTTATTAGGTCCAAACTAATGGCAAAGGGATTGAGAATGTCACTGCCTAAGTAAAATGCAGCAGGGACATCTCGCACGACTCAACAATTATGGACTATGCTCTTGTTGCCTATGGAAATTCTGAGCATGCAGGAGATGCTTGGAATTGGGTGTTTGCAGATCCATTTCCCATTTGTCTATCAGTTTAAATGTCGGAATGGCTCAATCTTTTGGAAGTTTGCGGAGCATGGCTTCGCTGATGAAGCTCTTACCGTTGTTCACACATACTTGGGCGAGTACAGAGTCCTTCCCTTCATATAACTGAATAGGGATGAACAACTGCTCTCCAATTTTCTGAATATCAGTCAAGCTTTGAGCTGATTTCTCATCTTTTTGGATTTTAGGAATGGGATTTTCTGATTGTGAATTTGTAAAGAATTTCAGAGTGTTTCCTTCCAGTGTGGAATGCCACCTTAGACTGGAAGGAAGGTTGATTTTCAGGAATAGAGAGGACCCCCCCCATCACTAGTTTGTTGTACTACTGCAATTACTGTCATGTCTGGGATTTGATTATTCTGGAAGTGAAATTCTATTTGGTCAGGTTTTTGTTCAACCATGTGGCATGTGCTGTTTAAACTAACGTGGTTGACACTCTGTTTCAATTTTATTGGTCTTTTAGTCTGCGTCCAGAGGACCCTGTTTACACAATCGATGAGGGGTGAAAACATATATAGGATGTCATTCCCTAGTAAACAAGGTGTGCCCTCTGGAGACACCACGATGACCGGGTGCTTCACCTTGTGTCGCCCAATTTTAATGTCTAAATCCGCAGTTCCCTCAATGCGAATTACCTTCCCATCGACATTCTGAAGTTGTCCAGGAAGAGGGGTGAGAGGAATTTGGTATTTCTTCCCCCTTCCCGAATTCAGTTGATCAAAGGCCCTTTTTGACAGAAGGGTAGCTTGGGATGGAGTGTCCACCAGTGCCAAAATTGGACATTGCCCCTGTATTTGGACCGGGCCATGGAATTTTCCCTCCTTCTCCTCAAGGGGGCAAAGACAATGTACATTTTTGGACAACTGGTGGGTTAGTTTCTTAGTTTTGGACACTTACAGGAACGTGATTTGGGCAGGATTCTGTTTGGTGTCTTGGGAATCTGGAAGAAAAAGGTGACAGCTAGATATGGGGGAGGTTTTGGGTTCCCCTGGTACTGATACTGGGCTCCCCCCCCCCCCTTTTGCAGGCAGTTACCAGGATGGGTTTGAACCAGGGGATTTTCATGCTGGTGATTCTGGGGTTTGATGATGGACAGTGCCAACTCGGTCCCCACATCTACGCAGTCTGGATTTGGATCCTTTGGGAGCCATTTTTCTTTGGGAGGAGTTCCCCATCTCTGAAAAAGAAGATCCTTTTCCCAGGATCCTCTGAGAATCCCTCTCCTTCACATTGGAAGACTTGTACCTCCTCCCCAAATTGGGTCTTTTTGGGCTCTTTATTTCTCCTACCCCCTCTCTGCTCCTTTGGTTGCAGACTTTCGGGGGCAGGAGATTTTGGTTCTGGTTCCTGGGTTTCTAGGGGCTTTCTGCAAGGGGGGAAGGAAGTTTCCTCCAAGGCTTTACACCCCCTTCCCCTTGTGCCTCCTCCCTGGGAACCGGTGGGTTGTCGGGGTTCTTCCCCCGTCATTGCTCTGCAGCACTAGGTTCTGGATTTGAGGGATTCTGCCCCGCCATGCTCATCTGAGGGTTCTGTTGAGCCCTCAGCATGCGACCCAGATCCTGTGCCATGTTCTGGACCTGGCGCTCTAGTTGGGACACCCGCTCTGGCTGGTACAGGGTCCTCATGTCTCCCCTGGGCTGATCCTGGGAAGGGTAGCTATCTCTTCGCCCAAAATACACCGTGTTAGGGAAGTTGAGGTACCCCTCCACCCTTGAGCTCCCCGCTCCCGGATTGGGCTGTCTGGGCTCAGGAAAGTGGGGAAAGAAGGATGGATTGTTTTGGGAGTTGAAATTTTGCGGGTACCTAGGAAGCAAATTTTGTCCAGTATTTGGGGGATTACTGCCCTCCTAGGGAAAGTGAGGAGGGAAGTTCCCTGGATTAGCTGCTGTCTGGTTGGATCCCCCCCTTTGGGCTGGAGGAGTCCACACATAACCCAGGATGGGTCTAATGCCCTTGTAGCGTGGGCTGACGTAGTCAGGGGAGTTAGGGGTCCCATTTGTGGAATTACCTCCCTGGCTCCCTATTTGTGATTGGCCCGAATGCCTTCTGGGTTTGGGGTTGTTTTGATTCTGTGCGTGCAGGTTTTTAGGCCCCCCCATCTCCAAATCTTAAATGGGGGCAACCTTCACCTCTGCCACTTTAGCAGCAGCAGGGGTGTTAGTTATTTTGTGGCTTTTTCCACTACTTTTATTTTCCACTGGCTTTTGCACGTCATAAATACGCGTGGCTTGTTCAATGACTGAGTCTAGTGATCTTTTCTTGTGAAAGTCCCTCACTAGCGGGTCATGATATACTTAGGGAGAGCATGAAAGAAAGTGTTTACAAATTCTTTGCTGTCAGTGCGCACCCTTCTAGTGGTCTGTGCAAAGGCACGTTTTAACTCTTCAACAAATTCTTGTGGGGCCTGATCTTCCCCACATTGTAAGTTATAGGCTGCCTTGCGAGCCTCTTGAGGGTTCCTGTGAATAGAAAAATGTTTCAGGATGGCTGCCCTATAGGTGGACCACCTAGAATGATTCTGATCTTCCAGCCCCGCAAAGAAGCTGGAGTACTCGGGAGAAAATGTCCACCTTACATATTGAATACAGCTTTGGCTGTCCTTCAAATGGAAAGTTTCCATCATTTGTTCAAATAGCTCAAGGTGCTCCCAAACCGAATATTTTGCATTCTTGTGATAGGGCGTGATGACGCTCCTAATGGATTTTATTTGTTTCAGGGGCTCCTTGAGCAAGGTATTCTTGACCTTGTGGCTTTCTTATTTCGGGTCACCCTGGTCCACTCATCCTGTGACTCACAGGCACTGCTTTCAGAGGTGCCTGTCTGGTCTTCTAGGCTCTCCCGGATTCTGCGAGCTTGGGAATGGCTGGCAGAATGTGGGGGCCTAGTTTCTTGAGTCCTGTGGTGCTCAGAAGAGTCTTCTGATTCTTCTTTGCTCCCAGGATTGGCTGAGTACACCCCCCCCACTGTCCTAGCTGGGAAGAGGTTTTCAGGATGCCCTTAGTGGGCCTACCCTCATGGAGTTCCCCGCCAAATTTTACTATCTGATCTCTGGGTAAATTGAATTTCTTAGGATCCATTTCTCTGATTCTCCCCTCATTGGAGTCTCCCTGATAAGAGAATATGGCCCTAGCACTTGGGAACCCATACACAGATGCCCGCCCATCCATTTCTGGGAGGCGCTGACCTATGAGCCCCATATTTCCTCCTAGGTTGAAGTGTGCCATCCCTGTGGCCCTTGTCTCATGTGAGCCAGTGGACATGGGGGTGGCAGAGTCCATGGAGTTGAAGAGATGAAAGTCTGATGCCAGGGTTCGTGAGGTTATGCTCAGGTGTTTCCCTCTCCCAGTGGACCCCATCTCTCTCAGCCCCTGCTCCCTGTTGATATGCAAGAACCGGACCCTTTTGTTCTTCTATCAAGGCCTTGTTGTTGGCTCTGTAAAAGAGAGTCCAATCTTTCCTGACACTCTTTTTGCAGCGCCAGTACTTTGGTATCCTGCTCTACCTTCTCCTGCTGCAGGATATCCAGATCTCCTTTTACTTTAATTAGGTACTGTCTGGTTTCATTCTCTGATTCTTGGCTCTTTTGTAGCCTTTGCTCTGCAGAGTCCAGATCAGTTTGGGTTTTTTCTAATGATTGTAGTTGGCTGTTTGCGAGATCTAGGTTTTTGGCATATTTGTCCTGTATTGCTCCAATGTGGAGGTACAGATATGCCGCTTTTTTGCCAATTTTACTTTGCTCTTCTTTTACCTTAATGGCCATGTACAATTCACTAAGTGCCATGTCTAATGGAACCTGATCCTGGCATATATCTAATCCTGTGGCAGTGGCTTGTTCTTTGATTTCCTGCAACCAAACATTCTGATCCTGCTCTGTCAATTCAACCCTGACAACTAATTTGTGCAGTAGGTGTTCTTTTGCCATATTAATTTCTACTGTGGTCACCATTCTGGAAATATTAATATCCTTTCTGACTTACAGGAGTTATTTTATTTTTGCAAAATATACCAAATTCCTTGGAGTGTTTCTATTGAAGGGTGCTTTTCACAGTGTAGCACAGTGTGGTAGCCCAACAGGGTTTATGTACCCCATCAGTTAGCACGCTATATTAGACAGTCACAAGTGGTATGTCTAATTCAGAAATCTCGTAACGAGCCCCCAATCTGTAAGTGATTTCAATCCGGCACTTCACCTAAGTCAATGCCTAGCGTGTAATGCACAACTGAAACCCTTATTTATTTGTGTCTAAAAGGTCTTTTATTCTGAACAATGTACCACTTATATCAAGCTCCTCTCTTGGAACCCCCCCCCCTGGTCACACTGAACCAGGAATCAGGCTGGTTTGCAAAGTTAAAATATTTTTTTATATATTTACAATATAATCACACTATTTTTTAATGTGGATACAAGAATCACCAATGGGGTGAAATCATACTAAGTGATCTCTTTAATCAACGAGTAATAATGAGCAAAACAATGCAGCACAGAGATAATACTTTTGTGGGTTTGTGTTCAGATCAAATGGCAATGTGGTTACTCTTTCAACCCTGCACGCCCCTCAATCCCCCAAGATGCAATGTAGAGAGATAGGAGGAGAGAGAACAGGTTTCAGGAATGCAGAATTCAAATACAAGGTCAATCCCAATTTCCCCCAGAAAACACAAGAGAGAAACAGAGTTGATTGGCAAACTGTCAAACTGGTTTTAAAGTTGGCTTTGAATGGAATGGGTAAAACCCTAAATATGGGCTAAATCACTGAAATTGTTTAAATTCTAATGGCAGCAGCTTTATCTAGTTGCAGACAAACACTAGAAATGATTTGACACCAATAAGCAATGTGAAAACTGAAATTTGAGGTTGGTTGCAATGAAAAGCTATTTTACACTTGTAATATTTTGCCGAAATGAAAATTCACGGCAAAGTTTTCTGTGCGCGTTAATCACAATTAGGGATTTGAGATGCTGTGGATGTTAGCTACAAGCCGACGTTTAAATTTTGTTTCTAGCATAGAATTTGAAGAAGTTATGGATGTTTTTGTGGAGGTAATTTTTTTTAAATATGCACCAAAATGAGAAAACAGGGATGCACTTTCAAAAGACAAACAGGATTTCTTAACACTAGGGTCATAATAGGAAGCAAATACTACACGGGAGCACAGCCACGGGACCAGTACACCTCTGGATCAAGTTTTTGCCTGCTGAGGAGCTTGCCTCCTTTAGATGAAATATATCAGCGCAAAGATATGTTTAACAATACTATTACAGAAGGAAGGTAGTAGGGATAAGATAAAGAGTTCAGGCAATTCAAAAATATTTCTAACAATATCAGGTTCTAAATACAAGAGAGGATGGTTTTGAGATAGGGATTTCTATGGACAGTACATAGGCTAGTGACAGTCCTATACTATGGATACTCACTATATATGTTTGAACAGAACCGTCAGGAATTCTGGTTAGTCAAGATTTCTGGACAGGAATTCTGCTGGGCACACCGGACTGGACAGGGTCTTCAATCAGCAAGGTGCTCTGGTCACCGCACGACAGGACTGGACAGGATCGGCAATCAGCAAGGCGCTCTGGTCACCGCACGACAGGACTGGGTTTAATCTGCCCTGGTTAAGTAGATAATTATTTGGCAGGAAAGCAGTTACAGCACAGCCCGGCTGTTTTCTTTGATGTTCCCCTTTGGTGGTGGGATTCTAGTTCTGGAAATTTAAGGCCTAGTTGAAAATGGTTCAACTAATGGAATGGGCCTTTCTGCTTGCAAAGTTTCTGGAGTCTGTAGCAAGGAATATTGATGGGTCTCCTTCAGGGTGCTTCGCCAGGAGCGGGGTAGTGTGTGAATCTGTCTGTCCTTCTAAGTCCTCAGCTTTCTCTATTTATGCATTTGGAAAAAGGGGTGTGTATGCTGGATTATCCTAAGCGTGCCCCCTAGGCTCGCTATAGGCTAGAGTCTCCCCTCTCCCTTGATTGGAGGAGAAAACAGGGTGTCACCATGATGGTGTGAGTTTTATGAGTCAGAGAATCCTCCCCTTGGCTTTTGAACATGAAATCTACTTTTAGGATAATACATATTTACAATTGTGCAAACATTATAACAATACGATATATAGATCACATATTTTGTGGAGCAAATGCTCTTCCAAGCCCAGTCATTGTAGGATCTTGTGTCTGCTTTTTACAGAATTCTGCCCTTTTGGGCCATAGCACAGAGTTCTGGCTCCTCTTAAAACGTGCAGCCAAAAATTAAGTTCAGAAGTAAGGGGTTTACATATTTTTTACAATTGTACACAGTAAATTATCAGTATTTTTAGAAATATGCTTTTTGTCCATTATGAATCAACAAAAGGCTGTCTGTCCCCGCCTCCTTCTCCTTCTTGCAGCTGAGAAGCAATCTCCGCCCCCTTCCTTCTGGCAGAGGCCATTTACGATCCTTCCTGATTAGCATCTCCTTGCCTTTGGGGAAGTCCATTGTGCTCTTCCCACAGCAACCCAAGTTCCCCTCCCCTCTTAATCAACACAAGGGTGTGAGTTCCTGGTCTAGAGAGCAGGAGGGTGGTGCATAGTCCCTGTGGGGGAAGTTGTTTGTGGTTTGGTTTGGAGTCAGGCTTAAATTTAAATGTCATTTTGTTGCACTTTTCATTGTTTAAATAAACTTGTAATTTTAAAACAAGCAGCTAGAACACTGATTCCAGACTCTAAACCATGAAGTTTAAATAGTTACAACCTAGGTTACTCTTGATAACAGGTCACTTAGATTTCAGACATTAGTTCTTAATGGTACAAATTTACAGTCTTAATGCAGGCTTTTGAAATAGTCATTCAGGTGGCTGCGCCCAGATTTTGGCAGATCCCACAGGCAGGCAAAACTTGTGCTGTGCGTGTTTTGATGACCAATTCAGCTTTCTAGGATACAGCAATTTCACAGTGATTTCTTGAATTCAGTAAAATGTGACACCCAGCAAGAAGATTGGAATTGTGTGGGTGTTTTGGACCAGCATTCTGTATTTTCAGCAACCAAGAAAAGATTTAAAATACTAGATTTTGGATTTCTTTCAGCAAGCACTGCTTTTAATGCAGTCTCCATTTTTACTTGTCGGGCGGCCCAGTGACATGTTTCAGGAGTGCGATCTCCGTTCCACCACTGACAACATTCATTGTAGATTTGGCAGCCATCTTTTTGTGCTTTTAGGGCACAATTTTCCTAGGTTTTTGGCGTGCATAGGGGTTTTGGGGCCATTTCGATGATTTTGACACCACCAGGAAACAGTGATGCCGCAGGGCAGAGCATAAGTGGGGTAATACATCCCACAAAGCCCCCCTCGTGACTTGACTTTTGACTGACTGTCAAGGCGAAGTTGGGAGATTGGGATGTTCAGTTTTTCTTTTTGGTCCAAGTGGAAAAATGTGTGTGCTTCTCCCATCAGTGCTGGATCAACGGGTTCTCCTCGCCGGTTCCGGATGGGAGTATGGAGCGATACCCCGGGCCCCTTGGTTCTTTCCTTCCGGACCCCAAGTGGTCCTCCTTGATGCTTAGCATCCATGGTTTCAGTCCTATGATGACAAAATAGAGAATATTTGTGGACATTTCCCCACCACTATTCATGTAGTGGGGCTGACGCATACATTTGACATATAAATGACAATCTTACAGCTTATAATTATTACTGATTATAACAGATGGAATGGTTTTTACAGTCAAAAATTTCTAGGGAGCTGGACTGTCCCCTCTGGGTTTCCAGATGAATCCTCTAGTTGCTGCAGAGTATGCCTTGGATGGAAACACTTCAGCTGGTTGATGTGGACCCACTTATCTTTCCCTTCTGCCAAACTGCCTTTGGGGAAACGGATTTTGTAGGCGGCTGTTGAAATTCTGTCTACAATTTCAAAAGAACCCCGCAAGCTATGAAGAAATTTGTTCTGTTTGGCCTGGTTCCTTTGGAAATTGTACAAGTAGACCCGGTCTCCTACTTGGTATTCTTTTCTAGTTGTCTTAAGGTCATAATGGGTCTTCATACTGTCTGCAGATCTTTCTAGATTCTGCTGAGCATAGGGAAAAGCATGTTGAAGGTCTTTTCTCAGATTCTCAACATACTCATGAGTTGTGGAGGCATTGATCAAGGTCTGCTCTTGGGTTCTGTAGAGAAGATGCTGGAGAAGCACCATCCTTCGTCCAGTCATCAGCTCAAACGGTGACATTTTTGTTGCCAAAGAAGGGGTAGATCTGATGGCCATCAGGACAAGAGGTAATCGAATGTCCCAACTTGGCCCAGAATCTGCCACAAACTTTTTTAATATGCTCACAATTGTCTTGTTGTATCTCTCAACTCCACCACTATAGGCTGGCTGGTAGGCAATGTGTAGTTTCCTTTTGACCCCAAGTATCTCCCACATCTTTGTCATCACTTCGCTAGTGAAGTGGCTACCTCGGTCTGACTCAATCCTTTGGGGTAGTCCAAAACGCAAGAAGATGTGGTTGATCATCAGAGCAGCTGCTGTTTCTGCCTTGCAATTTGGGGCCGGGAGACATTCCACCCATTTAGTGAACAAGCATGTCACGGTCAACATGTACTTGTACCCCCTAGAGGAGCGAATCACGGTCCCAATAAAATCGACTTGTAAATCTGACCAAGGCAGTGTCATCCCCCTCTTTTGGAGGGGAGCACGGTGTGTGAGTGATGTTGGCTGAAATTGTGCACACACACAAGACACCCCTTCAGTATTGGTCGAGGTCATGCCCCATGTGTGGCCAGTATGCAACCTCTCTCAAGATTTCTAGCGTCGTATGAAACCCCCGATGACCAGCTGTGGCCCCATCATGGGCGTGACTTAGGTGCAGGCTACGGAATGAGGTGTGGACCACCCAATGGTCATTACCAGCTATGGATCTCCTCACCAACAAACCGTCTTGGATTCAGAACATTTTTGGACATTTCATCAACACTCTGAAATCATCTTTCCCAATGTAATTGGTATCCATCTTGGAAAAGTTCTCAGGGTCCTCAATGTGTTAATTAAATGTACCAATTATTGGATCCACTTTTTGAGCCATGATCAAATCAGCATCTGGGGTCTCCTTACTCCATTGTGCAGTTGAGAGTTCATTGTGAGCATTTGTCTGGGACCTAGTGATAGCAGGGACCTGGATTTCCCCCAACAGGGTCTCAATCTCAAGTAGATCCCCTTGGATGGCTCCAGTTTTGGCCAGCTGATCAGATAGGTAATTTCCAGTTTTGTCTGGTCCCTCTACTTTAGAATGTCCCTTGATCTTTTTCCAGTAGATGGTCATCCAATTCGAGGTGACCAGATCATCAATGTTTTGGATTAATTTTCCATGTTTCAATGGTTTTTTATTAGGACATAGCATGCCTCTGGTTTTCCAGTTAACCAGGTGTTCCCCTAACTGTTCCGTACATAATCCGAATCTGTGGTTATGACTAGTTCATGGAGTTGGTGTTGGACAGCAGTTTTTTTCTGGGAACAGAGACCCTGAGGAGTAAGCTCATGCCCCAAGAAATTGACACAGGTTCTGCACCACTGTGCCTTTTGAAAGGAGAGTTTTGCTCTGGCAGCCCTCAACTGTGTCAGAACATAACGGATCTTTGCTATGTGTTCCTCCAGAGTTGAGCTTTTGACTAAAACATCATCTACATAGGCCAGGTTACCCCTTTCACCCAAGCTGGACATGGCCTTGTGTAGAAAAATGTTAAATTCATTGCCGGAGTTGATGTATCTGAAGGGAGTCCGGGTCCATGTGTACTGCTGCCCCGAAGGTAAAAGCCAGCTTGTATTGGTCCTCCCTACTGACAGGTACAGTCCAGTACCCATTGGTCAGGTCAATGACAGTGAATACCTGTGACCCCTGGATCTGGGCCAGCCCTTTTTCAATGTAGGGAAGAGGCCATCGGGAAGCATGGACCCGTTTGTTGAGCTCCCTAAGGTCAGCACAGAGTCTCCTCTGGCCGTTGGGCTTCAAAATCCCCAGCACTGGATTATTGAAGGTGCTCTGGACTGGACGAATTTCCCACGGGACTCAAGGTTCTTAATTATTTCAGTAAGGGACTCCATTGATGCAAGAGCCAAGCGATATTGCTTCACAAATGCTGGAGTCATGCCAGGGTCCGTGGGAATTGATGTGTGGATGTCGGTGCGACCAAAGTCATATGAGTCCACCGCGAAGAGATCTTGAAAATCTAAGAAAACTTGTTTCAATTTTTGCTTCTGCTCCAGAGTCTCACAGGCATCAGCTAGGTTGACTCTCTCTTCAACCATCTGCCTGAAGCCTGGAAAGACTTCCGGTTTTGCTATCTCAGCGGCCTCCTCCAGCTAGGTGGAGAAGTCTCTGGTCAAAGTGCTGATTTGGACTGGTGTTTTCAGGTGGGGAAGGCAGTCCTCGTGGACTTGGAATATCACATCATCCCTCCTGAAGTCACAGGTCACATCTTCCTTACCATACGGGCAGGAAGTGTACATTAGGAAATTCCCCCCATCCTGTCTGGCATTGTGTCATCGTCACTATCACTGTCAAAACAGTCCTTGGGGATGGGTCCTAACAGTTCATTACCTAAATCTCTGGAAAAATGTCGGTCATCAACCTCCATTCCAATAATGGTGCCTACTCTTTAAGTCACTGTTATCCACCTCTATTGGAATGGTGTCATGTTCTATGTTGACTAGTGGTGTTGGGTTTACCCCCAACCCTTGCTGTTGGAAGTGAGCATTAAGATGGATATAGGCGTCAGGGTTTTTCAGTTTCTGTCCTCTTTTAACTTTCACTTCCAGTGAGAATTGTCGGGTCCGTTCTGGGATGGTGACTTCCTCTCCAATCTGAATTTCAACTGCATAAGACAGCAGTTGAGCTGACCTAAATGCTTTCGCTGGGTCATCAAAGTCCATGGGATTACCCGCTAATCGTGACCAAGCTTTGAAGTTTATTAGGTCCAAACTAATGGCAAAGCGATTAAGAATGTCACTGCCTAAGTAAAATGCATCAGGGACATCTCGCATGCTCTTGTTGCCTATGGAAATTTTGAGCATACTCCTGCTAGGCAGGGGACGTATGGAATTGGGTGTTTCCAGATCCATTTCCCATTTGTCTATCAGTTTAAATGGGAGAATGGCTGGATCTTTTGGGAGTTTACGGAACATGGCTTCGCTGATGAAGCTCTTACCGTTGTTCACACTTACTCGGGCGAGAAAAGAGTCCTTTCCTTCATTTAACTGAATAGGGATGAAAAATTGCTCTCCCATTTTCTGAATATCAGCCAAGCTTTGAGCTGATTTCTCATCTTTTTGGAATATAGGAAGAGGATTTTCTGATTGTGAATTTGTAAAGAATTTCAGAGTGTTTCCTTCCAGTGTGGAATGCCACCTTAGACTGGAAGGAAGGTTGATTTTCAGAAATAGAGAGGACCCCCCCATCACTAGTTTGTTGTACTACTGCAATTACTGTCACGTCTGGGATTTGATTATTTGGAAGTGAAATTCTATTTGGTTAGGTTTTTGTTCAACCGTGTGGCATGTGCCGTTTAAACTAACATGGTTGACACTCTGTTTCAATTTTATTTTTTCGTTAGTCTGGGTCTAGAGGACCTTGTTTACACAATCGATGATGGGTGACAACCTACGCAGGATGTCATTCACTAGTAAACAAGGTGTTCCCACTGGAGTCACCACTATGACTGGGTGCTTCACCTTGTGTCGCCCAGTTTTAATGTCCAAATCCGCAGTCCCCTCGACAGGAATTTCGTTCCTGTCGAAGTTCTGAAGTTGTCCAGGAAGAGGGGTGAGAGGAATTTGGTTTTTCTCCTCCCTTCCCGAATTCAGTTGATCAAAAGCCCTTTTTGACAGAAGGGTAGCTGGGGATCCAGTGTCCACCAGTGCCAAAATTGTACATAGCTCCCATATTTGGACCCGGCACATGGAATCTTCCCTCCTTCTCCTCAAGAGGGCAAAGATGATGTACATTTTTGGACACTGGTGGGTTAGTTTCTTGGTTTTGGACACTTACAGGAAGGTGATTTGGGCAGGATTCTGTTTGGTGTCTTAGGAATCTGGAAGAAAAAGGTGACAGCTAGATATGGGGGACGTTTTGGGTTCCCCTGGTACTGATTCTGGTTTGCCCCCCCCCTTTTTTGAGGCAGTCACCAGGATGGGTTTGAACCAGGGCATTTTCATGCTGGTGATTCTGGGGTTTGATGATGGGCGGTGCTAACTCGGTCCCCACATCTACCCAGTCTGGATTTGGATCCTTTGGGACCCATTTTTCTTTGGGCAGAGTTCCGCCATCTCTGAAGGAGAAGATCCTTTTCCCAGGATCCTCTGAGGATCCCTCTCCTTCAAACTGGAAGACTTGTACCTCCTCCCCAAAATGGGTCTTTTGTTATTTCTCCTACTCCCTCTCTGCTCCTTGGGTTGCAGAGTTTCGGGGGCAGGAGATTTTGGTTCCAGTTCCTGGGTTTCCAGGGCCTTTCTACAAGTGGGGAAGGAAGTTTCCTCCAAGGCTTTACACCCCCCTTTCCCTTGTGCCTCCTCCGTGAGAACTGGTGGGTTGTCGGGGTTCTTCCCCCGTCATTGCTCTGGAGCACCAGGTCCTGGATTTGAAGCATTCTGCACTGCCATGATCATCTGAGGGTTCTGTTGAGCCCTCAGCATGCGACACAGATCCTGGCCATGTTCTGGACCTGGCGCTTTAGTTGGGACACCTGCTCTGGCTAGTACGGGGTCATCATGTCACCCCTGGGCTGATCCCGAGAAGGGTAGCTATACCTTCTCCCAAAATACCCCGGGTTAGGGAAGTTGAGGTACCGCTCCACCCTTGGCCTCCCCTCTCCTGGATTGGGCTGTCTGGGCTCAGGAAAGTGGATTGTTTTGGGGGTTGAAATTTTGTGGGTACCTAGGAAGGAAATTTGTCCGGTATTTGGGGGATTACTGCCCTCCTGGGGAAAGTGAGGAGGGAAGTTCCCTGGATTAGCTGCTGTTTGGTTGGATCCCCCCTTTGGGCTGGAGGAGTCCACACATAACCCAGGATGGGTCTAATGCCCTTGTAGCGTGGGCTGACGTAGTCAGGGGAGTTAGGGGTCCCATTTGTGGAATTACCTCCCTGGCTCCCTGTTTGTGATTGGCCCGAGGGCCTTCTGGGTTTGGGGTTGTTTTGATTCTGTGCGTGCAGGTTTTTAGGCCCCCCCCATCTCCAAATCTAAAATGGGGGCAACCTGCACCTCCGCCACTTTAGCAGCAGCAGGGGCGTTAGTTGTTTTGGGGCTTTTTCCACTATTTGTATTTTCCACTGGCTTTTGCACATCATAAATATGCGTGTCTTGTTCAATGACCCAGTCTAGTGATCTTTTCTCGTGAAAGTCCCTCACTAGCGGGTCATGATATACTTAGGGAGAGCATGAAAGAAAGTGTTTACAAATTCTTTGCTGTCAGTGCGCACCCTTCTAGTGGTCTGTGCAAAGGCACGTTTTAACTCTTCAACAAATTCTTGTGGGGCCTGATCTTCCCCACATTGTAAGTTATAGGCTGTCTTGCGAGCCTCTTGAGGGTTCCTGTGAATAGAAAAATGTTTCAGGATGGCTGCCCTATAGGTGGACCACCTGGAATGATTCTGATCCTCGAGCCCCGCAAAGAAGCTGGAGTACTCGGGAGAAAATGTCCACCTTACATATTGAATACAGCTTTGGCTGTCCTTCAAATGGAAAGTTTCCATCATTTGTTCAAATAGCTCAAGGTGCTCCCAAACCGAATATTTTGCATTCTTGTGATAGGGCATGATGACGCTCCTAATGGCTTTTATTTTTTTCAGGGGGTCCTTGAGCAAGGTCTTCTTGACCTTGTTGGCTTTCTTAGTTCGGGTCACCCTAGTCCACTCATCCTGTGACTCAGAGGCACTGCTACCAGAGGTGCCTGTCTGGTCTTTAAGGCTATCCCGAATTCTGCGAGCTTGGGAATGGCTGGCAGAATGTGGGGGCCTAGTTTCTTGAGTCCTGTGGTGCTCAGAAGTGTCTTCTGATTCTTCCTTACTCCCAGGATTGGCTGAGTACCCCCCCACCCCCACTGTCCTAGCTGGGAAGAGGTTTTCAGGATGCCCTTAGTGGGCCGACCCTCATGGAGTCTCCCACCAAATTTTACTATCTGATCTCTGGGTAAGTTGAATTTCTTAGGATCCATTTCTCTGATTCTCCCCTCATTGGAGTCTCCCTGATCAGAGAATATGGCCCTAGAACTTGGGAACGCATACACAGATGCCCGCCCATCCATTTCTGGGAGGTGCTGACCTATGAGCCCCATTTTTCCTCCTAGGTTGAAGTGTGCCATCCCTGTGGCCCTTGTCTCATGTGAGCCAGTGGACATGGGGGTGGCAGAGTCCATGGAGTTGAAGAGATGAAAGTCTCTGGTGCCAGGGTTTGTGAGGTTATGCTCAGGTGTTTCCCTCTCCCAGCGGACCTCATCTCTCTCAGCCCCTGCTCCCTGTTGATATGCAAGAACCTGACCCTTTTGTTCTTCTATCAAGGCCTGCATAACTACCTGTCTGTGGAGTCTGTCATTTTTCTCACAGAGAGCCTCATTGTCTCTCTGTGCTTCCTGTGCAATTTTGGAGTATTGGGCCAATTTTTTGCTGCAGTAGGTTTACCTCCTGAGTCCTGTCCTTACTGGCCTGGTCATTCTTTGCCAGAGAATCTTCCATCCTCCTGGCGTTCTCTAATAGTTTTTCGTAATCTTTTTGGAGCTCACCCAGTCCTTGAAGGGCCAGGTGATTTTCTTCCATCTTGGTTTTTAAATAACTGACCTCCTGGCCTAAGGTGTCCCTTCATCAAATTCTGTTTGGGTGTCAAGGTCTTTGAGAATTAATTTGTTATTTTCTTCTTTTACTTGGTCAATCTGATTTTCCAGGGTGACTATCTGCCCTGCGCAGGCCCTATTATAGTTCACTTGCTGCTCCAGCTTTTGTTGGCTCTGTAATAGAGAGTCCAATCTTTCCCGACACTCTTTTTGCAGCACCAGTACTTTGGTATCCTGATCTACCTTCTGCTGCTGCAGGATATCCTGATCTCCTTTTACTTTTATTAGGTACTGTCTGGTTTCATTCTCTGATTCTTGGCTCTTTTGTAGCATTTGCTCTGCAGAGTCCAGATCAGTGTGGGTTTTTTCTAATGATTGTAGTTGCCTGTTTGCCAGATCTACGTTTTTGGCATATTTTTCCTGTATTGCTCCAATGTGAAGGTACAGATATGCCGCTATTTTGGAAATTTTACTTTGCTCTTCTTTTACCTTAGGGGCCATATACAATTCACTAAGTGCCATGTGTAATGGACCCTGATAATGCCATGTATCTATTCCTGTGGCAGTGGCGTGTTCTTTATTTCCTGCAACCAAACATTCTGATCCTGCTCTGTCCATTCACCCCTGACAAATAATTTGTGCAGTGGGTGTTCTTTTGCCATATTAATTTCTACGGGGGTTGTCATTCTGGAAATATTAAGTTCCTTTCTGATTTACAGGAGTTATTTTATTTTTGCAAAATAGACTAAATTCCTTAGAGTGTTTCTGTTGAAGGGTGCTTTTCACAGTGTAGCACAGTGTGGTAGCCCAACAGGGTTTATGTACCCCATCAGTTAGCACACTGTATTAGACTGTCACAAGTGGTATGTCTAATTCAGAAATCTAGTGACAAGCCCCCAATGTGTAAGTGATTTCAATCTGGCACTTCAACTAAGTCAATGCTTAGCGTGTAATGCACAACTGAAACCCTTGTTTGTGTCTAAAAGTTATTTTATTCTGAACGATGTACCACTTATATCAATGCCCTCTCTTGGAACCCCCTCCCCCCCCGGTCACACTGAACCAGGAATCAGGCTGGTTTGCAAAGTTAAAATATTTATTTATATATTCACAATATAATCACACTATTTTTTAATGGGTATACAATAATCACCAATTAGGTGATATAACACTAAGCAATCTATTTAATCACAGGGAGTAATAATGAGCAAAACAATGCAGCACAGAAATAATACTTTTGTGGGTTTGTGTTCAGATCAAATGGCAATGTGGTTACTCTTTCCCCCTGCACGCCCCTCAACCCCCCAAGATGCAATGTAGAGAGATAGGAGGAGAGAGAACGGGTTTCAGGAATGAAGAATTCAAATACAAGGTCAATCCCAATTTCCCCCCAGCAAACATAAGAGAGAAACAGAGTTGATTGGCAAACAGTAAAACTGGTTTTAAAGTTGGCTTTGAATGGAATGGGTAAAACACAAAATATGGGCTAAATCACTGAAATTGTTTAAATTCTAATGGGGGCCGCTTTATCTGCTTGCAGACAAACACTAGCAATGATTTGACACCAATAAGCAATGTGCAAACTGAAATTTTAGGTCAGTTGCAATGAAAAGCTATTTTACATGTGTAATATTTTCCCAAAATGAAAATTTTTGGCAAACTTTTCACGATTGTGGGAATACTATAGAGATTATAGAGATTACTATAGAGATTACTATAGAGATTTGAGATGCGGTTTTGGTTCTATGAAAAGCTGTACATGTCAGCTACAAGCAGATGTTTAAACTGTGTTTCTAGCAGAAAATTTGAAGAAGCTATGGACGTTTTTGTGGAGGTCGCTTTTTTTAAAAAAATGCACCAAAATGAGAAAACAGGGATGCGCTTTCAAAAGACAAACAGGATTTCTTTACACTAGGGTCAGACTAGGAATCAGAAAATACTACACGGGAGCACAGCCACTAGACCAGGACGCCTCTGGATCAAGTTTTTGCCTGCCGAGGAGCTTGCCTTCTTCAGATGAAATATATCAGCGCAAAGATATGTTTAACAATACTATTACAGAAGGAAGGTAGTAGGGATAAGATAAAGAGTTTAGGCAATTCAATAATATTTCTTAAAATATCAGGTTCTAAATACAAGAGAGGATGGTTTTGAGATAGGGATTACTATGGACAGTACATAGGCTATTGACAGTCTTATACTATGGATACTCACTATATATGTTTGAACAGAACCGTCAGGAATTCTGGTCAGTCAAGATTTCTGGACAGGAATTCTGCTGGGCACACCGGAGTGGACAGGGTCTGCAATCAGCAAGGCGCTCTAGTTACCGCACAACAGGACTGGACAGGATCGGCAATCAGCAAGACATTCTGGTCACCACACGACAGGACTGGGTTTAATCTGCCCTGGTTCTGCAGATAATTATTTGGCAGGCAAGCAGTTACAGCACAGCCCGGCTGTTTTCTTTTATGTTCCCCTTTGGTTTTGGGATTCTAGTTCTGGAAATTCAAGGCCTAGTTGAAAATGTTTCAACTAATGGAATTGGCCTTTCTGCTTGCAAAGTTTCTGGCGTCTGGAGCAAGCAATATTGATGGATCTCCTTCGGAGTGCTTCGCCAGGATCGGGGTAGTGGGTGAATCTGTGTGTCCTTCTAAGTCCTCAGCTTTCTCTATTTATGCATTTGGTAAAGGGGTGTGTATGCTGGATTATCTTAAGCACGCCCCTTAGGCTGGCTATAGGCTAGAGTCTCCCTTCTCCCTTGATTGGAGAAGAAAACAGGGTGTCACCATGATGGTGTGAGTTTTATGAGTCAGAGAATCCTCCCCTTGGCTTTTGAACATGAAATCTACTTTTAGGGTAATAGATATTTTCAATTGTGCAAACGTTATAACAATAACATAATGCTCTTCCAAGCCCCGTCATTGTAGGATCATGTGTCAGCTTTTGACAGAATTCTGCCCTTTTGGGCTGGAACACGATATCTAGTTTATCCAAAAAATGTGTACAACTGTGCGCATTGCATATGGGCATAAGCGTGTGAAGTTTCATGCTTTTGACATAATTACATTTGGTATAACACCACAATTTCGACAGTTGCTTCCCAGAACATAGCACCGAGTTCTGGCTCCTATTAAAATGTGCAGCCAAAAATTAGGTTCAGAAATCTGGGGTTTAAATATTTTTTACAATTGTACACAGTAAATGATCAGTCTTTTTAGAAATATGCTTTTTGTCCATTGTGAATCAACAAAAGGCTGTCTGTCCCCGCCTCCTTCTTGCAGCTCAGAAGCAATCGGCACCCCCTTCCTTCTGGCAGAGGCCATTTACGATCCTTCATGATTAGCATCTCCTTGTCTTGGGGGAAGTCCATTGTGCTCTTTCCACAGCAACCCAAGTTCCCCTCCCCTCTTAATAAATACAAGGGTGTGAGTTCCTGGTCTAGAGAGCAGAAGGGAGGTGCCTGGTCCCTGTGGGGGAAGTTGTTTGTGGTTTGGCTTGGAGTCGGGCTTAAATTTAAATGTCATTTTGTTGCACTTTTCTTTGTTTAAATAAACTTGCAATTTTAAGACAAGCATCTAGAACACTGATTCCAGAACCATGACGTTTAAATAGTTACAACCTAGGTTACTCTTGATAACAGGTCACTTAGATTTCAGACATTAGTTCTTAATGGTACAAATTTACAGTCTTAATGCAGGCTTTTGAAATAGTCATTCAGGTGGCTGCGCCCAGATTTTGGCAGATCCCACAGGCAGGCAAAACTTGTGCTGTGCGTGTTTTGATGACCAATTCAGCTTTCTAGGATACAGCAATTTCACAGTGATTTCTTGAATTCAGTAAAATGTGACACCCAGCAAGAAGATTGGAATTGTGTGGGTGTTTTGGACCAGCATTCTGTATTTTCAGCAACCAAGAAAAGATTTAAAATACTAGATTTTGGATTTCTTTCAGCAAGCACTGCTTTTAATGCAGTCTCCATTTTTACTTGTCGGGCGGCCCAGTGACATGTTTCAGGAGTGCGATCTCCGTTCCACCACTGACAACATTCATTGTAGATTTGGCAGCCATCTTTTTGTGCTTTTAGGGCACAATTTTCCTAGGTTTTTGGCGTGCATAGGGGTTTTGGGGCCATTTCGATGATTTTGACACCACCAGGAAACAGTGATGCCGCAGGGCAGAGCATAAGTGGGGTAATACATCCCACAAAGCCCCCCTCGTGACTTGACTTTTGACTGACTGTCAAGGCGAAGTTGGGAGATTGGGATGTTCAGTTTTTCTTTTTGGTCCAAGTGGAAAAATGTGTGTGCTTCTCCCATCAGTGCTGGATCAACGGGTTCTCCTCGCCGGTTCCGGATGGGAGTATGGAGCGATACCCCGGGCCCCTTGGTTCTTTCCTTCCGGACCCCAAGTGGTCCTCCTTGGTGCTTAGCATCCATGGTTTCAGTCCTATGATGACAAAATAGAGAATATTTGTGGACATTTCCCCACCACTATTCATGTAGTGGGGCTGACGCATACATTTGACATATAAATGACAATCTTACAGCTTATAATTATTACTGATTATAACAGATGGAATGGTTTTTACAGTCAAAAATTTCTAGGGAGCTGGACTGTCCCCCTCTGGGTTTCCAGATGAATCCTCTAGTTGCTGCAGAGTATGCCTTGGATGGAAACACTTCAGCTGGTTGATGTGGACCCACTTATCTTTCCCTTCTGCCAAACTGCCTTTGGGGAAATGGATTTTGTAGGCGGCTGGTGAAATTCTGTCTACAATTTCAAAAGAACCCCGCAAGCTATGAAGAAATTTGTGCTGTTTGGCCTGGTTCCTTTGGAAATTGTACAAGTAGACCCGGTCTCCTACTTGGTATTCTTTTCTAGTTGTCTTAAGGTCATAATGGGTCTTCATACTGTCTGCAGATCTTTCTAGATTCTGCTGAGCATAGGGAAAAGCATGTTGAAGGTCTTTTCTCAGATTCTCAACATACTCATGAGTTGTGGAGGCATTGATCAAGGTCTGCTCTTGGGTTCTGTAGAGAAGATGCTGGAGAAGCACCATCCTTCGTCCAGTCATCAGCTCAAACGGTGACATTTTTGTCGCCAAAGAAGGGGTAGATCTGATGGCCATCAGGACAAGAGGTAATCGAATGTCCCAACTTGGCCCAGAATCTGCCACAAACTTTTTTAATATGCTCACAATTGTCTTGTTGTATCTCTCAACTCCACCACTATAGGCTGGCTGGTAGGCAATGTGTAGTTTCCTTTTGACCCCAAGTATCTCCCACATCTTTGTCATCACTTCGCTAGTGAAGTGGCTACCTCGGTCTGACTCAATCCTTTGGGGTAGTCCAAAACGCAAGAAGATGTGGTTGATCATCAGAGCAGCTGCTGTTTCTGCCTTGCAATTTGGGGCCGGGAGACATTCCACCCATTTAGTGAACAAGCATGTCACGGTCAACATGTACTTGTACCCCCTAGAGGAGCGAATCACGGTCCCAATAAAATCGACTTGTAAATCTGACCAAGGCAGTGTCATCCCCCTCTTTTGGAGGGGAGCACGGTGTGTGAGTGATGTTGGCTGAAATTGTGCACACACACAAGACACCCCTTCAGTATTGGTCGAGGTCATGCCCCATGTGTGGCCAGTATGCAACCTCTCTCAAGATTTCTAGCGTCGTATGAAACCCCCGATGACCAGCTGTGGCCCCATCATGGGGGTGACTTAGGTGCAGGCTACGGAATGAGGTGTGGACCACCCAATGGTCATTACCAGCTATGGATCTCCTCTCCAACAAACCGTCTTGGATTCAGAACATTTTTGGACATTTCATCAACACTCTGAGATCATCTTTCCCAATGTAATTGGTATCCATCTTGGAAAAGTTCTCAGGGTCCTCAATGTGTTAATTAAATGTACCAATTATTGGATCCACTTTTTGAGCCATGATCAAATCAGCATCTGGGGTCTCCTTACTCCATTGTGCAGTTGAGAGTTCATTGTGAGCATTTGTCTGGGACCTAGTGATAGCAGGGACCTGGATTTCCCCCAACAGGGTCTCAATCTCAAGTAGATCCCCTTGGATGGCTCCAGTTTTGGCCAGCTGATCAGATAGGTAATTTCCAGTTTTGTCTGGTCCCTCTACTTTAGAATGTCCCTTGATCTTTTTCCAGTAGATGGTCATCCAATTCGAGGTGACCAGATCATCAATGTTTTGGATTAATTTTCCATGTTTCAATGGTTTTTTATTAGGACATAGCATGCCTCTGGTTTTCCAGTTAACCAGGTGTTCCCCTAACTGTTCCGTACATAATCCGAATCTGTGGTTATGACTAGTTCATGGAGTTGGTGTTGGACAGCAGTTTTTTTCTGGGAACAGAGACCCTGAGGAGTAAGCTCATGCCCCAAGAAATTGACACAGGTTCTGCACCACTGTGCCTTTTGAAAGGAGAGTTTTGCTCTGGCAGCCCTCAACTGTGTCAGAACATAACGGATCTTTGCTATGTGTTCCTCCAGAGTTGAGCTTTTGACTAAAACATCATCTACATAGGCCAGGTTACCCCTTTCACCCAAGTTGGACATGGCCTTGTGTAGAAAAATGTTAAATTCATTGCCGGAGTTGATGTATCCGAAGGGAGTCCGGGTCCATGTGTACTGCTGCCCCGAAGGTAAAAGCCAGCTTGTATTGGTCCTCCCTACTGACAGGTACAGTCCAGTACCCATTGGTCAGGTCAATGGCAGTGAATACCTGTGACCCCTGGATCTGGGCCAGCCCTTTTTCAATGTAGGGAAGAGGCCATCGGGAAGCATGGACCCGTTTGTTGAGCTCCCTAAGGTCAGCACAGAGTCTCCTCTGGCCGTTGGGCTTCAAAATCCCCAGCACTGGATTATTGAAGGTGCTCTGGACTGGACGAATTTCCCACGGGACTCAAGGTTCTTAATTATTTCAGTAAGGGACTCCATTGATGCAAGAGCCAAGCGATATTGCTTCACAAATGCTGGAGTCATGCCAGGGTCCGTGGGAATTGATGTGTGGATGTCGGTGCGACCAAAGTCATATGAGTCCACCGCGAAGAGATCTTGAAAATCTAAGAAAACTTGTTTCAATTTTTGCTTCTGCTCCAGAGTCTCACAGGCATCAGCTAGGTTGACTCTCTCTTCAACCATCTGCCTGAAGCCTGGAAAGACTTCCGGTTTTGCTATCTCAGCGGCCTCCTCCAGCTAGGTGGAGAAGTCTCTGGTCAAAGTGCTGATTTGGACTGGTGTTTTCAGGTGGGGAAGGCAGTCCTCGTGGACTTGGAATATCACATCATCCCTCCTGAAGTCACAGGTCACATCTTCCTTACCATAAGGGCAGGAAGTGTACATTAGGAAATTCCCCCCATCCTGTCTGACATTGTGTCATCGTCACTATCACTGTCAAAACAGTCCTTGGGGATGGGTCCTAACAGTTCATTACCTAAATCTCTGGAAAAATGTCGGTCATCAACCTCCATTCCAATAATGGTGCCTACTCTTTAAGTCACTGTTATCCACCTCTATTGGAATGGTGTCATGTTCTATGTTGACTAGTGGTGTTGGGTTTACCCCCAACCCTTGCTGTTGGAAGTGAGCATTAAGATGGATATAGGCGTCAGGGTTTTTCAGTTTCTGTCCTCTTTTAACTTTCACTTCCAGTGAGAATTGTCGGGTCCGTTCTGGGATGGTGACTTCCTCTCCAATCTGAATTTCAACTGCATAAGACAGCAGTTGAGCTGACCTAAATGCTTTCGCTGGGTCATCAAAGTCCATGGGATTACCCGCTAATCGTGACCAAGCTTTGAAGTTTATTAGGTCCAAACTAATGGCAAAGCGATTAAGAATGTCACTGCCTAAGTAAAATGCATCAGGGACATCTCGCATGCTCTTGTTGCCTATGGAAATTTTGAGCATACTCCTGCTAGGCAGGGGACGTATGGAATTGGGTGTTTCCAGATCCATTTCCCATTTGTCTATCAGTTTAAATGGGAGAATGGCTGGATCTTTTGGGAGTTTACGGAACATGGCTTCGCTGATGAAGCTCTTACCGTTGTTCACACTTACTCGGGCGAGAAAAGAGTCCTTTCCTTCATTTAACTGAATAGGGATGAAAAATTGCTCTCCCATTTTCTGAATATCAGCCAAGCTTTGAGCTGATTTCTCATCTTTTTGGAATATAGGAAGAGGATTTTCTGATTGTGAATTTGTAAAGAATTTCAGAGTGTTTCCTTCCAGTGTGGAATGCCACCTTAGACTGGAAGGAAGGTTGATTTTCAGAAATAGAGAGGACCCCCCATCACTAGTTTGTTGTACTACTGCAATTACTGTCACGTCTGGGATTTGATTATTTGGAAGTGAAATTCTATTTGGTTAGGTTTTTGTTCAACCGTGTGGCATGTGCCGTTTAAACTAACATGGTTGACACTCTGTTTCAATTTTATTTTTTCGTTAGTCTGGGTCTAGAGGACCTTGTTTACACAATCGATGATGGGTGACAACCTACGCAGGATGTCATTCACTAGTAAACAAGGTGTTCCCACTGGAGTCACCACTATGACTGGGTGCTTCACCTTGTGTCGCCCAGTTTTAATGTCCAAATCCGCAGTCCCCTCGACAGGAATTTCGTTCCCGTCGAAGTTCTGACGTTGTCCAGGAAGAGGGGTGAGAGGAATTTGGTTTTTCTCCTCCCTTCCCGAATTCAGTTGATCAAAAGCCCTTTTTGACAGAAGGGTAGCTGGGGATCCAGTGTCCACCAGTGCCAAAATTGTACATAGCTCCCATATTTGGACCCGGCACATGGAATCTTCCCTCCTTCTCCTCAAGAGGGCAAAGATGATGTACATTTTTGGACACTGGTGGGTTAGTTTCTTGGTTTTGGACACTTACAGGAAGGTGATTTGGGCAGGATTCTGTTTGGTGTCTTAGGAATCTGGAAGAAAAAGGTGACAGCTAGATATGGGGGACGTTTTGGGTTCCCCTGGTACTGATTCTGGTTTGCCCCCCCCCCTTTTTTGAGGCAGTCACCAGGATGGGTTTGAACCAGGGCATTTTCATGCTGGTGATTCTGGGGTTTGATGATGGGCGGTGCTAACTCGGTCCCCACATCTACCCAGTCTGGATTTGGATCCTTTGGGACCCATTTTTCTTTGGGCAGAGTTCCGCCATCTCTGAAGGAGAAGATCCTTTTCCCAGGATCCTCTGAGGATCCCTCTCCTTCAAACTGGAAGACTTGTACCTCCTCCCCAAAATGGGTCTTTTGTTATTTCTCCTACTCCCTCTCTGCTCCTTGGGTTGCAGAGTTTCGGGGGCAGGAGATTTTGGTTCCAGTTCCTGGGTTTCCAGGGCCTTTCTACAAGTGGGGAAGGAAGTTTCCTCCAAGGCTTTACACCCCCCTTTCCCTTGTGCCTCCTCCGTGAGAACTGGTGGGTTGTCGGGGTTCTTCCCCCGTCATTGCTCTGGAGCACCAGGTCCTGGATTTGAAGCATTCTGCACTGCCATGATCATCTGAGGGTTCTGTTGAGCCCTCAGCATGCGACACAGATCCTGGCCATGTTCTGGACCTGGCGCTTTAGTTGGGACACCTGCTCTGGCTAGTACGGGGTCATCATGTCACCCCTGGGCTGATCCCGAGAAGGGTAGCTATACCTTCTCCCAAAATACCCCGGGTTAGGGAAGTTGAGGTACCGCTCTACCCTTGGCCTCCCCTCTCCTGGATTGGGCTGTCTGGGCTCAGGAAAGTGGATTGTTTTGGGGGTTGAAATTTTGTGGGTACCTAGGAAGGAAATTTGTCCGGTATTTGGGGGATTACTGCCCTCCTGGGGAAAGTGAGGAGGGAAGTTCCCTGGATTAGCTGCTGTTTGGTTGGATCCCCCCTTTGGGCTGGAGGAGTCCACACATAACCCAGGATGGGTCTAATGCCCTTGTAGCGTGGGCTGACGTAGTCAGGGGAGTTAGGGGTCCCATTTGTGGAATTACCTCCCTGGCTCCCTGTTTGTGATTGGCCCGAGGGCCTTCTGGGTTTGGGGTTGTTTTGATTCTGTGCGTGCAGGTTTTTAGGCCCCCCCCATCTCCAAATCTAAAATGGGGGCAACCTGCACCTCTGCCACTTTAGCAGCAGCAGGGGTGTTAGTTGTTTTGGGGCTTTTTCCACTATTTGTATTTTCCACTGGCTTTTGCACATCATAAATATGCGTGGCTTGTTCAATGACCCAGTCTAGTGATCTTTTCTCGTGAAAGTCCCTCACTAGCGGGTCATGATATACTTAGGGAGAGCATGAAAGAAAGTGTTTACAAATTCTTTGCTGTCAGTGCGCACCCTTCTAGTGGTCTGTGCAAAGGCACGTTTTAACTCTTCAACAAATTCTTGTGGGGCCTGATCTTCCCCACATTGTAAGTTATAGGCTGTCTTGCGAGCCTCTTGAGGGTTCCTGTGAATAGAAAAATGTTTCAGGATGGCTGCCCTATAGGTGGACCACCTGGAATGATTCTGATCCTCGAGCCCCGCAAAGAAGCTGGAGTACTCGGGAGAAAATGTCCACCTTACATATTGAATACAGCTTTGGGTGTCCTTCAAATGGAAAGTTTCCATCATTTGTTCAAATAGCTCAAGGTGCTCCCAAACCGAATATTTTGCATTCTTGTGATAGGGCATGATGACGCTCCTAATGGCTTTTATTTTTTTCAGGGGGTCCTTGAGCAAGGTCTTCTTGACCTTGTTGGCTTTCTTAGTTCGGGTCACCCTAGTCCACTCATCCTGTGACTCAGAGGCACTGCTACCAGAGGTGCCTGTCTGGTCTTTAAGGCTATCCCGAATTCTGCGAGCTTGGGAATGGCTGGCAGAATGTGGGGGCCTAGTTTCTTGAGTCCTGTGGTGCTCAGAAGTGTCTTCTGATTCTTCCTTACTCCCAGGATTGGCTGAGTACCCCCCCACCCCCACTGTCCTAGCTGGGAAGAGGTTTTCAGGATGCCCTTAGTGGGCCGACCCTCATGGAGTCTCCCACCAAATTTTACTATCTGATCTCTGGGTAAGTTGAATTTCTTAGGATCCATTTCTCTGATTCTCCCCTCATTGGAGTCTCCCTGATCAGAGAATATGGCCCTAGAACTTGGCAACGCATACACAGATGCCCGCCCATCCATTTCTGGGAGGTGCTGACCTATGAGCCCCATTTTTCCTCCTAGGTTGAAGTGTGCCATCCCTGTGGCCCTTGTCTCATGTGAGCCAGTGGACATGGGGGTGGCAGAGTCCATGGAGTTGAAGAGATGAAAGTCTCTGGTGCCAGGGTTTGTGAGGTTATGCTCAGGTGTTTCCCTCTCCCAGCGGACCTCATCTCTCTCAGCCCCTGCTCCCTGTTGATATGCAAGAACCTGACCCTTTTGTTCTTCTATCAAGGCCTGCATAACTACCTGTCTGTGGAGCCTGTCATTTTTCTCACAGAGAGCCTCATTGTCTCTCTGTGCTTCCTGTGCAATTTTGGAGTATTGGGCCAATTTTTGCAGCAGTAGGGTTACATCCTGTGTCCTGTCCTTACTGGCCTGGTCATTCTTTGCCAGAGAATTTTCCATCCTCCTGGCGTGCTCTAATAGTTTTTCGTAATCTTTTTGGAGCTCACCCAGTCCTTGAAGGGCCAGGTGATTTTCTTCCATCTTGGTTTTTAAATAACTGACCTCCTGGCCTAAGGTGTCCCTTCCCTGAATTAGAGTACCCCTCTGTGCAGCCAGGTCATCCCTTTATTTGTTGAGTGCCCCAGTTTTCTGGCGCTCTTCATCAAATTCTGATTGGGTGTCAAGGTCTTTGAGAATTAATTTGTTATTTTCTTCTTTTACTTGGTCAATCTGATTTTCCAGGGTGACTATCTGCCCTGCGCAGGCCCTATTATAGTTCACTTGCTGCTCCAGCTTTTGTTGGCTCTGTAATAGAGAGTCCAATCTTTCCCGACACTCTTTTTGCAGCACCAGTACTTTGGTATCCTGATCTACCTTCTGCTGCTGCAGGATATCCTGATCTCCTTTTACTTTTATTAGGTACTGTCTGGTTTCATTCTCTGATTCTTGGCTCTTTTGTAGCCTTTGCTCTGCAGAGTCCAGATCAGTGTGGGTTTTTTCTAATGATTGTAGTTGCCTGTTTGCCAGATCTAGGTTTTTGGCATATTTTTCCTGTATTGCTCCAATGTGAAGGTACAGATATGCCGCTATTTTGGAAATTTTACTTTGCTCTTCTTTTACCTTAGGGGCCATGTACAATTCACTAAGTGCCATGTGTAATGGACCCTGATAATGCCATGTATCTATTCCTGTGGCAGTGGCGTGTTCTTTATTTCCTGCAACCAAACATTCTGATCATGCTCTGTCCATTCACCCCTGACAAATAATTTGTGCAGTGGGTGTTCTTTTGGCATATTAATTTCTACGGGGGTCGTCATTCTGGAAATATTAAGTTCCTTTCTGATGGAGTGTTTCTGTTGAAGGGTGCTTTTCAAAGTGTAGCACAGTGTGGTAGCCCAACAGGGTTTATGTACCCCATCAGTTAGCACACTGTATTAGACTGTCACAAGTGGTATGTCTAATTCAGAAATCTCGTGACAAGCCCCCAATCTGTAAGTGATTTCAATCTGGCACTTCAACTAAGTCAATGCTTAGCGTGTAATGCACAACTGAAACCCTTGTTTGTGTCTAAAAGTTATTTTATTCTGAACGATGTACCACTTATATCAATGCCCTCTCTTGGAACCCCCCCCCCTGCGGTCACACTGAACCAGGAATCAGGCCGGTTTGCACAGTTAAAATATTTATTTATATATTCACAATATAATCACACTATTTTTTAATGGGTATACAATAATCACCAATGGGGTGATATAACACTAAGCAATATATTTAATCACAGGGAGTAATAATGAGCAAAACAATGCAGAACAGAAATAATACTTTTGTGGGTTTGTGTTCAGATCAAATGGCAATGTGGTTACTCTTTCCCCCTGCATGCCCCTCAACCCCCCAAGATGCAATGTAGAGAAATAGGAGGAGAGAGAACGGGTTTCAGGAATGAAGAATTCAAATACAAGGTCAATCCCAATTTCCCCCCAGCAAACATAAGAGAGAAACAGAGTTGATTGGCAAACAGTCAAACTGGTTTTAAAGTTGGCTTTGAATGGAATGGGTAAAACACAAAATATGGGCTAAATCACTGAAATTGTTTAAATTCTAATGGGAGCCGCTTTATCTGCTTGCAGACAAACACTAGCAATGATTTGACACCAATAAGCAATGTGCAAACTGAAATTTTAGGTCAGTTGCAATGAAAAGCTATTTTACATGTGTAATATTTTCCCAAAATTAAAATTTTTGGCAAACTTTTCCATGTGCGGTAATCACGATTGTGGGAATACTATAGAGGTTTGAGATGCGGTTTTGGTTCTATGAAAAGCTGTGCATGTCAGCTACAAGCAGATGTTTAAACTGTGTTTCTAGCAGAAAATTTGAAGAAGCTAGGGACGTTTTTGTGGAGGTCGCTTTTTTTAAAAAATGCACCAAAATGAGAAAACAGGGATGCGCTTTCAAAAGACAAACAGGATTTCTTTACACTAGGGTCAGACTAGGAAGCAGAAAATACTACACGGGAGCACAGCCACTAGATCAGAACGCCTCTGGATCAGGTTTTTGCCTGCCGAGGAGCTTGCCTTCTTCAGATGAAATATATCAGCGCAAAGATATGTTTAACAATACTATTACAGAAGGAAGGTAGTAGGGATAAGATAAAGAGTTTAGGCAATTCAATAATATTTCTTAAAATATCAGGTTCTAAATACAAGAGAGGATGGTTTTGAGAGGGGGATTACTATGGACAGTACATAGGCTATTGACAGTCTTATACTAGGGATACTCACTATACATGTTTGAACAGAACCGTCAGGAATTCTGGTCAGTCAAGATTTCTGGACAGGAATTCTGCTGGGCACACCGGAGTGGACAGGGTCTGCAATCAGCAAGGCGCTCTAGTTACCGCACAACAGGACTGGACAGGATCGGCAATCAGCAAGGCATTCTGGTCACCACATGACAGGACTGGGTTTAATCTGCCCTGGTTCTGCAGATAATTATTTGGCAGGCAAGCAGTTACAGCACAGCCCGGCTGTTTTCTTTTGTGTTCCCCTTTGGTTTTGGGATTCTAGTTCTGGAAATTCAAGGCCTTATTGAAAATGTTTCAACTAATGGAATTGGCCTTTCTGCTTGCAAAGTTTCTGGCGTCTGGAGCAAGCAATATTGATGGATCTCCTTCGTTGTGCTTCGCCAGGATCGGGGTAGTGGGTGAATCTGTGTGTCCTTCTAAGTCCTCAGCTTTCTCTATTTATGCATTTGGTAAAGGGGTGTGTATGCTGGATTATCCTAAGCACGCCCCCCAGGCTGGCTATAGGCTAGAGTCTCCCCTCTCCCTTGATTGGAGAAGAAAACAGGGTGTCACCATGATGGTGTGAGTTTTATGAGTCAGAGAATCCTCCCCTTGGCTTTTGAACATGAAATCTACTTTTAGGGTAATAGATATTTACAATTGTGCAAACGTTATAACAATAACATATTTAGATCACATATTTTGTGGAGCAAATGCTCTTCCAAGCCCCGTCATTGTAGGATCATGTGTCAGCTTTTGACAGAATTCTGCCCTTTTGGGCCGAACACGATATCTAGTTTATCCAAAAAATGTGTACAACTGTGCGCATTGCATATGGGCATAAGCGTGTGAAGTTTCATGCTTTTGACATAATTACATTTGGTATAACAGCACAATTTCGACAGTTGCTTCCCAGAACATAGCACAGAGTTCTGGCTCCTATTAAAATGTGCAGCCAAAAATTAGGTTCAGAAATCTGGGGTTTAAATATTTTTTACAATTGTACACAGTAAATGATCAGTCTTTTTAGAAATATGCTTTTTGTCCATTGTGAATCAACAAAAGGCTGTCTGTCCCCGCCTCCTTCTTGCAGCTCAGAAGCAATCTGCACCCCCTTCCTTCTGGCAGAGGCCATTTACGATCCTTCATGATTAGCATCTCCTTGTCTTGGGGGAAGTCCATTGTGCTCTTTCCACAGCAACCCAAGTTCCCCTCCCCTCTTAATCAACACAAGGGTGTGAGTTCCTGGTCTAGAGAGCAGAAGGGAGGTGCCTGGTCCCTGTGGGGGAAGTTGTTTGTGGTTTGGCTTGGAGTCGGGCTTAAATTTAAATGTCATTTTGTTGCACTTTTCTTTGTTTAAATAAACTTGCAATTTTAAGACAAACATCTAGAACACTGATTCCAGAACCATGACGTTTAAATAGTTACAACCTAGGTTACTCTTGATAACAGGTCACTTAGATTTCAGACATTAGTTCTTAACAGTACAAGTTCACTGTTTTAATGCAGGCTTTTGAAACATTCATTCAGGCGGCCGCTGGTTCTGCGCCCAGATTTTGACAGATCCCACAGGCAGGCGAACTTGTGCTGTGCGTGTTTTGATGACCCATTCAGCTTTCCAGGATATTGCAATTTCATAATGATTTCTTGAATTCAGTAAAATGTGACACCCAGCAAGAAGATTGGATGTTTGTGGGTGTTTTGGAACAGCATTCTGTATTTTCAGCAACCAAGAAAAGATTTAAAATGCAAGATTTCGGATTTCTTTCAGAAAGCACTGCTTTTCATGCAGTCTCCATTTTTACTTGTCGGGCAGCCCAGTGACATGTTTCAGGAGTGTGATCTCCGTTCCACCACTGACAACATGCATTGTAGATTTGGCAGCCATCTTTTAGTGCTTTGTAAGGCGCAATTTTCATAGGTTTTGGCGCGCATAGGGGTTTTGCTGCCATTTTGATGATTCTGGCACCACCAGGACACAGTGATGCCGCAGGGCAGAGCGTAAGTTGTTAATACATCCCACAATGCCCAGGGCCCCAAAAGTGCTTAAGATGGCCTGAGTCTCATAGACGATCGGGCATCTTAACAGCTTTCTTCAGCAGAGAGATACGATGGTAAATTGCACAACCTTGTCAACCTTTTCTCTATACCTGAAATGTTCATTTAAGGAGTACTTTCGGAAGGGTGTAGAAAAAATGAGTCACTGCACATGCGGCAAAGTTAACAGCCATGAACTACCACAGTGTAGACAGGATATGGCCAAAGCCACATGCACTGGGTACTGCAGGAAGGCATGCTGTGCCCTCTTGGGCATAGGGTGGCAGGTAGGGAGCCTGAATGTTGAGAGTGTATTGTTAAAATAACTCTCAATATTGACAACAAAGGCTTTAGAAAGGGAATACACGTATTGTGCTCGAGTACGGTAATATAAAATGCATGTTAAATACAGAAATACAAGTATTTTAAATGATATGGGTTACAGGGCAAAACCTCAATAAAACACTGGCATTAATTTGTTGCAGTTAGCAATGCAACCATAATTCACCCAAGTCTTGCATTGCTTATGATTTAACACACGGCATCACCGATGACATCATAAATGCATTGCATATTACATTATTGCTGACATCACGTGACATGTCTACTGACACTGACAAAGATATCAATGTGGTCACACTCCATAGTTACCAGGCAATGGACCTGCCCTGCAATCATGCCCCATCCATACCCACACTACCAGCAGATGAAAAACTGCAGACCCTCATGAGCCATTATGCTGGAGAGTTCATTGTCTGTTGTTTTTAGGTTTTGCACTGTAACCAGTATGTACCTTCATACGAGTTTTTTTCTTCTTTATATATATTCTCTGTCATGGTTTATTATGCTTCCGATCAGAGAACCATGGCTTCCCATAACAAAGACTTTTAGTGTCCATGGCCCGAGTCAGAACGGTTTGAACTGGTGAAAACCGGGAAATTCTCCGAACATCTGAGATGTGCTCCTGCTGACTCATACCTTATTCAGAAATGCTCTGTCAGCTCCCGATTTCCTGGAGTTTTGGGTATGTTTTGAATCAGGATTGAGGTGGGCATGTGCAAATCTGGGATGCTCAGGGATGCTCAGGGATGCTCAGGGCACCTCCTGTTTCGCTCCAGATTAAGGCCTCATTAGGAGTTGGGCAGTGTGGTAAAAATGCAGCTGTAATAGCATTACTGCTGCTTTACTGCACCGCCCAATCACAGGTTTGGGGAAAGTTGGAGGTTTCACCTGCGGCTGTGAGCTGAAGATGAATATGCAGACTGGCTGGCATTTATGGCGCTATTACTGCTGCACAATTACCACTGTAGCAATTGTGCTGAACATGCTCCATTGAGTCCTATGTACTACACTGCCACCACCACTCGTGATTTGGTGATAATATCGCCAGACCACGTGGCAGTAACGGTAATTGTATTGGGCATTATTCTGATGGATTTACCGCCAGGATACTGCCCAACTACTGATGAGGCCCTACATCTTTGTAAATCAGGCCCTATATGCCGATATGCATGTTGACAACCCTCTCTCTGTTTTAGTCTGCCTCTCTGCCTTCCCCCAAGCAGAGATGAAAGTGTAATATAAATCATTGGTACGCCGTACGACTAGTTTGCTTTTTACAGAGTGTACCTTTAGTTCATAAGCTCTAGAAACCTCCTTGGCACATTTTCTTTCTCCTCAGGGAAATATACAATTGGCTCAGGCCGGACATTCAAGAACTGCCAGTTTCACAAGACGCAGCTGGGCAGACACACACACAGCGTCGGTGGCTCTGCAGGTCGCTACGGTGCTCAGGTTGCAAACACATTTATTTTATCAGCAGCAGAGCCTTGTACATGGATGAAGGAACATTTCCAACTCAAAGAGCTGGCAAAGCACCAATTACCTCGTAACTCTATGATAGTTAAAGTGAGAAACACAGCGCGCCCATTTAAAGATTTGTTTATATCTTGACATGCAAAAAAATAAAGTTGCTTTAAGTCACGAATCAAATGTTTTCAACATCATGAATAACAACTAGCTGGAAGTTTGTGACACAGAATCTGCATTTCTTTCTTTCTTTATTACACTTCTTGTATTACATGTCTTAAATCACTAGATGTACTCTGGGGTTACTTAGGTTTTTCAGGTTGGCATTATGTCGCATTCTGGGACTTATTGGTTACCATTCAAGATGTGAAAATTAAAGCCGCAATGCAGGTGGCTTTATAATGCAATTTGTGTTTTTTATAAGGACATTCTCTAAGACATTATTACTGTAGAACATGAAATCCAACAATTTGAACCAACCTTTGTGATCCTGGTTCTTCCACTCCTCCCCCCACCCCAACCAGCCACCTGTGCAACCATCCCACTCCCACCTTTTTGGATGCAGCAGGAGTACTAGTAGGTCTTTTTTCCACGTCCACCCCTGCCCCCAAATGGCTCTCCCTCTATCAATACGACCCCCCCCACCCGCCCCCCACCACGCACACACACGCTCTCTCACACTGTTTCTGTGGTACTGCATGTGAATTATGTAAACATTAGAACCATGTCGCTTTCCCGGTTGACCTCAGCCCCTGCCCTTCTCGACTCCCTCTGTCCCACGTGGTGCGGACGGGAACCCAGCAGACGGTGCGGCTACGGGTACTGCGAGCGGGAGGGTCGTGACGCAGGGCCGGGTTGGAACGCTGAAGAATCGCCTGCCGCTGTCCGTGGTGCTGAAGCAGCCGGAACGCTGAAGAGTCGCCTGCCGCTGTCCGTGGTGCTCAAGCAGCCGGAACGCTGAAGAGTCGCCTGCCGCTGTCCGTGGTGCTGAAGCAGCCGGAACACCGAAGAGTCGCCTGCCGCTGTCCCTGGTGCTGAAGCAGCCGGAACGCTGAAGAGGCGCCTGCCGCTGTCGTGGTGCTGAATCAGGCAGGAGAACGCCCGCCTGCGCTGCTCTGAGAACGGCAAACGACCAGGGATTTGGGTGGATTTTGTTTTAGTGTTTCCATATTAAAATCCTCATGCGAAAAACGACGGGCTGGCAGCTTATTTGGATAATTTCTTCACTGCTGAGATGCTTTCCCCTGCGGAAAAACACATGCTCGGAAACAGGCCTTTCCCCATTCCACAACTGTGCATTGAGCACCCTGTGGTTGCCTGCGAATATACATTGATGTTTAAATTATTCATCTACTGCGCTTCTAATAAAAAAAAAAAAAAAAAAACAGTAATTAATGCGTCTGATACTGCCCCCGATATTTTCTTTCTCTCCCTGCCCGCTTTCCTCTATCTTCAGATGTAGTGCCTTGTGTACACCACGAAAACCTTCCACTTGGGCTAGAAACCCCTTTCAGTATTCGCGGTGTTGCAATTCCATAGTTTGGAAAAGCAAGCGCAGACTGCACAGGTTCATTATACGTGAGATTGTGAAGGGCACACCGACACAGTGTTCCTTTGAAACGCTGCACGGAGCCGTGCCTGTTTATTCCGGGTGAATACTGAGGGCGCTTCCTAGACCGCGAAAGTAGCAGCAAACAAGGTGCTTCGCAGAGAACATTTATTGAAACGGGCGTCCGAAAGATGTGGGTGCACAGAACCCAGGGGTGCGTGAGCTCTGACTCTCGAGCATCAGGGTAATTGGGAAGGCTGAGAACAAGGGGTCGGCACCGAATTGCAAGTTTTTAATGCAATTGCTTAGCAACAGAGATGCGTAATAAGAAGCACCCAGGATCACACATGTCTTCAAGCAAGCGCCAGCGCAGAGATTAGAACCCGAACCGCCGGCCAGTGTGTGGGCGTACATCTGTCACTGTTCAGTCACCTCACTGCAGGATGCACTGTAGAGCAACACAAACACCTGGCGCCTCATTGCCATCGAGCAGGGCGCCTAGCTGAACTGGCCATTCACTGGCACGGGCCTGCCAGATGCCTACATTTCTCGCATACGTGTTGCCTCTAACTCGCTTTCCCAATGTGACGACGTTTTATTTTGTCTTGCCGGGTGAACATATCGTAAGAAAACGCTAGGGCATAAGTTTGGTTCCTGTCGCCGGATTTGTGACTTGACGCTGTAAAATGCAGTCTCATTCCCCCTTGGCTGCGGAGGACTGAGGCACGGAGCTAAAAATAGCCAGGACGTGACAGCCCCGCATGAAGGACGAGAATAACCTCCTGCGAGTGCTGGGAGGCCAGGGAGACTGACGCTGCCTCCTATCCGAGGCTGCCTCCGCGTGTCATGGGCGGCGGAGAGCAGAGTGCAGTGGCCAGATTCGAAAATGCACACGTGCTCGCAAAGAGATAAGGGGGGGGGGGGCAGATGCTGGCTTTCTATACCTATTTAAGCAGGGCACCGAGTAGGCTGGTGAAGGGGTGCAGAGTGGGGGGTGACCAACCCTTTCGGGGCCCAACCCCACCCGCCCTCTCGGGCCCTCTCCTCCCCGCCACCAGGTAGAGCTGCACCCAACTTCTGTGCCCCGCTGTACCACACCTCTTGCTGTTGATCTGGTCTGTTGTATACCTCTGTAAAGCGCTCTGTTGCTTCTGGAAGCTAGGTCTAGGGTCAATAAACACAATAATAATAATAATAATAATAATAATAATAATAATAATAATAATAATAATAATAATAATAGTTTTAAAAAGGAACATTGATGCACAGAGCTGTCTGGTGTTGTGGGCAAGCCATACACTGTTCTTAAGAATTGAATGCACTGTTGGTAAATTAGCAACTGTGCCCAAAATGCACATCTTTACTACTTATTAATATAAATATAGATTATCCCTCTATGAGCAGAGACTCATGATTTTATTAAAAACACAAAGGCCAAAGTATGTCCTAGTGGATAGCTTATAGGTTAAAATCTGGACTCCGACATGAGGCCATACCACACTTTGCAAGTCCCAATCGCAGCAGAGCGGACTCATCTTTTCATCCTTTTGGAGCACAATTGAGTGTCATTAAACCGAGTTGCAATAACAAGAAATATTACAGCACAGTTATAATACCAGCTAATATTACAGCGCTTAGAAGCCCGAGGAGTCCTAAATAAAGTCATGCACCGTGGGCAGCGTGCATGCAGTGATGGTGGACCCCATGGCCAGATTACATGAACTTCTCAGAGGAGTGGTCTAGAGCAGAAGGGCTGTGACAAAGCAGTTCGGCCTGGATTGCCCCTTTTGGGGTGGGACCAAGCCTGATTTACATTTGGCCTAGTCCCTTTCTGTAAAGGCTTGGCAGGCAGAAGAACAATGGTCTGTAGGGTTGCCCAGAGCTATGTCAGAGGTCAGGAATAATTGAAAACCTTCCAACCATCACCTTTTCGTTTTTTTGTTGTTGCTGTTGTGGAAGAGCCATGCACTGCTCCTAAGAGTTCAATGCATTGTCCGTGAATGTGCCACTGTACACAAAATGCACATCTTTTCTACTTATTAATATAACTAGGGATTAGGAGAATCGGGGTTTTATTAAGAACACAGAGGCAGGATGTATCCTGGTGGATATTGCACAGGTCAAATACTGGCATCAGATATGGAGCCAGACAGCGCTTTGCAACTTCGAATCGCAGCAGAGCTGACTCAGCCTTTCGTCTTCGGCTAATATTACAGCGTTTAAGAATGTGAGCAGTCCAAAATATAGTAATCTACATGCAATTAACATGGGCAGTATGCATGCAGTGATGGCGGACCCAATGACCAGATTACATGAATTGTTCTGGTGTCAGGGATTTTGACAACGGTAGGGTCATTTTTGTTTTTTTTTCATTTGCACTGGCTTAAGGGAGCAGCATGTCAACTTTGCCCTACTCACTACATGCAAATACCATTTGTGCACTAGTTGGCCCGTGCACATTTTGTTGGAAAACTAGTCCATACCTGCATTACCTGGCACTGGTGAACAATTGAACTCTTGTGTTTGCACCTCAATGGCCATTGTGTGTTGTGCTCAGATTCTCCTATGATATGGGTTACTACCGACTGAAGCACCGTTTGGATAGTCCTACCATACGGGTAGCATTTTCATTGACACGAAACACAATAGACAGTTGGAGACAAGCACTTGGCCTGTTTTTAAACTTTCACACCCTTTTTTGGTGGACTTTCTGGGTGGAGCATGGCCACAGAGCAGGAAATCCACTGTATGTGTTTGCCTGCTCCATGCAGGAAACCCGCCAGCGTCTTAGCCCACATCTACTTTTTCATGTGGGCCTAGAAGGTGGAATCCCAATGGATTTCGCTTGATTTTTTCACCATTGAGAGGCAGGCAGAGTATTCAAGCCTAACCTCGTAAAACTATTTCACCTCCTAAACACTGATCCAGTGGTATCAATTTCCCTCACCATCTCGATATTATCCACCCTCTTCAATACCTCTCCCTTCCATCATCGCCCCACACCACGCACACTAAACACCTCACAAAACCATGCACACAATTCACCAATCATTACTAGACATCACAAAAAACGCATTAAACCACAGATAATAAAAACATAAGTATATATACACACAATGCTTTAGAGCCTTCCTTAATCTCCACTTTGAGACAGGAGCATTTACCTCCATATGCCCCCTTCTGCCAGGTGAAGGGGTCAAAGGTCTGCAATATAATGGACCTACACAACAAATCCCACTTATATACAAATGTTGTAGACCCTTCCTCTATCCCCTTGTCACGGGATGAGGGTATTTACCCTCACACTTCCTTGTGCCGAGTGGAATGTTCCCAGGTCCTCCATATAATGGACCTCACTCCTTATTTAATCCTGCAGCGCTGCCTTTCCTCCACAATTGGAGAAGTTCCTTTTACTCTTACATCATCTTTTACCTCATAATATATACCGTGATGTCACCTTACACAACTACTATATACTGCCAAGTGGTCTTGTCACACATCACTCACACCCCATCAGCTCACTTTACACACTTTCCCCTTATTGTATTCTCCCGCAAAGGTGCACGTACATCTATGCATTCTCTGGAGTTCCTCTGGTACGGGGTCCCACCAGTGGCCTACACAATCTGGGAGCAGCATCCTGCTCCTAAGAGCAGGCAGGCCTTCTGCAATAGAGCACCTGTGACCTTCTATCCAAGTTGTGCACGGGGACTGGTCACTGTAGATGGGCGCCGCACCCCAGGATGCGCAACTGGAATACACCAAACCTCACTGAGAGTCTGGGATCACAACAGGGTCACCAAATTGAGAGGATGGTAGCGCAAAAACCAGAAGATAAAACAATCCACAAGGCAAAATAATCACTGAAACGCTTTGCAAGGGAAAACAAAGGTTTATTACATGCAAAAAGGTCTCAGGCGGACACGTAGAATCAAACTGATGCAGAGATTTTCTTATCCCAAAGGGTTACAGCTTATATAGTGGGCATTCTGCAAATGAACAATAATATGCATAATAATGAGTACAGCAAAATCCCACCACCTGCATTGGGTACCACCTATAGAACATGCTAATCCCTCCCTATAGTCACTTGACTGATTGGCCATATCTACAGTACCCCCAATCCTCTAGATACGTGGTCTCATACAATATCACTTTCGAACCCAGGTATGTGATTGGCGGCTCTTATCAATAGGTTCGTAAATTAGGGACCATCAAGTGATGTGAGCCCTCCTGTTCCAGACACGATCAACGTAACTTGACGAGGCCAACCATGCTCTTGATGAGGCAATAGGCTTCCTCATTAGCCCAGACACCATGGCACACACTAGCTGCACCCCAACCATTTAATACATTTATTGGCATCACCTCTGCTCGTCCTGTCCTAAATCACACGACGTTACAGACACAGCTTCCCCCTCATCTCCTCCCAACTCCTGGTGCCCAGGGATGACAGGACCATGGCACCACACTTGAGTCTGAATTTCAAGGATGTGTTTGCTTAAATTGTGTGTCTAAGTGTAATTCATATGGAATGACCACCCACCGGGTGTGGGAAGCAGTGTTCTAAATCTTCACCTGGTCCTTTGTAATCACAGACCCTCATGCCCTTTTCTCATGAATTTGTCCTTGAAAGGGGACAGCCCTTCTTACTGTTCTACAAACTAACATTCCATTCCCACCACGTTCAGGCACCACAGCTGCAAACAATTAGTGCTTATCTGCACACCCTGGGTGCCTCTGACCTCAGCTTCTCTCCTGCAAAATAGAACAGGGGATTTGTTTTCAGAACTGAACTACCAGAGCTGTGGCTCCACACTAAAGCATGTGTTCTCTTCTGTTAATCATGTGCTTATCCTTAACATTCAAAATGGCAGCACTTTTGCCAAGTTAATGCACCAACCTCACTTTTCCCACACTACCTTGCTGACTCCATCTTCTGCCTATTTCAATCCTTCTCGCACATCACCCTATCCTATGACATTACAATACTTCAACTAAACACCAGGCCTATAATACTGCCCTCTCTATGACCTCTGCAACCACAACATTAATGCATTTGTTGGTCTTTCTGTGTTGTTATACGTGAGTATTTGATATGTATCGGACCTTATTAAAGCAATGTATGCGCCGTCCACTGCACCACCTTCACTCTGCTCCCACGATGTTGCAGTCTAAAAGGTCTTCCTCAACCTAAACATTTGTGCCTGGCTGGGAGGCTTTAGGTTCATCACAACAAGGGTCTACTATTATATATTTTGAACTTCTCAGCATTTTATTTATTTATTTACATTGGATCAGTTATTTCCATTGTACCTTATCATGTTCCATGATATTTACCTTTCCATGGTATAGCCAGCAATGTTTGAGGTCGCTAAGCATTCCCCACGTGAACTTGGACTCCTTGGGCCTAATTTTAAAAAAAGCAAAATCCCTAGGGACCAATGCTAAGATTAAACTACACAAAACTACTGTGTGACGAGCTGATTCACATAATAAAGTCAGCGCAAAGTCTAACTGTGCAAAGGAAAAACAAGACACGTGTGGGTGGACAGCTGAACTTTTTTTCAGAGGACAGACGAAACCCCTTGCTTTTTTTGAGGTTGGCAAGCTTGCTCAAGTATTTGGACACCAGGACTTTACTCGGGTTGTCATGTTCCCAGTGCAGAAGCTCACTCACAAGACCACAAGCACTTGTTTCGTATTGAGATTTACGTTTCCTGGGAATATTTCGTGACAGATTGCTGGGTTTAAAAGTTGAGCACCTTATATACTTTGACAGTATATTTATTGGAACATTTACTCTCTCGTGTTTATTTTCTGCTGTGCATGACTTTTTTTTTTAAGTCCAGTGATATTTTGTCTTGCGCTTTTTCTTTTAAGGAGTCGGTCTATTGAACTCCATTTGTATATTTCACTTTAAGATATATGTTCACTAATAGAATTAGACATAACATAATTTATAAGTTGGCTCAATAAAACTTTGATTATCTTAATAACAATGTAGGTCATGGACTTGGCCATGACAAAGGCTGGGGTCTCTGTCCAGCACCAAAGACCATATCTAGTGGTCGGTTAGTGTTCAAAAATACCAATGTGCATGATTAAAATCCATACCTAGTGGCCTGTTAACGTTCTCAAATACACAGTGGGTAACGTTGAAAGCTGTAGTTAGTGGCCATGGCTAAAGGCCATATCTGGTGCCTAGTAATATCTTAGAATATACAGTCAGCTCAGCCAAAGGCCAAAGGCTTTACCACTGGCTAGTATTTTGTTGAAGACCATGGCTAGTGGCTGGTTATTGTATATAATATACAGTGGGCACGGCCGAAGGTCATAGCTAAAGGCTAGTTGGTGTTGTGTAATACCTAGTGGTTGCGGCCGAAGGCCAACGCTTATTGCATTTTATTTTTCTAAAATATACAGTGTATATGGCCAAAATAGTTACAAACTGATCAAGGTCAAAGGCCATCGCTTGCGGCCTATTTGTATATTCAAATTATAGTGGACACAGCCAAAGATTGTGGTCATTTGACAGTAATGTGCTAATATAAATGGCTAGTGCCTGACCAGTGTATGTAATATATAGTGTACATGGTATAAAACTGTATCCACTGGTAAAGGCCAAAATCTATGGTTGGTACCATGTTAGTGTTTTTAAATATTCAGTGCACATGGGTGAAGGTTGTGACTCCTGTCCATAAATGAAGGCTATTACTAGTACCCATGCATGTGTTCAAATATATTTGGCCATGGACACTAACCATGGCTGAAGGCCATGCTTAATGCCATGTATTGTTGCAATGTAATTAGTGATGTCATCAGTGATGTGATCTGTGATGTCATCCTTGTGGCCATAGGCTGCACAACAGGGGGCCCGAATTTAAGGTGGCTTTACCTGAATTTCAGGGGTTTTGTTACGTTATTTTGTTACGTTAAGTTCTCACCTCAACATCCCTACAACTACAGTTTTTTCCTTGACTATATGTATATATATATATATAGCATGGCCTGCGGTAGTGGCCGTGTAGTTATGGCTAAGTTGCTCAACTCATAGGAAGAGCACTTTTTGGACGGCTTATAACTCCCCCTGGACGAATCCTTACCAAACTTTGCAAAACAAGTGTATGGCCCACTCTGAATGTCTTTGGCAGGTTTGGTGAGGTTTAGTCAAGGGGGGGAGGTGTAGAGGGGGGTCACTATGGAAAAATATTTTGCTCACGTCTACATTTTTGATGTAATCTTTGATGTCTTGGATGTTAGTCTCATTAGTGCACGGTGGTGGCACGAGTTATGGTTGCTTAGCTTACCATGACTGGCGTATTTCTGAGGTTTTTCCGTTTTACCTGTAACCATAATGTCCCTTTAACAACGTTTTTTCATTGAATATACATATATATATACAAACTCAAGCAAACACCAGCAACATAACAGTGGGTTTAAAAGACTTGAAAGACAGACAAGAATGTGAGAAGAGACACACAGCTTGTGGCTCTTGTTTTTATATTTACCTATCATCGACTGCCTAAGCCAAGCTAATCCCCATGGCTATTCCCATCTGCTACCTGCCCCTTCCTGTCCAAAACACATCCTTCTGGTGTGCCTTTGAGCTATCTATCAACCAGTAACATCTACATGTGTGCTGTAATGCCTGCCACTGTAATTTGTAAACAATCTTCTGAGATGGAATGGCTTGATTGAAGCTGTTAATGTGCTACTGGTGTAATCAAAATGTTCTTAACCATGTGTGCCTTCAGCCTTGAGTTATAAGCGGTATGTGTGTTCTCACATCTGTTCCTCATAATTAAGTCCTGTTAAAAACAAACATTCCATGCTCGTCCACCCGAGATTCACGCTTCCCCATCTCTTCACATATTCTGCTCCCACTTTAAGGCACATCTTCTTTCTTCTCTGTCATCTTCCTCAAACCCATTTTACTCTGTTTATTGTTGGATGTATCATTTCATTGATTTTGTGAACCACTTTTTTAATTTTTCTTGCACATCACCTTCTTGAATGTGCTATATAAATCAAAATATAATACAAATACAAATTGTCAAAGCCAACCTTTTTGGCGTGTTTATATGTACTCACACTATTTACAGGCTATTGGCATCTATGGCCAAGTAGCACGATCATTGTAGTCAGAGATAGAAGTGCAATATAACTCATTGGTACACTGTGCCACTAGTTCGTTTGCTTTTTACAGAGAGCACTTTTAGTTCAAAGGCTCAAGAAACGCGTCCCGGGTGCCTTTTCTTTCTCCCAAGCCAAATATAGAATAGGCTCAGGCCGGACATTCAAGCATTGCCAGTTTCCCAAGTCACAGCTAGGCAGACACACACAGCGTCCATGGCTCTGCAGGTCATTAAGGTGCTCAGGTTGCAAACACATTTATTTTATCAGAGGCAGAGCCTTTCATATGCACAATGGCACATTTCCAACTCAAAGAGCTGGCAAAGCACCAGTTACCTTGCAAATCTGTGATAGTTAAAGTGAGCAACAGAAAGTGCCCATTTAATGATTTGTTTATATCTTGACATGTAAAAGAAATGGCATTGCTTTAAGTCACGAATCAAATGTTTTCAACATCATGAATAACAACGAGCTGGAAGTTTGTGACACAGAATCTGCATATCCATCTTTCTTTATTACACAACTTCTTTTCTTACATGTATTAAATCACTGAAAGTACTGTGGGGTTAACTCGATTTTACAGGTTGCCATTATCTTGCATTCTGGGACTATCATCTCAAAGTTTTGAGACAAATAAATCCGCTAGTATCACGTAAGAACTGTGAAACTTTGTTCGGGCCATAATCATGCCCCGGCTGGACTGTAGTTACACATTACTGTGTGGAGCCAGCAAAAGGAACATCCACAAGTTACAAACTATCCAAAATGATGCCATCAGAATAATCTTTAACGTCACAAGGAGAGAACATACCTCACAATATAGAAAGAAGCTTCATTGGCTAAGACAATGGCCCTGGCTCATGAATGGCTCATAAATGCTTCCATGGAGAAGCACCAGGCTACATAAAACATAAGCTGACAAAATATTCCTCAAACAGGATGTTACGCTCAAGTGCTGCACACCTTCTCGTTGTACCACAAATGAAACGAGCCAGTGGAAAGGGTAGATCTTTCCCGATTAAAGCATCCAGCAGCTGAAACAAGTTGACCACATCTATGCGATCCGAGGAAAGTTACAGTACTTTCCGTAAAGATCTTAAAACAGCTCTGTTTCAGTAATCTAGTCCATTATCATTAGCTGTAAATGATTATGTTGTCTGTTGAGGGCCCTGATGCCTGCTGGCTATGGTGCGGTAAAAATAAACAAATAAAATAAATTATAGTTTACCATTCAGGGTGTGAACATTAAAGCCACAATGATATTCTTTTGGCTTGACATGTTGCTATAAGGATTTACATGTTGTCATGTGGCGTTACTATGCAATTTGTGTTTGTTGTACGTAAACTCTATGAGACATTATTACTGTGGACCTTGAAATCTAATAATTTGATCAAAAGTTTGTGATCTTGGCCATCCCCTACCCCCATCCACCACCCCCACTCGACACCCATACACCCCACATCTGTCCGACCATCCCACTTCCTCCTTTTTGGATGCAGCCAGAGTACCACTAGTACCTCACTTCCACGTCCACCACTGATCGTGGTGTCTGGACAATGACTAGCCCATGCTTTCACAAAAGCCAAAACTGCTGGCTTTGCCAATGGTTGTCATGGTGATTGTCTGCGGCTGGGTGGCGCTATGTAGTTTGGTCCTGAGTGTGTGCGGTCCTGCACTGTGTCTTGGGTAAAGTGATGTTAAGTGTCACTCGAGGGGAGGGCATTTCATCCTGTGTGGCTGGGCCAGGGAGCTATGAACTGAGTATTTGGCGTTAGCAGTAAAGGTATATTGGCGTATGGGAGGTATTGCGTGGTCTGTCTGGAGTGGGGGTGCAGTTGTGCAACGGTTGACGGTGGGTGTGAAGGGGTATTGAACTGAGTATCTGGAGTGGGCTGAAATAGTGCCATTTTTGACAGTGGGGTTGAGTGGTCTATTTCGCTGACTATCTGGTGGGGGGTGGGGTGGAGTTGTGCAATTTATGACAGGGTGGGGGGGGGGCAGTGCACTGAGTGCCTGGGGTGTGTGTGAATGGGGGAGGGTACGCTCTATTTCTGGCTGATGTCTTTTTTTCTCAGGATCACCGTGGCGACGAGATGGAAATCAGAAGCGAGGTTTCTGGAGTTTAAAGGCCAGCCTGAAGCCAGATGCGCTCCCGACTCCCTTAGAATAGCAGTTCCTTGGCGTGGCCTGCTAGAAGCCCCTCCGCCCTGCCCCTCCTTTGTTCTGTCTCGAAGGACACTGGGTGAAATGCCCGGGGGAAGCGTTATGACTGTGAGTGCCACAATTCATAATTGGTCTAATTACGGCGACGAGCACCGACGAAGACACGGCGTCCCGCCACCACAGCTGCTTTCCTTCACCCCCTCCCATAGAATCCTCTGCTTACAAAGGCCCTAATTCACAGAACATTTAGCACTAAGCAAAGTGACTTTGCCCTGCTAAAATACACTTTGCACCGTGTTGAATGGGCCTAATCCACAACAAAAAGCACTAAGGGCCTGATTCATGCAATTTTTTGCACGGATCAAAGTGACTTTGCACTTCTAAAAAGTGGATTTGCACGGCCAAAACAAACCCTGATTGATGGAGCTGTGCAAAGTGTATTTTTGCAGTGCAAACTCTGTGCAATAACTTTGCACGGACTCTGCACTAAATCTACACTTTGCACAGCTGCATCAATCAGGGTTTGTGTCGGCAGTGCAAAGTCACTTTGAACCATGCAAATAGTTCCATGAATCGGGCCCTAAATCTGCACTGGGGCTTTTTTGTGAATTAAGCCCATTTAGGGCATTGCAAAGAGTATCTTTGCAGTGCAAAGACACTTTGCTCAGTTCTGTGAATTAGGCCCAGTGCAACGTGTATTTTTGCAGTGTGAAGTCGCTTTGCTCAGTGCTAAACGTTCTGTGAATTAGGCCCGGGGTGTATTCGCGATTCACATGGTGAGAATGTGCACAGCAACTGCACTATTTCACCTCAGCCTTGGAGAGGGAAAGCTCTGGCTGGCTCTCCCACAGCACTGTGCAGTGACTGGTGGGGGATTGGAGAAAATCCCGTGATTGCAGAATACTTGCATTGAGTCTCTCCACTTCTGAGGAAGTCAAATGCCTTCATATTGCACTGCCTGGCGGACGGGTTGTATACATGATGCTGGTGCCAGGCACTTTTGCACTAGTGCAAGAGGCACTGTATTACTAGTCTCGACAGTGAGCGACTGGAGCAATACGAATTCTCTTCGCAGTTCGCACTAGTCATTGTTGCAACATTGGCTTTGCTCGTTGTTAGTGCAACTGAACTTCCTGAATGTTCTTGAACTTGTGCAAATTGGCACACCACTAGTGCAAATTAGGCTGGTTCGGAGCAACATTTCTGGTAGTGAAACAATGTTTGTAATACGCCCCTGTCTTTCATAAACTTCCTGGAGAATGCACATTATAATGTGCATGTATGCGTTATTTTGCTCTAGTGATCCGCATTTCATCATGCAATACTTTATATGGTGGTGATATGTGGCACGTGACGTGTTTCTCCTGCCAGGTGTGTTTCTGGATTTTACAGCAGTTGCCCCCAAATATGGTGGACATTTTGCAAATGGCAAATTAAGCGCTGTGTAAAGAATGACACGTCTGTGGTATGCTGCACGGGCCATGCTAAATTGCAGGCCTTCTTGCACTCTGGCGGTGGTACATTGGGCTGGTTGGAATGTCCCACCTGTCAAGCGTTCTCCTTTTGGATTATAATGTGTTATTTGTAATCGATGTGTGCTAACTTTGACACCACATTTCAAAACGAAAATGCACACGATGGGTGGCACGTGTAAAGCAGCCCTGCCGAGCTGCACGTGTGCAGTCTTTTCTCGTGTAAGTTAGAGCCACTGGAGCAAAGCAAAGTAACACCTAAATGCACACTCACACCAGCGTCTTTGTGTGCACCGCAGAGGGCAGTGTATGCACATCTCTCCTCGAGCTGGCATGCAGGGTCACAAAGAGGAAACGCCAGAAGTGGCACGCGGCGCCCACCAGCTCATGGTACCACAATGGGTGCAAAAATGCACCGTTCCATTTATCCCCCGGGGAGCAAAATAACTCAGAGGTGGAGTCATAGCGGTCTTAATGTGCACCACCGCCAGGTCCAGTGTATACAATCTAATGTCAGATGTAATTGATATATGAGTTTGATTTACAACATATTTTTCAACAGGATTTTGCCATTGCAAAACGCGTTTGTAAATCAGCTCTGATTTTCCCATTGAAAAAATGCTTTCATAAATCAGCCCTGATTTTCTCATTCAAAAACGCGTTTGTAAATCAGGCGTGCAGCCTTCCAGGATGTGCACGTCCATAAACTGTACCAGCCCTGGGCTTCCACTGTACCAGCCCTATCAATTGCAGAGAGCATGGGCTTCCACTGTGCCAGCCCTATCAATTGCAGAGAGCATGGGCGTCCACTGTACCAGCCCTATCAATTGCAGAGAGCATGGGCTTCCACTGTGCCAGCCCTATCAATTGCAGAGAGCATTGGCTTCCACTGTGCCAGCCCTATCAATTGCAGAGAGCATGGGCTTTCACTGTACCAGCCCTATCAATTGCAGAGAGCATGGGCTTTCACTGCGCCAGCCCTATCAATTGCAGAGAGCATGGGCTTCCACTGTGCCAGCCCTATCAATTGCAGAGAGCATGGGCTTCCACTGTGCCAGCCCTATCAATTGCAGAGAGCATGGGCGTCCACTGTACCAGCCCTATCAATTGCAGAGAGCATGGGCTTTCACTGTACCAGCCCTATCAATTGCAGAGAGCATGGGCTTTCACTGCGCCAGCCCTATCAATTGCAGAGAGCATGGGCTTCCACTGTGCCAGCCCTATCAATTGCAGAGAGCATGGGCTTCCACTGCGCCAGCCCTTTCAATTGCAGAGAGCATGGGCGTCCACTGTACCAGCCCTATCAATTGCAGAGAGCATGGGCTTCCACTGTGCCAGCCCTATCAATTGCAGAGAGCATTGGCTTCCACTGTACCAGCCCTATCAATTGCAGAGAGCATGGGCTTTCACTCTACCAGCCCTATCAATTGCAGAGAGCATGGGCTTTCACTGCACCAGCCCTATCAATTGCAGAGAGCATGGGTTTCCACTGTGCCAGCCCTATCAATTGCAGAGAGCATGGGCGTCCACTGTACCAGCCCTATCAATTGCAGAGAGCTTGGGCTTCCACTGTACCAGCCCATCAATTGCAGAGAGCATGGGCCTCCACTGTACCAGCCCTATCAATTGCAGAGAGCATGGGCTTCCACTGTACTAGCCCTATCAATTGCAGAGAGCATGGGCTTCCACTGTACCAGCCCTATCAATTGCAGAGAGCATGGGCTTTCACTGTACCAGCCATATCAATTGCAGAGAGCATGGGCTTCCACTGTACCAGCCCTATCAATTGCAGAGAGCATGGGCGTTCACTGTACCAGCCCTATCAATTGCAGAGAGCATGGGCTTCCACTGTGCCAGCCCTATCAATTGCAGAGAGCATTGGCTTCCACTGTACCAGCCCTATCAATTGCAGAGAGCATGGGCTTTCACTGTACCAGCCCTATCAATTGCAGAGAGCATGGGCTTTCACTGCACCAGCCCTATCATTTGCAGAGAGCATGGGTTTCCACTGTGCCAGCCCTATCAATTGCAGAGAGCATGGGCGTCCACTGTACCAGCCCTATCAATTGTAGAGAGCTTGGGCTTCCACTGTACCAGCCCATCAATTGCAGAGATCATGGGCTTCCACTGTACCAGCCCTATCAATTGCAGAGAGCATGGGCTTCCACTGTACTAGCCCTATCAATTGCAGAGAGAATGGGCTTCCACTGTACCAGCCCTATCAACTGCAGAGAGCATGGGCTTTCACTGTACCAGCCATATCAATTGCAGAGAGCATGGGCTTCCACTGTACCAGCCCTATCAATTGCAGAGAGCATGGGCGTTCACTGTCCCAGCCCTATCAATTGCAGAGAGCATGGGCTTCCGTGTCCTCGCGGCACCGGTGTGATTGCGGGCGCGGCCGTGCAGCTGCTTCTGTCGCTGCTTGTATGAAATGCATTGCACATTTCCACAGCCTGCGTCAGAGCAAAGTACATTTCCACAGCCTGCGCCAGAGCAAGGTACATTTCCACAGCCGTGTGGATGTTCGAAGACAACAGGGAGGGAAAGAGAGAGAGAATGAGAAGGAGTGGGGTAGGGAGAAAAAAAGAGACTGCGAAAATGGGAAAGAGGGGGGAGAGCGAGAGAGAAAAAAGGAAGGTGAGCGAAACAGACAGAGAGAATGAGTATGGGAGAGAGAAAGGGGAGACAGAGAAAGGGTGAGAGAGAGATAATGGGGGAAAAGGAGAGAAAACAACAGAGAGGGACATGGAGAAATAAGGGAGGGAAAGTGAGCGAGAAAGAGAGGCAGTAAGTGGGTAGAGGGGGAGAAAGAGATAGAGGGAGAGAGGGAGAGAGGGCGAGAAAGAGAGAGACAGAGAGAGAGCGGGAAAGAGAGAGAGAGAGAGAGAGAGAGAGAGAAAGAGGGAGAAACAGGGAGAGAGAGAAAGCGAGAGAGAGAGAGAGAGAGAGGAGATGGAGTGAGAATGAGAGGGAGGGAGAAAGCAACAGCGGCGTGGGGGAAAGAGATAGAAAAAAGTCCAGAGAAGGGGGAAGAGGGGGAGATAATTGAGAGAAAAGGAGACACAGACAGAAAGGAAAATAGTAGAGTGAGAGAAGGGAGGCGAAGAGAGATAAAGGGAGACAGCAAGGGGAGAGAGGGAATTAATGAATGATTGAGCGCGGCCAAGAGGGAGGGACGGGTTCAAGACGTGCAGGAAGGTCAGAGTGGCAGGCATGGCTGCATCATGCATCCAGTCCAGGGAGCAGGCAGGGGAAAGGGGCAGAAATGGCTGCATCATGCATCCAGGACAGGGCGCAGGCAGGGGAGAGCAGCAGGCATGGCTGCATTATGCATCCAGTCCAGGGTGCAGGCAGGTGGCTGCATCATGCATCCAGTCCAGGGAGCAGGCATGGGAAAGTGGCAGGCATGGCTGCATCGTGCATCCAGTCCAGGGTGCAGGCAGGGGAAAGTGGCAGGCATGGCTGTGTCATGCATCCAGTCCAGGGTGCAGAGTGAGAGTCACTGCGGGAGAGACCGTGTGGGAAGCAGAGCTGAGTGGTGTGTGATGTGCAGAGGGGCGGGCTGAATAACACCAAGCGCTATGAATACGCGCAGGCAGGGAAAAGGAACGGTGGTGCTAGAAGGGTGGCAGGCATGGCTGCATCGTGCATCCAGACCAGGGTACAGGCAGAGAGTGGCAGGCATGGCTGTATCATGCATCCAGTTAAGAGTGCAGGCAGAGAGTGGCAGGCATGGCTGTATCATGCATCCAGTCCAGGGTGCAGGCAGGTGGCTGCATCATGCATCCAATCCAGGGTGCAGTCAGAGAGTGGCAGGCATGGCTGTATCATGCATCCAGTCCAGGGCACAGGCAGGGGAAAGTGGCAGGCATGGCTGCATCATGAATCCAGTCCAGGGTGCAGGCAGGGGAAAGTGGCAGGCATGGCTGCATCGTGCATCCAGTCCAGGGCGCAGGCAGGGGAAAGTGGCAGGCATGGCTGCATCATGCATCCAGTCCAGGGTGCAGGCAGGGGAAAGTGGCAGGCGTGGCTGGACATCCAGTCCAGGGTGCAGGCATCGAGTGGCAGGCATGGCTGCATCATGCATCCAGTCCAGGGTGCAGGCAGGGGAGAGCAGCAAGCATGGCTGCATCATGCATCCAGTCCAGGGTGCAGGCAGAGAGTGACAGGCATGGCTGCATTATGCATCCAGTCCAGGGAGCAGGCAGGGGAGAGCAGCAAGCATGGCAGCATCATGCATCCAGTCCAGGGTGCAGGCAGAGAGTGACAGGCATGGCTGCATTATGCATCCAGTCCAGGGAGCAGGCAGGGGAGAGCAGCAAGCATGGCGGCATCATGCATCCAGTCCAGGGAGCAGGCAGGGGAAAGTGACAGGCATGGCTGCATCGTGCATCCAGTCCAGGGCGCAGGCAGGGGAGAGCAGCAAGCATGGCTGCATCATGCATCCAGTCCAGGGTGCAGGCAGGAGAACGTGGCAGGCATGGCTGCATCATGCATCCAGTCCAGGGTGCAGGCAGGGGAAAGTGGCAGGCATGGCTGCATCATGCATCCAGGCCAGGGCGCAGGCAGGGGAGAGCAGCAAGCATGGCTGCATCATGCATCCAGTCCAGGGTGCAGGCAGGGGAAAGTGGCAGGTATGGCTGCATCATGCATCCAGGACAGGGCGCAGGCAGGGGAGAGCAGCAAGCATGGCGGCATCATGCATCCAGTCAAGGGTGCAGGCAGGGGAAAGTGGCAGGCATGGCTGCATCATTCATCTAGTCCAGGGTGCAGGCAGGAGAAAGTGGCAGGCATGCCTGCATCGTGCATCCAGTCCAGGGTGCAGAGTGAGAGTCACTGCGGGAGAGACCGTGTGGGAAGCAGAGCTGAGTGGTGTGTGATGTGCAGAGGGGCGGGCTGAATAACGCCAAGCGCTATGAAGACGTGCAGGCAGGGAAAAGGAACGGTGGCGCTAGAAGGGTGGCAGGCATGGCTGCATCGTGCATCCAGTCCAGTGTGCAGGCAGAGAGTGGCAGGCATGGCTGTATCATGCATCCAGTCCAGGGCACAGGCAGGAGAAGGTAGCAGGCATGGCTGCATCATGCATCCAGTCCAGGATGCAGGCAGAGAGTGGCAGGCATGGCTGCATCATAAATCCAGTCCAGGGTGCAGGCAGGAGAGAGTGGCAGGCATGGCTGCATCATGCATGATATGATATGATATGATATGATATGGCATGGCATTTGTAACGCGCCTATACACAAGTGTTTCAAGGCGCGACGAGGCAGGGAGGGGGGAACAAGGGGAAGACAGACAACGATCCTACTAGGCCAGGTGTCATTCAGACCGCGCAAGTGCAGGGGTAGGGGAAGGGAAAAAGTGCAAGGGGAAGGGGAGGGGGGAAGTGCAGTACAGAGTAAGTAGAATAAAAATAAATAAATAGGGCCAGATGGTGGCAAGAGTAAGTGCAGACAAGTGCTGGGAAGGGGGGGGGGGGTTGTAGGGATAGAGAGACAGTCCCGCAGTGCAGGGGTTGCTAGGGAGGCAGTGCAAGTGGAGAGTGGCTGGGCCCAGGACCGAGGTCGCTGAGAGTGGCCCAGGTGCAGATTCAGTGCAGTTTCAGTGAAGAATTTAGCTGGGGAGAGGGAGAGAGAAAGCAGAAGCAAAGAGGAAGGTTTTGAGGTGCTTCTGGAACCGGAGATGGTTCTCCTCATGCATCCAGTCCAGGGTGCAGGCAGGGGAGAGCAGCAAGCATGGCTGCATCATGCATCCAGTCCAGGGTGCAGGCAGGGGAAGTGGCAGGCATGGCTGCATCATGCATCCAGGCCAGGGCGCAGGCAGGGGAGAGCAGCAAGCATGGCTGCATCATGCATCCAGTCCAGGGTGCAGGCAGGGGAAAGTGGCAGGCATGGCTGCATCATGCATCCAGTCCAGGGCGCAGGCAGGGGAAAGTGGCAGGCATGGCTGCATTATGCATCCAGTCCAGGGTGCAGAGTGAGAGTCACTGCGGGAGAGACCGTGTGGGAAGCAGAGCTGAGTGGTGTGTGGTGTGCAGAGGAGCAGGCTGAATAACGCCAAGCGCTATGAAGACGTGCAGGCAGGGAAAAGGAAAGGTGGCGCTAGAAGGGTGGCAGGCATGGCTGCATCGTGCATCCAGTTCAGGATGCAGGCAGGGGAAAGGGGCAGGCATGGGTGCATCATGAATCCAGTCCAGGGTGCAGGCAGGGGAGGGTGGCAGGCATGGCTGCATCATGCATCCAGTCCAGGGTGCAGAGTGAGAGTCACTGCGGGAGAGACCGTGTGGGAAGCAGAGGTGTGTGGTGTGTGGTGTGTAGAGGGGCAGCGCTATGAAGACGCAATACACTCGTGCATCTGGATAGCAGGCTCCTGGTGTAAATCACTGAGACTACAAGGACTTCTTCAGTCTGACCACCACAACTGCCACCCTCTAGCAAACACCCACCTCTGGCGCGATCCAACCTGGACCCTCGTCCCCAACCCCTCCTCCACGTACTTTACCACAGCATCCACACAATCAGCGCACCCCCCTTCTCAGAAACTCACCCCCTCACCCCCTCCCACCCTACATGCAGCCAACTCTTTCCCTTTCCACGTTAACCCTGCCTCCAATCCACACTGCCAAACTCGTATTCGCTCCCAACCTCCCAGCCTAGTCGCTCGGCCTGGTGCCCCCATCTTCGCCCCAACTTCAAGCGTCAACCCCCTGACCGAGGATCTGGCCACAGGGGTCAGCCCCGCTCCCCTCCCCCTCTCCAGGGAAGGTCTTCGGCACTGGGGCATATCCTCCCCTTTATTTATTTCCATGTTACGCTGAATGGGCACTTTTATCAAGCGCCTGAATCTTCTCCCCTGCAAACCCCCCCCTCCGCCCCCACTTGCTCAGCTGTTGACAGTCATTGGCGCTGCGCGATGGACGCGATGCCCTGCCTTGTAACAGCGGAGCACGTGGGTGCGGCTCCCAGCGAAACCCCGAAGAACATATGAATATTGTAGCGTGTGGGCGTGTCCACGGGAGGGGGCGCGGCCGGGGGGTGCCGGGGAGACGGAGGAGCGACGATTGCGGGGAGCGGAGTGAAGGGAGAGGAAACCCGCCGAGAGCGAGAAGGGAAGCACCGCGCGGCGGCAGAGGAGGCAACGAGCGCGAGCACCCCTCGCAACCAACTCGCACAACCAGCTTGCAGCCAAAGTGCGGAAAGTGCAGGACAGGAAGTGGTTAACACTCGGCAGCCGGGCTCCAGCGCACCCGTGCAAGCAGCCTCTTCTTGCAGGACCCTCGACTTGTAGAGGATGCTGGTGGACCGAGGCGATGCGATGATGGATACCCACCCTGCCTCTGCCTGACCTCTCCCCGGGGGTGGCAGGTGCTGGCTCCTGGATGCGTTGATTCCGGGATTTCCTCCGTCTGGGTTTCGGGTCGCTGGCTCCGGGCTGAACCCTCCCTGCACAGACTGGCATGACCCCTCCTGCCCTTCGTGCCTCCGGCGCGGCGCCCGAGATCATCCCTGCGGATACGGGGCGGGCCGGGCAGGGGCCGGTCCTTCTTCGCCAGGCCGTCCAGGTGATGCCCTGACTTGCGCCTTCTTGCCAGTTTCTGGAATGCTCCCCAAAATCCACCGGCTGACGTCTGACTCGGTCGTGTTCATCGCGGGGCTTCAGTCCCGAGTGCTGCTCATGAACGTCGCCCATCCTGCCGCCCGGTTCAAGGGTCCCTTCCGAAAGGGGGCTGGCTTACCGTGAAGGGCAGCCAACGGCTCTTTCCTTGTGCGTTCCCTTCCAAGGAGTTCAACGGACGCCGGCCCTCCGTGGAGGCACCCTGCGTGGGTCCGGCTCTGCCACTGTGCCCGACTGCCCCCGAGGGAATTGCCCGGAACTATCTGACATACCCTGGCCAGCCTCTCCTTGAGATATGCACACCCACGCTGCTGGGGGGTGGAGGCGCGTGCTGACCCCCGCGACATAATGCAGCCTGCCAGGAAACGAGGCGCCGGGGGGCGCACGGATGAGGTTTGACTTCCTTTGCTCGTTGGAGGCCTGAAGAAGGCCTTTTTCTGCTGCCGGGAAGGCATAGCACGCAGACCTATTGCTCCCTCGCAAGTGATTTCGATGGATACCCCCCCTCTCAGAGAGTGGCACCCGGAAGAGCCCACACCCCACTTCCCAGGGCTATCATTGAAGGTCTACTGAGATGGGGACCGGCTTCTGTCCTTACCCCTTCCCGTTGGCGAGGACCAATTAAGCTGACCACCGCAGCCCCCATACCCCCCCCCCCACCATCCGTAAATAGAAGCCATCGATGAGGTTACCGGGCATTTTTCAGTTTTTGAGTTTTCGACCTCCAGGACAACTTCTTGACTAAGTGGGACTTGGCTTGCGAACTTTTGGAGAAGTCTGTGGCATTGAGGGGGGACGACCTTAGCACTGCCGCGGTTGGGTGAAGCGTGTGCGGGGGGGCTTTTTGTCACTAGTGGGCTGCTGTGTTGATGGCCCTGCGCACCTGGACGGCTCGGTTTGGGCAGGTCTTGCGCGGAGCCTCCCGCTTGCAGGGCACCTGGTCGCGCCGCTCCAGCAGCCTGCTTTGCTTGTCCGCCTCCCAGGAGCAGGAGCCCGGCCCGGGCGGGCCCCACCTCCCGCCCCCGCGGCTCCCCCCCAGCGGCTGTTGCTGGGCGCTCTCGAACCGGGCGGGGGGACATGCGCCCCTGGGCAGGTGCGTCCTGGAGGCCATGAAGAGGCAGAACGTGCGGACCCTGTCCCTCATCGTCTGCACTTTCACCTACCTGCTGGTGGGCGCCGCCGTCTTTGACGCACTGGAGTCGGACTACGAGATGCGGGAGGAGGAGAAGCTGAAGGCCGAGGAGATCCGGCTCAAGGGCAAGTACAACATCTCGGGCGAGGACTACCGGCAGCTGGAGCTGGTCATCATGCAGTCGGAGCCGCACCGCGCCGGCGTGCAGTGGAAGTTCGCGGGCTCCTTCTACTTCGCCATCACCGTCATCACCACCATAGGTAGGCGGCGGGGGTGCTGGGCTGAGGGAGGGACTGGCCTGCAGGTAGATTGCAAGGTTGGCGGCCAGGACTGTGACTCTGGGGGCGGGGGGAGGTGGTGGTAGGAGCTGGTGCGTGGGTGGTGTTGCGTTGAGATGGGTAATTTGCTGCATATCACAAGTTTGCGAACTGGCCCTCACTGCCATCATCACCACCATAAGTCGGTCGTGGGAGTATGGGGCTGAGGGAGGGACTGGCCTGCAGGTAGATAACAACTTTGGCAGACAGGGCTGTCACTCTGGGGGCCAGAGTTGTGTTGGAGTTTTGTTGAGTGGAGTGATTCGTAGCATTTCAGAAGTTTCTAAACTCCTATGGGACTGTGAAGTGGGGAGCGTTTGGCCTATGGGAAGGTGCGGAAGATGGCCGCCAGTGTGACTGGTAGTGCAGGAGGTAGAGTCATTGCCGCATGTCTAGCGCCTTGAAACACTTGTGTCTAGGCGCGCCATACATGCCATATCAATAATGTCAGAGTTGTGTGTGTTCATTGTTCCCCTACACTGCTGTCACTACCGTTGGGAGGCCGTGAAAGGGACGAGGAGGGCTATAACCGGAGGGCCTTCATGGAAACTGGGAGAGGAGTCAAAGGCCGGTGCCCCTGACCGGGTACAAACAATGTTAAAACACAGCAATAAGATATCACGGGTCCGCGAACTCCGATGTCATCTGTTCGGGTTGGGTGTCACTTTGTCTGTACTCCTCAACATGGCTACAGTAGGTCATTCATGCTTCTAGGTAAGGGGGACACTAGAGGTAGTGCGAACAGTCGGGGAGGAGAGGGTGGAGGAGGGGGCTTTGGTAGTCTGGTAGAGTCAGTCACGTGTCAGAAGTTTGCAACCCGTTACTCATTCATCAGCGGCGTGTTCAGGGGTTCCTGCATACGCCCTCACGCCCCATTCCACAAGTGGGGTTCTATTCTTGGCGCGGGTGCTACTCTTTAGTCACTGACACCCCATCTCTCGCCACTATTTCCAGCGTGTGCTTGAGCAGGGAGGCGTCCTATGTTCGGGTTCCGTTACATGCATGGCTTTCACGCTCCTACTCATGATACGATGAACCCCACAGCGTGGAGCTATAACATGACCTTTGGGGTCTCTGAGCGGCAGGGGCAGAGTGTCGTGCGTGTGAGGAGAGTGCGTGACTCGAGCCCCCTTCTATGAGCTATGCGCAGCGTGTTCCACTACGGGGACCGTGTTGTTAAGGCGTTCTGGACGGTCATTGCCTCTGCGGCTGAGAGCCAGAGGGGTTGGGTGGTACCCGCCGCACGCCGGGCCGTGCCAGCCTTTCAGGCGCCCACACGAATGGTTCAGCCGCTGCCGTGTTGGCAGGCCTGTCAGGACAGTTTCGCATTGCCTCTAGCCTTGCACGCCTGGGGGGTGGGGGCGAGGTTGTTGGACGGGGGCTGTCTGTTGCATGACTACTCTCTCTGCAGTAGGCCACAGGTGCTCCCCGCGGCTAGCTCAGCGCCGCAGCAGTGAGCGTGTGACAGGGTCAGGGGGCGCTGAGCCCACGGGAGGCTGGTGTCCTGGGCGTTATGTAACCCGCGTCCTCCTCGTGCTCCCGCTGGGCGGGGCGTGGGCACACTGTCAGGGGCGGGCGATGGTCTGTACGCGCCCAGCTGACCGGTGGCGCGTGCTATACATCGGGGGGGGGGGGGCAGAGGACGGCTCAAAGTGGTTGTGGCGCGTTTATCGCACGCTCAAACACCAGGGCCGAACTTCAAATCAAGGCGTGCGGGGGCAGCCCGTGCACAGCCGAACTTTGAAAGCAGTGAGACGAGTCAAACTGGGTCTGACACCCCAATTAACCCCCCGCCCCCCAACCCCTCCGCCCCACCGAGGCCCACCATCACACACTGCACCGTACCAGAGCGAGCTATCAGATAATGACGTCATGTTGCAGCGCTACGATGCCATACATGGGTCTGCCAGCGCGTTAGGCACTCCTCTACACCAATACATATGTGCGTTCGCCTCTAACGTCCTTTCTATGAAAGGTGCGTGCGCATGCATGCGCTGACATGGCGGGTAACCCCTGAGTGAGCAGTCCTTTAGTTATGCGTGTCTCTGTGTGTTTTGGTTTCGGTGCACGCCTGCTCCGTGAATGCGTTTCTAGGCGCCTCGCTATGCCTGCCTTCCTATGTCTCCGTGAGATCGTCAACTTGTGTGCATGTGTCATTCGTACACGTTTCTTATCCACATGCACGCTGCTCGAGGCGCGCGTGTGCGGCGCGCGCTTTGCGCTGTGCGCACTAGTGCGGGTGTGCGTCTCTGAACAGGATTCGCTGAGCGGGCGTTGCCCACACAGCCCTTTCCTGCCCCCCAGCACGGTCTTTATCCCTGACCAACCCCAGCCATCGCGAGTCCTCACCCGGTAGCAACAGCGCTGCGGTGCAAACCCACCCTGGCCCTTTACCACCATGGGGGCACAGGGCCCCCACAAGACCCGTCACTTTCATTACTACTGGGTTATCGAACCACCACGCGATACTAAAGCTGCCTCTGCACGTGTGCACGAGGATGCAATCCCCGCGCCCCCAAAACACGACTGGAGTTGGTTTACTTTAAGGAAACTGTATAATAGGTTACGAAAGAAGTAAACGGGGTAGGAGAAGTACCAGCCCGCCGCCTCCCCCCATTGCAAAAGCTAATAAATACGTGACGTGAAGGCCCTGCCATACTTGGATGTGTTCTACAGTGTTACGCTCGCCCGGAGTAAGGCCCCTGCTGGAGGGCTTTATTGGAACTGGCGTTTTTCCTTAAATTCCCTTTTAATGGCCTGTGTTGCTTGCCTAATACCAGCTGGCGGCCACTGGGAGAGACACCGATGATCTGGGTCTTCTCGTGGGGGGAGGGTGGCAACTGGAATTTCCCCCCCCCCTTCTGCAGGACCCTATAGGGACGGCGATGGGTTAACATCTAGTCTCGCGACCTGCTCAGGCCAGCCCCACCCGCCCCGACGTGTATTTTATTCACCAAGTGTTCCATGGCGATCCTGGGGGTTCAGCTGGCACCCCAGCCTGACACCTGTGAGGACCTCCCTCCCACACCAGGAACCGACCTGCTCTAAAACAAGCGTGACCGACCACCCGCTGTGATTGCCACCCATTGGTTATAGAATGTTTAATGTGGGTGGGGGTGCAGCAGAAGTACACTGGGGTCCTTTACACGAGGCCCCCAGGCCCCCCCACCACCCCCTCTCTGAAGGAGTGACGTGAAAGGGAATCCAAGCTTGCCACGCTCTCCCCATAGGACTCTGACACGCCCCTAGTCTACAGTGTGTGGGTGTGTGGGGGGAGGGGTGGGTTGGTTGGGTGAGGGCCCCGTGGCCCTGCTGTGGTACCCCTCCTTGTAGCCCAGTCCTGCACGCAGCAGTTCCACGGCAGGCGTCGGCTTTTCAGTCTCGCTCCTAGTATGCAGCGTGTGGTATCTTGGCGTCTGGCTCTGTCCACAGGGGTTCGTGTATTCGGGTTTTTCACTGCGTGCTTTCTCCCACCGCGGCCTTTCTTTTCTGCAATTTCTTCTTCGAAACTTTCTCCATAGCAACCGCACCGGGGCTGCTGTACCTTGTGCGGCTTGGCAGCGCCGTGTGCGCGTGTCAGGGTGGGGTGTGTGTGAGTGGACGTCCACCCGGGAGATATGAGGACACTCGTATGTGGTCAGGCCAAGGCCGTGGAAACATCCGCGCACTGGGGGCGCGCCCGCGCACAGGGCCCGCGAAAGTCGCCTGTCAAGCCTTTCACCACTCTGAGGACAGTAGGAGACCAGTCCTTGGAAAAGTGGGAGGGCGCACACACGGCACAGTGGCCCTGGATGCCAAAGGTCAAGCAGTCACCACAGACGGTGTGCAGGGGGTGAGCACGGGGACAGACAATGAGTTTCCGAGCGCCGCAGTGGTGTGTGCTACAAGAGGACAGGGTAGTCTGAAAGTACTCGGACACACTGGGCCTCACACCGAGAGACTCAGAAGGCCATCTGTAGAATTAGGCAGTCCTCAGCGCAGGGTGTTACCCGGGAGCTCTGCCTACACTTGACACACACCGCAGTCACCTTAGATTAGGATGGCGTCAGGGACGTCATATCACCAAAATGCCAGGGATAGCGGAAGTGATATCACACAACCCTTGACCTCTGATGACATCACCGAAAGTGATGTCATTTGACCCCGCCTCAAAGTGACATCACAACGATAATGATGTGTTATTATATAGCGCTTACGCTTAAGCGCTTCATATAGAAAAAATGTATACTACCCAACCTGTGTTGGTATTCATTTATCAACCTCAGTAGGATGAAAGTCTGAGTTGACCGTGCAGGGATTCGAACCTGCAGGTCATACACACATTGCAGCAGCGAGCGCTCAACCCACTGAGCTATCTTACCAGCTATAGCCATCAGAAAACCAGCCACTCCAGATACAAAGAGCCACATGCTTTTTTTTTTTTAGGGGTAGCAAGGGAGACCACAGGGGTCGCAGGTGCGACCCTTGGTGATCCCTAAATGACGCCCGTGCATGACGTTGGGATGGATGGGCAGGGCATGGCTGTTAAGCTCTGGAAACACTCCGACATAAGCAGAGTGGAGGAAAGCCGGAACTTTGAGCTGTGGGCAACAGGTCTGGTGCTATCTGCCAACACGGGGCCGCACGCAGTGCCCGTGAGACCACACTGCAAGCCTAGGGTATTGGCAGAGCAAGAAGGCAGGCACTGCGAACTGTACAAACACTGGGACCAGGACCGCAAGTGTGGAAAGCTGTAACCCGAGGCTGTGGGCACGAGGAAGGCAGTGCATTGCGGGATATCGTTGTCACCACTTGGGCACACACAGTGGCGAGCAAGGCAAACTGTAAAGTGATGCTTTGGGCACCTCAAAGGCATGGAATGGTCTGGGAGCCGTGTGAACACATTTGGTCACCCACATAGTGTTTGTGTGTGTGGCAGGTCAGGGGGTAGGACTGCAATCACTCCAATACACACAGAGTGCTGAGTTGGCACACTGTAACCTTGGGCTTTGGCTATGACATGGCTGTAGACCAATAACAATATCCGGGAAGGCACAGTTCCAGGGAGATCAATCTTTAACCTGGTGCCATGGACATAACACCGGGGCATGGCACTGCTTGAGGGCATGGTAAGCAATGTGAAGCGCACAGAGGCCCCGAGGCAAAACGCTGTAACTCGAGGCAGACAGTAGGACGAGCACAGGGCTCTGTTGATGAAATCTGAAAATATTGGGTCCCACTCAGCATCATACATGGCAAGGCTTTAAGTGGGCTGGGACTAGCCTGGACAAGGTCCGTCCAGCTCTGAAAATGTTGTCTGAGACGGGGCCCTTCTGGGATTCCTGAAAGACTCCTGTTAACCCCTGGCCACCAGGGTACTAGAAGCCAAGACTTTTTTTTCTAAAGCCTGAAGTTCTCACATGTTGAGAGCTTCAGGCTTTAGAAAAAAAGCCTTGCCTCTTCAATATGTCACGACCCCCTGCCAGACATTCCTTTCATTAGAGATGTAGGGATCATCAACCTCACACCCCAGATGAGAGGGTGATGATCCGCACATGTCTAGTCAGAGGGGTGCCTGGCAGGGGGTCAACACTGCAGTTAAAAGACGAGGCAACACTTATTTCACCTGAATACCGCATGTTAGGCCACAGACATGGCCCAACCCTTTTGCAAATGTGACCCAGGGCTCTTACGAGGGCGTGGTCTAACAGGCAGCATTCAGGTGAGGTAAGTGTTGTCTCCTAATTGCAGCACAAAACCTGAAAGGCCACGGCCCCCTAGGTTTGTTTATCTCAGTGTGTGCAGAGCTCCTGCACACACTGAGGCATGCCCACACATGGAGTAACCCATAGACCATGTGTAACCTCATGCTCTGCGCTGGACGAGGGTATGGCAGGGGAACATCTTTAACACTCAGGAGGGCTCCTGGTGACCCCTTTTAGCAGGGATGGCATCAGGGCCTTTCAACCCTGTCAAATGAAAGTGGCCTCAGGGGGACCCCCAGGAGCTGCCCTCATGATGCCATTCATCCGTCTTGTAACACTGCAATACATTCATTTCTCTATTTTCGGTCTGGGGCTTAAAATGTGCGCTTTGCAGCACTTGCTTTACAAGCTGCGTTTCCTGGAACCCTTCCGGCTGTCACACGGGATATACATAAGTGTTATCATCTCATTGCCTTCTAATACTGGTTCCTCCATATCAGCCACTTCCTGACAAAGAAGGGCTAATAGCTCCTCAGTGTAAATTTAGTGTTTAATCTCTCTGCTTGCTGGCCGTCTCATGATAATCTGTGCTTATTAACCTTATCTGTGTTGCCATTGTAATGTATGAATCCCACAGGTGTTTCAGACTGTTTTTGCTCTAAGCAGGGCTCCCCCAACCATCATGTTGAAATGTGCCCCCACATATCTTCAGCTGGCCCTGCCTTGTAGTCACACGCTTGGCTGCCAGGTCAAGACTAGGCCATGCCAGGGTAGTCACAGGAATGCTCAGGTGTGTTGTCTTCAGACCCAATTTCCAGCTTTTCTCGCCTTACGCCCGTGACCCCCTATGGCCAAGCACCGATGTGAAGGAGGCCCGCACCATTGGCAAGGAGTCAGCGTGCACAGCACTGATGCAAAACAGAGTACCTAACAGCTGATGTTAAGTGCCAGCTACCAAACCCAAACCGTGTCCCTTGACCTTTTGAAAAATGACAAGAGGGCGTGCATAAGCAACACTGTCAGCATATTACAGCTGCAGCAGAAAAGCCACAGAAAGTCAGTTGGCGTGGGGACGTCATTTGTTTCCAAAACCTGCTTCTTATGTCATATTTATTGTAATTCTCCCAGAGTCAGTGGTCTTCAGCACTTTCCCGTGTTGAGTGTCTGCATTATTAGAGCAGTGCTCTAAGCCTGTAAGGGTCTAGGGTCCTGCCGGAGGCCCACCGCAGGCCAGCTGTTCACTGTGCGGACATATATCACGGTGTTCGACCGTTCCACAGGTGTCAACGACACACTATGGCAATGAGCGGATTAACTGACACGCTTCCGGCTTTCCCATTCTACGTTGGGCCTGGCAACGGGAGTGGAAAATGTGTATTGATCGAAACCCACCCCCACAGACAGGCACCCTGTTTAATACGCAGCTCTCCCTTTCTAAATACATGTACAGGTCAGTTCACAGTGCATAGGTCCACAGTCCGATGCCTCGTGCCTCATAACTCCGCGCCATCCCTCCCAATGGAAACAAGTCGTATTCCGTAGTGTCGTTTACCCGAGCTCCACACAGTTATTCTCCAGTGTACCAGGCACACCCTTTCTTTAGCCAGGACTAGACTGCACCACAGACATCTCGCTTAATTGCGGCTTTCACTGTTACTGTGCGGGAAGCAACGGCGAGATTAAAATGCTTGCTCTGGAGCCACGGATTTTGATCCACTGTGTTTGGCGAAAGCTTTGGAACACGGTCCATTTAATCCGGTTTCCAGGCAGAGTTTACTAATTTGAAAAGCGAGCGAATAGCGAGGCGGTCTCTTCATCCCGGTTGTCAGGGGCCAACTTGTGTGTGTGGAGCTGAAAGGACAGCTCCCTGGAGCAGGCTGCCAGTGCACGATCAGTATCTCTCTCTCTCTCTCTCTCTCTCTCTCTCTCTGTCTGTATGTGTTTGGGGAGTGTATGTGGTTCTGAAAGGACAGCTCTCTGGAGCAGACTGCCACAGCACGACCAGTCTCTCTCTCTCTCTCTCTCTCCCTCTCTCAGTGTATGTGGTTCTGAAAGGACAGCTCCCTGGAGCAGGCTGCCAGTGCACGACCAGTCTCTCTATCTCTCTCTCTCTCTCTCTCTCTCTCTCTGTATGTGTTTGGGGAGTGTATGTGGTTCTGAAAGGACAGCTCTCTGGAGCAGACTGCCACAGCACGACCAGTCTCTCTCTCTCTCTCTCTCTCTCTCTCTCCCTCTCTCAGTGTATGTGGTTCTGAAAGGACAGCTCCCTGGAGCAGGCTGCCACTGCACAACCAGTCTCCCTCTCTCTCTCTCTCTCTCTCTCTCTCTCTCCCTCTCTCAGTGTATGTGGTTCTGAAAGGACAGCTCCCTGGAGCAGGCTTCCACTGCACAACCAGTCTCTCTCTCTCTCTCTCTCTCTCTCTCTCTCTCTCTCTCTCTCTCTCTCTCTCCCCCCCTCTCTCTCTCTCTCTGGGGGGTGTATGTGGTTCTGAAAGGACAGCTCTCTGGAGCAGACTGCCACAGCACGACCAGTCTCTCTCTCTCTCTCTCCCTCTCTCAGTGTATGTGGTTCTGAAAGGACAGCTCCCTGGAGCAGGCTGCCACTGCACAACCAGTCTCTCTCTCTCTTTCTCTCTCTCTCTCTCTCTCTCTCTCTCTCTCTCTGTGGGGGTGTATGTGGTTCTGAAAGAACACCTACTAATTGTGTGTGTTGCTTTGAGGAAGCAAAGGAACACTGTTTTACACAAGTTAACTCAAACACATTACCTGATGCGCTCAGATGATGAAGTGTGGAATTAATTATTTGCTACTCCTAACATTTCAATAAGAATAGCCACTATGCAGTTTTTAAGCTCAGTATTGTCCATAGATTGATTATGTATTAATCAAGTTGATTATAGTGTATTTAAAAATAACACGTAGTCACTTAAGATTATTTTATTTTGGACTGCTAGATTTGATATGCTTAGGTTTTAGTTTGTATATGGCTTATGCTTTGGACTACGTTTGTCAAGCTATTTATATGTTGATTGTATACTTGTTTGTTGTTTCTTTTGTCTCTTCCTGATGTGTTATGATGTGATTTGTAATTTGTTTTGAAAAGTTAATGTAATTTAGCCAACCAAAATAAATACAAAAACAAAAAAAGACAGCTCCCTGGAGCAGGCTGGCACTGCACGATCAGTCTGTGTGTGTGTGTTGGGGGGGGGGTGTATGTGGTTCTGAAAGGACAGCTCCCTGGAGCAGGCTGGCACTGCACGATCAGTCTGTGTGTGGGGGTGTATGTGGTACTGAAAGGACAGCTCCCAGGAGCAAGCTGCCACAGCAAGACCAGTCTCTCTCTTTGTGTGTGTGGGTGTATGTGGTTCTGAAAGGACAGCTCCCTGGAGCGGGCTGCCGCTGCACGATCTGTCTCTGTGTGTGTTGGGGTGGGGGTGTTGTGGTGCTGAAAGGACAGCTCCCTGGTGACACTGCACGACCAGTCTCTGGGCCTCATTACGATTTTGCCGGTAGCCATGCAGCTATTGGCGGCATGGCTGCCGCAGAAATCGGGTTCCCAGAATGGGGAATTACCGGGCCATTCTGAGTTCGGAGGGCCCGGTAATTCCTTCATCCAGGAACCCGGTCCTGGACCTCCCCATTCCCATTTCAGCCTCCATAGGGTTGAATGGGAATGGGGGAGGGAGCAAACAACGGGCCTATTATGAGTGGCCCGTTTTTTTTGCTCCCTCTTTCCCTTGCGGGACCCGGTAAGCACGCTGGTTGGACCAGGCGTTACTTACTGGGTCCCGCAAGGGGAGCTTGTAATGAGGCGGAACGGGTTTTTACGGGTCCGCCTCCTTTAGGGGGTCCCGTTAACCCGTTCCACCTCACTTGTAATGAGGCCCACTTTGTGTATGTGTGTTTGGGGGGTGTATGTGGATCTGAAAGGACAGCTCCCTGGAGCAGGCTGCCACTGAACGACCAGTCTCTGTATGTGTGTGTGTGTGGGGGCTGTATGTGGTTCTGAAAAGGACACCTCCGTGGAGCAGGCTGCCACTGCACGATCAGTCTCTCTTTCTCTCTCTGTGTGGGGGTGTATCGGGTTCTGAAAGGACAGCTCCCGGGAGGAGGCTGCCACTGCACGACCAGTCTCTCTGTGTGTGTGGGGGTGTATGTGGTTCTGAAAGGACAGCTCTCTGGAGCAGGCAGCCGCTCCGTGTGTGTGTTTGGTATGAGGTTCTGAAAGGACAGCTCCATGCAGCAGGGGGTCACTGCAAGCTCCGTGTGTGTGCTGCTGAATTGAGGGCGCCATGCAGCCGGCTGCCATTCCAGGCTCCGTGTGTGTGGCGTTGAAAGAATAGCTCCATAGAACAGGTTGCCCTTCCAGGCTGCCGTGTGTGGTGTCTATGTGGCACTGAAAGGAGAGCTCCCCACAGCAGGCTGCTGTGTATGTGGTGCTGGATGGAGAGCTCCGCGCAGCAGGCTGCTGTGTATGTGGTGCTGAAAGGAGAGCTCCCCGCAGCAGGCTGCTGTGTATGTGGTGCTGAAAGGAGAGCTTCCCGCAGCAGGCTGCTGTGTATGTGGTGCTGAAAGGAGAGCTACCCGCTGCAGGCTGCTGTGTATGTGGTGCTGGATGGAGAGCTCCCCGCAGCAGGCTGCTGTGTATGTGTGCTGAAAGGAGAGCTCTCCGCAGCAGGCTGCTGTGTATGTGGTGCTGAAAGGAGAGCTTCCCGCAGCAGGCTGCTGTGTATGTGGTGCTGGATGGAGAGCTCCCTTCAGCAGCTCTGCCGCTGCAGGTTCCATGTACGTGTGTGGTGTATGTGTGTCGTGTATGTAATGCGGAAAGGTCAGCTCTCTGGAGCATAAGCCTGGAATTAGCATAATGAGGTACATATATAGAAATTCCCCCTCTCACTGCACTATGCCTGTTATGGCCAAAGAATAACAGGATGAAGGATTAGCCGTAGGCTTTATTATACCAAAAGCAAGATACCATAGCAAAAACAATAGGGAAATCAGTCGTGATGTGCTTTTGGGACATCAGGGATTAGGTGAGCCGGGGCCCAGATGCTGCTAACTCCAAAGATGAGCCAACTCGAGGCTGATCCATGCCACCCTTCCTTCTGCCTGCGACTCTTGGTCACCGTGCATAATGGGGGCTGCGGGGTAGAATGTACGACACAAATCTCACGCAGTGTGCCAGACTGTCCATGGGAATGAACAGGTGTGTTTGAGTGTATGTGTGTGAGGGGCGGGGATGGGGGGGTTCAGTGAGGATGAGCAGGTTTTGACATTTACTTTTTATTCATTGTTCTAGTTTAGCTGTAACCTGTGTACTATTTTGCCACGTAACATTAATAGTACGACTTTAATTTCATCATGGGACTGATATCCTGTTTTTAAACAGAAGTAGAAAGGCATGTATCATAACGCATAGGCACAGACTGGACCATAGGGGCCAAGCAAAAATACACCAGGGCACCAATCCTAGCTTCGCACTCAACACATTATGTGATCCGGAGTGAATCACTTTACCACAATGATCCTTTAATACCAACACAGGCATCACCCAGCTGCGATTCAGTGGAGTCTGTGTTTTAGAGAATGTCTTGCTTATACATGGTTTAAAAGTCTAAGGGTTACTCTAGATGTGATTTCAAAATGAACTATTTGTATCGTGCACAGTGTGAGCTGAATTGTGTATTTGTTCACTCATGGCAACGTCACTTGTGCGCCATGGCGCTCTCGCAGAAACATGTGTAATAAATAATACATTAGAAAGGTGAATGGCTAATGTAGTCAACATGTACATATTGGTCCTGACTTGCAGAAGTGTTGTATAATGGCACAATCTAATTGGATAACCCTCTGTGAATCAGGCCTTTTGTGTCTAGCGCTCTAGTGGTACCATTATCCTGCATCACTGTGCTTAATGGCTTGCACACTTAATCAACATTGGGCCTCATTACAACCCTGCCAGTCCGGTAACAATGGTGCCAGTAGGCTTACCGGCACCATTGCTACCGGATCGGCTGAGTACAAGTTGCGTACCCGGTGCCTTTCCGCTTGCCAGGTCTGACCTGGCGGGCGGAAAGGCACCTGCTTAGACTTTGACGATAGCACCAGAATCATTATGAATGGTGCCGGTGCTACCGTGTTCCCCATTCCCATTGAGTCCCATGGGACTCAAATGGGAATGGCGAGTAACTTTTTCCGGAGCCTGGCTTCAGTGACCGCCAGGGCTGTAATGCCCCAGTGATTCCCCATTGCCAGGTGCTGGATAAAATGCACGAGTCCGGTGGCAGCTGGACGGTTTTACTGGCACGGCTATCGCCGGACTCGTAATGAGGCCAATTGTGTTGTATAAGGGCAGTATCACTCTTCCAAGACCGACTCAGAATACCCTAGTACCACCATCTTTCATTCTTCATGGACAAAGCACTGGCATTAGGCAGAATGTGGCACAGCAAAGCTAGACTGAATTTATGCTAAAGGCGCATAGAAATCACTCCAATCGAAGCACTGTGCGCCACAATTTTTCCAAACACATTACAATCAATTCGCCCTTGTTGTCAAAACTCCCCTATCTTTAAATATAAGTGATATGAAACCCGTTTTCTTTTCCCAAACACATCTTTCCGGGCAAAATAGAGGGGGCCTCATTTACAAAAAACGTGTTTCAGTGGAAAAACCCCATTGATAAATCCTTTGCAAATCAGGTGAAACATTTTCCCCAAGCCCTTTATCCTGTGTGTTCTCCCTACAGTTACCAGTCATTTGGTCGAAAAAAAATGTTTTTTTTTGTATTTTCACATTTTTTTTTTTTTTTGGGGGGGGTTCCCCCACAACCCCCTTTTTTTTCTAAAAAAACCTTTTTTTCCCTAAACGAAAACCTAAAAAATATATATATAAATACAAATAAAAATTCGACCATTTGGCTTTCGACCAAATTCCGTCGACCATTTGTCTTTCGACCAAATGTCTTTTGACCAAATGACTGGACAGCCTCCCTACACATTTCCAGTGCTTGCAGGCTTTTTAGGCTAGTCCCAGGACCATGTTGCCCAGAGGACACAAGGGCCCCTCCATCGGGAGCGGCTGCTGAGGCGCAGACATTCTTAGAAGCACTTTTAAGACCTTCTAAAGTGCAGGCTTCATTCCAAGCCATTGACTGTGTGTGCCTATGCAGAAAGCAAAATTAAATAGCTAGTGTTGGTACTTAACTCATAATAGTGGAAACAATAATAATACTTATTATTATTATTAATTTTCTTTAATAATAATAAACTCTTTCTTCACCTACATTACTATATATCTTAAAAATGTGGCAGAGTCTTGTGCGTCCAAGGTTAGAAGAGTAGTAGCGAGAACGTATCAAGTTGCCTCATTTGAGAAAATGTTCCAGAATCAGAGAAATTGGCAGTGGGAACAGTTACATGGCTGCCTACTAGGCCACCCAAGGCACTGCCTACTTCCTGGTTATCACTGTATCTTTGCTCCCACGTCTGGTTGACACTCCCTTGTGACTTTAGTCACCTGATACCTCTGTTTTGATCGCCCGCCAGGGCCTATGTTACAGGTCCCATTTCTCGCCTTTGTCTAAGCTGTTCTGCTGTCTGTTTTCTATTCGAGATGGGACATGCTGTTTGATCTAGCTGGTTTGTCTCCTGTTCCTTTTTGGAACAAAAAAATCATATGGGCTTGTCCATTCTGTTATGTGTTTATATTTCTGTAATCGTATGAAGGTTGAATAAAAAGGTGAAAACCCTTTCAGTCTCTATGTAAAGCAGGGGCCTGCAACCTGCTGCTCTCCAGATGTTTTGGACTATAATCTCCCATGATCCCTCACCATTGACTATGCTGGCTAACGCTGCTAGGAGTTGAGCTCGAAAACATCTGGAGAGCCAAAGGTTGCAGAACTGTGATCTATCGAAGGCGATTTGTTTGGAAAGTTCAGTTCCCCTGTCTTCTGGAGTCTAGGCAGATCTTTGGCTAAGCAAGTACACATCTGCGTTTTAAGACCATGCGCTCAATGCATCTGTGTCCTGTCCTTGCAATGCAGGAAGCATACCCCGTACAATAGCCAGTAAGATAGCTCAGCGGGTTGAGTGCACACTGCTGCGATCTATGGGTAACCTGCAGGTCGCAGGTTCGAATGCCGGCAAGGCCAGCTCAGCCGTTCATCCTTCTGAGGTCGATAAATGAGATCCAACTTCGGTTGGGATGATAAATGTATGTAAAAATCTTCTCTGTAAAGTGCTTTGGCTTAAGGCCCTATATAAATAACACATCATTATCAATAGATAGGCACAGGTGGCGGGTGGGTTCTAGCTTCCCATGCTATAGTGGTGATATCAGAAAGTACCTGCGCGGCCGAGAATGTAAGAGCACAAAGGAGACGAAGGTCACAATTCTTCTGTGCAAGGAAAAGACATCAGTGCCTCTGCCGTGCAGCATTTCTCGAAGGTCAATTTCTTATGTCCTAGTCTCAGCATATATAAAGGGTGTTAAGAATCCCAGAATTGCTTGACTGTGTTTTATGGGCATGTAAAGACAAGTCTTCTTGAGTGTTACATCTCATATGACAGGTCGTGTAAGGCTTTGGCCTTGGCCTTGGCATATTCCACTGCAGAAACTTACAATGCCGCTGAAAGAAAGAGCTGCCCCACTGGAATGGCAGACTCACCTGCAGTCCATTCCCTGGAATGTTGAATTGGGGCCGGAGGGAGGGACGGTGGCGTGCTTCTGTCAAATTAATTGTGTGATGTAATTATTGACCTTGGAACTGGTGTGTAATGCTGGTTAATATTCCATACACTCCACATACAGCATCGCCTGCACAGTGTTGACCGTAGGTAGGGTAAGGTCCAATATTTACAGTTATTGACTGGCTCTGCAGGCAATAATACTACATTGGTTTATTGATGGTGGCTATGCAACGTGGCAGTTTGCTTCTTGTGCAGAATAATGGCTTATTATTCAGAGCAGGAGAATCTGCGTGCAGCAGAGCCCACTGCCACAATCTTTTCAACACAGTGCCCACGTCTTTGCCGTGCACACACAACACGAAGCACATGCACACTAGTGTGGCAGAACGGCGGAAATTCATGACCAGGTAGAAATGAATGCCCCCCCCCCCAAGGACCTAGTGACAGCTGTACAGACATTGATGACCCATCCCCAACACAAACGGAAAACTGTAGAATTACGCCCACAGGAGCCTACCCCATGAAACAGGGACCCTGGCTACGAATGGACATCGGCAACACAGTAAAGGCCCTCTCTGGTCCCATTTTCAACAATACGAACCAGGAAGTTCCAAAGTTAAAATAAAGGGCCCGATGATTCAAAGTGACTTTGCACTGCTGGAAAGTAGCTTTGCACTGCCGACACAAACCCTGATTCATGGAACTCTGCAAAGTGTATTTTTGCAGTGTAAAGTCCGTGCAAAGTCATTTTGTACTGCACAAATGACTATGCAATGAATTTGCACAGACTTTGCTATGCAAAAATAGCCTTTGCACAGTTCCATGAATCAGGGTTTGTGTCGGCAGTGCAAAGCCATGTTTCAGCAATGCAAAGTCACATTGAACCGTGCAAAGAATTCCATGAATGGGGCCCAACATGTAGTTGCCCTATTTTAGGATAACGTGGAGTTCATTATAAGGTACACTGAATATACAGAGCAAGATTGTCAGTGTGTCCTTTCAAAGTCAAAGCATTTTGATAGGGCTCTGTACTGTGTGTTTGGTAACACAATCTGCAGGCTCACCGATCTGGTATTACCTTTAAATAATGTTCCTGACAATGAATGCTTTGGTCGGCTTAAATACACTTTCAATATTTTAGGAAACCGTTTTTGAGATTTGCTAGCTTAACGTTGGTGGCCTTCATCAGGACTTTTTCTGAAATTCTCCCTCCTTGGTGTTATCTGACCTGTCTTATTTCCATGGCATGGCACGCATCCCCACCTTTGCAACCTCTGGCCTTTACCCTGCCCTTTTTACTTCTGGATATAAGGTGCGGGGCGCAATACACCAACTCTCGGACTAGTGATGGCGCCCAGAGGCTGGTATGGTAGAGATTTGGTGCATTGCAAAGAACTATTAACATAACGTAAAGAAGACCAAGCTGTCATGTGCTGCATTATGGCCTTTTCTTTGTGTGCAACCATATGATATGATATGATTGGTTATTTATAATGCACTTAATACCCAGAGGTTTCTAAGCATGGACCCGGGGATCAAACCTGTTCTTGCTTCCAAGGCGAGCACGTTGCCCCTGAGCTACCCTCCCGAGACTGGGGAGGATACACACTCTTTTGCCGTGTACCAAATCCCATACAAAAAAATATCCATGATTCTTTCGTTTAGTTGCTGAAAACGACGTGTATAATGTAAAACCCTACATCTTTGAACTTTTGAGATAGTATGAAGGGTACTTTATTTGGAGTGTAAAATATGTGATTTGAAATGACACAAATCTGGAAAGATCCAAATATAAAACATGGGCAATTGTTCTGCTAGCATTTTAGAGTGATAGGACTTTACGATCTCTCTTCAGACCACCTTCAAATGTTTGCAAATGTTAGGTGGAACATGTTACTGGCAATTGCTCTGGGCAGTTTCCACAGCCTCATTTTTAGGCTTAAATGTCATTCAATTTGTGAACAAACCGAACGAAAACCAGTCTGAGTTCCAACCCAAAATGGGCTGCATTGGTCTCCAAGCAATGCCAGTCTGTGTTTTTGGCCCCAGGCTCCGCAGCCCAGCAGTATGAACCGACTGCATCCAATCGTAGCATGGTGGTTTGCCTTTAGTAATGGCGAACCTGGGCAAAACGAAGCTGCTCAGAGCAATTGCCATCATATAGAACTGCAAAGTTTCTACCATTCAGGGTCTGGCAAATTTGAGTGGGAATTCCGTATGTGTGTCCCTTCCTCACTGTGCACAGCAGCGCAAGCTGCTTCTCGGGTCGGACCGGGGCATAAAATTTGTCTCGGGCACCATTAAAAGTGCCCCACAGTTGCAAATGGGAATTAATTCCTTTTGTGACACTGTTTGAATAGTACCCAAGGGGGAGGTTTTTGATAAAATGTGATGCAAATTGTACATTTTAAAGAATATTTATTGAGCAACACTTGCCAAAACTATTAGGCGCATAGTGAAGTAACTCATCAAACTGGCCCACATTGGCCAAGAAAAAGTGGCCCATTTTCACCCACACAAGCATTTTGCATTTTTGGTTCGGCCAGCGGCCTATTGCCCTATTAGCCAGTCCAAGCCTGCTGATGAGTCCCAACAAGGCCAGCATATGTCTGGAATTGCTAGTGTGCCCTTGCAGATTTGGTGTGCTCTACTTCTCTCAGTGCTGGCAGGACCAATAGTATATGATTGCCCCCCTTTCCCTATGGCGTAGTCCAGATTAAAAATGATGGAAAGAAAGCAGTGTACATAGACTTGGGTCCCTTTCATTCTGTGCCCAGGGAACCAAGCAGCACCTCACTGCTCAGGCCCCATCAAAGTATAAACAGGGGTGCTTGTCCTCCAGTGCAGAAGGGATGGGGCCTAATCGCTCCCCCTGGACTGACCCCTTTGGTTGCATTACCGAGACTAATTTAAATATAATTTGTATATGTTTGCTGCACTTCTGTAATGCCACATATAGTACTTTATCCATCTATCCAACCGGCAATCCATCCGCCCGCCCATCCATCCATCCATCCGTCCGTCCATCCATCCATCCGTCCGTCCGTCCGTCCGTCCGTCCGTCCGTCCGTCCATCCATCCATCCGCCCATCCATCCATCCATCCATCCATCCATCCATCCGTCCGTCCGTTCGTCCGTCCGTCCGTCCGTCCATCCATCCATCCGCCCATCCATGCATGCATGCATGCATGCATGCATGCATGCATCCATCCATCCATCCATCCATCCATCCATCCACATAGCTGTATGTTATCTCTGCTTTTCTCTCAACGAAGAGGGACTCTATTTCAATTTAGAAAACCTTCAAAGCTAGGTAAATGTCCCTGCACAGACTCTAGCTTTCCCTATGTGCAAGTGTGCTGGCCCTAGGGAGCAGTGGTGGGCTGCCTATGTAGGTGAAAGACAGAGAGCTATCCCTATCTATAATAGCTGGTTAATGCCGCACGGTCACGACACATGTACACTTTACCAATCCATGACCTTAACATCAATTAATAATGACAAGGAAATGTACTATACGCCTAACTGTGCCCACTATTGAGTGACATTCGTGCACAAGCAATGTTTTGCATAGATAAGAAGCACCTTAATATCAGCTCGCAGTGTATCTAGTAGCTGGATGCCACATGCAAGTCGATCACTGACACAGTTGTGCATTTGTGGTCTGCACACTGATGCACAGATAAGAACCAGGAATGCTACGAGCCCAGCATATCATAAGCCTATTGCCTGTAACTAACACATCTTCTTGTAACAGCGCCTCGATAACCACTGGCTGTAGGGCGCTTTACAAAATCAAATACATAAATAAAGAACATATCATGGAACATGGTAGTTATTAAGTGGCCATAAGCCTCTGTCTACAGTGTTTTCAGGATATAGTTTGGGCACCAGAGAGTTAACACGTCTTGCTCTACATGCCTAGTTGTTTGTTTTAAGTTCCGAGCAAACATATTTTCTGTATAATCTCAGTTTCTATAAAGCAACCATTGATTTCACAACCTTTCTAAATCTGCATCTATCTATCTATCTATCTATCTATCTATCTATCTATCTATCTATCTATCTATCTATCTATCTATCTATCTATCTATCTATGTATCTACCTACCTACCTACCTATCCACCTACCTTCTCCAGTGGCCTACCTCTCTGCCTGTCCTTCCCTTTGCTTGTCTGTCAGTCCATATCAATATATCTGCCTGGCTCGATCTGTGCTCATCTGGTCATCCATCAATCAATATGTCTATCATTCGCACCTTGAAAAACTTGTGTATAGGCACGTTATAAATGCCATATCATATCATATCATTCTTATTTGCGCTTGCATAGTTTACGTGCCATGCCCTTTACTACCCGACATCAGTATGTATCTGGAAATATACACCTTTTCAAAAACATGTATTCAAGTTATCTACTAACCTTCGAGTGTGGGTATTTAATTCACTGTATCCACCACTCCATTATATATTGCGCCTGACTCCTGTAAGAAGTCTGCATGCTTATGCGTGAATGGGAATTCCAAAAATGCACATTGTGCATTTTGTTGTTGGCTAAAAGGAGACAGAAGAAAATAGAATTTGCGTAAGATATCAAGGTTCTAATTCACAGAACGGTTAGCACGGAGCAAAGTGACATTGCACTGCAAAAATACTCTTTGCACTGCACTAAATGAGCCCAATTACCCAAAAAGCACTTAGAGCCCGATTCATGGAGTTTTTCCCATGGTTGAAAGTGACTTGACACTGCCGACACAAACCCTAATTCATGGAATTGTGTAAAGTGTATTTTTGCAGAAACAAAGTCACTGCAAAGTTCATTTTGTACTGTATTCCGAGCTCTAAATCAGCGCTAGTAGCTAGGAAATGTTGATGTCTGCAAATCACCTCGCTGTGCAATGTGGTGCCCCCACACTGAAGTAAACTTTGCATATGTGTTGCACGACTTTCACCAATATGTTGACAGGTTGCGTCAAAATTCCAGGGAGTGCTCTTACATCACATCGCACGACACAAGGGCGCATTGTAAATCATTTGTGAAATAATGGCACTCCGCGACAACTGGTACAACCTTATGCAGCCCAATTACAGACTATTTATCTTTCAGTACAACCCAAGCTCCCGCCACGCAACCTCATGCACACGCAAGTAAGGTATTTGTATTTTTGTATTTTAAGTTTTTGTAAAGCGCATACAATTGCTCCGGGAGAGTCACCACGGCTGAGGGGTAAAGGAAGATGAAGAAGCAACGTGAAGTTAGCATGCAGCAAGCACTTTATGCAGGCACTTATGCACACACTACACACGTGTAGATAGCATGCAGCAAGCACTTTAAGCAGGCACTTATGCACACACTGTACACACGTGTAGATAGCATGCAGCAAGCACTTTAAGCAGGCACTTATGCACACACACTTATGCACACACTACACACGTGTAGATAGCATGCAGCAAGCACTTTAAGCAGGCACTTATGCACACACTGTACACGCGTGTAGATAGCATGCAGCAAGCACTTTAAGCAGGCACTTATGCACACACTGTACACACGTGTAGATGTACACAGAGCCCCCTCGCACACACACATACACACAGAGTCAGGCTGATTCACATAGCGGGACACGTGCTGATATTTTTATTGCGCATACATTCACAGAACATTTTCCAGTGGTCCAGTGGGGGCTTTGCCATTATAAAACACTTCTGTGAATTAGGTCAAAAGTCACATGTGATTTTCGCACAGCGTATCAGCTGGAAGCAACAGCAGGACTATAGTGTATCGTAAAAGTGCGTTGCCCAGGCATACGCTACATTGTGGCGTTCGCCTTATGAGCCGCAAATGGGTGTTGTTGCAGATGCATCCATGCACTGATAAGGGCCATTATGCGGTATGAGGGCTTGATTTGCATGGGTTCATCCCACCCACGTTGTAACTCAGGCCCACAGAGTTCTAAAGAGGGGTAGGAGTATCCTCAAAATAGTATCACAGACCTCTGGGCAAGACCACCTGTATTTTACAGAACACTTTGCTGCAACACTTCACTTCCTCTGCATGACGTTAAGCTGTTGAAACAAGGTAAATGGTGGTCTTGTGATACAGGCACGATACGGCTAAACATGTGATATTCCATAAATAATGCGGAACGCGGGTCACTGCCCACATGAACCTAAATATGTTCCACAAGGAGATGTTCTGAAAACAACTGCTACCACGTGGACACAGTTTCTGATGTGATATTAAGGTTGCACATTGAAGGGACCCCTGTTACATTCTATTGTAGGAATAGTACTCAACTCAAGAAAGTTTTAGGAATCTACACATTCAACATAGTCATTTAGCCCTATGGCAACAGCAATGAGGCAGCTTATCCTTGCTGTCTGCATATGTGCAATTAACGGGTCCATTTGTGCTCTTGAATGGGCAAAATGTAACTCAATGGTATTAGGTTGGCTTCTGCCTGTGCTTGATTGCATATACTTCCAGTCACGGAGCAATGTCGATGAGGTTCTAAACATTCATCAATCTCTATGGATACATTTGTGGGGAGGAGAAGTTTTGCATATTTTTTAGTAAGATCTGTGTGAAAATGGCATATGATATGATAGGTTATTTATAACGTGCTTAATACCCAGAGGTCTCTAAGTGCGGACCCGGGGATCGAACCTGCGGTGCTCCGTGTCGTCTTGCTTCCAAGGTGAGCACATTTCCCCTGAGCTATCCTCCCAAAAGGATAGAGGATATGAGCCAGCAGACTTGATTTGCCTTTCCTTGTTTCCACCCCGGATCTGGATGTGATTTATACAGGGGGCAGATGTATGATATTTGAGTTTAAGGGGTACAGAGGCCTGAACCCAGATATCCCAGGAAGAGCCCATTACAATGACCGGGGCAGCATTCTAGCTCATTGATGTTAGACATAGTGATCATTTGCGATTTGTTATGTGATGGTACGTCATGAAGCTTTTCTACGGCACCCATCAGCAACGTAGCAGTCTATCGGCACTGAGAAAGGTCTGGATCCTGGTAGTTTGTGCTCCAGCCATGTTAAACCTGACCATGGTCTGTGGGGGATTGGATTAGTGAGAATGGTGAGAGGATTAGAGTCGCAGAATCCACCCCCCCCCCCCCCCGAGAAGTAACAGGGCCGTTACGAGATGGTCGAGGGGGCAGAATCTCTGTATTTGTGTTAGAATTTTTATCAGCTTTGAAAAGGGCAATATTATAGAAATGTTGCATTCGTGTAAATGCTATGAACTGTGGGGCAAAAGCTGCCCGATTGGAAAAATCTATTGATATGATATGATAGGTTATTTATAACGCACGGACCTGGGGAATCGAACCTGTGTTGTTCCATGTCGTCTTGCGTCCAAGGCGAGCACGTTGCCCCCGAGCTATCCTCCCGAGACAATGCATTCGATAAATGCATTGTTCTTCAATGGCAACCTTCGCCCTATTCCAGTCGTTTTCCCAGGCACAAAATGCATTGAAAGAATATTTAAATTTTTTAGTAGGTCAATTTTTGCACTAGTGCTATTTGCACTTGCACCTGTTCAACGTTTCTGTAATCCGGCCTTTATGTTTTCATGGAATAATACAAATAAAAACAAATTTAAAGGAAAATGTGTCTTCTTTAACAGCAAACATGTGCTCCACATTGTAAACCTGCCGTTTGTTCGCAGAGTGCTCGTAGCAGTTGCCTCGTCTTCTTTGTGCGCAAACGCCTGCAGCGTCTGTAAATTGCGATTAGCGCAGAAAGTGCAGTCTCCAGTACTTCATGCGTACCGGGGAGGTAGCGGCGCCCGCCGACTCGCGGTAATGCAAACACGATGATACTGGGGCAGAAAAACAGAGCCTGCCTGCAGGTTCTTATCAGGTAAATTGTTTGCGCTGGGCCAGCTGGCGACACCGCAGAAGCGTGTCATTAATATGGAGATCTCGCTCCCGCACCCGGCCTTCTTGGGCTGCGTTCATACTTGATTTAACTCCGCTGAGCTCTAGTAAACACTACACCTTGCTGAAGGCCGCCATGAAATAGGACAATTTTTCCTGTGCAGTGCTAAAAATAAACCGACGAAGTAAAAGCCTGTCTCAGACTATTGTAAAAAAAAACAAACAAAAAAAAAAAAGAACTGCAGTAACAGTAAAGAGCAACAGAAATGGATAGGCCGAGGATTGTGGAAATCAGACTGCACCTGACACAACACAGTAGAAAAGGCATGCACACATTACACGACGTGGCCCACATTGTGGGTCTTACGTAAAGTGGGATTTTCATGTAAAATAAAGCGCCGTGGATTTGTGTGTCTGCTGCAGACACCGGTCTGTGATGCTAAAGTAACTGGTTTAACTCCGGCTGTGCAACATTGATCTCCCCCACTTTTACCCCCCGCCCCCCAACCCCCTTACAAAATACTCAGATTGGTCTGCAGAGGCTTACTGTGGAATTCCAGGGCTATACTTTGACTAATTATCTGGTGATAAAGCCCCCAAATCCCAAAAATATGCAGCTATCCTCCTGTAAAAAAACCTCTTGGTTTTACCAGGAAAATAGGAAACCAAAAACTTAAGATAGTTAGGGTTTTTATATCTCTGCTAGACCTAATAAAGATTAGATACTGAGCAGCATCAAAAAGAAGCGTGTGCTGCTAGTGTCGCAAATGAAGAGAATTAATGTGGCATTCTTTCCCCGTGCCAGGGGCTGGAATGGGGGATAATGGCCCGGCAGCCCAAGTAATTAGCCAGAGAAAAGCCAGGGCCGATAACGAAGAATCCGGGACGTGGTGCTAAAAAAACACAGGTTGCTAAAAAATAAAAGGTTTTCCTTCTTACAATCGGACCTGCGCTGCAATCCTTTTCCAAGATGGCTGCCATGGAAAGGGAAGAGGGGCTCCATATGGAGCCCCTCTTCCCTTTCCATGGGGGCCGACACGAGGCAAGGGGCAGGAGCGGATGTGGCGGTAGCACCTGCGGCCACCAAAAAAAGGTAAGTAGGGGGCGATGGGGAGAAACAAAAATAAATAATATACAAAAAGAGTGCTGCAGGGTGGGGGGAAGATGATAGGAGGGGAGCCGGCTGTCTGGTGGCTTGGAATGTGGGCTTTTACCGGCGGTTCAAGCATGCTTTTCTAGCCATCTGATTGGCTGACTCCCTCCCCCGGGTGCTAATAACACATATGAGAAATTCTCTTTAGTACCATTCATTAAATGCTATGAAGCAAAAGTAGCCACATCACTAATATATGGGCTAGAGATTCAACATTTCTTCGATGATTTAGATTTAATTCCTATTCAGGGATTGATATGGTGGCACGTATTTGTCACTACCGAACATCGTGCCTAGGCCTATTAATATATTTGATCTTGGCCTTGTGCCACTTAATCCAAGAGTAATTTGGAAAATGCTTTTGTTATGTAAAACATTTTTAGAACCTCCTTCTAGATACTTTTTTGAAGAATTTTATGGTCCAACCAAAAAGGTCCAAATTACTTCAGGCAGAAGTGTGACATGTTATTGGCATCTATTGGCTGTGGATACAGCATTTATTTTTCTTTTCAATCCTGCCCTACAAAACACATTGTTATGGCAGTGGAAATGGTGTAATACTAACAGATTATTATGGCAGTGGGAATGGTGTAATACTAACCTGAGGATAAAGAGGAAATAACATTTCCAACCATTAGAATAAAAGGTGACGCTGTGGCTCAATATCCTGTCAAGTTTCCAGGGTCCTGGTCAAGAAAACATTTTATGAAATTTAAATTCAATCTCGAAATAACTATTGAAATTATGTGCATTCGAGAAGGCAAGGAACAAATTAATGCTCTGCGTAGGAATTGCACAAAAGACCTCGAAACCTTGAAGCATTTAATGCCAATTCGTCCAGTATAAAAAAAAATGGTGTATTCTTTTTATAGTTTAAGAAGTATCAATTTCTAACATTATTGTAATTATTTTGATAGGAACTTTGACAATTATGTAGGAAGTGTTTTTATACTGTTAACTTTGGACTGAACATAGTTATTGCTGTTTCTTTTGATATCAAAACATGCATTTAAAATGTTGTCTAATGTATCAGGCCATTTGTGCAATGCCTGTTTCTTTTTAAACCATGAACACAATAAACAAAACAAAAAAATACATGTTTTGGAGTTTTTGTGGTGATGCAAAAACTTTACTTTAATAGTGAGTAAAAAAAATAGACTCTGTAAATTAAATGTGTTTTTGATTGCATAGTATTTAAATGGGGCTCTCTCCACAAATTAAGCATTTAAATTGCAAACTTGGTTATACTGGAGCAGGTATAACATGAGTAACCTTGTTTACTTTTGAAGACAGATGTTCAGCATTCAGTCAGTACCAGTAATTATTGACTACATTTTAAACATTCTGATTGGTTTAGGGGAGGTCAGGAACACTCTCCATGTGGTAATATAAATGATTAAATATGCATCTGCTTACCGCTGTCCATTTTCTTATATTATCAACACAAAAAGTCTCGAGGAAGATGGCGCAAGGAACTCATTGCTTGAGAGGGGTCTCACCCGTGGATCAGAAACCTATCATCAAGTCTGGATACTGCCGCCCGGGTTATGACTGTTGTTTCTTTTATTAATCCTCCAGGTCATCTGAGTGTTTAGGAGTTGTTGGAAAGCTGTTTTGGCACATAACTCAACTTCCATTTTTTTTTCCTATTGTCTGATCTGGGACAGTCCTGTTCTTTGATCCCTATGTTCTTAGCATCTGTTTCCCACTTTGCCATCTTCTTATATTTCTCTTGTTCGTCTTCTATCTTCCAGCAGACTAAGGTGTGGATATGCTACTCCACGATGTGGATATGCTACTCCACGATGTGGATATGCTACTCCACGTGCAAGCCTAGGTGATCTGCTAATACTACAGTGGTGATTTGGCATGATCTAAGGTCATGTCTTCGGAGGATCCCCGGGTCCGCAATTGGAAACCGATATTAAGCACGTTATAAATATCATATCATAACATATCAGTACATAAGGGTTTTCCCCTCTCTTCTAGGGAGGAGGAAACTTATAGCATAATTCAAACATGACATGGGACTAACAGAGGGTATCAACCATAGTCTAAGCAGGGGTCAGCAATTGGCTCACCAGATGTTTTGGACTATCACTTCCATGATCACTCACCATTGACTATGTTGGTTGGAGTTTATGGGAGTTGTCGTCCAAAACATCCTGGAAGTGAAACGTTGCAGACTACTGGAAGAGCAACATTTGAACTAAAGACCTAACTAAGAGAAGGATCAACAGACCAACAGCTGAACAGGAGTTTGCTTGGAGACAGGAATTGCATTTTGATGAAGTTATCACTTCGCTTGGTCCCTAATCGGCCTGACCTACATTATGCATGCGTAGGAGTGCACTTGGGAGGGAGGGGCCATGGGCAAGGAATCAGGAAAGGAATAGAAGGAATGTTTGGCAAGATTAACTTTGACCGCGATGAGCAGTGAAGCAGTGTGATTGGCATATGTAGATTTCAAACAAAATAAAATACATTCTTATCAGAATTTTAAACATAGGCAGATCTCTCTCATTTTATTCATCATTATTTCCAGTGACAGTGATATTGTAAGTTATTATAGTCAACAGACAGTGCAGCCGCATTGTACAGTTATGCGCCCAGTTACCCCAGGGTTTGGTTGTGCTATACATATAAACAAACTAAACTAAACTAAACTACACTGGTCCAAATGTATGGTATTTATATAATGCAGTACCTTTGTGCCATTTGTGGAGGAAGTACAGAGTTGATATTGTAACTGATCAATGCCTGTCTGCATAAACACACTAAGGGCCCAATTCATGGAATTCTTTGCACGGTTCAAAGTGACTTTGCACTGCTGAAAAGTGACTTTGCACTGCCAACACAAACCCTGATTCATGGAGCCGGGCAAAGTGTATTTTGCAGTGCAAAGTCCGTGCCAAGTCATTTTGTACTGCAACAATGACTGTGCCCTGACTTTGTGCTGACTTTGCACTGCAAAAATACACAGTTCCACGAATCAGAGTTTGTGTCAGCAGTGCAAATTCACTTTTCCGCAGTGCAAAGTCACTTTGGACTGTGGAAAACATTCCATGAATCGGGCCCTAAACCTATTCAAGTATATGAATGTTGCAGATTAAAAACCTGGTCTGTAACACTTCCTTCTCAAATCTAAAAAATGGTGAGCAGATACATAGCATATGCCCACCAAACCTCTTACAGAGGCTCAGTTGTGCATAGACCATTTTTCGAGTTGGTAGATATCTCAAGCAGAATGTTTTGTATTCAAAACTAAGGGTGGCAGATTACAGGGTTCAGTTTTGCCTCTAATCCTGAGATAGCCTTAAAAAGAGAAACAGGATTGAGGTATGCTGTAAATGGGAGGCGCCGGGACAACAAGAGAAATGCAAAAACTAGAGTGTTACACTTGGTCAGTGGGTCAATCAACAGAGCAGGAGAGCTGCTGCACGTGGGGTGAACTAGTAGTTACCTCATAACCACTGGGTTTAAACAAGAGAACACAGGTTAGTGTCACCCCAACCCTGTTGCGCGGCACTGACATACGATCGAAGGGTACACAGATTTACCTGCTCAATGCAATTGTTAGAGAACGAGGAATCAAATTTAAACTAAACAAATGAGCCGTAGTTCCAAATGCTATGTCCAAAGGTTTATGATAAACAAGAGAACAGAACTGCCGACACGTGTTTCGACCCTGAACAATGGGTCCTTTTCAAGGCAAGGCTGTTCATGAATGCATGACAAAAACACAAAGTGCACGAAACATAAAAATGCATTATTATGCAAGTCCAAAACAGAAAGGGAAAACAAGATATGGATTGTAGGACAAAAATCAAAGTGCATAAGGGCCAAAGCCCGGCAGGGAAAAAAACACAAGGACATAAAGACAATGAACATGAAATATGCAAGAAGCAATGCCACATTGTCATGTATAAAATGTTACCATTAGTGTCAAGTCATTCGGTAATCAGTGTCCATAGGTACGGGATCCAAAGTTTCAAACATATGGGAAAAACAAGAGATACAGAAAAGAATAAGCATAACATCCTGATAACACATGATATACAATCCTATTTCACAGCATGATTAACTGATCCGTAAAGGGTGCTTAATAAATCACTGGCGTCAAAGTCATGAAATAGTGCTAGCCAGAAATAAGTACAGAAAGTGCATGTTGAAAAGAAAATACACAGTGCGCCATGTCCACACAAATAATTGTCCATCGAACCAAAATCCACCGAACATGCAGTGATCTGTAAGTTTGGGAAATGGTTAATTACCGTATTTAGATAGGGAAGCAAGTTACCTCAAAGCGCGTATAGTGTCTGCAGTTGGGCAATAAAGTAGAACGCAATCTATTAAATTGCCTGATTGGCGGTGATATCAACAGTTTGGCGCCACATTGGCGGAGCGCAATCTGTAAGGATGGCAAGCCACAACAAGGGTGTGTCACATATCCTGTGCACTCCAAAGGGTTGTAAGTAAGATAAAGTGAATATACATAAAAATGCCATACCTGGACATGAAGGCACGATAATAAATGCACAGACTGAAAGGAGGGATTGTTCCCTGTCATGATCACATGGAATTCGACATCTGTATAGAGAGGAGGTCGGGTCATGTCATGGTATAGGACATCACGCACATTATAGAAAGGACGGAGAATTGTGTCTTCACCGGATCCGTACTAAGTCATATGGCCTCATTACATGGTAGGTGGTAAGTGTTTACCGGTACCGCTAAGGGCACCGGTACCGGTAAACCCTTACCGCCTTACTACGAGGTCCCTTTGCGGGACCCGACCTTAACGGCTGGTGTAGACCATCCGTTAAAGTTGGGACCCGCAAAGGGACCTTGGTGCTAAATATGGTACTGCAATTTGCGGTACCGTAATTAGCCCCTTCCCCATTCCCATTGAGCCCTATGGGGCAAAAAGGGGAATGGGGAAGGGCCATGGAGAAAGGGGGAATTACCACCCGCCAACCTTGGAATAGGGTGGTAATTCCGCTTTTCTCCATGGTGGTACCAGTATGGTACCCGCAGCAACCATGGTGCTAATAGCACCATGGTTTACCACCTACCATGTAATGAGGTCCATAAAGTGTTACCTGTGATGCTCGGGATGAATCCCAGAGGTATGCGTTGTGTTCCAACCGAAATTGTTGATGGAGACGCTTGCCGTCTCTTCCGTGTTAGAAGAAAAAGGAAAGGACCTGCACGTACATCACGTGAGTCTGGCTGGGTCACGTGAGCCTGCAACGTCCTTTCTCGTTGTCATTGGGTACAAGTGAGAGCTATACGAGTGTATAGTAGATTCGCTGTTTCACTCAGATACAAATACCAATAGCAAAAGAAAAACATAATAAATTGTCGATACCATGGCATGTTAATTAGAGATATGACTGTTGAAAAGGATTACCATTATTCTGTAATCCACTCATAAAACGAGAAAAGTTGCGAGTATTCATTACTCCCTTTTGGCGTATGGGGAACTTACATAGGAGTGAGCCTCCAAATAGTTAAAGGGGCTAGCATTGGAAAGGACATATGTGAATTAAAACGATGGACAATAAAAGATGGGTGGCACTGGCACATGCTGTCATAGTAGTATGTTAGTGGTAAGTGATGAAAAGTTAAAGTTGGCAATAAAATTCATGCATGTTTGCCAGACAATCAAGAGATGCTGATATGAGATGCAAAAGACAGGAATATAACAAGGTGAAGATAAGGGACAGATGTACCCATGCTGTGCTTGCATTTAGAGGAATACATTCAATTCCGTGTCTGAATTTAGGCCCATGCTGGTGCAACGAAGTTTGGCAATGGTCCGTGCCTCCAGCTGGCGCAGTAACAATTGTCGATCGCCACCTCTCGGGTGGACATGTGCTTGAAAAAGACCAATGAACTTGAGGTCATTCACTGAATCCAGTTGATGGTGTTGTTGCCAGTGCACGGCAAGAGGCAATCTTGGATCTGGGCTTTTCAGATGGGCAAAATGTTCTTGGATGCGTACTCGTAGCTCTCGTATAGTGGATCCAACATATACTTTGTTGCATGCATACTGGATAGCATACACTATACATTTTGATTTGCAGTTAATGAAATCAGAGACACATATCGTGAGGTCTTGGTGGCAGCTGAACACGTTCTGATTAAGAGCAAATTTGCAGAAATTGCATGCGCCACATTTAAAGAAACCAGAGGGTTTCGGCGGGAGCCATGTACAAGGGTGTTCATGCGCAGGCGTTGGTTTGTGGAACGAGGGGCACAGTCTGTTACGCAAGGTTGTGTTGCGAGTAAAGATACGTTTTGGTTTCTTGGTAATATATGGTTGTAAATCCGAATCAAGACCCAATAGATGCCAGTGCTTGTCCAGAAGCTGGTAAGTCGTGCTGTTATCTTGTGAGAACTTGGTGATAAACTGCACATTGTCAGATTGATTGGTGTTACTTACATTTTGGCTATTTTAAATCGAATTCCTGGTCATCTGTTTGCTGCGATTTAACCCTTTGTTAATGGAGTATAACGAGTATCCTCGTTCCAGAAACCTCTACTTGATCATGGCACTCTCTTGTTCAAAGGCCGCCCATCGGTGCTGCAATTGCGTCGTGCACGGTGGAACTCCCCAAATGGGATATTGGTAATAACAGATCTCCGGTGGCAACTGTAGGCATGGAGAATTGCATTGACAGCGGTTGTTTTGTGAAAGGTTTGGGTCTGTAGCATACCGTTGCTAATGTGTATTTGCAAATCCAAAAATTCTAATGAGTCAGAGCTCATGTGGCCAGAGAACTCAATACCAAAGTCATTATGGTTCAGGTAGTTAGAACATTTATCAAATTGCAATGACGTCCCGTTCCAAATGACCAGGACGTCATCGATGTATCTTTTCCATGTAACAAAATTATGTCAAAATTCATGATTGTTGAAGATGTATTTCTCCTCATAGAAACCCATGAACAGATTGGCCAGGGATGGAGCATATTTCGCATCCATGGCCACTCCTTTCGTTTGTAGGTAGTACTGCTGGTTAAAAAGAAACTGATTATGGGCTAATGTAAATTGCAAGAAATCTTTGATCATGCTGACACTTACCTGTGTTCTCTTAAAAAGAGAATATTCTTATATCAATTTTCCCTCCGACATGTCGCGATTGACCTTCCACCACTACAACGCGATTGAACTTCCACCACTACAACACGATTGAACTTCCACCACTACAACGCGATTGACCTTCCACCACTACATTTCTCAGAGTTTGGTTTTTGTTGACATTTCTGTGCTATCCACCCTTCAGAGTCTATTGAATTTACTTTTATAACTATTGATTGTTTCGTGCAACCACTCTCTTTGATTTTTGATAATCTATGTTCCCCAGGTCCACCTCGTAGTAGATACCCATCCTTTGGTTACAATATTGGTGGTGACACACATGGTTGAGATCCTAAAGGCACACTGGCCTTTGTGTCCTAGAAATACTAGTAAGTTGAGACTTTTTAGTTCATCGCCATCACTGGTCTTTACTGTTTTCATAGATTGTGTCACACCCAGTTTGCAGTTTTCAGACTTTCGATGGATCGTCTACGCATATTTGGCTCCAGCAAACCTGGAGCCTCATTGCCTATTTTCCTTGGTCCCCAATGAGCCTGAACCAAGGAATGCATGTTTAGAAGTGCTCTTGGCAGGGGAGGGGCCTTGGGCATGGAATCTGGACATGGAAACTATATCGTACATGTGTAGCAGTGCAAATGAATTTCACACATACGCAAACACGCAACTTCCAAAGTGACTTTGCCTTGACACTAATGCAACTGTGCATTCGTAAATGGTGTATGTAGTATAATGGAGTCCCTAGATATTTAATCGTATTTGGAATACATTTCATAGGTGGTAGTCATTGTTTGTGTGATTCCAAAATCATTTCGCTCTTGGTGTCTACGAAACTTTGATGCTCGGAACATGCTGTGGATGCTCATGCATTAGGGAGATGGGCGTAATGGGAAGTTCACTCCGCCCTCCGTTCCTTTACACACATGACGCGCGGCCAGGCACAGCTCGATCCGGCACCGCTAAGAGAACCTCCTCGGGGTAGGCACTTTCATCCACCGCTGACCTGCGACCCATGTGACCGAATTCTGTTGGAAACTTTACTGCGGAGTAGACTTCCCATCACGCCCATCTCCCTAAGGCACCCAGAACTGGAAACTCCAGCATGACCTGGGTGAAGAGTACTTCTTGACCTAGATATCTCTGCCTCCAAGTCTCCACATCAAGGCGTGATTTTTATAAAACAACCTTGGAATAGACCTCTGGGAGTCGCATGATACTGGATACGACTTCTTGGATAACAAGAACCCAATTTATTCAGTCCTGATGAAAACCAGCACTAGTTTAGGGACATGGCTGAAACTAGTGTAGGGTTGATTTAACAAGGACCCCACAAGAGCTCATTACAGAAGAAATATATGTTATGCTGCTGTATATTGATGTTTTGATTGCAAGACTCAGCTTTTTGCATCAATGTTATGGAACCACAACTTAAAAATCAATTATCTGAGTACCTATTATGAATTCTTAATGAAACATTTCCAGGATTCGAGTGTATGGGCCTCATTACACGGATGGCGGTAAGGGTTTACCGGTACCGGTATTTTACTGGTACCAGAAAATCCTTACCGCCTTACTACGAGGTCCCTTTGCGGGTTGGGGAATTTAACACCTGCTTTTTGCAGGCATTAAAAACCAACCCGCAAAGGGACCAGGGAGCTAATTACGGTACCGCAATTTACCGTAATTAGCGCCTTCCCCATTCCCATAGAGCCCTATGGGGCAAAAATGGGAATGGGGAAGGGCAATGGTGGAAGGGGGAATTACCGCCCCGCCAACCTTGGAATGGGACAGTAATTCCCCTTTCCACCAAGGCGGTGCCTACCGTGTAATGAGGCCCACTTTCTTTTACTGTATATCAGGATAATCAGTTAATATTAGTTGATGAAGTTAAGTTCAGCAGCAATTTGCTTGAATTACAATGGAGAGCTGTTTGCGGGCTTTGCCTTATGGGCCCTCAGACCTGTTGCTACTGACCCACCTGCTTCTGGTCTTACTTACCAGACCTGTATTAATGTGTAGTAGCCTACGTGCATTTAATTGTTGAGGAAAGGTTAGTGTGCTGTGGAGCCTCAGACCTGGTGCTACTGACACACCAGCTTCTGGTCTCACTTACCAGACCTGTATTAATGTGTAGTAGCCTACGTGCATTTAAGTGTTGAGGAAAGGTTGATATGCTGTGGGGCCTCAGACCTGGTGCTACTGACACACCAGCTTCTGGTCTCACTTACCAGACCTGTATTAATGTGTAGTAGCCTACGTGCATTTAAGTGTTGAGGAAAGGTTGATATGCTGTGGAGCCTCAGACCTTATTTTGGTCCCTTGTCTGGAGACCTCCACGGCAGCCAGTCGACCAGACAGACATTTCCATTATGAAAGAATAGCCTTCCTTTCAGTTGTCTATTCCAAACTGGTTACCCGGTCGAACACTTGAGTGACTCGACATGTCTGTAGGATCCCAGTCAGTGGCTGTGCTTGTCACAGCTCATCAGGTCCCCCCGCGCGCATCGCTCCCAGTGGCGCCGCGGGCAAGATCATCAAGCAAGGATACAAAATTCCAAATAATGAAATTCTCTGTATTTCCCGCTCGAATGCGGCATTATTTTAATATCCCGGGTTGCTTTGAGAACGGTTGACCTAAGCGAGCTTGACTGGACCAGCAGAAGAATGCAATATCATTTTCAAAACAGGCAAGCTCTCAGGAGGATGGCATTTTATATAATTTCTGGAGGAGTAAGCGCATCAGGAGTATATATCTAAGCGTATTTCACCGTAAAGCGATTGAAGATGTGAGCACCACAATTCCCCTTCCCTGTCAATGAAAGCGCAATATACATTTCAATAGGATACAGTGTTTGGATAAATATTGAAATTGGTCAAAAAATGAGGGCGCAGAAGAGTTTGATCCGCCACCTCGCTTCTTTGATGCAAACAGTCCCCGACACAGGGAACATGATTAGGGGGAAAATACCTGGAAAGAGGATCAGGAAACACCTTGGGCAGAGGTACATAAACATTAGGGGCAAGTCTAATTAGCAATAGTGTAAAAAAAAAAATATTCTTTCAATGCATCTCGTCACTACTGCAAAGGACCACGGCTTGGGTAAATATTGCCCTGGTGCAAATACTCAGTGAAAGGATCTGTTCTTTACAGTAATGGGATTTTTAACCTGGTGCTCCTTGCACTTACATTGGTGCACATTTCCTGTAATGGCGATGTTTGTTTTTTAATCAGCGGTGAAAAGAGCACATGAAATATTTTTGTTCACAAAGCATCATAAAAATTGTTTTTTTCTCCACGGAAAAGGGATATCAAAATATTTGTTATTTTGCACCGATGATTTTAGCGATTTATATTTTTGGGAATCAGGTTAGTGGAAAGCGCGGTGGGCTGTTCATGTACGTTTGGCTCAGCGAGTATACAATTAAAGGGCAGCATTGCAGAAACTTTCCGCTGTTGCAAATGAGGTTAGCACAAGAGCAAACCTCGTCCTATTCCAAAACAGATACTCTAAATGCACGTTCGCACCAGGCCCTGTTTTACCCTGGCCCAGAACTTTCCATGAGTGCAAACATCCACGGATAGGCTCACAGCCTGAAGGGAAAAGAAGAACCTCCTAAAGCATGGACAATGAATCCAAGTTAAACATCATAAATAAGGATCTAATCTGTGTGGCATCCTTGCTATACGCACAGCTGGATTGATCAACAGGATCCATCAACAAACACATGAGTATAACTCACTTCCCGAGGGTCCACATAAAGTGGTGAAACACGTGTCGAGGTTTCTCTTGATCAACCTACAGAATCTTCTCTTGAACAATGCACACCCTCATTTTTGGGTGAACACAAAGTGCTGATTACTGCACAATCAGCAGAAAATGAGAAACAAATGAAAAGATAAGACAGGAAGCCTTGATTGTGTCTTTTGTTTTCCTTAGCACATGGATTCTAAAGATCACATTCTAAGAACCATTGATAGAACCCGTTTCTTGCACTTGGGCCATTTTTGCTTTAGTGCTAATTGCACTTGCACCAGTGCAAAGTTTCTAGTAGTGTGCCAACATATCACGTAAAGGATTACTGCAGCCTCAACCTATACCTGGGGCAAGTTAGATCTGAGGAGTGTCCAAAAACAGCACATGTAACATACATGATATTCTTTGGAGGGGTTGGGCAATGTGGCACTCTTTTGCCTTCCCTGGGGTGGTCTATGCCATCAGGAAGACTGCAGTGTCTGCTATGATCAATACGCCAAATGCGCTAATGATCCAATTCGAATATGCGTTAAACGGACCCCTCGGTGTTGGAGGATGCTCAGCGTGTAGGCATCTGCAAATACATCTTATCATCAGAGTAGTTTTTAACTACACAGTTCCCACTTTTCTTTCCCAAATCATCGATCTTGTTATACTTTTCTTAGTTTTTTTGCGTGTTGCCGTCTTTTGGTCCTCTAGGTCTGTTTCCTTTTGGTTATCCGCCTAATCCAATTCCCAAATGGAAGTCGTTGGGAGCAAACAGAAAGGGTTCTCCACTGTTGTCCAACTAACACAATCTCTGTGCTTTTGCAGTGTTTGAACACTTCATGCAGCAGGTTGCCACAGATGGTATTTTCCCTTGGAGATGGTACAGTAACCCATGTTAAATACAATCCTGTTAAATTGATCATAGATTGAGAAACATAAAACCTATGTAGATCCATACAGGACAATCATGGGTAGAACTAATTTCCTGTATTGGGTTTGTCAGACCCCTTGCTCTACGGTGGTGTGGTATCCCATGGTTTTTTGGACAGTAATTACTTCGAAGTAATTCTTTGAAAACACTTCAAATTATATAGGGGTCTGTGGGTTAAGGGGTTAAAAGGAGTGGGGAGGGGCTGCAGTAAGAGGTACTAGTGTTGGGAAAGGGGTGGGGCCCTGGAGGGGTCTTCCCAAATTAAATAAAAAACTTCAAAGTAATTACCATTGGAAAAATGACATGGAACTGATGGGGCGAGGCGATCTCCAACGTACTGTACCATTATATGGAACTGATGGGGCGAGGCGATCTCCAATGTATTGTACGATGACATGGAACTAATGGGGCGAGGCAATCTCCAATGTACTGTATCATGACATGGAACTGATGCTGCGAGGCAATCTCCAATGTACTAGACCATGACATGGAACTGATGCGGTGAGGTGATCTCCAATGTACTGTACCATGACATGCAACTGATCCAGCGAGGCGATCTCCAACGTACTGTACCATTATATGGAACTGATGGGGCGAGGCGATCTCCAATGTACTGTACCATGACATGGAACTGATGCGGCGAGGTGATCTCCAGAATACTGTACCATGACATGGAACTGATGGGGAAAGGCGATCTCCAATGTACTGTACCATGATATGGAACTGATGGGGCGAGGCGATCTCCAATGTACTGTACCATGACATGGAACTGACGGGGAAAGGCGATCTCCAATGTACTGTACTATGATATGGAACTGATGCAGTGAGGCGATCTCCAACGTACTGTACCATGATATGGAACTGATGGGGCAATGTGATCTCCAATGTACTGTACCATGACATGGAACTGATGGGGCGAGGTGATCTCCAACGTACTGTACCATGACATGCAACTGATGCGGCGAGGCGATCTCCAACGTACTGGACCATGACATGGAACTGATGGGGCGAGGCGATCTACAATGTACTGTACCATGACATGGAACTGATGGGGCAAGGCGATTTCCAATGTACTGTACCATGACATGGAACGGATGCGGCGAGGCGATCTCCAACGTACTGTACTACAGAAGGAGATTTGCTTGGGATTTCACCTCAACGACTCCTTCAATAATTTCATTTATACCGACATCTTTACGCCTGCACCATATACAATGGTCAAAAGTCATGCTTTATTTGTATGAAATCTAAGATTGTATTTTGGCATGAACAACTTTAGCTAACATATTTGTAACCATTGAGGACATGGCGTTTAACACATAAAAAGACATATACAGTGGACTGGGCAGTCCCGGAAGAAGGTGGCTTTTCAAGCAGTGGAGAATTGGTACATGACCAGTCAAGGCAGCGCTTAAACAGAACATGAACACGACACAGATATTGAACATACTATATTCTTTGATGGTGAGGGAGGAATATTTTAAAGGTGGATGCCAGTTAATAGTGCTGTCCATTCCTACTCTCAATATACATTTCCCTTTTATTTTGCTTCTTCTCATTCATGGATAGAGCTCACTTGCATACACCTAGTATCACTCGGACACTCTGTCCTTATGAGTCGGAGAATGCCTTGAGCATAATCGACACAAAACTCCCCATCATCTGTATGCGACAGGCACATAGACATCCACATGGAATCTTATTGAAGCGTAAGAGCCCACACTACAGGTCTTTACTAAGTGTTAAGTGACTGCCTGCCAAGTTAATGGATTCAAGCCAACCGCAAGTACCTCTAACAAGGGTTGAAAGCCACCTACCACAAAATGGTGAATGCTCTAATGCTAATTAGGGCTTGTGCGAGGGGATACAGCGGTGAGAAGCCTCACCAGGCTTTTCCTGTGACAAAGTTTGCCCAAGTCTCCTTGCCCAGTGCTAAGTGTGTACACAGCACAAAGGGACACATGAATTAAACCTGTACAAGTGCTTTGAGCCACCATTCCAAGCTTGCTGATTAGATAGGGAGCTGGAAACAATGAGCAGACCAAAGAAGCATGGTGTGCAAGCGTCTATTGGTGGCTAAATCCTGCATTCTGTACTTTCTTTTTGTCTAAAGAAGAGAAAACATGTCCCACTTAAGCAATAGCACCCAGCTACTGCAGTAGTTATTGATATTAGCACACTGGGACATAAGCCCAGAGGAGTAACATAGCAACTGTTGACCCATGGCCTGCGTACGGATTGCCGTGAAGCCAGTCATAGAAAAGAAAGATGGCTGCCGGTGGAGCCCGTCCTCCATTTCTAGGATATGCCAGGGTGCCGAAACCAAGGAGATAGTTCGCCGTGAAGCCAGTCATAGAAAAGAAAGATGGCTGCTGGTGGGGCCCGTCCTCCATTTTCTAAGATATGCAAGGGTGCCAAGACCAAGGAGACAGTTCGCCGTGAAGCCAGTCATAGAAAAGAAAGATGGTTGCCGGTGGAGCCCGTCCTCCATTTCTAGGATATGCAAGGGTGCCGAGACCAAGGAGACAGTGGAGTGGGGGCAGTGGTGAAGGCTAGTGCAGGTGGGCGGGAGGATTGCCGAGGGAGCGTGTAGTGTGGAAGATCTCAATGCCAACGCAAACATGGGGGAGTCAAGGGGCCCCGGGAGAAGATTGTGCCAACCACAGGATGGAATATGGTTGCGGCTGATGAGATTCAGCCGAAGTTCCTCAGCAAATGATTGGCTGGTGCCATCTCCCCGGGTGTTAATTGCTCCTTCTGTACTTGCATTAGTTCTTGGCACAGTCACACTTAGATTTGTCCAATGTTCATGTAGATGCATAAACTCTTAAACCTAATACAGTTTAATTACAATGTAACATCAGTCTGGCATGTAAGCTTTTTTGTGAATGTTTTGGTAGGGCAGCCATATGCTGTCAGGTTCGAATCCCGGCAGGTCCACTCATCCCTTAAGCCTTCCGAGGTGGATAAAATGAGTACCATTAAGTTGGGTAAAGAGAAAACATGTGTTATCTGTCAATAGCGCTAAGATGCCCCTCTGTACAAATACACCTGTTATGTTATGGCATGATGTAACAGCTGTAGAGCGAGGTTGTTGAAAATACATGTTTCGATCGGGAGTGGCTGCCTTTCCAAAGATTGTCCTATTTTAAGCCTCGTTATCGGCCCTAACACTGCTCTCGGGTCTGGTTTTTTTTTGTCGCCTTCCGAGAAGTAGAGAATGCAGCCCTAGAAAGTGTCGCGGGATCAGACATAAATTGCCACCCCACTTAGCCAATCCCGGAGCAGAACTGATTTGACACTGAGCAGATTGTTTGATTGGCTCTCGCCCACAGTCCCCAACGTGGCAAACGATAGCCTTCCCCGCCGAGGAAGCGGCTACCGACCCAGCTCTGCAAGGCCCCCATTTACTAAGAGTGATCATTCACGCACAGCTGAATTTAGGCAACTGCAGCCAGCCTAATTATATGGCGCGCAAGGGTCAGCTGGGCAGAAATAGCGCTGGGCACTTAGCTCATGGAAGTGACGCAGAGCAGCCAAGTTCTGCAGCCAGGAGAGGGGGTGGGGAGTGAAGGCAGAGCTGGGAAGCTGCTCTGTCTGCTCTGGGCACTCAGAGGCACATTTATATACGCATACAGATGTGCGTCAGACCAGGCTTCTTAGCAAATCACAGTGGGCATGCCAGGATGCAAAGGCCAGTCATTATATTGGGATAATTCATACTGCAATTCCCAGAATGCTATGATGCAATGCAACGTGTGGCATCATGCCATGGCAGTGTTTTGGAAGGTGCGGTGGTGGGCTCGAAAGATAGTGTGGGTGGCGTTGCAGTGCCGAGCCGCCTGAAGACGGTGCTTTTGGGCGCGCCGCTCGGTGGGAGCGGTGACGGTAGATCTCAAGCGGGAATGACCGGGACATATAAGTGGGGAAGCAAGACACTGCTCCCCCTATTTGTGTTCCATCCAGAGATGTCATGCATGGGTTAGGGTAGCTGGCACCATTTACTTGCCCTCCCACCTTGTAGATTTAGGGCTAGAGTGGGTGCTTTGGGTTCCCAGGGGAGCGGTATGTTGGGACGCATTGCATTGAATTGAATAACGGGCTCAATAAATGGGGTCACTGTTACAGAAATGTCCCTCCGGTGCAGAACGGTGAGGTGTCAAGGCTGCACTTAGCAAGTGGTGCTGACTGGTGGGTGCAGAAGCAGGGGGAACGCGGCTTGGGGTCTGGTCGGTTCACAGGGTTTACCTTAATTCTCCCAGGGCCATTCCCGGAGTGTGGGGGAAGGTAGCCACACCACTCATCACACCCCAACTTTGTAAATCAAAATGGCGTATCAGGTGTTCTGTGACGTCATTAAAGTACTCACTGTTGCTTTTTGTAAACAATTGTAGCCGAACACCTTCCAAATGAATCTGGTGTTTTGTCTGACTTCCTGGCCCTGCCGCGGCATCACCCATATCGAGTCTGAAGGAGGCCCACATTATCCAAGGCCATGCCCTCGAGCCTCCTCTCCTATAGTCTCAGGCCTCCATGGTTATAGCAGTTAGCCAGGTTTGGAGTGCTCTGTTCACTTGTGTATCTTGGCTGCAGGCTCTTTAACTCAGAGTCTACACTTCCCACTCCTCTGGCTCTACCTTGGAACAATTTATTTATATGATGAAGCAGCAATATAGAAATATTTCCAGTATGCCCGGGAGGACGGATCACGAGATGAGCACCACAGGTGTGGGGCCAGTCTACACTTTGCAAGTTAGAGCTCCACATCTGGGACACATCAGCATCTGATCATCACTAGGCTGAAAAACTGAACACACTAGGCCCGATTCATGGAATATTTGCCCGGTTCAAAGTGAATTTGCACTGCTGAAAAGTGACTTTGCGCTGCCGACACAAACCCTGATTCATGGAACCGTGCAAAGTGTATTTTTGCAGTGCAAAGTCCGGGCAAAGTCAGCGCATAGTAATTTTAGCAGTGCAAAACGACTTTGCACGGCAAAAATACACTTTGCACAGTTCCATGAATCAGGGTTTGTGTCGGCAGTGCAAAGTCACTTCTCAGCAGTGCAAAGTCACTTTGAACCGGGCAACTATTCTATGAATTGGATCCTAATTGTATTATGAATTATTTATTATTCCTCTCAGGTCCACAGGGAGACAATTCCATGTCACCACTGAAGACCTAGAAAATAATGTGTCAGAGCTCTTGATTTCTGGAATGTCATAATTTTCCAGCACATGGATTCTCGCCACGCCGACTTCTCGATCCACAACATACCTAGATCTGCTCATGCCCTTTACATACACAGACTAACGCATCGAAACAGCCTGGTAGGTAAAGCAGCCATTTTGAACTGCAATCTCGCATGGGCGTATACAGAAACTTTGCACAAGTACAATGTTGCACAATATTAGCACGAGGGCAAAAATAGCCCTGGTGAAAACATGCTTTGAAACAATACATTGTTTGCTCTACTGTACTTTTTGCTATAGTACTAAGCTCATGCACAATTGCACTTGCACTGGTGAAAGGTTTCTGCATTACAACCGTATGTGGTTATTTTCCTGACACTATCTCGGCTCAGAGCTGCCAAGTGCCTATTCATCTAGGGGTGTGCACGCTGGCACCTTTTATTTTTTATTCCAAGTACACAAATAGGTCTATAGGCCCCAGCATGCAAAGCACTCTGCTAAAAAAAAAGGAAAAAAGAAACTAACTAAATAAATAAATACATACTGAGTGAAGGTGTTGGTTGGCATCTCTGCCGGCTGGCACATGCATCCTGGCATTGAGTGGTGCCAGGGCAACATTTGGCGGGCCGACTGAAGTATGCTCCCCAAATGCAAGGCCTGGACTACTAATCTAAATGTTGCTGTATTGGTACAATCATTTTCTGGCATTGTGTTTGCAATATACTTCCTTGTGATGGTATTGTGTTCCGGCTGAATTATTGTTCGGTGATTAAATTGCTGAAGTCAAAGGCTGGGGGGCCTTACTCACCACCGGCACTTGGTAAACCAAAATTGATTCAAGGAAAAACACTCTCTGTGCTTCGAAGCTGTGATGTAAATATATAGCACAACCCTATGGACCCACTACAGTTGCAATGGCATGTTATTTCTGTGATTCACTTTCCACCAAGCTGCACAGGCCTCCTCATACTGTTTCTATGTACAGCCTCTCGTGTTGCACACGCGCCTGCCGCAATCACTCTGCTCGCTTGCGGCCTGACGCCTGGCCACGTGGATCACATGGCCAGTGCGGTACACCACCCAGGCAGCACGATCAGAAGCAGGCTCCACAGCTCGTGCCGCAGTCAAAGCTTCTAGAAACTATCTTCATGAGGACATTATTCTTGCGGGGCTCATAAGTTTAATTATTGCACTTTCGGTAAAATAACTTCATTAACAGTATAATATGATAATGTTCTTGTTGGCTCAGCCTGTCAAGCCCCCCCCCCCCCACCCCCCTCACCCCTAATGCAGGTTTAGGCGCCTTTGAAACCATGGACCAACTGTTGAACAAAGCTCTGCTTGTATTGCGGGCTCCGGCGCTATATAAACGGACAATACATACATTGGGTGATGTGCTTATTTTGACGGCGCCCGGGTAGATAAGCTCAACGGTGAAGCGCTAGCCTCTGACATTGGACACGCTTCCATTTCGTGAGTTCAGCCTCTCATTCTTGCAAGATCGAAATGTTGAGGAGCATTAGTTGGTGAACATTAACAGAAGACATTACAGTGCTTAGAAGCTAGAGGAAAGGATCTACGAAGGTTCATCAACGTTGTTTTGCCGAATGACATTTAACTAGATTTTGTGGGCCAGTTTGAAAACGAAAAGTGGGGCGAAACCCCCCTGCATCGCTGTCACTCCCGCCTTCTATCTGTTATATACTTTCGGCTTCTCATCGTGGGTCTTTAACAGGTTTTTTTGTCGGTTCATAAATATATTAAAATTCTCTAAATCAGAAAAAAATAATGACCTCTGGCCTTCCGCTTACCTTAGCCGCCGAACCCCAAATGCGTCTTTTAAGTCGCGGCCTATGGCATGCAATTGGCTGCAGTTGGAGGATTCACTGCGTGTAACAAAATACAGTCTTGTCGAGGCATACATCACTTCTCCTGACACTGCATTTACAACGATCAATAATTAAAGAGTTATCAATTTATGCAAGAGGGGTTTTATAAAAATGTAATAAATTAATAAGTCATGCAGGCAATTTGCATTCGAAGCAGCCCAGGCTGTATCATAAGTCACTGGTAGACGTGGGCCCATGGAGCGCACTTACTTGCCTAATGATTGGCGTCAATTACCTGATGATGTCAATTTCATTAAGAAGATTGGTTTAGCGCTAGTCTCTCGCCTGCTGTGTGAGCGGCTGCTCCTCCTGCCCAGTTCCTCTATGCACATTGCACCACTGGCGTGCAAAATGCAGTCACGTTTTCAGAATGACCAAAAGAATATGCAAATTTTTTCCACTGAAAATCATTCTCTGTATAGTTTTGTCATATTACCTGTTTTTCATGCAGCCACATACAATGTGCAAACGCCATGATGCCTCTGGATTTGGGCGCTATATCAAATGAAAAAAAAATACATAAATACATATTCATGGTGTAGGTCTTGAAACCATGCAATGATTTAACTATTTGGTGGTTCAGCAAGCCCAGCTCTACAGTTCACAGGTCCAAATCCCTTTGCATCTGACTCAGGCTTGCACCCTTCCAAGCTTGATAACATGAGGGCCCATGCAGGGGCAAATATGAATAGCAGAGGGCCCAGTATTTACATTGCTCTAATGTCAGGCAATTGTGAACCAGTGGCAAGCAATTTGCACTGATATTTCCATCGACTGACATGTGCAAAATATCATCTTTGTCCTGGCCAGTAAGTGCAAATGTCTTCCTTACTCTTGTGGATGGGTCGGTGCATAGGTTGTCATAAAAGCTCTCCCTGCACTGGTGCAAATGTGCCGTGCACTGGTGCAAAACTGGCCAGCACAGATACAATGGGCCTCATTACACGTTGTGCGGTAATGGAATACCGGTACCGGTAAAGATTTACCGGTACCGTTAATTCCCTAAGCCAATCACGACCCGAACCCACCGCTATCTGCGCATCCGTTAATTACGGTGCCACTAATAGCGGCAAGGCCGCGGGCGCGCGACCCCCAGGCCGGAATTAGCGCCAGGGCGCTAAAACCAGGCCATCACAAGCCATGCGGACATGGTATTAGAGGCATGTAAAACACCCAAAAACCCCTTACCGGCATGGCGCTAATAACGGCATCGAAAAGCACCCGTTAAGAGACCTGAGCAGTGTACCCATCAACTACAGGTGGACACAATCAGCACAGGTGCATGCAATGGAGACAGGCAGCACAAAAGAGCACACCACACCCCTACCCACACCCCTTCCCACACCAAGATGGTGCCAATAGCAGCAGCATGACATGACAGCCTTGACTACATGATAGCAGTGCAGCACCAACAACAACAGCCCGCACCAGAGGTGACCCGTAACAGGTACCCATTCCTCACACCATACAGGCAATGCCAGCGATCCACTGAGGAGGTGGCTCCCAACACCTGTACGGAACCCACAGAACCAGCAGGAAGAGGACAACAATATAGTACATCCCTCCAATGACAGTGCTCCGCTGCCTAAGCGGCCTGGGTGTGGCACTCCTGTACGGCCGTGTCAAAGTGGCAAAGACAACCATGGCATGTGTAGAGCATCACAAAATGTGCATATGATGGAACGTGCCTATGCCACCTGAAATTGACATGCAACCACCAGAAGAGTATGATGTGGCTGAGGATGAGTGCGGGTGGAATGCCCCGGCAGGACATGAAAGAGGCAGTGCCAAGGAGGCACACGATGTACATCAGCATCTGATTCTGTAATCTCATCATGCACCAAGGTGAAAAAGCATGGACGTAGATGGGAATTGTTGCCCTGGTGCATGTTTCGAGGCCCCCAAAGGACCCTGTCCACAATGAATGACACATACACAATAATGGAGACCACGCTTGGGTTTCAAACTCTGAACAGTGTATATTGAACAAATTGTGGTACGAAAGTGCATTACCCAAACTCCCAAAATACACCCTTACCCCCCCTCCCCCCTCAACACACCCAAACAGACTCTTAACCCCCTCCCCCCTCAACACACCCAAACATACCCTTACCCCCCTCCCCCCTCAACACACCCAAACAGACCCTTACCCCCCTCCCCCCTCAACACTCCCATGTGAGTCTCATGACGTGATTGTGTCCATCGCCACATGTGGCACACGAATCCTGGTGGCCCTATTTGCCAGTACCTGCATCGTCATCTGGTGGTTGTGAAGCCGTGCGCCGCAGGTTCCGCACAGACCGGCGCAGGGGACTAGTCTGGCGTGAACTCCCAGACGAGGAGGGGCCTGGTTCTTCCTGGGCCGTGAGTGGGCACCGACGCTCAATAGCGTCTGCTATGCGGTTCATGGCCTGCCGCAGTTGGCCCATTTCACTGCAGATTCGGCTGGTGCATGCCTCCATGCCCTCCCTTGTCTGCTGTGCCAATGTAGCAATGTCCTCCCTCAGGCGGACTGTCTCTGCCACATGTTGACCTACTAGGCCACTCATCTCGTTCTGCCTCTGGTAGATGCTCGAGAGGCCATGTCGCACGGTGGGTGCTGGTGGGATGGCTGATGCACCTGGTCCCATTGCACTTGCATCAGGAGAGGATATCTGGGGCTCCATATCCCTTCAGGGGTGGGTGAATCTCCATGACTACCCGGACCTGAGGAGTACCTCGGGCTTGCCAGTAAGGGGCTTGTTGGTCTGGGGCTCTTGCTATCGGCATCAATGGCAGGTGTGTCCTCCTCATCTGAAGGTGGGGCCGTGGCTGCTGCTTCACCCGTTGAGCTGGTGGCAGCAGAGTGCATTCCCTCGATGCTGCCCTCACCTGCTGGGAGACACACTTCCGTGGGTGCCACGACGGGAGCAGCCATGGCCTGTGGATGCGTGCAACTGGTGTTCCGGCTGCTTTTGTTCCTGTGGTCATGGACACTCGTCCTGGCTGCCCTTGTGGATGTGGCGGTGTCCCCTGTGGCATCCCTCCTTGCTTTTTTGCTGGATGTGGGAGCAGGTGTGGAAGTGCGTGCCTCCTCAGTGTCAGCGTGTGATCCTGCAAGGGTGAGAAATGTTGACAACCATCAGTAATGGGTCGACCTGCCTTGAGCAAAATGAATACGTCATGCCGATCTATGCATTCCGGGCTCTTCAGTGTGGATGCAGGTAATGGGGATGTTGGGTGGGTCATGCATGAATGGGTCTGTGTTGTTTGGGCATGTGGTGATGCATGCATGTCTGTTTGTGGCTTGAGCCACGGCATTGATATGGACACATGATTGGGGGGAACATCACACTTCACTGTGCATTGTTTGATGCATACACTCACCTCCATCGGACGAAACGGTCACGCCATGCTCCATTTGTCCAACTCCCTCAATGCATTCCACCCCGATGGTTGATGCGCATGTCTCCTCCCACTCGGTGAGCTTGAATGGCGATTCACTGCCTCCTCCTGTGCCCGTAGCCAGGTTGCGGTTCACGGATAGAATGTTCCGCACACGGAGCCGGATGTCATCCCACCTCTTTCGGCAGTCTTTGACTGTGCGGGTTGTGGTGCCTACCGCGCTGACCTTGTGGGCTACCTCTTCCCAGATGGCCTCTTCCCAGATGGCCTTCTTCTTCACAATGGTCTCCCGACGCATGTCGTTGTTGAAGACGACATGAGCATTGTCTGCGCATCTTCACGGTGTCCTTGGTGTATTTCCCAACGTGGTTCCTGGTAAGGTGTCCTGGATAAGGGGGATGGCAATGGATTGTGTTTTTAAAGATGGCCGCCGTGCTCTTTCCCGTTCCGGTGCGATGACGCTATTTCCGTTTCCGCAATATAGCGGTGACCGCTATTAGCGGTGACCGCTAATGGCGGTCACCGCTATTTGCGGAAACCGCTATTTGCATGTGGCGGCAGGGCGGAAGTGCTAACAGCGCTTTCGAGGATGCCGTTAAGGGACTTTTTGGGGACTTTTGCGGCATGGCGGTAGGCTCATTACCGGCATGGCGGTAGGCTCGTGCCCGCGATCTCGTAATGGCATGCAATTTGCGGCCTCTTGCGAGGGCGGACACGCTATTTACGCCATGCCGGTAATTGCCGGTTTTTACCGCATACCGTGTAATGAGGCCCAATATGTGTAATCTGCTCTGTGCTATAGTCGCCTATTAGACTTTCACTTTCGCTGTGCAACTGTGCAACACTATTGCTGCATATTCTTTGAAATTCCCCTTCTAAGTTCAGTTTACAGAGAAACATGTATTAAATAATTAACTAGATGTTCTTTTATTTATTTCTTAAAATTTGTATAGAGCACCACACACCCGTAGGCCTGAGAGGCACCGTTCACAAGCACAGCCACTTCACAATGCCCAAAAAGAGACAATAGATATTCCTGATATGTATGATATGATGTGATAGTTTATTTATATAGTGCATATACACAATGTATTTCAAAGCGCTTCGGGGCAAGGGAGCAACAAGGCAAAATAAAATGACTTTCTTACAGGCCATGAACAAGAATATGAAATTAACTATCATACTCGGCCTGACAACATTTCAGATAGTGAAAGAGCTAAAACACAGATAGGAAGGGAATGGGAAACAGACAGGTGGCTACCGTACTAGCCGGGTGACATTTCAGATAGTGAAAGAGCTAAAACACAGATAGGAAGTAAATGTGAAACAGACATGTGGCTACCGCACTAGGCCTGACGACATTTCAGATAGTGCAAGATCTAAGACACATATAGGAAGGAAATGGGGAACAGGCAGGGGACTACCGTACTAGGCCTGACAACATTTCAGATTCAGATTGTGCAAGAGCTAAGACACAGATTGGAAGGGAATGGGAAACAGACAGGCGGCTACCGTACTAGGCCTGACGACATTTCAGGTAGTGCAAGAGCTAAGACACAGATAGGAAGGGAATGGGAAACAGGCAGGCAGCTACCGTACTAGGCCTGACGACATTTCAGATAGTGCAAGAGCTAAGACACAGCTAGGAAGGAAATGGGAAACAGACAGGCGACTACCGTACTCAGCCTGACGACATTTCAGATAGTGCAAGAGCTAAGACACAGATAGGAAGGAAATGGGAAACAGACAGGCGACTACCGTACTAGGCCTGACGACATTTCAGATAGTGCAAGAGCTAAGACACGGATAGGAAGGAAATGGGAAACAGACAGTCGGCTACCGTACTCGGCCTGACGACATTTCAGATAGTGCAAGAGCTAAAACACAGATAGGAAGGGAATGGGAAACAGGCAGGCGGCTACCGTACTAGGCCTGATGTCATTTCAGATAGTGCAAGAGCTAAGACACAGCTAGGAAGGAAATGGGAAACAGACAGGCGGCTACCGTACTAGGCCTGACGACATTTCAGATAGTGCAAGAGCTAAAACACAGATAGGAAGGCAATGGGAAACAGACAGGCGGCTACCGTACTAGGCCTGACGACATTTCAGATAGTGCAAGAGCTAAGACACAGCTAGAAAGGAAATGGGAAACAGACAGTCGGCTACCGTACTAGGCCTGACGACATCGCAGATAGTGCAAGAGCTAAGACACAGCTAGGAAGGAAATGGGAAAAAAACAGGCGGCTACCTTACTAGGCCTGACGACATCTCAGACAGTGCAAGAGCTAAGACACAGATAGGAAGGCAATGGGAAACAGACAGGCGGCTACCGTACTAGGCCTGACGACATTTCAGATAGTGCAAGAGCTAAGACACAGCTAGGAAGGAAATGGGAAACAGACAGTTGGCTACCGTACTAGGCTTGACGACATTGCAGATAGTGCAAGAGCTAAGACACAGCTAGGAAGGAAATGGGAAACAGACAGGAGGCTACCGTACTAGTCCTGACGACATTTCAGATAGTGCAAGAGCTAAGACACAGCTAGGAAGGAAATGGGAAACAGACAGGAGGCTACCGTACTAGTCCTGACGACATTTCAGATAGTGCAAGAGCTAAGACACAGCTAGGAAGGAAATGGGAAAAAAACAGGCGGCTACCGTACTAGGCCTGACGACATTTCAGACAGTGCAAGAGCTAAGACACAGCTAGGAAGGAAATGGGAAACAGACAGGCGGCTACCGTACTAGGCCTGATGACATTTCAGATGGAATGGGAAACAGACAGGCGGCTACCGTACTAGGCCTGATGACATTTCAGATGGAATGGGAAACAGACAGGCGGCTACCGTACTAGGCCTGACGACATTTCAGATGGAATGGGAAACAGACAGGCGGCTACCGTACTAGGCCTGACGACATTTCAGATGGAATGGGAAACAGACAGGCGGCTACCGTACTAGGCCTGACGACATTTCAGATGGAATGGGAAACAGACAGGCGGCTACCGTACTAGGCCTGACGACATTTCAGATGGAATGGGAAACAGACAGGCGGCTACCGTACTAGGCCTGACGACATTTCTGATGGAATGGGAAAGAGACAGGCGGCTACCGTACTAGGCCTGACGACATTTCAGATGGAATGGGAAAGAGACAGGCGGCTACCGTACTAGGCCTGACGACATTTCAGATGGAATGGGAAACAGACAGGCGGCTACCGTACTAGGCCTGACGACATTTCAGATGGAATGGGAAACAGACAGGCGGCTACCGTACTAGAAACAGACAGGCGACTACCGTACTAGACTTCTGATACATTAGTGATACATCTTTATTTAGTGCATCTGCATCTGAGATGTAGATTGTGCTGGAAGGGCAATGGATACAATATGAGAAGTGAATAAGACATCCATGGTCTGTTGATATTCCAGCCAATGACGCAGCACCTCCTGCTTAACACAGGCCTAGTCTTACTGCCCATCTGCACTTGCATGGATTGGCACTTTACCCAAGTTGTGTGCCCAGCTATAGGTTTACCTGAACATAATGTAAAACATGTATTTTCCGTATTGACATACCTGATTTTCAACCAAAGTTTCAAAGCTGCACAAACAAGCGTTGCACTTACCCACACAAGGCATTCAATTTCCATGGCTTTGCTCGACCACCCCTGTGATTATCCCCCAAATGAAAGTCTATGTGCCTTGTCGGCAGCACACAATATTCTTCTGTCAGTGCATGTTGAGCCATCAGCTGTTTCCCTGATTTATCGAGGGCACCTTCTTATCATTTGGCTTTGTGCATCAGTGAGCAGAAGAAAACACACTCTGTAAAGGGGAGGGTAATTGTTACCCTGCAACTAATGGCACCTTAAATATTACCCTGCATTCAATCAGTACCTTTGGGCTCATGCAACGAGTCTGTTCTATCCAGTCCCCGGTCTCTGCCCTAGGTATCGTCCACCATCCGTCGGTCAATTGGTCACTACCTCTGCCACTTATGTACTTCGCATGACTCAGGATTGCCCCGCTGAGAGGTTGTTTCCTATCTAGAAGGGTTTTAAGTACGAATACATAAATACATACATGTTATGGACCGTCACACATGATATGCAGGATATACACTGAAAAACAATCAATTTAGGGGTTCACCTACTTTTACTTGTTGTAACATTTGGTGAAATGTAGGATGACTATTATTTAATGTGACAGTCTGCTGGCTATCCTCGCTATTAAATCACACAAGACTCCGCGCGGACCAGAAATGGACCGAAGTTTGTAGTGTAGCAGCAAAGTCATCTTTAATGGAAGGAACTCGTCCTTACAGGCAAATTAGTGGTTCATATTAAAAAAGAAGCCTAACATTGTTTGATTATACCTCCATCTAAATTTACGATGTGTGACTAAGAGCCATTTCTACCCTTCTTGGTCTCATTCCTGATATTTAGAACACAATTGAGTTGAACTTACTGGATTGTGACCCGCAGGTATCTTTCATGACTGCCTCCGTGCGTGTTCTCTCCCTCCCGGGATCCGAACCTCTTCATTTTACAGACATGGTTTCAAACCTGCCTCTTACCACCTGGGACACAAAAACGGCCTGATGTCAGCATTGGCTTCCAGCTACAGAGCAACATATATCGGTTGTAGGTCAAAGGATCGACAGTAAAAGGGTCGAGAGGTCAAAGGATCGACCCCAAAGGGTCGACAGCTCAAAGGAGCGAATGATTTTTTTTTTTGTTTTCACATTTTATTTTTTTGGGGGGGTTCCCTCCCCACCCCACCTTTTTTTTGCTAACAACCTCTTTTTTTCCCTAAACGAAAACCCAAAAAAATATATAATAAAAAAAAAAATCGATCCTTTGACCTGTCGACCCTTTGGTGTCGATCCTTTGACCTGTCGACCCTTTGGATTCGATCCTTTGACTAGACACCACATTTATCTAAAGTGCACTTGAGAACGCTTTCTAGTTTCATGTGGCCTGAGATCTCCTGTTGGATAGCACCAGGGTGAAGTGTTCACCTCTGGCATGGGGCTAGGCTGCCCTATGCAAGTTAAAATTCTGACAAAGCCAACTCTGCCCTTCAGCCATCCCAGATTGATACATAGCGTACCATTCAATTCGTTCACTGAGAACAGCTATTGTTACGGTACTTATGAACTGCAGGACTCAGGCATGAAAAATTATCTAAATACCAGATATTATTCAAATGCCTTGGACACAATAAAACATGCCATATACCAAATCAAAAAAGTCATTCTGTTGTTTGTCAAGTCCGTTTTGAGTAGGGAAACAGTGCGTTGGCATGACCATTGGGCCTTGATTGTTTGTAAACTTAGATTTGGTACTGTTATTAAATATAACTAAGGCAATCTACAGCTTAATTCTGTCATTTCCTGTGTGACTCTTCCTTGCTCTTAGGAGAGCAATTTGGAAGATTAAGAGAGGAGAGCAGCCTAAAAGAGTCGTAGAGGAGAGCAGTTTTGAAGAGGAAGAGAGGAGAGCAGTTTGGAAGATTAAGGGCCTGATTCATAGAATTTATTGCACAGTAAATAGGGACTTTGCACGCCAAACCGTGTGCAAAATCCCGTTTGCTGATTCATGGAATTGCCTGTGCAGAATTTTATCAGTCGAGTGCTTTGCACGAGACACCACACAAGGGATGGGCGTGGCCTGTGCAGGGACCGAGTAGGTGGCGGAACACGCAAAATGAGGAAGAATAAGGGATAAAGTGGGCGTGACGAGAAACGGATCGGCTGCAGTCCATAGTGCTCATACAAATTCAAACGACAAAGCGTGTTCATGGATGTGACCGCGCAAACTCTGCCCTGCTAAATGCCTACGCAGAGCCTTCAAACCTTCTGCCACCTGAAGGCAGGCATACAGATACTTGTGCATAGGATTTGCGGCGCAAAGATGAGTTTAAATGTTGGATTTTGGAGTGCATGCACGCTGATCGGTTCTGATCGTACTGCGCATATGCAGCATAGCGGGGTGCAGGGCTGGTTTACAGTGGCTCACAGCAGTTTGACCGAAATGTGACATGAGTTCCGGTAAATGGTATGCATGTTCTCGGGGTGCCGGTTACAGGGGACCCAGCATAGTGCTGCCAATGTGCTGGCTTGGTTGTGGGGGACCTCACGCAGTTTTCACAGGGTGCGGGTGTTGACGCCCGGGGAGCCTTCAAAGGGAGGTCTATGTGGCTGTTTCTGCTTTGGCTGGGGGCATTACGGCAGCGACTTATGAATAGGCCTACTTTGCGGGAAGAATTCCATGAATATGCGGGGTGCGCAGATATCCTTCTGAAGGCAGGCTCGCAAAAGACTTTCTCGTCGTCCAGGCTTTGCGGGATCCCTGTGCACTTTTCCATGAATCAGCCCCTAAGAGAGGAGAGCAGCCTGGAAGAGAGGAGAGCAGTTTGGAAGATGGTGAAACAACCATGCATGTGTTATTTGTGTTCCCGAGAGACCACAATTGCAATGCAGAGATCTTCAGTTCCCTAGCTCCAGTGTGTCATCACAGCTATTCTTACTCCATCTTATGCTACAGAATGTCACTGGAGACACAGATAGGGTTTCAGAAGGCAATCAACATGGCATTTCCAAAGAAAACTGGCCAGTCCTTTACAATGCATTTAGATTGCCTCACACCCCATATGATGCCCATTTCATCAACATGGAGGTACCCAATGGTTTTGAAATTAAAATATCTCGCTATAAGTGTTAAAAAAGTGCACTTGCGCCGCTATTTTCTCTGCACAGTGTCTTAATATCCGTAGAGGTACAGCAATGTGATACATTTGTTTAATTAATGTATTCAATTAAAGTGTAATCACAAGTATCCACAGTGGCTCTCTCGCAGGAAAACCGCGAGAGATAAATGAACCTGGAAATGAACCCAGAGGCAGAGAAGCCGAGGCAAGGGGCTTTCCAATAGACGGATGCTTACGAGGGCCAAGTGGCAGGGCGCTTCAGTGCTTGGGCGGAGTTTGTGGGTCTTTCTGCTTAGGAATGGAGGGGTGGCATGAGGAGTTTGTGGGTGTTTTTGCTTATGCATGGGGGCAGGCGCTTCAGTGCTTGGGAGGAGATTGTGGGTGTTTCTGCTTATGCATGGGGGCAGGCGCTTCAGTGCTTGGGAGGAGTTTGTGGGTGTTTCTACTCATGCATGGAGGGGTGGCATGAGGAGTTTGTGGGTGTTTCTGCTTATGCATGGGGGCAGGCACTTCAGTGCTTGGGCGGAGTTTGTGGGTCTTTCTACTCATGCATGGAGGGGTGGCATGAGGAGTTTGTGGGTGTTTCTGCTTATGCATGGAGGGGTGGCATGAAGAGTTTGTGGGTGTTTCTGCTTATGCATGGGGGGCAGGCGCTTCAGTGCTTGGTCGGAGTTTGTGAGTCTTTCTGCTCATGCATGAGGGGCATGAGGAGTTTGTGGGTGTTTCTGCTTTTGATTGGGGCAGGCGCCTCAGTGCTTGGTAAGAGTTTGTGGGTGTTTCTACTTATGCATGGGGGCAGGCACTTCAGTGCTTGGGAGGAGTTTGTGGGTCTTTCTGCTCATACATGAGGGGCATGAGGAGTTTGTGGGTGTTTCTGCTTATGCATGGAGGGGTGGCATGAAGACTTTGTGGGTGTTTCTGCTTATGCATGGGGGCAGGCACTTCAGTGCTTGGGAGGAGTTTGTGGGTGTTTCTACTCATGCATGGAGGGGTGGCATGAGGAGTTTGTGGGTGTTTCTGCTTATGCATGGGGGCAGGCACTTCAGTGCTTGGGCGGAGTTTGTGGGTCTTTCTACTCATGCATGGAGGGGTGGCATGAGGAGTTTGTGGGTGTTTCTGCTTATGCATGGAGGGGTGGCATGAGGCATGAAGAGTTTGTGGGTGTTTCTGCTTATGCATGGGGGGCAGGCGCTTCAGTGCTTGGTCGGAGTTTGTGAGTCTTTCTGCTCATGCATGAGGGGCATGAGGAGTTTGTGGGTGTTTCTGCTTTTGATTGGGGCAGGCGCCTCAGTGCTTGGTAAGAGTTTGTGGGTGTTTCTACTTATGCATGGGGGCAGGCACTTCAGTGCTTGGGAGGAGTTTGTGGGTCTTTCTGCTCATACATGAGGGGCATGAGGAGTTTGTGGATGTTTCTGCTTATGTATGGAGGGGTGGCATGAAGAGTTTGCGGGTGTTTCTGCTTATGCTTGGGGGGTATGTGCTTCAGTGCTTGGGAGGCGTTTGTGGGTCTTTCTGCTCATACATGAGGGGCATGAGGAGTTTGTGGGTGTTTCTGCTTATGCATGGAGGGGTGGCATGAAGACTTTGTGGGTGTTTCTGCTTATGCATGGGGGCAGGCACTTCAGTGCTTGGTAGGAGTTTGTGGGTGTTTCTGCTTATGCATGGTTGCAGGCGCTTCAGTGCTTGGTAGGAGTTTGTGGGTGTTTCTGCTTATGCATGGGGGCAGGCGCTTCAGTGCATGTAGGAGTTTGTGGGTCTTTCTACTCATACATGCGGGGCATGAGGAGTTTGTGGGTGTTTCTGCTTATGCATGGGGGACGTGCGGAGGTTGTGGGTGTTTCTGCTTATGCATGCGGGGCAGGCTCTTCAGTGCTTGGTAGGGGTTTGTGGGTGTTTCTGCTTATGCATGGGGGCAGGCGCTTCAGTGCTTGGTGGGAGTTTGTGGGTGTTTCTGCTTATGCATGGTGGCAGGTGCTTCAGTGCTTGGTGGGAGTTTGTGGGTGTTTCTGCTTATGCATGGCGTGGCATGTTGCCTCTTTAGTCATGGTGAACCTGTGTTCTGTTTCAAGGTGGGCACCAAGAACCTTTGTTCTGTGTTGCACATTAATAGAGGCGGCGTGAGCACCGCTATGAAGTTACTGGGAAGGGACGGCAGTTAATGCTCACTTCTAACAGTGCACACACGTCAGTATAGTGTGTGGTGTATGCCCTAATGCAGTGGCAGAGCCAAAGGCGGGCAGTGGGTCAATGTGTGTCCTGGTGCACCCTCTGCCTATTGCTTTCGCCTGCATAGGATATCATTTTTATAAAGATGCATGAAGAAAGAGCTGTGAGGCAGGGCCACTGCAATGTGCTGTCATTGCTCGCTGTATCCATTGAGTTGCCATGGCAAGGCAAACAAGCATTGGCAATGCCAACAGTTTGGGCTTTTGTATAGGAATGGGAAAGGGACTTGCCAGGCACTGCCATCGTGGTGTTGGCTGGCCATTGATGGTAGCAGGTGCCAAAATGGTGTGCGTACCTGGGCATTAAATAGCAGTGCCTGACAAATGCTTAATACCTATATTCAGAAACTTGAACTAGTTGCTTTGCTAATGCTTGTTTTTATCAGGATGTCTGTGAAGGACCCGCATAGTGCTTATAAATATAGTGGCTGAAGCCAGATGTGGTAAGACATTTTTATTAAACCAGTAGTGCATTTACAACCCCAATTAAGTCATTAACTCTCAGAAGACTGCTTTGAAAAAAAACACTGGCAGGCACCTGAACAGCACAGTTTGATGGTGCGGCTTGAATAAAGTGAACTCAAAGAGTTCCCATGAGGAGGCGTGTTGGGCGGGGAGGGGCAGGAACTGGGTACAACTGGTCATAGGGATTAGCATGGCCATCAGCAGTCAATTGGTGGGCATTTAACCAAACAACACCTACAAGCTTTGTGTCTCTCCTAATATTCCATTTCTCCCTATCTGTACGCTAATGCAATATTTTCAGCTATTGCGCTAAAACGCCACCTAATAGCGCAAACTAAAAAGCTTAATTTCTCCACCCATGTCATGTAATCAGCCATGCAAAGTCCTTCTTCTTGTGGTCTGTATCTGTGAATCCTGCTGTCCCTTAGCCTGCAAAACGGCCAAGAACTGTTGGTGTTCGTGTCTCTGAGGGTTTCAATGAGTGTGCATGCGTGTGAGTGGGTGAGTCTGTGATGTGTGCTTTTATTGTGTGTGTATGCGTGTGACTGATTGCGTGTCTGCACGTGGAATGAGTGCATGGGCTTGGTTTGGCACGGAATGATGGCACACTCGCAACATGAAAGTGACACGTAGTGACAATGTCAGCATAGATTGCAGGTAGACATCACTAAACTGATTTTGCTATCATATGTTGTGAGTGCAAATTCATGAAAGGGATTTAGCCTGGTCATGCTGGCATATATTGCGGTGCAGCTTAATGAAAGAACTTTACCCTGGCAATTTTGGCATATGTTGTAGGTGCAACATCAACGTGATTTTGCTGCCATGAACTATGGACACAGCCTTGCGATAGTCATCTACCCTGACATCAAAGTGATTTATAGAGATATGTCAGCTTACATTGTGGGTGTGACATCATAGAAATTGTATTGCCAGAATATATTGTAGATACAGCTTCATGAAAGTGATTTACCCTTATAATGTTGCCCTTTCTGTACACATAGCATCATGAACATGATTTTTCTTTGACACTGTTGGTATTTTTGTTGGGAAAGATTCATAAAGGGAATTTTCAGTGGCACTGTTAGCACATATTATATGCACAACATCAAAGAGATTTACAGCATGGATACCGGCATAAATTGTGGGCTTAACATCATGTAAGTGATTTACATTGGCAATGCCAGCATATTTTGTAGTGTCGTTTCATGAAAGTAATTTTGAGTGGTAATGCCTTCAGATATTGTGGGTGCAACATCATGAAGGTTATTTATAGGCATGCATTGTGGGTGCTGTGTCCTGAAAGTGAGATACAATGGCGGTACTGGCAAATATTGTTGACACAAGCATCATGAAAATGTAAAATGCTCCTCTGCACTGTTGGTTGCATGGCACCTATCAGATTGTTTCATGCATTATAATGGACAACGGATTGTAAATGTATATGTCTTTTTACCAAATTTTTCTAAAATAAGCTTGCTGAACAATTTCAAGCCATTAGTTTAAAGAATTTATCAGGAAAACACCCATCAACCTCTTAAATTGTTTTGTGATTGTTCACTAATGTGTCCCTCACACAAATTCTGTGAGTTATTTCTGCCCTTCCACTGAAAACATTCACCAGCTATCACTGACCTTGAATCAATTAGAATGCTTGTGCCCCCGCAGGATCCAGCAACATGCAGCATCCAAAGCTACCTCTGCCAGTGCCCTATTCTGACGGTGAACCTGAGAGTGTGCTTTATGGCCCTTCAGACCATGAACACACATGATCAGAATGGGTGGTTTATGCCCCCTTCTGAATGTGAATTTACAAATCTACAGGGGGTTGTTTTATGCCCTCTTCTCACCGTGAATTTACTGGATTTCAGAGATAATTTTAGAGAATTGGAGGATGGCCCATGGCCTTTTCTGAAATACTTATTGTCTAATGTGGCCTTAAGCCCTGGTTCCAAGTTCTGGAATGAGGGGTTAATGGCCCAGCAGCCCAAGTTAACGGCCCAAGCTCCATACAGATCCCCTCTTCCCTTTCCATAGTGGCCAGAAACAGGTAAGTGGGGTTGAGGTAGGGGGGAGGGTAATAAAAAAAAATAAGGGGACGGAGGGTGGGGGAAGATGGTGGCCGGGGAACCACCTGCCAGGCAGCTTGGAACACGGGCTGAGATTGTTGGTTTCAGCCCGTGTTTCTAGCCACCTGATTGGCTGGTGTCCTCATGTCGGGTGCTACTGTAAGTTAAAGGTATAGGAAATGTAAGCACATATTTGATGTTAGGATAGGTAACATTTTCCCGACCTGCATCAAGGAAATCTCTCTGCACCTTTATTGACAGAATACATTAAATTACTCATTCTCTTCAGGTCAGGATTCCATTCGCACCACCTGCTGCTCCACCACCTTCCCATGAATGAAACATTTGTGAAGGCTGGCTGTGTAGAAGGGCCCTTATATTACCCTTTGACAGGTTGCATTTGGGTTTCCACAGCACCCCACCTCTTCCTCAGGACCACTCTCAAGGCAGGCCATTGCAAGCATTTAGCGCAGCCACAATTGCAACTGCTCCAAACCTGTTGCTCAATACGCTTTGGCAGGTAGACAGAGGTTCCAAGCAAAGGGTGTATGTCTTGCAAACCCTACTTATTAGGTGTGTGCGTCCAGTTTTCAAATGAATTATGCATATGAACCATGTTATTGATCTGGCTGCTGTAAAGCACCAGCTTCACAGCCCTGCGCGTGAGATGGCATATGCAATGCCACGTTGCTGCTCAAAATACCATCAGTTTTCTAACAACAGACGGAGAGCGGGCAACCAAGGCCTGCTCAGCGCACTCACTCACTATGCGACTGCTGCACCGTCCCACTTACCGAACAGCCGACTAGCCCGTCACCGCAGAATTAGGTTGTCTCAGTCAGTGCCGGCCCCAGGTCTGCCAGTGCCCTGTGTGAGATGTGTGCACCCCCACTCCCTGCCCCGCCCCCCCCAAATGCAGAACATCAGGGGGCTCAGTTCTGTTGCCCGGCTGATACTAGAACAAGTATCAGCCGAACAATAGAGCCCCCCCCCGCGTTCTTGTAAAGCACACCTTGCCACCAGCTCAGAGTCATGTAAATAGCGTCTATTAAAGGATCACGACGTGATTTAAAAATAGGCACTGTTTACATGACACTAAACTGGAGGTAATGCGCTCCTTTATTGTGAGTGCGCCCTTTATTGTGAGCGCACCCTTTATTGTGAGCGCACTCTTTATTGTGAGTGCGCCCCTTTATTGTGAGTGCGCCCTTTATTGTGAGCGCACCCTTTATTGTGAGCGCACACTTTATTGTGAGTGTGCCCTTTATTGTGAGTGCGCCCTTTATTGTGAGCGCACCCTTTATTGTGAGCGCACCCTTTATTGTGAGCGCACACTTTATTGTGAGTGTGCCCTTTATTGTGAGTGCGCCCTTTATTGTGAGCGCACCCTTTATTGTGAGCGCACCCTTTATTGTGAGTGTGCCCTTTATTGTGAGTGCGCCCTTTATTGTGAGCGCACCCTTTATTGTGAGTGTGCCCTTTATTGTGAGTGCGCCCTTTATTGTGAGCGCACCCTTTATTGTGAGTGTGCCCTTTATTGTGAGTGTGCCCTTGTGCGGCTGCACCGTCTGAGCGCACCATGAGCAGGCGCTGGACTTCGTGGCAGTGCTTAGTAGCTCACCTCCAAGTGTAGCCTGCTGTCCATCAGCTCCCTGGGGGGTAGTGCTCAGGGTGCCTTCTAAATGTCCCCTGCTTATGTCCGTAGCAGAACTAGCCTGGGTGGTTTGGGTTCCATGATTATGCTCTCAGTATCCGGCATTAGGCTTGTCCGGGTTGGTTGTTCCTGTTTCACTGGGAGCTCTGATTTGCTTTTCTCACTGTCACTCACTGCAGTGGACACGCCCATTCTCAACCCTCTGCACTGAGGGAAAGGCACACACAGTGCAAAGGTACATCTGAAGCGCAGGCGGAAGCGATCTCCCTGCCCGGCCTCATTCGAGTCCATTGAACCCGAGGCTGAACGCCTCGGGTGTCGCAATTCTCACTCATCACCCCCGCGTATTCCGATCAGCACCTCGCCTGGTATCAATGACCCATTTGCCACAATGCAGACGTATCAATGTGTGGAATCTGACGACGGGCCGCACTTTAATCCAAGCGGGGCCCCCACTTGCACTATCCTTTCAACGAGGTGTTCATTTTATTCCATTGCCCTCCTATTCTTTTTGAGCACATCCTGCATGACTTTATCATCTCTGTTCAAGACACTTGATTTTGAGATTGCGTTATCGATCAGGGAGGCTGTGATGTTAACACCGCGAAGTCAACTGATCGTCCTCGCCAGGTCGGCTCGTTGCAAATGGCTCAGGTCACTGGAGTTAGGCACCAAACCCGATCTTCTGTCTCTCTTTCCTTTCTGGAGATCCGGTGTCCAGTGTGTGGCGTAGAAAGGAAGGGGCATGATCGAAATCAAGAGATTAGTTTACCCATGGTGGCGTGGCAAAAGAAATATGGGCACACCGCTGCAGAGGTGGGCTTACAGAAATAGCTTTTCATTATATTCATACGCGGCTATGCATATTCGGCAGCAGGCAAGGAACAGAGCATTTTCAAGGAAGAAGCTACACTAGAACTGTGGGTTTCGAGAATGATTGAAAACATGATAGGTGCAGTGGATAGGAACATGATGGGTGCATTGAATGGGAACATGCTGTGTGCAGTGCATGGGAACATGCAGGAATATGCTGGGTGCAGCGAATTGGAACATGCTAGGTGCAGTGAATGGGAACATGTGGGAACATGGGAACATGTGGGAACATGTTGGGTGCAGTGAATGGGAACATGCTGGGTGCAGTGAATGGGAACATGTGGGAACATGTTGGGTGCAGTGAATGGGAACATGCGGGAATATGCTGGGTGCAGCGAATGGGAACATGCTAGGTGCAGTGAATGGGAAAATGTGGGAACATGTTGGGTGCAGTGAATGGGAAAATGTGGGAACATGTTGGGTGCAGCGAATGGGAACATGCTGGGTGCAGTGAATGGGAAGATGTGGGAACATGCTGGGTGCAGTGAATGAGAACATGCTAGGTGCAGTGAATGGGAACATGCAGGACCATGCTGGGTTCAGTGAATGGGAACATGCTGAGTGCAGTAAAAGAGAACACGTGGGAACATGTTAGGTGCAGTGAATGGGAACATGCTGGGTGCAGTGTATGGGAACATGTGGAAACATGCTGGGTGCAGTGAATGGTAACATTTTGGGTGCAGTGAATGGGAGCATGAAGGGTGCAGTGAGTGGGAACATGCAGGAACATGCTGGGTGCAGTGAAAGTGAACATGCTGGGTTCTGTGAATGGGAACATGCTGGGTGCAGTGAATGGGAACATGCAGGGTGCAGTGAATGGGAACATGCTGGGTGCAGTGAATGGGAACAGGCTGGGTGGAGTGAATGGGAACATGCTGGGTGCAGTGAATGGGAACATGCAGGGTGCAGTGAATGGGAACATGCTGGATGTAGTGAATGGGAACATGTGAGAACATGCTGGATGTAGTGAATGGGAATATGCTGGGTGCAGTGAATGGGAACATGTAGGAACATACTGGGTGCAGTGAATGGGAACATGCTGGGTGCAGTGAATGGGAACATGCAGGAACATGCTGGGTGCAGTGAATGGAAACATGCTGGGTGCAGTGAATGGGAACATGCTGGGTGCAGTGAATGGGAACATGCGGGAATATGCAGGGTGCAGTGAATGGGAACATGCTGGATGCAGTGAATGATAACATGTGAGAACATGCTGGGTGCAGTGAATGGGAACATGCAGGGTGCAGTGAATGGGAACATGCTGGGTGGAGTGAATGGGAACATGCGGGAATATGCAGGGTGAAGTGAATGGGAACCTGCTGGATGCAGTGAATGATAACATGTGAGAACATGCTGGGTGCAGTGAATGGGAACATGCAGGGTGCAGTGAATGGGAACATGCTGGGTGGAGTGAATGGGAACATGCTGGGTGGAGTGAATGGGAACAGGCTGGGTGGAGTGAATGGGAACATGCTGGGTGCAGTGAATGGGAACATGCAGGGTGCAGTGAATGGGAACATGCTGGATTTAGTGAATGGGAACATGTGAGAACATGCTGGGTGCAGTGAATGGGAATATGCTGGGTGCAGTGAATGGGAACATGTGGGAACATACTGGGTGCAGTGAATGGGAACATGCTGGGTGCAGTGAATGGGAACATGCAGGAACATGCTGGGTGCAGTGAATGGGAACATGATGGGTGCAGTGAATGGGAACATGCAGGAATATGCAGGGTGCAGTGAATGGGAACATGCTGGATGCAGTGAATGATAACATGTGAGAACATGCTGGGTGCAGTGAATGGGAACATGCAGGGTGCAGTGAATGGGAACATGCTGGGTGGAGTGAATGGGAACATGCAGGAATATGCAGGGTGCAGTGAATGGGAACATGCTGGATGCAGTGAATGATAACATGTGAGAACATGCTGGGTGCAGTGAATGGGAACATGCAGGGTGCAGTGAATGGGAACATGCTGGGTGGAGTGAATGGGAACATGTGGGAATATGCAGGGTGCAGTGAATGGGAACATGCTGGATGCAGTGAATGATAACATGTGAGAACATGCTGGGTGCAGTGAATGGGAACATGCAGGGTGCAGTGAATGGGAACATGCTGGGTGGAGTGAATGGGAACAGGCTGGGTGGAGTGAATGGGAACATGCTGGGTGCAGTGAATGGGAACATGCAGGGTGCAGTGAATGGGAACATGCTGGATGCAGTGAATGGGAACATGTGAGAACATGCTGGGTGCAGGGAATCGGAATATGCTGGGTGCAGTGAATGGGAACATGTGGGAACATACTGGGTGCAGTGAATGGGAGCATGCTGGGTGCAGTGAATGGGAACATGCAGGAACATGCTGGGTCCAGTGAATGGGAACATGCAGGGTGCAGTGAATGGGAACATGCTGGGTGCAGTGAATGGGAACATGCGGGAATATGCTGGGTGCGGTGAATGGGAACATGCTAGATGTAGTGAATGATAACATGTGAGAACATGCTGGGTGCAGTGAATGGGAATATGCTGGGTGCAGTGAATGGGAACATGCTTGGTGCAGTGAATGGGAACATGCATGAATATGCTGGGTTCAGTGAATGGGAACATGCTGGGTGAAGTAAATGGGAACATGCAGGAACATGCTGGGTGCAGTGAATGGGAACATGCAGGGTGCAGGGAATGGGAACATGCTGGGTGCATTGAATGGGAACATGCAGGGTGCAGTGAATGGGAACATGCTGAGTGCAGTGAATGGGAACATCCAGGGTGCAGTGAATGGGAACATGCTGGGTGCAGTGAATGGGAATATGTGGGAACATGCTGGGGCAGTGAATGGGCACATGTGGGAACATGCTGGGTGCAGTGAATGGGCACATGCTGGGTGCAGCGAATGGGAACATGTGGGAACATGCTGCGTCAGTGAATGGGAACATGCTGGATGCAGTGAATGGGAACATGCGGGCACATGCTGGGTGCAGTGAATGGGAACATGCTGGGTGAAGTGAATGGGAACATGCAGGAATATGCTGGGTGCAGCGAATGGGAACATGCTGGGTGCAGTGAATGGGAAAATGTGGGAACATGTTGGGTGCAGCGGATGGGAACATGCTGGGTGCAGTGAATAGGAAAATGTTGGAACGTGTGTGCAGCGAATGGGAACATGTGGGAACATGCTGCGTCAGTGAATGGGAACATGCTGGGTGTAGTGAATGGGAACATGTGGGAACATGCTGGATGCAGCGAATGGGAACATGCTGGGTGCAGTGAATGGGAAAATGTGGGAACATGCTGGGTGCAGTGAATGAGAACATGCTAGGTGCAGTGAATGAGAACATGCAGGAACATGCTGGGTTCAGTTAATGGGAACATGCTGAGTGCAGTAAAAGAGAACACGTGGGAACATGTTAGGTGCAGTGAATGGGAACATGCTGGGTGCAGTGTATGGGAACATGTGGAAACATGCTGGGTGCTGTGAATGGTAACATTTTGGGTGCAGTGAATGGGAGCATGAAGGGTGCAGTGAGTGGGAACATGCAGGAACATGCTGTGTGCAGTGAAAGTGAACATGCTGGGTTCTGTGAATGGGAACATGCTGGGTGCAGTGAATGGGAACATGCAGGGTGCAGTGAATGGGAACATGCTGGGTGCAGTGAATGGGAACAGGCTGGGTGGAGTGAATGGGAACATGCTAGGTGCAGTGAATGGGAACATGCAGGGTGCAGTGAATGGGAACATGCTGGATGTAGTGAATGGGAACATGTGGGAACATACTGGGTGCAGTGAATGGGAACATGCTGGGTGCAGTGAATGGGAACATGCAGGAACATGCAGGAACATGCTGGGTGCAGTGAATGGGAACATGCTGGGTGCAGTGAATGGGAACATGCGGGAATATGCAGGGTGCAGTGAATGGGAACATGCTAGATGCAGTGAATGATAACATGTGAGAACATGCTGGGTGCAGTGAATGGGAACATGCAGGGTGCAGTGAATGGAAACATGCTGGGTGGAGTGAATGGGAACAGGCTGGGTGGAGTGAATGGGAACATGCTGGGTGCAGTGAATGGGAACATGCAGGGTGCAGTGAATGGGAACATGCTGGATGCAGTGAATGGGAACATGTGAGAACATGCTGGGTGCAGTGAATGGGACTATGCTGGGTGCAGTGAATGGGAACATGTGGGAACATACTGGGTGCAGTGAATGGGAACATGCTGGGTGCAGTGAATGGGAACATGCAGGAACATGCTGGGTCCAGTGAATGGGAACATGCTGGGTGCAGTGAATGGGAACATGCTGGGTGCAGTGAATGGGAACATGCAGGCATATGCTGGGTGCGGTGAATGGGAACATGCTAGATGCAGTGAATGATAACATGTGAGAACATGCTGGGTGCAGTGAATGGGAATATTCTGGGTGCAGTGAATGGGAACATGCTGGGTGCAGTGAATGGGAACATGCACGAATATGCTGGGTTCAGTGAATGGGAACATGCTGGGTGAAGTAAATGGGAACATGCAGGAACATGCTGGGTGCAGTGAATGGGAACATGCAGGGTGCAGGGAATGGGAACATGCTGGGTGCAGTGAATGGGAACATGCAGGGTGCAGTGAATGGGAACATGCAGGGTGCAGTGAATGGGAACATGCTCAGTGCAGTGAATGGGAACACACAGGGTGCAGTGAATGGGAACATGCTGGGTGCAGTGAATGGGAATATGTAGGAACATGCTGCGTCAGTGAATGGGAACATGCTGGATGCAGTGAAGGGGAACATGCGGGCACATGCTGGGTGCAGTGAATGGGGACATGCTGAGTGCAGTGAATGGGAACATGCTGGGTGCAGTGAATGGGCACATGCTGGGTGCAGCGAATGGGAACATGCAGGAATATGATGGGTGCAGTGAATGGGATCATGCTGGGTGTAGTGAATGGGATTCATTATTTTTTCTTTATTTTTATTTAACTGTTGATTTTGAAAGCGCCAAACGTGTAAATCCACTTACTTCATGATACTACAGGATGTATACATGAAAAACTGCAGGAATACCTACATTCCAGAGTAGTGAGCCTCATGAATCCATGCATTAATGTAGTGTTGCATTATTATTATTATTATTATTATTATTATTATTATTATTATGGTGTTCATTGAGTGCAGATCTAGCTCCGGGAAGAATCGCAGGGGAAACAGTGAGGTGAGGGAGCGGAGATTCAGTGGAGTGGATATCTAGCAACAGGGGCAGGGGAAGGTGGGCAATTTGGCAGCAAGGCCTCTGCAAGCAACCGGGGAGCAGACAGAGGGGAGCAGATCACCCAGTCTGAGGTCTGGTGGGGAGTGGATGATGTATGGAACTAGGTGTTAGGGAGGAACCATTCCTTGAAGAGGAGGGTCCTGAGCTCCTTCCTGATCTGCAGAAGTGCAGGAGCGAGTCGAATGTTGATGGGTAGGCGGTTCCAAAGTCTTGGGGCGTAGATAGAGAAGGTGTTGCATGGAGTAGTGCAGGAAGAAACTGTCCTGTGCATTAAGCAGGCAAACGACACACACTGCAATTTCAGCACTCAGTAAGTAGGGACAAAGTAGGGGGCGTTGCATGACTAAACTGATACAACTGTAGATTTCCTCACATTGCATAAGGGCAGATTGTGCTATAAACACTGCCGCATACAGTTAATGTTGAAAGGCAAAACGCTGCCTATTAGTTTGGGTGTATTTGATGGTTAAAAGGTAGCGGGCATTGGTTAGCAGAACTATGTTAAATCGAAAATCTATGAGGCAATAATGAACCGTTTTAAATGTGTGAACTATATATTAGTGTAACAGCTTACAATTATGGGCCCATATTTCTTTATGGCCAATATCGTACATTCACTTCTATCCGGCGCTCTATTATGGCTCCACCAAGCAGAAAATGTGCCAAAGATCTCTTTTCACAATTTGCACAAGCACACTGTGCTTTCCCTCTCCAACTGAGTTACTTTTTAGGTAACCTAGTATTTTCTCATTTATTTAGTGCCCACGTAAAGGGATCGAGTCGCAATATATTCTGCTTTTGCCTTAAGCCACACCAAGGCCCAAATCACAGAAACTTTGCACATGTGCAAATAAGTAATTGAAAAAATACATATTGATATTGGCGACAATTGTTGCGCTGGAGCAAAAAAGTTGTACAGCGCCAGCACGAAGTTTCTGTAATAAGCGGGTAGCATTAAGTTACGCTTACGCCTGCTCGCATATGACATTGTAACATGGTATCCACAAGGAAATCAGTGTGACCTTAATACCGTAGAAAAAAAGTATGTTAAATATCTGTCGAACAATGGACTACTTACAACATTACATGGAGGGCTGTTTCTCCATGTTCGAAAGGAAACCAATAACTATTTTTGGTAATTAATTACGAGTTTATGGGCCTCATTACGACCCAGGCGTTAAGGGTTAACGCCGTCGTTAACCCTTAACGCCTGATTCTGATTTTAACGGCTGCTTTTAGCAGCCGTTAAAATCCATGGCGCTAACCCGCCATGATGCTAATTACGCCACCGTAATTTACGGTGGCGTAATTAGCGCCTTCCCCACTCCCATTATGCCCTATGGGGCAAAAATGGGAATGGGAAGGGAAAATGGGAAATGGGGATTTACCGCCCCACTCACCTTGGAATGGGGCGGTAAATCCGCCATCCACCATGGTGTAAACATAGTTTACACCATGGTGGTAAAGTTGGCGTACTTAGCGCCTGGGTCGTAATGACCCCCTATAACTCAGACACTAAGACCGTTAAGGTATAAAGTAAGTGTGATGCTCACAAACGTTTCTTATGCACATTTGGGGGCTGATGCATGGAATTATTTGCGCCGTGAAACAGAGATTTGTACGCTATTTTGCCTGCAAAACACTGTTTAACAAATTTGAACAAATGGGGATTTGCGGCCAGAATGGCAGACAAATCCCCCTTTTTCGTTGCAAAATAAATTCCATGAATCAGCCCCTTGAAGTTTTGCGAATTCACATAAAGTAACATATTTGTGTTTTCGTATTGACACACCCACATTTCCCTGACATGCACGAAGAATGCTCCCTTTTCCTGGTCTAATAGTCAATTGCCCATGCATAGGTTACACAACTATGACTAACTTATAACTTAAACATGCAAAGCCCTGTGTAGGACTTTCTTGTGTAAATGAGGCCTGCCTGATGCTTTCAATAGCCATAACCTACTCTTCAGTTATTACTTTTTCCAGGAGTGAGCCTGGGAAAATCTTTGTGGATGGTGCAGCAAAATTTAAAAGCTACGTGTGGAATAACAATTCTCAATATGTTGTAGTCAAAGTAAAAAGACATAACGTCTGATTCATGGAATTTTCTGCGTGCTGAATAGTGACTTTGCGCAGTTACAAAAAAAATGGTATGCATATTGATGGGGTGCTGTAAATAGCAACGGGGTACCCCGCGTAATGTCGCTGGGTTGCTGCCTAGGTTGTGGGGTTCCCATGCAGTGTTGCCAGGGTGCATTACCTTAAGGATGAGGAGGGTGCAAAGATTGGTATACGTGGCTGGATTTGCTTTGCGTGGGGCCGTGTCATGGGCGTTCCAGCCACTGCTTGAGCATAGGGTTATTTTGCGGTCTGAATTCCATGAATACGCAGAGCGTTCACCGTATAATTTGCGCATAGGGTACGCACAAAGTGATTTTCGGCACATGGGATTTTGCAAGATTAATGTGCATTTTCTATGAATCAGGCCCTCAGTCTCAGAAAAACTAATACATCGTGACCACTGCATGCAACTCATAAACATACAATGTTGGTATATTTACAAATGTTACTTCTTCTTGTAGCATGCACTATGTTTTTCCAAACACCTCTCTCGCCCTTTACTTGCAGCCAGTCCATAGTGGATAGCTTTGGTTCAAAATGGGAGTCAACACAGCATGGTATTTATTGAACCTCTGAACATAACGCAAAACACACTGCACATGTGCAAACAATATTTTGGGAAAGAGGTCTATGTTTTTTACTCCAAGGCAGTCACATTATTGTATTTTTGTAATTGAGGTTTTACAAGAAGGAAACCTAGCTAGGGATGGATGTGGCACTGAGCATGTAATTGCAGAAAAATCTGACATAAGATGGGTGAGGGGCTTACAATAGGTTGCATGGAATGATCTGTCCATGGGGGTGGGAGGTGATGCGGGAACGCAAGGGGCTTAGGTGGCAAGTAGGCATTGACTGAAGACTATGAACTTGTGTTCCTTCCTGAACAGCCAGGATTGCCACCAGAATAGTATTCCAGTAGTTGTTCTTTTCTTTCATGTCAGTTTGATCTCAAGCCTAGTGATGGTCTGGTTCCCAGAGGATCATAACTCCCCTGAGCTACAGAGCTTTGTAGCTTTGTGGCCATGTGCGGGAGCAGTGGCTGCTCTATAGATATCTGTTCTCGAGTCAGCAGTCAATTTGCAGTTTATTTTGTTCATATAAAATTGTCAGACTGCATAGATGTTCATGATAAGTCATCATTATTTGGCATACAGTCGCATAAAATACTGTATACACATATTAAGAGTTTCTCCTGACATACATCATTAAATATATTATCATATATCTGCTAGTATCACAAACTAAACATCAATTTCATTAAAAGTTGTAAAACATATTCACATGAGCATACAATATGATACATTAGGTTTAAATAATTCCCATTTACAATGTCATATCACAAATCCAGAAGATTACGATTTCTAACCCCATTCCAGTACAAAAGTAAAAATTGAAATCTTAATGAATCCAAATGCTGGCCTTCTACAACGAAGACCTCCATGGATTCAATTAGAAGCTCACTACATAGTCTACATTGCCGTTCGGATCTCAGTATTTTCCTTCGAGCTCCCACAATTTCCAATGTATTCACGTTTGTTTGTTTGTTTGTTTGTTTGTTTGTTTCTTTATTTGTAATGCGTGCCGGACCCGAAGGTATCAGGGCGCAAAGATAAGAATACTTTAGGCTTACAAGTTACAAGGTTACACAATCACACAAACGTACACATCAATGACAAAAACGTGCAGATCAATGACAAAAGCGTGCAGATCAATTACAATATAGCAGGTAATACATTTACATAGCAGATAGATACAGTTGAAAGGTCAGTTTGGCTATTGGTCAGTTGGTTGGCCATCGAATTTGACAGCCCTATACCTACGTGTTGTGGCACTATGCGGGTAACTTTAATACATGCATCATTATGTGAAGAATATTAGCTTAGAAGAAACTCTGAATTTGTGTGAATCAGTACTTTTGTGACTTTAATGAAAAGTTGCATATGCAATGGGCTGTCACAAACATCATGGGCCAATTCATGGAAAAGTGTACATTTCTCACGCAATTGCCACATGTCAAAAACGACACTGCGCGAGCCTGCCCGCAGAATAAAAAATGCGTGCTCTGCGTATTAATGGAATTGTATGCACAAAGTAACTGTATACGCAAGTCGTGCCCGGAAAGCCCCAACACGCCCCCACGCAAAGCAAAAACAGCCAGAACAGCTACCTTTACGTGCACCTCCAGGTACAAAAACATGCACCATTCAAACAGTACATGGGGTTAACCGCAAGTGGGCTGGCATCTCGGGTACCCTGTGCAGGGTCCACCGTAACTGTAACTGGCACCCAGAGGACATGTGTACATTTTCATGGAAAGCATGTATGTACCCGGTCAAGCTGTGTGCGAACCCCAGTAAAAAGTCCCTGCACCCTGCTACACTGCATAGGCACCCCCCTAAGTACGGTTGGAAGCCCATCTGTGTGCACCCAACCCTAAATCTGACATGCAAACTCACCTGCATAGTTGTGATTACTCCGCGCAAGTCCATACGCCTGCTTCCAGGTAGCAGAGATTTCTAGGGCACCGCATGGGCTTTTCACAGGCAAGAGGTTGTGTGGTCACATCCATGAATACAATTTGTCATGCACATTTGTGGGCATGCTATGGACTGCCTGCAGTACATCCCTCTTTAATGGCCACTTTCTGGCTTGTTCTCCCCCTTTTTGCGTATTTGCCCCCTATTTCGGCCCCTACGTAGGCCACCCCCACCCCCTGCATGGTGTCTCGTGCAAACTACTTGGCCACTCGCAAAGCCATGTAGAGCCTGCCCGAAGTCTACGCATGTCCTGCCGAAGTCCCGCGCAGTCGGTTCCACGAATCGACGAGCAGTGTTTCACTCACAGTTTGACATGCAAGTTCCCGATTTTATGTGCAAATAATTCCATGAATCGGGCCCCATGTGTGTAATATGCCATTGAGTTCAGTGTCTCTTTTGTACATCTGCAAGAAACAATGTTTTGGGATTTCTTTCCCAATATGCGGTTTGTGGTATAAAAAGACTTGTACAAGTACAGTTTGTATGCTCTACATATTCGGGTATCTCATTATATGATATAAAATGAGGAAAACAAAAACGTGAATAGAAAAAAATAATACCCAGCTATATTATACATTCTAGTGCACAGTTATAACCATTTTTCATTCAATAAATATTATTCTTAAAGAAGCTAAGAAAAAATAAAATGAATTACAATGTTGAAATATGAAATGATAATTATATTCATACATTTAAAAAACCAACCTGTTATCACGTTTCTCACTACTTATATTCATAAATGGTCCTAGTTAATTTATAAACCTCTATTTACAATAGTGTGGCAAATGTTAAGTTGATATATTTCTTAAGTTAGGATCCACTTTGCAAATGACTATGTTTTTATGACACCTTAGAGACTTCGACACTTGTGAGGTTTTCAGGTTGAAAATGCATCCAGATGTGTACCAGGCAGTCCTCTGCAGCCAATTTGCCTAATCAATGCTTTCTCTGTGCATGGATAAGGGAGACACTCGGCCTCATCACAAGTTAGCCAGTCCGGTTTTAACGGTGCTGATAAAACCGTACCGGCACCATTTGTCGGACCAGCTAACTGCAAGTTCTGTGGCTGTGTCGCGTAACACCACTGGTCGCACACGGACGCGGAAACACCAGCACCATTTCCGAATGGTGCAGGTGTTTCTGTGGTCCCCATTCCCATGGAGTCCTATGGTACTCCACGGGAATAGGGAGTAAAGGAATGCTGGCGCCGGATTTACTGGGCCACAGGGGCTGTAATGCTACGGTAATTCCAGCAAGTCCAGCGCCAGTAAATCCCCACGAGTCCAGCGGCAGCCTGCCGGTTTTACCGGCACGGATATCTCCAGACTCGTAATGAGGCCCACTGTCTCCATACTGCCTCCACCCCAATGCTCGAATTCACTGCCTTGGAACATCTATACATCTGTGCCTTGCTAAGCATCTGGCTTCACGTTAGGCCTTAGAAGCCTGGTGGTCTCTGCAATAATCATCCAGATGTTGGAGTATGATGCAAATCTTACTATGTGCCATACCTTTAGTAGTGGCAAGAAGCCTAAGGGCCTATGACGCACTGCACACATTCTATGAAGTAACATGTGTTTAGCCTGCAGTCGTAGGTATGAATCCAAGAAAGACCAACTAAGCTATTATTACTTGTTCTGAGGGTACATGGAGTAATTCTGTATGTGTATGTGCTTATTTAGAAGGAAACTGTACTACACATATGTCTATTATCTTTCCTTTTCTCCTGGAAATGCCTTAGTTTCATATGCAAATGCTGCATCAATATTATTATTATTATTATTATTAGTATTAGGGTATTTATTGAGCTAGCTGTCGGAAGCAACAGAGTGCTTTACAAGCCATAGGGGGAAATACACACTGAGGGAAGCAGATTGCAAGAGATCACTTCCAGGGAGTGCTGAGCTAACAATGGGGGAGGGTGGGCAATTTGGCCAAAGGATCCTTCAAGCAACCAATATTATGTATGTTGCCTATGGGGGATTTATAGAGCCTGAAATGATCCCCATTGGGACATCTTGGTGCTGCCGGAGGATAAAGAGTGTTACACATTAAACACACTAACATAGCGGCAACAGTAAATTAATGGAGTGACTTAAGAAGGATGATCTTACGTTTGTTATGCAGGACTGAAAGCCAGGTTTTGTAAGGAATTTGCTGTAAGTGTTGGAGGCCAGAACCGCAAAGGAACAGACTTTGGCCATCATTCGTGTAGACCGGTATCTTCACAGGCAGCATCACTTTACAGGATCGAGTCTGAGCAGGACAGTGTTGGCGGAGTCTGTCTGACAGAAGCATGTTGATTTTCCAACGCCCAGCTTGGGATACGAGGAACATAGATTGGACAACTATTGATGGCTTTACTGGAAGTCGGTGCACAGAAGCTAAACATGGGGACTTGCGATTGCATTTCAGGAATCTGAGGAGTAACCCCTTTGCCATAGTCCGGATCCTCTGCAGCCAAGTCCTAGGTTTTGCCAAGTCCCCAGATATATCCAAATGCTGATGTCCAGCCTGGCGTAGAAGAAAGCATCAACCACTGTCCCTCCCTGCGGGAAGGACAGTCATGGATGAAGGTTGTAATTATGTTAATACGAAGTAGAAGCTCTTCGTGGCCACCACCACTCAGTGGGGCAAGGAACAGTCAGCATCCATAATTATACAAAGATTTCTATCTGGAGAAAGCAGATTAGGACAGGGACCAGTGCTGTTGGGCTTGAAAGTGCTGTTCCATGGATTAGCAGCAGCACTGGCCGTAAGCACCTTGGTGGTTTTACCTGGGTTGTTCATCAGGGAATTATGCTTAATTCAACCAACAGTTCCTAATCAATTAATGGCTGTAACGTGTCACAGAAAACTACTGCAGAAGAAATTACCCTGAACGTATAGTTATGCTTTTAAGGGTTTCACAATTCAACTGAAAACAGTTATCAAATTTACGGTAGTGAAGTCATGTTCCTTTTTACATTTGTAAAGAGGTGTAACTGTATGGACACTCCAGGCTGCCATGCTATATACATTGATTCAACAAGTGAATTTATGAGAGCAGAGAGTTTGCCTAGAGAAGTCCAGTTGTACAGAGCTCAGCTAAAACTATTCTATTCCCTCAGTCACTCACATAGTCACTCATCCCTCCCACACTCGCTCACTGTCACTCAGTCCCCAACTTAAATGTAATAGCCTTCACAATCATGCACTCAACCAGACACACTCATTCACTCATTCACTGAAGTAGTCACTCGTTCACTCACTCACCTCACTCAATCATTCATTCAGTCAATGACCCTTGAGAGCTGCCTGTACTAGCCCATAGCCTGAGGTGCTCCTCTGGGCTCGTTTTAGCACTTCCCTCTTGGGCCCTCCTCCAGCACTTGTGCACTCCTCTGCTCCCCCTTTGAATCGCCCTCCTCTGAAATTCTCATTGATGCACTTGCACGAACGAATGCCACAAGGCCTAGTAGGACCAGGACTGTATATATATATTATTGTTGCTATTTTGCTTCTTGCCACTTCACTTCTCTCGGGCTGTTAACTTGGGTTGCCGGGACATTATACCCCATTCCAGCCCTCGGAACAGGGGCTTAACACCAGAGTATGATAAGAATTTCAAGAATATGTATTAGTAGTGAAGTCTGTGCCAGTGGGGAATGCTAGCAGTTATGAGCCCACGCAGTTAACTTATCAACTCTGAGAAAAGAGGGCAGAGGAACGATATCCAGTGATAGTGTTGCCAGGGAAATGGCAGCCAGGTGGTGACATTTCCCTAAAAATGCACCTTCTAGACAATCAAACACTTTCCCAAAGATAATAATATATAATTACACCCCACCCAGAATATTTGGGCAAAGAACTTTAGGGGTCAGGAAAAAAAGTCACCTTCTTGGCGACTTTTTAACAGCGACATTATTACATGGAACCAGATGAGGAGGTTTAAGGGGACACAACAGCAGATATTGCCCACAACAGAAGGACCTTACAGTGATCAGCAACCATCCATGAGTAAGGTGACAATATTTGGGCAATGGACAGTATGCATCTGCTCACTGAACATGATAGCAAGAATGATATGGAAAGAAAAGACAAGTGTAATTAAATATGGACCGTGATAAAACGCATTTGGGGACTCAAGTCGCCTTCCGACTATAGGTCCCTGAAATCTGGCACGAAGCAGTGAGGTAGGGTCGGCATTGACAGCCAAAAGAGTAGAGAGCATGGAAACGGGAGTGAGCCGAAAGTCCAGGAAGAAGAGTGGAACAAAACTAGGGTGCTTGCAGGAACCTCTGCACGAGTCACAGAGGACAGAAGCTGATGAAGCCCAGAAGAGCCGAAAGAAGGGAAGACCAGGTAGAAGGCAGACGTTGAAAGAGGTAGAGTGGTATCCAAGATCTTGCCTAAAAGGTAAGCACGGCAAGAGTGACAGATCAGGGGAGCACCCGGAGGGGCCATGGAGTTCAAAACAGCCTTGGAAGGTTTGAAACTACTTGTGTGTACTGTCTGAAAATCTCGGATTCTGATTGGCTGCCAGGATCTGAAAGTTCCACTCCAGGTGCTAATTTTCATGATTCAGGATAATTTCATGTCAATTACTGAAAAGACCTTTGCACCTATAGAGCATATTTTACCCACAGTGTATTGCATTTTCTTGTGTGTTGTTGCAGTCTATGCGGGATCGGTACGCTGCATGATGTTGGCTTCCGTACAGCTCCCAGCTGAGCTTTTTCTAATGTGCAAGAGGTGAACTTGAATCTAATCATTTTTAAATCATGGTCCCGCTGTAGGGAAGGAGCAAGCACCGTATAATGAAAGCAGTATGAAAACCATTACAGGGGTTTTTCCACAGCAAGATGTGGTGGGGTCGTGGGTGCATTACAACAGCAGATCAGGCTCCAGATTCTCGAATGGAGCAACTTAATTTAGCACCAATTTTGCTGCTTAGTATGGAATGGAGTAAACATTTTTCCCTCCATTCTCTAGAATCAAATAGGTTTCCACCAGGGCAAAAAGGAAGCCAACCGTTTTATTTGCTATATTTTCTGTGTAACGTGAAAAGAATTTAGTAAGCACATTTCCTCTTACGCTCTGCAGGAAGCAAAGTACAGGAAACCAGTCCAAGTTTTGTTGTTGCCCTAATGCACATGTTTTTAGATCATAAGGATTGTGACAAAACCTGTTTGCTCCATTCCGTATTATCCAAGCATTTGCTCCATTTTTAGCACCGGTGCAAATGTCGGATGACGGTAGCCAACCCGCGGCCTTGGTGTTAACTTCAAATCCACTTACAGTCCAATCATGTTGAGTTGTGCGACTCTGTCTAGTGGGTTTATTGTGAGAACAGTTCAGGAGAATAAAAAAATCAATAGATCATAAAAGATCCTAGCATATCATTAAATAAAGAACAAAGCCGTAATAGTTAATGCAGCACCATTACCCGGCCATTTAGCGCCAACGGGTTGGAGATGCAATCTTCTTAAGTGCGGCAGGTCTATAGTTTTTTCCTCTGTGATCAGACACGGCTTGTTGCTATAGAAATAGTGCATTTCCAGCACGCACCATCGCAGCTCTGAGTCAACATTTTCCCCTCCTCCCTCTCTCCTCCTCATCCCCTCCTCCTCTCCTGCCAGCCTCACTTTTTTCTCCCTTTTGTGATTAATTGCTTGAAATGCTTTCACCTCCGATTCTGGGCAATGCTATTACTGGAGCTGCATAAAAAAAGGAGGAGAAGGGAGAAAAAAAGGCTTGAAGGGGTGCATCAGCTCAGATAGATTTCATTTGGAACTCAGAGAGCATGCACAGGCGATCGAGAGCAGCCGCCCACATGCAGCACCGCCGCAGCCGGCATCGGCAGCCATGCCAAGCCGACGGAAGCGAAAAGAACATCCAGTTTTGTGAGCCCTCCGGCTTAGCACTGGATGCATCAGAGCAGGTTTCTTTAGAATGGAGGACCGGTTCCAAGAATATCATGGGGTTTAAATTGGGCTGGCCCGCTGTTAGGTGTTTCTTCTCTTTGGTAATGTGGCGATGCACGTGCTCAGGAGCGGGGTGATAGTGTCATGAGTACCGGGCACAATCAAAGCACTTGACATCTTAGCAAAGTCATTCATCTGAGTTATCCCAATTGAAATGATTGGAGCTAAGGATCAGGGATCTCAAGCCCCACCGTCCAGCTATTGACCTTCCATTGGTCCTTTCACACAACACCTAAGGCGCCGCTGCGGCCGCCTCTTGCTCCGGGTTTGTTGGTCCATTTTGGGACAGGGGATTGTTCATGCCTGAAACTTGCACGGGCTGAACGCAGATGTTGACTTGCTGTGCTCCAGTGGTTCAATCAACAGATTTGAATTTTGCATGGATGTGATTGGGAGTAAAGAAGAGGGCAATCGGACTTCAGGAAGGTGATTCATTCAAGAGCCAGGTATTTGACACCAAACCAGCCTCCACTCCTCCTCTCAGTCTGGTTCCCTCCAGTTAACAGCGCTCGATTACTATAGTTCACGTTCCGGGATTGGCTCGTGTATGTACAGATGAATGACAATATTCTTAAAATATATACTTCAAATCTAGCAGGAACTACATAACCACACTTCATATAATGTGACAGAACCTTCTCTTTGTTGCAAGAATCGACCTGTGGTCGGATCTTCAAGGGTTGGAAGCATTCTACAGTCCTTCAATCACCTTTGGCAGCCTGAAAGCTCTTTCACTGACAATTCGGTGTGAACACAAAGAGGTTCAATATAAGACACTCACAGTTTATGTTATGTTGAAGAGTTTGATAGAGCATGCAAAGACCTAACATAATTATTCTCACTAGTGTCTCATCGACAGAAAGGACGAGAAGCAGGGTAGTAAGTAAACGCAGAGGCAAAAACCTGATTTTAAGGTGGTGGTGGAAGACAGAGGAAGGTTTAAGAGAGCAGAGATGGACAAGGAGAACGGTCCACTCCCAGCCAGAAGAAAAGAAAAGGATTGTCCTCTGGTCCGAAGTGAGAATGATGGACGCATGGAATACAGGAATGAACATGCTGAGATGATCTGAGAGAACAGCATGGGGTGTGTTTGGTCAATTGCCTGTTCAGGGACCCAGGGCAAGATTCTTGCAACAGCAGTGGGCGAGGCATAAGAACTACACCGGTACTCTGAAGCAGATCAGGCGATCGAGTGAAGAAACAAAAGATGGGGGGGTACATGCAAACATTTCAGGGAATGAAAGGAAGGAAGTTGCCAGGCAGGAAGCCCAACATAGAGAGTGGCACCCTTATCCAGATGGGCCAGAGATGGGCAGTGACCATAGAAATATGGAAAGGAGAAGAAAGAGCTGAATTGGGTAGAGGGTGTGGAGCTGCTGAACTTAAGACAGAACATGTGAGTGACCTGAGGGACAACAGAAAGAGAAGAATCCAGTTCGAACATCAAGGTTTTTTTCAGCCAGGAAAGGGGAGATGGAAAGGGGAGAAAAGAAGCAGGCCACATATGATGTGGCCAGAGAGAAAGTAGGTAATTGAACGATTACCATGTCCTCAGTTTCGTGTGAGTTCAGTGTTTTGAAAGTGTGCCCTCCTCCAGCACAAGATGGCCTTCGTGCAGTTCTGGAAAAACATGGTGATGAGGTTGGGCTTGACAATGTTGTAAACAAGTAGTTGTGTACAAGCGAAGAAAGAAACTGTGAGCGAATAAGGGAGACAACACGCTTGACATATAGATTAAAGAGGGAGAGATAGGCCCTCTAAGGTATACTTCAAGAGAGAGAGTGGAACCAGGAGTGGTAAGGAGGGAGAGAGACTGCTTCTAGGCACTGCGTGGGGGAAAGAAGAGAGCCAGTTTAGTGCAGAGCTCTGAAAACCTAGAGAGTGGAGGCAAGACATGAAGTGCATTAGACAGGATTGAATGCTTCACAAAGGTGCAGAAGGACCATGTCCCCAGCTGGGAACTGGCCAGGAGAGATAAGGCAGTCATTGGGAGTGCCCATTAGATGGTTTCGGTGCAACTTCTCCGGCAAAAACATGCTTGAATGGGGGACATAAGTAAGTTAGCCTCCAGGAAGTCTTGCAAATGGGAGGTGTCCCACATATCCTGTAGTTTAGCACTCCAGGATCCCAGGAGTTTAGCATATTAAACGACAATTGTTCATACAAATGTTCAAAGGGAAACCTTTGCAACTAAGCCACAAGCCTCATAGACTGGCTCCAGGTTTTGATGGGGATGTTGAGAGAAATAATGTGACGAGCAAGCTCACCTGCTATGAACAGGGCCAATCTTTCAGTTTTTTGGGAAATCCCAAATTCTGTCCAATCCCTGTTAGAAAAAAAGAAACACCCAGTTATTTGCACATGAAGGCTGGCTTGGGTGGGAGTAAAGATGAAACATGCAAAGCCTCATTTTCAAAAACAGTGAATTAAGTAGTATGGGCCATTGCTGCTTCTGGCTTCTAATTCTGAGCCACTTTCAATTTGTGGCCACATACATAGATTTACTTGGGAAGGAGATGTAGTTGCAATGGAATATAATTGCTCAGGTAGGTACCCATTAGCCTTATGACTGATTTTTAGGTGCATTGCACTATTGCCCTTCATCACGGGTCCACACTCTGCCGTCGCCCCAGGGGAAACTCTAATGCACAATTGTTAGCAGAAGTCACAACAAGGTGACTGACCAGACGCTGCGGATCTAAACAAATGCTATTTCCTGTCCGAAGGCCATGCTAATGTACAACTTTGCAATATAGCTTCTCGTTGAAAACCAATGATTATGCCCCCTTCTGGCTTTGCCGGTCAGTTCACCCGCCATGCCTTCCTTTGCCACCCGCCTTGTTTGGTCTTTTCTCCCAAGACTATGTTCTCTGCGATGCCAATTTCTCTGAGAAAAACCAAGACGGCACGCGGTTGGTGGTGCGGCCGCGCAGGTCTACTCAGCTCCACCTCATACCTGTCCCACCCATTGTCTCGTGCTCAATGCTCCTGGCACACACACCAGCCTGGCACCCACACTGAGGACTTGCAAATGACATTCTCCTGCAGACTGCTCTTTTGTTCAGCCTACACCGAAGGACAGTGTTAAACACAGCCACAGTGAATGCAGGAGGACTATCCAGCCGGCATTATCAAACACTGCCATGTCGGCACACATTGTCTGTGCGGTTTGCAGAAAGCATTCATTGGAACTGAATGTGTAACAATTACACCGTTTAGGCCTCTTAGAAATAACCTCTGTTTTCAAAGAGACTGTGCTTCTGCCCAGTTGGGAAATTAAAGGCAGAACTGTTTTAATTGCCAACATTTTGTCAGGAAGCTGGAAGGCCAAGCTTGGCAAGCATGGTAGCATGCGGTATGGCCCCGATAAGAGCCAAGGGTTCCAAGCGGTCCATAGGAGCCTAGAAAAAAAGGCAACGCTTTTTATAGACGCCACGGGCACTCCCAGCCAGAAGAGACCGCCGCAATTTACACTCTACCTCAATTCCAGGCCTGGCGATCACGAGAAATCAGGTTGGTTTGTAACACACAAAATGGCTGGACAGTCCGGCTGGTACCCGTAGTGCAGTGCATAGTGTCTCTCCATCGCGGACATCCCCGGGGCCACCACCCAAATCCGTCGGCTGCTGTGGGGCAGAAAGCTGTATGCGTATTTGTTATATTCCTCTTGCAAGTGCAGCTACTGCCCGGTGACCAGACGCACTGGTTTTGCCGGGACTGTCCGGGGGTCAGAGCCTCTTCCCGTCCCTCCTCCCCCCCATGACATTTTTTTTTAATGAATAACTGCGTCTCAGTTTTTGGAACACTGGCAGAGCTGCAATATTTTAACATCATTTTAATTCATAATAACATCTGAGTATTTGTACACAGTGCACCCACGGCTATCGTGCATGGCAATGGGCAGCGCTGGCAGGGAAGTGGAAAGGCCTGGGCTTTTTATCTCCTGTCGGGACAGAGTGTGATCACATTATATATTCTCTGCCCAGCTGGGCTTGCCCATCCAATGGAGACATTTACGATTCATTTTAGCGTAATCAACATGGACCTGTTTCTATATTTTTTATGTTTGTTTATTTATTTATTGAATATACTTTTAACCTTACGGCTTTGTATATACAACATATATTACAAACATAAACAATGCGCACATCCAAGTTAAAATTGCCTAGTCATGAAGTGCTTGGCGGCAGAATTAAAGAACGATACAGAGTCATTTAGTGCGCGCGCGTGTGTGTGTGGGCGCCATCTAACTAGCTACAGGTGGCTCTGTGTTATGAGGGACACCTTGAGCCAGTTCTGACTTCTGACTTTACACGTTAGGATTGGTACTTTCCTTTGCCCATGTATAGGTGTGGGACTACAAGTCCCAGCATGCAAAGTGAAAGCCAGGGTGGGCTCAAGGAATCATGCATGACAAGGGACCACTGGGCAGATAGCTGTGCATATATTTTAGAAAGGATAAAACTGACCTCATTTTATAAATGGGCCTCGCTTGTAGAAATGACGCAACGAGCACACATGTGCATACATATGTGCGGAAGCAGGTACACTTTGGTATTACAGAAGGGGTCGCAACCACTTCCCTAAGAGCAAATTCACACTCGTTACCTGTGTGGGGGTGCTTTTCTTAAGGGGCGCTCCCCCGTGCTGTCGAAGCATTCTCCTTGGTGGCTCTGGGCGCTACTCTGTATGCCTGGCTCTCCTAATAACTGCACGTTGGCGGATACAACTCTCATAGTTTTCTTTTTTTCCTAAAACCCTGCTTTTATTTGGTATATCGCTGCGAAATTGAGGGTATCCAACTTGTGTCCATTTCTGGCTTTCAAAACCTGAGTTTTCAACATAAATTCCTCCCTATAAATGAACCATGACTTCTACATGAGGAAAGTTCCAGGATGTGTCGCCGCCCCAAAATAAGTTAAGCTCTTGTTATCCTCAAGAATGAAAGATAGTCTTAGACCCTGAGAAGAGTTTAATAGCCTCCCTCTTCCTTCATGACACTCCCATCTTTCTCTTGGCTTCAATGCTATTACACTCTCTGCACTTTGCAAATGGGCTCACTCACTCAATGGCACACTCACTCACTCACCAAGATTCGTCACCTCGGCAAATACATTGTTTGTTCTTCTCACCTTGGAAACGGGCTCCCTCACTCCCTCCCTCACTCACTCACTTCCTCTTGTTCTTGCATTGCTCTGTGTACTGATCCTGTAGGTTTGATGCTATAAGGATGTAACATGTGATAGGCACAGGTGATAGGCTAGATTGACATGTACCAGAGAACTTGCCGCACAGTGGTCATGGGCCAACCTTAATGAGTCGCAGCCACCTGTTTGTTTGACATCCTTAATTATTGGACGGATAAAAGGAATGTGGGACCATTGGGCCCTCAGTCACGCCACTTTTCAAAATAGGTTCTGCTATGACATAATGTTCTTGCATCAGTGAAATGATGCACGCTCTAGACGGTTTAAATGAGGACTGATGTGGTGTAAACCTGCATTTATTGTATATTGACTGCGGACTGTAGCTGAAAGATGTTACATCACGTCTTGTTGTGGTTATTGAAAACAGCCAATGCCCTACGTATGCGAGATGTGATTGGAGGAAGAAGTAGGACTTCAACACCTACTCTCTGACACCCTTCCCTGTGGGCGATCCTCACACACCACTCCTAGGCCTCCCCTCTTCCACCTATGTAGCCATAGCGGCAGAGACATGTGATACTTTAACTATCACCTCTTTTTTGGTGATACTCAGATTTTGTTCTCCTTCACATCAGCAATCCTTGGCTACATAACCAATTGCCTAACCACCACCCTGAACTGGATGGCGCTACACTGCCTCAAGCACATCTCCTCAAAGACAGAGGCATCTTTTCACCTTCCTCCAATGGCAACCCCACTCTCCTCTCTATGTTCCATGTGGTGGAGAGGTGGTTTCTGCAAACCCTCTGCACCCCATCCTCTCCAGTCCCCCTCATGCTCACCTAATGCATTGCTTGCACGTATGTTCTGGTACCATCCCAGACATTGCTGACAGCAACATGACCAGGGGCTGTGGTTAAAAGAGAGCATCAGTGATGGGGGTATTGCCTGTGTGGTTTCTGGCATGGCATTCTGAAGACATACAATGTCTTTGAGTATGCTCTGCAGGAATATTGTTGCCATCACACTAAGGGCGCGTGGTTCAAGTGAGGGAGATGCTGATAGGCCCAGAGGGGGTGCTGGAGTTCTGGAAGATCCTGTTAATTTAGTGTTTGTGTATACTTTAAAATATGCACAAGTTCAGCAGCATAACCTACCAATCAGTGACCAGCATGATAGATCACATTGCATTTCACTGTTTTTAATCTGAGCATGGACCTACCCATGAAGGAAGGACATTGAGTTGGACAACATTATGTGTATTTTCTGAAGCAAAAGAAGTGATTAAAAAAAGGAAATGATTTAATTGTAATAACAATGTACACTGCCTCTTTTAAATGGTACAAAGCTCATTTCTAATGGTCCAGTAGCTGTCGTAGTCATACTAAGAATGCTGCATTTGTCTTATTGAGAAAAACAGCTTATCAAAACCTGGAAAACACGTTTACATTATTTTCTATTGTACTCTTTAGAAAACATCTAATTAAAAGAGACAGTGACAAAGAGCACCAATGAGGTTTCCTGGCTTCTTTGCGTAATTAAAACAGCATTTTGTGAGCATGAGAATGAACACAAATATTGACAAATATATATGTGATAAAGGGGTTTAGTCTTTTACTCTCTAAGTACATAATGCACACTGGAATTTTGCTAAGTATATTTTTGACAACACTCATCCTAATATTAAAACATTTGTAATAATGAATGAACCATATATACTCCTTCAGATAGCTTAGAGATTTGCATGTAAGGATAAAGTGGCTGCAAAATCTGGTGGCAGAAGGCTGTCTTTATTCTCTTTTTGGAACATAATTTTGGAAGTGGATGGTTGTGTCACCATGCAGAAATACTTAGTCAATTATCTATATGAACTGTATTAATTAATGCATTTAATTAATTGAGGGAACAAGATGATTCACACAGAAACACGAGAGTAACAACATAATAGGGGCTGTCTTGCAACAGTTGCCTTTTCAATAAAGGGAAAGAAAATTGGCAACTGACCTGTTGATGTTGGTTAAAACATAGCACATACCAGGGATGGGAAAATACACAAGACAGACCGTAGTCCAAAGGAGGTGGTTATGTATAGAGGTAATAACCCTACATCGAGTGAAACCAGAGAAAGAGTAGTTCAAGGGGGGAAGAGATTTCAGTTGAAATAGAGGGTGCCCCCTCTAGATGCAGAAGGTGGTGGTTCAGGTCAGATTTAAAGGAATGGATAGTAGTGGTGTTTTGGGCATGGGGGTCTAATGAGTTCCTGTGCTGTGGAGCAAGGAGGAAGGAGGAGTGTGAACAAGGGGATTTGCAGGGATCCAGAAAATGTAGACATTAAGGAGTGAGTCAGAGCGCAGTTTTGCGGTGATAGTTTTGGCCAGGAAAGAGGAGGCGAAGCCCATGAACAGATTTGTAGACAAACATTCAATATTTCAAAAGGGAGTGTTTTTCTATAGAGAGACATCTGACATGTACATGGTTTTAGAAAGTGAAAGAATAGTTGGTGAGAATATTGGGAGCGTATATGTGGATGATAGTGGCCATTTTCACTATTGGTAGAAGTATAGAGGGGGAGGCCAAGGAGGAGGCTAGCATGACAGTTAAGGTTACTTAGTATTAGAGTTAGCATGAGAGCTTTGGCAGATGGATAAGGGAGGGCATAGGTCCCTGATGTCAAGCATATTAATCGTGGTAGTAGTTGGAGTCCCAGTCATAAAGGGATGATGTTTGAGAGAGTGCTTTAGAAGCACTGTCGAGTCCCTTTTGTTCAAGCGTGGTGAACATGGCTCAGATGCAGGTCGATGAGTTTGATGCAATGGAAACACAGATCCTGTCTGTTTGGGCTACCAGGATGCTGCAAGACCCACTGCAATGGGCTCTAGGACAAGGTGATTCTTCTCCTCAGTATCTGCTCTCCAAACCTAGAGAGGGTTGGATGCAGAGTAGTAGGCCTTTGTCCTCAGCAAGAGTCACCCACAATGTGCTCTGGGACCGGATTGGGAGCAGAGCTTTGGGAAACCTCTCTGAAAAAAGGTCCACATTAATTCTTTCTTAATTCATGGTTGGTTCGAAAGGGAATCAAAGAGGTGGTAGATCCATGTTTTATATGGAAAATGTCGAAAGGTACTGTATAAGGAAGCTTGCTTTATGGGGTCCAATACTCCACCCCTTTTGCAGCCTGGTTCTTAGATGTGCAATGGCCTAGGTTGAGGCAGGCCTTTGCTATTGACTTGGCTCTTTGAAGCCAGGCTCATAGGGTATCTCCAGTTAGGAGATTGTATGCCTGGCAAGGGAGGCATTGCCTTTGCCCCAAGAGAGTCAATAGAGGCATGCACCCTGCCATTTGTCTCTTTCACTGGAATGTAGACAGACAGTGGTCTGAAATCCAGATAGCCTCTCATAGCTGTCTGAGCTCACAGGGGTGACACTGACATGATATCAATTGGATGTGGCGTTGATTTTTATGTGAACTACCAACCAACATACCACAATATGTATGGCTTATTCTTCTAAGTTATCCTACTCTCATAGTTATAATGAATTTGGAACAAAGGTGTAGACGTAAATGCAACATCTGGACAGCAGTGACTTAGATCGTACCAACAGCTGTCCAACAGGATAACTGTGAACTCCGAACCTGCACTGTGCCACAGGAGCAGGGTCTCCAGATCAGGATACTGATGCAGCAGGGCACAGATATGCACTATTCTTTTGGCATGGAGTTTAATGAAAGGGGAACTGATTAGCAGACCTCCCTTTCAGGGATGTAATTACCTGCATCATTTTATTTTTTAATACAAATTTAAAAAAAGCTAGGGCTTCTAAGCCACTGACAGATGTCAATTCCTCACACATTCATTCCTAGATCGAACACCAGACTCACAATAAAGACTGTACTATACAATAAGGAGTGCAACATATAAACAGAAGGTTTTCAAATACACACTGTGGTCGGTGTACGCCATGGATGTTTAATTATAACACCGAAAATTCAACAAGATTTCAGGCTGAATCTATGAACTGGGACGCCAACTCCGCATGGCTATTGAAAGTAAAGAGAAGCAAGAGTGGCAGGAAACAGCAAGCAGTGGGCTGATAGAAAATCACTACATGGGGGACGCCTCGCTTGCTTTGCGGATTTAGGATGATTCCCCATCAGTCATTTTAATCTATCAGAGCTCCTACAGCTCTGCACGCAGCCTCTTCAGATCCTTTATACATGCGATCACTCTCCGATGCCTTCGCTGCACGCTACTCCTGCTCCCTTTACAGTCCTAACACCACTACCCAGGCAGGTGCATCCTTTGTGACTGCAAGCATCCATCAAAGATGGAGTAACTATTCCCAGCCACACTGATGACTCTACTGTCAAGATGTCAGGGCTGTGGTAGAGGCACAGAACAAAGGTGTATTGGATTCTCCTGCTCTGAGTGGGGTACTCTGGCACACTGAAGCCACAGTGCACTTAATGTGCCTTCTTTCGAGGTGAGTTGCATGCGCTACATATTTACTACTCCTCCGTTGCTGAAATATGGCTTCGAATTGTATCATCAAAATGGTCAACGGTTCATAATTGCCAAAGTCAGTTGGAAGGTACCCTATAGATGTATGTGAATCACAGAAGTGTAAAGGTCATTTGTAACCTATACGCCATAGCATCGGAATTTACATTTTTATTTTAAGTACAAAGCTAAGATGTAACAAAAGTAATACAGCAAAAACATAACCAGCGGAAACAGTGCAAGCAAACGATGGAGCAATCGGGATACCGCAAGCAGGATATCTATGAGGCCAAGATGAGAGAAAAGATAGAAGAAAAAAAAGCACATCACATGTCATGAAACCACACATATAATCTATACAACAGGACCCCATCATAATACCAGCAGGGCCACCAAAATCACATTGATGAAAACATTTCAAGGAACACATCCCATAAGCCGTAGCAATCGATAACGTGGCATTGTAAATCATGCAATTGTTATCGACTGATGGAGCCCTAAGCTCCACAGCGAACCATGACATTGATTAAATGAATGGCACCCCATCGAGCACTCCAAATTATAAAGCTGTACTGAAGTGTACAACACCGCTGCAGAGTGCACAGCATAAATGCACAGATCTGGATGAGGCCTCCTGGACCACTGCAAGACATAGAACCGCAGAGATTTGGAAGGCCCCAAGGAGCATTGTAAATCATAAAATCATGGAGATGGAGGGGGCCCTATGGAACTGCAAATCATGAAATGTGTAAATGAAGGGGAACTTGTGGAGCAACGCAAATTATAAAGCTACTAGTGTGAACGCCTGTGAACACAGGCCAAAAGTGCATGAGGAGAAACATTTGCAGAGTGTTAATATGTATGTGGTGCATCAGACAGATGTACAGCTGGCCTGATATAATTCCTAAGGCAACAGATTAATTCCTAAGGCAACAGCTCGCTCTAGCGGTGACAACAGGCGAAGTGGGCAGTCTCCACTATGCATGACTGCATCAGACAAACATACATCTGGCCTTTTATTATATTGTATGATGGTGAGCACTGCAAATCATAAAAAACCATACTAAGGAATGGTGCCCCATGAAACTCTACACATCATACAAATCATACAATTGTAAAGATAATGAGGCCCCATGGACCACTGGGCAATGTGAAAATGAATAAAAGAATCGTACCCAATGGAGCACTGCAAATTATAAAGCAATAGTGAAGTACTAGAAACTAAGCGAGGGGTGCAGCCCTATGTAACATTGCAAATCATGACATTAGATAGATGGGCGATTCAGTGAATGATCACATGGTGCTGGGCAGAGATGAGACGGTGCAATGCAACCCTGAAAAGAAAAATGGTGATTACACTGTCACATACCTCTCCTCCCCCACATCTCCACTTGGAAGAGAGATGGTGATGCCGGAATACAGCAAGCAGGAAAGGGCCGAAAGAAAAAGACTAGGTTTCACAACAGCAGGACTCACCAATTGGCATCCCACATCAACACAAAAAGATCCCCAATTCCCAGACTTGTGGCAAGAAAGTGATGCTTGGTAGCTGGTGAATGAACGTCAGGGATTCCAGAATGATAGACAGACCAATAGCCAGGCAATTTCTAGACCTTGAGCAGGATACTCATGTATTACAAGGGCAGCAAGCACAGGGGCAAAGGAAGAAGGCCTGACTCAAGGAGCAAAAACACATACAAGCAGGTCAGACATCCCCTGCTTAGCCTATGGGAGAGACAAGCAGCTGTTTGGTCAATTGGCAAGGAGCACTCAGGCATCGCTGGCCAGGGAGTCTGCAGTCTACTTCTGGGGTGATTGGAGGGGCATGCAATTGTTTGGTGACTTTACCAAGGATGACCAAGGCCTGACTGGTGGATTGCGGAAGCATGACTGGAAAGGAAGAAGGACATTACATGGTTTTAGGAAGAAGAGTGGATCACTGGCAGCAGAATAAAATAACCTAAAGGCCACTTTTTAATAGCTGCCATGGGATGCCCTTCAATGGAAAACGTTTGAAGATGCCTCCCCTTTGGCATGCTTTCCTTGATGCCCCAAACTGCATGCTAAGACTGGATGTTTCAAAGGTGTGTGTTGTTTAACTTCCAGACTACAGTATGCACCAGGTCAGTGAGTCACTGGGGTCCAACTTCCCAATTCAGATATATACTGGTATCGCTGAATAGCAGTGCCACTTGATCCTTATCTGCCTAATAAGGGGCATTTTTCAAGTGAGAGAAACTGATAGCCTTGGTAAGATATTCAACAGAGAACCAATGGAACACTGTAAACTAGAACATTATAGAGTTGCATTAGATACCATTGGCCACTTCAGATCATAGCTCTCATTTTGTTAGATAAAGCTGCACTGAACAATGAAAATCATAAAACTAGAGTTTGGTTGTAGAGTCTGTATTGCTAGGACCAGTAGATATGATAAAGACAAATGGGCCAAAGCTAGTGATTGAACTGTAGAGTGGCAGGTGAGCATAGGTTTCTTGGAACATTATTGAACCGCGAGGATCACAGCCAATCGAACTGTATTGTGGAACTCTGGCGGTGGGACCATACAAATCAAAATCAACCACAACGTTGTGAGAAGGACCCATTAGATCAGAGATAATAAATTGGAGACAGGGGCCAGAGGCCGGGTGTGCTCTGTTGGATGATAGCGCATCACAGAAAGGGAATGGTCACGGCGGTTGAGTGTTTAGTTGAAGAATTTGTAAAATCCAACAGATCAGAATATTGAATGGAATGTTCATGATTGTAAAGGTTTAAATGAAACACTGGATTATAATGAAAAACAAACAAACTGCACTGGAAAATACTCAGTGGAACACGTTTTGGAAGGAATCCGACTGGTCATAGTCCAAAATAGAATAGCAATTTTTGAAGGGATACTAAGCACATATTTTGTTGTTCTGCTCACTTGATCCCATCAACTGGAACTATGAGTATATGCATGGGAAAATAGATATGCTTCAATTGCATTCTGCATTCTGTCCCTAGGGCTTGGCAAGGAATACATTGTCTTGTTCATGTCGAAATGTTTTCAAGGAAATCTTGCAGGGAGCTGGCTTAATGAGGACTGAATAAATTTGCAGCCTAACATAAACAAAGTACTGCATAATAAGTCTAGCCGCTTCAGGTGAACGGAATTGGGCACGCTTCAAAGAAAGGATAAAATACATTATTGAGGCCATTTGAGCGAGGAATATACATGAACTCCTTTTTCCGCCATATTTTAAGTGAGGTTGTCCCCGCAGATCTCTGCATCAGAGAAGCAGCCGCATAGAAGGTATGAGAAATCATCAGGAATGCTGTCTAAAGAGGCGCCCCTGGCTGATCGCTTCATTTTGTCTAGCACAATATGTCTCCTGGTTCTTTAAATGCAGCAATTGCCACTTTGGTTGAGTTGCATAATATAATACCTACATCTGTTATTTCTTTCACTTCATGTCATCTCCCAACATGCAGAGAATAATTGTGCCTTCTATTTTCAAACCTCCTTTATTTTCAGAAACTCTATGTTCAGTGGGGTGCTTAACATACTGCAGCTGACACATGTATGTCTGCCGCAGAGATCAGCGTGAAGCGGAGGCTTGGCCAGCTTAAAGTGCCGATTCTGGAGCTGTGTTTCATTCAAAAGGAGCATTTTAGGGGCCTCTGCTCCCAGCGGACCTCTGCTTAGATGTGGTATAATGACAGGACACAAATCCTTCCCCTCCTCACTTTCTTTGCTGTCCCCAACGCCCTTGCCTCTGGAGTTCCACAGGGTTTGGCTAATTTCACCTTTGCTGGTTAATGGCTATGTCCTCGTGCTGGCAAATCTATCCACGCGTACAGCTGCCGCTGTTATGCATGTGCTGATGATGCATAGATGATCCTTCGCATTGATCGTGACTATGACCTAGAGTCGTCTCACTTGAGCATTTGTCTTTCTGCCACTGGTCATTGGACGAATACCAAATGGCTTAAGCTTAGCTCTGAGAAGACTGAAATTATGATTTTAGGAAAGCCCTCAGCTGTGTCCTCTATGTGGACAAAGATATGTGGCCTGTTCCTGGGGCCCTTTGCCAACCCTGGTTCCCATAGTTAAGAACGTGGGAGTGTAAATGTCTTCATTGCTTTCAATAGTTCCAGAAGTTAGTGCTAAATGCAGCTCTGGAACTTTCAACTCAGAACGTTGAGAAAAATCATGCCTTATATTCCTGAGTCTGAGAAGTCAGGTGGTCTCTGCTACCATATCTGGTGCCCGGGACTATTGCAATGCCTTGTTTGTGTCCCAGCCCAAATGCTCGACTCAATGCATGTTCGTTTTGCAAAATGCTGCTGCCCGCCTAGATGTGGGCCTGCTTAAATTTTCCCACACCTCTCAGTTATTGCGTGACAGTCTCCGGCTCCATGTGGAAGCTAGAGCTACATTTAAATCTGTTTGCATCATCTATAGGGCTTTTTACGGCTCTGGAGCTGTGTATTTGCAGGAGAAGTTTACAATGTATGCACCGTCCTGTAATCTCCGCTCAGCAAATCTTGTGTTCGTCTGAGTTCCTCGTGTGTCGAGGAGGACCATTGGTGGTCACGCCTTTTCAGCGGCACGTGCAGGTCTCTGGAACTCGCTTCCTCCCTCTCTGAGGGATATTTCTGACCATATGTCCTTCCAAGAAAGACTTAAGACATTTTAAATTTGCTTTGGGCATAGGAGTGGCCTTGATGCTTCTCTGCTTATGGGGGACAACTAACAGTAGATAGTCGTAGTTTCAGCACCAAGATACCCCTAGTTCATTGATGCGCTTCATTACATTTATTTAACATAACATAACATAACATATACTGAAGCAGCCACAATCAGGACAACTGTTGTCTACATAGCATCCATGGCTGTTTGTGTGTATGTGTGTGTGCCTGTCCATACCTGGTTATATGTGTGTGGTGTGTGTCTACCTTTATGGTAATACCATTGTACAGGCATGTTTGCATTTGTGCTTTTGTGTGTGTATCTGGTATGTTTGTATTCACCTTTGTACAAGCATGAGTGTGTGCTGTGAGTGGGTGCAGGCATGTTTATTTACATCATGTATGTGTGTGTTTGTGTGTGTGTGCATGTGCATGTGCATGTATGTATATCGGTATGTGTGCATATGCCTGTATGCAATGTTTCTACCTTCATGTGAATACCCTTGTAGGAGCATATGCACATTTGTGATAGTGTGTGTGTATGTGTGTGTTCACCTTTGTGCGTGCTTGAGAGTGGTCTGTGGGTTGATTCCCACATGTTTATGTATGAAAATGTGTATGTGTAATTGTATGTGTGTGTCGTTGTGTGTGCATCTGTTATTGTGTGTGTATTTCTATGCAGTGTGACTACCCGTAGGTGGATATCTGTCTATGATCATATGTATATTTGTTAATGTGTGTTTGTGTGCTTGTTTGTGCTTAAAATGGAAGTTACTGGACCCCAATGTCTGGAAACGGGGGTCTTCAGTATAACCACACAATAGATGCCTGATGGTACCTTGTATTTCAGGCCTCACTGGACAATGCGCCTCAGCTCACTTCTTAACAATCAAGTGTGTTTTTAAGTAATGTACAGAGCATGCATAACCGTTTTCAACATTGTATTTCCCAAGAATCTATTCCTCAATCAACACCTGAGACCAAAATATGAAGCCCACTCTTGTAGGCTGTTCAGTAGTAGTATTAGTTGTCATTTATATAGCGCCTTTTCCCATTGTTACGATCTCAACACGCTTGTGGTGGGATCGCCCTCTGATACGCATGTCCAGGTATGCAAAAATTCTCAAAAGGCTTAGAATGTGTGTGTGAATTTGCCCAACATTAGGCATTAGATTGGCTGGCTATGCCCAAGTAAGCAATCCAAGAGGTCAGACATGTGGGTGTGTCCTGAGGGGGGTCACACGTTTGTCGGAATGCAAGAGACTCATGTGTACAGCTAGACTGAATTTGTTGTAGGCTGGCGCTGTATCCTAATGGCGGAGGTGTTGAGGCAAGTCTGGCGTAAGTAGGCATAAAAAGTTAAGTGTCCAGCTAGACCGAATTTTGTCATAGATCGTAGCTGCATTCTAGTGTGTGTGGATGGATAGCCGTGCCTGCGGCAGATATCCACCAAAGTGGTATGTTTATACGTACCTAGAGGTCAGATGGAGCTTTAGCTTCAATGTCGCTCTGTCATCAGATTGTGGGAAGGCGGGGCTCCATGCAGATCTTGTCTTCTATTTCAATTGTGGCCTTGGATGTGGGAGTGGCGATGGCGCTGCCACCTGAGGGAGCAGGTAAGTGCAGAAGGAAGGGGGTGGCAGTAGTGAAGACCAGAGGAAAGGGAAGGTGGGGCCAAGATGGTGGGGAGGGCACTTGCAGCTCTGAGCTTCCTTGGAATGCAGGTTTTGGATCAGGGGATTCACCCCATGACCTGAGCACGCTGATTGGCAGTGGCCCTCACCTGGGTCCTATTAGTCCTTTATCTTGATGCAGCATCTACCCCCACCTCCAATGCCCAGATATGAAAGCCCGGGCTGTCTGCATTTTCTTTGTACTCAGTTTATGTGATAAGCCTCAACTAACTAGTTGATCCCCTGCTGTTCAGCATGCTTTTATGCACACACTTCGAACATTTATACGCTTACTTAGCCTATGAAATTATGGTTTACAAGAAGGGTGCCCCCAAGCAGGGCTAGGGTGAGGCCCTAGAAGTTACCTCTTGTCTAATGCACAGGAGGACCATGCAGGCTCTCCAGTTTCCAGTGTCCGCTCACATCGATTCTAGTGCTTTGGGTGATACTTTACAGGGTGTCTGAGGGGAAATGGAGCTATAGCTGTGCTTAGTTGGGGGTGAAGGGTGTAGGGCTATTGAGGTGCCTTGCTTGCAGCAGCATTTAATAATTTGATTAAAGGGTTACTTAAGTAAGGGCACCAAAGGCTTAGGAGGATAGATCAAGGGCAACGTGCTCGCGACACGGAGCAACACAGGTTCGATCCCTGGGTCCGTGCTTCAAAACCTCTGGGTATTAAGCACGGTATAAATGACCTATCAAATGGAAGGAGTGTTTTGGTGGGAGGGATGCTGTATGTTTTTTTTTTTGCCATATGGGGATTCCATAGGTGCACTTTGGGGTAACGGAAAGGGAGCTTAGAGATGCTTTAGGATTGAGAGAGAAGAAGAACAAGGTTTGCTTTCCCTTCAGTGCAACGCATATATTAGCAGCTCTCTTATGGGTTGGGGCTTCAACCAGGAATACTGTCCAGACTGAGTAATCATTGTGTTAGTCTGAAGTATGGAGGGGCAAATAGATGGGGCTTAATGTATTTATTATTTAACTTTTATAATGTTATTTTTACATAGTGCTATGGATTAACAGGGAACATGAACTGTGGGTCTTCTCTGCTTGGCTTCTCCTCCAACTGTCGCTTCCCACGTTCCATCTCGTCACCTTCATCCTCCTGCGCAAGCATTCTCTCGTGCAGCTGCACGGACCATTTTACACGTGAGGATACTACATAGTCACATGGTTATCGTAGTTCTCTGAAGTCTGGTATTGATGAGGTACACTTTTAAAGCAAACATTGGCAATGCCAATAGGTTTGTATAGGCATAGGAATGGGATTTGCCAGGCACTACCGTAGAGGTATTGACTGGCGATCAATGGCAGCAGATGCAAAATGGGGCGACTACCTGGGTATATAATAGCAGTGCCTGACAAATGCCTAATACTTATATACAAGCCAAAACCACTGCCTTCACCAATGCTTGTTTTCAACGAGACTTCAGTGAAGGACAGACATAGCGCGTACAAATCGAGTTGCTGGAGGTAGACCTGGTTGACATTTTTTCATTACGCCAGTAGCGTGTTTACAGCTCCAATTACGTCATTAATGCTGAGAAGACTGCTTTGAAAAAACACTGGCAGGTGCCTCGAGCATAAGGTTTGTTGGTAAGGCTCGGTGAAGCTATATCAAAGAGATCCCAGGAGGATGTGTTGGGGCGGGGAGGGGCAGGAAGTGGGGGGGAATGGCTATTGGGGTTAGCAAGGTACTAGGCAATAAATGGATGGGTAAATAACCAAACTGCACCTACAAGCTTTGTGTCCCTTCTCATATGACCTTTCTCCCCATGGTACTCTAATTCAGTCTTTTCAGCTTGTAGGTGACGCTTTAGCACCGAATAATAGCCAAAACTAACGAGCATCCCAGAAAACGGTGTCTTTTTAGGCATGTTTATTTCTCTCGCTTTATGACAACCATCAACAAATACAAAACATGCAAATGAAGACAGAAAACAGAAGAAGAAGAAGGGACACAGCTCAGTAAGGAAATGACGCCATTCTTACATTAACAACAACGCTTCAATCTTTAAGAATGACAATGTTACGCAGAGTGGGTGACACCATTTGCAACCAGGTGTGGCAATGGCCAGGGAGGCCATGGCAAACCAAAGGAAGGGAAACTCTAGGAGGCTTCAGCTTATTGAAAGCCTACATGACGGCTTCCTCAGGGAGCCAGAGTTGGGTCTCCCCAGCGACCCGAGAGGATCTCTGGGGAGACTACTGCTGGGGTCATGGAACTACGGAAAAGCAAAGCCCAAACAGGTCAATACAATACCCATATTGACCGGGTACGACAGGGCGGTATTTGGAGTGTATTTCCGTGGATGCTAGCTGCTTATTTGTTGGTAATTCTGGAAATCTGGTAGGCTTTCCTAGTGAATGAATAGATGATTACAAGCTTTACTATGAGCCCCATAGCCGTAAGTGCTAGACATGTGGCCACTATATTCAAAATTGGAAAAATCAACCAAGTCTCAAAATAACCACTCAGAGTGAATAGTGCACTATCGACCAAGAAGGGGTTACATGATTTCACACGGGGGATATGTGTGAATTGAGATGCTTCCGTTAGTGGGTCTATAGATGTGTTGTAAACATTGCTGATGGCACACAGCTGAGGTAGGCAGTAGATACCTCAGGATAAAAGAACTAAACCCAATAAAATAATAATAATAATAATAATAATAATAATAATAATAATAATAATAATAATAATAAGTACGTGCACAAAGGTTAAAGGGCAAACTTGCACATGTGTGTGTGTAATTGGATTGTGCATCTAGGCCACAAACTTGAATTCAAATGCCACCTATTTGTGCTCCTAAACCCCTCTGCGGAGCCTAGTACCTCTTTTGAGATCCTCTGACTGAGCAGGAACATCTGTCGGCAGTGGTACCCCCCACCCCTCATCTTGAGCAGAGATACCCTGAAGTAGGGTGACCAGATTTCCAGAACGAAAAACCGGGACGTCCAACAACATAAAAGAGGGACTACCCCATCAAAGCCCACCAATTACCGCCCCTCCCCCCACAGGCCCCCACAACCACCACCCAATCATATTTCCAGCACTTCTCCTTTCCATAAACTGTATATGATCTCATTTGTGCAGTTTTGTCTGTGAATCTTGGCATGTTAATTAAAAACAAGCGTTTTCTCTAACTGCTATTACATGGCTTGCTGTACACCATTTACAAGCAAGTCTCTGTGGCACAGTCATTACGTGTTGTGACTTGTACTTGAAAGGTTGGGGGGGTCGAGACAATCCTCCAACTTCAAAATTCTGAAAGTGTTTGTTGTAAAAACGACAATTTTAATTACCGTGCCACCCAACCATGCAACCATGATCCCGGGACGGACGGTCATTTCCCGGGAAAACTGGGACGTCTGGTCACCCTACCCTGAAGAGGACAAATAGATTAAAGCCATGCAGTAAGGGCGGGTATCTATCCCCCGCACGCCCCCCCCCGCCATCGTCCCATCGCCCTTCCTTCCATGCACTAATGATGAAAAATGCACGTGTATTTTCCAGGAGGCATGTGACATTTGCAGTTCTGAAGAATAATGTCTCCTGTCACCTATGGCACGAGTGATCTATCATACCTGAGTACACGGATGCACTTTCTCATACATGTGCTGAAAAGCTTCGCTCTTGCTATATGTGAGCCGGTGAATTACAAGTGTCCCTACGAAAGAATACCAGAGCAATCTTTTCAAGGAAAGCAAAGGAAACGTTTTGGGGAGTTGGGGGAAAGGGTGGTGCCGGCACCACCAACATGTTGGTACATAATGGTCAGATCTGGCTGCAAAAATGCAAAAAAATAAACATTCATATATGTTGGATAAATATGATTTGAGACTCGACAAGCTAAACCAAAAAGTAAAGTTGGGTTATGTAGTGTGCAGACTGAAGTGCAAACTGAAGTGCAGATCCAGATGCAATGAATCGAGACATGCGCTCGGAAGCCCCACAAGTTGACTCCCAAGTGGAGGGCATACCACCGTTCCCTATTGCCGCAGAAGCATTTTAATGAGGCATGAGGCAATATTCGGATTTTATAGTGTGGTGCTCCAACATCATTCCCAATAACTGAGGAAAGGTGTTAGAGATCTCACTATTAGGTTTCGATATTAATGACTCAACTTCAGTACGACTACCCCCATGAATTAGTGGCCATCACCTTTGATCCTATGCTCTCTCCTGTCAACACCGGAACCACTATGACTCTGCAGCGATACACTGCAATGATCCAAAATCAAACATGCTTTTCATCTAACACTTTCTAGCAAAATAGTGCTTCGCAATGTCACAAATTGCAGTTGCCAGTGTTGCCCCACTTAATGGAATTTAACAATTCACCATCAGTTGTATGACATATTGAGTCTTCCATTCTGAGATCCAAGCCGGTGGCCTGCAGGTAGCATAATAATCCCAGCTGTTTTGCTGACGCCAAGCCCAGCGGCATCAAGGCGCTGTCACAAGACCATTTACACATCAAACATACTGCGTAATACATAAGAGATCATAGTTTCCAAGTAAAGAGGCTGGCAGTGTCTTTTGCAAGGGGTCATTGTCCATGTGTTGAAGCAAGCATCAGACAGCGGCCAGTTAGTTGAACAGAAATGTTTTTAGCGATTTGCAAAAAGGTCCAGTAGGAATGCTCAGCTCTCATGGAAGGAGGGAGATGGTTCCAGTGTTTGGCAGCAATGTCAGGGAAGCTGTAGCCTCCCACTTTGGCTCGTTTGACTTTAGGTTGGATGAGATAATGAGCGTAGGCAGCTCTCGTCAGTCTAGAAGAGAAAGATTTTGAGAATTTCTGTGCACGGTAGGGTGGGGCAACATTGGACAGGTATCTGTGGGTGATGGAGAGTGCTTTAAAGAAAAGGGTTTTTTGAGGAGGGGGAGAATCAAGGATTCTTTAAGGCTGGTGGGGACAATGCCAGTTGTGAAGGCGGCATTAATGAAGGCAGCAATAACGGGTGCCAAGGTCTCAGCACAATCTTTGATGAGGATTGCAAAGCAGATGTCGCCTTTACAACAAGAAAGTTGAAGGCTTTTTAAAATCAATTTGACATCTGCTCTGCAACATCGGTGAAGTGTAACATCGGTAGATCTTTCGGGCAGGATAGGGGGTTCGTACTTACTATTGTGGGAGATGGCAAGAGTTTAAGTAAGGCTTGCTTAGTATCAATCTTTCTGTGAAAGGTGTGAATTTTAGAGAGCATGGCGTTCTGAATATTGGTGCACACGGCACCATCTTTGACAATGGTGATTGGGAGGTTAGTAGGGTTTCCAATTACCTCAGGATGATGAACCACTCATGAGGGTTGGATTTTGCATTGGTAATGCGGGCATTGTAGGTAGTGGTTTTGGCGGAGATGATAGCTTTTTTATAATGTTCTCTCTGTTCCCCCTCCTTTGCTGCGTTGCGCCTTGAAACAATTGTGTATATGCGCGTAAGACATGACATACCATATGATATCATATCATATGGAGACGGATGCCATTTCTTCAGGACATTACAGCATATTACATTAAATGACAGGTATACTGTGAATTACGTCATGTCTCTATATAATTAAAGACCTTATCAACAATAACAAAATGACACATTGAATGAATAGTTCGGTATCAAATTAGATAAGTAGAAATTCAATAATTAATGATATTTTCAAAAACATTTATTGTGCGAGGGCCCTCATATAAAGTGTTGTTTGTAGGACAGAATGGTGTGTGTTCCAGTTAAAACTGGATCACACAAACTACGATAGCACAAAGGGGTTGGGGACCTTGACCGAGAACAGTGCATTGTTCAATTCTACATTCCATTGCCCATGGTTGCAATGTCACACACAGGAAGATAACACAACATGCGCAGAATCACATACATTTTTGCTCACCTGCCAAAACTGAGTTAAGAAAATAGGCCTCCGAATGAAAAATGTCGTAATGAAGTCCTTTGGGTACCTCTCGTCTACAGATTTGAGATATATATTATGAAATATTTTATTTTTTAATTAACAGTGTTTTGTAGTACACTAACAATCACTTCAAAGTGTGCTAGCTGGGGGATAGGTGGGGTGGAGAAGATTAGGAAGAGGAGAAGTGTCTACCATTCCAGATCCTGTCAATGTGAAGGAAAAATGAGGTTGGGAGGTTACGTCTGGGGAATTCACTGCTAATACAGGAGGCTGCATACTGGATCCTGGCTTGGGCCAGATACGAAGAGAGAAAAGCAGAGAGGGTTGAAGAGGAGTTAGACGTGCCAGGAACATTTCCAGTTAAGCCCAGAGGTTGCATTCTAGATCCTTTAGGTTAGGTGTGGGCAATTCACAGCTAAGCCAGGAGAAAGCATATAGAATTCTGTCTTGGGAAGGAAAGAAAGCGAGAACATCAGACAGGGTTGATTTAGGGCCATTTCTCAAATGAACCCACAGAACACATTCTAGATCTGACTGGAGGAATCAGGGAAATGTGGAGGTATTTATGTCAGGAACATTCCCAGCTAAGCCCGGAGGCTGTATTCCAGATCCTGCCACGATAAAGGAAGAAAGAAGTTGGGAGTTATGACTGTGAAATCCATAGCTAAATCGGGAGGCTGCATTCTGGACCCTAGCTTGGAAAGGAAAGAAAGAGAAAAAAGTAGACAGGGTTCATTTAGGCACATTCCCAGATAATCTCAGAGACCGCATTCTAGATCTGTCTGGGTGACTAAGGGAAAAGTAGAGGGAGGTATGTCAAGAGCATTCAAAGCTAACTCCAGAGGCCGCATTCTGGATCCTCAATAGGGAAAGAAAGAGCAAGGGAAAAGGGGGAGAGTTGATTCTTAGACATTCACAAATAAGCCCCAAGAACACATTCCAGGTCGAACTCCAATAATGAGGAAACAAGGCTGAGTTATGTAAGAAACATTCAGAGATGATCTGTGAGGCTGCATACTGGATCCTGGCTTGAAAAGGAAAGAAAGAGAGAAACACAGGGTCTAAGAGGAGGGAGGTATTTCAGGGACATTCCCAGCTAAGCCACAGGCTGCATTCCAGATCCTTCCAAGACAAAGGAAGAAATAGGCTGGGAGGTTAAGACTTGGAAATTTACAGCTAAGCCAGGAGGCTGCATACTGGATCCTGGCTTGAAAAGGAAAGAAAGAGAGAAACACAGGGTCTAAGAGGAGGGAGGTATTTCAGGGACATTCCCAGCTAAGCCACAGGCTGCATTCCAGATCCTTCCAAGACAAAGGAAGAAATAGGGTGGGAGGTTAAGACTTGGAAATTCACAGCTAAGCCAGGAGGCTGCATACTGGATCCTGGCTTGAAAAGGAAAGAAAGAGAGAAACACAGGGTCTAAGAGGGGGGAGGTATTTCAGGGACATTCCCAGCTAAGCCACAGGCTGCATTCCAGATCCTACCAAGACAAAGGAAGAAATAGGCTGGGAGGTTAAGACTTGGAAATTCACAGCTAAGCCAGGAGGCTGCATACTGGATCCTGGCTTGAAAAGGAAAGAAAGAGAGAAACACAGGGTCTAAGAGGAGGGAGGTATTCCAGGGACATTCCCAGCTAAGCCACAGGCTGCATTCCAGATCCTTCCAAGACAAAGGAAAAAATAGGCTGGGAGGTTAAGACTTGGAAATTCACAGCTAAGCCAGGAGGCTGCATACTGGATCCTGGCTTGAAAAGGAAAGAAAGAGAGAAACACAGGGTCTAAGAGGAGGGAGGTATTTCAGGGACATTCCCAGCTAAGCCACAGGCTGCACTCCAGATCCTTCCAAGACAAAGGAAGAAATAGGCTGGGAGGTTCAGACTTGGAAATTCACAGCTAAGCCAGGAGGCTGCATACTGGATCCTGGCTTGAAAAGGAAAGAAAGAGAGAAACACAGGGTCTAAGAGGAGGGAGGTATTTCAGGGACATTCCCAGCTAAGCCACAGGCTGCATTCCAGATCCTACCAAGACAAAGGAAGAAATAGGCTGGGAGGTTAAGACTTGGAAATTCACAGCTAAGCCAGGAGGCTGAATACTGGATCCTGGCTTGAAAAGGAAAGGAAGAGAGAAAACCAGAGACGGTTGATTTCGGGACATTCCCAGATAATCCCAAATAACACATTCTAGATCTGTCTGGGAGAATGAGGGAAAAGTGAAGGGAGGTATGTCAGGAACTTTTCCAGCTTAGCATAGAGACTCCATTCTGGATCTTGAATAGGGAAGGAAAGAGCAAGGAACATGGTAGAGGGTTGCTTCTCAAACATTCACAAACAAGCCCAGAGAACACATTCTATGGGCCTCATTACACGGATGGCGGAGAACCATGGCGCTATTAGCGCCATGGTTCATGCTGGTAAAATACCGGCACCGCCTTGGCGGAAAGGGGAATTACCGCCCCATTCCAAGGTTGCCGGGGCGGTAATTCCCCCTTCCACCATTGCCCTTCCCCATTCCCATTTTTTCCCCATAGGGCATAATGGGAATGGGGAAGGCGCCAATTATGGTACCGTAAATTGCGGTACCATAATTAGCTCCCTGGGTCCCTTTGCGGGTTGGTTTTTAACACCTGCAAAAAGCAGGCATTAAATCCCCCAACCCCCAAAGGGACCTCGTAGTAAGGCGGTAAGGATTTACCGGTACCGGTATTTTACCGGTACCGGTAAATCCTTACCGCCATCCGTGTAATGAGGCCCTATGTCTGACTCCAATAATGAGGGAGACACAATGTGAGTTGTGTAAGGAACGTTCACAGCTAAGCCTAGAGGCTACATACTGGATATTGATTAGGCAATGGGGGAGGCAAGGGGTGTAGAGAGAGTAAAGTTAACAGGAGCAGGAAAGAGCAATATATGAAACAGTGACATTTCTCACAATTCCATACTGGGCAGGTTTAGTTCAATGCAGGGAAGGTACAGTATGTGCTGGGTTCCGAATACTAATAGTCAAAGGAAGGGTCTGTAGAAGAGTGAGCCTGCCTGTGGCAGGAGAGGGCTGTAAATGCCATGGTGCAGGTATGGGCACACCAGTGGACAAACAACTTAACACAAAAATCCCAGCTTCATAAATGATTGTTGTTTCTGATAGAGAGGTCTGGGAGAGAGGCTATTTTGGGTGTGGTTAAAGGAAATGCGCAGGGCGAAATGGTGGATAGGCAAACGAGTGCGCCCTGGGACAGCACCCCATTTTCTGGCTGCTTGGGCATGGCTACTCTCAGATTTCTGCAAATGTAGGGGATGGTCCAGTTGCAAGATCTCAAACTAGCCAAACAAGGAGTGGCCCAGTGACTGGTGGTGATGGGTAGTGGGCAGTTCTTCCAGGAGTTAGCTGTTCAAAATGCTGGACCTAGCTTCCTAGGTGGGGGGCTGGCCATTTTATTGTTACCATTGTATCATTACTGAGGGGTGGGGAAGCTTATCAAAGGAAGCATTTCTCCACTGTCCCCTCAGCACATGTTGCAACTGTCACTTGTGTACTGCAGTAAAGTATGGAGTAAGCTGATCCTTTGGATGCCTTCAAACACCACACTGCTGTGATACTGGCTCGGTTAGGCATCCATGCATCTTTTCATCAAGCCGTAAATAAAGAGCCCATAGAAGCAGAGTCTGCAAACACCACCATTAATACAATATACAAAAAACTGCAAAGATTGCAGAGGACAATACCTCTCCACAGGCACAATCTCAGTGAAAAAGAACACACATAAATAGCTGTGCCGAAACACCACTGGCATAGATCTGAGCCCGGGAAGGAATCAATTATAGTGTTTGCAGTTGTTGTATGGTAGGTGAGAGCAGAAATATGAATAGGAGCTAATAACCCTTCTGTTGAAAGGGTACGGCTCTCAGTATGAGGAGGTGTTTCTCGCCACCGCGCCGAGAGGAATTAGAAATGTCAGCATCTAATCAGGAGAAAGTGCTATTCACAAATTCCACTCAGGAATCAATGGATCACTCTCCGGGGAGTTTGCTGATCTCACTAACCTCGTTCCTTGTTTTTTTTTAATGATTTGGGAGCTTAGTTGTAAAGTACAATAATTGCTTGATTTCCCCATTCCCTTATTCTTGGTGTTAACAGATCATTATGTTAACCAAAGGAACTTTAGCAGGTCCTGATGCGGTAAACCGGTGGCGGGTCATGCCATGGCTGATCAAGTGCTGGTTGATGTTCTCACTTCTAGGACACCTGGCAAAAAACAAGAGATATTTGATGACTTGTGAATTCTTTGATCAGTAACAATACTTGTCATCGTCAATAGTCAAAATTCCTCTTTCACAGATAATCCTGGGAACTCTTTGATCAGTAACAATACTTGTCATCATCAAAAGTAAAAACTTCCTCTTTCACAGATAAAAAACGATCCTGTCGCCGTGTATTTATGGTAAGAGGTAAGGCCTGCAAAAATTAAATTCCATGCTCACCGGGTACACACATTAAGACGCATGTGCCACAGCATGAAGATGTCTTCCCACTTCCCCCAAACATTAACCGTAGGACGGACGAACCTCTGAAAGTATTAAGCTGAAGCATATTGCTGGCTACTTGGGAATCGCCACGGCGATCAATGAGTCTAATATCATCATCTAATATCATGACCTGAAATGTTCCAGGCCATTCTGATGCCACTCCACACACACCATAGGCAGAATGGGGAATAACAGCATGCATACCCTAGAACCTTGCTTGTGGACTTTGTAATGCATGCATGGGTGCAGTATATGATGTCATTCCCCATGTGCTCAGTAGTGATCTGCACATAGGGCCTAATTCACAGAAGCATTTTATCATGGCAAAACCCCATTGGAATACGCTCTTTGAATTAAGCCTGTTGTATTCACTGTGAACGCTGCATGCAGTATGCACGCTGTATGCAGGTACATGACATCGGGACACAGTCCACCAAAGCCGAGTATCTCCATGCCTTGGGATGTGCATGAATGTGGATCGGGACTTCTCCAATTTGCATAGGCATTCGTCAGGTTACTATTGGGTCTCTATGACAGATTTTGAAAGGGGCACCAACCTGTAATGTCATACTGTGCTATGTTATATTTGTATAGCGCCTCCTTCCATTTGTAGTGGCATCAGGGTGCTGTATTGCAAGTATGTATGCCTACAGTTGGAATTGATGGATAGTTGATCAATATATGTAAGAGGGACAGTGTTGAGGGACACAAACAGTCTGAAAAGCCGAACAGTCTGAGCAGAAGTCCCACTTAATCCGTCAAATATAAGGTAAGTCACTTCTGAGTATTTGAATGTGGCCCTTTCCAGAAGCAAAGACAGACAGTGTCTGGGATGTGCACTTATTCTGAATACTATCTACAGGGTCCACATCATATTTCTGTACAGTACATGCTATAGATCAGAGCCCAGAACCTCCAAACAGATTCACTGACAAGCAAGCACACATTTAAATGGTGCAACTTCTTCTAGAGTGGAGACTGGGGCAAATCAGGGGATGCCCGGATCATCTGGGATTTACTCCTAGTATCTTCAAACTTCAGCAAATCCTGAGCTGCTTGAAGCATCTCTGAGATTCCCTTGAGCAAACCTTTGTGAATCCCATTTGCATATGATCATCTCAAAGATGCTGCTGGCACCCCCAGATTTGGTCTGGTTTTTGGCTTTGTTACAATGGTATACAGTTGATGCAGCAGCAAAGCTGAGAGGCTCAGGGCCTCGCCTGATTTGCTCCAGTGCACATCTTTGGGGATCAGACTGCTGGTGGCTTTCTATCACTAGCTTTCTGTTGTAAAGCTAGTTTTGCATATGGCAAAAAGTGATTTTGCACTCACTGAGGTGGAGCATTTTAATGGGATATTTGAGTCCATTTTATTTTGCTTGTCTATGTTATGTTGTGTTATATGAATGGGTCATGTACCACACACTGTCGTCACTTGCGTGGTCTCTTGGTGTTCTGGCTGATCTGCAATGGGAGGAGATTGAGGGTTTGTTAGTGGGGGTGAGAGGGAGAAGAGCGAGAGAGCATAGATGTGCTGTTGGCAGCTTCAGTTTTGAGTAACCTGTCATTGAGCGTTGGTACATTTTTGGGCGGTAGCCATCAAGTGATGTTGAGGTCTGGTAGTGTATGATTTGGTTTCATGTTGGATGTTGTTAATTGCCTGCAGTTCGTGGTGCGGTAGGGGTATGGCTATGTTTAGTTCAGAGTTTGAGGGTGAGCATGCAGAATGGTGAGTTTTTAGAATGGTTAGTTAGTAGCAATACATTTCCAACCCCCAATCATCCATCTAAGTGTGGTACATTTCCTACCCCCAACACTCGATCTAAGTGTGGTACATTTCCTACACCCAACTATCCATCTAAGTGTGGTCATTTCCTACCCCCAACACTCCTTTCATACCCCCAAGTATCCATGTAAGTGTGGTCATTTCCTACCCCCAACAGTCCATCTTAAGTGTGGTACATTTCATACCCCAAACTATCCATCTAAGTGTGATCATTTTCTACCCTCAACACTCCTTTCCTACCCTCAACTATCTACCTAAGTGTGGTCATTTCCTACCCCCAACACTCTATTTAAGTGTGGTACATTTCCTACCCCCAACTATCCATCTAAGTGTGGTACATGTCCTATCCCAAACTATCCATTAAAGTGTGGTAATTTCCTACCCCCGACAATCTATCTAAGTGTGGTGCATTTCCAGCCCCCAACCATCCATCTAAGTCTGGTACATTTTCTACGCCAAACAATGCATCTAAGTGTGGTGCATTTTCTATGCCCAACACTCCATCTAAGTGTGGTACATTTCTTCCCCCAACACTCCATCTGAGTGCGGTACATTTCCTACCCCCAACACTCCATCTAAGTCTGGTACATTTCCTACCCCCAACTATCCATCTAAGTGTGGTACATTTCCTACCCCAACTATCCCTCTGAGTCTGGTCATTTCCTAACCCCAACACTCCTTTCATACCCCCAAGTATCCATCTAAGTGTGGTCATTTCCTACCCCCAACAGTCCATCTTAAGTGTGGTACATTTCATACCCCAAACTATCCATCTAAGTGTGGTCATTTTCTACCCTCAACACTCCTTTCCTACCCTCAACTATCTACCTAAGTGTGGTCATTTCCTACCCCCAACACTCCATCTAAGTGTGGTACATTTCCTACCTCCAACACTCCATCTAAGTGTGGTACATTTCCTACCCCCAACTATCCATCTAAGTGTGGTACATGTCCTATCCCAAACTATCCATTAAAGTGTGGTAATTTCCTACCCCCGACAATCTATCTAAGTGTGGTGCATTTCCAGCCCCCAACCATCCATCTAAGTGTGGTACATTTTCTACGCCAAACAATGCATCTAAGTGTGGTGCATTTTCTATGCCCAACACTCCATCTAAGTGTGGTACATTTCTTCCCCCAACACTCCATCTAAGTGCGGTACATTTCCTACCCCCAACACTCCATCTAAGTCTGGTACATTTCCTACCCCCAACTATCCATCTAAGTGTGGTACATTTCCTACCCCAACTATCCCTCTGAGTCTGGTCATTTCCTAACCCCAACCATCCATCTAAATGTGGTACATTTACTACCCCCAACACTCCATCTAAGTGTGGCTCATTTCCTACCCCAACTATCCATCTAAGTGTGGTCATTTCCTACCCCCAACAATCCATCTAAGTGTGGTACATTTCCTACCCCCAACACTCCATCTAAGTGTGGTACATTTCCTACCCCCAACTATCCATTTAAGTGTGGTACATTTCAAACCCCCTACACTCTGTCGAAGTGTAGTACATTTCCTACCCCCAACTATCCATCTAAGTGTGGTACATTTCCTACCCCAACTATCCATCTAAGTGTGATCATTTCCTACCCCCTACCATCCATCTAAGTGTGGTGCATTTCCTACCGCAACACTCCATGTAAGTTTGGTAGATTTACTTCCCGTAACTAGCAGTCTAAGTGTGACGTATTACTGTTCCCAACATTTATGCAATATGCCACTATACAATAGCAACTCAACAGGTCTGTCCAATTCTATGTGTCCTATTTTATTTAAAGGATTATTGTACTTATTTAGGTTTATTGGGAATATTACTAGTGCAGTGGCTGTAGAGCAAGTGATTTTTCATAACTACAGAACCCTGCATTTAATGATGACGGAAGCTCTGAACAAGTTGCATTAGGCACACAGCAGAAACGGAAAGCCAAACATTGCTTAACCAATATGTGCAAGGAGAATGATGTCACAAGTGCTACAATCAGTTTGAATGCAAATTTTTGCTTTTATTGTAAAATGCAACATCTTTGATATACCTGACATACGTAATACAGTGAGATTTGTGGCTGTGCAGTGATTACTGTGTATCCACTGGCTACTATAAAAACAAAAGATGCAGTGTCAAAGTTCCCACCCGCAAACGTAACTTATGCAGGTGGGCCATTCATTAATGGGATTTTGAGTGACAGTATTTGAACGTAATTGTATATATATTTTTTATCTACTTGTCATTTTATGTGTGCATATTTTCTCTTTTTTGTATTTGTTAAAGTTTTGTTAAACTGTACCACAATAAAAAAATTATAATAATAATAAAATTCAAATAAATAATTTCACATAAGCATTTTGCTATATATATATATTGACCGCGTGCAAATACTTCAATCTTAACAAATCACATTTCAGAATCAACTGGCAAAAAGCACTATTAAGAAGTGGCCAAAAGAAAAGAAACAGGAGTGTTAGGTATTGTAGAAGTTGGTAACTGAATATCGCAGATCTTTACGTCAAGTTCGAGTACTTTTTAGTTTTGGCTGTTGGCAGTGTAGCCACCGATAGCCAACTGGTTTGTACATGGTGAAAGGTTGAGGAGTTTAACTGAACTAATTACTGCATGCCAAACATTGCATTCTGCTTGTATCCTTTTGCTTGAAACTAATGCACAGAAGAAGGATTTAGGCAGTACAGAATGCTGGGGTGCAAATGCTTTCCAAGACAGTGGGAGAGCAGGTTGAAAGCACGCTCCATCCTGTGTTGCGCTTTTTTCACTTTTCACAACAGTTTCACAGTACCGGCACAATATTGTGATCATAAAACATTAAAGGCAGGACAAATCCTCCTTCAACTAAAGAAACAAACTCTGGGTCCTCACAACCTAGGTACTCATCGCCCCATCAACCATCTTACCTTCCTAGGTAAGATCATCGAGAAAGTGGTAGCCACACAACTGCAACAACAATCTCCTCCAAACCTACCAATCTGGGTTCAGACCCAGATGCAGCACGGAGACGGCAACCATACAGGTGGTCGATGATGCCATCAGCATCCATGACGATAGCCCCCCTAGGCCCCCTAGCCTCCTGGTACTACTTGACCTCTCGGCTGCTTTCGACACAGTAGACCACCAGGTGTTCACAGACACCCTACATCTGCGCATGGGGATCAGCAACCTTGTCCTATGTTGGTTCAAGTCCTACCTCGCCAACGGCCAGCAGTTTGATCATATGGATTCCTCTAGTACGTCAATACATCCCATCACCTGTGGAATCCCTCAGGGTTCCATCCTCAACGCAGTTACCTTCATTCTATGCATGGAGCTGCTGGGAGCCCTCCTAGCCACATACACCATCCACATCCACCCATACGCCAATGACACACAGCTATACCTCAAGATCAACACCATCAAGGACATCCATAGGCTCAAAAACTGCCTCTCGCTAATCCAGTCTTGGATGTCCAGTGCATATTTGAAGCTCAACTGCTCCAAGACTGCATTCCAACTCCTCACCAACAACACCAAACACCCAGGCATACGGACCTGGCTATAAACTATGAACCCTGATGGCTTCACACCCAAGATCACCTTGTGTGCCATGTTCCTCTTGTTTCACATTGACAAACATCTTTCCTTCAAGACACACAAAGCTAAGGAACCTCAGACAGCTTGGTATCAGCTCTCCCTCCTGTAGAAAGTCAAGCCCTTTCTCCCTCCAGACAGCTTTAGAGCCACCATTCAATCACTGGTCCTATGCCACCTGGATCCAGGCAATGCACTCCTCGAAGTCCTCTTGTCGTCCTCCCTTGTGCCCATTAGAAGTGTCCTACATATCACCACATGCCTCATCAAGGGTCTACGAGACACAACCACATCACCCTGGCCCACATCAACTTTTACTGGCTCCCAATGAATGCATGAATTGGCTTTGAGTCTTGCTGCATCATATATAAGGCAGTCGCCCTCAAGTCAACCAGCTACCTCACAGAGAAACTCAGAATCTCTGGCGGACATGCACCACCGGAAGCCAGGACAAGTACAGACTTGAATTCCATCAATACAAAAAGGGAAGGACCACAAAACAAGCCTTCTCTGCCTACACCCCAGGACTATGCAACCTCCTCCCCGTCAGCATCAGACTTGCCCCACGCTCCGACAATTCAGAAAATATAGCTAAACACACCTACTCAAGGAGTCTCTCCTCAATAGCACAAAGGCCATCAAGTCACCCTCTGCACCACATGGCTCCCTATACGCCATCTGTACCTCTCCGCCTCACCACCATGTACAGCTGTACCCTTCATCTGTGCTGCTCTGTATTCTACGCCACGCTGCATATCTGTTCTATTGTTACCTCTGGAAAGCGCTCTGTTGTGTATCTCCATTGCTGTATACCTCTGTAAAGCACGCCATTGCTTCTAGAAGCTAACTCACCCCACTGCACTATCATATTCTTTCCTGGCCATCAAAGCAAGAGCATCATGAGAATTAATGGAGGATGCAACTCAAGCACCACCTGCTAGCCGGTGAAGGGGCATCTCCTACCACCTCTATAGCCCTCCCAAACTGACTGCCACTCAAGCATGACCTGCTAGCTGGTGAAGGGGCATCTCCTACCACCTCTGCATCCCTCCCAAATGGACCACCACTCAAGCACAACCCACTAGCTGCGAAGCTGCATCTCGTACCACATCTATATCCTTCCCGAATGGAGCACCTCTCAAGCATGACCTGCTAACTGGTGAAGGGGCATCTCTTACCATCTCTGTATCCCTCCCAAATGGACTGCAACACAAGCACAACATGCTATTCGGCCAAGGGGCATCTTCTACCACCTCTATATCCCTCCCAAATAGATCACCACCTAAGCACCACCTGCTAGCCAGTGGAGGGGCACCTCCTAGCACCTCTATATCTCACCGGAATGTACCACCACTCAAGCACAACCTGCTAGGCGGTGAAGTGGCCACTCCTACCACCTCTATATTACTCCCAAATAGATCACCACCTAAGCAGCACCTACTTGCTGCTGAAGTGGCATCTCCTAGCACCTCTATATCCCTACCAAATGGACCGCCAGCCTATCCCTCCTGGTAGTGTCACACATGAATGCAAATATGTTCCTATGTAGATTCTGACACCAGGCCCCTAATATATGTTTTATTTATGTATGTTCCATAGACACTGTCTATGTACCCTTCCCTTCAATATCCTGGCCAATTCTCATCCAGATAATCATTGTGTATTGTGAAAGCACCCTACCTAGGGAATGGTCCAACCGGTACCGCTGTTGCCTTCCGTGCAACTACTTTCCTAAAATTCATTTTAATGAATATTTTTATTTTCATTTAACTTCCTGTTTTTGCTTGGTTTTGTTTTGTATTCTGTTCCTTTTAGGTCCGGGTTTCCCGGGCCATGGCGGTTGACCGGTCGCCTTTTCTTATTAATATTTCATTATTTTCTTTTTTGTAGCCTTTATTAGTTTCATTAATTAAATGCAATTTCCCTTGGTTCCTGGTATGCTGTGAGCCATGGCGCGTAGTTGCCTGGTCTCGCACAGCACTCTGGGGCCCGTGCATGGCTGATGCTGTTTAATCTTTATTTTCATTCTGCATGCACGCTTTCCTCACATTCTTTCCTCTCCGCCTTTGGCAGGAGGGAGGGATTTGCTCTTGGCGATATCATGTGTCCATGTAATGGCTCAGTGCCATGGACGCACAGCAGATGGGTGCAGCGCCAAAGTTGTGCCAAAGCTAAGCCCATCTCTGCCCATCCGTGCGCTGGCTGGGCCATGCATTGACCCTTCTGTTTCTAACAATGTTTTAAAAACATTATCCTATGAGGACATATTGTTTTTAGCCACTCCGGGTACAGTCTTGCCTTCTCTTATCAACCATGCTCCTCTAGTTAATGCTGTAGCTATTGGATCATACACAGGCCTGTCAATCAAAGCACACTACATGGTCTCTCACGCAGCCTTTCGTTGTGACCTTATTGCTGAGTTAAGCTCAGACTTTGTGGGCATGACTAAGACCTGGTTGAGTGAATCCTCGTGACCTATGATCATCCAAACTCTCCCAGATGCCAATCAGATTGTTCACCTGGACCGTGTGGTGGCCCACCCTAGTGGTGGGCAGGGGTGTTGCTGGGTCTGGAAAAGACCCGGGGCTACGCTGATGTCAGAGCTGTCGGGACTGGGGGCTAGCTGGCCTTTTGGTTGTAGCTCCTGAGATTCTATCCGGGGCTACAACCAAAAGACCAGGGGCTATAGCCCCCTTAGCCCCCCCCCTAGCAACGCCTCTGGTGGCGGGGTTGCCATCATTTATAAGGCTCCAATTATCGTCACCTCTGTGCCTCTGAACCATGACACTAAATTGGAAGCTCTACTGGTTCACTTTACAATTTCTGCCTCCCTACCTCTACACATCTGGATGGTTTCCCGTCCTCCTGGTGCAGACTCCCTTTTCTGCAATCGATTTCTGTATCTGCAGCTCATTTGAACATGAAACTCTCCAACATATTGATTGTTGGTGACTTTCATTTTAAACACAATCCCCCGATTGCATGAGCGGGGACCCAATTCTTTTTATACTATGTGCGATCTGGGCTTTGAACAGCTGAAAGATGGGCTAACTCACTGGCTAGATAATACACTAGACATGGTCTTCGCTGCTAAATAATTAGCCACAATGTTCCCTTCATTTCCAATCATGTGGTCTGACCACCTGGTAGTTCCTTTCCTGGTTCATACGCAGACTCCTTACTTGGCTTCCGGTTATAAGGAAGTTCTGAAACGTAGCTGGCATAAGGTAGCCCAGGAGGATATTATAATGAACATTCAAAACAAATGTATTGCTGTTCATTCAATGGACTTCTCCTTTCTCGCATAGTCATTTTCCTCTGTACAGACTGCTTGGCCCCACTAACGCTTCGGAGGGCCGCTCATCAGCCCCCCGAACCTTGGTTCAGTGATGAGCTAAAATCTTTGAATCATAAAAAATGGCAAGCCGAATGTAAATAGGGGTCTTCCTATTCTTCTGAAGGCAGGCTTGAATATCTGCAAAGCTCCAAATTATAACACTCATCAATTCGCCAAGTGAAATGTGCCTTTTACATGAATCAAGTAGAAAACGCTCTCTACTAACCCAGAGAGCTTTATTTCCCTCAGAAACCAACTCCTTGGCTGGCGTGACTCCTACTAAATTACTATGAGACTCCCTGTCAAACTTCTTTACCAAAATGGTTATTGATATCCGAGCTAGAGATAGGATTGTGTTATCTGGGCGTAGGACTGAGACCCTGAGCTCAGAGGTTCCATCAGTAGTCTCGGTTGAGACGTGGTCCACTTTCCCGCCTTCCTCCTGGGACGATATCATCAGAGCTACTAAGCATCTAAATCAGCTTCTCCCTTGGATTCTATCCCTCTGGGCATTCTTCAAGAAATCATGCCAGAAAATGCTCCCTGGATAGCTCAAGTAGTGAACTTGTCTTGTTCATCTGGCACTTTCCCAGTGGAACTGAAGCAGTCCCTCATTACCCTTCTTTTGTAAAAAGGCATCCCTAGACCCTGCAGTTCCTGCACATTTTTGTCCCATTTTTCTTCTTCCCTTCTCTATGAAATTGCTTGAGTCTCTGATCTCGCCTCTTCTTATTTCTTTTCTAGAAAGCTGTACATTTCTTGATCCTTTCCAGTCAGGCATCCGACATGGCTGAGTCACGGAGAGGGTGCTTGTCTCTGTGATCAATGACCTCACTCGGCTGGTGGACCAGGGAGGGGTTGGCGTCCTGATTCTTTTAGACCTATCGGCAGCCTTTGAGACAGTGGACCACTCTCTGCTTTTGAACCATCTCTCCCTGGCCAGTCTCTCGGGAAATGTTCTTTCTTGATTTGCGTCCTTTCTGTCAAACAGGAGCCAGACCATGGCCCTATCTTCATTCTATTTTCAACCTAATACTCTATCTTGTGGGGATCTGCAGGGGTACCACTTGTCTCCTGCGACAACTTAACATCTATATCCAGCCTCTTGCTTTGCTCATCCACTCCCACGGCTTACGCTGCTGCTCCTAATGCCGATGACATGCATCGTCTGGCTTGACTTGGCTCAACCAAGCACAGGGTCTCAGCTTATGGGTTGCTTGCCGGCGGAGGGTATTTGGGCAAGCAGCAATTAGCTTAAGCCGAATGGAGACAAAATGGTGATATTGGTGGTTGGGCCCTCCCCTGTCCCTCGCTCTACCCTCCCTGTTCCATCCTCTCTTTGGTCTCTTTCCTGCTGGCCTTCCGAGATTGGTCCTTGTGTGACACCTGTCCCTGTGGTCACAAAACATTGGCTTGAAGTTCTCTGCATCTTTGTCCACTGAAGCACAGGTCAGCTGAATCTATAAAACTGGCTACTTTTAACTGAGTGTTCTTCACAAGATTTTGCACCTCCCCTTCCATCTCTGAGCCCCTGTGGTTGCCTTTCTCATGCTGAGCTGCATTGACTATTGCAATTCTTTGTTTCTTGCACAGACACTCTATCTTTTCCCTTGACTGCAGTTGCTTCAAAATCTTGCAGACCGCATCGCCACGGACACTCCATATAGCTCGTACATCTCCCCTGTACTCTGCTCACTGCGTTAGCTGCCGGTCCAAAACCATGTTATGTTTAAATCTCTCTGCATTTTCCACCAGGCCTATTATGGCCTTGGTGCAGACTGCCTACAAGAGAACTTTCAACCTTACCGACCGGGACGTTCGCTACGGTCGCAAGATGCCCGTCTGCTTTCGGTTACACGCCTTCGGCTCACTGGGATTGGCGGACGCTCTATTTCAGTTTCTGAGGCAAAGCTTTGGCATGCGTGGCACGGAAGGACCATCTTGCATTCCGTCGCACTTTGAAAACCCACCTGTTTTAGGTCGTAGCTGACCCTGTTGTATCTCGTAGCACCAAGATGCCTTAATAAAATCACTTAACATAACATACAATCTATCCCATGTGTGTCAGGCTTAGAAATGACATCCTTATTGTTGCAAATACAAAGTCTGGAAAACATGTCATTGATGGAAGCAATCAACACATGTTTCCAGCTGATGTGCTACTTCTTTCTTTTTTTAAAAAAAAGCTCCTGCACAGGGTGAAAACAGCTATAACATTCAATTCATTTAATGGCCTTCGCCGTTTGCCTGCCCTAATGTAGAAATTAAGTGGTGGTCACGTGCTACCATGCCCAGATTTTGAGAAAAGTCGATTGCACTTTGTGCAGTCTCCAGAAATGGAATTGCTTTCTTCATTCACTTTGGACAGTTCTGCAGTTCTGCAGTTTGTCGCATAAAGTGCCGGGATCGGTTAATGGGAATCGCACGTGGTGAAGCCGCTCAGGCAAGTAAGCGAGTCAGCGTCTGGCCAGAAACAGCAAGTGCTGGGAGCCCGAAAGAGCGTGTCTGCGGATAGCAAGGAAAGATACAAAAGGCCAGGACAAGAGGATTAAAGCCAAAAAAGGCAATTTATTTTCAGGACACGGTGTAATGCGGTACTTGCAATGGTTCATTGTAGCTCGTGGGCAACACGAGCGTCCTCATATTAGGATGCGCACCACGCCTGGGCGGATGCCTCCGGGAAACCTTGACATAGGACTCATTTTTCAGGTGGGCCTTTAAATGGTGGTCTCACCCCATTGGACGGACGTGTCAGGTTGTAATGTGGAGAGATGATGGGGTTTGAAACTTATGATCACTGAGTCACTGTAGTCTGCATATCATGGTAGGATGGATGTCGATGAAGCACCTGAATGCCAGCTCCAAGGCCAGGTAGCACTATAAAGTCTGAGCTTTCAAGTTTCCCCATTCCATGCGCGAGAAAGGCGTCCAGTCCTGTTTTTCTTGGAATTCTGGCATTTGCAGTCCTACTCTTAAAATGGAAAAGGCAAAGCTGCAAGTTTCAGAATTCCAAGAAAACCAAGGACTGGATGTCTTCCCATGCATGCATTTCTCAGTGGGAGAAGGGACTGGGTCTGTATGTTTCTTTACTACAATAGGTTTCACATACTGTGTTTTCCACGGATATTTTTTATGGGAATTGATTAAGAATTCGCTAGCGTTTAGGTTCTGCCATAAAGAAAAATGTCCTCGCAGAGAGAACTCGTAGGGAAGTTAAATCCATAGTCTGTGTGGGTTTTAGTAGTAAAGAACCAGAAACCGAAGTTGTTACCTTTTTGCAATTGGAATTTGGAGATAGTTTCCCTTGAAAGTGTTGTCAGGGGTCGTGGCCAGGTAATTAGGGGTGTTGCTATGTCTGGAAAAGATCCGGGCCTACGCTAATGCCGGGACTGTCAGTACTCAGGGCTCGCTAGCCTTTTGGTTGTAGATCCTGAACTTCTATCTGGGGCTACAACAAAAAGACCTGAGGCTATAGCACTCTGCCCCCCAGCATCCTCCTAGCGACGCCTCTACAGGTAATGAAGGACTAACGTCCAAAATGGATTCCCGACAACAGTGCAGTGGATGGGGATAGCCAGTGGGTTCAAGAATAGTAGGAAATTGCCTCGGGTTGCGAAAATCGGTCATCAGATGCCTTAGAAGAAACGGGAGGTGGGGATGTGGGTGATGAAGTCGACAGTCACAGGCACAAGGGGTGCTAAGATGCTTGTTTCTCTTGGAGGTTAATGAGTTGGGGGAGGAGCTATCACAAGAATCTCTTTGGTTCCTGAGGAGAGAACATCAAGCTGAGTGATGATCTTGACTCTCGGGATTCACCGATGAGATCAGTATAATGGGTACAGGGGATGACATACTGTCTCGTTGGGATCTGTATTGATTTAAGCACTGGATGCCATTTTGGCAAGAAATGACATAGATAGTACACTTCAACAGTGGGAGGAGGCAGTCCGTGGGCGGGGTGCCTTTACAATAGGTGTCGTAGTACTGAATGAGTTAGGTCGAGAGATGACGGGGAAGTGTGGGAACATATAGCAGGGACATGTGCGAGAATACAAGACATACATAACATACTATGACTCAAAAGTAGTAAGGGTCAGTAGGAACAGTGGCAATTTACTTACAGGTGGTGCTGATGGAAAAAGACACCGGATGTGTGTTGATTAATTCCTCAAGGTGTGAAAGTATGGTGCAGAAGGACTCCTTCAGATGCCACAGGTGAAGTTTGAGTCTTGCTATGACAAGACCCACTGCTGGAATGGCTTTCAGGCCAGGGGGTATAGAATCCAGTGGCGTGGGACTAATGAACAATAGGTGCGGGAGTGGGATGAGGTATTGGGAGGAGGCGCAGTTGGGTGGGAAACAGAGAAAGATAGCTTGCAAAAGGACAATGAGTTCAGATTCCAGGTGGGGGAGTATATAGAGATGCAGCTGGCAATGTGCCCAGTCTGCTCATTGCTACGTTGTCGCACGCCCTGGTGAAGGCTGGCCTGTTAAAGAAATGTGTCCCCTGATAGCCGAAACTCGAGTAGGCAAACTTTTTACTGTGACTTCTGTAGTAGCCTCCCTAAATTTGTATGACAACTAGGCAATTCATATCATTGTGCTTGGTGAGTTAGGTGAGCTTAGGTTGCCTTTTTGGGCAATTTCTGTTCCTTTGGTGGCAGACAATTCTATTTCTTAGTCAATCACATTTTTCTTTTTGGGGTTGGTACTCCTTTACTTGCTTCTGCTCAGTTAGGTTTTGCACACTCCTGTTAACGTTTATCATTACCCTTTGATGGATGCTTGACACTACCAACATTAAATGTTTATGTGATTTTTTTCAGTTTTGGTTGATTCTTTCATTAACTACTTCATTATTGCCTTTTTTTAAATTTCTTTATGTAATTTGTTTTCAGTATTTTGGAAAACATGGAGCTGTTTTTTCCTCTTTTGTTTGCACCAGGCAATTTGTCAGGCACTGGAGCTTGGATGTATTTAAAGACTAGGGGGGGGAAGGTAAAGTGTCAGCGATTTTGCACGGTGAGGTCTCCAGAATTCTGGCTGTGGGTAGAGGTGGTGTGGGGCCATGTAGGTTGAAAGTGTCTGTCTTGCAAAGTTGAGAACGTTGTTGAGGGTAATGATAGAGTGGCGTGGAAGACCAAGGAGAAGGCTTGCACAATGCCCAGGTGTGCTGAGCACCAGAAGAGAGGCTTCAGTTTGAGGAGACTAGTGGGGGCGGTACTAGCATTCTTTTCTGATGTTAAGGAGTTTGAGCCATGCCATGGTGGCAGTGGCTGTGATGATACTAAAGCGTTACAGGTTGCCATCAAAGAGAAATCCAAGGTTGTGTGGCATGTGTGAGGGGGTGAGGACATCCGGGTCAGAGAGGACAGGAAAAGGGAGAGTGGGTTGGCATCGAAGGCAGAGCGAAGGAGGGCTTCTGTCTTCAAGGACTTAAGCAATGCGCAGTATAGAGCCATGATTGAGAGGAGGGGTTTAAGGGGTGGTCTTTTCATTTCTTCCGCTTACAATATGTAATGAATCGAGATATAGAAAAGAGGCATCTGCTGGTTTACTTGTCTTCTGTACACAGAAAAGGAAACCATCACATTCGGTTGGGTAATGATAGCACCTAATGTCTTTGCACCTTGCAACAGTAGAAACACACCCCAGGCTATATATAAAACACATTATGAGTATTATTCCTATTTGTATTATTATTATTTAATTACTCGCAGGAGACATTCTTGACTTCATAAACAAAGCAAGACCTGTGCATGAGAATACCAAATTGCAATATCAACCCAATATTTGAGTGACTTCTGCTGTGTACAGTTTTTCATTTATCGTTATTAATGTGTTTCTTTGTAACAAAAGCACCTTGAAGACCTGTTTGACTTAAGCAATACATTCAGAGCTGGGGGTGGGTATTACGGGTCGGGTAGTGCCCCGAGGCATATGTTAGAAGCCCAAGCGAAGTGAGTTCTTTAACGTTAACCCTGGGGCACTACCTGACCGGTAATGCCCTCCCTCCACAGTGAGGGGTGTATTGCTATTAGCATCCTGGCACCTTTTACCAGGATACTAATAGATTTTTTTTAAACTTGAGAAATTGTGTTTGCCATTTCTCAAACTTGAAAAAAACTGCAAAACAAGATGGCAACCATGGATCAGGGAGAGGGGAATTATGCATGGACCCTTCTCCTTTTCCATGGCAGCCTTTGCTGCGACAGGGCTGTGCTGGGAACCAGAGTGTTCCCGGCACCGGTGATGGATGGAGGAACGCAAGGTAAGTGGGGAGGGTGTGAGGGCAGGTTGGGGGGTGGAAATTGGGGTTGGGACGGGGGAAGGAGGGGTAGGGATGTGGGGAGGGCAAACTTATCTAGGTACCGGTGGGGAAGATGGCAGCCTCCTGCTTCATTGTTCAAAATGAACTATAAAAAGGTGAGTGCATTTAGATGGGCAACAGAAGTAATTAGCCCCTAGACATCTATCAGTAACTAGCCCGTACCAATCTCAAATAGTAAAATATACTAAACTATGGGAATGTCTTCAGGCCTTGTTGAAATGATGGTCGAAAAGAACTAAGTATGTTACTATGAACAAGAAATTTCTAGTGTATTTTTTTTTTCATAACTACTTCAGCCTGTGCTTTGCCCAGGTGGAAAGCTCACGAGTTAAGCACTCGTCTCTGACATGGAGTTATCCGGCAGTTCAAAAGTTTGGGCTCAGCCTTTCATACTTCGAGGTAGATAACTTGAGTACCATTCACTCTGGACATTAAAAGACCTGTTACTATAGTGCTTAGAAGCGGGAATATACCTACAGGAAGCACAAGAGAAGATCACAAAAGATTAATATTATTTTCAAGTTTGAATCTAGTGCCAGAGCCAATTAACCACTTCATCTCTGCGTGGTCAATAAGTTGAGCACTATAAAATTGGTTGGTAAGAAGTGTTGTTACATCACCTAAATGCAGACACAAGCAAGACTGAAGGGCAATATAAACTCATGCATTATTATTAGCCTGGAAGAGGCTTGTACAGAAGAGATCACGCTCATTGGGATATGCAGCTGCAGAGATGAAAGGTTCATGGCAACTGGGCTTAAGCCAAGGCACAGGCGAAGTACTGCCTTCACTGTTTACAAGTTAGGGTGTTGCATTATGACCATGTTGAGAGGAATGCTAATTTCCGTTATGTTAGATTAGCTGTGCCTTTGAATTGGATATGCATTGTTTACGTTGGCATTCATTGAATGTCGAGATATTTATTTATTTATTATTTAGTATGTATAAAGGGTACATTAGCCCCGAGGCATCGTGGCGCTATTACAGACATAGAGCTTAGTTATAGAATACATACATAATACATGTGTTGGTACAGACTTACATGGTACACACTTAGGTACATGTTGTCATGGGGGAAAAGGTAGATGAGTGTAGTGTGTAATAAATAGAAAGTAAATAGAAATACGTCATAGCACTCTAGGGTTTTCTTTTAGATGGCATATTTTCATTGTGCTGGTAACAGATTTAGAGTACCTTTAATGAAATTTCTAGGTGCATACCTTCTTTAGGACAGATACGATTTGTGCAAAAGCTTGAGACATGTAAATGGCCCATGCTGTGCTACAGATGGCTTATTTGACACTTACAAAAGTAAAAGCATGTTGTACTTTGTTTTGCACCACATTCTGACTGCACTCCCAACATTGACTACTGGTAGTATCACACATGGAAATCACACACCGCGCCCACAATCAATTCTTAATAGTGTAAAGACCATGCACACAACCCTTCCATTGCGCACAGAAATGCCAAACCCATGCATACTCGCATGTCAATAAACCTATAGACAGTCCATACCAACCAGCACCGCCGCCATTAAACACCGCAAAAATGGCTTCCCTCCCCCTTCCGTTCACCTTCCATGTCACCTTGACAACCATGAATCAATCATTGCCTCCCAGGGACCGGTAGCGCTCACCACGTACCATCAAGTATCAGCCCTGCAATTTGCAAGGATGCAGCGGGGCATTGCTAACAGTCAACGCCATCTCTCCCAGATCATCACTCTGGCAGACAACAAGCAAAAATCGCACAGGTCTACTGCAATAACCTATCACACCCCACTAGTGAGGTGAAATTCCTGTGACAAGAGCCGTGTGACTTCAATCCTTGTTTGAGAATAGAACATGATGAGCATGACGATACAGTGATACAGCAAATTAAGTATGATATGCATTTGCACAGTCACTGGTTTCAATGTTGAATAGCTGTATAGACAAGTCATATTTTTATTTATTTTTCATTTATGTTAGACAGTTATTAAAAATAACTTTATACCTTTATACCATTCTACATTAGTTCACCATTTAAAACGAGAAAGAAAACAAACAAACATTTCAAAGAAACATGAGATAACAAAAATATAATAGATACATATGGGCCTACACATGTCCTTAAAGAAGGAGTCCAGTCAAAGGAGCGATTACAAAAGGCTCGGATGCAAAAGGTGAGAGTCAATAGGGTCGAAAACCAAAGGTTTGCTTTTTTAAAATTATTTATATATGTATATTTGGGTTTCCGTGTAGGTAAAAAAAAGTGGTTTTTACCACAAAAATGGGGGTTGGGAGAGGGGCCCCCCCCCCAAAAAAGAAAAAATAAATTGAAAAGAAATTATACATTTTCGAACCTTTTGTTTTTGAGACTATTGACTCGAACCTTTTGTCATTCGACCCTTTGCAGTCGATCCTTTGACCTATAACCCTAAAGTAGCACTAAAAACAACATCATATAAGCAAATGATGTCCCTAAAATGCAAGACACCATCAATACAAAGATTATTTGAAATGTCATTAATCATTTCATAGCCATAATCAATAAGTAAACATTTCTCTAAAATTCAGGCGCATGACAAATACATACATTACAATTTCATTAGCCATCTCTTTCCACTTATTACAATCTCTTCAGTCACGCCACTTGAACGGAAAACACACGTGAACTGTATTATCCCAGTATTTCATTAATCTGTGCTGCTGACGCTCAAAACTAGTACCTCACATCTTCATCTTGCCTTCGAAGGCCCCTCCATGTCCCCTAGAGAGTTGGCTTAATTGTTTGCCATTGTGCGGTATGTAGTGCAGGGACAGGTCAGGTTCTAGCCCCGGCCGAAACACTAGAATGCTCCCTCCCCCCTCTGACTGGCACGCGTCACTTCAAAACTGCACCTCTGTGTCGCACGACAAAACTCCTCCTCAATATCAATAAATCATTGCTATACAAATGAAGCTGGTTTCATTACATTTGTATTCAAGCACTTTACAGAAGAAATGTAATGTGAAAACATAGCTGTTGCTACGTAAATCGTTCTTCTGTCTCCTGCTCTTAGGGAAGGCCTTACTTGAATGCAGTTTTAAACTGTCTGTACTGTCACACTGTGGTGTAACCATCCTGCCGGGGTTTAAGGGCCCACTGACCATTGTCACTGTGTTGCAGGCGTTCCGTTTGTGCCACCTCACTTGTATTTCGCAAGGAGCAATACTAGACTAACCATATGAATTATTTTCCGAAAGAAGATTATCATTCCAAGATGGGCAGTCTGGATCACTCATTTAGTACTCTTTCAAAATACCTCTATGACATTGGGAAGCAGGACAAATAGCACTAAAGAGTGTTCCTGTCTGTTTTGCATTAAATCACAAGAGCATTTCAGGAATATAAAAGTGTTCATAGGTCTCTTTATTTGATAAACAAGTCTGTGATAAAAGGGTTGTACATGTGAATCTCTAAATGCATAACAGACACATGGCTTGGTGCTCTCATCACTGTTCACAACATACATCGTAACATTAAAATAATTTTAACCAAACATACTCTTTCAATCAGCTTACATTTTTGGATCTAAGTGTAACATGGTTGCAACATTAGCCACTCAAATGTGGGACAAGTGCTCTTTTGCTTCTTGTTACTGGAGAAGTCTAGATGAGGAGTGGCTGGGTCTCAGTGTGAGCATGCCCAGCCCCCAATAAAGAAACATCTTTAGGGAATTATATCTATAGACAGGAAAGGATACCCTACAACAGGCACCCAATAAACAATGCACAGACAGATTACACAGAAAGGATTGTACCTTTTACAAACATTAGCCTGACCAGTAAAAAGCTAATGAAGCATTTTAAACAAACCCGGCTTCTAATGCATGGTAAAGGGTGCATAGTTCCTCAGCCACTGCTTCCTCACCATTATGCAGGCCTCATAGGTTATCTCTGAAAAAAGAGCATCTCTTATTAGTGCTGGCCTGCAGCTAGTGAACATCATGGTGTAGCAGTGTAGAAAGGGTGTTTGGCCTAGTGGATGTACAACTTGAGGCAACTTCTTTGATTGCTTTATATGTTTAAGTTTGGGCACAGTGTGGCATACTCGTCAGAGCCACATTCCCAAAATGTTCCAGTGTGCTGATGCATGGACATGGGGCACATCGTACACAAACAGGTATATGTGCTGTACATAGATAAGCATCATATAGATGCCATTAACCAAGGTGGTGACTTGAGCAGCGCACAAATCCTTGCTGCACGCATATCACAGCATTGATTTGCCATGGACTACTTTCTGCATGGTGGCACACGATGAACCCTGCTTTCCTTATCAAGGTGCCAAGTCACATTGAGGTGCCATCTAGTGTGCACTAGGCAGTGGTTGCCCTGTCACGAAAATAAAAATAGCTTTGATGATGTCCCAAAGCAGCCACCTGAACCACTAAAAATTAAGATAGAACAAAAAAAGTGTTGGTGTGTCAAATAAAAAGACATGAAAATAAAGAACATAGCTTACAACTTTTTCTGTGTGGCAAGTTTAGTCTCCTGGAAGAATGTGTAGGTTTGCTCAGCTAGCTGATGCTTGATGCTGGCCATCAGAATATGTAACGCTCACCTGATTCCCGTAGAGGCGCCGGTCTTGACTGGGCGTATACCGTATCTTCAAAGGTGATGTGTAACACACGGCTGGCTCTTTGGGCTGGACCTCTGTGCGCTGTATGTCTGACTCGAAGGGTAAGATGTCTGCAGATAGAAAATATGAGATTAAGGAACTGGGTTATTGAATGTCTCTCTCTTCTTCCCTTTCTCTTCTCCTGTAGAACCCCAAAGGTTAACGCTCTCACCTTAGGTAAGTGAACGCTGTGCTCTCCATCTGCCTCGGGGCAGGGTGCTGTAACCAGTTTCTTCACTGGATAAGGGGAGCAGGCCTCTTGACTTCAGAGGACTGCTGTCCGTCGTTTACTGCACGAACGGTAAGTTTCGAGTAATTCTAATGTCTTTAAAGTCTTTAGTAATGATGTCTCTTGTTTTGCAGGGTTCCGGCGATGGCGGATGACGGGCTGAAGTGAGTTGAAGATGGAGCCCGTGTGATGAATAGAAGCGCCTGGAAGCACGTAAGTAAGCGCTTGTTGCCTGCTTCACGATGCGCTCTAACTGTCTTTTTATTTTGCAGGTACAAGTTCGGAGCGGCTGCAGGGTGCCGGAATACCCACTGGGTTAGATGTGGAAAGGAGTAATGGCACGTGAGTATTAAAGTTCCCCAATGTCTTTAAACGCACCTTGTTTTGTCTTTCAGATGCGGGATGCAGCGCCGAAGGCCTCCGGAGCGTGCAAAGAGTTGGTAAGCTTTTGTCTTTCAGATGCCGGAATGCAGTGTGAAGACCTCCGGAGCGCACGAAGAGTAGGTAAGCCTTTGTCTTTCAGATGCCGGAATGCAGCGCGAGGCGTTGGTGACAGCCGATGGACCAGGTAAGTGAAGAGCTGTCACTGAAGACCGTAATGCTAACCTGTTCTTTCATGTCTTTATAGGTGTTGCTGAAGACTGGATTCAGGATGGTAAGCCTTTTTCCTTAGGCCCAGGATCAGATGCAGAAGACACGATGAGCGTTCTGCTGCAGAGGATGCAGAATAACGCAAAGCAAGATTCATCCATCGGGTGTGGTTTAAATAGCCTCCTGTAGTGCTTAGGTGTCTCCTTCCACAGCCACGCCTAGGTAAGAAAAGAGTTCCTGCTTTCCAGAAGAGTTCCAGTGTTCTGAATCTAGGGAGTGGCTCCTGCCCCACCCAACAGGAAAAGTAGTTCCAAACAGAAGAGGATCAGAGGCTCAACTGGCAGGCAAGTAAGCAGCATGGTCTGCTGCAGGTAAGTCCACCCAAGCATTATGAGCCCGGCGCTTCCAGCGCTGGGACTGGGCATATTTATGAGCCTGGTGCCACTGGCGCCAGGACTGGGTCCAAAAGGTCCCAATTGGGACTGGTTGGCACTCGGAACCTGGGTTATGGATCTGCTTCCAAGGGAGTTGGGAAAACCCTGACCTTTTGGAAGCAGAGATCATGACAGTACCCCCCTTCAAGGCCCCTCCCAAACCGGGCTTCTCCGTGGGTTTTGGCTTGTCAGGAAATGTTCGGTGAAATCTTTTGATTAGGCGAGGAGCGTGGACATATTCAGCAGGTTCCCAGGATCTCTCTTGGGGGCAGTAGCCTTTCCAGTCAATTAGGTAAAATAGTTTAGATTTGGAGATCTTGGAGTCCAGAATGCTTTTGACTTCAAACTCGAGTTCTCCATCAACTAGGATAGGTTTTGGAGATTTAGTTAGTCGGGTTTGAGGTTGCACGGGTTTTAATAGAGAGACGTGGAAGACCGGATGTATCTTCATGTGCGGGGGCAAGTCCAACTTGACTGCTACTGGGTTTACTATGGTAGTGATGGAATAGGGACCAAGGTATCTTGGGTTGAATGTGCGTGGCCCTTTTAGAGGTAGATATTTGGTGGATAACCAGACTTGATCCCCTACTTGATATTGAGGGGCTTCCTTCCGATGTTGATCTGCTCCTTTCTTGTATTGTTCTTTAGCCCTTTGAAGGTGAGAAACAGCTTCCTTAAAGGCTTGGGTGATTGTAGAATGCAGGTAGTCTACTGCTGGTGTTTCAAGATCTTGGAGGGGATCCAACTCCGAGGTTCGAGGGTGACTGCCGTACAAAAGAAAAAACGGGGTTTTCCCAGTTCCCGAATGGACAGAGTTATTGTAGGCATATTCGGCTATCCAAAGGATGTCTTTCCAAGTTTTTTCAGTTTGTTGCAGCATGCAGCGTAAATACTGTTCCAGAGTTTGATTGGTCCTCTCGGTTTGTCCGTCGGTCTGAGGGTGGTGACTGGTCGATAGTCTCACATCAATTTGAGCCGACCGACAGCAACTTCGCCAAAAATGAGAAATAAATTGACTACCTCGATCCGAAATTAGAACCGAAGGAAAACCGTGCAGTCGGACGATGTTTTCGAGAAATTCTTGGGCCACAGTTGCTGCTGTTGGCAAGCCTTTGAGCGGAATGAAATGAGCCATCTTGGAGAATAAGTCCACGATTACTAGAATCGTATTGTATCCGGAGCATGGAGGTAGATCTGTGATGAAGTCCATAGAAAGCGTATGCCAAGGGCGAGGTGGGATGTCAATAGGGCGTAAGAGGCCTGCTGGTCTTTCCTTTTGACTCTTGTTTTGGGCGCATACTCCACAGGACATTATAAAGTCTCTGATATCTTTTTTCCAAGACGGCCACCAGAAGTAGCGCTTGATCTTTTCTGAGGTCTTGGCCATACCGGGATGTCCTTCCATTTCAACACTACAGCTAAGTCAACGCCTAGTCTATAATACTGAATGAAAACCCTTATTGATATATCTTTAGGTCCAGTTCATGCGTTCTGGATGACTACCCCTATATAACACCCCTCTCTTGGAATCCCCCTGACCCCACTGAGCCAAGAAGTAGTTCTGTTTTGCAAGTTTAAAAGGTTTATTTGATAATTTACAATATATATTATATCACGCTTTATAATAAATTAATAATTGAATAGCACACTTAATCTGATATGATAAAGATTAACAACAGAGAATCTGGCACTAGCACACTTCTTTATAATTACTAAGGAGTTGAGATGAAATGGATAAGGAAGCACACTGGTAATTAGGAACAAAAGTATAATGTGGTAGAGGATGCTTTATGTAAGCTCAGGTGGATGCAATATTCAATGAATGCAGTACAGAAAATACTCAATAGGATTTCAACCAAACAATGTAATCACTCTTCTCTGGCTATTCACTCCCCCCCTCTTTATGCAATGCAAGGGAATGGGAGGAAAGCACGCAGTTCTCAAAAATGCAATCAATGTAATCAGTTCAATCCAGCAAGCTTAGACAACCGAACACAGATAGGAGTTTTGAAATCACAGGCCCAAATTGCTTTGATATGTGCTGGCAATGAATTAAAAAATATGCTAAACGCTTTTAATTCCCTTACAGAGGTTCAGGGTGAGTGGTATCTAGTTAATATTAGTCCAGGCTCACACTAGCAATGAGGCAGGGATAGTTAGCAGGTTAAACGAATTTCTGGCAAATGGAAGGCAAAACTGCTGTCTTTTTACACGTGAAGAAATTTGCAAATCGCGGCAAAATTCGCGGATGCGTGTTCCGCGATTGCGGTAAAACTATAAGGGGTAGGAATGCGGTTCTTGGTTCGTAGGAAAGCCACGATTCTAAGCTATCAAATAAAAGTTATTGCAAGTCTCTAGCCCAAACGGTCGCGGAGATATGAGCGATTTAATAAAGGTCGTTTTTGGTTTTGTAAATTTTAAACGCACACTTTTTCAAAATGACAAGTGACAAATTTTTTTTAGCAAGAATGACAGGTGACAGATTTGGAGCTATCAAGCAGTTCTACTTAGGTTAAATAGATTGAATTAGATGAATTTAAACTAAAAGCTTGGTTCTACACAGTTTGCTATGTACTCACACTATATTCTTGAGTGAAATGGGCCTCGCCATGGATCTGGTCAGGGTTTTGGACTGGGCTCTGGTCTGGTCTGGTCTGGCCTCTGCACTTCACAGTGATCTGGGTCACTCTCTCTGCTGGTCTGGGTCTCTCTGGTCTGGTCTCTTAGTTCTGGATAGATTGAAGTCTCTAGTTTGGCTTTCTGGAGGTTGATGGAGGTAAGTATGGATTTTTCCGGCAGAGCGTCCCGCTGCAAATGGATTTGGAAAAGTCCCTATCTGTCCTGTCTGTCTGCTTTTATGTGTTTAGAATGTGGGTGTGTTCTAGCATCACTGACCCTACCTCTCTCTCAGCTTCTAATTGGTCAAACTTCCATTTCTTACTTGATTGGCAAACTGAACTGTGAGTCAGATTGATGTCATTTTACAGCCTGCAGAAAGTCCACTCCTCCTGTCAACTTTACACACAATCTATATCTGACCTAAAAACATATTTGCACAGGTACACATTTGTTTAAAATTACATATACATGGTGTGGCTGAATTTAGCCATGTCTATGTCCAAATCTGCTCATTCTCGGAGCTTGCATTCAAAGAGTGTACATAATTGACTTTTTAACTGCTTTTTCAATTTCCGACATGGACCCAACTTTACATACATGTGTGCAGGGGGTAGGGACATTAACTGATGAAGTTTCAGATTTTTAACATGCACACATTTAGAGTAATATCCACTTTTCCGCTAAAACCCCCCTGAACATACCACCGGTTCCTACCACGTCTTAAACTGTGGGCAGAAAAATCACAAGAATTATGGTATCATTTATAAAATTTTCACATGTCCGCACTATGAATTATCCCCCTTTTTATAAAACCATATCCTTGCTGCAGGGGTGTGTCTTTTCAGGTCACATGGTACAGAAACCAGTCTTTCCAGTTTCTGCCAAGCCAGCTTGCTTCTCACAGGCAGTGCTCCTCCCAGCTTCTCCAGGAGGAAGCCACTTTTTACGACGTCTGTAATAAAAAACCTTTGCCTGAGTGGAGAGGGCTTTGTTCACTCTCTGGCAGAGCACAGGAAATTCAATTATCAGATAGATGGCATATCCTTAGCCTGGGCAGCAAAAGGAAGGTTGGCCTGGGAACACAGTGGTGACTCAAGTTTCACTGCTGATGGGGGTTAGTTGCTAGGCAAAATCAAGTTCCTTAAGCCAGACCTTCAGCTAACTTTTGTTGCTTTTAAAATAACTTGTAATTTTACACATGCAGCTAGAATGCTGATTCTAAGTGCAAAACTATGACATTTCAACAGTTACAAAGGCATGTGACACCAAACATAGGTCACTCATTTAATTTAACATTTTCGATTTTGGTGGTTTTAAATCCAGTTGCAGTTAGGCTTAAGCTGCTGACTCCATAGCATTTTTGTTATAAGCATTGTTTTTGGGCTCTTCATTTCCCAGATTTTGTAGGCACACAAAACTCCATTCTGCCAAATGTCTGCTGGTGTTCAGTGAATATTTTGCACATGTTGCAAGGTTTGAAATAGGCATTTTGCTTGCCTTCAGAAAAACACACAGAGTGGTTTTAAAACGCCGGCTTTTGGATAGTGGTGAGTACTGGTACTGCACTCATTTTTGGGATTTAAGAAATGAATTCCCCACACTTCTAGGTTGCATTTGGCAATCAGCATTGCCATTCCCAATGGTTTCAGACTACTGTGCGGGTAGTCCAATGGTGGTTTTAAAGCGCTTTGAAGCTAACCGGCGCTACTGTTTTTCCTTTGGCAACCCATTTCCCTCATGGCAACCCGGCCTTTCATTCTCGCACTGGTGGGTGGCAAGTGAGGCAACCATTTTGGTGGGCGCACAAACTGCGCAGCTTTCCTGGATTTCAGCGCACATGTGGGTTTTCCGCCATCTTGAATTTTCTAAGCCCACAGCACCAAATGTTGTAGCAGGGTAGCTTAAACGTGGGTCAGGACACCCTACAAGCCCCCCCCACGCGACTGCACTTTGAATTTGAGTCGATGGGGAGTCGCGTGCACAAGGGTTTTGACCCATGCACCGGTCTGTCCGCATAATCTTCTTCCTCTTCTGTAGATGACACAGATCAGCATCTTCTTCTCCATCCGGTACTGATCGATCGGTTCTCCTCGCCGGTCCTGATGGGAGTATTGGGCGGTCCACTGGGCCCATTGGATCTCCGTTCCCGGTCTCCGGATCGTCCTTCTTGGTCATCCTTCATGGTTTCATCTCTCCTAGGATGATAAAGGAAGAGCGGCAATATCTACTCATAGGCGATTTTTTCCACCACTGTTGAGATAGTGGGGCAGCATATGCATTTTATCATAACAAAACATTACATTCTTATTTTAATAAAAACAGTATGACTAAGAGACAGTTTCATACAATCACAGTATGTTAGAGACTAGATGTGGTATGTTTTATGATTGGAACTGAATTAGTCTGATACAGTACCCGCTAGGATTCCAGAGGATTCCTCCAGTTGTTGCAGAGTGTGCCTGGGATGGCAACATTTCAACTGGTTTATGTGGACCCACTTGTCTTCCCCCTCTGCCGAACCACCTTTGGGGATGCGGATCTTGTAGGCCACAGGGGAGATCTTATCGACGATCTCAAAGGGTCCCTTCCATGTAGGCAAAAATTTGCGCTGCTTGGCCTGGTTCCTTTGGAAGTTGTATAGATAGACCCGGTCTCCCACCTGATATTCCTTCCTGGAAGTTTTCAGGTCATAATGGGTCTTCATGCTATCAGTCGATCTTTCTAGATTCCGCTGAGCATAAGCAAAAGCATGTTGGAGGTGTTTCCTTAAATTCTCTACATACTCATGAGTAGTGGAGGCATTTATCAGTGTCTGCTCTTGGGTCCTGTAGAGCAAATGCTGCGGAAGCACCATCTTGCGCCCAGTCATCAACTCAAATGGTGACATTTTGGTTGCAGATGAAGGGGTAGATCTGATGGCCATTAGGACCAGAGGTAATCGGATATCCCAACTTGGCCCAGAATCTGCCACAAACTTCTTTACTATGCTCACAATTGTCCGGTTATATCTCTCTACTGCCCCAGAAGAAGCTGGTCTATAAGCAATATGCAGCTTTCTCTTGACTCCCAGTATCTCCCACATCTTTGTCATTACTTCACTGGTGAAGTGGCTACCTCTGTCTGACTCAATCCTTTGAGGTAGACCAAAACGGGAAAAGATGTGGTTAATCATCAAGGCAGCTGCAGTTTCTGCCTTGCAGTTTGGGGCTGGGAGACATTCCACCCACTTGGTAAACAAGCATGTCACAGTCAACATGTACTTATTCCCCCTAGCCGAGCTGGAGAGGCGCACGGTGTGTGAGGGATGATGGCTGAAATTGTGCACACACAAGGCAACCCTTCAGGTACTGGTCGAGGTCCTGCCCCATGTGTGGCCAGTATGCAACCTCTCTTAATATTTCCAAGGTTGTGTGAAACCCCCTATGACCGGCGGTGGCCGCATCATGGGCGTGACTTAACATCAGGCTTCGGAATGAGGTAGGAACCACCCACTGATCGTGGCCAGCTTTGGATTTCCTTACCAGCAAACCGTCTTGGATTCGGAACATTTTTGGACATTTCATCAACACTCTTAGGTCCTCTTTCCCAATGTAATCGGTATCCGTCAGGGGAAAGTTCTCAGGGTCCTCAAGGTGCTGGTAAAATTTACCAATTATTGGATCCCCCTTCTGAGCGGTAATCAAATCAGCATCAGGGGTCTCCTTGCTCCATTGTGCAATTGAAAGGTCGTTGTTAGCATTTGTCTGGGACCTAGTGATAGCAGTGACCTGGATTTCCCCCAACAGGGACTCAATCTCAATTAGATCCCCTTGGATGGCCCCGGTTTTGGCCAGCTGATCAGCTAAGTCATTTCCAGTTTTGTCTGGTCCCTCTACTTTGGAATGACCCCTGATCTTCTTCCAATAGATGGTCATCCCATTCGAGGTGACCAGATCATCAATGTTTTGGATCAACTTCCCATGTTTCAAGGGTTTGTTGTTAGCACATAACATGCCTCTGGTTTTCCAATTAACCAGGTGCTCCACGAACCCGTTCCGTACATAATCCGAATCTGTGATTATGACCAGTTCGCGGAGTTGATGCTGGACAGCAGTGAGGATGGCCTGATGCACAGCCATCAATTCTGCCACCTGACTACTTCGGGGACCAATTTTGTATCCAGCGGAGGGTTCTGGGGACTCATTCACCCATGCATTCCCTACGCCGGCCACCAGTTCTTTCTCCCCGTTGTTGTCGACATGGTAAGAGCATCCATCCACATACACAGTGGGCATTCCCTCACACTTGTCTTCTTCAAAGACTTTGTGGGGGGAATTAAGGTATGCCTCCATGTTGTCCTTTATTTTTAGACTTTCGTCCTCGAGACAGTTTTCTCTGGCACAATCATGCAAGTCAGCCAGACCTTGCGCGAGGGGACTCTTCTTGTTTTGGCCATATCTGACCTCCACAGGAAAGCCTTGCATTGACAGAATCCAGGAAGTAATTCGGGAATTACTCACATTTCCGGCCCGGATTCTGTCACTTTGGAGATATTGCAGCGGCTGGTGTGGAGTCTCCACTATAATGTGTTCCCCCTGGATAAACGGGCGGTAATTCTTCAATGCCCACACCGTTGCCAGGAGTGCCTTCTCACAATCGTTGAATTTTTCCTCCACAGAGGATAAAGTTTTGCTCGCATAGGAGATTACTTTATTGACCTTGTCATGCTTTTGATATAATACTGCCGTCAAGCACGTATTAGAGAACCCCGTCTCCAGGAAGAACTCCTTGTTTCTGACAGGGTAAGCTAGGCAAGGCGCTTGTGAGAGGCTTCTTTTGAGTTGTTTTACTGCCTCGGCTTGTTCTGGACCCCATTCCCACTTGACCCCCCCCTTCAGGAGATGAATCAGGGGTCTGGTGATCTCTGCGTAGCCCTCAATGAACTTTCTGCTGTAATTAGTCAGTCCAAGGAGGCTCCTTAGTTCCCGCAGAGTTGTGGGGTCTTTCAGTTTCTGAAGTGCTTCCACTTTCTTTTCCTGGGGACAGAGACCCTGAGGAGTAATCTCATGCCCCAAGAAATTAACACGGGTTCTACACCACTGTGCTTTCTGAAAGGAAAGTTTTGCTCCGGCGGCCCTCAACTGCGTCAGAACATAACGGATCTCCGCTATGTGTTCCTCCACAGATGAACTTTTGATGAGGACATCATCTACATAAGCCAGGTTACCCCTCGCGCCCAGGTCGGGCATGGCCTTATGTAGGAAAATATTGAACTCATTGCCGGAGTTGAGGTATCCGAAGGGAGTCCGGGTCCATGTGTACTGCTGGCCCCCAAAGGTAAAAGCCAGCTTGTATTGGTCCTCCCTACTGACAGGCACGGTCCAGTATCCATTGGTCAGGTCTATTGCAGTGAATACCTGTGACCCCTGGATCTGGGCCAGCCCTTGGTCAACGTAGGGCAGAGGCCATCGGGAAGTATGGACCCGTTTGTTGAGCTCCCTGAGGTCGGCGCAGAGTCTCCACTGGCCGTTCGGCTTCAATATCCCCAGCACCGGATTATTGAAGGTGCTGTGGACTGGACGGATTATTCCCCGGGACTCAAGGTTCTTAATTATTTCAGTAAGGGACTCCATTGATGCGAGAGGCAAGCGATATTGCTTCACAAACACAGGAGTCATGCCAGGGTCCGTGGGGATTGTTGTTGTGTGGATGTCAGTGCAACCACAGTCATATGAGTCTACCGCAAAGAGATCTTGGAAATCCAAGAAAACTTGTTTCAACTTTTGCTTTTGCTCCAGAGTCACACAGGCATCAGCTAGGTTGACTCTCTCTTCCACCATCTGCCTGAAGCCTGGAAAGACTTCTGGTTTGGCTATTTCAGCGGCCTCCTCCAGCTGGGTGGAGAAGTCCCTGGTCAGAGTGCTGATTTGGACTGGAGGCTTCAGGTGGGAAAGGCAGTCCTCATGGACCTGGAAAATCACCTCATCCCTCCTGAAATCACAAGTCACATCTTCCTTACCATAGGGGAAGGAAGTGTACCCCAGGAAGTTCCCCCCATGCCGGGTGAAAATCCTGTCTGGTGTTGTATTGTCCTCACTGTCACTGTCAAAACAGTCCTTGGGGATTGGTCCTAACAGTTCATTTACAAGATCAATGGAGAAATGTCGGTCATCAACCGCCATTCCAATAATGGTGCCTGCGGCTAGAGTAACACTCTTTAAGTCGCTGTTATCCACCTCTATAGGAATGGTGTCATGTTCTAGGTTGACTAATGGTGTTGGGTTTACCCCCAACCCTTGCTGTTGGAGAGAAGCATTTAGATGTATGTAAGCATCAGGGTTTTTCAACTCTTGTCCCCTTTTAACTTTCACTTCCAGGGAGAATTGTCGAGTCCTTTCTGGGATGGTGACTTCCTCTTTAACCTGAATTTCAACTGCATAAGGTAGCAATTGAGCTGACCTAAATGCTTTTTCTGGATCATCAAAGCCCATGGGATTGTCCGCTAATCGGGACCAAGCTTTGGAGTTTATTAGGTCCAAACTAATGGCAAAGCGATTGAGAATGTCACTGCCTAAGTAAAAGGCGGCAGGGACGTCTCGCACGACCCAACAATTGTGGACTATGCTCTTGTTGCCAATGGAGATTTTGAGCATACACCTGCTTGGCAGGAGATGTTTGGAATTAGGTGCTTCCAGGTCCATTTCCCATTTGTCTATCAGTTTGAAGGTGGGAATGGCTGGATCTTTTGGGAGTTGGCGAAACATGGCTTCGCTGATGAAGCTCTTACCGTTGTTCACACACACTCGAGCGAGAACAGAGTCCTTCCCATCATTTAACTGAACAGGGATGAACAACTGCTCTCCAATTTGCTGAATATCAGCCAGGCTCTGAGCTGATTTCACATCTTTCTGGACTATAGGAGTGGGAGTTTCAGATTGTGGATTGGTATAGAATTTCAAAGTGTTTCCTTCCAGCGTGGAATACCACTTTAGACTGGAAGGAAGGTTGATTTTCAGAAATAGAGAGGACCCCCCATCACCAGTCTGTTGTCCTACTGCTATGACTGTCACGTCTGGAATTTGGTTGTTCTGGAAGTGAAATTCTACTTGGTCAGATTTTTGTTCAACCAGGTGGCATGTGCCGTTTAAACTAACATGGTTGACACTCTGTTTTAATTTTATTGGTCGGCTAGTCTGGGTCCAGAGGACCTTGTTTACGCAATCTATTAGGGGTGACAACCTTCTCAGGAGGTCATTCCCTAGTAAACAAGGGGTGCCCTCTGGGGTCACAACTATGACCGGGTGTTTCAACTTGTGTCGCCCGATCTTAATGTCCAAGTCTGCAGTCCCCTCAACGGGAATTTCCTTCCCGTCAAAGTTCTGCAGTTGTCCAGGAAGTGAGGTGAGAGGAATTTGGTAATTCTCTCCCCTTCCTGCATTCAGTTCATCAAAGGCCCTTCTGGACAGAAGGGTAGCTTGAGATCCAGTGTCCACCAGTGCCGAGATTGTACCCTGCCCCTGTACTTGTACCGGGGCATAATATCTTCCCTCCTTCTCCTCAAGGGGGCACAGATAATGTACATTTTGGGACAACTGGTGGGCTAACTTTCTGGTTTTGGACATCGCGAGAGAAGAATTTTGGGCAGAATTCTGTGGAGAGCCTTGGGAATCTGAAAGAAAAAGTTGGCAACTGGAGATCAGAGCCATTGTGGGTTCCCCTGGTTCCGGTTCTGGGCCGCCCCCCCCTTTTTGGAGGCAGTCACCAGGATGGGTTTGAACCAGGGGATTTTCTTGCTGTTGGTTCTGGGATGAGATGGTGGGCGGCGGTAGCTCAGTCTCCACATCTCCCCAGTCTAGATTTGCATCCCTAGGGACCCATTTTTCTTTGGGAGGAGTTCCCCCCTCTCTGAAGGAGAAGATCCTTTTCCCAGGATCCTCTGAGGATCCCTCTCCCTCAAATTGGAAGATCTGTACCTCCTCCTCAAACTGAGTCTGTTTGGGTCTTTTGTTTCTCCTACCCCCCCTCTGCTCCTTAGGAGGCAGACTTTCAGGGGCAAGAGATTTTGTTTCCGGTTCCTGGGTTTCCAGGGGCTGTTTACAAGTGAGGAGGGAAGCTTCCTCCAAGGCTTTACACCCCCCTTCCCTTTGTGCCTCCTCCCTGGGAACCGGTGATTTATCGGGGTGCTGCCCCCGTCATTGTTCTGGAGCACCAGGTCCAGAGTTGGGTGCGTTCTGCGCCGGCATGCTGATCTGAGGGTTCTGCTGTGCCCTTAGTATATGACCCATATCCCGCGCCATGTTTTGAACCTGGCGCTCTAACTGGGAAACCCGCTCAGGCTGATACGGGGCCCTGTTTTCTCCCCTGGGCTGATCCCGGGAAGGGTAGCTGTCCCTCCTCTGGTAGTACCCCTGGTTGGGAAGATTTTGGTACCCCTCCACCCTTGGCCTCCCCTCTCCCGGATTCAGTGGTCTGGGCTCAGGGAATTGAGGAAAGAAGGATGGATGATTTTGGGGTTGGAAGTCGGGTGGATATCTGGGGAAAAAGTTCTGCCCAGGGTTTGGTAAATTTCTGCCCTCCTGTGGGAAGTTTGGAGGGAAGTTCCCTGGGTTAGGTGCTTGGCTGGATCCCCCCCCTTGGGCTGGAGGAGTCCACACATAACCCAGGATGGGTCTGTTACCTTTGTAGCGAGGACTTACATAGTCAGGAGAGCGAGGGACCCCATTTGTGGGGCTGCCTCCCTGGCTCCCTGTCTGCGACTGGCCCGAGGACCTTCTGGGCCTAGCATTATTAGGTGCAGGTAGGTTTTTAGGCCCCCCCATCTCCAAATCCAAAACGGGGGTGACCTTTACCTCTGCCACCTTGGCAGCAGCAGGGGTGCTGTTGGCTTTGGGGTTTTTCTGGGCATTGCTTTTATTTTCTATGGGCTTCTGCACCTCATAGATGCGGGTAGCCTGTTCAATGACCCAGTCTAAAGATCTTTTCTCGTGAAAATCCCTCACGAGCTGGGTCATGATATATTTGGGCAAGGCATGGAAAAACGTGTTTATAAATTCACGGCTATCCGTGCGCACCCTTCTTGTGGTCTGTGCAAAAGCCCGCTTTAACTCCTGCACAAATTCTTGTGGGGCCTGATCCTCCCCACATTGCAAATTGTAGGCTGCCTTGCGAGCCTCTTGAGGATTTCTGTGAACAGAAAAATGTTTCAGGATGGCCGCCTTATAGGTGGACCATCTTAAATGATTTTGGTCCTCCAGCCCCGCAAAGAAACTGGAGTATTCCGGGGAGAAGGTCCACTTTACATATTGAATGCAGCTTTGGCTGTCCTTCAAATGGAAAGTCTCCATCATTTGTTCAAACAACTCTAAGTGCTCCCAAACAGAATACTTAGCGTTCTTATGGTAAGGCGTGATGACGCTCCTGATCGCCTTAATCTGCTTTAAGGGGTCCTTGAGCAAGGCCCTTTTTGCCTTATTGGCCTTTTTGGTTCGGGTAACCCTTGTCCATTCTTCGTCGGACTCAGAGGCACTGCTCCCAGAGGTTCCCGTCTGTTCTTCCAGGTTTTCCCGGATTCTGCGAGCCTGGGAATGGCTGGCAGAATGTGGGGACCTGGTCTCCTGTGTCCTGCGCAGTTCAGAGGAGTCTTCAGATTCCTCCTTGCTGTCAGGATTTGATGGGTACCCCCTCCACTGACCTAACTGGGCAGAGGTTTTCAGGATGCCCTTAATGGGCCTACTCTCCTGGGGTTCCCCACTGAACTGTATTGTACTTGGGTGCCCATACCCGGATGCCCACCCCTCCATTCCTGAGTGGTACTGGCCTATGAGCCCCATAGTCTTAGCTGGATAGTAATCTGCCATCCCTGGACCCCTGTGCTCATGCGCGCCAGGGGACATGGGGGTGGTAGAGTCCAGGGACTGGGGGAGATGAAGGCCCCTGGTGTTAGGGCTCCTGCGGTTATGGTCAGGAATCTCTCTTTCCCAGCGGACCTCATCTCTATCCGCCCCTGCTCCCTGTTGCAATGCAAGAGCCTGCATTTGTGCTTTCAGTTCCTCTGTTAAGGCCTTACTCGACTCTATCAGTTTCTCCTGCATCGCTACCTGTTGCTGGAGCCTATCATTGTGTTGACAGAGGGCCTCATTCTCCCTCTGTGCTTCCTGGTTGGTCCTGGAGAACTGGGCCAGTCTTTGCTGCAGGAGGTTTACCTCCTGGGCAATGTCCCTATTGGCCTGCTCCTTTCTTGCTAGAGCATCTTCCACCCTTCTGGTGTGCTCTACCAAGTTCTGGTTTTCTTTTTGGAGATCACCCAGCCCCTGGTGGGCCAGGTGATTTTCTTCCATTTTTCTTTTTAAATGGCAGACTTCCTGGCCTAAGGCGTCTCTTTCCTGACTAAGAGCCTGCATTTGTGCCGCCAGGTCGTCCCTTTGCCTTTGGAAGGCACCAGCTTTCTGGCGCTCCTGATCAAACTCTGCCTGGGTATCCAGGTCTTTCAGAATCAGTTTATTGCTCTCCTCCTTCACTCTATCTAGGTGGCCTTGCAGGGTGACTACCTGCTCAGCACATGCCCTATTGAAGTCTAGCTGTTGCTCCAGCTTTTTCTGGCTTTGCAGTAGGGAGTCCAAACCTTCTTGGTGTTCCTTCTGCAAGGCCAGAAATCTGGTATCCTGTTCTGACTTTTCCTTTTGCAGCACATCCATATCCTCCTTTATTTTAGTGATGTACTGTCTGGTCTCATTTTCTGACTCCTGGCTTCTGTGCAGCCTTTGCTCAGAAGAGTCCAGATCAGATTGGGCCTTCTCTAACGCCATCTGTTGCCTTTTTGCCAGATCATGGCCTTCAGCACATTTATTCTGTATGGCTCCCATGTATAAATATAAATATGCCGCTATCCTAACAATCTTGTCGTGCTCATCTTTGGCCTTAGGAGCCATATATAGTTCACTCAGGGCCACGTGTAATGGACCCTGATCTCTATATATATCTGACCCTGTTTCCGTGACCTGTTGCATGATGGCCTGCAACCAGACTGTTTGGTCCTGGTGAGTCCACTCACCTCTCACAAATAACTTATGTAAGAAGTGCTCTCTGGCTATTTTCATATCTACCAAGGTCGTCATTCTAGAGATTGGTCTCTGTCCTGACTTACAGAAGTTAGTATTTTAGTTTTGCAGAACAGAACTTTTCTTGGAGTGTCCCTTTTGAGGAATGCTTCACAGCGTAATGCAGCGTGGTGATCCGACTGGATGTATGTATCCCGTCAGTTAGCACACTGTATTAAGCTGCACAAGTGGTATTCTAACCCAGAGTCCCGGATACGAGCCCCCACTTTGTAAGAGGATTCAATTCAACACTACAGCTAAGTCAACGCCTAGTCTATAATACTGAATGAAAACCCTTATTGATATATCTTTAGGTCCAGTTCATGCGTTCTGGATGACTACCCCTATATAACACCCCTCTCTTGGAATCCCCCTGACCCCACTGAGCCAAGAAGTAGTTCTGTTTTGCAAGTTTAAAAGGTTTATTTGATAATTTACAATATATATTATATCACGCTTTATAATAAATTAATAATTGAATAGCACACTTAATCTGATATGATAAAGATTAACAACAGAGAATCTGGCACTAGCACACTTCTTTATAATTACTAAGGAGTTGAGATGAAATGGATAAGGAAGCACACTGGTAATTAGGAACAAAAGTATAATGTGGTAGAGGATGCTTTATGTAAGCTCAGGTGGATGCAATATTCAATGAATGCAGTACAGAAAATACTCAATAGGATTTCAACCAAACAATGTAATCACTCTTCTCTGGCTATTCACTCCCCCCCTCTTTATGCAATGCAAGGGAATGGGAGGAAAGCACGCAGTTCTCAAAAATGCAATCAATGTAATCAGTTCAATCCAGCAAGCTTAGACAACCGAACACAGATAGGAGTTTTGAAATCACAGGCCCAAATTGCTTTGATATGTGCTGGCAATGAATTAAAAAATATGCTAAACGCTTTTAATTCCCTTACAGAGGTTCAGGGTGAGTGGTATCTAGTTAATATTAGTCCAGGCTCACACTAGCAATGAGGCAGGGATAGTTAGCAGGTTAAACGAATTTCTGGCAAATGGAAGGCAAAACTGCTGTCTTTTTACACGTGAAGAAATTTGCAAATCGCGGCAAAATTCGCGGATGCGTGTTCCGCGATTGCGGTAAAACTATAAGGGGTAGGAATGCGGTTCTTGGTTCGTAGGAAAGCCACGATTCTAAGCTATCAAATAAAAGTTATTGCAAGTCTCTAGCCCAAACGGTCGCGGAGATATGAGCGATTTAATAAAGGTCGTTTTTGGTTTTGTAAATTTTAAACGCACACTTTTTCAAAATGACAAGTGACAAATTTTTTTTAGCAAGAATGACAGGTGACAGATTTGGAGCTATCAAGCAGTTCTACTTAGGTTAAATAGATTGAATTAGATGAATTTAAACTAAAAGCTTGGTTCTACACAGTTTGCTATGTACTCACACTATATTCTTGAGTGAAATGGGCCTCGCCATGGATCTGGTCAGGGTTTTGGACTGGGCTCTGGTCTGGTCTGGTCTGGCCTCTGCACTTCACAGTGATCTGGGTCACTCTCTCTGCTGGTCTGGGTCTCTCTGGTCTGGTCTCTTAGTTCTGGATAGATTGAAGTCTCTAGTTTGGCTTTCTGGAGGTTGATGGAGGTAAGTATGGATTTTTCCGGCAGAGCGTCCCGCTGCAAATGGATTTGGAAAAGTCCCTATCTGTCCTGTCTGTCTGCTTTTATGTGTTTAGAATGTGGGTGTGTTCTAGCATCACTGACCCTACCTCTCTCTCAGCTTCTAATTGGTCAAACTTCCATTTCTTACTTGATTGGCAAACTGAACTGTGAGTCAGATTGATGTCATTTTACAGCCTGCAGAAAGTCCACTCCTCCTGTCAACTTTACACACAATCTATATCTGACCTAAAAACATATTTGCACAGGTACACATTTGTTTAAAATTACATATACATGGTGTGGCTGAATTTAGCCATGTCTATGTCCAAATCTGCTCATTCTCGGAGCTTGCATTCAAAGAGTGTACATAATTGACTTTTTAACTGCTTTTTCAATTTCCGACATGGACCCAACTTTACATACATGTGTGCAGGGGGTAGGGACATTAACTGATGAAGTTTCAGATTTTTAACATGCACACATTTAGAGTAATATCCACTTTTCCGCTAAAACCCCCCTGAACATACCACCGGTTCCTACCACGTCTTAAACTGTGGGCAGAAAAATCACAAGAATTATGGTATCATTTATAAAATTTTCACATGTCCGCACTATGAATTATCCCCCTTTTTATAAAACCATATCCTTGCTGCAGGGGTGTGTCTTTTCAGGTCACATGGTACAGAAACCAGTCTTTCCAGTTTCTGCCAAGCCAGCTTGCTTCTCACAGGCAGTGCTCCTCCCAGCTTCTCCAGGAGGAAGCCACTTTTTACGACGTCTGTAATAAAAAACCTTTGCCTGAGTGGAGAGGGCTTTGTTCACTCTCTGGCAGAGCACAGGAAATTCAATTATCAGATAGATGGCATATCCTTAGCCTGGGCAGCAAAAGGAAGGTTGGCCTGGGAACACAGTGGTGACTCAAGTTTCACTGCTGATGGGGGTTAGTTGCTAGGCAAAATCAAGTTCCTTAAGCCAGACCTTCAGCTAACTTTTGTTGCTTTTAAAATAACTTGTAATTTTACACATGCAGCTAGAATGCTGATTCTAAGTGCAAAACTATGACATTTCAACAGTTACAAAGGCATGTGACACCAAACATAGGTCACTCATTTAATTTAACATTTTCGATTTTGGTGGTTTTAAATCCAGTTGCAGTTAGGCTTAAGCTGCTGACTCCATAGCATTTTTGTTATAAGCATTGTTTTTGGGCTCTTCATTTCCCAGATTTTGTAGGCACACAAAACTCCATTCTGCCAAATGTCTGCTGGTGTTCAGTGAATATTTTGCACATGTTGCAAGGTTTGAAATAGGCATTTTGCTTGCCTTCAGAAAAACACACAGAGTGGTTTTAAAACGCCGGCTTTTGGATAGTGGTGAGTACTGGTACTGCACTCATTTTTGGGATTTACGAAATGAATTCCCCACACTTCTAGGTTGCATTTGGCAATCAGCATTGCCATTCCCAATGGTTTCAGACTACTGTGCGGGTAGTCCAATGGTGGTTTTAAAGCGCTTTGAAGCTAACCGGCGCTACTGTTTTTCCTTTGGCAACCCATTTCCCTCATGGCAACCCGGCCTTTCATTCTCGCACTGGTGGGTGGCAAGTGAGGCAACCATTTTGGTGGGCGCACAAACTGCGCAGCTTTCCTGGATTTCAGCGCACATGTGGGTTTTCCGCCATCTTGAATTTTCTAAGCCCACAGCACCAAATGTTGTAGCAGGGTAGCTTAAACGTGGGTCAGGACACCCTACACTTCCATTAAAGAATCGTGATAACAAGAGATTACTTTTTTCTGTAAATCTGTGCTGGGTAGATATAATCGTTCTTGGAAATACAATAAGTTGTCCTTTACTGCAAAGTCCTTTCCCTGCAGATGCCAATTCTGTATGTCTGCTGGAGTTACAAGTTGCCTGGCTTTATCCTTAACTTCCTCTATGGATTCTGTGGCGATTACACCCAGAATTCTTTGTTCGGGAATGATTGGTACAGGTTTAGGGTTGATCAAGTGTTCTTCCACTCCCATCCGAGAAAGGGCATCAGCTTTACCGTTCTTTGTACCAGGTCGATAGGTAATTATGAAGTCAAACTCGGCAAAGAATAATGCCCAACGGAGTTGTCTAGAGGATTGGGCTTTTGCGGTTTTCAAATATTGCAGGTTTCGGTGATCCGTAATCACAGTAGCGGTGTGTCGGGCCCCCAGCAGATAATGCCGCCAAGCCTTAAAGGCAGACTTGATAGCCAGAAGTTCCTTGTCAGTAATCGTGTAATTGATTTCAGGAGGCGAGAATTTGCGGGACCAAAATGCCACGGGATGCAACTGATTGGTTACCGGGTCCTTTTGTGATAGAACTGCCCCCATGGCAAGGCTTGAAGCATCAGTTTCCACGATGTAGGGGAGTTCGGGGCGAGGGTGTTTTAAGATTGGTGCAGAGATAAATTTAGTCTTCAAATCCTGGAAAGCTTGTTCCGCCTCGGTAGACCATTCAAAACGTTTGTTTTTCTTTAACAAGGCGGTGATGGGCTGGACTATTCGAGAGAATTCGGGGATAAACCTGTGGTAAAAGTTAGCGAAGCCTAACATGCTTTGCACACCTTTTACGGAGGATGGTGATGGCCATTTGAGAACTGCATCGACCTTCTTTGAATCCATACGCACTCCGCCAGGTGATAATATGAATCCCAAGAATTCAACTTCAGTCACGTTGAAAACACATTTTTCCAATTTAGCGAAAAGTTTGTGTTGACGCAATCTTTCGAGGACCATTTTCACGTGTTTCCGATGTTCAGATTCCGATGAAGAATAAACGAGGATGTCGTCAATGTAAACAACAACACACACATCTATGCGCTCTCTGAGGACATCGTTCATAAAATATTGAAAGGCGGCCGGGGCATTGCAAAGTCCGAAGGGCATGACCTGATATTCAAATAGCCCATACTTGGTGCGGAAGGCAGTCTTCCATTCATCGCCCTCTTTTACTCGTACCAAGTGGTAAGCTCCTCTAAGATCCAACTTTGTATATATGCATGCTTTTCTGACTTGGTCCAGGAGTTCAGGGATCAAAGGTAACGGATATCTATTCTTAACGGTGATCTGGTTCAGGGAGCGATAATCTATACAAGTTCTAAGGTCTCCTTCCTTTTTTGGAACGAAGAACAAAGCTGAAGAAGCAGGGGACTTGGAAGGACGAATAAACCCATTTGCCAGGTATTGATCCAGGTATTGTCGAAGGTGAAGGTTCTCAGGCTCGGTGAGGGCATAAATTCTACTACAAGGAGGAGTAGATCCAGGTATCAGGTCTATCTGGCAGTCATAAGACCTATGAGGAGGTAGAGAGTTAGCCTGATCCTTCCGGAAAACATCTTGGTATTCTAGGTATTCGGGAGGTAACTGGGGAGTCTCTGAAGAAATTGCTGCCAGTGCAACACCAGGTGGAGGGTGACAAGTAGAGACACATTCTGGAAACTGGACCGTTCTTGCTCGCCAATCGATCAGAGGATTGTGTTTCTCTAACCAAGGTATTCCTAGAATAATCTGAAACTGAGGGGCCTTGATCACATCGAACACGATCTTCTCATGGTGTCCATCTTGACTTACTAGCGTCACCTCTTGAGTGGTATGCGTTACTGGCCCGGAGGCTATCTCCGTACCATCCACCGTAGTAATGACGTCCTTTACAGCCTTGGGACAAAGAGTTAGATTCATCCTCAAAACCATTTCATGATCCACATAATTGCCGATGGCACCGCTGTCGACGTAAGCTTCAATTGCATGTAATCGATCCGGATTATCAGGGCTAATGAGGACCATAGGTATCACGAAATGCGAGGTCACGGAACTGGTTTTCACGCTCGGCAAGAGGACCTCTATTCTTGTCGGGCGAGGTCGTTTCCCTGCTCAGAGTTTGTAACTTTGGTAACTGCAGCTCCTACTGCCTTCTTGGCAGGTTTCACCGGACAGTCTCGAAGAAAGTGCCCTGAGTTTCCGCAATAGAGGCATAATTGCAACTGTTTTCTCCTTTCCCGCTCCTTTTGTGTTAGGGGACCTTTCAGAACCCCTATTTGCATGGGTTCCCCGGAGTCTACTAATTTGGAAGGAGTTGGCGGTTTGGAAAATACTCGAGCATCAAACTTGGAACGATCGGCCTTCCTGTTCTGCAGTCTGTGATCTATTTGAACGACTAAGTCTATATAGTCCGAACAATCTTGTGGGGGATTCACTACTTGGGCTAACACATCTTTGAGCTCTCCACGTAGACCTCTATAAAACAGCGTAATCCTTTTGTCCTCAGGCCATTGAGTTTCCACTATCAGTCTGTTGAAAGACGCAATATAAGCCAAAAGGTCTTGATTACCTTGTCGCAACGAAAGAAGCTCATTGTCCAAGGCCTGCCCCTGTGAATGTCTTGCGAACAGTTTTTCCATACTGAGCTGAAAAGCTTGAAAATCATGGAGGACCGGATCATCTTGATTTACTAGAGGGATCGACCAGTCTGCCGCATTGCCACTAAGGTACGAAAGCACGAAAGCTACTTTAGCTTGATCAGTTGGAAAGGCTGCTGGCCGGCATAAGAAATGCAACCGGCACTGATTGATAAATACTGCAAACCTCTTTGGGTCACCAGAAAATCGTTCGGGCGGAGCCAGAGGTACATTCCCAGGTAGGTTGATCTGCACTGGATTCATAGAGGATGTAGAAGGAAGATTTCCCCCAGATGCGGGTAACGGGGTCTGTCCGGCTTGTGACTGTAGCAATTGTCTAGCGAGATCATCTGTTCGCTCCTTGGAAATAATCAGTTCCCTTCTTAGAGCGTTCGTTTCCTGACGGGCTGCATGCACTTCTGCCCTTAGTTCCCCAATTAACTGGGCTAGCTGGTCGGTATCCGAGGTTTCCATAGCGCCTGGACGGGAGTTTTGTGGTAGGCTTTGCGTTCTGTAACGCTCACCTGATTCCCGTAGAGGCGCCGGTCTTGACTGGGCGTATACCGTATCTTCAAAGGTGATGTGTAACACACGGCTGGCTCTTTGGGCTGGACCTCTGTGCGCTGTATGTCTGACTCGAAGGGTAAGATGTCTGCAGATAGAAAATATGAGATTAAGGAACTGGGTTATTGAATGTCTCTCTCTTCTTCCCTTTCTCTTCTCCTGTAGAACCCCAAAGGTTAACGCTCTCACCTTAGGTAAGTGAACGCTGTGCTCTCCATCTGCCTCGGGGCAGGGTGCTGTAACCAGTTTCTTCACTGGATAAGGGGAGCAGGCCTCTTGACTTCAGAGGACTGCTGTCCGTCGTTTACTGCACGAACGGTAAGTTTCGAGTAATTCTAATGTCTTTAAAGTCTTTAGTAATGATGTCTCTTGTTTTGCAGGGTTCTGGCGATGGCGGATGACGGGCTGAAGTGAGTTGAAGATGGAGCCTGTGTGATGAATAGAAGCGCCTGGAAGCACGTAAGTAAGCGCTTGTTGCCTGCTTCACGATGCGCTCTAACTGTCTTTTTATTTTGCAGGTACAAGTTCGGAGCGGCTGCAGGGTGCCGGAATACCCACTGGGTTAGATGTGGAAAGGAGTAATGGCACGTGAGTATTAAAGTTCCCCAATGTCTTTAAACGCACCTTGTTTTGTCTTTCAGATGCGGGATGCAGCGCCGAAGGCCTCCGGAGCGTGCAAAGAGTTGGTAAGCTTTTGTCTTTCAGATGCCGGAATGCAGTGTGAAGACCTCCGGAGCGCACGAAGAGTAGGTAAGCCTTTGTCTTTCAGATGCCGGAATGCAGCGCGAGGCGTTGGTGACAGCCGATGGACCAGGTAAGTGAAGAGCTGTCACTGAAGACCGTAATGCTAACCTGTTCTTTCTTGTCTTTATAGGTGTTGCTGAAGACTGGATTCAGGATGGTAAGCCTTTTTCCTTAGGCCCAGGATCAGATGCAGAAGACACGATGAGCGTTCTGCTGCAGAGGATGCAGAATAACGCAAAGCAAGATTCATCCATCGGGTGTGGTTTAAATAGCCTCCTGTAGTGCTTAGGTGTCTCCTTCCACAGCCACGCCTAGGTAAGAAAAGAGTTCCTGCTTTCCAGAAGAGTTCCAGTGTTCTGAATCTAGGGAGTGGCTGCTGCCCCACCCAACAGGAAAAGTAGTTCCAAACAGAAGAGGATCAGAGGCTCAACTGGCAGGCAAGTAAGCAGCATGGTCTGCTGCAGGTAAGTCCACCCAAGCATTATGAGCCCGGCGCTTCCAGCGCTGGGACTGGGCATATTTATGAGCCTGGTGCCACTGGCGCCAGGACTGGGTCCAAAAGGTCCCAATTGGGACTGGTTGGCACTCGGAACCTGGGTTATGGATCTGCTTCCAAGGGAGTTGGGAAAACCCTGACCTTTTGGAAGCAGAGATCATGACAAATAAAAAGACCCCATGTTCAGTTCTTAACACTGAAATGTTAAGCACGCACTGTGTACAACAAATCAGCCATCACTTATAAATTACCCACACTTCAAATGCTCTGTCAACACAAAGGCAAAGGGTACAGGGTGTATGTCTCCAAAGTATCTCTGATGCTGTATTTGCAATGTGCATTCCTTTGTTTGTAACAGAGGAATGATTTACTTTCTACAGCGCTGGAACTGTATAAAGCAAGTACAATTTGAACACTCTGGAGAGCTTGGGACAGTGCAGATACCAAACTGCAGGGATGTCATTTGGGGATAACCAGGGGTCGCAAATGTTCTCCCTGCTACCTCTGTGGTCTCCTTTGCAAACCCTAAAAAAAAAAAGGAAAAAAAAGTTTTCTTTTTTTAAAATACAAACTGAAGCTCCCGGTTCTGTGGCCAGCACCATGTGCCTTGTTTGTGTCTGGAGTGGCTGCCCTTCTTATTCAAGCCTCTAAAAAACGTAACAGTGATCCTAAATAAGAAATAATAGGAATAGTAAATAATTTGTCTTTCTGGAACTTTTTACAATAATTGCTAGACTCGTGAAAAGGTTTATTATAGGCGCATTTGAGGAGTTGAGTCACTGATTTAGTCTGTTCTTAAACACCTCAAAATCACAATGCAGACAAAAATGTCCAAATGCATTTAGAGTATACATCCATTTTGGACTATGTTATTTGCTTTTCGCAGTTTGGAGTTATAACATGTTTTTTTCTGCCATTGTTTCTGTTACAATCATCACAATGCATTCTATCTAGGTGTCCTTAAGGCACAATTCCTGTGCCTAAAAGCTTGTGTACAGTGTAGAAATGTTTGACCATAGCACAGTGACCCCTGATTTCATTGTGCCACAATTAATGCTTTGTTTTAATGTGTCTATCTTTCCTATCTCCCTGGCATGCTGTTCAGGATGTTTGCTTTCATGTATGTGGTAATGAGTGCCCACAGCACGGGATTCCATGTAAGTGCACTGCTTTCTCTGCGCTTCTCTAAATTCTTGAATACACAGTTATAAAACCTTCCAATGGAATGTATTGTGCTAGCCTGACAAGTAGCTCCATGCAAGCGTGACATGTGGCCAAATGTGCACCGGGCCTGCAGATGAATTGGCCTGCTGATCACAGTTACCAGTTTAATTGTATCCACTACAGAGTGTAATTTGCTTTCTGACTTTGAGAACATTCAGGCATGTAATTGCTACTTTTACTATAGCTGGTAAAATAGCGTCATGGGATGAGCGCTCACTGCTGCGATGTGTGTCTGATCTGCAGGTTGCAGGTTTGAATCCCAGCAAGGCCAACTCAGCCTTTCATCCCGCTGAGGTTGATAAACGAGTACCAACACAGGTTGGGTGATATTGTATGTACATTTGTTCTATGTACAGCGTAAGTGCTATATAATAACACATTATTATGTTTCTGCCTTGGACATCTGCTTGCATTCACAGTAATTTGGTAATATGGGTCAGATAGCACAGCGAGCTAGGCGCTCGCCCTTGAAATATGTGTGCAGCCTGCTGTGGCAGGTTCAAATCCCAACATGGTCAACTCAGCCATCCAGCCTTCCGAGGTTTATAAAATGAGCACGACTCTATGGGATAATAATGGCTTCTGTTATTTGAGCGCTCTAAGACCTTTAGGTGTGTAGCACTATATAAGAAATTATTATTATTATACACACTGATATTAAAGATACATATAGTGATCCATTCTTTAATGAAATGAATATCACATTACAGTGATATCGTAAACATATTTCTTGTAGTGTACTTAGGAACAATGCTCTGTGATGCCAGGTCCTGTTTTGTCAAGGGGTGAAAGGTTGTGTGCCACTGCTTCCCACGATGTCAATTTGGGGTATGGTCAAATTACATCACTTCCTGTGATGTCATCAGAGGTCAAGGGTTGTATGATGTCACTTCCGCTACCCCTGGCATTTTGGTGAAATGACATCCCTGCCAAACTGCTTTGCTCATGGCTTTGTTTCAACCTCTCAGCACACAGGCACAATAACAATTGTCCCTGCCGCTGAACTGCGTGAAGCCAGGCACCCCATCACCTCCTGTCATTGATTCCGTAGTGCCTGCATTCGAGCGCAGTGTGGTGTCCTGTCAGTCGACACCTGCTGGCACTTAGAAGGAAAATATATTGCTTCCTATGGTGTCTCTTGAGGTGATTTCAAAGCGCAAAGATTTTCAAAAGTTGTGTTACAATGTAAATATCCACAATGAGGGGCTTAAAGCAGGCCGAGTGTTTCTTTACTTTCAATTCCATGCATTGTTAATGCGAGCGGTCCATAAACTCATCGCCAGAGTGAGTCTCGCATTTGTGTCTCAAACATCGTCTTAATGAGAAGAAGAAATGAAAACTCTTCCTGCAACTATCATGAGGACAATCTGACTCTTTTGCAGAAACACCAACAGTAAAAATGTTCACATATGCAGGATAAGTAATACATGTCTTCCAAAATATAGTTTCTCCCGCAACACAATATACTACCCACCCTCCTCATATGTCTCATTAGGAAATTTGCAAAGTGGATACTATTTCTGATGTCAACATGTATGCATGGCATTTATAAAGCGACAAAGTAGCTGGGAGCCAACATAGCACTACACAAAGGCGGCACATACAGCCCCTGTGATCACAAGTTTAGGGTGCAGGTCATGGGTAGCAGACAAGTTGGGATTGGTAGGGGCTGGGGAAGCAGGCAATAGAGGAACTATAGAGGGGGAGAACAGGGTTGCGTGGAATGATCAGCAATTCATTGTCAAGCATAACATGTATTGGTGAAGCCAGTTTGGCCATGTTTTCTTACTTTGGCATGTCGTTTTTTTTACTGGCAAAGGCAAAAGGCATTCTTTCTCGCAAGGGGATACTGGCATACATTTGCAGAGCCATCATGGAAATGTTTTCCTATAGTATTGTTATGGGCAAAGCAAACCTAAGTATGCTCTTGTAGGAGTATGGGCACAGCCAGCGTATATTGTGGACAAAGACATTATGAAAATGTGTTAGAGAATGCGTCTGTGCGCTGTTGATAACTTGCATCTTTTAGATGTTTTCATGTGCTACCATACCAAACCGATTGCAAACTGTGTTGCTTTTTCTTTGGAGTTGGTGCATAACATCAGTTAGTGCGCTCTAACCCTTTTTTATCAATTTCTATTGCCTAATTGGGTTTCGGACTAGTCCCAACTTTATGGAGGTCAGTGGCTGCAAGGCTACATAGGAACCGTTATTCATTGACCGGTCTGTAAATGATGATTAGGGGTTTGAGTTTCTATGTTAGCCCGTGCGCATTACAAGTATGCAAAAAGTTGCATGCAATTTTACATCAATAATTTACAAAAGGACACTAGCTAGTGATAACAGGTTGGTTAGTTTTAATATAATTTTGTTCAGAGTATTTTCATCCGTGATTTAGGACAGTTGTGTAAAAGAGGTTTGTGCCAACATTACTCTGCTAGGAGGCACGTGTGTTTGTTCTGCCCTTTCTTGGGCTTTTCCAAGGCAATAGCACATTCGTTTAGTCCATTCTGCGTTTATCATAAGTACAGTGCAGTATATACAAAATGTCGAAATATGCAGTCAGAATTCATAAGGACTTGTTCCTTAGTCTTGTATTAATGAAGGTTCTGATTGAATGAATATATGTGGTTCTGAAGAGTCAAAGTAGGAAAAGGGAAGGAGATTCGGGTTAGTCTATTTCAAATTGGTGTGTGGAAGGTCACACCAACCAGTTTGCGCAACTGTTGTCAGTTGCTCTAAGGTATGGCACTGCTTACCTTTACAGGTTCGGTAAGTAGATCACAATTGCATGGTTTTTCTTTAAAGTTCAACATTCTGCATGATGTTGCATTCCATGTTCCTGGCTATGGCAATTTATTAACAGTTGTTCTTAGTTCTGATAGTCGGTAGCATTTATATCATTCCCTAATGGTGGGAAATAAGTAATTTATTGTGAGCGTTAGCCCTATACTGCTACAATATGAGTTCATCTCTTTTGTCATGATATCATTACTTTTTATTCGGTTATTTGTATTCTAAACATTCTGAAGCCTATGCTTCCAGGGCATCCGGTATCCGATGTTTTACAATCTGTTCAGTTTGTACTCTCTGTGCACGGCGCATATTGTGATCCCATTGTGTGCCGCTTAGTTGTCTAACAAAGGTGCTCAAATAGATGACCCGGGTGATGGGTGAAGTCGTCCGTAACAGAGTGTGCTCCATAATGTTTATGCGAGATTATTCCATTGTTCATTGGATTTGTTAAATAGTTGTTGCTTTTTACCCAATTATTCACAGAAAGTGTACTGTATAATGCAGTTTTTTAACTCATTTTTTGGGAAAGGTTCTCAGAGGGTTATCTACCTGAACCGCCTTGGTTAATTTGGGCTCCATCGCTCGCGCATGTTCATGGGAAAAATGTACGCCTCTCCAGTTACAAAATTCTCCAACCACCACTAAATGCATCTCGCTTAGGATTCCCTCCTCCTAAAATGGGAGCTTAGCCAGAGTTCCTCTCAGGTTTTTGAATATTGTATGCATTACTCCATTCTTAGGAGCAGTTACTTTTTGTAAGTACATGATACTCATCTTCTGCCAGGACAAATACCACTGCTCTGATGAGGTTTAAGGAGCGCAAAACACATGACAGCAGTTTTTTTTTGCCGTAATGCTCTTTTCCTTGAATGGCATTTTACCAATTGGAAAGTTGTAATACTGTGTCTACAGTGGTAAGAGGCCTCATCATGAGTTAGGTGGTATCAATGATTCTACGATTAAAGAAACTGTGAGGAGGCAGAAGGTTATGCCTGCCGCCTTGGCTCGATTATCAACTCTGAATGAAACCCTTCAGCTATTTGTCTGTTTGAATGGTATAATTCATGAACAAAATGAGAGCACACACAGCTTTAATGGAGGATATCCTCTTGGCTGTCAAAGAGCAGAGATATTTAACAGTTACTAGTCAACCTAATGAGAATAGGGAAGGTCCAGAGAGGCTATTGATACGAGAAAATCCCTGTAAATCATCACTGGAGGCTGTATGATCAGATAATTCCCACATAATTCTAAGAAAGGAGATGCTGACCCGTTTAGGGTCTCCGAAGACCCACCCGAAACCTTGCCCAGTATTTTGATAGAGACAGAGCCAGCAGAGCCTTTAGCTGGGGGAGCAAAGAAGAAGACAATTACAAGCAAAGAAAGCAAAGCTAAAAAATGAAAAACACCCGTAGATTCCGCTGCAATTTGAATATTGGGGCCCATAGAGGGTACAGCATGAAATCCAGTAGGAGGGAAAAAGAAAACGAAGAATGCACACAAATCTGCCCATGGCCAATCTAAAACTAGATATTACCATTTCTCCATCAGAAAGAAACAAGCATGAATAATTCAGAGGAGTCAAGTAAAACACCTCAAGACGATGTGGATTATTCCCCAAATGACTCATCTCTATTGGTTGAACAGGATTTATTGGACCATGAGGATGAGAATTTGGTAATTAGTAAAAGCGGGCAAAACTAATACAGTGAATTCACAAACAGGGGCAAATAGGGGGGGGATCCTCAGTTGAGCGAAGATCAATAGGGGCCAACTTCGAGTTACTGAAGCATCTCACCATGGAGGGAGTGAGGCTATCCAGAAAAATATCCGGTCTGCTTTGAACAGATCTTTCTAGACCAGGGTGAACTCCGACTAAATAAATCACCATGCTCGCAGCTGTTTTCACTAATTCCCTCTTTAAGAGCTCTTACCTCCTGTGATCTACTCCAAGTGGAGTTTCTTGATAACCAGAGAGTGGATCATGCTGTGGTGCACCTTCAATCTAAGATCATCTACAACCTCATTTTAAAGGAACCAGACACCTTTCTAACATTTGGAGTTGATGTCTATAAATTGAATATGCACAGACACTACCTGGGGATGCAGAGCCAGAGAGAGGCATACAGACTGTTCCACATTGTTGGCTGTGCATCTGAAATGGGGAAATTTACACCTGTAAGTGGTCAATATATATTGGAATTCCTTTGCAGTTATGGTGACCATTCTAATCAAAGCACTTGAGACGCTCCTGATGGAATTGTTCAACACCACTGATTCCAATTGCTTATTGATTATGGGAGACTTGAATTGTTAGTGCCTGGATGGGATAATGGATATGATGGGGGATCATAAAATGGAGATGATTCATGGAAAAGCATCCATAGAGGTAGCATGGTCAGGAATGATGGCAGATTGCCAGTTGCTTACATTTAATGGAAGGGTGAAAGGGGATATCCCTTGGAGACCACCTTGGAGAAGGGGAACTAGCACTTCCACCATAGACCATGCATTTGGCTCCCAACCAATATTTGGTCGAACAACTTCTTTCCACATTCACAATACTTGTTTCAGCGACCGTGCTTATTTGGCCCTACAATTGAATCTGCAACTTAAACTCCCAATTGTATGTCCCGCAGTAGCAGACATCAAAGTTAACTGTAAGCGGCTATGAATAAAATGGATAGCATACAAAAGAGAGGTTTTTAATAAACGTGGGAAGAGGCACTAGTAGGGGAGTCCCTTAAGCTGGCAGAAGGACTTTATATTAATTATTACAATAATGTGCTAAAAGAGGTTTCAGGGATATTTTCAACTAGCAAATTGCCTTCTGATGGAAGAAACATTTTATATTTACATAACTTTGATAAAGATGTTAGTTCGAGAAAACGAGAGCTTGGAAGGGTAATCAAACAAATTAAGAATGGCATTAGACTAGAAGATATAGCTACATTCCTAGAGATCAAAAGAAAACAAAATTACAAGAGATGACTCATCCAGCATAGAGCCATCATGCTTACAAATGATAGTGCAGGTATGCTAAGGATATGAAGTCATGCCAAAACAAAAACCTTCTGGGAACGTATTAATGAAACTGGGAAGAATCAGGAAACAATGCAGGTGAGAAATGGGTACAGCATTTTTCGAACTTCTTCTGTGCTCAACCTAATGCACAGACTAGTTATAATTGGGGTGAGCTTCCTGGATGTGATAGAGATTTGGAAGAAAGTGAAATTGAGGAGGTTATTAGGAAGATGAAGAATTCTGGCGCTGCCGGACCTGGCAGTTTTGTGAATCACATCCTATAAGAGAGTAGATCAGATCGGGATAAGCTCTTGCAACGCATATTTGGGTAGATTACCAACTAAATTCTGCCCCATTGCCCTCCTGGATTCAACAAGTGAGGTATTTGCTTATTTTTAGTTCTGGAAGACCTGGAGGAATGGAGCTATAAGACTGCCAGACTTTCATCATGCCGAACAGGCTTCAGAAGGGGTGTGGGGACTTAACTGAACGGCTTCATCCTACCCCTTCTTTGTAAACAGGCACGAGGAATTGGAGGGCCACCCTTAATTGCAGCTTTTATTGATTTAAGTGCAGCTTTTGTGTGTGTCCATCATCACAAATTGTGGAATAAGCTGCTAAACTGGGGCAAAATACATTTAAATTCACCAGGATCTTTATCTGGGGTATCAGCACAGATGTATGGTTGCGGCAGGGGTGAGTTTAGAAACCCCACTGTGTAAAGTGTATATTTCTGATCTTCTAAACGGGGGAAACTCACTTTGAAACTTTAATATTTGCAGATGATATTGTGTTACCCGACGGCACCAAAGTGGGTCTTCAAAGTTCACTTCACTGCCTCATGTGCAATACTAGGGCATTGCATGACTCAAGCTTTCAGATTGTTATTCATCCTGTTAAGAACATCATTTGAAATGGTTGAATAAAGCAACCTGTGCTCTGTGTGAAATAGGCATAACTGGAAATAACCTTCCCAGATCCCTGTGACGTTTGGTTCTCCGTCTTCTTTCCAGGACCCCTTCCACTCCAATGGCTGACGTGAAAAAAGGAGTAAGTAGGCACTGGTGTAATGAAAGCAACCAGCATGTGAGAGGTTAAAACACTTCACTTAAATAGCACAGTTTTACAGATGAAGATGATATAGTCTGTCCAGGGTCACACCAGCCTCTGGGGGGAGGGCAGAAATTGAGCCTTAATACTTTGTTTCTACTGTCTTAAATTTGGCTACCTGTATTTTCATTGTTTTTTCATAACGCACGCACTACCATACCCGAGTTCGGTTTCTAAGTACGGATGCAGGATTTGACCCTCTGTTGCTCTGCGTGGTCTTGCTTCCAAGACCAGCGTGTTGCCCCTGTGCTCTCCTCTGTTCACCTCTCCTGACTAATGCATTATGCTTTTCTTTGTCGGGTCAGGGGGGGCACTTGCCACAATGCTTTTCTTGAGGGGCAGGGCACTAGAACTGCATGATATTGATGCTATGTTCGTTTCTATAACCAGTGCTTTCTAGGGCGAGTATGTTGTTCTGTAGCGCAGAACATGTTACTATCATCAAAGACCATACAACCACGAGGGATAAAAGGCTGGGTGTACCTTGCCTGGATTTGGATCTGAACACTGACATTTGAACTCAGATCTTTGCAACGAGTGCTAAACACACTGAGCCTTTTTTACACTTAAAACTTATTTTAATTTATTGTTTGCAATTATTTCTCAATATACATTTCGACCTCGGCCATTGCATGTGATCGATATATCCCGAAAGGACGGTGAAATCGCTACACAAGCTGTGCTATAGTGAACGCACAAACTGCATGCACCACAATAATCACTAAACAAATTACAACGCTAGTTGATCATATTGGACTTAAGTAGCCAATAAAAACCTGGCGGTGGACGTCGAGCCTAAGTGGTGCATTACACAAGAACATGACATGTGTTGTTTATGTGTTATACAAAATGTGCACAGACTCCTTCGGAATAGTGCGGACCAGGGGGAAATGCCATCAGAGTCGGCCTATGGGGGGGGGCGAGCCGGGTGACGGCCCGGGGCGTCACACCCCCAGGGCGCCATTAGTCCCTGACACGCAAGCTCAGGGGAGTCTTTCAAGGGCTCTCCTGAGCTGGACTTGTGGGAGAAGACGTGGCAGGCGACATTATACTGTAAAATGTGCTCGCGGCGGCGGTTGCATTTAAATGCGCCCCTCCGCGGCGGGCACTTTTCATAAGAAAAGGTGCCATTAGCCCCCTACCATGCCAGCTCGGGGCAGTCTTTCAAGGGATCCCCTGAGCTGCCGTAGTGGCAGGCACCTCATTGCCATTGAATGCACCCGCAGCGGCGGGATCATTCAATGACAATGGGGCTCTAACGCACCTTATTTAACCTCCTCGCCGAGGCGAGGATGTTAAAAAATAAAATAAAAAAAATACGTTGCCCATCCTGGCCCCGCCCCCTTCCACCCTGCCCCCTGTTAACCAGGGGTGCGCGATGGGCGAGGGGTGCACTTTTTGGCCCAGGATGCTGCTACCCTTAAGGCCGGCCCTGCATGCCATACCCCCTTTGTCCTACAGAGAATACAAGCAGGGGTGCGCGGGTGCTACGTGGACCCTTCCTACCCGCCCCCAGGAAAGCCAACCTGCATACCAGCCATCTGTGCAAAAGTGCCTATACTTTGAATGGTGCTTTTATTTCGGGCGCCAGCACCCGCCAGTAAAACCTGAAGTCTGTGCCCCTGAATACAGGCATATATTATGTCATATTTGAGAGGTGAAGAGCGCGAGTGGGAAAGCGAGAAAGAGCGAGATTTGCTTACCACCGCTTAAGCTTAGAACACAATTGCTGAACGATAAATTAACAGTTATTCCTGCAAGCTGCAGCACCTTATAGGCTCACTCCTTGAGTGTTTTTCCCATTAATGCAGTCCATCATGAATGTAACCCCATGCTCCCGTATCGTGGCGCAGCAGCAGGCGCGCGGGTGAGTCAGACGCCTCACGTGGACGCAGAGCTCCACCGTGAGGCTCCAGGTAACACTCGCGCAGCTGCGCGAGCCGGCACCGGCTGAACTCTCGCGACACCTTGTCAGGAAATGGAAAGAGGCTGGGCGGCCTTCATCGCCGTCCAGTGTGCGCTTCAGCTGCTAATGGAACATATTGGAGAACAAACAATCTTTGGGAGAGGCAGATCCATATTGTGGAGGAAAGGGCTCTGATTGCTTGTAAAAGGAGTAGGCGCATTCCACCCTTAACAGAAATGTTTTTTCCTGCAATCTGGAGAACCACAGATTTGTTTTGAGGAAGGTGCCTTTATTATTGGTTTTAAGGACAATGATGAAAAGAAAAGGCTTGAAGATCACCTACGAGACGGCTCCACTTTTCAATTTGCTTACAATGAAAGCCTTGCCTGGCCAGTGTTCTCAAACTGTTTTTTTACCACAAGTTTGTGGTTTTACAAAACATAGAAAAGGCAGAAAAAGACCAGTGAAATGGATCATTACGGCCGGGGAGGAGACTGGGCTAAAACGCTTTCACAAAACGGGAAGACGTGTGTATTCAAGTGGAGCTTTGTGCCAGATCCCTCCAGTTTATTAACACTGTAATAACAGGTTTTATTACTAGGCACGTTAATGGTACTCCATTTATAGAGCTTGGCTTGGATTCAGCACTGATGCGGTACGTACACCTGAGAAGTGCAGGCTGTCTCTGAGACGAGCGCTTAACGCTTCAGCTATCCACAATGTTTTTATAAAAGCCTAGGGCCTAATTCACAGAAGCGTTGTATAATGGCAAAACCCCATTGGAAAACGCTCTGTGAATAAGGGCATTAGTGTAGCCATAAAGTTTTGATATAGGCCTCCTATTTCGAAGCACTGTGATAACAGGTGCTTTTATTTCCCAATGGTACTCATTTTATCCACCTCAGAAGGATGCATGGCGGTGATGGCTGAACACAGAAGTCTGAAGTGAGGCGTCTTTTGTTGAGGTGTCTGCTGTTCTGTTTAGGGGCGGGGGGCATGCAGGTCCAATTCTTTGGAATGCTAGGGGTGCAGTACATTGCACTCAATCCACAACATCTTTAAAGCAATGGTCCAAGTGGGCGGGAGAGTTTGGGAGTGGTGCTCCTCTGCTTTTGATTTTTTTTTTTTACTGTTCCTGTACTTTTATTTTAAAAAGAAGCCGTTTTGGAATGGATTCGTCTTTAAATAAAACTGTAGGAAGAAGTTGAAACTTGCACTTCAGTGCACTGCACTCAACTTTCCCTTAAACAGCAGGTGCGTTTCTTTGGGGGTTTGGATTGTGTTTGGGAGGGGGCAAGTCGATGGGGTTTTTGTGGAGCGGGGGCAGTCCAGCGGGGACTATAGTTCCACTACTTCTTTGCGTACACTTCAATCGCTACCTTGAAGAGGGGACAGTGGTGGAAACAGCGAGCTTTCAGAGGGGAAGATATTCAAGTAGGCGTCATCAAGAGCCATCTTTGCTCTCAGAGCACACACCCTTCCTGAGTCCCCTGCAAATCTATAATGAAATAAATAGGTACTTAAACTGGTTGGGATCCTTCTGGATCCAGGCCCTAAAGAAACCTCCTGCCTCCACCCTCCAACCAGCAGCCTTGAGTGTGCTCTCCTTTCTTACAATTAATTTACAAAGGGGTGCCCGGAAGAGACTGTGGGCCTCATTACACGGTAGGCGGTAAGGGTTTACTGGTACCGGTAAGGGCACCGGTACCGGTAAACCCATACCGCCTTACTATGAGTTCCCTTTGCGGGACCCGACCTTAACGGCTGGTTTTACCAGCCGTTAAAGTAGGGTGCCGCAAAGGGACCTTGGAGCTAATTACGGTACCGCAATTTGCGGTACCGTAATTAGCGCCTTCCCCATTCCCATTATGCCCTATGGGGGCAAAAATGGGAATGGGGAAGTGCCTTGGTGAATGGGGAATTACCGCCCCCGCTCACCTTGGAGTAGGGCGGTAATTCCGCCATCCACCAAGGCGGACACGGTAAAATACCGGCGGCAACCATGGCGCTAATAGCGCCATGGTTACCGCCTATCGTGTAATGAGGCCCTGTGTCCTTTGGCACAAGGTGGAAATGAGAGGAGTGCAGCGCCGATATACTACTCTGGAGAGGCTAAGGTGCAATTATGTGGAGATGAGTGGGACTCAAATCCACTCTGTACTCAGTGATGCTGCATACAGGAGCCAGTAAGGGTGAGGCGATGCCAGAATGGATGGGACCCCTATGGACACAGTGCTTAGGTGGGCGGATTGCAGTGCTGAAAGATCTGTGGTTGGGCAGACAGGGGGTTACTACTGCTTCTGCAAAGGGAGAATGAAGTGACAGCCCTTGGCACCCGCTGACGGATGTGGGAAGGTGCGAGTGAACAATATATGAGTATGCATAGTATTGGACTTCGAGGCACTGAGGGTCCTCGGATTTCACATAGTACTTGTTTCAGAGCTTGGAGGGTGTGAGTGTGAATTAGAGGTGAGAGGTGCAAATATGGAGCGGAAGCAGGTTACATACAAAGATCGAACAATATTTAGGGCCTGATTCATGGAGCGTTTTCCTATGGGATTGTGCCATTATAAAAAACTTCCATGAATCAGGGCCAATATTTAATGTGTCAAACTGAAGAGTAATTGACTCAGAGAGTGCTGAATGGGTGAGGGAGTGCATGTGGGCCTCATTTTGCCAGCCATGGGAAATAAGGGGTGAGCAGGGACATGCCCCTATGAAGGCTGCACACATTAAGCTCTTTCAAGAAATAAATTGGCATAACCAATCCGCTGGAAATGCATAGAAGGCCAAGAGTTGTACAGCTGGTGCAAAAAATTCCACATTTGGATTGATTTTATTCTGAGGTCTATCTTAAGGTAGTATTTATTGTGTTGAAAGATATTATTTGGAATGGAATAGAAATATCTTTAAATGAGTCCTCTCTGGAAGCACAAATGATGATGCTATGGGATTGCTCCGTACAGTACAAACAGGACAGATTCTGAGGTATCATTTTGTGAAAGTGGGAACATAATGAGCTAACTCATATACGTTTCAAATGGGGAGGAAGATAAACACTCATCGGAGAAAACAAAAGAATTGGTGATGGGAACTTACTTCCCATTGATCCTCCGATACCCGCAAAGGGTCCCCGAGTCTTGCACCTGCCTCCCTCTAGTACCACTCAAGATAAGACCAGCAAAAGATTGGTCTTAGCTTTCTCAGTGGTAGTCTGGCCTCCAGTAAATGTGTAATCTGTAGGAAGAAGGGCACCCCAGTCGGAGGAATGCTGGGGTGCAGCAATGCAGTAGCGAAGTGGAGGTAAGAGAATTACTGCCGTTTTTACTGCACTGCCAAACCTGTAATGAGGTCCATAGTCTCCATTGCCAGGGATATAGAAAAGCTGAGGAAAGCCCTCCGTTTTGTTGCCCTTCTTTTATTAAAGTAGTAGTGCAACCATCTGTCTAGTCTATGCTGAATCCCTGGGTGACGAGCAGCCAACAGTACTTCTCATCAACATTTGTAATATCATCTGACACGTGATGTACTTTCTTCTGCAGTACAATAACCAGTTCTGGCCAAGCCGTCTCCCACACACATTTAATTTTACCCATCACCAATATGTCTAAGGCAAACTAACTGCACCGTTTCACTCCCTCCAGGGTGTGGCACTAGATGTAGACTACAGATGAGCAATCTGTCAGTGGTAGCTAAGATGCTTCATTATCTACTGCCCTGCAGGATAAGCACAGGATGGGCTCTCAATGCCTTCCCCGAGGTGGCATCAGGTGTCCAGCAAGTCACCACATTGGTAGTGTAGGGATTTGAACGCTCAACCGGAAAAAGATGGGTGAAAACACGTTATCAGTACCTGTATTATTTGAACTGGTATGACCTAACATGGCAGCCAAATGCATAACAAAGAGATAGAAATAAACATAAGAATAGTTATAATAATATGAACAGTTGTGCAAAATATGATTTTAGATATTGACTAAGGTATGAAGACTTTAAAGATAAAGGAGAGCTGGGTTTGATCCTCAGCAGCAGGGCACTACATTTCTTCTCTTATAGAAATGCCTATCAAGTAGTGTCAATAGAGCGAGAATATTCAAGCTCATGCGGAGCACTCACAGCACCAATCTGTCACTTTGGAAATGTCCCTTCCTCTTGAATTTGGAGATCCTAGAAGGCGTCTTGTTTCCCTCATTAGGACAGTGGCGCTTAAGGTGGGAGTCAGCTTTAACTGAAAGTGATGTTAAACAGTCATTGTGCCATATCTTCATACATCAGAGGCATGACCTGGGGGGCTCACATTGAAGGCAACAATGAACACCTTCCAGGGCAGATGTTCATGTCTACTTGTGATGCAAGGAAATCCCAAAGCACCCTTGATGGCTGTTCCCCGGGGGCACTAGAGAGTCATTTGCAAGAAAATGACAGAAATAAATTAAAGAGATTGGTGGAGTTACTGTACATGAGTCAGTAGAAATATCATTCCCTGTGCACAAACAATGATTATAATTAATAATGGCCAGGGACACAGTGTTCCACACAGTCAAAGGACATAGACATTGGTCATCTTTGGGAATGGAATGTTAAGATGTTGAATGTAACAGATGGTGGGATTATTAGGCCTGAGTTTGCCTGTTCGCATTACAGTTTTCATGGCCAACCATCTCCCGTTTGCCACAAAAAAGGATTTTCCATTATAGCAGGGCCAGGAAAATCAATAATATGTGATAATTGGTCGGCAGTATTGAACCCACAACTCCTTAAGCTGCTTGCTTTCTTTGCAAGGGTTCTATCTTCCAGCCCACATTCATCTGGCAATGATGGCTCTGCCCCCTCAGACCCCCCACAAACAAAAACTCCTGAAATGGAAAGAGGCCTTTATGGCTCTCAAGTGGTAACGTTTACCATGCATACTAAGGCAGCTTTTACAATTTCTCACACCTGAAATGTAAATGTTGCTGTCACTGTGCACGGTAGGCGACACATGAGAATTGGCTGGCCACACAAGTAGGGAGTGTTTATGCTGTAGCCGAGAAAATAGCAAGAGTTTTGTGAATCATGACAGTCTGGTGAATTGTAAGAGTATTATTGTGATAGTTAATATTGACTATTTACTATTTTTTTTTCACTGATCCATGACCACAAGTTCCAAAACGAAAGCTACACTACAGTGCAACATGTGTGAGTCAGGGGACAGATGACCAGCAGCTAGCAACACCAGAGCATTGCCAAATACCCCATAATTCTTCGCCCGGACCCAGTGGTGAGAGAGTTGAAAGCGATACCAAATACAATAATGCTGGCAGTTGCTGGGACTGTCTATGCAAAATGTATCCTGTGTAAATAGACTCAACCCACTTGACCACGGTGAAGAACTGTTCCCTCCAAAATAAACAGTGTTGAGCGGAGCACAGCACGGCTTGACTGAAAGGGACTGAACTGAGGACATGTCTATCAATGTGGACTCCTGATGATGCCCTTGCCTAGTACAAGTAATTCACAAGCTCTTGCAAATGAGAAAGAATTCAAATGGAGCCATATTTAAATTGTTGAATTCAGACTAAAGATGAGCTTCTCTGGACTCACCTTTTTCCCTTAGAAAAACTGTGCCCTCTTGAGAACAGGTGTGCTAGAGTAAAGCTACATCCCTGTGTAAGTCCCTTTGTTAACTGGCAGGAATACAAAACAAAGAAAAGGAAAGCATCAATGATGAGGGTTAAACCCACCACTCGTGGTTGCTTGCTCCACATGGGGTGAGTATGCTACCTCATGGTCATCCAGTGCCCTGGTTATGAGTCACGGCAGGATGTAGATGCACCTGAGAGCAGGGAGCTCGTGTGTACTGTGGAGAAGGTCATGCATGTGTCGGTGCTTCGACCTCTGCTGTGTGACATGGAGACACTTAGTGAACACATGTTAGAGAATCTCTTTCACGGATGCATCAGCTTTGTATTGGGGATCATTTGGTGCTAAACAGTGGCAACACGTGACAATGAAATTGCTGTTTCAGGGTATAAAAAATAGTGATATTTTCAAATGTCGCTTTCAAGCACAATGGAGCAGATGACCAGAGGAATTAACTCACAGCCTAGCCTGAGACTTTGTTATGTGAATTAAGCTGGGTTGGCTTTCTTGTAAAACTGTATGGAGCCTAGAGCTTCAATTCTATTTGCCAGTCTTCGGTGAGCCATTGCCAGCACTTCAGGTTGTTTGTGACATGAGCTCTACAGTGGATGATGTATAAGACCACATTTATTTTGAATGAATCTAGAATACCCTGATGCAAAGTGACATGTTTATATTATACTGTTTATGATCATATTCAGTGTTATTTGTGTTTGTGTTTCTTTTCACTGAGAATAGATGGGACCTGGCCTTGCGCCACACCGTAAAAGTACACATTATACAAAGCACACAACTTAAAACCGAAAATGCAACAGTATACGTTACAATGATCTATACAGCACTGGCCCCTTTCAGATTGTGTCATGGAGTCAATTATAACAGCCATCAACAGCCATTGGTTGACCGTCTACCAACATGCTCATAGCAGTGTTGATAGCTCAGTGGCAACGTGCCGGTCTTGGAAGCAAGACAATGCAGAGCAATGGAGGTTTAGATCCCGGATCCGGGCTTGTAAACCGAACTCAGGCATGGTATTAGGCGGCTTATAAAAAAGCAATTAAATTAAATAAATGTGTCAGTAAGACAACAGGCATGAGGTATGGCGCTGCGTCCTATTCTCTACAGAGAGTGAGTATTTTAAGACTGTTTCTGATCAATGATTGGGAGATCCGGGAAAAGTACTATCTCAGAGCTGGGAACAGAACAGACATTAGTCTAACAGTGCCTTAGTTACAAGGGGCGAGAGCCGGCCAGTCATTAAATTCAGATCTAACTAGTCTCACGGAGATTGCAGAATTGGCACAGTCTCTCATGTGGACATTTTATCACTATTTGAGCCACACAGAACAGATTGGCCTTTCTTTTCTGATTGAGTGTTCAACACTGCATGAATATAATTGAGCACAAAATATTATCTGTACGAAGCACTGAATAAAAGGCATGCCCCTGCCTTCTGTGTCATTGGAAGAGATGCCAAAGCCCATACAACCACCATTTTCAGAATTACATATTAGACTGGCACCATGCCTTTTCTGGGGATACATACATTGAATTCATGGACTGCCCGAGGAATACGGTGGCTTTGAAAGGATACGCTTCTAAGGATATGAGGAAACCAATGCCGAGTAAGAATGAACAAAGTAGGTAACTAGTAGACATATACAATGTTTGTTAAGAGTCCGCCTTATTATGACTCTTATTGATGGCTTTCATGAGTACTACCTCATAAAAATAAATAACTAGCCCATCTTTATTTCTAAATAGGTGGGTTGTCAATGCTGATTTTCCATGAAGACAAAAATGGGATACCTAATAGATGACAGGGTTTTTATCACCTTAGGATACTCTCACATTAGTTGGTAGGATACCGATAATTGATTTAGTGCTAAATACATCATTATTGTGTTACTTGCACGTTCCTAGAAGAATTTGCGTTCCTTCAAGAATTTGATGTCTTGTTTTTCAGAAAACTCTTTTTAAGAACAGAATCTTCACCTACTTATTGGATGACCTCATCTTTTGAGGACAACACCATGCTCAAATATGATAATACTCCTGATGAATGTTTCATATTCATTATAAAATTGAACAGAAACATGTACATGTAGAGTGATATATGGTGTCATATGTAAAATTAGTTAAACAATATTTTGCATTTAAAGTGGAATACTAGTGGTCTCAATAATAGAAACAGGATCAACAGTAATATACCATTTGAGGACCAATTAACATTGTACTGTTTACCCTGTATGTACTGATTGGAGCAGAGAAGGAGTACATAATGAAGTATACAAAGAAGGGAGGCCATTTAAAAAAAAGAAGGATTTATTTTGTATCTATATTTTTCTATGTGATTAGTATAAGTGTTGGAGGATTTTTGGCTACAAAATAACTGTTTTGCGATTAGGTGGTATACAAGTCACATCATTTGTAAGAAACCTGCACTGACTATTTTGCCAGTGGTAGACTCATGGTTATAGTATGAATTATTTGACAGAGTATTTCTACCACTGGATTATTATGTCAGACTCCTCTTTTCTTTTAGAATGGCTTTGGAAGGACACAATGGAGATGGCGGGATTGCAGTAGTAACCCATAAGAATGTGCAGATATGTGTCTTACTTGATAATATTGTGTCTCATCCCAGAAGTTAAAGTGCCATCCTCAAACTCAAAAAGTGAAGTGTGTCCCTTATATTGGAATGTATGTTTTAAGCAATCCGTTTCTGTTCAATGTTAAATACAAACTATATCATTGCTATATGCTGTAATCAATATTGTGCCAGTACAACCATCCACAATAGGAGGATGGAACTATTTGACAGAACTACAACAACGTCTGAACTGAAAGTGCATGGTTTCAGGCATCATACCCAGTTCATCTGTACCCTTTTCTGACTACTTCACAGAGAAAGGAATTTACAGCATGAACCCACAGGGTATTTGCGCTACTCCATGTATGCAAGTTATATTATTTTGCAATCCACACTCATGCGTCATCTTTTGTTACTGGAATACTTTAATGGTTGCAGGTCAATGAGTTCATTAATGGTGAGCACTGCTCATGCAGACCTCAGGCCGCTCTCTTGCGACAATCACAATTTCCTGATTTTATTCACACGGATTGGGTACATGAGACAAGTGAATACTCAAAAGGTATTTCTTTCAAATTACGTACCCTACCACATAGTGCTGCTGCAGTCTGTCAGCTTGCAATGTGGTCTATATTAAGTTTATTAACTTGTAGTTTAATAGCCTGCCATATTTAAAACATCATGTGTTAAGAAAGCTACTGCACAGCTGGACTCTCTTGGATACTCAGAGAATGCTGAATGCTGTGGATTTTGTTTCTCGAAATGTGCTCCTGGGAAAAGGTCACCCTTAGATTTAAACACACTTCTTCTCCGAGCACCATGGCGACATGTAATTATGCATGCTGGCCACTGATTCGGTGGTAGTGCTTATGAACTCACACATTTGCTACAGTTTGCACAATCCTTTCCCATACCACGGCTGTCAGAACTGCCGCAAACCCAGCAGAACCTATCTGTGTCCCCTTTATCCCTCCATATGAAAAAAATGCCCTAATTAGGATGATCAGTGCGCAGCACACATAGTAAAACATTGCCTTGGAGCTCACATAAGAAACATATGTTTTAATCTGGTCATAACCTTTTCCAAGGAAGATATTTTGAGATAAAACATGGGGCATTTAAATTACTTCATTGTACTATCCTAAATAGGCTATTTTAAAAACATGTTCACTGTTAATTTCTAATGATCTCTAGGAGTATATTGTGGTAATAATATGGATGTTATACTGATTATACTGAGCAAATCAAGTTATTTAAACATAGAATGACTATATCAATTGTTTTCTGATATTAGATTATCTTTCCAAAATGGTCTCACACCTTTATTGAATTCTTTCAAAATACCCCAATGAGAAATGAGTAGGGGACAAATGGCACCAATAAGGGGTTCCTGTCTGCTTTGCATAACATCAAAGATCATTTTGGGAACATACAAATGTCCACATATTGATTGTATTTTGAGATCGCAGAGAGTAGAGTGTTTATGTAAATACTTGCAGGCTTTGGGGCAGCTCATATGCTGCACAAGCCATTTCTCTTGCTTAAAGTGTGATTTGTAAGTGAGTTAACCACTTGTGATTATTCTGCTTTCAGTAGTACTGAAACTAAATTGTTTTCTTCAAACTTACCTCTTTAACGCTGTATGCAAGTCCCTAGGATCTTGCTTTTGAAGCAGCACTTAGAACTGAGGTTCAAGTGTAGACACTGAATGCGAGTTAGACCTGTAAACTACATTTCCCAGAACCACCAGCATTGTACTTACTGGGTGACCAGGCGAACCACCGCCGGAGCACCTCAGATGAAGCCTGGTCTTCGCCTGTGTTTATACAGCATCCCTCCTACTACTTTCATTAATTGTATTTTGAGATCACAGAGATCAGAGGGTGTATGTCAACACTTGCAGGCTTTGGAGTAGATCATACGCCGCACACGCCGTTTCTCTTGCTTCAAGTGCAAGTGTAAGCAGTTTAACTGCTCATGATTATTCTGCTTTCAAAAGTTCTGAAACTAAATTGTTTGCTTCAAACGTACCTCTTTCACCATGTATGCAAGTCTCTATGATCTTGCTTTTGAAGCAGCACATAGAGCTGAGATTCTAGTGTTAGACACAAAATGTCAGTTAGACTTGTAAACTACATTTCCCAAAACCACCAGCATTGTATTTACTGGGTGACCAGGCGCACCAGCGCTGACGCACCTGAGATAAATCCGGTCTTCACCGGTCCACGCTGAGCAGCGACGGGACGCCAACCCTTTAATCATTTCAAGTTGGTACTATAAGATATCTCTTACTTGCTGTGGCTAGGCTTTACGTTTTCCTGCCTTATTACACCAACTTTCTCCAGCTATGGGATACCTCAATATTATTCAACTCCTGCTTGCTGCCTGAAAAACAAGGCACTTGGTATTAGTGATTAAATACCTGCAGATGAAATTAGATTTCCAAAACATCGCCACACCGATACAAACACAGGTGGTGGTGGTGGTACAACAACAAGACAGTGAGTGAAGTTGTTTCTCAGGCCACACTCACAGTGGAAGCGATTTCAGCCACAGAAACAAACTTCCGTGTTACAGAGACGATATGTGAAGGAACCCTGTGTACTGCCCATCAGCATCAGACTGCTTCCTCACTGGCCGCATTACAACCACAAATCAATGAACAAACCACTGAAGAGATACTTACTCCATTGTTACCCAATAACTCACACCTTCATATAAAGTCCCCTTCTCCAACACCACGCCACAATGCCCTACCTTCGACCAAGCCACTGAAATGCACGTTGTTAAACACACACTTCCTTAGTAAGCACATCATCTATATATACAACTATATCCTTGAATTAGGTATGGATATTATGTGTATCACGGAGACTTGGATTATGGACACAAATGGCCCTATGATCTCATTAGCAATCTAAGATGGTTACGACATCATCTGCCAAAATCGTACACTAGGCCTTGGGGGCAGGGTAGCCACCATCGCTAAGAAACACTTGGGACTGTATAAAACTCCATGCGACTTTTCAAACGTGAAATTCTTCAGGTTAAAATGACTCCCAGCGCACACAGTTGCATCAATTTTGTGGTAGTATACCCTCCACCCTCAGTAGATACACCAAACTTCAATGAGGAGTTCACCTATATCTTAAAAGAAACAGAACAACCAAATTGCACGACCTTGTTGGCTGGAGATTTTAATCGATGGTACAACATCAATACCGATAAAGAAGCTGCAAATCTGGTCGCCACCCTAACATCATCGACTACCATGTTATTAGCAATTCGCCAACTCATGAGAAAGGTAATATCTTAGATTGGGTAGTGGCAATAAATCTGACCGTACAGATTGATAGTACAACCCCGTGTATTTGGTCAGACGACTACTCTGTAGGCTTTCAAATCTACACACTTAACCCTTGCATAACAAAAAAAAAATCATGATGCAAACTAAAAACTAACCGTAACTTTCAAATAATCACTACCAGTGACCTGAAGGTATGCCTGGTCCAAATCATGGCCTCTACCTCCAAGGCAGACTCACTTAAAACCCCTAAAACCACACAATAGGTAGCTTGCTGAAAAAAGTGGACCCTATGATAAAAAAACTTGTTAGAGATACCACTACACACCAAAAATGGTACACACAGGGAACTTACAACATTGAAGAAAAAAAAAAGAAACACAGAAAGGAAATAGCAAAACATTCCATCAGAGATGAATAAAGCAAACTGGAGAGATTCAGAGAAAACATACACATGTGCAATGTACGAGGCAAAAGGAAGTTTCTTGAACAAACAAATTGAAGATGCCAATAATCACCCAAAGAAGCATTTCAAAATCATTAAAAACGTAGCCAAATCAGGCACCATGGGTACACCTTGTTTCCCATCTAATCAGGACTGCCTTATGACACAACAAGCTTTTGAAGCGAAAATTGACAAGGCCCATTCCAAGAACAGACACGAGCTACGTAAAAACCTGAGTTATGCTACTGTGGCCACTAATACTGTAGCTACAGAGAAACATGCAGAGTTTCCCCTCCCTCCTATTACCTTTTCTGATATGACGAGCATCTTGACTACGCTACGCCCATCTCAGTGTACCGAAAATGTACTTCCACCTAATCTCATCCTAGAGCACAAAGAGATTTGTATCCCATTTCTCGTCAGATTTGTCAATTCCTCTTTTCTAACAAATCAGGTTCCTGATGACATAACAAAAGTCACCATCACCCCTCTGAATAAAATACCTTGCCTGGATCCCAAGGCTCCAAACTACCTAAGGCCAATAACAAACTGTATCTTCCTCTTGAAAATCCTAGAAAAGAGTGCCACCATGCAATTTCAGCAATTTGTGGAAACAACAGGCATTCTACATACAAGACAATCTGGCTTTCATCCCCACAATAGCACCGAGACCGCCCTTTTGGATATCCAAACCCACATGCTGAGCATTATGGATAGGAGAAACATGGGAATGCTTGTCTTGCTAGACCTATCGGCAGCATTCAACCGCCTGGACCATGATCAACATCTCTCTACCTTAAGAGACACAGGACTATGCAGTCCAGCCATGGTCTACTGGGTACAGTCTTTCTTATCCCTCCAGAGTCTGCTGCGGTGACTCCTCCTCACCTCCCATTCCTATTAGTTGTGGTGTCCCACAGGGGGCCTGCATATCCCCATTACTATTCAATCTTTACATCAGGCCCTTTTATGACCTCCTTGATGAGCTGAAAGTGTTCTTTACCAACTATGCCGAAGACACCAAATTGGTGCTCGAGCTCTCAGGAGACTACGACCTTGACCTTGACAAACTACCAACCTGCTACAACTGCATAGAATCCTGGATGAATGCAAACTGAATGTGTCCTCATGAGAACTAGACAGAGCTACTGATTTTTGGTTCAGGGAAAAGTAGATCTAAACTTGATACCAGATACCACACGTTTGATATCCACGACTGCACCATCCAAGTCTCTAATATGACCAAAACTCTAGGTTTCCATATAGATCGATACTCTACGAGAACTGCTCATACTATCTGAAACTATTATGAAATCTCAAACCTTTCCTCTCAGAATCCAATTGTGGTTTAGTCACTCAGGCTATCATTCTGCCAGATTGGACTATGGCAATGCCCTTTTGATTGGTGCCCGACGAAAAATGTATATGATCTGCAAGTCGTTCAAAATCATATGGTACGCATCGTCAAAATGAAGTCCAGAAGAGAATACATTACTGAATGTCGTCAAGACATTCACTGGTTTCCAATCAAAGCCTGTCTACAGTTCAAGACAACTACACTGATCCACAAAACCTTACACGGTTCAGTACCTGGGTACATCAAAAGTTTGGTATCCCCTATGAATCTCTGAGAAAGCTGCATTCCTCTACCCTAGCATTGGTGGAAAGTCCTAAACTTAAACTGGCAAATAGGACCGGAACATTTTTTCCCACCGTTGCTGCAAAGATATGGAACTCGTTGCCATTAGATCTAAGATCACTGAAGGAATACAACATTGTCCGATGACAATTAAAAACTCTACTATTCGACTAAATTAAGTTAACCTGCCTGACTGTCCCATTTTGCTCATTGTTATTTGTGTTATTGTAGGCACCCCGATGCCTGCAGGGTACATAAATGAAATACAAAATAAATCAAATCTTTACATTTGCACACGTGACTTGGTGCTCATTTAATTTTCACAACTGTCACCCTAACATTAAAGGGCCTGATTCATGGAATATTTGCCCGGTTCAAAGTGAATTTGCACTGCTGAAAAGTGACTTTGCACTGCCAATACGAACCCTGAATCATGGAACTGTGCAAAGTGTATTTTGGCCGGGCAAAGTCATTTTGAACTGCGAAAATGACTGTGCCCTGACTTTGCCTGGACATTACTCTACAAAACTACACTTTGCATGGTTCCATGAATCAGGATTTGTGTCGGCAGTGCACAATCACTTATCAGCAGTGCAAATTCACTTTAAACCGGGCAAATATTAAATGATTCAGGCCCAAAGTAACCATGAGCCATAATTACGCATATTGTCAGCTTCATGCTTTAGATGTGAAATAGCTGTGACATGTTGAAATATGTCCTGTTCGTTCTGCTTCTTGTTTCAATTGAGCCAGACTTTTAAAATAGGAGGGGCTGGGAGAGAAATGTTCTCATGGTAAGGATGCCGGAGCTCAGGACCGGTCCCTAATACCCAGACATGGTGACTAAATGATTACTACTCTGCAGGAGTATAAGCATTAGTAGTGTCTAGACTGCCTACTCAGCTCCTATGCGTCTACAAACCAATAGTGATCCCAATCATAAAGGTAAAACAAAGCTAAGAGATATACCTCCTTCGAGGGAAGGCTAAACAAAGTAATAGGGTTCTGCTGCTCACACACCGTGCGGGAATCAGGCGGTATGTTGATGGTATGTTTATTCATGACTTTGAGCACACAAGTAGAAAAGCAGTACTCAAGCTAGACGCATAGGACATATACTCGAGCATCCATCCAAGCCAGCTAACAAACTCTGTCACTATCAGAACCATAGAACACAGTCACCCACCAACACTCCAACATTTCATGTAATGCCATGCCATTCCGCACGCACACACAAATGCCAGTCATAACACTATACTCTCAAGAGAGATGTGAATGTGATCCAGTAGCAAAACATACAGCAATGTATATCAGTCCACAATCAAGGCAGTGTCCAATCAAGCTTCGATACAATATATATACTTCAATTGAACGCATAAATGCACCAGTAACTATAAAAACACAATGAAAAGCCACTGCTGTAAAGAAAAGACAGGGAAATGTAGAATGCAATGGTGCTGCACTCTGGGTTTTCAGCATGAAGGAAAAACAGTCAACAAATCAATAGGGAATGTATATAGGATCGTTTTTTCAGTGGAAAAGGGTGCAAAAGAGACTTAGCCAGTCTCAAGGCACCCAAAAGGAGGACCGGGCTGACAGGATCAGCTAATCCATTCTTTGGTGGTTCAACAGCATCGAACCAGGCTTAGTGCTGTACTGTGGTGGGGATTGAATCAGGTTCTAGTGCAGTGAGTCATACTGGGTCAAGCGGCCAGCTGGCTTCTAGTCAGTTTGAAGTGGGATCTCAGTGCAACTCGATACAGCATCCAGGCCGTGCAGTTTGGTTGACTCATCTGGGTCATATCTAGGATTGAGTCAGTTTGCAATGTTGGTAACCACGTTTGAAGGTTCAATAAAGTAACATGCGTTTTGACCGGCTCGATGCGGTAGAATACAGAACCTGGCCGATATGGTCCTCCAGCTGCTGTAAGAGAGGATGAGTCCTTTCAGGTTCTGCTCTCCCAGCCTATGGAGGTTTGGTACAGAGTGGCAGCTCCTGGCCTTCATCAGGAATCACCCCCCCCCCCAATGTGCCCTGGGAGTGGGTAAGGAGCAATACTCACCTCTGCCTTGGAATCCTTTTTCTTCACCCCAATGGCTGAGTGCTTTGGAAAGATAAACGCTTCCAAAAGATGGCCAAATGAATTCTTCCTTAATTCCTGAATGGTCCTAAAGTGAATTCAGGAAGGAGTGGGAGATCTCGTATTTTATAGGCAAGCGTCTATATGTGATTGGGCAAATTCTTGTGAGAAGTGGTATTTGCCTTCTTTCATCATACTGAAATTTCAGAGAGAAACAAGATGGTGGAACCTTTCTGCAACTGTGCTGAGCTCACTCTGACTACACTAACCCTGCCTCTTCTCAGATCCATTGCATCAAAGGAATTTGGCATTCAGCACACTGGTGTGAGGTTAGTCTGGGTGTGCTATTTGAGTGCTGTTTTGCAGCATACCTCCTGCTGAGGGGCTATCTTACTGGAGAAACATGTTCCACAACCTCACAAGGTATCAAAAGAGAGGCACATTCTTCAGTCTATTGTCTTGCTAGCTGGCAGGACAAGGCTTCCTAATTAGAATACACACAACCCTTCCACATCTACGGTGGGCTCGCAGTGCTGACATGTGTATGATTCAAATCAGATGTGGCTGTTAATAATTATGTAATCCCGCCACCATTACACCACATGTTGTATTGCTTATATTTTCAGCTTACCCTGACACCAGGGGGTGGAGCGTTTATCATAATCATATGGAATTTACAAAAGAGGTGTAAACTCAAATGCAAACTCAGCAGTGTAGTGACATGTCTGTCACAACAGCTGTCAAACAGGCATGTCTGAACCTGCTGTGTACAACTGGGGAGCAGGAACTGCAGATAAGGAGACTGATGGAGCAGGGCGCAGATGTATGTTATGCTTTTGGTACAGCGCTTATAAAAGGGGGGTCTGATTAGCAGGCCACCGTTTCTGAGACCGAACTTCTGCATCATTTTATTACTGAATAACAATCAAAAAGACCAGTGCTTCTTCAACCTGGCCAGAAGGCAATTCCATATAGACATATATAGAGAATTATACATATATCGAAAGGGCAATTTGGAGACAACCTGACAACCTTTTAATATTTTAATTGTGCTTGGTAAAAACACCAACACAATATTGCTCTTTCACCACTAAGAAGGCAGATTTCAGTCTGCTGTAGATACAGCAAACCCCAGCACGGAAGAACTTGCTGCATACTTTCCAAATCTTGTTGCTATGCCACCGTAATAGAATATAGGGAACTCTTCTTTTGAAATCTTCTCCTAATGTCAGTTTCAGGCTTACGGCTCAGCGCCGCTTTGCGAAACCCTGCCGTCTTATGGCAGGTGGTTGTCTTGCGTGAAACCATGAATGCACCAGCGATGATGGCCAGGCTGGCTTCCTCCCACTTCCCCGCGTCAAACGCTCTGAGTCAGCATGTGCGAGGCAAGGACGGAGTCCTGCTCAGCGGACGGGCCTAATGTGGGGCGATTTTCCGCCTCACGACGGCTTCCTGATGCAGGCAGTTAGTGTGGCGGGGGGCAGGCCGCGGCGCCATGGGTGTCCGCAGCTGCTGCCAGTCTACTCTGCCCTCACATTACTCACCGCAGGCAGCTGTGCAGGCACCCAGCCCACGCCACCAGGAATCCAGAAGTGCTATTTACTTTCCACAGGGTGGAATTCTATTTCCAGGCTCCGTTACCTTTATCATTTCTGCATGGGCGCCAGGCTGGGAATCAGAGCTGCAGGTGACAGACATGTTTAAAGAACCTGACAACGTCAAGGTGAAAGCATGATAACGGGAACCCATATTTTTCTTCAATGACGTGTTTTCTGTTCAAAATATTTACTTTTAAGCGTGCAATCGAAGCCTATGGCTATTATTCAGAGCTCGTTTTCCAATGGGGTTTTGCCATTATAAAACACTTCTGTGAATTGGGCCCTAAGTGTTATCGAATCAAGCATTTAATAACAAGGTTAGATAATATACATGCGATGGTTGATATATAACAAAGCAATATATATATATTTCAAGCAGTCCACGAATAAACACGTATACAGGTTGATTAATATTAACTTTGATTTTATTGAAACAGTTCTTTACGTATGAGATAACAATTAAACACAGGGGGCCCTTAATTAGTTGGACATTGAAAGAAAGGAGATGGTACTTAAAAATGAGCATCGCTCATGGGATCATCAAGGCAGATGTGGATGGATTGCCCGGGTGCTAAGTGTTTGTCTCAGAAGTCAAGATTCCTGTAGTGCTGTCCCAGACCTACATCAATCTAGGTCCATTAAGGGGGTACTGTGAAAATGGGACAAGCTAACACCTACCATTAAAGTGCTTAGAAGTGGGAGGAGTCTGGTATAACCACGTGATCCTCATAATATTCTGTGTCCTTGAGAAATCAAAATTAATCTACTTTACCATTATTAAAAAACAAAACGTCTTCAGAGTTTTACAAAATGAACATGTGTGAGATTTGCTACAAGAGACTATTTATTTTGTTGATTGTTTTTGGATATATGTTAGGTTATTTATAACATGCTTTAGTACCCAGAGGTTTCTAAGGGCAGATCCGGGGATCAAACCTGTGTTGCCCCGTGTCGTCTTGCTTCCAAGGTGAGCACGTTGCCGCTGAGCTATCTTCCCGAAGGATTAAGCCCTAAGAACTTTTATTTCTCATCTGTTAGCAAAACATACCATAAAGCGTTCCAAATAATTTAGAATTTGGAGGGAAAAAAACAGATTTTGCTGCTGATACCCTCACAGATATGTTGCAATTTCGGCAGCATAAGTCTGAGAAGCCCTACTGATCAGAGGAAGCTGATGTTCCATCCTGGACAACTCTGCTCATCCTGTTGCAACAAAAGGTCAATATAAGACCCATGTGTCCAGTGATAGTAATGAGCGGGAACAGTCGCGAGTGGCGTTCCACTACTTTTATTTTTTACTGTTAACAGTACCACTACTTTTTGCAGCCATTTTCCCCACTCCGGAACTGTTCTTTCTGAAGATAAAACACACTTCCCTACTTTACCACCCAACAGCAGTTACAGCTAAACTGAAATATGTTCCAACTCAATTGGCTGTCCACCAGCAAGGCTGCAACCCTTGAAAAATGTGTTGCACGTTCCTCCCTTCCTGCCTACTCTATCCCCCGCTGGGGTCATAGATCCACTTCTGTTTTTGGTACACTTCTACCACTATATCTGTCCTGTTGCCGTGTCCATCCTAAGTGCTAATGGGGTGCCAGGTATTTGCCGGTGTGCATGGCAATCGGAGGCGGTGGAGGGCCTGTCCGGTGATTTGGGTAATCTTCTTTCCAGAAGGCTCTACATTATCCATGTGAAAACATGCACCAGTGTTTTTGCCAAATGACTGCACATTGGTTTGTTGCGTCCAGAACAGGCTTATCTCTAGCAGGCTGGAGGGTATGCAAAGAGAAGCTCTTTTAACTTATTAATTTCCCTCTAATACGTAGCACAAAAGAGGTAATGGCTGGAAGGTTTAGAATTAATCTTAACCTCTGGCATTGCTCTGGGCAACCCTCCAGACCATTGTTCTTCGCTTGCTAAGCCAATGCTGAATGGGGTAAGACCATATGCAAATCAGGCTTATTCGCACCCCAAAAGGTGCAGTCCAGCCTGAACTGCTAGGACACATCCGTTCTGCATGAGACCACAAGCATCCCCAGGCATGTTTCGGCCTTATTGGACCTCATCAGTGAGGAGTAGCTTGGGTCTCTATGCCCAGCCTCTCTAATATGTATCCACAGCTCTCAATGCCATGGGCCTCATTACGAGTGTGCCGGTCCAGTAACAAAGGTATTGGTAAGCCTACCGGCACCGTTGTTACTGGAACGGCACACCCCAAATCTGCAGGCAGCACCATCCCGCCCGCCAGGCCTGACCTGGCGGGCGGGACGGCATCTGCCTGCAGACTTTCCGGGAAGCACCAACACTGTTATCAACGGTGCCGGTGCTTCCGTCATCTCTATGACCATTGAGTGATATGGGACTCAAATGGGAATGGGGATTAACATTTTCCAGCGCCTGACTTTCAGGAACACTGGGTTCGTAATACCCCAGTGTTTCTGTGGAGCAAGGCGCTGGTATTTATGCACGAGTCCGGCGGCAGCCTGCTGCTTTCTCCGGCACGGCTACTGCCGGACTCGTAATGCGGCCCAATGTCTCCCCCATAGAGACGTATTACTAAACTCCCCGAAAACAACCAGAAGTTTGATTTGTTTTTATAGCAAGATACAGGGAAACGTGGACATTGATGGCCTTTAATTTGCCATCGAGCACTCTGATACGGGGGATGTGTCGTCCTGTTCGGGATACAGACTCTACGTGGTCTCCAGCCTTGCTGTTGCTTATAAATGTGCAAACAAGCGCCGCAGCTTCCACCTTCCCCTTGAAAGCCGCTGGTTGGGATTCAGACACTTTCACTTTTGGGATGATGTAATGGGAGCAACTTACTCAATTGGGCTCCATCTGTGGGTCGTTCCGTGCTGTCTGCAGATGGAACAAGTTAGCCCCTAAGAGTCTTCCTAGGAGATGGCATTGACTCCCTCCTCCCACCCCCCCCAAGTTCTTAAGTGACTTATAGGACTGGAAAGCAGCGCAGCAGAGTATAACGAGGAGATGCACTCATAATATCCAATGATATGGATGCGTTTAGAAGAGGAGAGGTTTAAGGGTACAGTTACACTTAGGGTGACCAGTTTAAAAAGTAAAAACTGGGACAGGGCAACTAACATAAAAGTGGGACTAACTCTTGAAAGTGGCTGTCATTGCACTACACTTCAGTAGCGTTTGGAGTAGAAGGGGGTTTAAGTGTTACTGTTCAAAGAAACACTTAAGGACTATATATGCAAACTAACACTACCTTACGTTGTAAAATGCAGGCTTTCTTCTGCGCGAGTGTGTGCATTCCTGCCTGCCAGCCATGACGACCTACTACAAAAAAACGGGACCACTGCAGTTTCCAATGGGAACATAACTTTGAGAAAGGGGGACAGAGCACCAAAAACCGGGACAGTCCCTGCAAAACCCGGACGTCCTCTCACCCTAGTTACACTGTCATCGAGGGCGGGTCTGCAGAGGGAAGCAGGCAAGGGATGCAGGTTAGTGAAGAGGGCGCCCCAGTCTTGCTGAGGGAGTTTCCCAATGACATGCGACTGAAGCTGCATGTCTGTGAGTTTCCCACGCTCTGACCTTCCGAGCTGCACCGCAAAGGCCCCTGGGGGAGCATCAGCAATGCACTCGAGGGCTGCTGTCCTTATTTTATTTATTTATGTCTTTATTGTGCATGCGTAAGGCGCCTATACATCAGGAAATTGTTCTGCAAAGCGCCCACAGCTCAACGGGGAGGGATCATGGGAAGGAAAGGCAAACAAAATAACAATCACGAGGAAGAAAGAGGAGGTCCTACTAGGCCTTGTGAGCATTCAGTGCGTGCGCGTGAGGCTTCTTTGCACTGCCTGATAGTTTCACGTCTTGAAACACTTGTGTTCAGGTGCGTTATAAATGTCATATCATATCATTCGCACAGGGTAAATGTCAGAATCATGCTTCCTGGTACAGAACGTCCCATTTTGCTTCCTACCTTTTTTTCCCAGCAGCCTTCAATGTGCATCTCATCTCACTGATGGCACACCTGTGCTCTGCCAAGCCAGGCACTCGCTCCTATGGGCTTGACCGGCAGAGCTATCTGTGTGTCTTATGCGTGTCAGACCAATCTGCTATGCTGCAGTTCAATGCAACTGCTATTGAAATCTGGCTGGCAGGCCACACGCCCAAACCCAAATCACTAGAGTGCCAAAATGGCGATACCAGACAACCGGAAAAAAAAGCTGGCAGCCTGCAGCCCTTTACTCCAGCTTGAGTGGCTGGAGAGTGGCGGAAAATAACAAAATAAAAAACGCTCGAGGCTCCAAATTCTTGTGTACATGATCCTGCGGCGCAGAGTGAGCCATATTACATAAACTGTGCTGAGGCTGTAGTGCCTGAAGCAAAGCAGGGGCCCATCCACTCCTGCGGCACCTGAGGGCGAAGTCTAGCAATGCAGTAGTGGAGCTAGATGCTGACTTGTGCAGTGTGTGCAGCAGAGGCATTGCTAGGGGGGAGGGGGGCTAAGAGGGGCTATAGCCCCAGGTCTTTTGGTTGTAGCCCCGGATAGAATCTCAGGAGCTACAACCAAAAGGCTAGCTAGCCCCGAGTCCCGAGAGTCCTGACATTAGCATAGCCCCGGGTCTTTTCCAGACCTAGAAACACCCCTGGTGTGCAGGAAATGCCGAATGCAAGCGGCGCAATGGCGGTGCAATGCTGTGTAGCGTGCCTGCAATACTGTGCTGTGGGAGAACCTCCCAAAATGTTCAGATGACTTGGCGTGATGCATTTGGCCTGATTTCTGCAGGTCACTTCCCACGCATGTCGGGAACACCCCGTTTCCAATGCCTGAGCGCCGTTCAAGCATTAGGCTGCACAGAAGGGGCCTTTTTGCCCGTTGGTGATATCAAACTGCAAACCAATGCAGTGCTGTTTCAGAGGACCATGCACATGCTGCAATCTGCTCATGTATGCTTGATTCATTTTCTCTGATTAAAAAAATGGGCTATGCAATGATGACACAGAACATGGGGGACTATACAGCAATATTGACCTGCACCTCAATTTCGGCTAGGAATGTGTGTGTGCTTTTATGACTACAGACATTTGCCCTATGCATTTTTAGTTTTCGATGACCAGTTCTTGGAAATGCAAAATTTCAAAAAAGTGACCTATTTTCTGGGGTGCTCAGCACCAGCGCAACTGGAGCACTACCCGGTCCCTATACACACATCAATGTCGGGAGTGCACACATGTGACTGGACCTTAAAGATCATGTCATTGTCATGTGTCTTAAAAAGGAAAAACAAGATGTCTATGTAGGAGGACAAAAAGAGTCCATACCGCTGCTATTACTTACAATTAGTACCGCAGGAGGGGGTGTTGGGGGGTGTAGAGGCATACCCGCCAATTAGGGGACTTGGAGCAGGGGCTTTCACACATGGTACAGCCCCTGCTCCTAGCCTCCTCGGAGCGCAAGGCGGCCATCTTCCATCTCTGGCTGGCCAGGTAAGTGTGCTTTCCCTGTGCCCCCGTGCCGCATTCCACACTCCCACCCTCCATTTCCACACATTTTGCCCCCCCCCCTCTCCCACTCCACTTACCTTCAGCTTCCTTGTTGGCTGCCGGCACCGGGAACTGTAGTGTTCCGGTGCAGCCCCTGAAATCCGAATGGCCACCATGGAAAGGGAAGAGGGACTACTTGAAATCCCTTCACCCAGATCCATGCAGGCATCTTTTTTTTTAAGTTGCGAAACGTAACATCTCTTATTTCACACTTTAACACTATTAGTATCCTGTTAAAACTAATAACAATAAACCCCTTGTGGGGGCTGGGAGAGGGGGCATTACGGCATTAGGTGTTGCCCCGTGGCTTTCTTAAGGATCTCACGATGGCCCCCGGGCATTACTACACGCGGTAATGCCCCCCCCAAATCTAGTTTGTATCATGTGGCTGAAGCATTTGGCACATGAGAATTTAAACACAACATCCCTTTTATCTAGGGAGAGCAGCATCCTAGGGTCATGAGACATATATTGCATAGGTTCTAGAAGTCAATGTTGACAATGAGCAGTGTGGGCGAGGGGGAGGAAAAGAGCATAGATGCCAAGCTCTATAGAAAGCTTTCAGTGCAGGGCACGCTCCGGGTGCACCTAAATAGACAAGAATAGACCGTGGCAATTCCTGTGGGTGGCGCACGCCTGAGAGCTCAGACATTGGTACACAGAAGAGACATTGATGCACACAAGATGGATGGCCACAAGTTTAATCAGCACAGACAGATGCCAGACACTAGGTGTAGCAAACATACTCAAACTACGGTAGATATGTATATTAACCAGTGATAGAATTGTACCAAAAAAGTAGTGGAACGGTGACTTGGTGGCAGAGTAGGAAGGAAGGGAGCAACGTGCAATACATTTTTCAAGGGTTGCAGTCATGCTGGTTAACGGCCAGTCGAGTTGAAACAGCTTTCACTTTAGCTGTAACTGTTATCCGGTGATAGAGTGGAGAGGTGTGCTTTAACCTCAGAAAGAACAGTTCCGGAATGGTGAAAATGGTTGCAAAATATAGTGGAGCTGTTAACAGTAAAACATAAAAGTAGTGGAACACCACTCCCGACCGTTCCCACTCATTGCAACCACTGATATGAACACACCCTTCTGACCAGTAACTGCAGACCAGGGAATTAATTTATGTTGACGAAAATGTGGCTTAAGCTAATACAGAAAGAGGACTTGGCTCAAATTGTTGACAATTAATTCCTGTAGTTAGAGCCTAATTTATGGAACTTTTAGCACTGTGCCAACAATCACCCTGATTCCCAGAGTGGTGCAAAGTGTATGTATGTGGAGCAAAGTTACTTTGCACTGCAAAAGTACTCTTTGCACCGCGCTAGATGGCCCTAAATCATTGTGCAAAGAGTACTTTTGCAGTGAAAATTGACTTTGCTCCGCAAAAATACACTTCGTACCGCTCTGTGAATCAGGGTGTTTGTTGGCAGTGCAAAGTCACTTTGCACCAGTGCAAAGTCACTTTGCACCACGGTAAAACATTCCAAGAATCAGGCCCTTACACTCTTAACTAATGACCTGCCAAAGAGCTCACAATTATAATTGTTGCTAACGGTTCAGCGACAATGAAACATTCAACAGTTTTGGGTAATTATTTATTCAGAAAATGCTAGGTACATTGATCAAAACCTAACCGGTGTTGTATGTGAATAATAGAGGTAAACACGCTTTGTGCTTGTGAAAGCAAAGAGTTGGAAATGAGTTAAAGATCACGCCATTGTAACCACATAGAACATTGTGGTTTGCATAAAACTTCTAGAGTGCTTCCTGTCGCCATAAGGTCCCGACGCATGTCTTTTGCACACACGTATCATTAGTATATCCCCCCTGTTGCACGCTTTGCCAGTGCTTGTTGTTGCACATGCACGTTGCACATTCCTGTGCAAAATCATTTGCATAGACACTTGCAAAGGCCAATTTTTCTAAGCAGTACATGCGCAGTACATTCCGGTGAGGAACTGCTTATATGTTGCCAGAGTGTATGCGCTTTAATTGCAGCAGAGCAAACATGTACTGTAATACCACCGGTAATGATATAATGAGAAGCTCCGGGCATTAACATAAGAGGCAATGGTCCCCGGCTCATGGCACAGTCATTTTCATTAAACTCACAAGGGCATCCATGTGACTCATGAGACCGGAGAATGAGTGATTTTGGGGCTGATCATGGAATTTGTGCACCGAAAAACTGGGATTTGAGCGTCATTCTGCCCGCAAATCCCTGTTTAACAAATGGGGATTTGCAGGCAGAATGGCGCACAAATCCCTGTTTTTCAGAGCACAAATTCCATGAATCAGCCCCTAAAAGACTTGCGACCACATGATAGACCCACCGGTTGAAATGTGCTCCTGATGAAGGGATACCCCGAAACGCGATGTGCTCTTCTATTCGTTATGTCAAATGTATTATGTATAAATTGGTTTTGATGAATGAAGAAAAACAAATATCGAGACAAACGCAAAATTGTTCATAAACATGACTTTATATAATGAAAGGATGTAACCTCTCAAATTAGAAATGATCTCTGACTGATCTCTGACTGATTGATCGTTAATTTACACTGTTCACAGGGGACGGGAGTGTCTAAGCCTCAAGGACGCTGTTTTGGTTGTTGATTGTAGAGCAGTTTATTGTACCAGAGCTGCCTTCTTCAGCACGCTGAATATAAAATAAATATTTCAAATGTGGTACGATTAACCGAATAAATAGGTGCCTGTGCTGCAACAGTAGATATTCAGGAGCCGGGACCGAGAGCCATGAGTAAGTAGGGCAGACAGTTGCCGTAGACACGGCGAAACAGAAGGATGATTGAAGCGATTGAAAGCAAAATCACAATTTTCATTCCTCAGCTGTTTTTAATGAGAGAATCCTATCTGCGCTTAAAGCTTAAAGAGGAGAGCGGAGCTGCGCATGAACCTGTTGCACTGAGAGGCCATAATTAAAATGCCTCGTACTGCTAAACCGCGCCGCAAGAACGAGACTCCTCCTCTAGTAATGCCTGAGTTCGGCCTAATTGTTAGACCTTCATTTTTCAATGAGTTCAACTTGTGGCAGTGACCAAAATATTAAACGATTTGGATAGAGAATAATTTAAATATTTTTTTAAGAACAACATACTGTAGGACAAAGGTCTATTTGTGGACTCTCGATGGCATACGCGATCTTCAGAAACGGATCATAATTTATGTTACTATAATATCGGGAGAAAATACTATTGGGAGTTTATTCATCCGATATGACCGCCTGTTCATCATAATATGTGTAGAGGGTCATGTGACCCAAATGGGAACTCTCTGGAAGGCAGAGAGTGAATCAGAAGATTATGTTTAGTGGATCTCATGGACTGATTTAACAACTGTTATGTTAATGGGAATTTGTATAACGCTTTTCACCATTGGTAGGATCTCAACATGCTGTAGATTGAATGCCCTCGCGGACCAGAGTCCAGGTCAGTAGAGATAGTCAGAGCAGTAAATAGTGCGTGTGTGCACTCTGTATGTGTGCAGCCAGACCACATTTTTCATGATGGACAGATGCATTCTCATGCTGGAAGTAGTGTGCAGAGTATGTGAGACAGGTAGTATATGTGCAGCTAGGCTGAACAGTCATGGGGCGGCTACATTCAAGTGGCGCTTTTGCTAGTATGTGAGATTATGTATGCAGCCAGGCCGAATTTATCGTGGGGGATAGCTGCATTCTAAACTTGGGTGCAGTGTGCACGGTGGTATATAATTGTGTGTGCAGCTAGACCGAATTGATCATGGGGGATAGCTGCATTCTAGTGTTGTAGGTGCTGAGCGGAGAGTCAGGGTAGTGGGAGGTATGCGCGAGTATCCGTGGGTTTGGTAGAGGCCCCCCTCTCCCTAATTGCCTTCAATCTGCATGAAATAAAATAAATTAAAAATCTGGACCTTCCTTCGTTTTTATAGGGCACATGGGTCGCGAGAGGCAAAAATGCTAAGGGCTCGTGTGGTAGGGAGCGAGGACACATGAGCCACAAACCTGTGGTTCGCTGCTGCATTATTTTCAGGTGCTATTTCTGTCTGTGTTTGACGGACCACTTTGAAGACTCTAGTGAGAGGCTAGTAAGGAAAACTGGGGATCCTGTCAACTCTGTATATCTCAAGCCACTTCAATGATACCTCGCCATTGACTGTGCTAAACACGCACTGTGAGCATGTCAGTCATATGTAGGGTGGGAGAGGTGGAAGGAAACCTAGGAATGTTCAAGTGGCTGCATGCATGCGCATGGAATGTCTGGATGGAGGTCTTTGCAGTAAAATAGATTGCTATGGGCTCGAATGATCATCGGGGTCTTGACAGAGAAGAAGGTGGGAAGGATTTTGCTGATGTTGAGATGGTGGTGTTTGGTGGTGGAGTTAATGAAATTGCAGAGTGACATCTGTCGCTGCTGAAATTAATGTATGGAATGAAAAACACTTTCAAACTACGGCGTGAGGCTGGGAAGAAGGGGGAGGCAATAAACCTGAACTGGTCATTGCAGAGAGCTGCTTGGAAAGGTCAGCGTTTTTATGAGTTGTTATGACTCCAAGTGGCTTGGCGAACAGGGGGATGAATTTCAAAAACAGACTCATGATAGAGTGAACTGGGCATGAAGTTGAAGGAACACCAGACCACTGAGAAGGAGGAGTAAACAAGATAGGAGGGACATACACTGTCAGCTTTTGTCACAGTTTTATTACACGGCGCAGGCCAACCAGGGAACTACTTCCCCTATAATGGATGTGTCGCACAAAAAAGTGCTTTTTATTTTTAATGTAGTACGGATTTCTTTTAAGTAGGCCTCCAACCCATCCAGCGCCCAACCTCCACAAACCCCCTCGGTCACAATGAACTAGGAACCAGGCCGGTGTGTATCAATAATATATTTATTAATTTATTATTCAATGTAAAGGAGTATAATCAAAATACAGCAGCCACCAAAGTTGTGGCAACCCAAATGCAATATCCTATCTAGAGTGACCAAGTGGAAATGGGCTGTTTCATTCTCTTGTGTTATAATGACAAACAGGAAAATACCATCAGGTTGAAATAGACTGTTAAACTCGCTTTTGTTTTAATGGTAAACCAGGAAAATAACAATTCCAAAAAAATGTGTAGCGTCTACGGTTACACACTCCCCCCTGCAACACACACCCCCAAACATCAATTTCAACTTGACTCCTTTGAATGGAAGGCAGTGGCAAGGAGCAGGTATCAGTTTTGGGGTAAAGCCCACTACCACAAGATGGGAAGCCAGCAAAGAAAAGGGAAAACCCATTTTTGGAGCAAAATGGGATTTCGATTATTTCTCACAACTGCTAGGGTACAGAATAGAAGAACATTCATATTGCTTACACTTAGGAGATAGGCACAGTTTTGGGGAATACTAATCAGCACACCAAGGCAAAATAGAAATGAAGTAGGAAAATCGCTTTTGAGAAAAAGCAAATGCAAAGGGAAAATACAGTGGCAAATGGAAATTCGTTTATACTGGGGCTTACAATGACTGGCAGCTCAAGGAAGAGGTTTACCTTACAATAGGAAAATCAGTTTTCAGTGACAAGGACAGAGGCAAATAACAGGGAGACTTCTAGGCAAAAGGATTGATCACACTAATGAACCCAGCTGGGGTTTAAACTGACAGATACAAATAGGAATTTGTTTGGTAATGCACACAGACAAATTCAGTTTTTAGTTACATGGAGAACAATTCTTTTGAGGCAACACATTAATCATAATAATAACTAAATAAAAACACCAGGAACAAGATGGTTGATTTCAAATTGCCAAAACAAACACACGTCTTGGACTTTTCAGAGTCTCGTACCTCAAGACTTCCCTAATCAACTTTTCACACAACAGAGTCTCAGGTCAATTCGCTACAACATTTTATCTTTTCACCAAATGTTGCCCTAGTCTTTCTTGCCCTTCAACCACACTGAAATAAAACCTTGTGTATTCTTATCCCTAGGTAGCGCTGGTTGCTCCGCTTATCTAGAGAGAAGGGATAGTAGAGAGAATACTTGTAATGGCCACCAGGGCCTGTGTTGTCTGCCTTACAAATGACATTTTATGTTTTTTATTCAGTTTCTTTGTTTGTCAAAAATATTTAAAAAAACATTCCATAAAAGTACTGTCACCTTTATCTGTGTTTTGTTTGCAAGCAATTAGATCTGTGTTCTTCCTGTACTTCTTGGAAGAATCTTTTATTTTTTCCAACCTCTCACCATATTGCTAGTCAGTTTTATAAGAAGAGGTCAGGTTGAGCCTACCGGTTTTACTTACCGGACAGTACGCACTCTCAGCTTTGTGGTTTTCTAAATACATACACACAAAACTGACATTACTTTTATGGAATATGTTTTTTATTATTTTTGCCAAACAAAGAAGCTGAATAAAAAACATAACATTTCATTTGTAAGGCAGATGACACATGCCCTGATGGTCATGACATGTGCCTTTTAGAATAATCTTAACAGCTAACTTTATGGTGTGTACAATAGGTTAAATAGAGAAACAGAACAACCAGCGCTTCCTAGGGATAGGAATACACAAGGGTTTAGTTCAGTGTGGTTGAAGGGCAAGAAAGACTAGGGCAACATTTGGTAATAAGATAAAATGTTGTAGTAAATTGGCCTGAGACTCTGTTGTGTGATTTCAAATCGCAACAATCTTGTACCGTGAATTTCAATGGGGGAATTCATTGATTTACTAACAAAAATACTAAGGATTTACACAGACAACTGAGAGGTTTTTCAAAGGAGATATGCTAACATATACAGGCAAACAAGAGATTATTCTATGAGGAGATGATTGGGCTACATGGACAATTGGGGTTTTCAAAGGGAAATATTTGATGTACTAATATAAAAATGAAGGGTTTATTCAATTTAGGGCTGGGGTTGTATGCTACTTACAAAGCAAGCCTTGGTTTAGGATTCAGGAAAGCCAGTGGGATCTCGGGACACTCTGGAGAGATAGGGCAAGGGTCTGTTCACTGCACTCTCAAAGATGGTAAGGTTCAGCAGCCTTCTCTCCTTCCTCCTTCTCCTGTGTCCCCGGTTTTTTGTGTGTCTGTCCTGAGTCCTAGTACAGTCCCCTTATATAGCGCAAATGACAACACTAATTTTACAATCTAGGAGGAGTACCCTGTAATTATTCCTGCCACTAGGATTGGACAGTTACCATCCCTCTCTCCGCCCCAGTCAGGACTGGTTCAGGGGAGGAGAGCACCAGCTGTCTTTTTCCATTTGTCATCATCCTTTGTTCTCCTTTGTCGGATATATCTGTTATATCCTCTTCCACTTGTGAAGTGTCTGATTCCCTGTCCTCCCCTTCCTCCTCACCTCTTATTTTCTGATGTAATGCAAGCTTCGGGTTATCCTGAGTTCGAGTCTTCCCCTTTTTTTTTTGCAGATAAGGACGACCGTGAAAGGACGCCACAGTGACACCCAATGGGTGAACTGTGGCTACCCTTCTCAGCCGTTGAACTGTGGGGAAAAAGCCAGAGGCATAAAAAACCCCAGAAAGGTATACTTCTGCTGAAGAGATGAGTGGATCAGGAAATTCCAGGGATGGTAAACATGGGCGTATAACCAGCAGTAGAATGTCTGAGTACCACGGGTTAAGTGTTCCGGTAGCAACAATACAATTCAGGAAGAGGCAGGCAATCCGTTGGGCAGGCAGGAGTCGGTACACTAGAAGTACAAGAATACGCCAATAGGGAAGAGGCTAGGCAGTCCGTAGAACAGAAGGAGGTCGATACACAGAATGGCAAGGCTGGAGGAAAAGGGGAAAGGGGCGGAGAGGAAAGGAATGAAAGAAAGCAAGCCTTAGGGAAAATAACACAAGACGGGAGGAAGGGACCGGTGGAAGATGGGAGCGGAAAAGTAGAAGGAGGAAGGACGAGGATACGGCGGCGAGAGGAAAAGCTAGAGATTCAGAAAGGGAGGACGGGGAGACAGGAGACGATAAGGAGACAAAACACCGAGGAGCGAAGTGTAAGGCGTACGGCAGCGCAGTCGATCAGCGATACTGTTCGTTGCAACGCATCCGACACCGGAAGTGAGTGGCTAAAGAACCGGCGTCGGAATGCGTAGAAAAAAAAGACTACACCCGTACTCTGCTCTTCGTCGTACGTGAAGGAACCAGCAATGGAGGATGCAGCTTCCATTTAGCCCAAAGCCGCCAGGTTCCCTGAGGTGTGACATCCTTACAACTTTTTGGCAAAAACAAGTTATGTATCATAACTTCATAATTGTACTACCCACTCCCATATAAAACATATATTCTGTTTGAGCTGATCATGGGGAATTAGATAAGCCAACCGCCAAGTCTGTACGATGTAGCATGGTCTTTTTTCAGATTTCTGTCGTTTTTATAAAATGTACAACAGTTATGAATTTGTAAATTATCAAGCATGTTCCTAATTTCATTTTCCACCTTTTCATCAACTCTCATAATTGTCATATGTTCAGATCAGCCAGAAACCTAATCTAACTGGCCATTACAGCTCCCAGAGTCACAGGTAAATGCATTGTATACCCCTAAAACCGCCTGGAAATTACATGAACAATGGCATAAAAATGTTATCAATTCTGAGTCTGATCGATGCACAAAATGCTTACAATGAACATAGTCTTTTAAATTAATTGGGAGTGTCTCCTATTCAGCAAATAGGAGGCAGCTTCATCCGCCACATCTATTTGTCTCCCTCAGCTCGCCTGTGACCAGAGGTTTTTTTTAGACTCTTTTAAGTCAGTGTGGGCTCTTTTGAAGTCGGGTGCAACAGCGTCTCACACCTTTTTATCATGCTTCTGCCATGGATGGCCTTCTTTGAAATCCCTGCTTTCCTGCCAGCCAGTCTGCAGAATAGGGAATTTTGACACCTTCCGCAGCATAAAATTTATTGCGGGGTTGTTAGCTGGGAGGTGTGACATCCAGCTGGAGTGGGTCTTTTCATTGTGAAGTTTTTGCACCCAGCCAGAACAGGTTTTTCCTGAAGTAATTGGGCCTCATTACGACTTTGGAGGCAGCCATGCCCTTAATAAGGGCATGGCTGCCTCCAAAACCGTGTCCGGGTTCCCTATATGGGGAATTACCGGCCCATTCCGAGTTTGGAAGGCCCGGTAATTCCTCCTTCAGGGAACCCTGGCCCGGACCTTCCCCATTCCCATTTGAGCCCCCATAGGGCTCAATGGGAATGGGTGCGGGAGCTAACAACGGGGCGAATACGACTGGCCAGTAGTTAGCTCCCTGGTCCCCTCGCGGGACCCGCTCTGGACGTGTGGTAAAACCAGACATCCACATCGGGTCCCACGAGGGAACCTAGTAATATTGCGGAATGGGTTTAACGGGGCCACCACCATTAGCGGCGCCCGTTAACCCATTCCGCAATACTTATAATGAGGCCCATTGTCTCTTATACTGTCACTGGAGTTTTGTGGGTGAAACATAATATACATTTGCTTTGATCACCCCACACATCATGTTTTGCTTTCCTGACTTTTTTCTGTGAGCAGTGATATCTTTTTCCATTGTGGCTTTTTAAAGCTGTTTTTAATTGCAAACACATGTACAGGCCGTTTTTGCTTTTAATGTTTACAAAACCTGTTTTCCATGTCACAGGATTCTTTATTCCTCCTTCTTGGGTGGATTAGCTGCTTCTTGACCATTGATAATGATAGGTAGGCCCCTTTCCACATGGCTCTCAAACTTTACATGAAACAAAAGAAAAAGCCAGGTCATTTTTGTTGCAATGTTTAAATGCCTGCCATTCAAGTGACAGGAAAAGCAAAAGCTAGTTCGTTTTTGGTTGCAGGGTTTAAATTGCTGCTGTTAATGTAAAAGGGACTTCTGTTTGGGGCCTTTAAATGCACCCCATAGGTAGGCAAGGGTAAATTCAGTGGAGAGAGGGCAATGAAACTCTGAATGGAGTGGGTTTAAAAATGCCTACATTTGAGATAGTGGGTGATCCTTTTGAATACCTCCCGTCCCCGAAGCGGCGGAGAGTTGAGAGACAGGTATATAGTTAGCAGATTGTCCTGGCTAGGGCAGCTCTTCTAAAGGATGGGTAGAGCAGTTGAAGGGGGCTAGGTAGGATCACATTAGAGGTACGATGTGTTTAATGATGTGAGGAGTGAAAGGATTAACAGGGGGGTACATGATTGGCTGAGTGGGGGAAAGTTTGTGAGAAAGTGCAACACGAGGCTCAAGGATGCAGGTAAGACGTGGGGAGAAGGTGGAGGAGAAAGTGAAAAGTTGCGAGGGTGTCTCGGATCATTGAGATTTTAGAGGAAAAGTAATGGGCCAAGTCACTAAAAAAGAGCGAAGATGAGGTGTATCAAGGATGGGGCTGAAAGCATGGATTGGCGGGTAGAGAGTAGTTGTGGGGGTAAAAACGGAGAAACATACCCTTAGGAAGAACTCACACAAAACTCAAAACCCCATGCACAATGTTCACCTTTAATATCTATGGAAAATGGCCTCTTCCCTCTACTGCGACCACTTAAAACGTGCCTGCTGCTGCTTCTGAAAACACATATATCTCAGACGCCTCAGTACACCGGCTTAATTACAGCCTCTTCCTTTTGCTGCCAACCTAATGTAATATGCAACATGTTTGACTTTAAAAAAAAAAAAGACTTGCGATGATTCACTGAGTTCTGCAGTGCAGTAAGCAGACTGTAATAACAAACAAATCTGCCTACATCTCTAAAAATAAGAGACACTTTGGCACATTAAATACAACAATATTCTTCCCCCTCATCAGAGCCCTGTCTCGAGTCGGCTGCTCGCTGCTCATTCCTAACAAAGATGGCTGCCTCCCATCCGAAGGGAGGGGGGCGCTGCCAAGTGCGTCACATTCGAAGGAATGGAGACTTTTGCCCAATTATTGAAAGCGCTGCACGCACATACTGACTTTAAAGTTCCTCACGGGCTGTCAAGTCTCCAGGAGGTTACTTGAGGCAGTGGGGTGGGGTGTCACAGCGCGGTAGCATGGAAGCACGGTGGTGTTCACTGACGCAGCCACTGGCAGCTCCTCTGCGCCTTTGGAGAGTTCACGTGCAGGTCTCGGATCAGTAACCGCCATCTCCGACATGCCAAGGTTAAACATTAGACCCAGTCACCATGGTATCGTTGCAGATAACATCCATACTGTTTCTAACACCGAAAGGGGATGGACCATGGAGTATGTTTTTTTGTGTTTCATTTATTTTCTTTTATTTGAATTGCTGTGGAGCGCTGGCCATACCCAGAGGGTCTCAGAGTGACTTACAAGGTTTCAAAGGGAAGAAGTGAATATGACGTTACAGGACAGGATAGGAAGATGAGGACAGGATAGGAAGATGAGGACAGGATAGGAAGATGAGGACAGGATAGAAAGATCATGGTAGGGAGAGGAGAATGGGCTGGATTAGATGTGGGGGTCATTGACCTTAATAGGTGTACTGAGGCCCACCAATCGTAACATAAACATGTCCAGTCCCTTTTAAACATCTATAAATAAGGCCAGTGCAGGGCACGTGATATACTTTTCATAAGAGCACAGGTCTGAAACCTGACGGCCCCCAGATGTTTAGAACTCTGAATTCCATGATCCTTAACCTTTAACAATGCTGGTTAGGGCTGATGGGAGTTGTAGTCTAAGACATATAGAGAGCCAAAGTCTGAAGCATTACCCTGCACTAAAGCCCCGAGAGACATTTGGGGCGGTATTGTGCGGTTGAACCAATTGGTCACCCACGTTATGCCTTTTAATATATATATTTTAACTGTAGTTCTCTATGGTTTTTGGAGTCTCAGCGAAAAGCGAGAAGTTACTTAAGGCAGTGGGAAAAAGCAGCAGTGCAAGGTAGCGCTTGCTGATGCTGCTACTCCGTGGCGCTTGCTGATGCCACCACGGCCAGCTCCTCTGTGGCGCTTGCTGATGCTGCCCTAGCCAGCCCCTCCATGGCGCTTGCTGATGCCGCCGCGGCCAGCTCCTCCGTGGTGCTTGCTAATGCCACCACGGCCAGCTCCTCTGTGTGCTTGCTGATGCTGCCACGGCCTGCTCCTCCGTGGCGCTTGCTGATGCTGACACGGCCAGCTCCTCCACAGCACTTGCTGATGCCGCCACGGCCAGCTCCTCCGTGCTCTTGCTGATGCCACCACGGCCAGATCCTCAGAGGCGCTTGCTGATGCCGCCACGCCCGCTCCTCCATGACACTTGCTGATGCCATCACGGCTAGCTCCTACGCAGCACTTGCTGATGCCGCCACGGCCAGCTCCTTCGTGGCATTGTGACTCTGCTGATATTGATATGTATACAATTCAGTGCAAAGAATTAGTTAAAGGGACGGTAGGATTTCGTTTTCCTTTGCTGACAATATTTAACATCAAATTAAAACCTCTTTTATTGACCCCGTGAAAGGGAATGTTTGCTTGACAATGCGCACATGTCCTTTCACATGCCGTTTGTGATTTCTTTGCCCTATTTCTCTGCCTGCTTCATATAGCGTTTGTTTCATCTGAACATTTGCTTTGTGTTGTTATGTTTTATTTGTGTGTTGTTATACCTTTACCTACATAGTGCCATCAAACTGGTTTTGCTGGTGATTTTCAGAAAATGTTTGCTTAATAGAAAAATGTTCTGCTACTTCAAAAACATGAAATTCCGTAAAAGCTATTTCTTAAAGACACGTTATTGTTGAAATGAAAAGCAACAAAACCCTGAACATTTGCCAGTTATGGTTTAACTCATAGCTGCACTGATGCCAAAGTAGAGCCGTAGCACGAATACTGCCATGTACTGCTCAAGAGGCCTCTCATCTGTGAAGTATGCACTGGGTACGTGGCGACGTCACCACAACTTTTCCCTTTATTTTCTCATCATCTCCATCATATAGTGTCTAGCTGTGCCCCTGCCACTCAGGATTGGATGCATGCCCTTTCTCGTCCTAGTAATGTATACATAATGGAACAATGGAAATATGTCCTTCCTTCCTTCCTTCCTTCCTTCCTTCCTTCCTTCCTTCCTTCCTTCCTTCCTTCCTTCCTTCCTTCCTTCCTTCCTTCCTTCCTTCCTTCCTTCCTTCCTTCCTTCCTTCCTTCCTTCCTTCCTTCCTTCCTTCCTTCCTTCCTTCCTTCCTTCCTTCCTTCCTTCCTTCCTTCTTTCCTTCCTTCCTTCCTTCCTTCCTTCCTTCCTTCCTTCCTTCCTTCCTTCCTTCCTTCCTCCCTTCCTCTCTCTCCCTTTCTCCTTCCTGCCTTCCTTCCTTGCTTCCTTCCTTGCTCCCTCCCTCCCTCCCTCCTTCCCTCCCTTCATCCCTTCTTCTATTGCTCCCTCCCTCCCTCCCTGATACCCTCCCTCCCTCCCTCCCTCCCTCCCTCCTACTGATTCCAACCCTTTCCAGCCAGCTTTTCAAGCTACAAAGATGTTTATTTTGCGCTTCGTAGTTTCCCACTGCGATTACTGTTCTTCTTTTATGCTTTGTCTCTCTGCTACTGCCCTTTCCCAGTCACAATTTCACTTTAATTCTACTGTCGACATTTTCACTCCCTTACACGTTCTCACATTTCCCCTTTTCTTGTTTATTTTCACTAGGTTCTTTTTTCACTATTATCACTTTTGTTATCTGTGCATTATCATTTAAATGCATTCGCGATCTGTGTTTTTTCCTTGTTTCTTCATTGAAGCCATGTTGTCTCTTTGTTCATTCTCTCATCGTCTATTACTTCGTCCCTGTGCCCCATGTGCGCTCTCTGCCACTCTTGTTATTTCCCACTCATTACTTGAGACTAAGGCTAGGACTGGGTGAATGCTGCAACCTACCGTTGTCCTGAATTGCCTGCTTTGCATGAATGGGAATGTCATGAGAGCTCGGAGAGTGGACTGTGGTGTGAGTGCTGACTCTGAATGTGCCGGTGATTACTCCCGTATGTACTTATTGCATTACATTACATTACAAGGCATTTATATAGCGCACTGTAGACCCTCAGGCATGAAGGCGCGGACAACAAAAAAAAGAGGAGAAAAGAAGGGCCCCTAGTGCCCTAGAAACAGCAGAAGTGAAATGGATGGTACTAGAAATATGTCCTGTGTACGTTTGGGGCTGGCCTATTCTGTACTGCAAATTAACAAAGCTTTCATTTTGTACTTGCCATGTCTGGTCATTGGTGGTAAAGACCTCTTTGGAACAGTGAACTTACATGGAAAAACCTCAAATCGATCTATGTGGTTTCTTTGAATGTATTTGCCGAAATTACATTTTGCCAAATTGTCTTTAGCTTCTTTTAGCTCACATCGTAGGGGAAACCTCTGCATGCCCTCTTACCTACCCCTTCACCTTACCTTTCTGTATACCCAACCCAAACCCACCATCAATTAAGTACGCAATATGAATCGCGCGGGGGGGGGGTATTACCGGTCAGGATTAAAAAAGGATATGTCTTGTAGGAAAACAGTGCAAAAAGGGGCTTAACCTGTCACTAGTGCCTGAAAAGGTGGATCAGGCGGACAGGATCACTTCAAAGTACCGGATTATAATCGTAGGCAGTTCGACAGTGGTGAACCAGCCTTCAAGCTGCTGTGCTTGTGAGTTGAACTGGATTTGGAGGCAGTGAGTCATGTTGATCCCAGGTGGCGAGTCGGCATAGAGTCAGTTTCGAGCAGGTGCTCTGTGCGGTTCAGTTTGGCATTGAGCGATGTAGGTCAGGTGGATTACCAGTAGTGGTTCGACAATCGAGCATGGTGTGAGATGATGACTACCACATGTTCGGTACGTTGAGTGACTCGATGGTCAAGCAGTTTGAGATGACCTGGATGCTAAGACCTGGGGGTTTGATGCTTGGTTGGTTGCAGCAGTTGAAAGCTGTCTGTACGGGGAACTAGTGGTCGAACCAAACAGATGACGGGCTCTGCTATGGTTATTTGGCATCGATCTAGTTTGATGATCCAAGAACAGTGGTTCACAGATTGAGTGAGTGCCAAAGGCAGCATTGGCGGTTACTGTTGGCTCCAAGGGTGTCCGACGTAGTTCAAAAATGGCTTGAAGTGGTTTAATCTTCAACTCGCTGGCAGAAGGCTTTGGAGAGGAATGTTCTCCTTAAATAAGTAACAATGGATTCTTCCTTGAGGCCTGGATGGCCCATAAGTGAATCCCAGAAGGGATGGGAGACCACCTCTTTTATAAGCAAAAGGCCACAAGGGATTGTAGGAAAGCAGCCCTGCGTTTTGGGGTCTAATCCCTGTTTCTTGTGACAAATGTTGTTTTCCTGTTTGCATCATACTCAAAGTGCTTTATGCTAAAGCAAATTTAGGAGACAGAAAGTAATGTGATGTACAGTGAAAATCAAAATGGTGGAAACCTTCCCCAATTGTGCTGATCTCTTACTGACTCCACAGACCCACAGCATCAGAGGTCCTTTCATACCCAAAACCCTGGTTTGACAATAGTCATTTTGTTAAAGGTGTGCACTTTTATTCCTGTTTCTCAGGACAGCTCCTGCTGAGGGGCTGCCCTGCTGGAGAGAGGTGTTACCGACCTCAGAAAGGATCAAAACAGAGGCAGCTCCCACCAGCTATTGTACTGCTGGGTGCATCAGAGACAGCCCGTCTAGGAAAGATATTGCCATCCTGTCCATGGCTGGCATGGGCTCACACTGCCTACATATGTATAATATAAATCAGATGTTGCTTTAATAATTATGTGAATTACCATCCACAATGCCCTCAACACAGGAATGGCTTATGTTAATAGATTACTGCCAAACGAATGGTAGTACATCAATGCTCCTCCAGGTCCTCTGCTTCATTTAACAATTCAGGCATATCATTCACGTGTGTCATTTCTCAAAGGATGTGCATCAGACAGCATCCACTATTTGAATCGTTTTTGGAGTTCCCATTTACTGGGGCCAATAGCCAATTTCAACTATGTGCATATTAAAAAAAAAAATTTGACCGGGAACAAAATCTGGTAGATTTGACAACTAAATCCACTAGTGGCATATGCATCATGTCATTACAACAAGCTGCCTGTGTTTCTGCTTACAGTATCTCTTTTCCTGACAATGACAGTCTCTAGAAATACCTGAAGATAAAATGTGATCGGGTTCATATTTTTGAGAAGGTTGGGGCCAGATTAAAAATCCCAAAAGGGGAGCCCAATTGTAGATTATGTGGGGAATCTGTGTTGGAAATTCCTGTGCATCTCTTGATTATATGGAGTAGTCTGGAGGTCATTTTTTAATAAGACATTGATGGCCTATGTCAATTTAAACCGTGATTCGGTGGAATAGACAAACATTTGTGACTAATTTATAGCAGGTAATATCAATTTGATTTAACGTTTTACTACATTTTGGATATTTGTACATGATGTCCTTTTGGATTTTAACAGGTTTTGAGATGTTCGCTTTAGCAAACCTTTACTTAACGTTCTAGCAAGCTTTCGTTTACTTAGAACTGCAATATAGATAGCAATCATTGACAAATAACCTTTGATTTGGAATGCCTGAATTAGTGTATTGATGAAGCCATGGATTTTACTGTCCACCCACTCCTAGCTTACTTTCCTTTTGTTAACTTGTATCCGTTGTTGTTGTGCTTGTACTCATATGAATTATGCAATGATAACACGTCTTTAAAGACTGCATTACCTACAGAAAAAAAAATACAAAATGTACATCGTATTTATGTGATTTCTAATCAGAGGAGCTATATTTTAAATACAGCCTCTGTGCCAAAAATGACTTTGCTTTCAACCCAGCCGTCAAAGGGGCACCTGCGACCTTTGAACCTGCTCTGTGCCACTGGAAAGCAGGAGACTGATGCAGCGGGGCACAGGGGAGACTATGATTTTGCCTCAGAGCTTGATGAAAGATGGGGTCTGGTTAGCAGTCCACCATTTCGAGGTGGCATTACCTGTATTGTTATATTAATTAATACAAATCAAAGAAGCTAGGGCTCCTACACCCTTGCCAAATGGTATTTCCTCATTTCCTCACAGTTCCACCCGGCATCTTTGAAGATTCGCTTCCTGGGTGGTGGGCACCGGTGGATCCGACATGTACATTGGTACTGAATTAACTCTTTTACCTAAGTAAAGGACTTACATGCAACTTACCTGGGCGCTGGTTCAAAGCTTTGACCAGGCCTAGTAGCCACCTTGTCCTAGAGGTAACCCACCTGGTCCAAGTGCTTAAAGCTGGGTCAGAAATGTGGCCCACTGCCTCATATGCTTTAGCCAGATGCATTCAATGGTCCAAAGTCTGCAAGACTGAAACAAACAATTTCCCCCCATTTTTGAGTTCATATTACACCCCATCGGGTGACCCCCTTTGCTTACTGAGGTTGAGGGTGACCCCCCTAAAGGACCATAATATTCCAGTTTTATGAATGTTTCCCATGCAGAGCCCATGCAGATTTGACTGAACGCTTGCAGGCTACAATGGCAGCCCTGCAAAAATGTCTCCCCCTAGCTACCAAGCAGATTGATTGCAATTAAAAAGCTAACATGGTTACCATTCAATACCTCTGTGGATCTGGATATCATTAACTGGTTTTTAACCACTTTTGGACATATTTAAATGAATTCAGCAATCGGATTACTAGCAAACCTACGAAAGAATGACTTTGGGACCATACGCCTACTTCTCTTGAAAATGTGGCCCAAATCTCTACTGCGGTTTGCATTGCTTGTGAGTGAGTACCTATTTTCCCTGTCTAAAAACAGCATTTCCCAGACTGTAGCACCACTTCTCTATATTGCTGAAAGCTTAAAGACATTTTCACAAATTAGAAAAGTGGCAGCCTTTAAAGAAATGTTCCTATGGCCACTCGAGAACATGTTTCACCCACAATTAGAGATTTTAGCAACTTTAGCTGCAGGAAAGCACAACATCGCCCCACAAAAACTTCCACCCACCTCAGAATGGTGGTGCTAAAAACTGGAGGGTAAAATGTCAGCTTTCCATGCTACATTTAGCAAGAGCTCAGGATCGGGACCACAGGAGCCTTTTTGACATTGGATTTCAGCCAGGGCAGAACTTCAGAATCAGGGTTATTGGTCCCAGAGATTGTTCTATCTGAGATAGACATTGTACAGCTAAGGGGATGCTTTCAACTAAGAGGGGCATTGTGGAAACCTGGGGCAGTTCAGAAAGGGTTGGCCAAACTAAACTGCCTTGCAATAGTTGTGGAGTAATGCATAACCTGAAATTATGATAGGGTTGGCCATACTGAAGTTGTTGGCAGTAGTTGTGGAAGAATGTGTGGCTTGGGCAATTCAGATTGGTTTGGTCAAGTTGAACTGGTTGTTAATAGTTTAGAGCGATGGATGGTCTGGGGCTCGGGGCAATTCAAATAGGTTGGCCAGACGAAACTGGTCCACAATAGCTGCGTAGGAATGCCTGGCCTGGGTCAAGATCAGGTAGGGCTGGCTAAAAAATAACTGGTTGGCAATAGTTTTGTTTAGGAATGTGTGTCCTGAGCCAGTTCAGATGAGGTTGGCCAAACTAAACTTGTTGTTACTAGTTGTGGAGGAATGAGTGGCCTGGCGCAATTTACATAGAGTTTGCAACACTAAAATGGTTGGCAATGGTGGTCAAGGAAGGCATGTCCTGAGTCAGATAAGGTTGGCCAACATATACTGGTTTACTATGGGTGTGGAGGAATCCATGGCCTGAGGCAATTAAGATAGGTTGGCCAAACTAAACTGGTTCACAATAGCTGCATAAGTACGCACGACCTGGGGCAATTAAGACAGGGCTAGACAAAATAAACTGGTTGGCAATAGTAGTGGAAGGATGTGTGTCCTGAGCCAGTTCAGATAAGGTTGGACAACTATACTGGATTCCAATGGCTGTGAAAGCATGCGTGGCCGGGGCAATTCATTCAGGGGTGGCAATACTTGTGGACTGATGTGTAGACTCAGCCAGTTGAGGTAAGGTTGGCCAAATGAAGATGGTCGGCAGTAGCTGGGGAGGAATACATTAAGACATTTTTTGACAGAAATGGATGCCCAAGGTTTTGAGCCATTTGGGAAGAATATGTTAATACATGATGTTGAACGATATTGAGAAATGAAGAAGAAGGAGGACTGTGATGCATCTACTGTCTGAATGATAAGGTTTGCTGTCCCAAAAGAGGATGTAAGGTTGATTGAATTGATCAACCCGATTTCTAGATGGTCTTCTTGACTGAGAGACTGACTGCTAGGCGGAAATCCATTCCTGTTTAATGTGGATCCAAAGTGGAAAAGGAGTCCTTGGAGAACTCCACCACCGTTGGGGTGATTGTGTTGGAAAAATACTTTAGATTTAGAATTGGCATCAGCTATAGGAACACAGGCCTAGTTTCAAGGTCTCAGAGGCTACAACTAGAAAGACAGGCATTTGAGATCAAAATCGTATCAGCTGTTGCCAGTGTACTACAGAGGAGGTCCCATCACATCTGAATGAATGCAGAAATGTAACACGGAGGGTGAAAGGCCACTATGTAGGTTATATGGGTATCATGATCACAAATTAATTTAGATGTCAGTTATTTCAGTGTTGCATTTTGAGCGGTTCAAACGGTATTAACCAGATATTTTTCTGGTGGATAAGGACGACTCTCCATCCTGGTCAATTTTATGTATTGTTGAATTAGATCAAAACATTTTCTGGAGGTAGGCCACCATGTTGGGTGGTGATTCCTCCCAGGTCTCAGTAATGTCTAGAAGGTCAATTTTGTGATCCTAGATTACGAGTTCGATATGGCCTACATTTGTGTCACCAACCTAGCATTTAAAGTGCTTAGCTTTACAGTGCTCTTTTGTTTAATAGTTCTAAAAGGATTCGAAGAATTTGATAGCACGACTATGGTCTTTCTGTGAGTTCACTCAGAGTGGCTTTGTTGTGATTCCTTCCTTCTATTAGACAGAATAGTAGGAGAAAGGAAGGAATCATCCCCTGTACCTTTTGTCGACTTGATGGCATTGGAGTAGCTAAGTGGGTGTGTAGTGGCCCTACTTATCTTTTCCATGTTGCTTTCCATGCTAGGATGCCTTCTGTTGGATCTCACATATCTAATATCAATGGAAAGGCCTACTGTAGTGTTGAGAAGACTGGCAATGATGATGGATATTGCCAGCAGATGAGAATGAGAATGTTTATCACGGAAGAATATAATAGTGATTTCTGAAAAGATTCATTCTATTTTTTGTAATAGTTTTTGTAATTGTGGTTTTCCATCTGAAACCAACATTTATAGTTTTTGGGTCCTGAGTTGAAAAAATGCTTTTAAGGTAATAACCCAATGTATGGGAACTGCAAAGTGCCAAAGTGTGTCAAATGAGGCAGGATGCTGGCCGCACCAGAAACTGCAAAGTGAATGGCTAACTGTGATAAATGTGCAAGGGAATGGGGGGAAGAGCCTTATGGGGTGTCTGGCTTTAGCCCCAAGTGAGATGTTCTGAAAGATTCTAGGAAGAGGAGTGCAGTGAGTTCAGTGCTGTCAAGCTGTCTTGCTGCATGAGTTAGGCTGTGCAGGCATGGCTTCCCCTCACTTGCAATAAGCTACCATAAATATAAGGGTAGGGGACTAGAGAAGCAGTGAGTGTGGTAACTGGTTTCTTGGCTAGGACATCCATAGAACTGATCAGTTGCCAGCCAAGGAACTAGCTCACAGTTAAGTTGTCTATTTAAAACAAAAGCAGCTATAACAACAGGCAATTCGAAGCCACCTAGCCAATACATAATGCTCTGTTTCTCAAATTCGAAAACAATACGTAATACTATGAGCCAGCCACTAGATGGTGGCCTAATCAAAGCATGTGATTCTAAGCAGGTACAAGCCACAGAACAACAATTACTGTGTAAGTAACGTTTGTCATATCAACTGCCACAGCATGAATATAAAAAATAAGATTGTGTTCCTATGGTATCTGAAACTGAGGAGTTCATATTATGATGGTTCTCAGTAAAAGAGTATATTTCTGATGTATTAGACAACATGAGTATTACTCCTTTTGTTTGATTTTGTGGCGCAATCACTCCTTAGACAAACACACTTGCAATTATAAATGGCACAGTGTCTGATTCACTATGCTTGGCTGTTGTATTGCAAGCCTTTTGTTTTAGTTTTGCATTTTCACTAAATTACATAAGTGCCTTCTCTGCAAAGAGAAATGAGCAATAACCCTGAACAGCTTATTGTCAGATGATTGCACTATGACGTGTCGGTTCTGCCTATTTCTCAAACTGGCTGGTTGCCTGTTTGGTTGCATACTCTGCAGAAGGTATGTCCTCTCAGAATTGTGTTGTATTTAGCAGTGAAGAGTTAAAATGTGGGCTGTTGTGCTTGATGTTGGATGTACCGCTTGTGCTCCCAGTGATTCTCATTGTCAATTGTTTATTAGCAACACTCAAAGGGACTCCTGGTAGGTCCAGACTCAAGACCAATATATTCATTCAGATGAAGCACAGTAGTCATGTTGCATTCATGCATGTTGAATCTGTGACTTTGCCAAGACGAAACATACTGTTTTTCAAAATAAATCAGCATACAAACTTTATAAGGCTCATAATAAACAGATATACTGGTCCATGAAAAATTGAGTTTTTCTTAGGGTGAAACAATGATTCTGATCACAGAGTTTAATGAACATGATACACTAATTTCCCTCCACCCTTCAAAAGTTGATCCATACTTCCTGGATTCAAGCGTGCGATCATTACCATTAAAACATTCAGAAATCCAGTGGATTCTCAGTATTGCAATTTTATTGCCCTTCCAGTGATAGAACATGCAGACATTCAGACATTTCCCAAAAAAGTCAATTTCCATCCCTGTTATCCTGCTGCTGCTCGATGTTACTGGAGTGCAAGAAGGCATGTAACTCTTCTGTGCATTATATCGACCAAGGGGTGAGAACAATATCCTCATACATACTCAACTTTTTAACACCCTCAAGGGGACCCCTCGAATAGATTTTCCTCTTAATTGCAGTGATGGACTTGTGCATCCCTTCACATAAGTGAACATTAATTTTATTGGGGGCTAGGTGGGGGGTTCCAATGTTTACATCTGCCTTTTTGGTAGAGTTAGAAATTGGCAAATGTTTTAAGTCAAGTCCGATATCAAAATCATGTGGTATTTACTGCATGCAGAGTTTCCAAGGAGTAGTGCAACAAGTAAATACCTCTCTGCCACTGAACAGGCGGGTAGTAAAAACAGGTGCCAGTCCAGATACAGGATGTTTTTACCATTCACGATGGGTCCAAAACTGTTTCAGTCTTGGAGGACAAAGATATGGCAAATTGGTTTTCCCGAATCTCTCAGATCAGGCACAATATATTTCCACAGTAAGTTGCTTCCAATTTCTTGGACTTTTTGTCAATGAAAATATTTTTCTCATTACTTTTTAAATGGCTCATGCAACAGCCATGGGCAGCTTTCCAAACTAAGAGTAACAAGTTAAATACTCATCTTAGAACTAAGGTCAACTCGTTCTTGAAAAAATTATTTAAGCAAAAACAATTCATAGCTCAAGTGCACCATCCTAATATTAGAACACACGATGTGACATTGTTGAGTCTACTTGCTAATTAGGGCGTGCTTTGAGGCACACCTTCTGAGACCACGAAGTTGCTCAATCCATCATCTTGCCTCACGGCCTGCAGCACTCCCACTCCCCCAACCACCCACTTGTTCTTTTATCTCCTTCAGCTCTCCTAACATCTCCACCCAGCCTGCCTGTCCCCTCCTCCTGCTGTGGCTGCCATAGAAATAGTAAAGGGATTATCCCTATTCCCTTTTCTATCATGACCATTTTTTTGTATAGGTTTAGGGTCTGATTCATGGAAATGTGTGCAGAAATCCCACAAGGGCCATGCGCCGAGAAAGACACTGAGCAAGCCTGCATGCAGAATAAAAAATGTGCGCCTCACGTATTCATGGAATTTACTGCGCAAAGTAATCGTATTTGCAAGTCGCACCCAGAACGCCCTGACACACCCATACGTAAAGCATAAACAGCCAGAACTACCTTTGCATGCTCCCCCACGCACAAATACATGCACCTTTCAAACAGTGAGCTGGGTCCACTGCAAGCAGGCCTGCATATCGAGACCCTGCGCACGGTCCCCCGTAACTGTTGTCGGCACCCCGACAACATGCGTATGAAAATTTTGAGCTCTGTCTAAACTCAGAAAATCTGCATGCAAACCCCTGTAAACTGTTCCTGCACCCTGCTAAACTGCGTACACACACCTCTAAGTTGGATCGAAACCTGTTTGCGTATAAGCACCCCTAAATCTGACATGCAAATCCACCTCCATATGCGCAAGTGTCTTTCGCCCAACTTGGGGTGGTGTAGTGATCGAGGGATTTGCATGGCCATTTCACTGCCGAGAGGCTATGCGGGTAGTTCCATGAATACGTCTCCTTTGGCGCAATTGTGGGCATGCAAGGGACTGCCTGCGGGCTGTCCCTTGTAACGCCCACTTTTTTGCATGTTCTTCCCCATTTTCTGTCTTCCGCATCCTTCCCAGCTCTCTGCGCAAGCCACGCCTATGCTCTGTGTGGTGTCTCGCGTAAGAAGCTTGATGACACGCAGAGACGTGCCGAGCCTATGCAAACTCCATGCATGTCCTGTAAAAGTCCTGCGCAGTCGGTTCCATTAATTGACAAACAGGGATTTGCGCGCAGTTCAGAGTGCAAGTTCCCTATTTTCCGTGCAAGTAAATCCATGATTCGGGCTCTTAGTGTTTTAACTTGTGACATGCCCAGAGAGCTTTTTCACACTTACAAATATTTTATTGGCACCTGGGACAGCACGCCGAGATTTGACTCCCCCTCGATGGGTGCCATTGCTGCCTTGATATGATGGTAAAGCCCCCCGCCTTGTAAGTGCTGAGGACAGGTATGCTCTTCCTATTCAAGGGGGTTAATTAGTGGTACCATGCCCTTCATGACTACGGCAGTGCCTCAAGGACACAATTTCTGATCGGTCTTAGGCTACAGCAGCCGTTGGGCATATAAAGACTCTGTTGCTGGGCCGCTCAGTGGTTATTGAATCCCCAATCTGAAAAGTTATTTGCAAGCTGTTCAGAAATCAGCTTTCATCGTTTCGCCATGCACGTTGAGTGAGAGTAAACGGAGCATAATTTGAAGTGATAATATATTGCTTTCTGACAAGGTTCTCTGGCTCTCAGCCTGACCAGTAAACCCATAACCATGTGCACCAAGGCTATCGGTCAGCAAGGGCTCTCATGAGAACCGATGGCTCTGAAGGTTGCGGGTCATGCTTTTGGGGCCATTGAAAACATTGTGGGCTTGACTCACAAAGAAGTAGGTTTTGGGCATGAAAAGTTATGTGGGCGCAATTTATGCTTGGGATCAACCTGGCAATTGACATACAATCAACTATGTGCCACCTTCAGTTCTTGCCTAACACACGTTGGGCCTGATTCACAGAAGCTTTTCATTATGTCTCAATCCCATAGGAAAATACTCTGTGAATCAGGCCCTTTGAGTGCAGAAACGGTGCAGGTTCACACCAAAAGATCAGATCACCTGTCACAAGTTGCTGAAAGAAGGTGAAACATGCGAAAATGGGTATTTTCCCCAAGTTTTCCTGAAAGTGGTATCAACTCTTTGGGAAAATGAACCACTTCAGGGAGAAATGTTCAGAAAAGTGACCGTTTTTTCTTGCTGATTTGCCCCCTCCCAGATCTGCATTTGGCCATCCTGGGATAGGATGCTCCGGGAGGAAGTGAATTGCCATTTCCTTGGGACTCGATGTGCTCTTTCTGCGCTTTGCAGGTGTGTCACTCACTTGCATTGTGGAATCATTTCCACCCTTCCAAACACTTTGGAGGTCATGGCCATCTCTATGCATGGGGTGCATAGAGATGACTCGCTACATTTTACATAGGTACAAACTGGTCTCTGGGGAATTACCAATATTTGCACTGTAAAATGCAGAAGGAACGCGCCAAATCCTGGCAGAGTCGCTGCAGGGTTCAATATGCGTTTTGGTCCATGGGGTTTTAAGATGCACCGCAAGTCCTGTTGCCTTTCCTACAGAAAGGAAACCTAGCAAGCATAGCTCAGCAGCAACGTGCTCGCCTTGGAAGCAAGATGACATGGAGCAACATGGGTTTGATCCCCGGGTCCGCTCTTAGAAACCTCTAGGTGTCAAGCTCGTTATAAATAACCTAGCATATCAATGATGCTTCAAGAAACCAAGATAGCTTTTCTGTGCAGACTATATATTTGGGGATCATACCAAAAAAGAGAATGCCCCACTTATCGAAGCCCAAGATAACAAAATGCGAAACCCCCTTTTTACCACATGTATATGTGTGAGGTGGGTTAAATAAACAAAACATGTTGAGGGATATTGGGGGTCTCACCCCACAAATATGCATTAATAAAGGGCTAAACAAAGAAGTAAGAAATTCAGTTTTTTGGGAATTCAAATTATTTTTTCACAGTATTTACACAGATCCCATTTATTTGCCGTTCCAACTGTTGAATTTTATGACAACGCAACATGCTTCGGAAGCTTACTGTTATTTCAACCTACAAAATACTTTATCACTCGTGACCTCATACATAGAAAGAAGCCAATAGGTGTATGATAATTTGTCTTTCAGGGCTGGACTGTCCTTTTAGGGATGGCCAGCCTCATAGGCACATGGGTATTTCTCCTCCGGCGGGTAGGGGTGGACGAGCATATAGGGAAATCTGGAGATTTCCCAGTAGGCCTCTGCACCTTGGGCCTCTTGTGTGTGGAATTTCCAAATGTTCTCATAGGAAAAAAGATTGAGCTTGCTGAAAACGTGTAATATGGGGACACTTTTGAAAATTATTTCCATGGCCTCTTTTTGTTCCCCGTCCGCTCCTACCGGCAAGGTGCAGTGAGCCCCATCCCATGGAACAGGTTATTTGGCACTGCTTGCTTTCAGTGGAGAGGTCCTCCTAATTTTCACACATTTTGAAACCATATGGATTTCACCCTAAGTTAGGAAAGTTAATCCAGATGTTGACCCCACGCTCTTTGTGTCTATAGATTTACACAACAGCACAGCCACACCTCATTGATGACACACAGCAAGGCAGGAACATGTGTCTGCGGTTGTTGTTGGTACGCTTGTTCAGGGGAGAATTGCTTAGTATTTTGTTGCTGGACTGCCCATATAAGTGGGAGCGGATTGATATGGACATTGACATTTCTCCTCTGGTAAGACACAGGTAGCTACAACAATATTGTGGACTCTCCTGGTTGTGTACACGTCCATAAAGCAGGGTGTTTGCCTGTAGTTTAGGGGTTCTCACATTTTTAGCAGGTTTTGAGAGGCGCAGGTTTTCGCTATGAGCTAGTGTGGGTGGTCAAGATATGTACCTAACGAGAAACGGCACAACAACCATAGCTCATTGGTGATGCCCAACCAAACTAAAATGCATGTTTGGGATTGGAGTTTGAAGTCTGACCCCGAGATGGATTCCCATCCAATTTGGTGCTGACAGTGGAACCAGGCTCAGATGCAAATGGATATGTTGCCTCTGACATGTTACGTTATTTGGCATTTGTACTGCTCCGGTCACCACTGTAGCGGTCTTAAAGAACTAAATCCTTGTCTGTTGGTGAGCAAATTGTGACCCAGGCAGAGTGGCTAAAACCTCATTGTAGATCCTTCTGAGCGGTCACCCGCTGATAGAACAGGGTATATGGCCTTCTTTGTTCTCAGGTGATAAACTCTTACATTTTTGGAACATTTCTAAATGTTTGGTGCTTCCCCATAAGTCAATAATGTTTATCCAGATCTGGATCCTTTGGTCTGTCTAGGGAGACACGCGGAAACAGATAACGTTCATTGATGTCTCCAAGCAAGACCGAATCAGGATTCTGCGATTGTTGTTGGTACTCTTGTTCAGAGAAGAATTGCCCAGTGTGTCAATGGTGCAGACCTCAAGACCACGACATGCTAAAGGGCAGCGATGAATAAGACCCACGAACAGCCCGCTACTAAAACATGCAATAGCCAAAGACTCACCTACTTTAAGTAGAGCCCCAATCAGATTGGGCTGCAAAGGAATCTACTTAGCATGCAAGTAACACCACAAGGGTAGAGACTGCTACTGTTATCTCAAAGAGTGACCCTACATTATTTGTGGGAGTTACAACAGCCTCTTTCTAAATCTGCCTGCTTCTACTCTACGTCCTCTGCAACTCATCCAGAACAGGACTGTGAGACTTGTCCTTGGCCTCAAGCCCAGGGATTGTATCTCTCCAGGACTGAAATCTCTGCACTGGCTCCTGGTGGCTGCGCGGCTCAAGTTCAAAACCCTCTGCATTGTCCACAAGGCTTTCTGGGGCCTGGGTCCAAAATACCTTCAGCTATCCCTCTGCAAATACCTCCCCTCTCGAGCTCTTTGCTCCTCCACCTCCAACTCAGTGAGGGTCAGTCATTTTTCTAAGAAACGAGCTGGGGGTAGATCTCTGTCTTCGGCTGGGGCCTCCCTCTGGAACAGCCTCCCTGCCACTTTAAAACTTGAGGAGAACCATCTAAGTTTCCTGAAGCACCGAAAGACCTTCCTCTTTTCTTTTGCCTTTGCTCCCCCTCTCCCCTGCTGATCTGTTCTCTCTTGGCACCGTGCACCTGGCCACCCTCTGTCCTTTGGGCCCAGGTACCTGCTCATCCTGCCACCCTCCCGCACTGCCTCCGGGCCACCCCTTGCACTGGGGTCTATATCTGTACCCATACAGCCCCCCCTTTTTCTTCCTGCACTAATCAGACCTACCCTGTCTGCTGCCTTAAACCTAGCACTTGCAAATTGCTGGCTGCATTACCACTGTTTATTGCCTTTATTATATTATACAAGCTAGAGAGAACCAGAGCTTGAGATACCATGAGCTGCTTCTGGGGGAAGGAGAGGAAAGGCAGAGTACCTCTGAGGAGGTACAGTCAGAATGTTGACTTTTTAGAGACCTCAGAGATGTGGGCGGAGAAGGAAAGGGTGGAGTCAAAGATGACCCCGAGGTTCTTAGCCTCGCAGGGGGGTAGGAAGAGGGCCAAGGGAGGCCGGCCAGAGAATGAGTGGAAAGGATGGTGAAGGTGTGCTGGCATTCAGACAAAGATCATTGGCGGCACACCAATCTTGAATGGCAGTTAGGCAATCAGAGATGAGAGACGGAGAGGAGGTGGCAGAGGGCAGCCTGAAAATGAGTTGAGTGTCGTCAGCGTAGCACTGGAAATTTGAGCAGAAAATGGCAATGCAGTGGGCGAGAGTTGCCAGTTATTGGTTGAAAAGCCAGGGCGAGAGGTTAGACCCCTGGGGAACACCACAGGTAGAGAGGAAGATAGATGAAAGGAAGGACCCAAGTTGGACCTGGGAGGGTCGATCTGAGAGGAAAGAGGTCAGCCAGGCCAGAGCCTGATCAGTGATACCCAAGTTTTCACAGAGAGGGTTGAGCAGGATGGTATGGTTGACCGTGTCAAAGGCAGAAGAGAGATCGAGGAGGATGAGGACAGAGGGAATGTTAGAGTCAAGGTTGGACAGCAGATCTTCACTGATGTTCAGGAGAGCAGTTTCCGTGCTTCTGGCAGCTCTGAAGCCAGACTGGTGGTCATGGAGACTGCCAACAGAATTGGAATGAAGGTTAAACTTAGAGATGGCCAACTTTTCCAGGAGTTTGCCAAGAAAGGGATTAACGGAAATTGGGTGATAGTTAGCTGGACAAGAAGGATCAGCTGTGGGTTTCTTGAGAAGAGGATGCACATAGGAGTGCTTCAGAGGGGAAGGGAAGGATTTCTGCATTTTTTTATGCAGTTTACGAGAATCCGGTGGCGCAAGGCAATGCAGGGCTTTTAATTGATTAATACAAACTAGCCAGACCATCAGATTGAGTTCCGCTCGTAGCTTTCTGGTACGGCCAGTGGTCTAAGAGGGCGGGAGTGCTGCTCGGCTACTTAAAAAAAAATTAACCGTTTTACTGGTCCGATAAATTTATTTTCGAAAGAAACCGTTCCGGAATGGTTCACTTTTTAAATAAAAGTGTAGGAAGAAGTTCAAACTTGCACTTCAGTGCACTGCATTGAACACTCCCTTGAACAGCAGGTGTGTTTGTTTGGGGGTTTGGATTGCACGTGGGAGGGGGTGTGGCGGTGGGCTTTTTGGGGAGCGGGGCGGGCCAGCATGGAGCATAGTTCCACTACTTTTTTTCTTACACTTCGACCCAATCGCATTTCCTAACAGGCGCACACTGTTTCCACAAGGCTATTTTTGGCTCCCAATTTCATCCGGCCTGAGATGAAGAGCTGTAGCGATTGTATGCCAACTTGAGGCTCTCCATCCAACTACACGAAGCTCATTTTTTTCTCCGGGCCGTATAGTGCACACGCTCGCGCTCCCTTCTCTGCCCACGGAACAATGAATGCTATAGTGTTTATCTGGTAAACCAGAAAACACAGGCCCGGTACCAGCGGCTGAAAAGCTTTTATCTGAACAGGAAACATCCCTTTCCGCAGGCATCTCTCCTCTCAATGCGTGCAGCTTTGCGGAAAGCGTGATCCCACGCCGACCCGCAGAGAGATGGCGCGCTCAGCCTCTCAGCCATGGGGAGGGCGCGGCCACAAAGCGCTCCGTCTAAGTCAGCAACGCTTTGATTCCCCAGATCTCAGAGCAATGAAAGAGCGAAGAGGAGCCATTGTTCGCTAATACTCCAGGCCAGGCCCGGGTAATGTGAAAAACAGAAAGTGACAACTGGTGTATTGGCGACCACTTACCGGTCTCTGTCAGGCTATTAGGGCAGGCCGTGGGTGTCTGCCCGTGTTATCTGACCCACGCTGGGTAGCGTTACTACGCGGCCGGGCTGCTTATCAGATGGGAAAGGACCTGTAATTCCCACTGCGGGCGAGCAGCCTTTCTAAATGGCTTTTGAGCGGCCGCAACAATGCTCGCAGAGCGTCAAGGGGAGTTGGGCGGAAAATCACATTTAGAAACACTGGAACAGATTTGCTGGAACACATTTTTCTTTATCTCATATAACCGGCTTCTCCTTTCATCTTTCAGAATGCTTTTGGTTGGAGTATGAGGCTGCCATCTGCCCACTGAGAGGAGAGGCCTGCTTGTTAGACCTGCTAGCGATGGCCGCCCCTAAGATACGGAATCGCGGTGCGGGCGGGGCACGTCAACCTGTTCATTAATTGCATTAGTCTGACTGTATGCAGGCGCAGCTCGATAGCTAAGTGTGCTGCTTACTCAGTTACTTGAGTGACTTGATAATAGGTATGTTTAATTGTAAGGTCATTAAAGCATGAGGCATGGCAGGCAATTTAGTTTGTTTTTCCACGCCTGCCTCGCGATACCCTACCACAGGACCGGCTCTCTTAATCAGCGGGGGATGCTGGGTCGTGGATGGCCATGTTCTAAACTCTATATCAGCCACATTGTTGTATCTAAACCTGACCATTCACTGCTGTAATGACTGTACAATCCAAAGAATTGCACGCTGCTATAACTCCACGACAGAGCACAAGCAAAATGATTGTGCGCTGAAAATGACGCCACAGAGTGAAAGCGAAATGATTGTGCATAGAAAATGACACCACAGCAGAGTGCACGCAAAATGAGTGTGCATGGCAAATGGCGCCATGCAGAGCGCAAACAAAACGATTATGCATGGCAAATGACACCACAGCAGAGCTCAAGCAAAATAATTGTGCGTTGCAAATGACGTTACCACAGAGTACAAAATGTAGAAGCAAAATGACTGTGCACTGCAAAATGACGTCTCCCCACCAGAATGATTGTGCACTGCAAATGACGTCACTATCGATTAGAGGCAAAATAATTGCGCCTTCCCAGTGTACAAGCAAAAGGATTGTGCACTGCAAATGATGCCAGGGCAGAGTGCAAGCAAAATGATTGTGCATGAAAATGGCGCCACAGCAGTGTGGAAGCAAAATGATTGTGCGCTTTAAATGACGTGACAGCAGGCCACAAGCAAAACGATTGTTAATGAGTGCAAGCACATTTTTTGTGCACTTTTAATGACGTTACCGCAGAGTACAAAATGTACAAGCAAAATTACAGTGCACTGCAAATGACGACTCCACAGAGTACAACCAAAATGATTGTGCACTGCAAATGACGCCACTATCAATTACAGGCAAGATGATTGCGCCATGAAAACTACAACTTCACAGAGTTCAGGCAAAATGTGCACTGCAAATGATGCCACAGCAGAGTGCAAGCAAAATTATTGTGCACAAGCCATGATAAATGCAACGGACTACGGCTGGACAAAATTAGAAGCCCCCTTCTGGCGTAAGATCCTGCAACTGCCACCTTCTTTCCCAATGCCTAGTATCAGACATGAAGTTGCAGTACAGTCCATCAGTTCAATCGTCTCATGGAAACAACTAGACCTATACCGCAAGCTTCTCACTGATGAGAAAACACCAGCAATTCAAATCTTGAAGACTCACGACGGAACAACGAACAACACAATGCTTGACAAGTGGAAAGACAATCTAGAGCAAATTATGAAAACAGAAGAAATTTCCCACGAAATGCTCACGCTACCCAAACAACACGCGAAAACAAAAATAATGAAAAACGATTGGATAAAAACCCTGGAAGAAAAAACAAAATACACCCTTAATCTACAATGCAAGATTGATATCAGATCTATCAACAAACTACCATCTTACCTGGCCATCTTCCCTGATACTTGAAAATCATAATGAACACAATACCAACCCGCTTCTACCTAGCCAAAACCAGACAAATTCCTCCAAAAGAAGACTCCTGCCGCTTTTGCTCAGATATCCAACAATCAGAAACACTCTTCCACTTACTAATGGAATGCAACAAACTGTCTGAACAAAGATCTAGATTTGGCACTACTATAAGATCGGAGAACAGACGATGGAGACTGAAGAGAGATGGATGGAGATGCTTAACGGCAGATCGCATAAACTCATCCTTACAATATGCCAATTCCTACAAGAAATTCTAAGCCTGGGGAAACCTGTAAGAATTAAACTTTTAAAAGTAATTCTCAGAAAACTGGAGACAAATGAAAAGTTTAATAAAATTAAACTATAACATTTAAAAAATATATATATATAGTGCAGTGGCAGGTTTCTGGTTTTTGTGGGAGAGCAGGAGAGGATTTCTGTCTGGTAGCATGTAACTGGCAAAGGCCTCCATACCTATGGAAACTTGGGATGACAGTAAGGGCCCTGTACCCCAATCACGGTTTTCTACCCAGGAAAACATTCCGGTGACAAACCAATCATTGCTGCATGCCACATTCAACCTTCACTGTCTTTCATGGACAATATTTCGGTATCAGGTTATATTAACACATAGGACCAATATTTCTAGACATACCATATACTCTGGTACGAACATGTCCTAGCTCACTCTTATGTGTGAATCCCAGATGGGCAAGTCGTGTGCATACAGGTCCATATACATCCATGTTCATGCCAATTACAAACTCTCACAGAACTAGTTTCCAACCGCAGGACCTCACTACTTACGTAGAGCTGTGCTGTCCTCCCTGAACACAATGGCGGATGCCCCCAACCACATGAGCTCCTCGCAGCCAGTTAGGCCGGGCTACCCGCCTGTGCAAAAAAGGGTACATGGTCTGATACCTACCAATGAAATCCGAGGGTCCTTGGCAGTGGGCGTTGGGAAATATGTCATATGTCAGTGCTAGGGACTAGTCTATATAACAATGGACTAGGCAGAGAAAAACGTGTACAAAAGCAGGGTCTCCTATGGGCAGGGTGTCCTGAACTGCAGGTCTGGCGTGAACTGGTTGTCCAACCTTTTCCTCTAGTGAAAAGTAACTTAAATTCTGACTAGATACACAACTCTGTCATTATGTCCACCGTAAGAGACCTAAATCCTCCAGAAGGGGTATCCTGCCTGTGTAACCCTGGGCAACTATCCTTGTACAGTGAGCTGCACTGTTCCACAGACAGTGTGATGGGAGCAATGCCTTTTTGCAAGGTACATTTAACATGCTTATAGTTGGTTTGTCATTTGCTGGGAAGAATCCCAAAGCACCTGAGAAGATGACTCCATCTATAGATGACAGGAGGAAGCTCCGCTGTGGCAATCTTCCCAAGAGCACACTCTGAAAGTAAAGCGCTGCTGGGATCTGAGGATACCCGGCTTCTCTAGACCAGAAAAGCAATATGAATTTGATGCACCCTCCACATGACTGGGACAGGCAGGCTGGGTTACAAGCCTAACAGGCCTTGTGCTCCCAGAAGATGTCTTGCTGCTAGACACTTTGCAGCCTAACCTGAGGAGCCAGAAACACTGCATGACCAGAGCACTGTTGAAGGATAGAGTTGAAGATCTACCATTAACAAATGAGTGGAAATGCTAAGAATATTCAACAAAGGCCCCTTGTACTCTGAGGAGCCCTAACCTTATCTGACCTATTCCACCAGATCTCTGCCTGCAATGTCCAGTAACAATGCCCGTGACATCAACTACTTGACAGCTCCACCATACAGCAAGTGGGTTACAGCTAGAATCTTAAGTTCCAAGCAATAGAAGGCTGTCTCTCCTGTGGGTGAACTTTGACTTTTGGAAGTATTGATAGTTCACAGGTGATTTCTCCTAACCACAGTGGCATACCTGCTATCACTGTGCTGCTAACATTGCATCCTATGAAAGACTTCATACTGTTTCGAAAGAAAGTCTTTAGACCAAAACTCGTCAACCAATATGCCCAGTAGACTACTTCATTGTGCACTGCCTCGGTGACCTTCACAGTGTGGTCACTCACCAAACTAATTTTCTATTTCATAAATGGTGCCCACATACAATAACATTCTCTTTACCCGCACTGCGGATAAAGAGATGTTTGTAATACATGTTTACAAATATATTACACAGACATTCCCTCCTTGAATGTTGTAAAGGCAACAATGAACCTTGAATCACCCTCTTCTCCTCCTAAGAGTCGTTGAGCCTTGACTGCTCTGCCATGTTTACCGCTAGCAGAGACAGGAGTGCCTGTGGGACACCCTATTGCCTAGTTGTGTGCAGTTCTTTCTCACAAGTACGTATCGAAAGGGAAGAATTGTGGAAAATCCACTCCCAATCTCATCACACCCATGATTCGCTGTGTGATTCTGAGCATAATGTGATTTCAATGAAAAGTGAAACTGATGAAACCTTCTCTCCTTTCAATCCCTCCTTTTTATGAAGAACCCGGATTTCAACTCCACTCTAAAAATATTCCAGCTACCATTCGACAGATCAGTTCAAATATCAATAAATATGAAGTGAGCGGATTTGTGATTGGAATTGTACTCTCATAGGGAAGATTAAGGGTCTGAACACCATTGTCACTGTATTGTCTTTGGAATACCATCAAACAGTATTACAATTATCATAAGTAAACATGCAGTAATTTGAAGGGTCTGCTTGATTCCATGCCATTATATATTGACACGTCTATTATTTATTTTTTTGAAAACTTCACTTTTGGTTTATTACAAACCTTTCACAAGAAACAAAAAAGGAAGGAGAAGATAAAGAAGAGAAACAACAGGTACAAAAACATTGACATTATTATTTGGTAAAATCAGGAAAAAAAACAATAGATAAACATTTGCACAAATCTAAAATGAACACCTGCCTACCAGTCATCAATAGTTGCCAATATGTTTAGGTAGACAGGGTCACAACAGCATGGACGAATTGAGCAAAGAGAGCCATTCCAAGATTGTTTAGGCTGGGACAATTAATCTTCAGTGTTTCAGCAGCCTTATGGGATTTGCAGCATCTACAAGTCCTACACAAGCTCTTAATGCCCGATCTAACTCATACCACCTCATTGGTGAGAGGAAGAGTGAACCAAAAAGCACAACAAATCTTAGACAACTTCTGCCAGGGAATCTTTTTAGACAAGGTGACATCTCACTGGGAGAAGGGAAGACATTCAAAAATTCGATGCAAATTGGTTTTGCCTTTAAGACATTTATAAATGATGAGCCAGCCGGCAGGTATCCCTATTACTTTCATTCATGAGAAATCCAGCTCCCTTAATATTTAGATGTCCAGTTTATGAAGTCTCGGAGGATAGCTCAGGGGCAACGTGCTCGCCTTGGAAGCAAGGCAACACGGACCAGCACAGGTTTGATCCCCGGATCCACACTTAGAAACCTATGGGTATTAAGCGCGCTATAAATAACCTATCGTCTCATATCATGTTGGTACATTCTAGCATCACAATCATCCTGGAAGCTACTCTTGCCCGTGACCAGAAGATCTCTGAACTCAAACGTAAAATGTTAACCTTCTCAACCTAGCCATTGTGCATGAAGATGGTAGTCCAAAGCCTACCCTGAATTGGCAAACATCTTGGGAGTGATAACAAGCATCATCAGATAAGCTCTTACCATTTGCCCAAAGACTTCGGACACAAACTAGACACTATATCAATGCCACTAAGAAGGTCCGGGATTAGCTTCTGAAAGTGTAGCCGGATTAATGGAGTGGATTGATATCCTCTGTGTTCTAAGTAAAAAAGATTTAGCTTCAATACCAAGGGGGTGGGGGTATTCTATACATTTTAATTTGATAGAAATACTTTAATGGCAGAGATATATTTATATAGTAAATCCTAAAAGAGTTCATATGATAGGTAATTTATAACACACTTAATACCCAGAGGTTTCTAAGCGCGGATGCGGGGATCAAACCTGTGTTGCTCCATGTAGTCTTGCTTCCAAGGTGAGCACAGTGCCGCTGAGCTATCCTCCCGAGCTATCCTTTCCTCTTTGAGTATCAATAAGACTTTAACGCTTTGCATTCATGCCACGGCTCATTTTCCAGGATTTGTATGAAGGAGAGGAGGCGCAGAACGCAACTTGTGTTTTTGCTGCCTCCCTTCCTCTCCACCATAAAAATGCACAAGCATTTTCATGCCGGCACAAATGCTCGAGATCCCTTTGGGGTCTACCAGCTTTACGCAGCTGCATAAAGAAGGCAGATCCAATAGATCCCATTGTACACACTCCCTGACATGCAAGCATGGCAGGGAGCGTGTGCAATTGAAATGAAAAGCTTCCCAAAATGCTTGCGTGTAGGGGAGGGTTTAATTTTGATTGGGAACATTGCTTACCATGTGTGCATGGTAAGCAGTGTTCCCAGTTGAAATGAAAGCCTCCCTGACGTGCTCGCATGTCGAGGATGGTTTAATTTCCATTGGGAGCACTGCGAGCATGGCAAGCACCACTCCCAATGAAAAGTAAACACTGCCTGGTATGCCAGCATGCCAGGTAGAACTTACTCACTAAGCAGTGCGGGTGCAAATGCAAAGGGCAAAAGGCGGTGCCATGCATGCATACCTACTTTTGCCCTTTACATTTGTACCCTGCCGTGCAAATAACGAAAACTAGGTGGCAGGGACCCGTTTATGTTGCTGTGCAAATGTCACAGGGAAATGTTGCCAAATTACACTTTTTGAGAACATGAGCTCCAAAGTGCTTACCACCCGGCCTTGCTCAGGTCAGTTGCCGGATACATGATTCTGCTGGGTTCATGGTCAAACCATTAGCTGACCTGTGTTCCCATGCCATCTCAAGGCTTTCCTGCAACCCAATCAGAGTGTGGTCCATTAAGTTAAAGTCACTGCACATGAGACCCAAGAGTACCCAAACGGGCCAAATTTAGGTCTACACTTTGTGGTGTTGTTTATAGCCATATCAAAGACAGTCAAATATAGATTGAACAAACAGGGGCCAAATCGCAACCCTGTTTCAGATCTTTTGATGCAGGAATGCACAGCGTGAAGTCACTCTGTACGTTAAATAATCGGACCTGTAGGCTGTTGTTAGTATGCAACAAAATCAGCATCTTTAGCAGACCTTCGGGAATGGCCCGTAAGGTTAAGTTTGTGACGTAATCTTGCTCGATCACCATTATCCAAGGACACAGTCAAATATATTTTTTTATTTTTATTCATTTTAATTTATTTATATACATGAGGAACAATTGTCTTTTGAATCCAAAAGAAAGTATAATAGATAAGAAATTAGATTTGATGGGACGCAGTGAGCTTCTCACAATGGCATGAGATTGAGGGTCATTCTGAGCAGGCTGTGGAGGGGAGTAAACGGAGCAGTCACTGAAGACAATACATGGGTGGACATGGATAGATTAAGGACAATCAACATTAAACATTTTCAAGTGCAGGTAGGCGGGACGGCCAGCTGTGCTCGGGATGTGACTATGATGGTTGAGGTGCTAGAATGGAGGAAGAGGAAGTGAGAGACAGAGGCAGTTTAGCGAGAGAAAAACCTGTTAGACAGCAGGAAGATGGGAGGTGGGTTAAGAGGGTATCTCAGAGGCAAGGAGGTAGGCTTTTAGTTTGGTTTGAACAAATCCGTTTAAACTGTTTCTCGGATGTCCGGGGGAAGAGAATCCATGCAAGTGGAGCAAGAAGAGAGAAACAGTGGAGTTGGATAGAGTTGGGAAGAGGACGATAGATACAGTGGTGCTATATCATGGATAGATTTGTGAACCAGGAGAAGATATAGATTGGTATGTCTTTTCTAGTCAGTGCCTCATGCTTCAAAATATTCATCAACATGCCATTAACCAATGTATTCATACCAGGTTGAAATCCTGCCTCGTAAATAGGCAAAATGCCAAAGTCTATATCAATTTGTCGATGTTTTCCACAGAAAGGAGCCATTAAACATGTTGCTTGCAGAGTCCAAAACTGTCATATGGTGATCATTTTAAGGTAAAGTACTAAGACTATTTTTATGGATAGGGGAATTTAACCAGGTCTTTGGTACTTCAATAGAAGTGCTGATGGTGGTAAATATAAAATTAAACATTCTGGCCCAAAACCAGGTTGTGCGTTCAATACTAAATTAGCCAATCCAACCGAAGCTGGGGCACTTAGGCGTTGCTGTTTACAATGCACTGCAACTCCTCCTTGGCAAAGGAGCCTTCCCAATCAGGGGCACAAGCTCTAGGCCTGATATGCGTTGCTAAAAGTGGATTTTGTTAATTACCTGGTGTTATAGAGCTCATGGAAATGCAGGATCAATGCAGATTGTGATATCATATTACATTTGCCCAAATTCTGTCTTTTTAAGTTGGCTGATAGTAAATTTGGAGGTATGCTTGTTATGCAATATCTTCAGCATTTTATGCCATCTCAAAGAGGAGGGTGCTTCCTGTGAGCTATCAACCAGCTCTTGTCTTGTTGATGAATCGTGTGCCTATAGGGTTGTATTCTCTACTCACTAGGTCAGGTTTGGATGCCAAATTGTGCATATAGTGCTGAGCAAAGGTTTTCACTTAATCAAAGGCACGTCATGGGAAGCAAACCTCTGAGGAGTTCATGTTCATCAGAGCCCAAATGTGATTGGCAGGCATAAAAGCCTTGAGTAAGGCTTTAACACCTTCCGATCATGCCACGGCTCATTTTCAAACATTTGTATGGCAGAGAGGAGGGAGCGGAATGCAACTTGTGTTTCCATCACCTCCTTTCTCTCTGCCACACAAATGCTCCGTGCCTGCATGGATTTTCATGTCGGTGCAAATGCTGGTGATCCCAGGTCTCTGCCTGTTTTATGCATTAGCATAAAGCAAGCAGCCCTTAAAGAGGTGCCCCGCTGAGAGCATGGCAGGGAGTGTGGACAATTGAAATGAAACCCTGCGTGGGTTTAATTTCAATCAGGAACACTGCTTGCCAAGTGCGCATGGCATGCAGTGCTCACAAAGAAAAGTAAACGCTGCCCGGCATGCCATCATGGTAGTCAGAGTTTATTCATTTTGCACTGCAGAGTACAAATTTGAAGGGCAAAAGGCGGCATAAACGCTTGTACATCACCTTTTGCCATTTACATTTGCACACCGCTTCCTGCTGTCTGATTCCTCATTTAAAGAAAACGAACTCCTGAGTGTGTGCAGCAATTAAGAGCAAGAAAATTTGAGTTTAAGGGACAATATGAACACTTTAATTACATTTGAAAAGGAATTTGGAGGAATCCAGTTAACAACAATCTGTAAATTCGTTTTAACTAGTCTCACAGAGATTTCAAGTAAATCCAATATGGTGATCATTTCTGATTTAGGCCATCTAATTCTTTTTCAGGCACGATTTAAATAAAGAGAGACACTATTGACATCTGCATTTACTGCCTGTTATTTATTATTGAAATTAGCAATCAGAAAAACATGATCACTCGCCAACGTGGGAGCATCTGAAAGTAAGAGATGTATTGAACATGTGTAACACAAACAACGATGTAATCAAGATGAGCGGCAGTCTTAGCCTTAGTCCAGTTGCTTGACCTGGTATGTCTCCACGGTGCATCCATTTAACATTAGTAACCCACAAGCAGATAGGGGATTAGACCATGCTCTGCCCTGATCATTTGATCTTGCCAGCTGCCTTATAGGGGGCTCCAAGAAAACATTGTCTGGAATATCCTCTATAAACTCATAGAAGGCCAGCCAAAACCCATTGAAGTCAGCAAGGATTATGCCTTGGTTAAGCCCCCTTTATCAAACCACGATTTAATAGCGTTAAACACTAAACTGAGATTTTGTGGAAGGCTCCTACTCTGAGGAGGGCTATGATTAGCCATTTATCATTACATGCAAACAAATGCAATTTAACATAGATAGGAAATAAATCAGAAGGCGATATTGTAATTGAGTTAATAGTATATTGAGAAGAGATATTTGCTAATATTACAGGGCCTATGAATGGGCGACCACGTTGATCTTTTTTAGAGCTTCTGGAACAAGAGAATTCATCAAATTCAAGAGTATCAAGAGGCTGAAGTTGCCTTCATGCAGATGAGATCATGACATATGAAAATATATACAACTTAATTATTACAAATAAAACTATTATGGCCCTGGAGTTCCAGCAGAGAATCTTATTGTTTTTAACGTGTGGGCTAAGAGTGGCAGTTGGTTGTTCATTGTAGGCCTCTGGCAACCAATACCATTCGGTACGCACATGGTCTTTTTTAACTGGCATCGTTTCAGCATGCAAACCGCTGCCTGTAAATTGAATTGTGACGTTTTCATTCATGTTTAAAGACTGAGAGTCACTCAGAGCACTTCCTACGATATCTAATATCGGAACGCAGTGATCACAAGGAGTCTCTTTTATGCCTATTCATTTTAAAACTGTTGGAGAAATGAAGTATATAGTTTCAATATTCAGTATAGAAATGTCTGTAAACTCAACTAATCTAGAGAAATATTCAGTCCAAGAGTAGGGACTGGAGGAACATTCCATAGACTAGTTTGCCTGTTTAATACAAAAGAAGGATCTTTGAATAGTGCTTCCATGGTTAAAATGAGGTGATCACCCTCTAGCCAACAATTTGCATTCAAAGGAATATCGGCCTCCTCAATGGCCCAATTGGTCCTTTAAGCCATTATTTGAGTGTCAAGGGAGGTTCATACAAAGATTATATTAGCAGGCAAAATGGTTGTTTCATGACATAATTAAGTCAGGTAAAGTGGTGTTTACAGGTTCCAGCAGAGGGTCTGCCAGTTGTGGGATGTAGTAACCCACTTATGCTCTGCCCTGCGACATCCCTGTGATCTGATGATGCCAGAAATATCAAAATGGCCACACAAGCCTTTTGCACGCCAAAACCTATGACAATTGTGCTCTACAAAGCACAAAAACATGGCTGTCAAATCTACAATGCATGTTGGCAGGGGTGGAACAGAGATTTTACTCCTGAAACCTGTCACTGGGCTTCACAACAAGTAAACATGGAGCACAGAGGGAAACGCAGTGCTTGCTGAAAGTGCTGAAAGAAATACAAAATCTTGCATTTAAATACTTTTTCTTGGTTGCTGAAACTGCAGAATGCCGGTACAAAACACCCACAAACATCCAATATTCTTGCTGGGTGCTACAATTTACTGAGTTCAAGAAATTATTGTGAAATTACATTATCCTGAAAAGCTGAATCGTCATAAAAACATCCACAGTCAAAATGCCTGCCTGTGGGATCTGTCAAAATCTTGGCGCAGTACCCTCAGCCACCTGAATGACTGTTTTCAAAAGCCTGCTTTAAAACTGTAAACTGTCTACCTTCTTGTTTTGAAATTGCAAGTTTGTTTTAAACAAAAAAAAGTAACAAAATGACATTGAATTTAAGCCTGACTGAAAGGAATTAAACCAGTCCAGCATCTCCCGTCTCCTCACTCCACCAGGAAATCACTCCTCCGTGATGATTAGGTTAGGGAGGAGAATTCGGTCTGCCAGGGCAAGAAGACAATGGACTTCTTCCAGGCAAAGGAAGGCTAAGTGTGAAGAGTCGTAAAGTGGCCTCGGCCTCTGGAGGAAATGGGAGGAGGCTGCTTCTAACTGCAGAGAGCCAGAAGGGGGCAGAGACAAACTGCCATTTGGTGGCGGACATTCACAAAGAAACATTTTGTTAAAGACATATAACTTAACACTTAAAATTGTTTAAATTACAAAAATCACATATTTGTGTATATAAATTCTGACTGTACATTTTAAGAGGCAGCAAAACTGTGTGACTTGTTCCAGAAGGAAACAGCAGAAAGGGTGTTTTTACACCAAATGTATTTGTGCCAGAATTGTGAAATGTTATACCCTTTATGTTCAACGTGCATATTTGTAAACATTTTCGGATAAACTGGATATTGTGTTCTGGACAAAAAGGGCGAAATTCTGTCAAAAGCAGACACAAGATCCCACAGCGACGAGACTTGGAGGAGTATCTGCTGTACAAAATATGTGATTTATATATGTTATTGTTCTATAGATTGCACACAATGTAAATATGTATGGTACCAAAAGTAGATTTTATTTTCATGGGACAAGGGGAGGATTCTCTGACTCATAAACTCACACCATCATGGTGACACCCTCTTTCCTTCTCCAATCAAGGGTGAGAAGAGACTCCACCAATCACCTGCCTAAGAGGGCATGCTTAGGATAAACCAGAACACACACCCTTTATCATAAGCATAAATAGAGACAGCTGAGGACTTAGAAAAACAGACAGATTCACCCATTAACCGATTACTGGCGGAGCACCTTGCGGGAGAACCATCCATTTTCCTTGCTTCTGACTCCAGAGACTTGGCAAGCAGAAAGGCCCATTCCATTAGTTGAACCATTTTCAACAGAACCAGAAAGAATCCCAGAGACCTAAGGGGAACCAAAGAAACAGTTGGGTTGTGCTGTAACTGCTTACCTGCTCAATAATTATCTTCAGAACCAAGAAGGGCAGATTAAACCCAATCCTGTGCTGTGCTGTGCCGATCCTGTCCAGCCCTGTTGTGCGGTGACCAGAGTGCCTTGCTGATTGAAGACCCAGTCCAGTCCGGTGTGCCCAGCAGTCTGTCCCAGAACCAGAATCCCTGACCAGAATCCCTGACGGTTCAGTTTGAAACCTATATAGTGAGTATCTATAGATAGGACTGTGTCACTAGCATATGTACTGTCCATAGTCCAATTGCTATCTGAACCCATCCTCTCTTGTATTTAGAACCTGATATTGTTAGAAGTAGTTTGAATTGTCAGAGCGTTTCTTGTGCTGAGTTCTCTTATTTGTATTCTAAAATCATAAATCAATAGTGTTGTGAATAAATAAATTGAATTCCTGAAAGAAATTGATTATCCACCAGATGAAGGGTCCCTGGCCATGATTGATGGAGATTCATGTGTGGCATTCTCTTTTTCTATAGTTATAATCTAGTATAAGAAATTCCATTTGTCATTTTAAAAGTGCATCCCTGTTTTCCCATTCTTGCACCTATCTCAGAAAAAACGACCTCCACTAAAACGTCCATAACTTTCTCAATTTTTTCTTTCCATAGAACCAAAAACCACATTCCAAATCCATATAGTTCTCCCGCGATCACGATTACCGTGTGCAGAAAAGATTGCCGCAAATTTTAGTTTTGGCAAAATAGTACACGTGTAAAACAGCTTTTGATTGCACCCAACCACAATTTTAAGTTTTCACATTGCTTATTAGTATCAAATCATTGCTAGTGTTTGTCTGCAACTATCTAAAGCGGCCCTCATCAGAATTTGAACTATTTCAGTCATTTAAACCATATTTAGTGTTTTACCCAATACATTCTCAGATAACTTGCAAACCATTTTGACAGTTTGGTAATCAGTTTTATTCTCTCTTGTGTTTGCTGGGGGGAAATTGGGGGGATTGACATTTTGTTAGAATTCTGCATTCCTGAATACCTGCTCTCTCTCCTCCTATCTCTTTACATTGCCTGTTGGTGGGGGGGGGTATTGAGGGGTGTGCAGCGAGAAATAGTAACCATACTGCTATTTGATCTGAACACACAAAAGTATTCTTTCTGTGGTGAATTGTTTTACTCAAATATTACTTCTTGTGATTAAAGAGATTGCTTAGTGTTACATCACCCCATTGGTGATTATTGTATACCCATTAAACATAGTGTGATTAAAATTGTGAGAACATAAATACATATTTTAACTTTGCAAACCAGCCTGATTCCTGGTTCAGTGTGACGGGGTGGGTTCCAAGAGAGGGGCGTGATGTGAGTGGTACATCGTTTAGAATAAAATAACTTTTAGACACAAAATAAATAAGGATTTCAGTTGTCCATTACACTATAGCCCTTTACTTAGGTGAAGTGCCCGATTGAAATCGCTTACACAGTATGGGTGGGACTATGCTTTTGGCTAGTTGAGAAAGCACTATGTCATTATCTGGTGCAGACAAACCCTTATTGGTGGTCTGCTGACCCAATGAGGATGGATTTAGGAAATGTCAAATATACCTGTTGTTGTGCTTTTGCTGTGGTTGCATGAGTTATTTGGCAACTCTACGATGTTTAATAGTGTATATTGTCTGCCTATGTTCAATTAAGAAGACATCATCCAACTGAGCAATATTACACTCCTGCTTCTTTCTCTTAGCGAGGCCTTTTCCATTGTTGCCTTTCTGCTTAACGCATCTATTTGGGCCTTATCTTGGATGCTTTCGGGTAAGTTCCACAGTTGATCAATCAGGAGATTGCAACATGGCAGCATCAGCGTTTATGTCGAGCCCAGGCTCCCTAATAGCCTGCACATGGGCAAGGGATTCCCCTACAGTTAGGACTTCTTCCATTTTGTCCACAGCTCTGGGCAAAAAATAGTCCAACCACTTCTTGACCATTATTTGTATGTATTTCTGTATTACTGGCAACATTTCTTTACACTGATCTTTTTAAGGTCAATACAGAAGGAAGTTAGGTTTTCAAGTAAGGCAGTATTGGACCCAACACCTTCTAACAGGGTGTTCTATAATTTGACAAAGGACTGCAGCACCAGCAGAGCCGGTGTGGAACAACTTGAAGGGGAATTCAAGGAATTTAACAATTGATCCTTTTGGAATTGCGTTGGTGAAAAGCGTAAAAGGTTCAAGGACGTGTGGGATATCTTAGTCTTGTTTACGTGTGATGGTGATGCGAGTGCACCATCTGCTTTGTTTTTTGAGACGTAAAGGAGCTTGTTAGAGCGAGGCCACTTTACTGATTTAGAGGAACGATTTCACAAACGCTGAGATCGTGATGATGGCGTAGAGCTGCGTAGATTTATTGGGCAGTCACACCGGTTCCAAGCCAGAACTACGGGCAAATAAGTGATTTTTTTGTTTATCCCCAGCCATAATGTTTTTTGGTCGTGTTGATCACCAGCTCCCTTTGGCATGTCAAACTAGCATGCACCACATTTATAGGGTTTTCACATTCTGGACCATCCACTGTGACATCAGCAATGCTTGATGTCAAGTCATTTGTAGATCTGGGCAGGGGCAACTGCCTAAGTTGAAGCCATCACTGCATACGTTGAAGTCGTCAATATCGATCTTAAATGTAGTCAGATATATTAAAATAAAAATAGTATATACGCAATCAAATCCGCGAAGACTTCGTACAGCGGTCCTCCGTCCCCGTTGCTAGATTAAATATTGGTCTCTTTCTCCCTCAGAAGGAAGCCCGCTTGAGTTCAGAAGCCCCGAGCTCCAGACTTCTGGATGATCAAGCAAGTTGGAAGCGCGGAACGGCCTGCTCCACCAGCCTCCCCTCTCCACTCCTTCTCCCTGTGGCTGACCTCTCCTTTTCTTTTCCAATCTGTTTGGTCAATTTGTTTGTGTTTTCATTTCCGCTTTCAGAAGGCTCAAGTGCTAATTATCGAATGGGGTAATTACCGTATGTGGTAATCTTTTATATGGAGGTAATTACCACCGTACAAAAACATGGTGACATTAAGCCTTTCAGTACGGAAACTTGGTAGCTTGGCAGAACAGTAAAACATTCTAAAATTCTGGCTGTTTCATCAGTACTGCCAAACTTGTAAGCAGGCGCTAAATGTCATAGAAACGCCTTTAGTAGTTAGCGGGTGTTTTGCAAGTGCTCAGTGCTGTGGAATTGTTTTCGGAATTTTGCCTAGATCACGCAATGTGATTGCTAACCAGCTCAAAGCATCAACAGAAGAAAGCGGTAGTGAACAGTGCAACAATGAAGGCACGAGATTCCGGTCTGAAATTGACACCTGCTATGAATTAAGATTTGTGTAGATTGGAAGCGAGTCCTGCATCGCCAACACAAATGGTTCTGTAAACACTGAGCAGAACTGCAACAGCAGCTGCGTCCGGGCCGCGGGTCAGGGATTACAGCAGGCTGCCTGGAAATCGCCTTGCTGGTTGTGTGTACAGCAGAATGTTTGGGGAGCAAAGGGGTGGAATCCTGGCACCAGGGGATGTTATTGTCCAATCAGAAAACAGGGATAAGCGTTCTACAGATGCAGTTAATCCCTGAGCCTTCCGTGCTAATGTTTAACCACACTTTCCATATGCTAATCCTGGACTGCTGATTAACTAGGCCACTGAATGCATCCTCAATTTGGAAAACACGGTGTGCCATATGGCTGAGTTTTGGTAGTGTCTTCCGTTTCATAGCGCTTTTAAATAACTGATTTAGCTTTCAATATTTCCCAGTTGACATTTTATCATTTTATTTTAAGAATAATAATCCCTGCCAAGAATATTGCATGATTTAGGCCATCAAGGACTGCATCACAAACATTCCACGGTGTGGTGTGCGTACCCATACGCAAGCAACGTGTTATATTTCAAAGGCATGCATGTGGCACGGATGAGTGCACTTGCCATCTCCTGATGAAAGTTGCAGGAGTGTGGCAGAATGCATTTGGCTGCAAAAAGCTGACGCGTAGATTCACAGAATCACAGAGCGCCCTACCTCCTGGTTTAGAGGGGAGGACTGGTGCTGGAAATGCTTATGCAATGCCTATACAAAAGTTAAATCTATTGATTATGTCAATGCCTGATTTCCGTGATCAAGTCCTAAAAAACATGTGGGTGGGGGATCATTAATATACTAATTGAATGTGGTGTCACCAGAAATTAGCATATGAAGATGTCCGCTGAAAAAAGTGTGAGGTCTTCTGGAAAAAGTGGAGGACTCGGTCCACCCGCGTGTACCGCTCGACTTGAGCCCTGCTGCCTTCCACATCCTGTGATTTCATCACGGGAAACTTCCCCATTTAGGGAGTGCTGGCTGTTCTCTTGCGGTAGAAGTGTCCACTGACTGCTCATAAGCAGAGCAAGATTTGAGTCTATTGTGCCCCCCCTTTTAGGGTAGTTGGCAACGACACAGTAATCTTCCTTCAGATACTGCCGCTCTGCCAGTATTTACAACAGTGAGGATGCAATTCTTATATTGGTGGAAGCAGCAGGAGCTGGTGCCTTTTGATATTCGACCTGCAGAGCTACTGCGGACTTGAAACGCCCCAATACAAATAGTCGTAGGCACAGGGGTGGACTGGCCGGTACGGAACTCTGGAGATTTCCCGGTGGGCCTCTGCATCCTGGGCCTCTTTTCTGTGGTATTTCCAAATTTTCTCATAGGAAAAGCATTGGGCTTGCTGAAAATGTGTCATTTGGGGCCACTTTGAACTTTATTTCCAGGGCCTCTTTTGGTCCCCGGTAATTATTTCCAGGGCCTCTTTTAGTTCCCAGTCCAGCCCTGCGTAGGAAGCACAGAATGTGCACTTGCGTTGGGAATGACTAACTGAGCACTACGTCTCACGATAACCCAGGATCTAATTCCTGAATCAGGTCCCGCCACCTGTTTACTCAGCCTGTGTCACCCATACACTTCCACATCAGGCTGTCCCTTCGTCCTTCTCCTTCCAGGCCCATTACCATCATCTGCACCCAGAAGCCTCACGTATCACACCACAGCACACAGACCTGCCATTTTAGGTGTCTTTTATACTTTGAACCCTATTATCACCATGTGTTTATTTATTTATTTAATACATGATTGTGCATTTGAAAGGCACTTATACAGAAAGTAATTGTGTTGCAAAGTGCCCAGAAGGTGCTATGCTTTAATTTTAGTTTTTTAAGGAAATATTTAGAATGTGTTGTTTGAAAATCTTTATTTTACTGCAACGTTTGTGGACATGACTTTTTAATGCTTTCATATATTGCGAAAGTGTTCAGAAAGTTCCAAACTACTTGCACCCAACTACAAATTCGCAAACACTTCTTGCCCCTCGTCTCAAATATCTTTCATGAAATCGAAAACGAACATCTCATAATATTTGTCAAATGTTTTACAGAATTCTCTTAATGTTGAATCATTTTGTAAATATACAAAAGCATCCTCACACAAGCACTCAACAAATGAGCACCCCTCCAGTCACAAAAACCCTTCGACCACCACTGTAAACAGTAGTACAAGTCCCTTCTCTCCATCGAGCAGGAAGCCAGATGCCTAGACAGAGCCTGGCAAAAGAAACCATGCCGCACCAACAAACCACCCCTCAAACACTGCTGGAACAAATGCAAAATAGCCATTTGCAATGCCAACACCACCAACTAGCCCCAAGAACTGTAACCTGCCTCCAATTGCAGAAACATTCTAACATTGTCAAGTGACTCGCCAAACCACCATACCCACCTTCCACTCCCCCATTCACTTCAATATGCAACTCCCTCACTGACTACTTCAGTTCTAAAATACACATCAGACAAGCCCTACACTCTGCTTTCCCACCCCTCCCCCAGACAGACCCTTAGCAAACGCAATGCCCATTTTCAACAACATGCAGAAGACACACATCTATTCCCACATCTCATCCCCTTACAACTCCACACCCTCAAAAGCTGTCTCTCCACCATCACCATCCGGATGGCCACCCACTTCCAGAAACTCTGCCTTTCCAAAATGAAATGCGCAATCCCTCCAGGCACAAGCCCAACCTTACCCATCAGATTTAAGAACTCCCCACAGCCAACTCACTCGCATTCCTCTCCAAACCTGCCAAATCCCAAGGCTTCACCATCAACCCCCCATCTGTCCTTCACACACCTCATAACTGCCTTCAGCAACACATGCAACCTACAACTACAACTCCTCGGCAAGATAAGACACATCCTTCCACCTGACGACTTCCGCACTGCCGTCCAAGCACTGGTTCTAACCAAGCGGGCTTAGACGTCACCCCAGCTCTCGTCCAACTCTACTGGCTCCCCGTATTATAAAGAATCTCCTTCAAAGGACTCTGCATTTCACTGAAAGCCATCCACCACACAACTCCACCTTACTTTCTCGACAAACTGAAACCTATCACCCACACAAATACAAGGCAAGCTAGTCAACATCAATTACACATCCCACTCTGCAAACTGACATGCACCCAAAAACAAGCATTTATTTACACTTGGGCACCTAGAGCGTGGGACACCCTAAGCTTCCACACACACCCTCACTGCATCCCCCATCATGACCTTGCGTAAAAGCCTAAACACACACCATGTGTCCACACTTAATCCAGCCTTGCCACCGCCCCTGCCATCACCTGTTGCCTGTCTATATTAATCTTCCTATCCTATCATGAAAACATCTTGATAACTTCGGTTTCACATCCCACCTCGTGGACTTTTGAAGCACTAGATTTGAACAAAAATTCAAATAATAAACACATCTACAGACCATCCGATTCAATTCCCAGAACATGGGGCAAGCATTATCAAAAAGGCTTGAATGTCTACCGACTTCTGACTCGCCGGGGATCAGAGGCCACAGTTGGCATCCTGTGCACGATTCCTATTGGTTAGTACGTGGTAGCGACTGCAGTGCACTAGATGCAGAGGCAATGCTCCTACGCCTTGTGCACTGTAACCTGATAGGTTATGTAGACTATGCGCTGTACCATATGGGGTTCAAGCGCATAGCGTACATGCACCCAAAAAAACAAGACGGACAGAGGCAATCTCACTCTTTCGGTGCGTGCCGCCGATGAATAGGACTTTGCCGTTCTGCTTTGGGGTCTCTCTGGGATGGGGGCCAGTGCATGACTGCACCCGCGGCACGCCCACCTTTCCCACTCAGTTGTTGGGAGCATGGGTTCCCTAGAGCAATCCAGCATTGGATTGGGGGGCTCAGCCATGAGGGTGGTTTTAATGTGGTCTATGGATCCTGGCAATGATTGAAGCATACCTGATAGGTAAGATATGCAGGGCTACAAAAGTATCAATATGTTGAGTTCCCCGGCCATTGCTGCTGGGTATATGAAAGGACGAACCCCACCCAATGATTGTATTAGCCCCCACAGTGCGTGTTCAGAAGATTCAGAGAGGGACACTGAATGCACAGACTACCAAAACCTCACATACCGTTTAGTAGCTGTCCAAATTGGTATATATATGTCTTGCTATTTGCAGACCTTTTTGTGCTAGTGTAAGTAATGTGACTAATGAAAAGGTCAGAGTTCAACTTCAATTACTCGCTCAAAAGGGTTTCTTGCTGAATCACTATCAGGCATATTTAAAACGTAAAAGTGTGGGCCTTCTCATGTTCCCATAATGCTCTTTGCTGTTATGCAAATAGACAGGCTTAGGTTCTGTGAGGAGTTACTGTTTTGCATGACATAGCTTGGGGCACAGCACTCAGCCCCGTTTCGTCCTCCCTACAGCTGCACGCTCCTCCCAAGAAGGAGAGGCGTCCCCCAGTAAATGTTTTTCCATTTTTCTGCACTGTTAATCAGAAAATAGGGAGACATTCAAATAGTGAGCTTCCTGCTGAGCCCTGTAGCTGCGAATAAGATCCACAATTGAGTGATACAAGGACTGGCAGCTTGTCACCATTGCCAATGCCCCATTTAAGGCTCTCTTGTGTTGCCTGCACATACATCTAGTATTTCGCCTGTATCCAGAAGACACAGACACAGTAGACTCGACGAAAGGGGGTTCCATGTATTCCTGGGAACTTACTGTTGAGCACGAAGGGCATTGGGTTTCAGAGGTTAGCTCGGAGGACAGAGGGAACATTGAATAAGTGGCACTTCACTGAGTACATGAGTTCAGTGCTGGGAAATAATAGGTGTGCCTTCTCTGAGTCAAACAGTCGTCAGATGTTTCTATACTTATTAGTATTGGTTGTTAACCCCTTAAGTGCCAGGCTATTATGCAAGTCTATACACGTCCTTGGTACTTACCCATCACATACATGGCAAGCAGGGGTGGAAGGAAAATGACGCTCCATCACTTTCAACAGTTGTCCTTTTCCCTCTTGGGGATTCAGGGCAAGGATGCTGTAGGCACTTGTGCTCCGGAGAAATGGGACAGTGAGTGCACTCCCTGTCACAAAACATTGGAACGAGAATCATACCTGTGTCACTTCTTTACAACATGTCTAGCAACCTGGATTGCCCTCCATTGTAATTGGTCGTGAGAAGCTCCTCTACCCTACGCCAGATGAAAGGGTGGCCTAGTCCATAGCATAACCTTCCAAACTGCAAACATCCTTTCTCATGGCAGAGGTTTCACATGTTTCTTTCAAGCCTTGATTGCCTTCATTCTAGCCTTAATATATTTGTTTTTTGTGTTTGGATTTATTTGAAGAACAGGGATGTCAGATATGACTTTCAATAACAGATTTACAGATGGCAGCGACATAACGGTGCCTGTACAATAGAACGATGATGAGAACAAGTGACGAGCCAGTTTATGGGGGTGGGAAAGAGCGGTACATATACCAGGGTCAAAATAAAACAAACATAAGCAACTGACTTACAAAGGTAACATAGACCTAATGGGGAAGTCCTCCAAACTAAAGGGGATTCTATATGCATATTCAACATTACATTATCAAGCATCAATGGATGCAGCTGTCGGGTCAGGTAGGGAGGAAGGGGAAGAGGGCAAGAGAAGCTCACTCTTCAGCAAGTAAGTGAAGTTTACGCAAAGCTTTGAAGAGAATATAGCTATTCAGACCACAACCCTTCAAGAGGGTTCAAGGTGTTTACATGTCAACATACCAATAACGCTAATAGCATCTGGGCTAATCACTCACAGGCCTTTTCATTAGTGAGGGAAAGATGTTCATGCTATGAAGACTGAAGGCTCAGAGCATGAAAATGCTCCCTCATTGCTAGACAAGGAGGCAAACATGGCTGCCATGGGATGGGAAGAGATCCACTTTACAAATAAGAGAGAGTCCCCTTTCAGTTGCCTTGTTGATTGGGTCCCTAACTAAGTAGCAGAGGAGTGATGCTGCAAAAGGCAGGAGAAAGAACCATCATACAAGTAAGTCTGTAAAGAAATTCAACTGAAGTTTCCCCAAGACCCTCTGAAATTGGCCATGTTGCAAGCAACCTGGTTGGCCCAGAGAGACTCCTCGGGTGCTGTTTGGTTGTCATGTCTTCTTTCAGACTGATTCCATGTTCTGGAAGAGTTCCCTCCCCAGCATCCAGTTGCTGCTGGGAACTCGTTGGGAGAGAGGCCTCTCCTGTGAATTGGTGAATGAACAACTACCTAAAACTACCTACCACATCTGACTCTGGATCCTGCTTGGCTTTTCAGCAGCACAACAATACTCTTGCTGAGTAACTAAACCCCCCTGAGTCCCATCTGCCCTCATTCAAAACTTAAGTGCTTTGTGCCATATTTAAACGTTTTCGGTGCTTTTTGAGCAAAGAGGGGTAAGGCCAAGGGGTGTCAGGGTAGCAGTCATGATCAAGGCTTGCAGGTGATCAGCAGTGCATTGGCTGTAGAGGCATACAGAATTCGGTTGAGGGAACATGGGATTTCTTTGTACTGAGACACAGTGTGCTATATTGTAGTCAGACAAAGGTTGGTTTTGTGTAATGAAGCAATAATACCACATTCTGAGGGCTTTTACCAGATCATAACACACCTCAGCACAAGTTTCCGCCGGCCTCTAAGGTGGGCCAAGGGACATACCAGCAGGCAATAGCCCAAGGAGATTGGCTTGATTCTGTTACCACCAATGAGAAAAGTACTTAGGTGCTAAGGCAATGAAAATACCAAAAATAAAATAAATCACAAACTGTGGCAAGCGCATGGACCATGGATTTCGGGTAATGGTAAAATATTAATATTCCCACTTTATTAATGGAATATGGTGCTCCGAGTGTAGCCCCTCTTCCAATTTCAGAGCCAGGTGAGTGTGAGGCAATGTGAGGGGAGAGGATACCAAGTCCATCAACAACACACCTTCATGGTGCCCAGGTCTGCAGGAAGATGGCATGGTGAAACCTTGAGGTAAAGAGGCGGAGGGCTCCTGCAGTTGGTGGGAGGGAGCAGAGGGAGATACTGGGGAAGCTGGTCTGGGGTTGAACAGAGCATCTGGAGGTGGCAGCAGGCAGCATCATTGAATGCAGGCTTGGACCAATACATGATGCCCATCCTCTGTAGCAGGTGCCCCAGTGCTAATTATGTTTACGTTTTTCTTAATGTGACCCTTGGATCTTTTCATAGATGCCAATTATCACTCAATTTACTGTGTACTTGGACTGTATATATTTTTATAGCCTTGACATATTTTCAAGCGCCATGATGTAGGCAAAGATATTAATATGTTCAGCGTGGTGTTGCTAACAGTTGAGCTCCAGCAATGTTTAAGAATTCAGTCTATAACTACTGGTAAATGCCTCCAGAATCACCCACCAAGCAGTCTCTTCATTTTATTGACAGAGAAGAGAGGAATACACAATGATCATGATTTGTTATTTAAATAGCTCTTACGCCTAAGCGCTGTACATAGAACATATTTACATATACATTAATACATGCTAATGAAGAGACAGAGCAAGAAAGGGTAGGTGGTGGTTCATTAAATGACAGCACTGGTTTATTTCTGTGCTAATAACATTATTGGGTGCTATGATCTCTCAGGCAAAGTAACCTGACTAAAAATTAAGTGTTCAAATGAAAGTGGTAACAATAACGAATGTTGTCTTTACAAAGTAATGTACACGATAACAATGACGATATTATAAATGAACAAACTAGATACCAGCTGCTGCTGCATATCAATTTCTCCCCCACTCTCACTTTCCCTCTCCCACTCTCCCTGCTCTCTGTGAGAAAGGGGAAGGGTGCAAATAACACCAGCTAGGGCTTCTTGCTGCTTTGCATGCAATCACGCAGCATTCTCAGAACACAAAAATGACCACAGATCTTTATAGTTGACAAAAAATGTCTGTGACAAAAAGGTAGGCTTGAATGACCAAGTGCACAATGCACACAGGGCCTGGTGCTCATTTAAGTTACCACAACCCTCAACCTAATATCAAAATGATTGTACCATTTGACCATATATAATGATTGTGACTGTCACCAGGTAAGTGTGTAAACACAGAAGGGATGTGTCATATGCCACTAAATTACAGGTAGCATAGGCACATGCTCAGTCCCAACGCACAGCCATCCTTACAGAATTGTATATGTGCACAATCTAATATAGTAGTTTCCTTTGTATGTGTATGTTTAATGTTTTTTTCTGTTTGTTATTGATTTAGAAACTTACCAGCTCAGCTCCCTGTAGTTACAGTGACTGTTCCTATTTATATCTGGAAATGTATACTTTCATTAGTAAGGGAAACCCCACACTTCCAAACAATCCCCCAACACTCCTCTCCTCCCCTGCTCTCTGCTCCTGTTGCAAACCAGACTGCTCCTGGCTAGAAGTGATTTCATTTTTGATGTTTTTATTTTATCATTTTTTTAAATCAATGCAACTGTGGTATTGACATTGAGATCGCGCAAGTGCAGGAGAGAGGGTAGGGGAGGAGGAGTGAGTGCAAGACATAGGATCAGAACATCGAAAAACAAGAGGTGCGGCCAGTAGGTGGCAGTGCAGGGGTTAAGTGCAGGCAACAAGTGTTAGATAGTGCATGTAGGGGGACTGTGGGGTTGCAGAAACAGCCCCAAGTGCAGGGTTGCCAGGAGGCAGTGCAGGTGTGCAACTGGGAGGGCAGAGACCTGGGCCAGTGGTTCAGAGGGTAGCCAGGTAACCACTGCAATAACAGACAGGAGATCAGCAGGGAAGAAGAAGGAAGAAGGCAGAAGCAAAGAAGAAAGTCTTGAACTGCTTCGGGAACTGGACATGGTTCTGCTCAAGTTTCAGAGAGGCTGGGAGGCTGTCTCAGAAGGAGGCGCCAGCCGAAGAGAGAGAGACAACTCATTGCTTGGAAAAGCGACTTACCCTCAAGGAGTTGGAGATGGAGGAGCGAAGAGCTTGAGTAGGAAGATACTTTAGAAGAGAAAGCTGGAGATATTTTGGTCCCAGGCCCCAGAAGCTGCATCTTTTCTATCCCCATTGATTCAAAACATTGTTTTAACAGAAGCACAAGTATATATGTAAATATCTGGTGGATAGGATTAGACATCATATATTGGATCTCACCAATCTACCAAAGCAGGCTTTGTCTACAGAGATATTTTGGACTACAACTCCCATCAATCCAAGCCTTCATAGTCAGTGGTGACAGATCCCGGGAATTGTAGACCAATAAATTATAAGAACTGCAGATTTTTATTTATTTTATTGGATATTTATTTGTAAGGCTCCTATGCAACAAATGGTGTTGTAAGGAGCCACAATACAAAAAAGAGGGGGTGCAAGGGAGAAAGATACCGTAATGGTCCTAATAGGCCTTGTGATATTCAGATTGTGCAAGTGCAGAACAAGGAGTGCAAGGGATAGGGGGCAGGGGGCATGCCATTCTGTACAAAAAAGCAAAGTGCTAAGGAGCGAAGGGAAAAGGTGAAGAAACCAGGTGCAAATGCTAAGGGGAGGCGAGAGGACAAGTGCCAGTGATTGCACAGATGAGGGTTAACTTTCTAAGTTCCTGGGAAGAGGGGGTAGGCAAGGTGGGGGGGAGCTGAAGCCCTGTAGTACTCAGAGGGAACCAGGCAGTCAGTCTCTGCAGCAGTAAGAAGGTGTTATCGGGAGAGGGGGAGCGTGAAGGAGGAGGAGAAAAGGAGGGTCTTGAGGAGCTTCCAGAACTTCAGGAGATCTGTGTCAAGCCTGAGTAGGGTAGGGAGACCATTCCAGAGGGAGGCTCCTGCGGTGGAGCGACATCTACCCCTCCCTACTCTTTGCTTAGAGAAGCATCTGATTTGCAGAGAGTTGGGGCTAGCAGATCGAAGGGCTCTAGCAGGGAGGTATTTAGGGAGCGAGAGTTGGATGTAGCGTGGTCCCAGTCCCCAGAAGGCCTTGTGGATTATGCAGAGGGTCTTGAATTTTATCCCAGCAGCAACTGTGAGCCAGTAGAGAGAAACTAGGGCTGGGGAGAAGCAGACCTTGGGCTTGAGGGCAAGGATAGGTGTTGCAGTCCTATTCTGGGCTAGTTGAAGGGGGAGAAGGGAGGATGAAGGAAGAATGAGGAAGAGGCCGTTGCAGTAGTCAAGTCTAGAGAGGACCAGAGGTCTGGAGACATTGCGTTTCTGGAGGAAGGTGAGGAAAGTGAGAATGTCTCTGACGAGGTGCAGCTGATAGTGGGCCTTCCTGGCAAGGTCCGTCATAAGCAGAGAGAAGGAGCGAGATGAGTCAGAGATGACACCAAGGTTTTTTGTCTCACAAGAGAGTGAGGAGAGGGGACCCATAGAGGGCCACCTGAGGGAGTGAGGTAAGGTGGGAATTGGGTCCTAATTAAAAGGATCTCAGCCTTACTGGCATTAAGGCAGAGATCATTGGCAGCACACCATGAAAGAATAGCACTCAGACCGTCAGGGTTAAGAGAGGAGAAAGATTAGGGAAGCTTGAAGGAGAGCTGCGTGTCATCTGCATAACACTGGAAGTGAGGAGAGAAGGAGGAGATCAAGTGGCTCAATGGGATAAAGTAGATGTTGAAAAGCCACAGTTAAGAGGATGGAACTTTGAGGGATGTTGCAGGTGGAGATTGTGATAGGGGAGAGAAAATGGTCCAGTTGAACTTGGTAAGGTCAGAGAGGAAGGAGGTCAACCAGTCCATTGCCAGGCCCGTGATGCCAAAGGTGTCACAAAGGCCAATTTATCATGGTGGCATGATTGACAGTTGAAGGCAGAGGAAAGATCCAGGAAGATAAGAACGGATGGAGAGTTGGAGTCAAGATTTGAGAGCAGGTCTTCACGGGTGTTCAGTAGATATGTTTCCATGCCTCTGGCGGCTCTGAAGCCAAACTGGTGGTCGTGCAGACAACCAACAGATTCAGTGTATTGAGTCAGTTGGGAGATGGCCAGCTTCTCAAGGAGTTTGCCCAGAAAGGGGTAATGTAGGTAGGGTGGTAGTTAGCAGGGCAGGAGGGGTCAGAAAAGGGCTATTTTATAAGGGGGTGCACAAGGGAGTGCTTGAGGGGTTGAGGTAGGGATCCTTTGGCAAAGCAGAGGTTACATAAATCAGCCAGGGAAGGTGCAAGGGAGGCAATGTTGTCATTAATAGTTCTGGAAGAAGAGGGGAGCACCTGTTTGGAGGAGGCTTTCATAGAGAGGACTTCTCTAGAGATCTCATCTGGTGCTATGGGCGAGAAAGAGGAGAGAAGTAGGGAAGGGGAAAAGAGCCAAAGGAGGTATAGGAGCTGAGGAGGGCCGAGCAAGGGTTGTAGAGGCGAGTGAGGACAGAATTAATTGAGTTTTGGAAAGGAAGTGGGAGACCAGTGAGGTACAGAGGGCCGGGGATGGCAGGGCATGCAGATGTGGAGGTACAAAGGGACGGGGATGGCAGGGCTTGCAGATGTGGAGACTGCAGAAGGATTGGTGAGTTCCTTGCAGATTTTAAACAGTTCGCCAGGGTTGTTAGTGGCCCCAGAGATGCAGGATTGGATATAAACCCTCTTCTTTGATTGGATGGAGAGTCTGTATTGCCTTTGGAGTAGGCGACAGGCAGTTTGTCAGAGCAGGTGTCTGATGCCCGCCACTTCCGCTCAGCCAATCTGCACTTGCGTTTCAGAGAGGCTAGGTCAGAGTCATACGAGTTGTTGCGCTTGGGGGCAGGCTTCATTCAGATCCTCATGAGAGGATGAAGGATATCCAGGGTGTTGGTGATAGAGAGGTGAAGATTAGCCAGGGCAGAGTCAGTGTGGGAGGCCTTGGCAGGATTGCAGAATCCTACATGATACAATGGCCGCTGATCTTTGCTATCTTTATGTAATCAGTGGGAGACATTTGAACAGAAACTAACCACAGTATTATTGAAATAGCTACTTTGAAAAGTTGATAAGATACCCAACTGTTTAACAGATAGATGTGTGCACATAATGGCATTACTGCGCCGTGCCCCCACACAATACCATTTCCTCATTGGCATCGAGGCATGCGTCCATACATTTGAGAGAGTAACTCTTTTGTGTTGAGCATGAGCAACCACATGGAGCAAATGGTTGAGGCTCTGCAGCACCTTCAATAATACGATGTTACAGGCTTGGCAAGCAAACATCATAATGTGCTAGTTGCACAGCAGCAACAGAGAGTGACTATCACATATATACTTATTTAGCTCTCATTAAATACATGCTCACAGCTGATCCAAACAGTGTTGCTAATGCATCTTCCATGTCCACAATGGTCTGTGGGAGTTCTCTGTGCCGCACCTTCATCCCATGACAATCTTGAGCATTGGCTTCATTTTCCAGGACTATTACTTCAATGCAAGTTATTAGAGACCCCACCAATCATATACTATGATTTTTATAAGAATGTGTTTTACCCCATTAAGCATGATATGATATGATTGGTTATTTATAACGCGCTTAATACCCAGAGGTTTCTAAGCGCTAACCCGGGGATGGAACCTGTGTTGCTCGGGTTGTCATGCTTCCAAAGCGAGCAAGTTGGCCTTGAGCTATCCTCCCCAGACATGTTGCTTTTGGCCACTTAAGAGTGTTTGGCTAGGTGGGGTGGTGGAACCGCCCAATTTGGCAAACGTGTGAGTTTAGCCTGTGCAGGTCACCCTGGCTATCGATCCACAGGATGCAGAGTTGGTCTGCAGACATACAGGACATGCGCAGGGTGATGTTAATTATAAGAAACCAAACTAAGTGGCAGGTCATGGTCAGTGATATTTTATTGTAATTTTCAAGATGCTGTAGTGGTCCTTGTTATACATTTGCTATGCTTTAAACCAGGGATGTCCAACTGCAGGCCTCGAGGGGCGGAAGTCTGATTGGTTTTCCGGATATCCTTCATTAATATTCACGAGGACACATTTGCATTCCTTGAGAATCACTTTATACACATTTATCTAATGAATAAAAATGAGGGGTATGTTTCCGGCCCTCAAGGCCTGGAGTTGGACAATCCTACTACAAACTGATTGGAGGATACCCCCAAGCTGTGTTGGGTGTGCGGGTGGGGAGCATGAAAGATCTTCTAATTATGTAGGACTTCTAGAAATAAATATCCCTTTTTCAAGCACTCATGAGTACCTGTATCCAGTACAACCGACATCACAATATTATCTACGATAAACTAGATAACTGTTGTGCAGTGTCTGCCTTCTCACCGAGACGGCTGCCGCTTCTCAGCTCCTAATTCCCCGCAATATCTGATCTGTTTGATTAAAGCAATCTGTTTTTGCTTTTTTTATTCCATTCCACAGGTTCCTGGCTGCAGCTGCAGGCCACTTTTGTTCTTTGTTCACAGGTTGGTAGAGACAAGCTTGCAGCTGAAATCTAATCTGCAGAGCAGGGCCACTGGAAAAGATAGCTCATTGCGGCGAATGTATTATTAAAAATGTAGATTTGGTGAAAGTGTGATCCTTGGCCAATAATCAAATAAGGGAAGCAGAAGACCATTAGGAAAACAATAACGGATCAGACGAATGACTATGAGGGCCTCGTTTGCTCTCTAGTTAATTAAACAGACAGCACAGATGATGAGGCTGTTAATAATAGCATTCAATTACAGCGATGGTAAGTATTATGGTCCCTCGGAAACCATTAGCCGATGCAGCGTGAGCAAGGGAAATGGCTGCTTGGGGGCCAACAAACAAGAGTGGCATGCAGAGCAATACACCATGCATGCTTCCTCACAGAGCGCGTGCAGAAGAAGGATGGCTGTGAGTCGCAGGTGCTTAGATCACTGACGCGGGCCGGCATTCATGCCCGACTTCGGCGGGAACGCGTTGGACTGTTGGAGCGGCTTGGAGTTGAGTACGCCTCAGATGCACTTTGTTCTGAACTGGGTGAACGGCTATCAGGCCATGCATGGCGCTAAATTACTGAGTTTATGTTCAAAGGAATTTGTAATCTGGTCTTCTGAGTATATATTGTCAATAGTGCTCAAGAGCCATGACAGGAATGCGCATGCATATCCGTGTTTTTCTGTAATGAGGCCTGAGCAGAGAGCAGCAGCAACCTTACTCTGTATTTATAGTCATTGACGAGTCCGAGTTATCTGTGATTACTTCATAGTCAGGCTTGGATGGATATCAAGTTTTCCCTTAAAATAAATTGGAGAACGAATGGGGAGAACGCAAGTGACGGATGAGAGACCATCCAGATGGAAAAAAAAAGTACTGTAGGCAAGCAAGTAGTAGTAGTACGTGTCGTAGTCATTCAAAATATTTTTTAAGCACACCAGTTACCAGAAGATCCAGTTTCTAGGTGCTATAACAAATAAATAACAATCAACAACAAAAATAGAAGCATATGCAAAGACTACATATGCATTCATAAAAATACAAATAATTTCAGAGGCAAAAAATATTAGAAAGTGTTCGGTTCATGTGATGCATGTTTTTCTCCCAGGTGGACTTCATTGAAATGTGAATGCTGAATTTCAGGGGCTTTGTTGCGTTACACCTGATCACCGTTACTCTCTCTTAGCAAATGGTTTTTCACTGAATTCTCAAGGGTTTTGCTGTACCTTAGTTTTGTGTTGGGTCCACTAGCCATGGCCTTTGGCCATGGCCAGTGGCCACAGCTGAACATGGTGCATCGTTTCTTGAGGTCTCACTTACTATGACCTTTGTCCATGACCTCTGTAAGTGTTGCACCAATATGTTTCTTTTGGGCCCACTAGCGATGACCAATGGCCAGTTCACACCATTAATTTGTTACCAAACACCCATTGCCCCCTGCCCAGCAGATGTAGGCACAGCAGATAAACCTTCTTTTTCTATTTCCTTATTCCTGCGATAATTTCACAGTAACCATTTCCAGTAACATAAATTCCTCTGGTAGTGTGGCGTGTTGCTGATTCCACGTTCTCAAAGGCACTCAACCGTTTCCCTATTCTTTTTTCCATATCCCTCACTCCACTCAATTGCGTTTTCCCTTGATAACCCTCTCCCATTACACTATACCACTCATCACTTTGTGTGATGCACATTTCTGTTTCCAAGCGTGTCTTGCGGCATTGCCCCCGTAATCTCATGAGATTCATATAGTCTTCTCCCGATAAACTGAACATGTTCTGCCTGCAACTGGCTCCCCATCCAAATCTCTAACTTCCCATGCTGTCTTCTTTCCCACTCCTGACCGATAGCCGGATGTGATTGGTATTGCTATTGGTATTGGTATTTATATAGTGCCTCTGACCAGGCGATCTAAGCACTGTTGTTAAAAACAATCAGACTTCCCCTATGACTACATAAACAGAAGAGTTGTGAGTATCTTTCATTCCAAAGTTGGATGACATCTTTTTTCTGCCTCCAAATAGCGTTTTGGGTTCTTTCATTTGCTCTCCTGGTAATATTGTGGGAATCACTTTCATCTAGTAAACAACAAAATAGTGGATTTTCATTTCCGAAGAGCCTCTCAGACTCTCTGTTGCAAAGCACTATGTCCAATATACATAAAGGTTTTAAAGAACATGGGGCACCCGCATGTCTCTGTCGAATATTCTAAAAAACGACTGGATGGATTTACCCCAAACTAGTCAAGGGAATTAATGTAATGCTTTGTGCTCAAATTGTTTCTTATTTGGTCCAAATCTGCTAAGCAGTTTTCGCACTACGACTCTTCAGAAACTGCACTTTTTCTCTGTGGGAAAATTAATGGGAGTAGGCTGAAAACTGGGTTTTTGTATTTTCTCAATAACATTTTTAATTTTTTATTTATTGTTCTCAAAATGTCTATTTTGGAGGGGACCTTTGACTAACATTCTGTATTGAAAAAATCATCTACATCTATCCAGCAAGTCAAAAGTTACTAGCCTCACTCCGCCTCATGCTGAAAGGCACCAAAAAGGGTCTTAAGGAGCAGGAACCACCCCTTCTCTGTCAAATATTTTAAAAATGACTTAATGGATGTACTCAAACCAGTCAAGAAAATGACATTAATGCTTACTTCCCAACTTGTTTCTTATTCGGGCCAAATCTGCCCAATGTTTTTCACGCTCTGGCTGTTCAAACACTGCACTTTTTGTCTAAGGGGAAATGAATGGGCTAAAAACGGTGGTGTTTTTGCTTTCTTTATAACTTTTTCATTTGATAACATATTGTTCCCAATTTCAGTTTGGGGTGGTTCTTGACAAATGCTTTGTTGTGAAATGTAATCCAAATCCATCCAGCAAGTCGAATGTTATTAGCAATAGAATTCTGGGTAAAAAAAGGCTTGTTTTTAATTCCTGGAAAGCCTCTCACCCTCTTTGTTGCAAAGCACCATGGGAGTTAGAGCTATTTCTTTGGTAGCAGGGTGTACTCCCTTCCCTGTCAATTATTTTTAAAACTCTTTGATGGATTTACCCCAAACCTGTCCCAGAATTCAAGTCCACGCTTCTTGCCCAAGTTGTTTTACAAGTTGAAAAATCCCGTCCAATGGTTTTTGCTGTACACTGTGCTGAAATGTTGACTTCTTCTCTATGGGGAAATTAATGGGAGTAGGCCGTAAATTGAGCTTTTTTAACTTTCTTAATAATGTTTACATTGGTTTATGAATCGTTCCCAAACATTTCCAGTTGGGAGTGGTGTGGGTGGAGGAAGGGTTTGCGGTGCCACGACAAACATTTTGTTTGCAAATTTTCAAAAATTTCAATCAATGTCCGAGGCCCATCCGAGTGTCATCATTCTACTTGTGACAGGACATTCCAGAGTCATGTTCAAGATCAGAAAACGGTGTCATGTAGAGGCTGAACAGGATCGGATTTGGAGTGGATCCCTTTGTCAGCCGGCATAGAATAGAGGCAGGTGGCGAGCCATGTATTGATATTGTAATCAATTGGGTTCAAAAATAAGAAAGGAAGTTATCCAATCTAGTGCTTGATCTGTAATAGGCAGCCCGGGAGAACGGTGTGATAAACAGTGTCAAACGATCGCTGCAATTTCTAATAAAAAAGACATCTTTATCCGCCATCTTCCTGAGGTCACCTTTTAGTTCCACAATCACTGATTCCATCCCTCAACGTAGTCTGAATCCAAGCTGAAAGTTACCTAACATTTCTGATGACTTGGGCGTGCAGCTGCATAGTGACTCATATTCGTACTGAGAAATGGGGCAACAATTGGTTGGCTCTGAAAGATCAAAATCTCAATTGACATCTGATCAGCATCAGTGTTGGATGATAGAAGATTGGGATCTCAAATGGAGGCGCCATTGGGCAAAGCTCATTTTGAATTTTCCTTCTTTAATTGTTTTGGTGGCAAATAAGGATAACTTGTCACATATATTTGGAATGTCACTTTTGGGGTGGATAAGGAGTCTGGGTTCTGAAGCTCTTTAATAACTTTGAGTAAAATGTTGCTTTTTTTCTTATCAGATCTTTCCTATAGCTTCTCAATTTACAAAGCTAAGCATCTTTGGAATTCCTTGTTATAATCTCTCCTCCATTGCTGTTCAAAATAGCATAGAATTCTATGGCTAGCCAACAAGTAATGGGAAAACAGTTTATGTTGTGGCGTTCATGCCAATTTACCATTGAGAGCACATTGGATACATAATTTAGGACTAGTATTACATCATTAAGTACAAACCGATAATATAGCTTGTCTAATGGTAGTCGTACCTCTGGATGGTCCGCTCGGCAAGGAAAAATGGTTGGCTTCCCTCAAACAGACCATCAAGATGAAGGGAGTTGGTGCTTTGTTGTAATTATCCCATTGCAGACAAGCTGGCAGGTTCAGGTATAGGTGTGGATAGGACTCATAGGATACTCTTAACACTGTCTAAACAGTGGCACATCAGAAGTATTGAGAGGGACAGTGTCCCATTCCTAGTTAGAGTTATTCATACACAAGCATTTAATGCCAAAATAGCAAGAGTCAGAGCAGGATTGAGTAATGTCCAGAGACCTGCTTTCTGGCAACTGTTCGACTCAGTTATCCAGTGCTTTCTTGCCTAGGTCTGTTTTCAAAGCTCTCCCGAGCTCTTCTTTCTTGGCTTGCTCAGAGTTGTAGTCAGAATGTAGCACCACCACAGTACATAGACTTCCTCTTCACTGCTGACCTCCTGGGTGTTACCGAAACTGCACTGGCTACCTGGACACCCTCTGATCCCGGATCCAGGTCCCTCCCCCGCCAGCATCACTCACTTGCACTGCCCACCTGGCAACCTCTGCACTTGGGGACTGTTTCTGTATCCCTTCAGTGCCCCTCAGCCCTTGACACCTGATGTCTGCACTTACCCATGCACTTTCCTCATAATGGCTGTTACTTACGTTTTGTTTATCTATTCACATGTACTGCACTGTCCCTGCCCCCTTCCCACGCACGTGCACGATCTGAATGACACCTGGCCTAGTAGGATCGTTGTCTGTCCTCCTTTTGTTCCCCTCCCTTGCCTCGTTGCGCCTTGAAACACTTGTGTATAGGCGCATTATAAATGCCATATCATATCATATCATGCCAACCCTGATGTATACTGGGGATCTAGATGCCTATATTTCTGGGTCCTGGTGATACACAGCTCTGGCATTTTCCTCACGCTGCCTTCTGCCACATGTGCATGTGATGTAAGGCAAGTAATGTAAGGTTCTTAGGCCAGTAGTGATAGGGTCCCTCAGTTTGAAGCCCAGAATGTTTCCAGCTGCTTTATGCTTTAGGAGGTGGAGCTGGTGAGTTACTCTATTGGCAAGGACCAGCTACATGCTAGTGCAGTAATCCCTGCTTTACAGGACCATTTACTGTGTTAACTCCACCATCTATGAGTGTGTCCAGGACCCTTTATGTGTGCCCTAATTATGAGCTTTTCTATGTAAATTAGGGTACATAAATGTTCACAAAATGTCCCCATAGTCTTACCAAGAAATATGGGGAGTGTAAAAACAAAGTATAATGGCTACCCCATGGTTTCATGATTAATGTAACATGCATAACAAGGGCCTTAGCAACTAGGTGTTGGTGGTATGCCAGAGTAATGGCACTTCTCTTTTCACAAGGCTTTAAGGCCATCTATCCAATGCATCCTAGTGCTTTTGATGGACTCCTTCCAGGACTTTTTAAGAGCAATCACATCCAGCCTACTAGACAACTCCATACTTATTATTTTCTGCCTCTATACAGTCGATTTGAGAAGGCATTCTTGCTTGCCACCGTATGCAGGCCCTGCTGTCTCTCCTTAGATTTCTCTGTGATCTGAAACAGTTCCACAGAGATTTGTTTGTCATTCAGCAAGTTGGAGGTTAAAATCTGGCAGTGCCCATGTGAGGAATTGTCATCTGGCAAGGGGGTAAAACCCTACTATTTTTGATTTTTATTCAATAATAAAATGCTGGGTAATTCCATCTCAGAATGGGTGGTCTGCTGACCAGAACCCCCTTCCATTTAACTTGAAGCCAAAAGCAAAGTGCACACCTGTTCTCTGCTGCATCAGTGTCCCGATGTTCTGCCCATGCTCTCTAGTGGCACAATCAGGTTCAAAGGTTCCCTGTATGACAGCTGCTGTGACAGCAAAGTCACTGCAGCGCAGAGGCTGCAATTAAATCTGAACCTCTGTTTCAAAACCATGATAATTGTGCAAACTACACACCTCATAGCAGGATAATGTGGACATGTTAGCCATGCCTAGGTGTTTTAATGTCGGCTAGTGGTTCACATACATATTAAAGTAATCACATCTGATTGGTAGCATAGCAGTGTCATCCCTGTGTGCTCAGACCAGCTCTAGCACACAATGTGAATTCCAGGCACCTAGGTGTCTACATTCCAGTGATTGGAAGAACATGCAGAATGTATGCCTCTGTTGACTTTATGGGAGGAAAGATAACTTCTCCCTTGCCAGGCATGGGAGCACCCAGCTGGCAATGTCCTCACAGCATGGCAACAAAGGGGCAATTCCATAACGAAGACCTGCCCCATACCTGGGGACTGCATAACAGAGACCCTTTGAAGAAGCAGGCAGGGAAAGGGGCACAGTTAGGACAGTCGGAGTGCACAAGTTAATTTGAGGAAAGCTTCCTCCATCTTACTTTTCTGCCGACTTTTCTCTCCTTCCTGTTATCTCTGCTTCCTTCAGAACAAGGCATTCTGGGTATGACATCAGGAGGCAAGGGTCATTTGTCTCAGGGATGGGCTTTGGACCACTTTGGACTGCTTAAATCAGACTTGCTTTTATCCAAACCACTCTGGTCGTTTTACCTAAAAAAGAGGAGGTCTTCCACTCCTTCTTTGATTTTTACCTGGACTTCAAGAAGAATTTGCTTTGCAAATTTTGAGAGCTATCCTTTCCAAAGACCTGTCCCAGAGGTGAGGCCCGGGGTCCCAAGGCAGTGGATATCTCTGCTTCTTACCCATCGCCAGGGCCCATTGGGGGTGAACTGCTGTTGGAACAACCCCTGGATTCTCTGCCAACTGAACCGGCATTCAAGCTCCTCACTGGAGGTGAAGGACTCCTGCAGTTGCCGGCTAGTCTCCCCCATGTGGGAGCGAAGAGGAAGAGGACCAATCCTGCCCTAAACCCCCGCGATCAGACTCACAGCAACCTGAGACTGCCCAAGAGCTGCTGTAATCCTCTTTGCTCAGGTTCCATCTGAATTTGAACCATGTTCGATGCCATACAAAGCAACACCGATTGCTAGCTCACGCAGGTCGGAACCAAATTTGAACCACGTTTCACACCCATTGAACCAACACAAGAATTCTTTTCACACAATTCCAAAGCAAATTCAAACTGCATTCAACCCCCTTTGAACCAATGCAGGAGCCCGATTTACATAGGTTTGAACAGAATTCGAACCATGGATGACACTCTTCGAATCAACCGAGGATACCTGTTGACAAAGATTTGAACCGAAATAGAACGTGGTTGACTCCCTTCTAACTAATAAATAACTCAGTGCTGGTTTGGCATTTCCTTTTCATCTTTGCACCACTGTTTGTAATCTTCAAACCGGTTTGACCTGCAAGGAAAGAAAACAGAAGCCTGGTTTGACACTGGTGAGTCAACAAAGAACGGAATACATTAACTTTAAGAGGCCCTGTGCCCCGGTCCTCTTTTTGGACCCTAGAGACTAGTAAACCACTTTGCACCACCTTTGTATTGGAAAACATAGCTGTTTAAAGTGACATTGTTGCATTTCTCGCTTGCTTCCTCCCTCACAAAGTATTCTGAGTGCTTATATATTCCCGTTCCGCATCTTCTGTCTTCTTTTACAGGGGTGGATTTTAATAGTGTTTTCAATCTTACATTTTATGAATGATTTGTTTAATTAATTTGTATATTTTTTTATAAACCCTTAATTGAATTATTTGTTTCTATTTTTGAACTGTTGCACTATTGCGATTATAGTTGTTTCTGGCTTACATTCACACCCCTTCTGAGAGTATAGCCTTCCCTCGGCCCACATTTCCACAAAAGGCAAAGGAGGTATATCTCGTGGCTGTGCCTGTTTCACCTCATGATTGGCATCGCTGCTTGCTTGAGGAAGCGTGAGGGCTGGGTAGGTGGTTTCGCCATTATTCATCCCTGGACCTCTGAAATAACTTCATCATAGCTTTGCCTGCTCTATAGCCGATAATAGAATGAGTATTTCAAAATAAGACCTACTTAAGGACGAAGAAGAAATTAACTTTGCATTGTATGCAACATAAGTGTCATGAACGCATATTATTACCTCATTCATCAACAGCCTTTAAGAAAAGGTATGGGCCTCATTACGAGTGCGTCAGACTCACCACTGTTAATCCGCCAGGCTTTGTTACCATTTCCGCCACTCGGTTCGGTGGTAAATGTGCTGGGTATTAGTGGTGGGTTGGCAGTGTTAGGCCCATTTATAGAACTCCATCGGTAAATGCGGGAGGTTTCTCTACCACTTGCCTTCCACATTCTGAACATAGAGGGCTGCAAAATGCTAGTAAATCAATTACTGCCACTGTACTGCCACTTTGTACCACGCTGCCACACTCGTAATGAGTGTGTGAAAACTTGATGAGCGCACACTGGAATGAGTTCCTCTGTTTGGAGATGGGCATGAACTGCCATTATAGAGAAGTATAATAAAAAAATCTATTCGGTTACAATTATTTTGATCATAACTCCTTGTGGGTTGCTGCATTTATGACTGGCGGTCAAAGCAGAATAAGGAAAATATACATCCCAACATTGGATGGAGAGTTCTTCCAATTTGAAACAGGATCTAGTTATGGAGCAGGTGTGTATCTGTGTTCAGACTAGCAGATTAAATTAGCATGGTGTCTGAATAATGATATGATAGAATGACTGTTAAACATTTTGCAATTCCTTTTTTTTAAAAGTGAATTTGAGTTATTTAGTTTCTTTATAGGTTATTGACAATCAAACAGAAAAAGCAGACTCGAGCTTTGCCATAAACAAAGTTGCGAAATTGACTACAATCTGCTTTCTGTTTCCGATTTCACTGCCATGATTATACGGGATTGTGGATAAACGCTTTTCATTATTGCAGACTTTAAATACTGCAATTCAGTTTGAATGATATACTATTTTTTTTATCGGCATGGCTGTGATACTGCTTATTTCTATAAGGCAGACATCAATGGATTGTATACTGTTCTTATCCCTTGTTTTCTTGTTTTTTTTTTCTTCTTGACTTGGCTGTAATTTCGTACGTTTTTAATATTTATTCGCAAAACTAAGATCAACCTGTCTGAAGAAAAAGCATTTTTATTTATATTTGGAAAGTTGTATGTCAACTAAAACGAATCTTTTAATAGAAATACAAAAAAATACTGTTTTATTTTTAATAGCACAGCTAAACAGAGCACCGATGTGCAGCACTGAATGTCTTTATCTGTGACATAGGGACGTCTCTTTAGACAGCCGAAATGTTCTTCTGTGCAGTCTTTACAGAGACAACAAGTGTTTAAGGCTGCCCCTCACTCTGAGTTATCACACTGACCACACTCCTATATATCCTAACACACGTCTCCATGTGCAACCCATAGGGCCTTCTCATATAAGGCTGGGTGCAGGTTTAGGATGTGTACACTGCACGCCACCGGTTTACAACCAAACGTTTGACAATCTTACAGGTCTCAAATTCAAACAGAGAGCCTACATGTTAGAGGAGGGCCAGGTGGGTAGCATACATGATGTCCAGCATGCGCTTCTGACTTCATTAAGAGGTTGACAGTGGCAGTATAAATGATGGTGACAGAATCATTGCAATTTGTACAGCTTTGTCAAATTATGAACAGGAAATACCTGCAGCACAAGGCTGAAGATTTGGCATCCAGAAAATAGAGGAATCAGTGGTCGAAGTGTATGAAAAGAAGCAGTAGAACTATGTTCCCTGCTGGCCTGCCCTGCTCCCCACAACCCCATCGCCACAACCCGATCTGACGCGCAATCCAAACCCCAGAACAAACGCGCGGCTGTTTAAGTTTCAACTGCTTCTTACACTACCATTCCAGAACAGTTTCTTTTTAAAATAAAATATAGGAACAGTGCAACTTAATTAAAAAAAAGTAGAGGAGTACTGGGCCCCGCCCACTTCAACGACTGAGAGGAATCATAGCTGTCAGAGATACCGGTGGTAGAAATTCTCTCAATTCCCAATGAAATGTTGAATAACCAGATCTTGGAAATAGTTGCCGAATTAACAGGAATTTCAAAAACCTGTAACGAGGCTCTTAGTACTGAACATGTTCAAGACGTCTCGCAATGCACCTTGGTTCCTAGATGTCACGTAAGCAGTGGGAAAGAGATCGCTGATGTCAGAAACGGTTTAAAGGACCCAGTCTCCAGCATTTCAGTTGTACTTCTCCACCTCTAATACACAGGTTGAAAGCAAAAAGAGCTCATGCTGGCCATATGAGAATTGTAATGAAGAGCACAGCAAGGAGGTCCTACGATCAATGTCTATTTTACGCCATGACCTGCATTCGGCCTCAGCTCGGTCAGACCAGGCATTGGAGATAATTGGGTAATGTATGGCCAAATATGACTAAGTGTCAAGCGTAACCACGTGAGAGAAGGACTCGGGGCCTTTCCGCTAATGGAACTTTCAGGAATGAGATTGCAGTGGCGCATAGACATTTAAAGTTCAAGAATACGAACGTCATTTTTTGAAAAATCACTCACCGAGACCTGCTGAGCACGGACGCGGTGGAGTGCACACGCCCGGCAACTTGGTCACACTGACACATATTTTTCCCAGAAGCAACAAGCAGCCCGGGTGACTGGGCATATGATTGTTTGTAACACATATAGAGCTACTGGCCCTGAAGATGCGCCGAGTGTCCGAAATGCATTGGCATGTGTAGCCTTTTCTGGCGAAGGCTGCGTACATTAGCCCAGGAAAAATTGGTGCAAATAAAACAATTGGTGTTTTGCGAAAAAAACTAAGAGCCGTTTGGAGTATTGTTTGTAATTCTAAACTTAATAAAGAAGATTGTATACAAGAGGTTAAATACCTTGCATCTAATGTCTATCTAGTCACTACACTAGATTAAGGGTGTGCAAACCCACACTGAAGGTGATTTTTGACCTTATCCACAGTGTTGCCCAAAAATGACCATAACCCTTCTATAAACCTTGAATGTCCACATTTATGTATTTATGTACTGCCACCCGATGTCCTCCCTTTTGCAAAGAACGTACATCTGCCATGCAGACCAAGTGCACATGCAATTTGTGGCGCAAATTGCATACGCTTAAAAACGCTTTATGAAGGAAGCTGGACACCAAAAATTGTGTATTTCTTAGAACGTATGCACATATTTTGCATGTATGCATTTGAAAATACTTTTCAGAATTGGTCCATACGTCTGGACGATCGTTGCGCATCTGAAATGAATGAAAGATTTTAATTTACCTCCCTGAATACCATTAAGTCACTTCAGCATCTCAAAGACACATGAGACACTTTCCAGAGGCCGGAAGTAGAAAATTAATTTTGATGAGCTCAGCAATTTTGACTGGGAGTCCATGCAATGAAACATCCCCCGCTCGTTGGCCAGCGGCCAGCGACCATGCAGTGAAAGGCTGACCAATTATGCTAAAAGCATTGCAGACAATAACTCAACATTGCCTATCGACAGTTCCAGGGTCTGGAATCTTTCTAATGGATTGAACACCTTTCACAATATCCCGCCACTAATAAGACAAATGGAACGTCCCTGTTTTATTGTCACGTCCCCAATCCATAGTCGCACAGGTGAAATCTGCTGCCGCAGAGTTTTTTATCTCAAGCGCTTCCTGCGGGGGCCTTGGTGCGGGAGCACTACGTACACTAAAGTCATCCGCCTCCTTTGCAGCCATAGAAACATCAAGGTATTGTGAAGTCTCCTATTGAAAACCCTTGGGCAAAAATAGCTCCCTAAGAATTGATGCCATGAAAAATAAAAAATAAATAAATTTAAAGATATAAAAGCTCTTCCGCAGAAGAATAATGGCATCCCTTTAAGATCCAAAAGACGGAAACATCATCTAAAGAAATAGAACAAATTCACTGCGGTCTGTGGGACAACACATCATATTAGTCACATATAATGCCTCTTTAACATCTAAATGAACATAATATAGGAATATCTATCAATCCTCCATTTCTCCCTCTCTACATCTAATCATTGACACCATCAGTGTCTTGGGAGGATAGCTCAGCGCCAACGTGCTCCCCTTGGCAGCAAGATGACACGCAGCCACACAGGTTCGAACCTTGGGTCCGCGCTTAGAATCCTCAGGATATTAAGCGTGTTATAAATAACCTATCATATCCATGCAATGCAAAAAAATTGTAAGAGCAACTTCCTTTATTACATGTATGCCACGGTTTTTCTTGTATGAATCTTAGGCAATCCGTTTCAAACCATCCGTATGATATTCAACCGTGTGTCATGAGTTTAAACTCGATGTGGACCAACAACCTTGTTTGATAACGGGTGGTGCATTAAATGGTGGTTTAAAAGCAGCAGGGCGTGGTGCTTTTTCACCTCCATTTAACTCTCCAGCCCATTTTCAAGCTGCGATGAGGTGGAGAAGAGGCACAGAGGGCAGACAAGCATTCCTCCTCCATTTTATGACTGTGGTTCATTTCACGCCTTTGCGACATCTCGATGCAGGCAAGACACAAATGGATTCCTGTGGAGTCCACCTTGGTTTAGCACCTGCTAAAGACCAGGCGGATTCCATGGGAATCGAGCAGTAAACGTAATCTGCAGAGCACTGTTACTTTTTATACCGCCAACAAGACATTGAAAGAGTCAAAGTCAGTTTCCCTCACTTCAGTCTTTCATTTGCCCTTCTGACTTGTGATTGGTAAAATCGGTTGCGAGAGACCCCATAGTACGCATGTGCTAATGTTGGTGGTCCCCTGTGTGCAATTAGCATTCAATTTACAATAAGTCAATTTGTTCCTGAGTGATCACTTTTCCTGTCAGGGGTCCGTGCTACAAGAATGTCACTACTTAAAAAGGGTGACAATTTGCGACAGAAAATGTAACATCTGACCTTACAAGGAGGAGGGGCACCAACATGGCTCTTTGCTTGTGGCAGCCTACATCCTCACACTGACCTTACTCTGCGGCTCGACGTGATGTGCTTCTGGGTCTAATCTGCTAGCTCAACTTCACATCCCTGGTTTTGGAGTCAGCACTGGAGTTGCGCTGTGTCAGTCCATGGGCCTTTCTATGCCCTAAGACTGTTACCCCACAGTGGTCCCATGGAATGGTCTTACAGAGAGCTTCTAACTCCTTTGGGGAGTCGCCGCCCCCTGTTGTGTTTGGATGAGCACGTAAAGCTCAACAACAGGGTGAGAAAGCATATATATTACACAGTGCAGGAAACAATAACATGTACTCATGAATTCAGAAAAAACTGCTTTTGTGGTTCTCGATGAAAAAACCGGCTATGGATCACCGCTGGTAAAAACAGTGGCAGCGGCATCCGCTTTTTTTTTTTTTTTTTTTTTTTTACGGGGGTACCTGCTAAAAACTTTTTAGTGCTCTCTCCGCCAACATCTGTTCTTTAGCCCTTTGCCACCTATGAAGCTGGTAAAAGAGTTTTTGTAGAATTAAAGGGATGGGTGTCAATGGCATGAACAATGGCGGGTTATGCTTTAATGTCGGCTCATGAATCATTTTGGAATTCTGTACTCAGTCCTCCCTCTTTTCTATGAATTTTAGCCTCGGATTTCTCTTCTCTTCTACATGGTTACTTATTGGTGGGAAAGGTTCGCCATAGTTATTTTCAGTGTCATTTTTATTCTCTATCTTGCTATGCATTTTCTTCACACAATATTATTCAGGTGCCAGTTCATGTTTTGCAACAGCACTCTGTTAACTTCTGGTTTTGGGTGGTGCTATAAAAACAATTGCAAATTAATTTGAAACAAGGCACTGATGGCATTAACGTTCAGAAAAGAGATAGTTGCTGACTTTACTCCCAAAAGCCCTTGTCTCATGTTTGGTATACCTTTAAGAACTGGTGCATGACTCCAACTGAACCTGAGCTACAATAATAATAACAACAATAATAATAATAATAATAATAATAATAATAATAATAATAATAATAATAATAATAATAATAATAATAATAATAATAATGAGAATAATAATGCATTCATTATATAGCGTTACACACCCAAAGGTCTTAGAACGCTCGAATAACAGAAGACATTACTATCCCACAGAGTGGTACTCAATTTATTGACCTCGGAAAGGATAAAAGGCTGAGTTGATTCGGTGGGGATTTGAACCTGCAACAACAGGCTGCATCCAGATATCAGGGGTGAGCGCTTAGCCATTGTGTTATCTGACCGGCTAACTAGAACGAATGTTTCAGCTCAGTTTTCCAAGCACACAGGCAGCAGGTATTTATATCACACACATACGTATTTGACATGGGCCCAAGTCAGATCCCTCTGACGACAACAGGAGAAAACAGAGAGTATTGTATTTAAAAACACATTCTTATAAAGGCCATGTGTGCATAGTTCTGCGAACCGTTGGACGCTGGATGTTTTGCGTGGAAGCCGCTGATCACGCATGAGTGGTTAATGACTAGGGGAGTGTGTCTTCCTCGGGAGAGGTGGACAGTGAGCATAGTTTGCAGTCATGTAGATCTTCCGTGGAGCAAGTGCTTTTTTTTCTGTATCAAGTTGTTTTGACTCTGGGAATGGCTCACATGCAGTGTGTTGGTCGCTGTATGGGGATCTTAATCTTGCTGACGAAGGCACTGAATCAACGAAAGCTCTTACACCCATAATAGTGAATAGAATCATAACTGCTATATGAATTGGGAGCCATCGGAAATTACAGTGCATTCAAGAGCTCCTGGCCATGACCAACACCACTAATCAGATAAACTGAGTCATGTAGAAGAATTGTAGCCACCCACATTTCATTTTGGAATGCTGTGTATTATGGCAATACTGTAGCCGATCCAAGAGACATGAAGGTGTGCTAGATTTATCTTAGGTCCTTTATGTGAAAATCGTAATCAGTGCCAAATGAGCAGACCTCATTTGTTAGGTACCCCCAGAGTTGATTGTGAGGCTGTTAAAAAGTTTTTTAATAAGTTGAGCACATTGATTCTCCCGTGGGCGAAGATAAGGAATTCTCCTTTGTTGGCTACAGGCAAATAGCAATGTTTTCATTATTGGTGATCACTTTTTAGATGTTCCTGCAGCATCTAGTTAGTGAACAGGGACATGCGCTTTGTCAAAGTTTGCCAACAAGTTGGTTGGTCAGCAAATTCTCCTATGTAGGTGTGGCCTGGAACAACAAACTGTTTTAGTCAACAGCACCTCATGGCCCAGATATTGTGCCCACAGTGGCTGTGTAAATATTGTGAACAAAATGGTGCTCAAAGTCGTAGCCAACGCCTGCCCTCTGTGCACTGGGGGTTTCAAGTAAAATCGAAGGTGGTTAATAAGGATGCATGAAACATGCAACCTGTACGCTGTGGAAGGTGTGTGCCCTATATAAATATAGTCATTCATCCATTCATACATGTGTGAATTGACAGATCCTCACAGTGGAGAAACTTTTCTTTTCGTTTCTTAGATTACACCGTTATATATGTATGTTGTTAACAGGTTTAACATTTACGCAAGAATAAAATCAGGGAAGTGCACACACACCCATACAGATATAATATCCTATATCCTCTCGGATAATCTGGGTATTCATCTGAGAAGTGTATTGCTAGTGTGACTCTTTTTTACTGAACAATGAGATTAGACACAGTTACACCATCGTTACGATTTGGAGACCTAATTCCTTTAAAAAGGTTGTGAGAATAAGACATATCATTTGCCTTTTTTGTCAACCTGTCTTTTCTTCCTTCCCTTTGCTCTGCTGTCCTATTTTTCTTTCTTATTTCAGACTAATAAATTACATAGACATACATATCAGTATCAATACAAGGGTGCACTCTCAGTATCCAGTTAACGGGTTAACTACTCACTGTCTCCATTTGTGGAAACTTTATTTCATTTCTGAACTCATTTGACATGTTTGGTTGCTACCTTAAAGCCAGTTTCTAGCCATAATGACTCACGTCAAAACACAACCAAATATTCGATTAGATTGGATACTGGAATGAAGGTTGGTTGCTTGTCTCTCCTTAAAGTAATAGGTTGGGAATCAAGTTTTACTATTACTTAAACTATGTCCATCCATTATTTGTAGTTTTTGCTATTTGTTGCCATCAGTTGAATGTTCGATATTATGCATGGTCCAGAAAAGCAACAATACCATTTCCCAAAGACTAAATACTCCAACATAATCCCTATCATCAGTATTGTGACTCTATATTGTGACTCAGTATTGTGACTCTAATGCTATGTGCGAGTTCCTATGTGGCACCATCTCATTTCAAACATGGAATTAGCAAGCCCATGAATTCTGATGTTCATGAGCGGTGAGAGGTCAGGAACGGTCTTCTCACCTTCTGCAGACTCTTCCTTCTTGGAGCCGTGAGCGGCACCATTGTTGAGGCTGTAGACCTAACTGAAAGGTGATGAGAAACTGTGGTTGGGCACACAGAGCAAAACGCCTAAAAGATTCAAGGGGCTTTGGTGGTGTCCCAAAAAGGGTACTAGAGATGGCACGTTGCAGGTGGAGGTGCTCAGTTGCCAAAAGCTTGGTTTCCAATCTGCGTTGTTGCCATGGTTTCCATAGCGATATCAATTCTTTCCTGGGTGTCAGTCACTAGAAAAGGTTGGTTGGCTGGTGCATGTCTGTCCATGGCGAAGAAGCGTGGGGGGGGGGGGCTGCTGGTGTCTGCAAAGGTGTTACTTCTGCATCTTCCAGCACACAATAGAAAAATGAGGACGCCTGGCCTTTATTTGCCTTAGGACCACGACGGGATTCTGTTCCCAGATAAAGGATCCAGTACTCTGCTCAAATGTTTTAACTGGTCAATAAGGACCAACGCAGAGGTCTCTGTCGGTCTATAAGGGACTGGTATAAATAGTGCACTAATAGAGACGAGGCAAACAGAATCACCAGTGTAGCAGATTACATTCCATTGGCCTCCACTAGCAACCTGACCTCATCAACCCTCCTACACCACCTACACTGGCGATGTTATCTGGGATCCCAAAAGTGGGATAACACATGTTATTGTGAATATAAGGAGGAAGACTACCTACTCCTCTCCACTGCCCCTATGCCTTCCCCTCCCCCTGTACTCTGTTTTGCAAATAAGATTGTATTTCTGTAAATAAGCCTTTTATTCTATATGTCTATAAATAAAACGGTACTATGTAACTAAGCATGCTGTCTTGTAACAGCGCCACGATGCCTCTGGGCTGTTGCACGCTCTATAAATCTTAATAATAAATAAATACATGTATTTTTTATAGCCCATCAGAGTCGGCAATGATGTCAATAATGCATGCTTAAGCTTGTATTTTTCCTGCAGCAAAGGTGAGGGCCAAAATCAAGGGAACGTGTCTTTATTGGTTGGTGAATCCCACACTGCATTGGGTTGAAGGCTGTATTATAGACATCAACACTGTTAAGAGTGCATAGCCCAAGACACTAATGGGTTATCATAACATTGCGTTTTTTTTCTCAGAATCATCTCACGAAACATAAGAGGGGGGGTGTTTACAAATTCCTGCATCTCTTGGTTGCTCCCAATGTCTTTTCCTCCCAGTTACCGACAATGCCACTTTGGAATGAATGAGTTGCCCCGTGCATGGAGGTAGGACATTGCGTCTCTCCGCCCACCACCGGAACTCCCTTAAAAGACCCTTGCCTCCTTCCTCTTGAATGGGGAGGTGAGAATGTGAAGTGCCGAGGAGAGAAAGATGCCGGGAGTGAAGCCAGGGTAATAGAGAGCAAGCCCCTTGCCCCTTAGCCCCCCAAATCCTCCCAGTAATTGACCTGGGTCTAGCGAGTTCGGGAGGGTAGCCGGGGCTGCGTTCCTGAAGTAGATCAGAGGTACATTAGACGGTTCATGGTCAGGCAGTGGGCGTAGACTACCTATTATAGCCCACTGCCTGCCTATTGAGCTTCCAACAGAGACACGAGCCTTCCATGTTCTTAATGCACACTGCCGTACATACTCACCATAATCCTTCACGGTAATTGCATATATTTCCCACGAGAGCTCATTTACTAAGCGCTGAGGAGGGGGGGGGGGAGGCACCCCCTTCAGAAGCAGAAACACTGCACGTTATGCAGCACTTCCCAAAGGAAGGCCATCCGCAGCGCGGGGGTGAATTATAGACTGCGTTCCTGCAATTAAAGCAAGTGCAGAAAATGCCCCCTCCACCCCCCTCCCCTGGCACAGATCCCTCTTTTCGGTATTATCATAGATATCTCTGCAGTTGGCACTTCTAACAGTTATTTATATAAAATAGGCTCCATTCAGAGTGCGAAGTGTACTGCTTTTCCCAAAGTCTCACTACTTTGTGTTTTCGCTCGTAAGGCCTGATTCATAGAAGTGTTTTATAATGGTGCAATCCCACAGGAAAACGTACCGTGAATTAGGCTTTTAGTGTTCGATATTGATACACGTAAAGCAGAAAAAGCAATACTGGCCGAGCGCTCAAAAATGTGCTGAGTGCGTGCGATTGGCTGGAACTGTCGACACAGCAAAAGGAAGGGAAGACTGGCCGGGAGACTTAGACAAATTAAGACTCTGGGCCAGACAATGCAACTGACATCTAATATAGATAATTGCAAAGCCTGCGTATGGGTCCGGTCCTTATTAGCTCAAAAGTGGCTACGTGTGAAAATAATTCCCTGATCCGAAACACTCGCCAAGAAAAGAATGCTCGAATGAAAATCATTTGCCATTAACCTGATGACTTTTATAGTCAGACTAGCAGAAGTACCCCTTCTCTAAACAGTTCTGAAGGCAGACATCCTGTAGGTCGCTGCTCCAATTAGCTTATCGCTTGATGTGCTTTGCACCCTGCAGTAAACTGCATTGAGAATGAGCTCATGTGAATGGCTGACACACCCCGGAGCAGACTTTGGGAAGAGGTGAGAGTTGGTGTGCTGCTGCATACTGGGACCTTCTGTGCTCTCTCCCCACATGTTGCCTCACCCTGGCGTGGTGCATTTCGTTGTTAGGCAGAATCATATGCAGTACCCTTTGGGAACACCACACACAATTAAGACTACAAGTGCAAGTACACATTCACCTTTGGTACAAGCCTGTACTACACAGTACAGTGGTAGCGATGGCTGAGCAGCCAGACTTATCTCAAGAGTAAAGTGAGCAGTATCAGAAGTTACACAAAGGACAGCAATTACTATGGTTCAAACAAACACTGACTCAAGGTTTCTGAGTAAAAGAATATATATTTATTTACACCATCATTTGTAAAACAGTTCACTGATATAAAGTAGCGGAAAATCACACTCAATATACTATACAACCCCCAATCAATTCTGGACAAGTTTAGTTCAAAATGAAGTGTGAGCAAAATGGCACTCCAGCAATTTAAAAAGGGAGGGAAAGACAAGGTTATACAAAATCAAACAGCACCAACAAGTAAGTAGGCAAGCAATCTAGAAAAGGCTTTCTAAAACTAGGATTCAAATCAATAGGCCTAGGCCAATGTTAATGGTTCAGTGTCTTTGCAGAGGATCACACAGTTCAGAGTAGCTCGCGGTTAAGTCTTTGCCAAGAGTTTGAAACAAAGTTGGTCGAAGGAAACGTTATTTAAAAGAGTAGAGAAGGACAAGCCCTCGGATTGGCGAAAGATTTAAAACACTTTCACTGCGGTCAGACGAAACAAACAACCTTAGAAGAAGAAGAATGCTGTAGCTAGGCAGAATTTCATGGCAGATCCTGCAGGCTCACGGTCCTGAAGCGACTGTCAGACTGACACGAAGGAGGAAGACTGGAGGTTCCTGCACTGCCCAGGGAAGAAACCAGTAGCAGAGCAAAGCAACAAATAAAAGGTGCGCTCCTTAAAACCCAAACAGGATCCGGTCCTCCTGGCTATCCGGTTCACTGCAGCAGTGCACAGTAAAATTGACCAGGGGAGGGAGGCCTTGCTTGGTGTTTGGTGAACTGGTTGGTCCCACCAGCTCAAAGGAAGAAGATTCCTTGCAGATCTTCTCTGTCATCGAATTTTAGGAGATTCGGACCCGCAACTTCACCTGGAGGTTCAGTAGTTGCAGCAGTCCTGTTCCTTCAGCTTCTCTTTGGTTCTCTCGATCCAGTGGTGACTCTGCCTTCCTAGTACCAGAGACCTGCTTTTTATGCTGTTTTCTCCCATTCACACAGCCTGGCTGTCAATCACACAGCAGGGTGGCTGTCCTGGCAAGGCAGTCACCTAGCCAATCAAAGAGTGCGACTTGGGTCTCCAAGGAGATCCTGTGCAAGGGACCTAAAACCCCTCCCTCACATCCTGTCTACCTAGACTTTAAGGTGCCTAAGGAGGGCTTCTGTGCAGAAGCTCGCCAAAGGATGGCGAACAGAGGAACCAAACCTGGTTTGGCACACAGAGTAAAACACGAGAAAGACCTTTACAAAAAGAAATGGTGAATAAACCCAGCCGGAACCAAATAAAAGTAAATGGGGTCCTGTGGATTTAAGTTCGAGGCAACTAACATAGCCTAAAACAGTACCAAGGCTATTTTCATAGACCGCAGTAGGAAAAATATGGTAGATACCACTGCCACCAGCCAAATCTTAAAGAAAGGGGAATGAAATAATGTTCCATGAGAGACAGACAAAAAGGGATAACTATTAACCCTTTCCACTACTCTGAACTTCTTCAGAGACCACACAATGGCAAAACACTCACGCTCTATGGTTGCCCACCTTGTTTCTGGTTCCTTCCGTTTCCTTCTGATGAAGCAAATGGGGTGCTCCATACCTTTCTCATCCAGTTGACCAAGGACTGCACCTATACCTGTATTGGATGCATCTGTCTGCACAATGAAGGGTTGGTGATAATCAGGAGCTCTTAGGACTGGAGCTTGACAAAGGGCTTTCTTCAGGTTTTCAAAGGTTTGAGTGCACTCCTCATTCCATCTAACATTTTTAGGGAATTTTGGAGAGGAGACTACATTCAAGGGAGAAGCTATTGACCCATAGTTCTCTATGAAAATCCTGTAGTACCCAGTGAGACCTAGGAAGGTTCTCACTTGGATTTGAGTAGTAGGGGTGACCCAGTTTTGTACAGCTTGTACTTTGCTAGGCAATGGCCTTATTTCACCTCCTCCTACCTCATGCCCATGGTAGACCACTTTACTCTGACCGATTTTACATCTGCTTGCCTTTATGGTCATATGGGCCTGCTCAAGAGCCTGCAAAACATATCCTAAGTGATCAACATGTTATTTCCAAGTAGGGCTTAACACGGCAATGTCATCCAAGTATGCCATGCAGAAGTCCTCCATCCCATTCAGAACTTGATTGACCATACTATAGAATGTAGCAGGTGTATTCTTTAATCCAAAAGGCATAACCTTAAATTAGTAGAGGCCTGCTGGGGTTGGAAATGCAGTTTTCTCCTTAGCATGGTCTGTCAGGGATGTTTGCCAATAGCCTGACATCAGATCAAATGTATTGAGGTACTTGGCTGCACCAAGTTTATCCACCAGTTCATATGTCCTTGGTAAATGATGTGCATCAGTCTTAGTAACTGCATTTAGAGCTCTATAGTCCACACAGAATCTCAACTCCTTGGATCCTGCCTTTGGTACTAGAACAACTGGACTAGAACATGGATGTGTAGATGGCTCTATACCCCAACCCCGAGATCAAGCCTCTTGTTGACCTCTCCTTTTATGTGGGATTTTACATGTTCTGACTTTCTGTAACCTCTGCTTTTCACAGGTAAACAGTCACCAGTTAGAATTCCATGCTGGCGTCAAGGGGTCATCCTTGGTGAAAGTAAAAACAGGGAGGCAAACTGATTTAACAGAAACTTGCACTCATCCTGCTGGTCAGATGTCAGATTAGAAGAGAGATGAACTCCTTCTATCTTCCCATCTAAAGGTTGGCCTCTGAGTAGGTCAGGTAGAGGTTCACTCTCCTCCTCCTCTTCAGCTAAAGCTAGAGGCAAAGCTCTCACTTCTGGTCTCGAGACATATGCCTTCAAACGATTGGTGTGAAAGACTCTGGGAGCCTCCTTAGGTCTGCCTAAGTCCACCACATAGTTCACCTCTCCAAGTTTGCCCACAACCTTGAAGGGTCCTATTCATTTGTCCTGCAAGGCCCTCTGCCTTGTTGGCACCATAACTAGTACAAGCTGGTCTTGAGCATACTCCACCATGTTGGCCTTCTGGTCATGCCGATTTTTGACCAGAGCTTGCCTGCTTTCAAGTTATCACTAGCTTCTGCCATCATGTGTGACATTCTCCTCTGGAGACTTATCACATAGTCAGTCACTTTGACTGGCTTGGGGGAAGGAGCACTCTCCAACCACTCCTTAATGAGGGCCAATGAACATCTGACTGGATGGCCATAGAGAAGTTCAAAGGGACTGCATCCAACTCTCTCCTGAGGGACTTCTCTATAAGCAAAGAGATGGCATGGCAGTAGAAGGCCCCACTTTCTTTTTAGGGGGTTCCTCTAAAGCACCTATCATGCTCTTCATATTATGAGTAAACCTCTCTACCAGTCTATTTGTCTGTGGATGGTAGGCTGTAGAGAACGTATAAGTGACACCACAGTTTTTCCACATGGCTTGCATGTAGCGAGACATAAAATTGGATCCCTTGTCGGATATCACTTCCTTAGGAAACCCTACTCTGGTAAAAATACCAAGTATTTGGTATTAGCCACAGCCTGAGCCGTAACAGTCCTCATAGGTATTGCTTCAGGATACCTAGTAGCATGGTCTACTACAACCAGGATAAACCTGTTTCCTGAAGATGTGGGAGGGTCAAGGGGACCAACAATGTCGAAGCCCACACTCTCAAAAGGAACTCCCACCACTGTGAGTGGCGCCAAGGGTGCCACATTCTTGGCTCCACTCTTGCCAGAGGTTTGGCAAGTGTGACAGCACCTACAGAATTTGACAACTTCTGAACCCAGTTTAGGCCAGTAGAAGTACAAAGAGAGCCTTCCCTTGGTCATTTTGAAACTCAAATGACCAGAGAAAGGTAGCTCATGGGCCAACTGTAGGAACTGGAGTCTGTTTTCTAGGGGCAGTACAAGTCTTTTGCGGTCCCCAGGGATAGACTCATCCGTTCACTGTAGAAGAAGCCATCTTCTCAGTGCGGCCTATGCTTCCCAGCTTCTTGCCCATTAAGCTGAGAAGCTGCCTGTTGTCGAAGACCTTCAAGAGTAGGACACTCTCTGTGTCCTCTGCTGAAGTCTGCCCTGTTGGGTCCACCTTCTGCTAGTAAAGACTGCAGCTCAGGATGATCAACAGGATCCAGATCTCCAACTAGAGTAATGTCTTCTCCCAGATCTGACTCTTCAGAAGCTGGCTCAACCACACAGGGGTGTACCTCACACTCAGCCTCAGCAGGTGGAGGAGTCACAGGTGTGACTTTGGACAATCTTAGGGATGTCCTTGTTGGTAATACAGGGGTGCTATCTGTTTTCTTCTTGGAGGTTTTGGGTTTCCCCTTTGCCTATTTCTTTCCTGAAATAGCAGTCAGTAATTCCTGTGGAATGGGGGTGATAGTTTCCTCTATCAATTCCCCTGGAGGGACTCTCAAGGTCCTCTCCCTTGCAGGCCTAGTGAGCTCCTGTCTACTTTTACTGGGAGGCCTGGGGGTACTGGCCACAACTCCAAGAGATTTCAGGACATTAACCAACAGGATTCTCCCATGCACTTCACTCTGCACACTACAGGTATCTTGACAGTCATGTCATTGCACTGGATGAGACCGGGTAACTGGGGAAGCATTTGCACAGGGCCTCCAGCTTACTTGGTTAGGTGTTTGGGTGCCTTAGCAACATCCTCCACCTTGAAAAATTATTCATCAACCACAGTTATGCTGGCTCCAGTGTCTCTGATGGCAGGGGTCTCCTGGCAATTCACAAGAACACTATCTTTATAATACTCTTTAGTATTATCTGGGATGGAATTATAGACATCTAAATTCTGTTGTTCCCACAAACCCAGGGATACTAAAGAAACACTAGCTGAGACTCTCGTGGGTTCATCAGCCAGTAGGTGAAAGTTTCCACTAACCATAGGTACTTCTTCCTCTGGGGAGAAGGCTAAGAAGACAGTGTGGACCCCTGAAGGTTTACCCTTACATATGGGATTCGCTTTCACATGGTCATTTGACCCACAAACATAACATTTCCCAAATGTTTTGATGAATGGGGGTTTGTTCTGACCTCCATCTGGTTTGGGTCCAGATGGTGCACTAGCCTGATTTGGTTTCCCTTGTGGCTTACCCTTATTGTTTTGTTTGGGACCCTCTTTTGGATGGAAGGTATTAGAATTCTCCTTGTTATCTTTCTTTGGCTGCTTTCCCTCATCCTTCTTCTGAGGAGCCCCAGAATCCTTTTGAGTAGCCCTGTTGGCAACCCACAAGTCAGCAGGCTTAGCTAACTTCTTTGGATCTATCTTCTTAGAATAAGCCAAGTGCTGTCTGAGCTCAGGAGAGCAGGCATCATGAATTGACATCAACATAAAACATTTTTCATACCTCCATAAGTGTTTACTCTGTAACCCTTAACTCAACCATCTACGTTTTTCAAACATTCACATACCCGGGTAGCCCAAGGGCTACATCATGCTTTTTGAGGGTCCTAAACCTCTTAAGGTACGTGGACGGGGTCTTCCCAAATCTAGCAATTAAAGCTAGCTTCACACGATCATAATCCATCATATCCACCTTCCCCAATCCATCACAACATCAGATGCAACAGTGGGTAGCCTACAGAAGAGCGAAAGAAGCAAATGATTCCCTGTAATGTCTTGAATCCCATGGTTATACTCAAACATTCCCAATCAATCCAACATATCAAGCTTAGCCTCATATATACCAACAGTTTCTTTAGGCATACAGGGTCTCTTAGGACTTAGACCTAGAAGACTATGGGAGAGAAGCATTTTCCAAAGACAACTTTTTCATTTCTAAGGCATGATTCATCTCCATTTCTCTGAGCTTAAGTTCTTGATGCTTTTGTTCTTTTTGAGCATTAATATGTTTGAGTTCCAACTAAAGCCTCATATTTTCTAGAGCAATGCATTCAGGACTGAGTGTATGACCTGGTGGGGTCCCAGTGGACAAAGGTTGAGGTTGCAGAGCAGGTACATGAGCAGTAAGGCCTACATTGTGAGACACATCTGCCTCATCTAACTCATCCATAATAACTGACACAATATCATCCTCATAATTTTCCAAATTTGCTGGAGGGTTAGGTATTTCAGACCCCCTCTCCAGACTTTGTTTCTTTAACAACCTTTCAAATAATTCTGACTTTTTGCCTTTAACAGAGAGATTCCTTTCTCTACACACATTTTTCAGGTAATCAACGGTGTAACTAAGGAGGGTCTCCTAACTGTAGCTTTCCATATCAGACATGGTTAAAAGTTAGCTTTTTAATTATGTTTAGCCTTGTGGTTAGTTGATACAAGGTAACAGCTCTAAGTGTAATAACTATACGTTATCCTCACCACTGTACACCAGTGTTAGGCAGAATGATATGCAGTACCCCTTGGGAACACCACACACAATTAAGACTACAAGTGCAAGTACAAATTCACCTTTGGTACAAGCCTGTACTACACAGTAAAGTGGTAGCGATGGCTGAGCAGCCAGACTTATCTCAAGAGTAAAGTGAGCAGTATCAGAAGGTACACAAAGGACAGTAATTACTATGGTTTAAACAAACACTGATTCAAGGTTTCTGAGTAAAAGTATAGACATTTATTTACACCATCATTTGTAAAACAGTTCACTAATATAAAGTAGCGGAAATCAAACTCTTAATATACTACACAACCCAAAATCAATTCTGGACAAATTAAGCTCAAAATGAAGTGTGAGTAAAACGGCACTCCAGCAATTTAAAAACAGAGGGAAAGACAAGGTTACACTAAATCAAACAGAACCATCAAGTAAGTAGGCAGGGCAATCTAGGAAAGGCTTAGTACAACTAGGATTCAAATCAATAGGCCTGGGCCAATGTTAATGGTTCAGAGCCTTTGCAGAGGATCACACAGTTCAGAGTAGTTTGTGGTTAAGTCTTTACCAAGAGTTCAAAACGAAGTTGGTCGAAGGAAAAGTTATTTAAAAGAGTAGCGAAGGACACGCCCTCGGATTGGCAAAAGATTTAAAACACTTTCACCGTGGTCGGACGAAACGAACAACCGGGTTTGAATAGTGCCATAGAAGAAGAAGAATGCTGTAGCTGAGGAAGAAGTTCCTGGCAGATCCTGCAGGCTCACGGTTCCTGAAGCAACTGTTGAACTGACACGAAGGAGGAAGACTGGAGGGTCCTGCACTGCCTAGGGAAGAAACCAGCAGCAGAGCAAAGCAATGAATAAAATGTGCGCTCCTTAAAACCCAAACAGGGTCCGGTCCTCCTGGCTATCCGGTTCACTGCAGCGGTGCACAGCAAATTCGACCAGGGGAGGGAGGCCTTGCTTGGTGTATGGCAAACTGGTTAGTCCCACCAGCTCAAGGGAAGAAGATTCCTTACAGATCTTCTCTGTTGTCAAAGTTTAGGAGATTCGGACCCACAGCAGGGCTTCACCAGGAGGTGAAGTTGTAGCAGTCCTCTTTCTTCAGCTTCTCTTCGGTTCTCTCGATCCAGTGGTGATCCAAGTCCCAGAGACCTGATTTTTATGCAGTTTTCCCACATTCACACAGCCTGGCTGTCAATCACCCAGCAGGGTGGCTGTCCTAGCAGGACAGTCAGTTAGCCAATCAAACAAGAGTGCAACTTCGGTCTCCAAGGAGACCCTGTGCAGGGGGCCTAAAACCCCTCCCTCACATCCTGTCTACCTAGACTCTCAGTTGCCTAAGGAGTGCTTCTGTTCAGAATCCCGCCAAAGGACGGCGAACAAAGGAAGCAAACCTGGTTTGGAACACTGAGTAAAGCACGAAAAACACCTTTACAAAAAGAAATGGTGAATAATCCCAGCCAGAACCAAATAAAAGCAAATGGGGTCCAGCAGATTTAAGTTCGAGGCTACTAACATAGCCTAAAACAGTACCAAGGCTATTTTCATAGAACGCAGTAGGTAAAATATGATAGATACCACTGCCACCAGCCAAATCTTAAAGAAAGGGGAATGAAATAATGTTCTATGAGAGACAGACAAAAAGGGATAACTATTAACCCTTTCCAGTACTCTATGTAAGATAGTTTGTACTGTTTCTGTGAATTTAAAGGACTAATAAAGTCAATGGCACCTTTACATGTTCTGGGAGACAGTAGGCAGTCCCAGAAAATGGAGTTTAAAGTGGGAAGTCTGAAAAAGACAACCCTGTGTCACTGCACTAAAGGTCCTGTGTGACACACAGTAAAAAGATAATGCCTAAGGAGTAGGCGAAGCTCCACAGTCTCTGAACACAAAAATGTAAAACACACAGCAAAACACATGTAAGAGTGAGAAAAAAGGCTCACACTCCTACCAGGTGAAAAAAATAAATCATAGAAATCCACCAAAGCTGCTGAGGCACTCAGTAGGTACAGGAAATGAGCCATTCTGGATAATTCTCCCTAACATTCGTTGCAGTGCATTGCAGTGCAAATATATTGGAAACTGTGCATACTAGGGCCTAGACCTTGAGTTGTGTTCCTCATGTCGAGACCGGTCCTTCTACGATCACATTGATGTTTCATCGATTTCAGGCAACAATCTCACGTGTGAAGGTGCTGAAATCCGGGGAACAGGGCAGAGTGTCCAAATGTCATGCACCCAGTAATGTCCGCAGGGTCCTAACAGGCAGCTATGCAAAAGGTGGTGCAGATTGGTGAAACGGTGTGGAATTGTATAAGAGACGACACTTTGCCACAAATCCCACCACAAACAAACACATTTTAATTGTATGTATATAGATAGATAGATGAGAGAATCATCAGCCAAATCAATCTGGGCTATCAGGGGTTTCAATGCATAACATGTCACTTTAGACCTTATTGGATCTAGAAGAATACAAACATGGTTGCGTGTTGCACTTGTATAATGATTGACATCTGTTAACATATCATGGCTGACATAGAATACATCGGAGGTATGTAGTATTTTGGATTGGAAAAGAAGCTGCAGAAGGTGGGCCCTTGATTGAGGCTAAACTAGACATAGCTGCCTAGTCCCACCACCATGGCATTTGTGCCAATGCTGGATTATCACTTTGCATAATGGAGCTTATAGTTTAGTATGTCCTACTATACGTATGAGCCTACACATCCCAGCATGCAATTTGGAAAGCATGGACTGTCTCCATGTGTTACGCTTGACATGGGGGCCACATGGCAGCTGTGTGAGCATGCATTCAAGAAGTTGTCCAGATAGTGTGTATGTACAGAAAATGTGATTGAAGCAAAGCACATATGCAGTAGTTGCTCAGCGATCATCAGAATGTAAGAGACACAGATATTTAGGGATCACATGCTAAAGTCTTAAAACAGTTTTCCTCCACCATAACAGGGATTAGCATGCTCAGTGGGTGTGTCGGCCAATCAGGTTGTGCCAAACTGGGGTGAATCTCAGGATCCAAGATTGGTTTCATAGCAACCTGTAAGCACCTGCCAGCCATCATCACCCCTCCCCCTGCCACATACTTTGTCACTCTGTCCCCTGCCTTAACCCTCCCGTGCCCGTTCCACACGTCCCACTTCCTGTCATGGTGCCACTTGCAGTGCCTCGCCTCACTGCCTGCCGTGGCCACCATGGAAATGGAGAGCTTCTCTGTATGGGGCCCTCACTCCGTTTCCATGGCGGCCATGTTAGGAGAGGATATCCAGGTCTCAAACAAAGGGCGGTATGCTCTGTGAGGCGCATTATTTCTAGCCAAATGCCTTACTCTTTGCACTATGAGAGTTTGCCTCTCAGTGCCATTAGCAATAAACACCCATGTTGGGAGCTGAACTGGTTGCTCTCAAACCTGTCAACCTTTGTTGCAGGCCGTTGCCCTGTTAAATTTCAAAAACAGGTGTTATTTTGTTACATTCACACATGCAATTATTATAGACCTTCTCGTAGCCAATCGAAATGCAGTCTTTAATCTGTGGTATAGGCTTTCATCCAAACATTCTTACTTGAGCAGCAGCTTGACAAGCAGAGCAGAAACAATCATCTTCAGCTGTGTCAAAGGTAGAGAGGGTCCCCAAAATGTGCAAAGTGTATTGTTACTTGTTCCATGTTCGTTAGTTTAACATGAGCAGATACTTGTGTGTGCTAATATGTCTCCCCACAGTAAAAACACTTGACGTTTTAGTTTCACAACTAAACCATAGACTTTGGCATTGGGCATTATCAGTTGGCATAATGACTCTTCTACAACTCTTGGCTTTAAGCTTCACTTTGCTGAAGAACTAGGGCACGGGTCATTATCCTCCCTACTCTATATAGAGTTTAATTTAAAAAAAAACAATAAGCTTGCACCTCACAGTGGTAAAGAAAATCCATCAGGGTGTCTTTTTGAATGTGGGAAAATCAACCGGGTACCTGTCCCTCTGTCGTTGAGCCCTGTAATACTGAACCCATTTAGTAAAGGACACAGTTCCTGTCAATAATCGTGACAGTGACCAGAGAAAGATGCTGTGCAAAAAAAAAAAAGCAGAGCTCAAGAGATTGCCTGAAAAAGTGGAATTTGAATTGGATGCAACAGGCAAGCCTGGATATGTCTGTCCATACTGTGTCAGGGCCTGGTATGCCATTGGTGGTAGATAGAAGGAAGGGTATTTAAGGCCTGTCCATCAATGAGGATGGGTAAGAGTGTGATTATGAGGCAGAGTGTCACCAGCAAACATGACCTTTCACAGTAGGCTTCCTGTGCAATTAAACAGAGAAAGGGATAGGGATATCATTTTATTCATCGGAAATCTAGGAACCTAACCTCACTGCGATGGGCTAAACCTAGATTCTCAAATGACCTTACATCCCTAATCCCTCCGACATAAAACTAAGCAAGTGGTGATGGTCCAAGGTTCTGAAAGCTTCTTTAGAACATTGAGTACTGACCGGTCAAATGTAAACAGAGGAGGGCCTTGACCTCTGTTACACGGTCTCCTTTGGCGGCTCTCCCACCACTCTGCGTGGATCTCAGTGTTGCCCTGTAGACAACATTCCCACTTTGCAGCACTCACTCGAAGCTTCCATGGAGCTTCTTCAATTGTCTTTACTCACCTGCTGCTTGTCATCACTCAATCACTTTCACAGGTGTAACTAATCAAGTAAAAACTGAGGTCTTCATGGCTCAAGGTGGCAGTCGCTCTATCCAAGGTTATGCACCCTTCCCCTTCTTATGCACCCTTGGCTTTTCCTTGGGCCCATTACAAAAGGGCAGGCCGATAACCACCATTAAAGCCCACCTCCATTTGGCAGGCATGACCACAGAACCAACATCCCTACCGGCATGTCACACAAATCATCAGAGTCTTTGAATTAGTTTGTGGTTGTCCTGATGAAGGTCTGACAAGAATACTTGTGGCTCTCATGGAGATGCAATAGAGAATTAGATATGAGGCCTGAAACACAACTGTGTCGACAAGTTTAAGAATGTACATCGCATATGGTGGCAAATAGGTAACCATTTTCTCGAGTTGTGCACATGAGCAACACACTAGAGAGTGTGGAGCTGGAGCATGTTCGCAGGAGGAGAACTGTGACCTATCAGTTGATAAGAGACAGCATGGGAGCAGTTCATGTATAAGAAGTGTGTGCAGAAGGCCACATTATATACAATGGGTTAACTAAAGAGTAAAGTGTGTATACTGGGTTTGAGTACGGTATCGAAACACTTACTAACCCCATATAACAATGACATGTTTTTTTAATGATTTTTTTAATTGAAGTTTTGTTATTTGTTGTGTACAAATTGAACTAAGTGAATTTATTTTTGTATGTAGGATCTCATCAAAAGGTAAACACATTTTTGTGTAGCGTTGTGGGTGAGAAGCAGTCGGTGTATGGGAGAGGCAGCAGTGTTATAGTTCGAAGTACTCTCGCACAGCAATCGCTTTTTTTGATGTTTTATATAGTGCTTTATGGCAGCTTTTTCTTTTTTTTTAAGGTACTGTAATAATAGCTATTATTAGTCCCTACATGAATGATACTCAATTTATCGATCTCAGTTGGATGTGCAGACTGCCCAAAGTCATACTTGAGCACTTAAACCGAAAGCAATCCTGCTAAGGCTAGCAGCCAACTTTCCCATCACTCAAGGAAGCAATTGTGCTAATACCTACTCTCTCGGGAAGATAGCTCAAGGGCAACGCGCTCGCCTTGGAATGAAAAGCAACACAGGATTGATCCCTGGGTCTGCGCTTACAAACTGATGTGTATTCAGTGCGTTATAAATAACGAATTCTAATAATGCCATAAAAAAAATATTCCAGCAGTGCTATATAGCCAGAAGCTAGAAGGCGGGCACACTCTTGACATGATACTTATTACAATTTTCTGTCCTGCTGTCCTGAAACCGAATCCAGGAAACAACTCAGGGTCCCCTCTATAATTGGAACACACATGTTTCCTTAGCTTGGAAAACAGACGGGAACTGCTGAAAAAAATCACCAGAAATGTTGCGCATCTCGTCGAAGGGCAAAATCAGGCATCAGGCCTATTGGGCCCAAGAAGTATCAAGTACAAAGGTCAAAGGTGCACACCGTGGAGCAAGCTGGGCGAGGGGCTGGAGCACTCATGTGGGATTCATTGCTAACTAGGCTACCCGTAAAACTGATGCTCCCCTATCGCCAGAGGCCTGACAACACCTCCCAAAGCTAGCAAGCTGGTGTCTGCCCTTCCTCAAGGCTCATCCCTATGGAACTCCCTACATTTGACCACTTGCTGCAAGCCTGGTTTTAGGAAGTATCCTGCAAGCCTGAAACTCCACCTCTTAGTTTGAGGACTTGAATAGATACCTCTGCTTGGCACTGGACTCCCTGCCACTGTCCTCCCACTCCCATCCCCCTTCTCATATGTGAGCACTATGCAGAATCCAAACAGTTCTGTGAGTGCTATATAAAAATAACAAGTTAAAAAACAAACAAAACATACTTTGCACAATCTGAGAGTAAGACAGGACACCAGAAGCAGGTGGGAGGTGTTGCACAGAAGATAACACATGCACACTTGAACTACACACCCATTCTCAGACAACTGGGGACCCCTAGTGGGGCTGCAATTTGTTCACAAAAAATAAATGTCTGGAACTTCCACATCTGGGACACATTGAAAAAAAATGCCTGTGGCAAAGAAGGGACTCTCTCTATATTTAATTAATTCATTAATTTATTTTTGCAATTGTACAGCGCACCTAGCCCAGAGGCATCTAGGCACTCAGTTATAATCTTACGCAAGTGGTTGCAGGTTTACATATCTTGAAAAGCAGACGTTGTTACAAATATTACAATAAACATCGTATTTGAAGGATATTCGGATATTCGCAGTAGCATAGTTACACACCAGTTACAATCTTCAACCGAAGTACACGTTTCATTCAAAGCATATCACCCTGTCATGTTTCCCACTGGTTAGTCCTGGCACGTATTCACTTAGCTTTTCCGTCAGTTAGTTCTAACCCACTCTTGACCATTCTCAGAAATTCGGTGCCCTCCTCCGCCACATCGTTCAATTGGTGCTTGCTCACTTGGGATGACCTCTCTCTCTCTAGCTTGAGGAGAATGTCGGTCGGTGACACCTTTTTCCCTGTTTTCTGGGCTAGTTCATTCTCGCTAAATTTGTTCAAAATGGCGTTGGGTCCAGAACCTGTTTGGAATGCAGTAAAACACAGAAGTTACTGACTGTGTTTTGAGCATTTGGATTGGACGAGGAGTTGTAAAAAAGGCAGGTTGCTAATGAGGGAAAGGAATTGTGTGGATGGCCTCCACAAGAAGCCATTCACAGCTGCTTCCATTTCCAAACTCTGTATCTACCTGCAGTGATGTCACTGCAGAGAATAAGGAATGTAATAATCAACTGATTTGACAGCACAGCAGTGGGATTCACCATTGTCCATCCCAGGTATTTTCTTTCCTTTTTAGGGTGCTGTGTGGTGAGGGAAGAGGGAGGGAACTTGGTGCCACATTGCCAGTATTTCAGTATTTTCTGTGGGAATACTACCAAACTCGTTTACCATTTCTGCTACTCACAATCATGGTAAATGCACCTGATTATGGGTGGCAGAGTGGCAGTGTGGATCCTTATTCCTGGAGTCTATAGGACCCTGTTAAGAATTTGGAGGATATACCTCTCGCGGCACTTCAGCGATTGGAGTAAATGTGATGAAAAACCTCCATCAAGTTTACTCTGCTTTACTCCCAAACTCAGAATTTGGTATTGAGGGGAATTGGTGGCTAAATTGTGGTGATGAAATGACCATGATTTAACCACTCATTTTTCCACACCACTAAACTCTTAATGAGGACTTTTATATTTGCTATGTTGTATATAGTCTCTTATGCGTCCACTCTCCACTCCATGCAATGCTGGTCCATAAGGGACAACTTAGGGGTTGGAAGAAGCGTTTTGGGGGGGGAAACAAAATATGAACTTGCACTTGGTAGCCTTCAGCTACAGAGCATTTCAGCCCAGTGATTGCGAGCAACATTGTTGTCCATCAGATTTTCACCTGGATCCCCTGGGTGGAATCTATGCTTCTAGCTAACAGCTATCCACCTATAACTCTATTATTATCTTTTAAAGTGCCAGGTTCTAAGAAACCGCTTGGTGCATAAATGTGACACATCAACTTAGTGGTCCAGGGATGAATATCATTTTCTGAACCATCAGTCAGCACCACACCTCCACTACACCAGAAGAGATCCAAACAGATTGGAAACACAAGCAAGTTTTAAACCTCCTTGTCCAATTTTGGTAATGTGGACGGAATGGCAGGCTTATCTCCGCAAGGTTGTGGATCAGTGGTCAGTTGCAACACGGCGAAAATACAATTATTACCCAATCATAAAAGGAACTGTCCAGTCAAGGTTGTATCGAGATATCTACTTTATTATTATCAGAACAGACAGTTCTAGCACACTACAAAACACAGCCAATCGTGTAAAGGAATGCAGAGGACAGACAGTTTCAAGAAGGAAAAGGGATGCACGCAGAATACAGATAGGATGATAGTTGGTAAAGTAATTAATCACGTTAGTTCAAGAATACTTGGTTTCAACACTAAGCAATGGGTTGTAAAATGTCACTCTGGCCTTTGGAGAAGGACCAGGTGGACAGGACCACAAAGTACCTTGTATTTGTAGAAGTTCTTGGTGGTCGGCAGGATCGAATTGGTTTCAGGGCACTTTGCAGCTCCTGCAACAGTGTTCAAGATAGGAGACAGCTGCAGGTATCAGGCAGCAGGCAGTTGGGCGAGCGAGGCTGGACGGATGGCTGCAGGCTGGCCTACACAGCGCTCAAGGTCAGGAATCGTCATCTCAGTGCTGGTTGGAGGGTCAAAAGCACTGGTCAAAGCTGCTCAGACAGCGTTTAGCAACTACGGCATAGCAACAGTCAGTGGTGCAGTCGGTTGCAGCACGAAGGCCTAGACTGGCTCGAAAATGTTCTTTAAGGCGGGCGTTGGTTGATGCTTGTCGATGCACTCCTCCTAGCTTCTTCATTGGGCTTGTGGGCTTGTGTCAGTGTTCAAGGCGGACAGCTCAAAGCTGAGGAGAGTGTTGCAGGTAACGGCCTTATCCTTGGTTTGGTACACAGACTCTATGGCACTTCCCACCAAAGAAGCTTGGTGCAGGGCCTAGCAGGGCATGCTGTTTGGTGAATGGGTACCGGTTATGGAGCTGCTGCAGGGTTCTCTGGATTCAGTATCTCCCTCTGTTCCCTGGGAGATGTTTAGGGGAGGGATCTTGCTAACCTCTTTGGAAATCCTGGCCTTCCTTCACTGGTGGAAGCTGTAAGGCAGATTGTACCTTCATCCAGGGCCCAAATGATTTCTTCTTGCTACTCCTTGAAAATTTCTCAGATGATCTGCGACCCTCTTTTCAAGCCAAATGGGCCCCAGTGATTGGTATAAGCTAAGCCTATCGTAATGAACCAATATTGATTCGCAACCAACAATCTCCTGTATGTGTGAGGTTATAACCAGAATGCTTTGCACCAGAAAAGGTAATCGGGTGAAAACATGTAATATTAAGTCCCACCCATCTTCCTGTCTGTTGTGGATCAAGGGGTCTCTCTGGTTAATTGATCTCTCTGTGGTTCCAGATTAAAGGGGCAGGTCTCCCGTGAAGCTGTGCTGCGACCAGACTTTTTGTCTCTGCCAAACCACATGCTCGTACCGTCTGAATCAGATCCCCTGCAGGCATGACTACTGTAAATAAATAGTCCCAGACATGACAGGTCACTGTCCTTGATACTGAGAGGTGGGAGCTGGCTTTAGGTTGACACAGTGCATATCAAAGGTTGTTGGGATTTTCCTGTCTTTTGTTAGTCCTGTGACCAGACCTCTTGTGGGCCTGCTTTAATTAACTCTGTCCTTTCTTAGCTGCTGGCGAAGCTGCCGCCAGCAGCTAAGAAAGGACAGGGTGGATCCAAGGACCCTTTGTTAATTCATTAGGCTTGCCATGGCAGGAGGATGGTTTTGCCTTACCCCTTCTGAGATGCCCTGATGTGCTCTTGGGTGTCATATTTCAATTAAATATGACAGAGGGGTTTGTGCCTGTAGGCTGTGGAGATCCAGAGTACACGGGTCTATGTGTATGTCTTGCAATGAGGATAGGACAATGTATGCAGATTAGCCCCACGCATTTTCCGGAGGTTGATCGACCATCATTCAATTTCATTTAAAATTCCAAAAAGCCCAGGCAAGCGCGCACCCACTGTGCAGATTTGTCAAATTCCTCACAATAATACACAGAATATAACCTCCTGGACTGGCCCTATCTATCTTAGATCCTCTCTCAAAGCCCACATCGCTTGATTTTAAGCAACCTTTGGTAGACTAACTGCTGCACACAATCCAAATAAATGTGTTCTGCAGGTAGTGTGAGAAGCATCAGGGTATTGATTTAGAACAGGGGAGCTCAACAACATCAATTGAACAATAACTCTGTTGCATTTCGGCAATGCTAATGATGCGTGCAAGGCAATGCTGTGAAAGATACACCTGAGAGAGCAGTAATTGGATTGTGAGTCGCAAGAGGTTTGCATGGAGCCATGAGAGCAACGTTAGTTGGTAGGAGTTAAATTGAAGGGCCGCGGGGAGCATGTACAATACGTTTGTTGTGTTCCTCAGGGGACAGATTTTAATGGCGCACATTCATTGAGCACATCTCGTGAAGCACTAGAATGCTCTGGAGGTTTGAATGATGTCCTAAGAGGCAAGTTAAGCCAATGCTTGCCCAATAGGGAAGAGTGTCATGTATGTGCACGCACGGCTAGATGGGGATTATTTAGCACGTTTGGTCACACATATGAAGTGTCAGATGAGACCACATACATGTGTGTTCTTGCCTGACTCTCCACTGAGTCTTGCATACAGAAACCATGTTAAATATCTGCTTTGAGTAAGTACTAACCGTATTAATGCTGAAAATAAAGCTATTAGGCTCCAGCCGAATAATGTCTTGCTATTATTTATTTATTTATTTATTTACCCATTTATAACGCACCTTAGGGCCAGATGTAAAAGGGCGCTAAACGAATACACAGTGAAGCACATGAAACATAAACGTAAATCCATAAAACACCATAAAAACAAGATACCATATTAAAATAATAAAACAGAGGCCAAACCACACAAGCAGTCAGGCAAGAATGAAACATAAGCAAGACTAAAAAAGCTGAATTAAAACGGGCAAAGCCTGGCTAAAAAGGAATGTGTTCAATGCCTTCTTAAAAGGTGCAAGAGAAGTAGGAAGGGAAACTGTTCCAGAGAGCTGGTGCAAGAAAGTTAGAAGCACATCTTTCTGCTCTCTTCAGTTTAGGATTAGGCTCCAGCAGAATGCTGTGTGTTCTTAATTAAATGCAATGTAACAACTCAAGAGAGGTGTAAATATGGTGTGCAGATTGAAAAACAAGGAATGCAATTAAACTTTGTCTTAAAGCATTTGTGATCAAATGTAAGATTGCAGTGCATATGTTTGTGTATTGGAGAGCAGAGCTGAAGATGAGTGAGAGGAGAGCATGATTTAATCAGTAGTGTTGAGGTCGTCAGTTATGCAGATTGACATGTCTCTGTCTAAGAGGCCTGTCAGAAGAACTTCATGTTTGGAAAAGTCTCCAGTAGGCCGCTGAGCCAGACTGCGAGACAGAGCATAGAGACAGAGGTGTGAGAACTCTGTAGAGGATGTAGTGAAAGAGCTATACCCGGCTGGTTGAAATAGTAGGAGGGGGGATACTTGGAAATCAGAAGACTTCTAAATAAGTTGGCTAACTCCTTTGGATCGATAGGGCTGGGAAAGAGTCAGATATAAGTCAGGCAGCACATGATGCGGCCCACATTTCCCAACCGTTATTGGCCTCTTGGAGAAATTGCTTATTGGGAAATCTCTCATCTGCCTCAACAGGGAAGGTGTGAGAGAACTGGAGTGATACAGACAATGGGCCTCATTACAATAGTGGCGGCCACGGTATGAACGGTGCCCGTAAGGCACCGCACCGGCACCATTCATACCGGGCTGCCGCATTACGAGTTCTGCTCGCGGGTTCCTGACAACCCGGCAGGTCTTACCTGGCGGGCTGTGAGGCACCCGTGAGCAGAACTCGTGATTGCACTGGCACTGTTATCAACTGTGCCGGTACAACCATGCTCCCCACCCCCATTGTGTCCTATGGGGAAGAATGGGGATTGGGAGCCCGGAATTACCGTCTCCCGCGAATGGGCAATTACCGGCCCCTTCATCTCGTAATGGGCCGGTTATGGCCCAATCGCGTGAGGCAGTGCCGGTAGCGAGCATGGCGGTAGCTGTGCCTGCCATACAGATACGGCTACTGCCATGCTCGTAATGAGGCCCAACGTATCTTCTGGTATTGTGGGTTGGAGGGCTAAGAGTAAGAGATATAAAAAAAAAAGCGATAAGTCCTTTCACCGATCATGTTGTGGGAAGGATGTAGGGAGGTTAAGTGTGCGAGAATTGAGATTTGGTGGAATTGGGCCACTACTCGATAGGCACATGCCTTCTTAGAGGTTGTAGCCTTTGGACAGATTCGGTCACATGCAGACGTTCCTACATGTGATTACTCCTGCTTCAAACCAATCAGCCTCTCCGAGAGAGTCTTATCCTATGCTTGGACTTTGGCCGAGTCCCCTCTTTAAAAATAGTATATATATGAGGTACATGCGCCTCACATGTGCTCTCAACTTGTGTCCTGCATGTGTCATCTTGTTTCCTGCATGAGCAGACAGAAACCAATATACATTTGTTTGTGAGCTGTAAGGAATGTTTGAAATTCACTCTGCACATACCTACCATCTTGCAAGAGATTGCAATACGCGTGGTTTGCAAGGCAGTTGCTCATTGCAGTATCCCTTTTGTTCACTGCAACCTAGCACTTTGCATTTGTTAAGACTAACACTGTGAGTAGAACTGGTTTTGCATATGTAACATCCCTCTGTACATATGGTCCCTACTTTTATGTTGATCTGGTCTTTTCTGGCAGTGTGCATATGGATGGGATGTTGATTAAATTAAAGTGAAATAAATGAAACATTATTTTTCAAGTTTAGAACATGATTTATTACAGCAATCACCCACGAGTCAGGGGGGCGGGAGGGTGTTTTGAGGTTTTTAGTAACAACAGCAAGTAACAGCACAGAGTAGGGCCTCAGTGAGGGCTGTGAGCTGTTACCGGCAATGTATGCGCCCACGGTGAGGGGTATAGTTATTCGCTCAATCTCCAAAAAAAGAAAAAATACAAGATGGCCACCACCATAGGAAAAGGGTGGCAAACGCAGTGAGGAGGATCACCTGAACCGGAACACAAAGTTCTGGGCCTGCAGGTAATTGGGGAGGAAGGTGGCAGGGGGAGGGCTAAGATGTCATTGGGGAGGCAGGATGGGGATGTGGGGAGGCTCCCTGTTCCCTTCCCACAATCAAGATGGTTCCCCCTGGGGATAGTCCTCGGGTCGCTGGAATGAGCAGGTAGTACACAGTGTATTCTCGCCCGCTCTTGCAGCCACTTGATTGATTGAACTCCCGCCCCTAGGCACGGATAAATAAAACTGTCATTTGGCTTCATATTTGGCTTAGCCCGGATAGTTGACAAACTACACCCCAAGAGAACACACACACATCTTCATTCCCACAAGTCCTCCACTAAGGCAGTGCTGAATTGTGACGTTGGTGTGCTTCTGCTAATGCAATAGTGTCAGCATTCGTAAAATGGAGATACTATGCTCATGCAAATGGTGTGTCTGTCAATGGGGTGACTCCATCCATCGACAATCTGTAATGCGCAAAATGAAAGTTTTTTGCTCACCGCAGAGTTACAGGGTTGTGAATTCTGGCCGCTTTATGACATTCCTGGTTGATCTGCTGGTGGCAGGTCAGATTCTATGCACCTGGCCGTGTCAGTTTGAATTGTTGTTAAACGTAATGTTACTTGGTGATGGTCAGCTACTCTGTTTTTGGGAAAACATGCTATGTTGCAATTGATTTTACAGACAATAGGGTAGCCCCTCTGTGCAGATGTGAGATGGGGCAAAATATAGTCTTAAACAAACATAGTGAGCCTCACGTCTTTGACAGCCATTATTCTTGTCATTGAATTACAATCATTTCTAATAATAGAAGGAAAGCACTCAAAAGAGTCACATAAAAACCAAAAGAAAAGTCCTTAAGGTGCAAAGCTTAATTTAATACAAACTTGATTAAATACAAGGAAATATACATTTTTTAAGTTCGTAAACCATCATCATACATAGATTTGACACAAGTATTGAAAAAGAAGAAGAACATAGAAGAGATTGCAATTGGCATGCTATGAAGGGGTAGATGACATGATATGCATGTTTTGCCCGGGCTCATCAATCTACTGAAATGTAAATCCAGTCCAGTTTTTTGAATGGTTTAAGATTATGCAAATCATTACCACTCAAATAAATTATATGTAAATTGCGTAATGTAGAAAACCTGAAAACCTACCTATGGTACGGTATCTTCTACACCTGATATCACCTGCTGGTGGTGAGTTATCTTAGCTTAACTACACTAACTATGCTCCTGGACCACAGGGGAACTGCTGTACCTACTTTGGTGCATTGTAATGTTCTCAGAAAGCGATTTATAAATCAAATGCAGACAAAAGTCATTGCCCTGATGCATTGCACCACCGTGCTTACCCACACTCCGCCATTGAAGGAACTCCGGATAAACAACAGGATGTGCCTTCTGATACCCAACACTAGCATCATTATTCCCAGATGACTGATAAACAGGTCACTTGTGTGGTATGTCTAAATGCCATTTGGTGTTAACTCACTGTAAGGCAGCTGTGACTCTACCGATGAATATGCGCAGAGTTACTCCTTCGGGACTCAATGATTTGCACCACCCACCAACATATATCTTCTACATTTTGGGTCATGACATCTAGTCAAACAAGTTGGATGCAACTGTTACCCTTTCCCTAGATTGAGCAAAACATGCTATAGTATCTAACCAACATCGGTATACACCACCAACAACCATGACCAACAAAAACCTTCTGTGACTCCAAAACACTCCTTCAGGTACTAATCTGTGAGCTTGTCCTAAAATAACCTAATAAACATTGAAAACAATTAAATAAACAGAACTCATCGGCCAAACCACCACGTCTCACAGTGTGGCAGCCATCAATTCCTTTCTCAAGGTACTCAGCCTCGCCCTGATGGACACAATGAACACAAAAGCTCCAATTGAAAATCAGATCAACACCTTGATACACTCAGGTATTGACCGGCATCAAATACAAAATCTGCTAATATGAAAGCTGATGGAGAAAATTGCATTGGCGAGAAGATCTCACAGCCCATAAAAACCTCTTAGCATCCTCAGCCAACCTAAAGATCACCGCCAAAGTCAACCGCTACACATCCATAATTTCCAAAACAGCAAATCTAGGCAAAACACAACTCATCAAGCAATCTATGAATCATCTCCCAGAGACTGCCTTACCCCAATCCGCAGACTGATGCAACTCTATTAACAGTTTTTTCAGTTACAACATTGACAAGACCTTACCACACATTGACTGCTCCAAATATATCACTGGAAACTTCCATTCAATCAAGCAACTTTGCCAAATGCACTATGTTTAAAACCTTAAAACAGAAGGGCTTAACCCTTACGCCTTCTGCACGCAAAGAGGGATTATTGCCTCCTTGGTGCTCAATGATAACCATAAAAGTACTCTTGCTCCTCTGGAACACCAATCCTTACCCCATCCCATGCTGGTCCGATAGCATAGCGAGTAGCTCGCTCGCTTTGACATCTGTGGAGAGCCTGCTGATGCAGGTTTGAATCCCGGCAGAGCCAAACTCAGCCTTTCATCCTTCCGAGCTCGATAAATGAGCACCACACACCGTGGGTAATAATAAGCAGCGCTCAGATTCCTGAGGGTTGCTAGGGCTATATAAATGCTAAATTATTATTATTATCCTGGGTGCATTCCCAGATGCTTTGATGATAGGACAGATCCTTTCCTCCATGGAAAACCCTACATTCAACCTGAACAGTGAAGCGAATTACCATGTCATCATAAACCGTCTCTTCATACACAGAATTATAGAGAAACCTTGGTCCTCCAACTACTTAGAAATATCCCAAGACAACTTCTGTCTTTTATGGAAAAACAATACATCTACCTGATGGTACAGCTCGTTCTCTCTGTCACCTTTGACACATCAATTACTAATCCCCCTCATCATTGCTGCAATATACATTGGATTTGATGCCAAGTCACCCACACAAGCACCCATGGACCCCAAAGATGCCTCGTCACTTGTGTCATGCTACAGGGCTGTGTACTCTATGCTGACATATTCAACGGCTACATGGCGCCCTCGGGGTAACTCGTCTCTGACCTCGATATTATCATCCACTAATACTCAGAAGACATGCAGTCCTGTCTAAGGTTCATATCACATATTTAACCAATAAACCCCAATGGGCAGAGACTTTACAGGACCAAGAAAGGTGCAGGCCCTTAGAAGCCAGAGCGAAGAGAGTGCTTTAACATTATCCCGGGTATTACCTGCCCAAGCATAGCCCCCACCTACATGGGTTTATTGCTACTAGCTACCGAACATGTTATACTGGATGCTAATAGATGTTTTTATTGTGTGTTCTTTCTACATGGGTGGGCTTTTACAGTGTTTTCTAGTTTGTTGTTACTGTATATGAGCAACATTACTGCAATTCCTACCTTTTCAACCCTGCTAAAGTATCCAGAGTGCCTAAACACATTTGTTTAGCATTTTCTGCCTTCTTTTACAGGGGTGGCTTTTATAGTGTTTTTAATAGTTAGCTGAATTACTGATTTGTTTAATTTAAGTTTTTATAGCACCTTGGTTAGACATTCTTCGTTTTGAAACTATTGTGCTATAGCTGTTTGGGTTGCTACTGTCTCACATTCACACCCCTTCTCGGAGTAGAACCTTTCCTCAGCCCACGCTGCCACAAGAGGTATATCTTATGGTTTTACCGTCAAGGTCGGGGTCACATTTGGTTTATAAAAGTGTGGGTGCTGAGTGGGCTGTTTAGCCACTGCTCATCCTTGTCCTCGTGCAGAGCAGAAGTCATTTAGTCACAACGTTTGCACTGCATGTGTGTTGATTACCCTATGTGTGTGCACTCAACCCACATGCGTATGTTTGACTGAATGAGCGTCAGGAGGGATGGATCCACGATACATCAAGTTGCAATATCGGGGCGGGGGGGTGGATAGGTGGTCATAAGAGCATGCTGATTTACAAGAAAGTTGCAAATTCAATGCCCCTTTTCATCCTGGACAAAATGTATCCAGGTTGCAACCAAGCACAAGTTGGCCTTGGGGTACATTTTGAGCAAGGTATACAGTATTTCTTATTTTTGTTAAATATTGTCACTCAAAAGTGTTTCACGTGCCCCACTATTTGACACCACGTTCAGATAAATGAGTGTAATTCAGCTTTTACCCCTTTCATGTGGTAGTGCACCCCCAAGGGGTTGGTCATTGGGAATTGCTCCTTCACTGTGAACCCCGGATGCTTTTGTGGCAGACGCATATTTCGCACTGCTTGCTTGCAGTTCTTTACGCAGTGGAGTCCCAGAGCGCGATAGCCACAGCATGCAACCAGTCCACAGGAGTCTCTGTGACATGGGCCATGGAGTGAGACTATTGCCAGTCCGCACCAGGATAAGGGGCAGAGTTCAGTGCAGTCTAGATGGTTCTTTTCTCCTGTTGGAAGGTTCTGGGCTCTAGGACTGACTTCCACTGACTTCCTGTTGTATGATATACAGTTCCTTTCTGTGTGCACATACACCTTCCAGGAAAGTGCTGAGGGTGCTCTCTTCACCTCAAATTAGTGTCAGTGCCTTTCTGCCTGGGTTCAAAAGAGATTGTTTTTAGATTGTCCCAAAGGGTTTCATTTGGCATAAATCCACAAAAGGATGAGCTGTAACTGACGAGACAAGACATTAATAGCACAGCCCCTGCACATCACTTAATACTCAATGTCATAAAATAGGGGCTTTGGCTTATTGTTACTATTATTGTTATTATTACTATTATCAGCCTCATTACAAGTATGGCGGTGTGTGTAAAAACGAAGGAAATCCGGCTGTAATTCTGTTACCGCTGCATTACTGCACTGCCGTACTACCACTTTGGTGGATCGGTGGACAATGTCAAAGTCAGTCGTCCACATTACCACCACAAATTGGCAAAATCAGTGGAATTACTACCGGCAGAATTACCGCCAGTGGTAATTCTGCCAAAATACTCATACTATGGACTCTGAAAATGGGGATTAAGACTGCCCTATCACTACTTTTAATCCCACGGTAAATCTGTGGGACCAAGTGTCGTGGACTGCACATTACCACCAAAACTCATAATGAGGACCTATATATTTGAATAGCGCAAACCTATCTCAAGAGCAACAAAGCACTTAGGGAACGATTCATGGATTTTTTTGCACGGTTCAAAGGGACTTTGCACTGCTGAAAAGTGACTTTGCCCTGCCGACACAAACCCTAATTCATGGAACTGTGCAAAGTGTTTTCTTGCAGTGCAAAGTCATTACAAAGTTATTTTTTGCAGTACAACATTACTTTGCACTGTCTTTGCACTGAAAAAAAGACACTTTGCACAGTTCCATGAATCAGGGTTTGTGTCGGCAGTGCAAAGTCACTTTTCAGCAGTGCAAAGTCACTTTAAACTGTGCAAAGAATTCCATGAATCGAGCCTTTTTGACACAAACTCCCACACTTTCCAGGAAACATTATCAATCAATTCCTGTGCTTTTCAGGAAGGGGAAGGGTCAGAGGCAAATGAATTTCAGGAAGGGGAAGGGTCAGAGGCAAATGAATGGTATTCAAAGCACTACAAGGTATTTTCTAGTAAAAAAAATATTTGTTCACCAGGGAATCCTGTCCTGAAGAAGGCAGCTAATATATTCACGCAGAAACGCGATTACTCTGCGTTGACCCTGGACTACCTGCAAAATACATTTCTTGCATCTATTTAGTTAGTGTGTGTTCTTTTGTGTCTTTCACTATCGCAATTATGTATATACAATGTAGTTTGCATTGCAATTTGTCGTAGCACTTTTGTAACACTGTTGATATGGAAGTCCTTGTTGAACTATTTTGAATCTGCGTAAAATTATGCACTTTGATAATTTAGACTCATGCTCAAATAAAAAATAAAAAATGCTTGATTGAATCAAGACACTAGTCCACCTAATAATCTCAAATGTATTGAATCAGATGGCAATAGGTGTTCAATTGAATTCACATTAAAAAAAATTGCAAAAAGATATGGAACCAACTACTGGTAGGAACACCTTTTTGTGTATCCGTTATTCTCCCCAGTGCCTACCAGTGTAGGGGAACCCCTTCGCTACCCCTGGGAAATCAAATCACAACACCTACTTAACTTCCAATTTGCCTCGTTACAGAATACCTTTTTCAACAAACGTCGGCCTATTTTTGCAACGGGTTTAGAACACGCGAATGTCGCCCGCAGTTTGGGCAATGGCGCCTTGCTGCGCCTCATCGGAGGCGCACGATTGCCGTCCCGTTTCCATTTACGCAGTGCAAGGCAGCATCCGGGGAGTTGCTTTCAATTATTGCGCCAGCACGCTGTGCCCATGGCAGAGCGCTTTGCAGGCAGAGGCTCGAGTGACTAATTAAAGAGGCCCGCTCAAACAAATTGCCGCTACTTACAATTCTAAAGCCCAAACAGGGCGGGCGTGTTTCAGCTGCCATGTTATCATTCCGCCACGATTCAAAGCAAAGTCAGGCTGCGCACAGATATTACACAGGCGTCAATTACAACTCAAATGCGTGCATTTCCTGAATCTGATATGAGAAGTGCATTCTACTCTGCCCTCATAGGAGCAGTGCGAGGAATGGCAGATTAATTTCCTGATTCATGGAATTATTTGCGTGAAAAACGCAGATTTGCGTGCCTTTCTGCCCGAAAATCCCGATACTCCAAACAGGGATTTTCGGGCAGAAAGGCGCGCAAATCTGCATTTTTCACGCAAATAATTCCATGAATCAGGCTGCATGTCTGCTCACCATCGCGCGCCTTCTTCTGACAATACATACTATTATTGAAAGATACGCTGCCTTTCAGACTGAAGGCAAGTTATGTTTTCTAAAAGCTGTGTAATTTTACTCCGCTCCCTGGAAGACTGTTCCTACCTTAGGAACAGTTCCTACCTCTGCCTGTTTTTTTTTTTTACCCCTTAAGGTAAACCAGTAGATAAGCCCAAGAAGGGCGAGAAGGCTGGGATGTAAGGACTGTGACGAGACAGGTGTAGTTAGAGTAAAGATGTTAACCATTTGAGGGAACGAAAGAGAGATAAAGGTACAGGGCGAGAGTGAGACAAAGTAAATAAATGTGGTTCTTATATCACACTTTACACCAGAGTGCAGCCTCTAAACACGGGACTAGATTTTTAGATTGTGCTGTTTGGTGTTGTACTTCCAACACAACTGTGCTGCCCCTGAGCTATCCCCCCAGATGCAGACAGTCTGATAGTGTCAGAGCAGGAAAGTGAAATTGGACCTGTTACCAGACAAAAGCAAAACAACAAAAACATTGTTCGCCTCGTAGCTCCGCATACATTCCGCTATGAAACATAATCCTTGTTATGGGGTTTGATGTTTACCCGGTGCCAGGAAATGAAATCGAATGATGGAAAACAGCTATAATAAATGTGCCTATCTAACCACTGGCTTGCCCTAATGAGTAAAAACACAAGAAACCAAATGGTAGACATGGGCCTTAATTTGAAACAAACCACTGCGATAAAAATATTGAAAAGTTATACAGAATAATTGCAATGTGTAAAAACAGTTGCTTTCCATTCCCCCATAGACAGGTAATGAAAGTGGGGGGCAAACCTTCAAACACTAGAGAATGCTGATTGAGATGAAAGTAGAAACCACCTGCTCCTTTTCTCCCTGGTCAAAGTTGTCTATGTTCCAATCAGGCACAACATATTGTATATTTCTGTAAGTGGAATTTTACCCAACACGTTTCAGTCCTGGTGGTTTAGATCTTCTTCAGGTGTATATGGTGGTGTAAGTGGGCAAAGAGTAATTTACGAAGTCAATAAAACAAATCTATTGTCATTTCTACAGACAGGCTATTTGTCTTATTTTGTGTTATTATTACAAAGACAATTCCAGTTCTAATCACGAGGTGCGTATGCACATTTCTCTCAAATGTGTTTTTGTCAAGGGGGGGAATTAGAATGAGAGGGACCAAGACTACTATGGTACTGTAGTTTCACAGGGTATGTTGGTCCTTCACCCCTCTCCCAGGGCACCGGCTACATGGGTGTTCTGCAATAGAATGAAGGGGGTGGGGCGGACATTTTCTGTTAATCTTGTATACAGTGTCAACTCTTTGTCAAAGGATTTTCAGATACTTAAGTTAAAGGAATTTCAGATATTTAAGTTATTTATTCATAAATTATTGGATCAATCTGAAGGGAGGTGTTTATGAATGTAAATGTCAATCTGGAGCAGGCTATTTACTTAAATGCCACCCAGTGGACTGGTAAGTGTGAACTGTTTTCTAGGCTTGGAATCTGAAGTATGTTGTGAGGGAGGGTCATAAAGACAATTCTCCCAGGGGGGCGCTCTTTCAGTGGCATACTTATGTGGTTTAACCTGCTGAAAATAATATGGTATTGACTACCGGGGAGCCATTGAGAACCATTGTGTGGACCGGGGTGTATTATGATCAAAGTGGGTGTATAATTAGATCTAGGTAGCTGGGGCATGACTCTAACTGGTGAAGTCTGCAGGGCGATCGGGAACCACGTATGTAATAGAGCAGGCAAGTGTGTTGAATCTTTTAATGAGCACTCACAGTAATTATAACGACGTATGGGAGGTTTACATGCGGGAAACGATTGCAATATAGAAGATCAGCTGACTCGTTTATGGAGCAAAGTTTGACAGTATCATGAGTGTAATGAAGTTATATTGTATGGCGATGTGACTGCTACTCTAGAATTCCAAACTCTTTAATTCTTTTATTATGTTTTATCAGATAAATGTGCACTATGATTATGGAGTCGGAGAATATTTTACTATTCTGTTTGATACTGTGAGATCGAAACTATGTATATAAAATGCCAATTTCGGCTGGATTATACTAATACAAAATAATAATAATAATAATAATAATAATCGTTTTTTCATGCTAATACTGTGCCCTCAAGGAGAATTGGCCGTCTTTAAATGGTGAGCCGGAGAATGACGATCTGTGTAGTGTTGGATGGGGCATATCAATGTTATTAGCACCCTTTGCGGGGGCGCCAGCCAATCAGGGTGCTTGGAGCATAGGCTGACACTGGTAGTGTCAGCCCCCATTTCGAGCCACCTGATGGCCGGTTCCCCCAACCGTCATCTTCTCCCCACCGACCCTGCTTTGTTTCCCTCTCCCTCCCCGATCTCACTTACCTGATTGCGGCAGAGATTCGCCGCTGCAGCTCCTGTCAGCTCCTGTCCCAGTGTGGCGGCCATGGAAATGGAAAAGGGGCCCGCCTTCCAATTTCATGGCGGCCATGTTGGTATAGTATATACCTCTCTGTGGCATCCCATTAATGGAGAGAACATACTTTCCATTTAAAAAATAGAAAAAATCCATTAGCACATATGCAGCTCACTACACGGGTGCTAATGGCGATATGCCACAAGGTGGCGGTCCTGCCCTGTAGATAACAGCCCGCCACCCTCGTTGCGCTCGGGCTCTTAAGTTGGGCTGTGGGCAGTTAACTACAGGATGGTCCCGCCACCTCAGGGTATATCGTTTCATTAAATACTGATCAAAGGATCCCTAACGGAATTTGACTTGAGGAAGTTTGAGATTCCCCTTTGTAAAAATGACAATAGATTTGTTTTGTTTCAATAGAAAGCCACATTTTGCCCCACTTACACCACCAGAACACCTTGAAAAACATCCAAGCCATCAGGATTGAAACATGTAAGGTAGTAGTCTAGTGAAGGAAATACAAAAGACGGCATGCAAAGAAAGTGTGTCTACACATCTAATGTTTTTCAAATGTTTGTGACTGGTTTGTGTCAAATTAAGTTTCATGTCTAAGTATGGTTTTGTGTGTTTCTAACGCTATGTGCAAATTAGCGGTTATAGGTTTTTCAGGATTTGTTTTTATTACTGACAAATGCTAAATATTAAACCCGATCTCAAGGAATATGTTCCTCGGTGTGCTATACGGGGAGCCATGAGGCAAACATAGTTTTTGCAGTTTTTTGTTTTTTGATTGTGTTGCCCGGTTACCTACTTCCAACAATACTTTCTGGGTGAGAGGCACACCCAGGGACACAATGTTGTACTTAAGGAGCAGCCATGTCCTGATAGTCATGTGGGGTACTACGGTCAGCACACCAGAATAAGTTGAAATTGCAGGAGGACTTTAGCAGAAGTGTCTTTGATAGCAAAAGGAAAGGTAACTAAAAACAAGCAAAATATCAAGGGGTCCATTCGAGTCAGCAAAAGGAGAGTCAAATATGACTTTGTGACCAAACACTAGTCATGCTTCATGTTGAGCTGGAGGGGAGGTGTGAGGAGGACCCGTTTGCTTACCTCTTTTTGGGGACCCTCTTGCATATCCTTAAACACAAGCACTGATGGACAAGATGACTGGTGGGCCTGAGTTGCTTCTGTTCACTGTCTGAGAGGGTAGGTGACTGTCATGATTTTCTGCCCCAGGTCTCTTTGGCAGAGCTGGAAGCACCATTCGCGCATCACGGGGGCCATTTCTACTACCAATATGGTCACTGCTTGCACTTCCAGGTAGTGCTGTGCACGGTCTAGTGTTTTTGCTTACCACATTTATATGCGCCAAGCCTGCTGTTGAGCCTCACGTCTCAACGCTCGGCATTTCCTTGCCTTGCTCAGCGGTCCTACAGTCTTTCCCTTTTTCCTTGCTCTTTGTTATTTTTCCATTCCTCGGTTCTGCTCTTCCTGGAAGACTTTTCTCACCTGCTATTCGTTATCCTGGCGTTGCGCTCCTGTTCGGTTCCCCTGTTGCGCTCTCCTTTTCTCCTTCTCTCTTGCTGGCCTGCTGCTTCATTTACTTGCCTGGTTCCCGGATCACTTCTGCATCTTCCAGACTACCCACGGACCTCCTGCAGTTTTTTCCCTCGCTGAAGGGTTTTTCCTGGCCTTTTGGGTTGTCTCCCCGGGATCAATCTGCTTTGTTTACTTACCGGGCAGGGTGGCGTCGGGGGAAGCTTACCCCTTTCTTCATGAGACTTGAACTGAAAAGAAAAAAGGTGAAGGCTGCAAATAAGACCACACAAAAGACACCACAGGTGAGTCTTATCCCGGAATCCACAGCGGAAACTACAAATCCTGTCAGTGACGCCTTCCACGGTGCACCCTCCTAAGGGTGTTCACTATCAATGGGTCACTACCAGTGCTTAATTTGTGGCACTTATTTCTGAGCACCAGCACTTATTGGGCCTCATTCCGAGGTGGGCGCAAAGGGATACCGGGCACCGTTAAGGACATCGGTGCCGGTAATCCCTTTGCGCCCCACTACGAGTTCCCTTAGCAGGTCCTTTCCTTAACACCTGGTTTTACCAGACGTTAAGGACGGGACCCGCTAACGGAAATCAGAGCCAATAACGGTACCGCAAATTGTGGTACTGTTATTAGCTACTTCCGCCTTCCCATTGAGCCCTATGGGGGCGCAAATGGGAATGGGGAATGGTTTGGTGAATGGGGACTTATTGGTCCCGCCAAGGTCGGACTGGACCGGTAAGTCCCCATCTCACCAAACCGGACACGGTACTGGTATGGGAGGTAGTCATGGCGCAAATAGCGCCATGACTACCTCCACACTCGGAATGAGGCCCAATGTCTTAGACTCATATTGAATGTGAAGTGATGCTAGCTAGCGCATCCATCAACCCAACGAGAAGGTGCGAGCTGTAGTTTAACCACAAATGTGTCGACACTGTGGGGAGCAGATATGAGTGGTGGCAGCTATGATGGGGAAATGCCCGCCCACAGTGTCATAAGCATTCTAGAAACTATTTGGGCCCTGGCACTTATTTTCTTAACATTAAGCACTGGTCACTACTAACCCAGGATGGACATTCCCACATTCTCTAAAGAGAATGCTGGACTGTGCTGTAGAAAACCGATAGTGCGCTACTTTTAAACGTTTTAGATTTTATCTTATTATTCTTACAAGGCATTTCGATCACCGTTTCCCATTTCCTAGAACTCATCTGCCACTGCAGCACTTGCTCCTGTGAAATCACTTTTCTCTGCTTGCTGCAGCGAGGCAGAGATGGTCGCTGACGTCGGAAGCAGAGGATCGCGACTTCAAGTGAGGATGCAGTGGCAGGCGCATACACGAGTGATGCCGACTGAACCAAGGAGTGGAGAGAACATGTCAAGGTAATGGCGGGAGACTCGTCCCTTTAAGCTGCAATACGATCCTGCAATTGCAAGGCGCAACGCATTGCTCTGGAAGATCATTCCATCCATTCCCGTGGATTCTGACTGCTCCTGACTGCTTGGACACTTTTTCATTTATTTATTTATTTACTTACTTGGTGTTGTGTATTTCAGCAGATGGAAAAACAACCATTTCAGAGAATCATCAGACAAAGTGGAGGGGTTGCAGGAGTATGGGGGAAAGGGGGATAGGGAGCAGTAGAACCTGGAGGCCGACCACCCTGGATGTCCAACTACAGCAGGCAGGACGGTTCCCAGGGTCGGGGGGGGGGGGGGTGGTGAGGTTGACAGTCTAAGCCAGTGGTCTTCAAACATTTTTGTCCAGGCCCCCCTGAGCAAAATTTGGGCAGGTCGGGACCCCCCAGAAATGCCAAATGGGCAGTATATATTGCGCGCCGTCACCTGCTCCAATCACAGTCGCTGGGCTCCCTCATCCCACTCCTACCCAGTCGCTGGTCTCTCCCCACCCCATCACACACCCTGGGCACTCCCCAATCTGCTCCCACCACTATCCCATGGTTCCCGCCCAATGTGCTCCCACCATAATCGCTTGGTTCCCCCCATTCCGTTCCCAACACAGTCTGAGGGCCAGTGGCGGCTGGTGATTTTTTTAAAGTGGAGGGGCATAACTATTTCCCCCAAAAATGCCATAGCGACCAAGCATAGTGAGGGAGCCCAAACCAATAAAGGGACGTTCGGGGGTGGGGGGGGTTCCCACTGTGAATTCTTTTTAATTAATGGGTTAAAATGTTGCATTGTAGAGCATACTTTTAACAAAAAAATTGGTGGGTAAATAGCCAAACAGTTTGCAAATGGTGCTGGGGGACCCACGGGGCAGGCGTTGATATTGATATTTTATTTCTCTCACGCTTGTACACAAGTGTTTCAGAGCACGACAAGGCAAGGGAGGGGAACAGAGGAGAATAAAACAGCGATCTTACTAGGCCCAGTGCCATTGAGAATGCGCAAGTGCATGGGAGAGGGGGGAAGGGAAAAGTGCATGGAAGGGGGGAGAAGTGGAAAGTGTGAAGCAGAGGAGAAACAGATAAATAACAATAAATAAATAATAAAGGCAACAAACAGTGGTAGTGCAGCCAGAAATGTGCAAGTGCTATGTTTAAGCCAGCAGACAGGGTAGGTCTGATAAGTGCAGGAAGAAAAAGGGGGAGGGGCTGTATGGGTACAGATAGAGACCCGAGTGCAAGGGGTGGCCTGGAGGCAGTGCAGGAGGGTGGCAGGGTGAGCAGGCACCTGGGCCCAGGTGCACAGTGCCAAGAGAGAACAGATCAGCAGGGTAGAGGGGGAGCAAAGGCAGAAGAAATTAGGAAGGTCTTGAGGTGCTTCCGGACCGGAGATGGTTCTCCTCAAGTTTTAGAGTGGCAGGGCGGCTGTTCCAGAGGGAGGCCCCAGCCAAAGACAAATCTTCCCCCAGCCCGTTTCTTTGAAAAACGACTGACCCTTAGGGAGATGGAGGTAGAGGAGCGAAGAGCTTGAGAGGGGAGGTATTTGCAGAGGGATAGCTGAAGGTATTTTGGACCCAGACCTCAGAAAGCCTTGTGGAAAATGCAGAGAGTTTTGAATGATAGATGTCCAGTAAAAAGGTACCATCCCTGTCCCCTGGGCCCCACTGGTCCTAACAGAATCAACAAGATTATGTGTGTATGCAAGGCGCTGCACATTCATACAGCAATCACTCTATCATTCACATGAGCATCCATCACCATACACTCACTCATAACATAAGCATGCACGCATCCATACACATGTTTAAATAAAAACAATGAACATAAACGTACCTTCTGCATGTGCCTGCGTGTGGGTGCTAAAACAGCCTGCTCCAGGCTGCTCTGTCTGTATGTGCGACGAGGCGCAGGAGCTCCCCCTCGGACATACAGATATGCAGTGCCCAGTCAGCATTTCCAATGATCTATGCAATGCTGGCGAAGCAAACACCCCAGCACTTGCATGGCTCAGCGAGCATGTGCGGATGGGGAACTAAACTGAACTGTCAAAGGGAAACAGTGTTACACTTTGACAGTTCAGCCAGCCCAGGAGCACTCCATTAGCTGGAAAAAGCAGCTGAGGGAGTGCTCACTGTTTAACTTAGCTCCTCCATAATGGGTGAGAGGCCACTGGGTGGGCGCCCCCTCGCCATTATGGATGAGCCGCCAGGCTCGGACAGGCCTATAGGGCAATGCCTGTACCAAAAATGTAACATGCTAGTGTGGGCCAGTCAAAATGACCATTGTTGCTGAATATATCACAATGTACTTACATTTTAACACACAGCACCTCCTTGGGTACCATTGAAACAGTGGGCTTCATTACAACTCTGGTGGTAGCTTTGCTGGTAAAACCGGCACGGCTGCCGCCAGAGTTGCATCCGGGTCCGGCACCCGCGAATGGGCAATTACCAGGTCATGCCGAGCTAGATGGACCTGATAATTGCCCTTTCGCGGGTGCCGGTACCGGTAGATCCCAATTCCCATTTGAGCCCCATAGGGCTCAATGGGAATGGGGAGATCGGATGCACCGGCACCATTGATAATGGTGCCGGTGCATCCGACGAACTGTGCTCACGGGTGCCGCACGGCCTGCCAGGTCAGACCTGGCGGGCTGTCAGGCACCCGCGAGCACAACTCTTACTATGGCGGTATAGTAGCAACAGTGCCAGTAGCTTACCGGCACCGTTGTTACCATACCACCATAGTTATAATGAGGCCCAGTCTGTGACTAAATGAAAGAATATCCATTTACAACTGTGGGCCACTTTTTAATTGTTGCCTGAGACAGTTTCATGCTTCAGCCCGACCATGTGAGCCACTCTGCCCATTTCTTCCAATATTAAAAAAAAAATATATATACATATATTTTTTTTTTATAATTCATGCTGAGCTCTCAGGGCCCCCCAGGGAAGCACCCGCGGACCCCTAGGGGGTCGCGGCCCACAGTTTGAATACCGCTGGTCTAAGCTTTCTTGGGCTGTGGGGGCAGCTGAGACTGGGCTTGGGACCACAATGCCTAGGGCGGAAGGAGGACATTCATCCTACTAGGAGATAAAAACAAGACTCTATGTTCACCTGCGCAAGAGCGGGAACGCCCCTGCAAACAAAGGTTTTTATAAAACTATTATTTGAACCACTTGTTAAATTCTTAAAGTCTCAACGTGATTGGTAGATTGTTCCCATTCTTGTGTCTGACCACACTAATTTTGATACCAAACAGGCGTTACTCTCACTGATCCCACAAACACCAAATAAATTGTACTCAAAATAAAGAAGGGCTGTGTGGATTGTAACCTGTGACTGCTGGATGCTCACAGACCTATGGAGCAAGTGCTTAACTTGCTCCACTTTCTTACCTGTGATGTGGGAGAGGATGTTGTCTGATGGTGTATGTAGTCTGATGCCTAAGTGAGTTTGGCATGTGCGGTTGTGATCCGTGGTCCATTCGCATGTTACATGATCGAATCCTAGAGTATTGCTGCAATAGGTAGTAGTGACACCAGTTAGGCACAGCTACATGAAATGGCTAAAACTATGGGCCTCATTAGGAGTTTGTTGGTAATTTGGCAGTACATCCACAGTATTACCACCAAACTCATTTACTGTTAACACCAATTGGTCCGTGGGTTTACCACAGGATTGCAACTGGTGTTAGATCCGTTAGATTGGTTTCAATTTTCATTTTTAAGTCCATAGCAAACTATTAGGATTTTGGCAGAACTACCATGAGGGTTAATTCTGCTGCGTTCATTCTGTCTATATTTGGCCTTAAAGTGGCAGATATACCTCCAGCATGACGCTGGTGGAAAATCCTCCACTTCAAGGTCAAACCTCTAGTTTGGTAGTGCAGTAAAAATGGCAGTAATTCGGTTACCACCCAAAAAAGTTGGTGCTAAAGCAATTACTGGCAGTTTTTTTTCCTGCACTACCAAACTTTTAATGAGGCTCTATAGCACCAATCCATATTATACAAAACATGGTATTTTGTGGCTAGACGTGGAAACTGGAGAACCGGGTTCTAATCCAATCTTTGTTATTGGACCGCAATTTTATCTTCCTATGACTCAAACTGTACATAATGCATGTCTATATATAGTATGAAAAAGAATCTCTATTGTTTGAGACTCGTATTTTATCGGATTCATGCTGCGCCCCACGCGCCCCTCCACTTTCTGTGATTTGTTCTCTATTCTGGGTATAGCATGTGACGCTTGAGGGGCTCCTGCTACAAATAATGTGCTAGATAAAGAGCTCCACTGCCCCTTGTGTTAGGGTTGTTCTATATAGAATATCTAAAACATTGATCATGACCTTTGAGTTTACTGAAGGGTGAATATGGAAGAGCAGAGCAGAGGTAACGCTGTCCTGATGGACTAAATGCTGAATCTCACATTTGTCCATACAACAAATTTGGCCTTGTGGCGATTCATATTTGAGGAGACATGTGGCCGCTTCTCAATATAGAACAGTAAACAGTCTTTCTGTCCCCCCTAACAATACACTTCAGCTCCCACAAAAGGGCAGTATTGCGTATCTGTACACGGGATGTAGATCCCGTACCATAAGGCGTGGCTTTGCCAGACTGTGCACCTACCTTCATTTCGTCTTTTGCGTATCTGTACACCCGATGAATGCTCATACCATGAGGTGTGGCTTTGCCAGACTGTGCATCTACCCTCATTTTGTCCTTATTGCTTATCTGCACACCTGATGTAGCCCCCGTACCATGAGGCATGGATTTGCCAGACTGCGCACCTACCCTACTTTTGTCTTTTGCGTATCTGTACACCTGATTTATCACCTGTACTACAAGGCATTGCTATGCCAGACTGTGCACATACCCCAATTTTGTCCTTTCTGTATCTGTACACCTGATGTAGTCCCTGTACCATGAGGCGTGGCTTTGCCAGACTGTGCACCTACCCATATTTTGTCTTTTGCGTATCTGTACCCCTGATGTAGCCCCCCTTTACCATGAGGCGTGGCTTTGCCAGCCTGTGCACCTACCCTAATTTTGTCTTTTGCGTATCTGTACACCTGATGTAGACCCCATACCATGACACGTGGCTTTGCCAGATGGTGCACCTAAACTACTTTTGTCCTTTGTGTATCTGTACACCCGATGTAGCCCCCGAACAATGAGGTGTGGCTTGGGAAGACTCTGCACCTACCCTCATGTTGTCCTTTGCGTATCTGAACACCTGATGTAGCCCCCCCTACCATGAGGTGTGTCTTTGCCAGACTGTGCACCTACCCTCATTTTGTCTTTTGCATATCTGTACACCTGATGTAGCCCCCGTACCATGAGGCATGGCTTTGCCCGACTGTGCACCTACCCTCATTATGTCATTTGCATATCTGTACACCTAATGTAGCCCCGGTACCATGAGGCGTGGTTTGCCAGGCTGTGCACCTACTCTCATTTCATCCTTTGTGTATCTGTACACCTGATGTAGCCCCCCGTACAATGAGGCATGGCTTTGCCAGACCGTGCACCTACCCTCATTTTGTCCTTTGCATATCTGTACACCTGATATATCCCCCTGTACCATGAGGCGTGGCTCTGACAGATTATGCTTTCAAGAACCACTTGCATGTTGCAACCCTTATGCGTGGGCCTGCACTTTGTAGAATGTTCACTTTGCACTTGCTGTAACTAGTGCCTAGATGCCTGAGGGTTTTGTGCACTATTATAGATGTAAAAAAAAAAAGAATACAATTGTTTTGTTGTTGTAGCAGAATTGTTGTTATGCTAATTCTGGTCAACAGTATAGCGCTGTTATCAACTGAATTCCAGTTTCTGAGCACTTGATAACCAATGTTACTTATTACCATCACTATTACCCACAATCAGTATTCACCTCAGTGGCACTGTCCTGTTATCACACACACACACACACACTCAGATCACTGATACTAGAAAAGTCAGATGTTGCATTACTGTGTCATGTTAGCAGCTCGGATGCAATGCCGCATGTTGCCGTACAGTCCTGCCTACACATGTACATTGACAATAGGATGAACCCATGCAAAACACCTTTGTAATTTGAATTGTGCACTATTTCACGTGCTCTTAGTGTTCGTCTCCTCGGCTTTGCAGTCCATCCCCCTGATTTACACTGTCCCCATGCTGTCGTGGGGCAAGATCTTCTTGGATCCATCAAAAAACGTCTCCCCAGATCTGGCTCCCCACTCTCTACTTATTTCCGAATGCTGCTTTTTAGAAAACTGCGCTGCCGCAACAGGATTTGAACCATGGTTGCTAGGTTCAGAGGCGAGACACTTCAACACAAGACCACTTGTGGTTCTGAGCAGAAGCCTTATGCAATCCCTTTCCAACATTGCACTGTTGAGGAAATATTGATGTGCATTTTATTGCGTTTCAAAGGTGTGCACATTTTATACTTTGCTGACATTATAAGAAATTGAGCTTTTTTCCAGGTGAACATGATTAAGCTTCTTAGTGGCTGTGAGGCAGATGTTTTTGGGGGTTATTAAAATACCTGCACTAAGCTCCCTCCTCGATCCCCCTGCTCGCTAGGTGGGATCCCCTAGTAAAAAAAGTAAATTTCCACCACTGTGCTGTTCTGATTACTGTGCTACTTTATCAGCATCTTGCCCACACAGGTGCATCATTGCTGGGCAGGCTTGCCTGCGCTCTTCTCATAAAAGGTCTGTGAGCAATGTTTTTTTGGGATCTCCTAGTGGTAATGTACATTTATGATGCATTTGTTGCCATTCACTAATGCGCACAAAGCTGCAGAGTACTCATGACTCTCCATGCCATGTTGAAAACGTTACCTCTTGAGCCTGAGCAGAGGGCCATCACATTCTTCAAAGAAAAGTCCATGGGGCCTGATTCACAGAACGTTTTCCTATGGGATTGCACCATTATAACATGCCTCTGCGAATCAGGCCCAGTGTGTTTGGATCCTCAGCGGCATTGCAGCGGATTGGTAATCTACAGAACTACCAATTACCACCTTCGAGGCTAAGAACCTCGGGGTCAACTTTGACTCCACACTTTCTTCTCCGCCCACATCTCTGAAGTCTCTAAAAAGTCAAACTTCCTACTGCACCTCCTCAGAGGTACTCTGCCTTTCCTCTCCTTCCACCAGAAGCTCATGGTATCTCAAGCTCTGGTTCGCTCTAGCTTGGACTATTGTAACAGCCTCTTTCTAAATCTACCTGCCTCTACTCTCCGCCCTCTGCAACTATTCCAGAACAGGACTGCGAGACTTGTCCTTGGCCTCAAGCCCTGGGATCGTATCTCTCCAGCTCTGAAATCTCTCCACTGGCTCCCAGTGGATGCAAGAATTAAATAAATTCAAAACCCTCTGCATTGTCCACAAGGCTCTCTGGGGCCTGGATCCAAAATACCTTCAGCTATCCCTCCGCAAATACCTCCCCTCTCGAGCTCTTCGCTCCTCTAACCCCAACTGCCTCAGGGTCAGTCGTTTTTCTAAGAAACAAGCTGGGGGTAGATCTCTGTCTTCGGCTGGGGCCTACCTCTGGGACAGCCTCCCTGCCACTCTAAAACTTGAGGAGAACCATCACCAGTTCCGGAAGCACCTCAACACCTTCGTCTTTTCTTCTGCCTCCGCTCCCCCTCTCCCCTGCTGAGCTGTTCTCTCTTGACACCGTGCACCTGGCTAGCCTCTGTCCTCCGGGCCCAGGTTCCTGCTCACCCTGCCGCCCTCCCGTATTGCCTCTGTACCCATACAGCCCCCCCTTTTTCTTCATGCACTTATCAGACCTACCTTGTCTGCTGCCTTAAACCTAGCACTTGCAAACTGCTGGCTGCACTATCACTGTTTGTTGCCTTTATTATTTATTTATTATTATTTATCTGTTTCTCCTCTGCTTCGCACTGTCCACTTCTCCCCCTTCCATGCACTTTTCCTCTCCCCCTCTCCTGCACTTGCGCATTCTCAATGTCACTGGGCCTAGTAAGATCGCTGTTTTGTTCTCTTCTGCTCCCCTCCATTGCCTTGTCACGCTCTGAAACACTTGTGTACGAGCGCAATAGAAATAAAATATCAATATCAATCTCATGTAGGTAGTGCAACTGCAACCAATCCATTCTTTCTAGCCAAAATGGGGGAAGCGTATTTATTGGCACTTTGTTTAGGCCTCTACCTGGTCTGGAAGAGACATGAAATCATTGTGGAAATAGGGCGCATGCAAAGGGATTTTTATGTGTGTGTGTTTTTTTACAGATGTTCTTTAGCGAACTAATCTGCAAGAGAGTGTGACTTAAAGGTGATTGGTGAATTGCACATGTGATGCATTTTATGCGCGGCCCTCTTGCCTAAATGAGTACAGAATGTCAACATCAGCAGCTGGAGGGGGAGGTTTAATCATCATCATCATCATCATTATTATCGTCATCAGCTTCTATTCTGAAATACATTTATTGGCTATATAAAAAAACACATATCATCGGTTACGTGTGATTTTACCGATGTACATTACAGAGTGGTATATTTAATTGTGGTCAAAATACATTTTTTTTTATTTGGGCCCCCCACCGCAAACTCTCTGATTTTACCACCCTCATAACGACACCCCAACACCTTCCTGACCCATTTTAACCCCTTATACCACTGCCCTTTATATATAATCTGCTCTGTTATGTGCCACTCTAATGTTTGCGATAAATTGACTGGGTGCCATACAATCAACATGTTAGCTTTGAATAATAGAGGGAATAATTGAGTGCATAAATATATTCAAAGACGCAAATCAAGAGGAAGGTTTATTGTTCACATTGGGAAGAGGATGGGGGGAGATGGCTATGTCCTGTGTCCTGTCATTTCAGCCTGCTCCTATGACAGGAAACAAACGACATCACTTCAGTCTGGGGTCTACTCCAGTGCTGAGCCCCTATGTTACCTATTGAGGGCATCATTTACCACACCCTGGCCCTCATTAGGACCCTGGCATTAAGGGGTTAACAGGTGTCGGCGCCGTTAAACCCTTAACGCCTGATTACGAGGTCCCTTTGCGGGACCCGACCTGAACGGCTGGTCTAGACCAGCCGTTAAAGTAGGGACCCGCAAAGGGACTCTCGAGGTAAGTATGGTACCGCAATTTGCGGTACCGTACTTACCGCCTTCCCCATTCCCATTATGCCCTATGGGGCAAAAATGGGAATGGGGAAGGGCCATGGTGGCATGGGGAATTACCGCCCCGCCAACCTTGGAATGGGGTGGTAATTCCCCATTCCGCCATGGCAGACTCCGGCATCGACTATGGTGCTAATAGCACCATGGTTTTCCTCCAGAGTCCAAATGAGGTCCCTGTTTTACACAGGGTAAGACTGAGACAAGAAATAGGCCCGGTCACCCAAAAAAAAGTAGCACACCCCTCACCTCACAACCCTTGACCTCTGATGACATCACCAGAAGTGATGTAATTTGACCCCACCCCAAAGTGACATCCCAGGAAGAGATGAAACACAGCCTTTCACCCCTTGACAAAAGGGGACGTGGCATCAAATAGCCCTTTTCCTGAGTACACCAAATTACTGTGAATCCAAGCAGACATCCAAGGCCAAATGATAATGTTATTGTATAGCACTTATGCTTAAGCTCTTTTTTATCAAACAAATATGCATAAAATATCACCTAACCTGTGTTGGTACTCATTTGTTGACCTAAGAAGGCTTTTCAAAAACAAAAATTGAAAAAAATATATATTTTTTTTCATTTTTTTTTCAAACCGGCCCAGGCATGGCCAGAAACCGGCCCCCACTCCCCAGAGACGATTTCGGCCAGGCCACGGGCCGAAAGGCCGAGGGTCCAATCCGACCCTGGTCTTATATTTAGCAACTGTTTCAGTTGGGAATGCAGAAGGACTACCTTAAAAGAGAATGACCTTAAAGGGCGACAGGAAGCCAGGAGCAGGGAAAGCAGCAGGAAAGGGGGTGGGCGAGAGAAAGGGGAGTCGTGGAACAAAGGGAAGAAAGAGAAGGTCAATGATCCTGTGGCCCTGTGTTTCTGTGGCATGAATGGCAGACACAGTGTGTGGCTGAGTACATCGCTGTAAGTGGCCCCAACACAGGACATAACACCAACCAACCTCTCTGACATTTTTTTTTTTAAATGAATTGTTTTCTTGGTTTAAACTTTGCAACCAATGACTGTTCTTACATATTTGTATTGATCGTGTACACATGCAGAGAATGGATAAAGAAGAAACGTGTACACAAATCCCAAACGGCCTCTGAATATTGCCACATTAGATGCACACGTTCCACTGCACACTGCCCACTGTTCACAATTGCACAGGGTGGGGCAGAGTTTTTTTCACACATTTTAGAAGTGCACCACAGTTCACAAACAAAATTGGCCGAAGTGTTAAACCTTGTTTGGTGCAAGTGAGATGTACATCTCCTCACTTGCACAAAATAAAGTTGCACCCCAATCCACAAGGGGCATCTGCATGTACACCTCTCGAAAGCACACACCCAAATGCCCTTTTTCACTGCCTTTGCACATTTGCACAAATAAGGGGGCATTTCTGTGCATATCAAGGCACATTGTGAATACACAAACCTGATGCACTTTGAAAAGTAACAAAAATCAAATCGCTTCCGCTGCACCAATTTGGTCTAGGCACAGGTTAAGATGCAATGCATGAAAGGTACATTTCAAAGTTTTGCATTTTCTTTGAAGTGTTCGAGCAGCCTTCTAGGCACCTGTGCTCCCACTGTCATTTCTATCCTTCATACAAGCAGAGACAATGCAATTCTTTATGTACAGCATTTAAGGGCCTGTCACTGTTCGATGCCCTACCAGAACCCGCGTGGCTGCTGGGTACCCGTAGCACACCCTCCTGACACTAATGGATGCGAGCGGGAGGGCCGGCTCATCTTTTGTGCTGCTGTCCAGTCCCCATGAAATCCGAGGGTTACCTTTGAGAATTAGATGACAAGAGCATTTCGTAAATAAATGCAAATGAAAAAAAAGAACCTCTTCTTACTATTTGTATTTGCGTTAATTGTTTAGAATCTCGCTTCAACAAATAGGAAATGCATGATAACAGTGGCCATCTCGCTGCACGTGTTTTTAGAAGGTGCAGGGCTAAGAGTAAAGCAAAGATAAGCCATTCTTGCTTTGGTTTTAAAGCAGCACACACGCAGCTTGAACCGCTGTTGTGCTGCATGCATGTTTCCAAAGCAGTAAAAACGTTGGAGGTTTACCTGGACTCCTTGCTATCCCTAACAGGACACGTGAACGCAATCGCCTCTGCAGCGGCATACACGACCAAACGTATCAATGCCTGCAGACCCTTCCCAACCCATAAGAGCTGCATCACACTAGCCAGAGCGCTGATTCTATCCAGGCTCGACTATTTCTAAACCCTCTTTGCAGGCTCAACTATGTGTAACATCAAAAAGCTCCAAGTAATACAAAACAATGCCTTAAGAGCAGCCCTGAACATCCCAAAAAGGGAGCGCATTTTTAGCCTGCCAGACAGAATGCCCACTGGCTGTCGGTTCAAGATCGCGTTATGTTTAAACTCTTTCACTCTCACATAAATGTCTGTCCAACACTGCTCCCCTATACCTATCGAGCAAAGTCACCAAATCACAACCCAACAGACCTTCCCGGGCTGCCCACTCACACCTCCTCGCCATCCCCAGATTTAAGCAGACAAAGGCAGGGGGCCGAAGCTTCCATGTGGTAGCTGCTAAACACTGGAACACACACCCCCTTGCATTCGGATCGGAATCATCCCTCTGGACCTTCCCCAAAAACCTCCAAATGTGATTGTTCATGAAAAAATGTGTCTCGGGAGGATAGCCCAGGGGCAACGTGCTCGCCTTGGAGGCAAAAGGACACAGGAGCAACACAGGTTCGATCCCGGGTCCATGCTTAGAAACCTCTGGGTATTAAGCGCATTATAAATAACCTATCATATCATAACCACTGGAACCCACCCTACAAAGGCGTATTGCATACCCATATAATGGTTAACTCCACATGCCTAGCCTGCACACTCCTGTAACCAGCAACCAGACATACGTGCTATGTACGTTGACCATCGTCCCTCAATGTAACCAGCACACAGATGCCTTTGGGCTTGGAGCGCTCTACAAATGCCAAACAAATAAATAAATAAATATCCCACAAACAGGGATGCACATGCTTTTAGATTTTGAACGACACATCATTTATGCTTATCTTACTTTTGCAAGTCTCTTTGGATCACATACGAAGTTCATAAGCACATGTTAGCAGAAATGTAAACATGATACAGTAAAGGCAACACGTCTGCACACTTATCAGCTGATGTGTTATTATTAAAATTAGTGACATATAGGTAAACAGATGAAATTCTTACATCATGTCAGAGAAGCCGACCTTTCCCCCTAACTTTGCTGTATTAGTAAAAATCTGACATTTCTTTTGCGTGAGCACGAAACTACATCCTGTCAATGCATGGACACTAGAAATTGCAAGGAAAAGTGATTAGAATTTAAGTACCGGAATGCATGTTTGTATAAGCAAAGAACTGTCTAGATTCAGGTCTAACAAGAGGAATATACATGGATCTGTTCACTTTATTTGTCAAAACACGTTGCCTAGGCAACTCCAGCTGCGAAGGAGTCTGGAGTGAAGCAAGAGAATGCTTGTTTTCTATAAGCCAGCCTCTTAAGAACATCTCAAGAGCTTCTTTCGCATACTGAACACTATTGTATGGTGTGAAAATATACAATGTAAAACATATTTCGTCAGGTAGGACAGGGAGTTAAGCACTTGCTGCTGACAAACGTGTTGAACTTGACTGTCACAGGTTGTTCTCCCTGCAAGGCTGACCCATCCTTTGATCCTTCCGAGGTCGTCAAACCGAGTATGATTAAATTACGGCAAAGTAACACATGTTGTTTACAACATGACACACACTGTATTAGCAGGCGCTACAGAGAGAGCAATGCAATAATTAAATAAATATATTTTTCTCAATAAAATGACTCAATAAAATGACTCACTCTGCTAGCTGTGTTTCAAGAGTGATGTTTCGCACATGAGACTGCAGAGTTGTGCCCGCTCGACGGCGACTGTATCATCGCATTTTTGTGTTGAGATATACATATATATTCAGCGAAAATAACCTTAGTTACGGTGCAGTTAGGTTCCACAGATGTAACCCAACCAAACCCATGAAATTTAGCAGATGTGGGAAGTCATGACCAGCAGAGCTCGGCACACTTTTATTTCCTGTTCCCATTTTTTATCATAATCCTGAATATGCAAACAATGTGTGAAAACGGTCGCGCTCTGAACTCGGCCCCCACAAACCTCGGCTCCCCAATTTCACATGGTGTCCTCTTTCCCCCTCCCAACCTCTCGCCTGATGCCATTTCATCCTTGTATCTCCCCCAAAAGGCATTTTTTTCAACTTTTCATTTTCGAGTATTCACAAACAAAAAAAGGCAGATTTTTTATGTCTGAAAAACTTCTGTCCTGCAAAGCACCATCGAAGATATAGAAATAACTTAGCGAGAAGTGGTTACCCCCTTCAGGGTCAAATGTTTTCCAAACTACTAGATGGGATATCCCAGACCCCTTCCGGATATCGAGTCAAACTTTGTGCCCAAGTTGTTTTTTACCTGAACCAATTCCATCCAGCGGGGTTGGCTGAGGGCTGGAGCAAAACTTTGGGCCTCATTACGACTCTGGCGCTAATGGGTTAACTGCGCCGTAAAAAGCTGCAGCGCCGTTAACCCATTAGCGCCTTACTACGAGGTCCCTTTGGGGGAACCAACCTGAATGGCTGGTCTAGACCAGCCGTTAAAGTAGGGACCCGCAAAGGGACCTTGGTGCTAAGTACGGTACCGCAATTTGCGGTACCGTAGTTAGGGCCTTCCCCAGTCCCATTGAGCCCTACGGGGCAAAAATGGGATGGCGAAGGGCCAATGTTCAATGGGGAATTAAGGACCCGGCAACCTTGGAATGGGGTGATAATTCCCCATTGAACATTGGCGGACTCGTTATGATACCGGCACCAACCATGGTGCTAATAGCGCCATGGTTTAGCGCCAGTATCGTAATGAGGGCCTTTGACTTTTTCTCTATGGGAAAATTAATGGGGACTGGCCCGAAAAAGCATTTTTTTACTTTTTTAATAGCATTTTATTTTTTTAATGAATGTAAGTCAACTAAAATGTTTTTACTTGCTCTTATTTGAGGTATCCTGAATTGTTCCTAGAGGCACTGATTGCTAAATTTTTGGTTAATTTATTCAATCATTCACGGGCAGTGGATGGGGTTATGATTGTACACCATAATCAATAATTTTGGGCCCCTGATGTGGTTAAGAATGGCAAAATAATGTAGGGTCTCTGTGAGGGAATGACTTCTGCTCTGCAGGAGTACATGTGTGAGTAGTAGTAAAACCACTTACTCAGCCCTCACACTTCTACAAACCAACCGTGATCCCAGTCATAAAGGTGAAACAGACACAGTCACGCGATAAACATCCTTTACCTTTTGTGGTAGTGTGGGCGAGGGAAGGCTATATTAAAAAAAGGTGTGTGAATGTAAGCCAGTAGCATAACAAACAGCAAAGTGCAACGGAGCAAAATAAAGGGAATGTCCAGAAACTGTTCTATTCAAATGTATATAATTTAATTAAACCCTATCTGCAAGAAAACTAAATGCAAACACTGTACAAAACTTGCCGTCGTGGAAAGAACTGAGAACAAGCAAGAAAAGAGAGAATGTATCTCTCTGGGCCAGAATATAGGGGTGAAAGGCAATTTCCATTACCACAACGGGCCTCATTATGACTCTGCATGCCTTTAAATTCTGCCGGACTCATGAATTATCTGGCACCCAGCAATGGGCAATTACCGAGACATTAAAGTCATTTAGAGACATTAATTGGCCATTCCTGGGTGCCGGCAAATATTACTCCCCATTCCCATTTGAGTCTTATTGGACTCAATGGAATGGGGAGGACGGATGCACCGGCAACATTCATGAATGTTGCCGGCGCATCCGTCAAGAACTGCGAGCGAGTGTCATGCGGGAAATAATGGTACCGGCAAGGTACCGGAAATAACGGTACCGGCAACGTTACTGCTACCGTTGTTTCCAGACCGGCAAACTCATAATGAGGCCCAATGTCTTTTTAAAGGATATGTCGTAAGGACAATGTCCACACGTGACCTAACCAGTCTCTAAGGTCCAACTGGACCTGGGGGCAGCTATTAGTCTATAGTACTTTCTTGGCAGTTTGACAAGGGCAAACCTGGCGATTTGGTGCTCTTTGTGCGGTTCAAAGTGGCTCGAATATGGTGGTCACAATGTTCTAGACTGGGAGCAGTGTCAAGCAAGGGACGAGCAGGAGCTTGTTGCAGTTCAGAGGTGATGCTTGAAGAAGGGCGAACCATGGGGGCCACCAGGGTCCGTTCAACAGTGAAAATATTGGTGACTGCATATGCAGATCAGTTCAATGAGGATTTTGAGGGGTTGTGGATCGTGAGGGTCATCAGGGTCAATTGAATGTTCAAGTAGACAGTGGAGATGCTGGAGGCTGGATGCACAGCTAAGTTTAAGCGGTTCATTGCAGTGTTCAATGGTCAGTGTTCGAGGAGCCACCAGGGTCGGTGAGACTGATGATAAAGATCAGTAGTGAAGATGCTGGTGGGACGAGTGGAGGAGGGTGATACATGCCCTCTCAAAGGAACACAGAGAGGTAACCGCCAAGGCTTCAGTCTTGTGGCTGGGGGGAATGCACATACCTCCTCTACAGCTGCACTGGGCTCACAGAGCTAAGGTATATTTGATATGAAATTGATGTGGCTTGGATGAGTATGAGAGATGCTGGCCACCATACCTCAAACGCGGGTACAGTTTATAGCTACAGGTTAACGTTCCACCAGGACAGCATTCTCATAGTTATGTATTTTTGGGAACAGGAGGAACACACGTCTTAAATGCAGGGCCTGCACTGCAGAGACTGGGCTGTCACTTCAGCTGTCAAATGGACACTCGTGTCCTCTGAACCTGCTCTATCGCGCTGGTAGAAATCGCGCTGCAGTCCAGGCTACTGATCCAACAGTAAACATGTACACGCTATGCTTTTGGCATGGAGCTTATGAAAGGAGACTCTAATTAGTGGGTTATCCTTTCTGAGACTGAATTACCCACATCATTTTATTAATTGATTAAAAATCCTTCACAGTCTCCCCTCTCCACACCAGGAAGCGACTAGACAGCACCTCTCCTGTAAGAAGGATAATTCCAACACAGTCTGTGTGTAAGGTGTTCATGTCATTAGCACCAGGAAAGGGAAGCTGGCCAATCAGGATGCACGGAACGTGAGATGTATTTTCTGGTACAAGCCAGCATTCTGAGCAGCCTGGGTTCTGTTAGCCAGCACCTCCTTCCATTCCCCACTCACTCCCACCTCTTTGCACCCATATAGTTTCCTACACGTGTGTTAAGGGTGTGCATTTAAAAATAAAGGATGAACTTACCTTGCTGTCTGAGCCATTGCTGAGCCTGTTTTCATGAGTCCATTCTCAATGTTGAGGACGTCACTGTCATCAACATACACAAGGGACTCAGTAACCACAACGCAACGCCAGGCTGCAAAGCAAGGTAAGTTTATCTTAAAAAAAATAATACACACCATTAGCACCCGTGTACGGTTGTGTGCCATCACTTCCTGTGTTGTCACTTGGGGGCGCGGTCCATGAACATCACTTCCTGTGATGTCACCAGAAGCCAAGAGTTATGTGATATCACTTCCGCTACCCCAGGCATTTTGGTGAATTGACGTCCTTGGTTAAGCGTTCTGTGCTGATATCTGCTTTGAAAGTCACAGAATGTAATCCTGTGGGGTTGACAAAGCCTTTCATCATTCTGATGTCGATAAATTATGTACCATTAGAATGGGGGAATTGCCATACAATTGCAAGCTCAAGAAACAAAACCTACAGCCCACGTGTGCAACGTATGCTTGTGCTTCAGAGGCACCTGCGTACGCAAGTAGAAAAAACGTGCACCGTTTTTGTGTGGAGCATACAATTCAGAAAAATAAGACCTCAATGTGTAAATGTCTTTGCTCGTGCTCTTTGTGCGTACACTAGGCATCCCGGGGCTATGGCAAGTGCCTTTTGGACACCATCTTTTCTTAACCAAGGCACTTGCTCCGGGATGCACTTCCTCCTTCCTTGATTCCCTATGTCTGGCCTGTCCTGTTGCAGGCACAGGGGAAGGTGCAACGTACACCCTTTCCTGCCCTGAAATGCTCTTGCAGAGCCTGAGCATTGCTATGTTTTTCAACATATTCACCCTGAAATAGTGAAGAGAATGTCAAACATGCATCGCAGCTGAGAGGGCCCTTCTCCTGCGGCGCACACCCTTCTGCACCTACACGAGTGACTGGGTGACCCTGGTCCTTCAGCCATGTTACCCCACGGCGCCAGGGACACACCTTGCACTTAGGCATTCTGTGGGAGCATAGGGAGCAAGGGGGCAAGACACTAGCCTTCCCAGCATCTGCACTAATGTCCCTGGAAGCCAGCTTAGTGGGCTAACGTGGTTCAGCTTGATGACTTAGGGCACTATTATCGACCAATGTTTCTGACCAATTGTGCTGTACAATGCATTACTTTTCTAAATATGTCCCAATAATGTGTCCTCCTGTCCTACCTATGGAATACGTCTGTTACAAAAAAGTCACAAGTTATGATTTGCAACTGAGGGGCCATTTTCTTTTAGGCTGACTGAAACCTATTTTGTGCCCCAGTGCGACCCTGCCTTAAGCCCAATTCAATGTTAATGGCAATCTGTGGGTATCCTGGGCCAGATGATTGAGCTGTTTGCCCACTGAGACGTAACAGATGTCATCGCCTGTGATGCAGTCAGAAAGCCATGCACCCTAGGGGCAGATGGCTCAGTGAAAATAACAACTCACTGTACCGGTGCATCACAAGGTCAAGAATGGCTGTACTGCAAAAATCCTATTCTCCCAATAAATGTTTTGCACGAGTGCACTGTTTGCATTAGTTCTAGTGCACAATTTGCCCTTGTGCAAAATGCACTGAAAGGATATATTTCCTGCACTAGGGCAGGCCAGACATAGTTCTGTCCCGTCTATCAAATGTCCTGTGTGTTTGTGCGCCCTGATGCCTGAGGATTTCCAGCGCTATATTAGCAAATATATAAATACATACATAGGGCAGTCTTTTCCCTAGTGATAATTACACTTGCACTAATGCAAAGTTTCTGTAATAACCCACCCCCCCTCCAGGATATTTCTGCAGAATCATAGGTCTTAATGCATTGGGCCTCATTACAACTCAGGCGTTAAGGGTTAACGCCACCGTTAACCCTTAACGCCTGATTCCGATTTTAACGCCTGCTTTTAGCAGGCGTTAAAATCCATGGCGCTAACCCGCCATGGTGCTAATTACGCCGACATAATTTACAGCGACGTAATTAGCGCCTTCCCCACTCCCATTATGCCCTATGGGGCAAAAATGGGAATGGGGAAGGGAAAATGGGAAATGGGGATTTACAGCCCCACTCACCTCGGAATGGGGCGGTAAATCCGCCATCCACCATGGTGTAAACGTAGTTTACACCATGGTCGTAAAGTTGGTGCAACTAGCACCAAGGTCGTAATGACCTCCATTGACTGTGAAACGATGAAGGGCTGCGCCGGCAGGAGATGTTGACCGGTTGCATTAAACTATGACAGAGGGACACCTTAACCCACTTAACCATCCTTCCAGCCCCAGTCAACTGATCCCTTGAGGTTCCTTGAAGCCTCTAACTCTTGCTGCACAGACCCTCCACCCCGCCCTCATCAATGCTGTTAGAGCAGATCCCTTCAGATCACGTTCTTTGCCAGGGCTTCTCCAGCACGGCAGGGCCCCTCCAGAATGGCAGGGCCCTCCAGCATGGCAGGTCTCCTCCAGCATGGCCGTGCTGCAGGAACATTCAGATTAGTGGGTCTGCCATTCTGCCTGGATGGGGCTGGAAGCGAGCTCCGAAAGCGCAATGTCTGAACAAGCATTATTCAAGTCGGCTAGTTCATAAAGCCAAGAGCAGCTGGAGGCTGCCAGCGCCCATCCATCAGAATACTGCAGTGGGACGCCGGCAACACCCTGCGCTGGACTGGTCCCAAAGCCCAGGCTTGTGTCTAGCCATCTCTGCACATCCGCAATGGAGAAGGTGCAGAGGCCGGCCGGCCTGCTGGGAAACCAGGCGATTTCCAGACAGGCCTCTGGGTGGGGAGTCAGTCTCCTATCAGGCCCCTGTTTACAGCATCGCACATGTTATCATCTGTTGTGGGGGCAATCGGAAGAAACCTGAGCCAGTTATTGAAATCCCTCCGCTGTCAATGTACTGCCTGTATATTTCAAAAAAGCTAGCAGGCGCTCCTCTCCAGAAAGAACATGGCATGATAACCTGTTCTGAGATGAAAGTTTGCAGCAAACGCTTTTTGCTCACTGTACCTTTCACTGATGTGAAATAACCATTTGCATATCAGTCTTTGTCCCGCCCACATGGGCAGTCCAGCATCGAAATGCTATGGCAATTCCTCTCTGAACAAGAGTAGCAACAGCAACCACATTCACGTGTTTCAGCCTTGTTGGGCATCATCAGTGAGATGAAGCTGTGCCTCTCTGAGCACTTTGAGCAGGGAGTCCATGGGCCTCTTTACAAGGTATGCCGGTAGCCATGCCGCTATTGGCGGCATGGCTGCTGGCAAAACCGCATCTGTGTCCGTGTCCTCGGAATGAGGACTTACTAGACCATTCCGAGTTCGGATGGCCCGGTAATTCCTCACTCGAGGACACGGACACGGTTCCTCCCCATTCCCATTGCAGCCCCAATAGGGCTGAATGGGAATGGGAGAGGGAGTAAACAACGGGCCATTACGAGATGGCCCGTTGTTTGCTCCCTCTTCCCCTCGCGGGACCCGGTATGCACGCCTGGTTTTCCCAGGCGTGCTTAACGTGTCCCGCGAGGGGACCTCGTAATGTGGCGGAACGGGTTCAACGGCACCGCAGCCTTTTACGGCGCCGTTTAACCCATCCCGCCAGGGTCGTAATGAGGCCCCATGTCTGGTTGCCCCCAGGTAATTTAGAGTGACCAACCCCAAGTTCCTTGCAAATATTTCAAAAAAGCTAGCAGATGCTCCTCTCCAGAAAGATCATGGCAGGATAACCTGTTCTGAGATGAGAGTTTGCAGCACATGCTTTTTGCTCACTGTACCTTTCACAGATGGGAAATATCCATTTGCATATTCGTTTTTGTCCCGCCCGATGGGGTGTCCAGCACCAAAATGCTATGGCAATTGCTCTCTGAACAAGAGTACCAACAGCAACCCATAGACGTGTTTCAGCCCTGTTGGGCCTCATCAGTGAGGTGAAGCTGTGCCTCTCTGAGCACAGTGAGCAGGGAGTCCACGTCTGGTTGCCCCCAGGTAACTTAGGGTGACCAACCCCAAGTTCCTTGCAAATATTTCAAAAAAGGTAGCAGGCAATCTTCTCCAGAAAGAACATGGCAGGATAACCTGCTCTGAAATGAGAGTTTGCAGCACATGCTTTTTGCTCACTGTACCTTTCACAGATGGGAAATATCCATTTGCATATTCGTTTTTGTCCCGCCCACATGGGCAGTCCAGCCCCGAAATGCTATGGCAATTCCTCTCTGAACAAGAGTACCAACAGCAACCCCATACATGTGTTTCAGCCTTGTTGGGCCTCATCAGTGAGGTGAAGCTGTGCCTCTCTGAGCACAGTGAGCAGGGAGTCCATGTCTGGTTGCCCCCAGGTAATTTAGGGTGACCAACCCGAAGTCCCTCGGCTGTCAATGTACTGCCTGTTTATGCCTCACTGCAGTGATCGAAGTGGGCGGGCACGGTCGGGAGCGGTATTCCACCACATATATGTTTGTCTGATTACCAATCCTCTACTATTTACGACCATATTCACCATTCTATGTAGAGGAATTGTCCATTCATGTCCCTGTGCAAGTGTAAAGCTGTAATAGGAGCCTTAGTTACTTGTCACTGACTTTTCCCGGACTTTGCAAGGCAAAAGGACACTTTGCACAGTTCCATGAATCAGGGTTTGTATCAGCAGTGCAAAGTCACTTTTCAGCAGCGCAAAGTCACTTTGAACTGTGCAAAAAAAATCCATGAAGCGGGCCCTTAGACTAATGCCCCGGCCGCAACACTTGCCACATGTTGCACTATGCTTCCGCCTACTCACTTCCTGCTGAAACCACAGCTCCACCTCTTTTTTTGGTACACTTCTACCACTGCCTCACTGTTGATGCACCAGAGTCGCACAGGACCACATCAAATGGCGTTTAGAAATAAGTACATGGTGAATGCCTACTCCCTTACATTGCCGGATGACCGTCCAGGCACTAGAACAGCGAGGGCACAACAACACACCATAGGGGACCAATGATGTGTTGTATTGTTGGTACCGTGTGCTTTCTGACTGCGAGTTGACAAGGGAAGATTGCAAGCCTCCAGCACTCGCAGCAGTGTTCAGAATGGGGCTCTGTGCAACAATAAACCCACACAAATGAGCAAAGTTATAGCAACAAAGAAGCCAACATATTTATTTATTTATTGTTATAATTGTATTTAGTTCCTTAAAACTTCTACAACTGTTACAATAATTTTTCATAAAAATCACATTTGAAGTTAATACAATAGAGAAACAGATATATACATTTCATGATAAAATGTACAATGTTCCAACAAAACATTCCAATAGAAATCAAAATAGCAAACGAAGATGAAACTGCATAGTTCAGCGTTAATGGAAACCTTACAATGTGTCGAAAAGATAGGACAGTAAAAATGAAAAATAATTTTCTTTACTAGTGTAATAAGTTAAAATAGATCTTCAAATTTTCCTGATTACATTTGAAGAATTATACTTTTGTATAATGTCTTTTACCGTTGTTACCACTTTTCTTACTGCAAAATGCAGAGGAAGACACCATGATATGATATGATAGGTTATTTATAACGTGCTTAATACCCAGAGGTTTCTAAGCGCGGACCGGCGATCGAACCTGTGTTGCTCCATGTCGTCTTGCTTCCAAGGCGAGCACATTGCCCCTGAGCTATCCTCCCGAGACTCCCAATCCACCAGCATCCCCTTATCTCACCCACCCCAGGCAACATATACCTCAGCCCAATTTACCAACTGTGCACGTTTGCGGTAAAAAAAAGTAATAAAAAATGTGACCGAAAAATTAATGAAAGCGCAATTTGACGAAAGTGGTTAATAGTGTAAAAATAGTGACAGCACAATAACATTTTAAGGCATTGTTATTTCGTAAAAATGCTAACTTCAGAATGTACTGTGGGCCACTGCTCGGGAGTGGAATATTCTGGCCCCCTCCCCCCTTTGTCATTGTACTGATTGAAAGCTATAGGGGTCACCGTCCAGTGCATGTTTTTCAAACCCTTCATTAATCACCGCCGTCCGCCGTCTGAGGCAGTGAGCTCAGCATTTATCTTGTATAATACGTGCATTTACAAATCCCTCATATCTGTTGGTGCAAAGTGTTTCATTTAAGTAACATAGTAAATTGCACTGTTTTTTTGCACCTTATCTTTTCCCCATGGTATTCGCTTTATCAACCTTAATGTTTGCTGTGTATCCAGGAAAGGTGCAGGTCAGGATAGAGAGGATGTGGTGCAAAGTCTGAGATAATACAGAGGTTCTCTAGGACTCTGTTATGTCATGTTTTTCATGGCTTCTTTATGCTCCGGGACTTAGGTTTGAGTTGGTTGGGCAGGAAAGGAATAGCAGGGGAAGGGGACCAGCGCAGAGGCTGTTGCCGCTGCTATGTTCGTGTGTGCAGATCAGGGGAATACGGGGCTTTGTGAGCAGGTAGGATTCCAGCTGCTCTTAGAAGTCCAGTCTCTGGTGGGAACTGGCATGGAAATGCCCTCGCGTGGGTTTGTAGGGAACCAGATTGGAGTTCCTCACAACCATGCCCTTTATAAACCAGGCGCTGGGCATCAGACGCAGATCAATGAATGGGACCTGTCCACTGTTATCTGTTTTTGCAGCAATTATGCTTAAAGCCTTCCTTATTTCAGATGTAGATTATTGTCAAACAGTTTTTATAATACTCTGTTAAACGTTTGGTCATATTGTTCTCTGGATAAAGTGTTCTTATGATGACTGTGCACCTATTTGGACCTTTCATGCTATATTGACAAGAATCACGTTTAGGACAGACTGCTATTGGCAGGAAAGGTGCATTACGACTTCTGCCCCCTAACCCTAGATAAGTGGAACACCAACGCAATATCAAGCTTAAACACCACAGGAGGGCTTAGACAGCATGGTTGGAGGGCAAGTAAGGTTGCACACAATGGCAACATTAAAATGTACATACACTGAATCACAGACCTGTGTGGTGTATGTGTGCAAAACGTTAGGGTACACCCCCAGGTCAGCTAACCACTAGCAGTCCCCGTCTGTGTTTTCTGCATCACAACTTCTTCCATTTTGACACCCTTCTGGCACTGGAGGGGGGATGAGAAGTTGGTGGGAGGAGAAGGAGAGGCAATGTTGCGTGACCTAAAATGTTGAGTAGCACATATCGTTTGAACACACTTTCTATGGGTCGGTTTGTTGCTAGGTGAGTTGTGGTGAGGGCACGTGGGTATGTGTATTCAAAGGGATGTCCAGCTGTAGGTGTCCTCCTCACTTCCCTGCGACCCACTCCTTTCCTAAGAGAGAGGATTGGTAGGGTGTTGTTAGGGGGCAAGAAATGATGGGTTGGGGGGAGAGGACGTCTCGGGTTGGTGGCGTGTGAACAGAAGCAGGTAGTTTTAGCGGGCCTTCTGTTGCGGCATGGGATGGCGAGCAGGTGTGTGTGATGCCAAGTGGAAGGGACTATGGGGAATAGTGCAGGCAACTCCCTGACTTATAAAGCTTAGTAGATTGCGGGATGCTGGTTATCGTTGGTCCCATTTGCTTCTGAACTGCAGGTGCTCTGTCTTTTGTCCTGCGGCTGGTGTGATGTACACCTGAGAGAGGGCAGTTTGTGTGAGGTCCTGAAAAGGTCCTGGATTGATATTATTTGACGGAGCGGAAGGTCGTGAAATTCGACTGGGTCCATTTGTACAGAAGTTATAGAGGATTAGGGAGTAATGTTGTCTCAGGCCCATTGTCAAGTGAAGAAACGTGAGTCTGATCCATGTCAGGTGATTTTGAACTCAGGAAGGGGCATATCAGAGCATATCGTAAGGTTCTCGAGAACAACATCGTTTTAGGTGCTTCTTGAAGGTCAAGAGGTCGTCCAGTATGCTGTCCAACCAGTGAATGGAGTGGCAGCTAAGACCAGTCTTTAAACGGTTCCCGGCAGGCTCAGAAATATAATTCTGATGTGGGGCCCTGCCGGGGCTCACTAATGTCCCCTGGCAGCCCTGGTAGCTAGTGGACTAGGCCTTTTTTTCTAAAGCTTGAAGCTCTTGCAGACTTCAGAAAAATGCCTTTAATCCATAATGGTGGCACTGGCACCCGCGAGGCATCCCTTCAATCATTCGCGGGCGCTTCAGGCTTTAGGAACAAAGGCCTCAGCATCCAGAGGCCTCACCTTTTCAGTCTTAAAGGTGCTGCTGCCCCTCCCCAGGCATGATGCCTAAGGTGGGTCCGTGCCACCATTAAGGTTGAAAAGGTGAGGCGCTGTCCCCTGCCAAGCAAGCCGTTTGTAAATAAATGCAGAGATCAGCACCAATCTCTACACAGGGATGCCTGCCAGGGGTGTTTGTAGCCCATTAAGCCGGGGATTGTCAAAGGGGTGTGGTTTAATGAGACGGAAGGTGACCCCCCAACGTTAGTCCACGCCCCCTTGACAAGCCGGGGCTCACTTTCCAGTGCCACATAAGGCACTGACTAAGACTGCAAAAGCAGCCCTTTCTTGGCGTGTCTTGTTGAAGTGTGGGGCACTGATGAAAGCCACCTTAGTCAACTGAAGTGTCCTTCTTGGCACAATGTTTGCAAACCTTTCTTCAGATGGGTTTATGCCTGCTGCCTTGTGCTTTGAGGTTGCGGTTGTTGGAAGGGAACTCTCTGGGACTGTGCTTAGTGCTCAAGGACACGCTAGGCAATCTATTCACGCTTCCCTTGAGATCCCAGCATGCGCCTAGAGAACTGGATGTCAAGCAGCTATGGCACAACTTGCAAAGTGTATGTGGGACATCAGAAAATAATGTAACACATAACCTTACATAAATAGAAAGCCCACTCCGAATCGACCATAAAACATAGACTCTTCATAGAGATTTCGCAAGAGGTGAAACATCTCACAGGGCAAGTGAGACTTTCATGTGGAAAGGTTACAAGGAGGCATGGAGGAAACTTGGGCTTAGTTCACATTGATCAGAAGGAGAGCGTCTCAATGCAGATGATCGTAAGCCCAGCTCAGTCTCCAAGATCAGTAAAGCCAGAGAATGTCCAGATCAAAACTAGCCTCTGGGTGAGCAAGGGACAGCCAATGAATGCCCTCGATACAGCCCCACCCCTATTTTTGAAAGGGTCACCACTGGTGGTAATCAGATTGTAAACCCCTCAGTCACCATCTTCTCCACTGTTTTTGACTGCTTACTCTGTGTTCGCTCCTCCTCTCCCTTTTCCTATATCCTCTCCTTACTTTCTTCTATGCACTTACTCTATCAGAATTGTCCCTGGACCTAATATGATAGCAACCTCGCCCCCCCACCCCCCAGCACATTCTGAAATGTTGTCATGCCTGGTACGATAGTCGCTTGATTTATTCCTTCCCTCCCTTTCTGCACCCTTTTCCCTCACCTTATGTTTTCTCTAGCTCTACCAGAAATGTCATCAGGCCTAGTATGGTAGTCGCCTGTCTATTTCCATTCCCTACCCATTCTCCCCCTCCCTTCCTTATCTATGTCTTAGCTCTTGCACCATCTGAAATGTCATGAGGCCCAGTACGATAGTCTCTTGTTTTGTTCCTCCCCTTCCTCGCCTTTTGTTTTTCTCCGGCTCTACCAGAAATGTCGTCAGGCCTAGTACGGTAGTCGCCTGTCTGTTTCCATTTCCTTCCCACTCTCCCCCTCCATTCCTTATCTATTTCTTAGTGCTTGCACTATCTGAAATGTCGTCAGGCCGAGTACGACAGTTAATTTCACATCCTTACTTTTCACAGCCTGTAAGAATGTCATTGTATTTTCCCTTGTTCCCTCCCTTGCCTTGAAGTGCTTTGAAACACATTGTGTATAGGCACTATATAAATAAACTATCATATCATATCATATAATGACAGTAATTGTGGCAGATTTACTGAAATAGAGCCGGTGACGCGTCAGTTCTTCTGCATCTATCTTTTACCATTCCCATCCCCTTCAGGATCATAAGGCTACTGTACAATTGTTTGTAATGCACACAAGATAGACTTAGTAAAGGTTTTGAGAAGCTTTTAAATTGATATGCCCACTTTTATTCTCCACTTTCAAATATCCTCATGGGAAAAAAAAAAAAACAACTGTATTTGCTTTGAAGGGAAGCACTTCTGCACAGGGAAAATGTCGTCTACGATGTTCTGAAGACTCTTTACAATGTTAACACCCATCTCCTGAGTTGTAAATACAGTCTTAACAAGCATTGGCAATGCCAACAGTTTGGGCGTTTGCTTAGACATGGGAAAGGCACTTGAAAGGCGCAGCCATAGTGGAATTAACTAACCTTTGAAGGTTGTAGGTGCAAACTGGTGCAAGTACCTGGGCATCAATCAGAAGTGCGAGGAAAATGCCTAATACTTACACGCAAGCCAAAACTGTTTTCTTTGCAATGCTTTTAACAGGACCTCAATGTAGGGCACACAGAGTGCTTATAAATCGAAGGCAGCAGCTCTAGCAGGTTTACAACTCCAATGAAGTCATTACCTCTCGGAAGACTGCTTGGCACGAGTGCAACATTTGATGCTAAGGCTTGATCTAAAGAGAGCTCAAAGAGTTCCCATGAGGAGGTGTTTTGGGTGGAGAGGGACAGCGAGTGGGTGGGAATGGCCATAGGAATTAGCATAGCTATGGACAGTCAATAGATGGGTACATAACCAAATAATAACTACAGGCTGTGTGTTCCTCCTCATATGCCACTCCCCCCATCTGTTCTCAAATGCAATAGTTTAGGGATATAGGTGTCGCAAGCGACACCTAACAGCCCAAACTAAAAAGTCCATTACACTACAAAGTCTACCTAAACTCATGCTTCTCCGCTGCACAAGAATTGCTTTAAATGTCTGGTAGCCTACATCAGCGTTATAGTTAACGTGTTATAGTTAGCGGATATTACAAAGTAGTCAAGTAGCGTAAGTTCATGTTTTATTTATAATGTGATGGACTTTGTTTAGATTGATTGTGGTGTCCGTAACATTGATAGTTACGTTTATCATTGATATAATTTGATGGGTAGTAACTTTAACACATTGATAGAAAATATATATTTACAGATGGGTTGCTCGCAAGGTTAATTCGCCAATACTAATGTGGGGGGTAGCGAAGAATCTTCCATTCTCACATTTTCAATATGACGCGGTGCTGCCAGAACATCCCCAGTTTCTGTGGAACACAAAAGAGAATAACATATCCAGGTCACTTTCACATCCTTTATTCCATAAACTGAGATGCTAGGAGTCCACCGATGATGACATGTTTCGCTCCCTTTGTAGGTTTATCTGATTGTTGCAGGTCAGGATGCACGACTCTTCAAAACCCCAAGTTACCCGAAGGTATTCTGAGGCTGAGTCAGTGTGCACTTGCATTGAAATACCCATTGATCTTTGCGCAACCATTCTTATAGATAATGGGGGCGATTTATGGAATTTTTTGCACGGTTCAAAGAGACTTTGCACGGCTGATACAAACCTTGATTCATGGAACTGTGCACAGCGTATTTGTTCAGTGCAAAGTTAGTGCAGACTTCATTTTGTGCTGCAAAAATGACTTTGCACTGCAAAAAAAACACTTTGCACAGTTACATCAATCAGGGTTTGTGTCGTCAACGCAAAGTCACTTTGAACAGGGCAAATATTCCATGAATCGGGCCCAAAGTGTGCTAGGGTTCTGGTTAGTCTTGGTTCTACGGCATGGTATTCCTAAGCAGCTGCCGTGGGACTCTCCAGCAAGAGGTCACCGCGGAACACCTGACTGGCACATGTCCCTCTTTTTCAAGGCAGGGCAGGATATGCCAAATTGGCATCTTACTTTAGATTGCATACATCGTCGCACTGACCCTTGATGTGGTAGGTTGCTACAGAATTAGTGCCCATATCCAGCACATTGTGGAGGGGACGAATACAATGAATATATAACTTCAAGAAAATCCTGCTACCTGAAATGAGAGCCGACTAGGCCATTTCAGCTGACACGTCCAATCACAGCAATAAACTGGGGGTGTATAAAATATCTGGATTCAGTTTCAATCTAATAAAAAATGGATGGAAGGGGTCTTGTGGGGAAGGGGTTGAAAAAACATGAGGAGGGTGGTTGCTGAAAATCACAAAGGTAAGAGTGCCATGTTGGCATGATCTGTCCAGGCCAACATCATAGGGGCGCATCACTACACACATGGGGATGATGACAGGATTAGGTAGTGCATGTCTACTCTGATGTGGTTGTGGTCTGTGATATTTTGTTTAATTTATAGTGTTAACAAAATCAATGAAGGCCTCTTTGGTAGTTTAAGTAGCTGTAGTAGCAAGAAGGTTAAAGGTGCTGAGAGAGATGCTGTTGACATTTCTGACAGATGATATCAGGTGTTGATAACTTGTGGCCTTGTTGTGGAGCCTGGTGTATGGTAAGCAAGATGATATCTTGTGGCATGAGCATTGGGGGAGTGGCAGGTGGGGAGCTCTACTGATGGGGATGTGGTGTTCTCCTGTATGGTCCATGTCCACCTGACTGCAATGCCACCACAAAGCTTTTTCACTTCGTCCACATGGATGTGGACATCAAGAATGTGTGAAGTTGAAAGAGCTGATTGCATGAAGTGATGAGGTCTGTGGTGATACCCATAGGTAGAGCCACAGACCGACCATTTATGAGCATCATACCATGGACCGCAGAGGGTAGTGGTGCACAGGAAGTGGATATAGGGAGGTGTCAGATGCTGTATGGCAGAAGGCAGTGTTACCCTGGTGCATGTTGCCTGCAGGTATGGGTGAGCTCTCGGCTGGTCGGAAGAGAGGCAGCAGTGCCAAATGTGATGTTGTTGTGTCTGTGACCTTTGCTGAAAACATCTAATGTCTAAATCACCCCTTTTCTGATGGTTCCCATGGCTACAGGTGTCATTGTGTGCTTAGCTAACAGTCAGTCACACTTGGCATTCATTCTAGAGTCTCTCTATTGAAACGGGTTGTTTTATTTTGATTTCAAAGTCAACCAAAGACATTTTCTCACCTTCTATCCAGCCCAGATTTACCAAAAGGAACCACTTCAAGGACAGGCAGAATCCAAATTCCTCAGCTGAATTCACTTGACTGCCTTCACCAATGTACTACTTCATAATCACTACAATTCTATCCATGAAAAGCAACTTCCAAGAAACATTAAACCTCTGCACTCCTCTCCATCAACAATATTCCCACTTTACTTGACTTAGACACAAGTCGGCCTTGAAGGACACGCCACGTCCGCCAACCTCACTCCGTACCTTTGGCTCATTCAATTAGAGAGACGGCCAAACATACCATTCTCTAATGATGTGCACCTGCATTTTGGTAGCTCTGTAAAAAATATCGTTTCCAAATCTGATGCTGGGGTGGAAGAACATCCTTCTCAGTTAAGGATGAATGGTTCCACTTAATTATTAGGGAAGGCTAATTGTCAAATAGCCGTTTGTATTTATTGCCCATATTTGAGATGGATTCTGGCATTAAGGTGGACCCGGGTCAATTCCCTTCATCTTGTAGCAGAAGTTGGTCCCAGGAATTGAGTTGGTCCCAGGTCAGTCGGTGGAGAGGGTCTTCAGTTATTTGCAGTCCTATGTCAGGTTTTTGGGGCTGTTGGCGTGTGAAGAGTTGCAGTATGTTAGGCCACTGTTGATGAGCATGCCAATTTGTGACAGTCTACACACGATGCAGGATGGGCAGAAGGATGCTCAACACAATAAGATGACTTTGGTGGTCTCTGAAATGATAGTGGCAGCAAAAGTGACATCCAGCATCCTTTGACCCGCCAAGCTGCTATCACTTGATGTTTGACACCACGACTTAATGAGAGGTGAATACTACTGCCTTTCAACCTGGATACATCATAAAAAACTGATACGAATGTCATACCATGGGTGTCAAAACTAAAACACACCTCCAATATCTTATAGAAGCAAATAAAAGCGTAGGGGTCACAAAGGAGAGTGACTTTGCAGCATTAAACAACCCCTCTAAAGGCAGACAACTCTACACAAAAAGCCTATGTGTCCATGCCTGTAAGGATATTATATCATGTCATATCAATGTGTCCATGTCTGTAAGCCTTTCATATCATATGTATGTGTGCATGCCTGTAAGCGTTGCTGGGCTCTCTCGTTTTAAGGACTATGCTGATGCTTTGTGCTGCATTTAAAACCTCAATAAAAAGTCAGCAACAACTCATATGACCCCATTGCTTGTTTTGCCTATTCACTGCAGGAGACCTGGGGCCACATTACAGAAATCGTGCACCAGTGCAGGTGCAAAGTTGCACTGTATTAGCACTAGGGCAAAGTTTGCCCTATTTTAAAAACACTGGGGCCTGTTCAAAAACCCTTGCACCATGACAAGTGCAGCTTGTGTCTTATACGCACTAGGGCACACATTGCCCTAGTGCCAAAAAATGCATGTTTGATGCATTTTTGCACCAAGGCAAAGTTTGCCCTAGTGCTAATACCAATCCGTATTAGCAGTAGAGCAAACTTTGCCTGGTGCAAAAATGTAGTGAAAATGCTTCTTTTTTGCACTACTGCAATGTTTGCCCTGGTGCTTATAAAATGTGGTGCAATGGTTTTTGAATAATTTAGCGCCGAACATGTGCTTGCATGTCGCACCCTAGAGCTGTCTTTGCAGCACTGCAAACATTTCATTTATTTGTATTACCCTGGATGCAAAAGCTACAGCAATGCCTCCATGAATGCGAATACTTTGTGCCAAAGGCAAACATGTTCTAAACGTACCCAAATTCCGATTGAAATTGCTTCTACACAACCTCCTTGCTTATCAATATTTCAGTTGGAGCTTTATTTCTTATAAATAATTTTGGTCCCGGTAGATTCACTGTTTGGAAATTGTTTGCAACTCTAGCTGCATGCAAACCACACTCTTTGATGTGGTCATGCAATTTTTTTATCACACGTATGGCCTGATTCACAGAAGCATTTTATAATGGCACAATCCCATTGGAATCAGGCCGTAAAAGTCTTTGCAAGTTGTGTTTAAGTGCTCCCAAACATTGGAGCTAGACATGTTTCGTTTTCTTAGATTCCTAGCAATGCAGATGTTTATTTTAAGTTTCCTTTATTTTACCAGCTGCAAATTCCTGGGCAATGATGTAATATGTCTCTAATGCATACGACTCTTTAAGCAGGATTCACAAAGATTTGCCCTGGTGCACATCAGGTGATGTCCTAAGCATGTACCTTATACCCTTTCCACAAGCCTAAAGTCCCAATTCATGGAATGTTTTGCACAATTCAAAGTGACTTTGCACGGCTGAAAAGTGATTTTGCACTGCTGACCCAAACCCTGATCCATGGAACTGCGCAGTGTATTTGTATGCAGTCCAAAATAGTTTTGTACTGCAAAAATCACCATGCACGGACTTTGCACTGCAGCAATGCACTTTGCAAAGATCCATGAATCAGGGCTTGTGTCGGCAGTGTAAAGTCACTTTTCAGCAGTGCAAAGTCACTTTGAACCTCGCAAAAAATTCCATGAATCGGGTCCTAAGATTTTAGCAAATCGTAGACAGCAATGAGATGCTTATGTGCAAGTGTGACTGACACACATGGGCTTGCTGCAGGGCATCTCTGCGATACCCGAGGGAGCTCCAGACGTGCTCTATTTTAAGATTTAGGGCCAGATTAATGGAAAAGTGCACATTAATCCCAGAAAGGCTGTGCGCTGAGAACGACACTGCGTGGCCCATCACGCAAAAGAAAATCGGTGCGCTCCGCGTATTCATGGAAATATCCATGCAGAACAATCCAATGCGCAGGCTGCGAAAGGAACGCCCATGACATGCCAACATGCAAAGCCACACCCTGCCATGTAGAGGGACCTTCCGATGTGAAAATCAATGCACCCCATCAAGATTGCCTGCAAACTCCCACAACCAAGCCAGCACCCTGGCAGGGGTGCATGGAGTCCCCCGGAACCACGCCCATCAACATGCGAAGCACTTAACATAAAAGTCAACATTTGCTGGTAAATATGCGTGTGAACCCTAGCAACATGCTCCTGCACCCCGATACGCCACTTACGCGTACTGCTAAGTTCTATCAGAACCCAGATTGCGTGCACAACCACTACATCAGACATGCAATCTTACCTTGCATGGCGAATACCACGCGGAAGTACCTGTATGCCTGCCTTCCAGTGGCGGATATAATGAGGGCTTTGCATGGCCTGTTCTATGCCTAGAGTTTGCGTGGTTGGATCCATGAATACATATCATTCCACGCAATTGTGGGCATGCAAGGAACTGCCTGTGGCCCGTCCCTCGTAATGCCCACATTTTACTGTGTTCTTCCCCATTTTCCACCCACTTCTAAGACCTCTGCGCAAGCTACGCCCATGCTCTGCATTGTGTTTTGCACAAGGCACTCGGCCGCTCGCAGAAACCTTCTCGGGCCAGCGTGAAGTCCACGCAAGTCCTGTGAGTGTCCCGTGCGTGCAGTCGATTCCATGAAGCTGCGAACTGGGGTATTCACTCAGAATGGCAGGCAAATTTCTGATTTTCCACGCAAATGATTCCATGAATCAGGACCTTTGTCAATCAGGTATGAGGTAAGAGGGGTAAAATTGAGATATTCAGGCTTCACCTGGTTTGCTCCACGGCAAATATTTGTGTATCAGCCCCTTTCAGATACAATTCCTGCTGTATCAGTGGGAGACCTCAAATGGGGTGATGCAAAACAAATGCCTGGGTAGTTATCACCCTCTTGTCCGTCTGATCTTAAAGTGACGTGTGACCTGCTGCCTTGTCCTCTGGGGGGCAATGTCTGAAAGGGTTGTTGGGCACAAAGAATGAGCTGACTGCTATGCTACAGTGCACACCATGTTGCACAATCTACAGCATTACTGTGAATTGCCCTGGTGTGCCCCATTCATGATGAGGAGTGTTGCCCCAATTATACATGTACACATTATACATGTGCACTGCAGTTCTAATACAGGAAGTAGACCATAGGGTAGCCCTAAGATCTAGCTGATAAGGCCAATGCTACTCTCCTCCATTGAACATCTCATTTGAAAGCCATTACTGTGGTATAGCTCCCATTCACAAAAAAAAAAAAAAAAAAAAATGCTCAATGTGCAAAGCCAGGTTCTGCCGGTTGGGCTATTCATGAAATGAAAGCGCTTCTGCCAATACCTTCGCACAGGCAGTTTTCGAGCATGATGTAGAACTACAAGAGAGCATTCCAGAGTGCATTACTAATCCCTGAAAGGAAGCACCCCTGCAAGTGCATGCCCCAATAGTAGTTTTCCCAGCTGCTGCCTAGTTGCAAGCCAGACTCGAGGGTAATGCAGTACCTCTGTCAGCGCGGATGTGCCCCCAACAGGGACATGCATGCAAAGCATTAGCGTTTCTATCTCTTTCTTACAGATTCTTACTTGAAACAGGGAATGTGCTGAGTCATTGTAAGTGATTACCATGATCAGATGCATATTTAGAGGGCTGGGTCGCATGAACCCTTTGATCAGTGCAATCCCTTTGGGTTTGTGGGGAAATAGAGGGTTTGCAAATTGTGCCATGTTTATGTTTCACTGCTAAGATTTTGCACAGACATAGATTTATGAGACCAATTTACTTAAGACACACAAGCCTCCAATCACCCCACCATTGGGTCACAGGTGCCAGAGGAGCCTTTGAGGCCACACTTCGGGCCTAGGCTTGGACCCATAGGCTTGGACCCCAACCCTAAGCCAGAATTCCCCTCTCGTTTGATTCCTTCTTTCAAAAGTAAAAAAGAAAGAAACACAGAAAGGAAGAAACATGTAAGAAGGAGAGAGAAAAAGAGAGAAAGAGAAACAAAGAAAGAAAGAAAGAAAGAAAGAAGGAACAAAAGAAAGAAAGAAAGAAAGAAAGAAAGAAAGAAAGAAAGAAAGAAAGAAAGAAAGAAAGAAAGAAAGAAAGAAAGAAAGAAAGAGACACCGCTTGTTCAAATCAAATGATAATGGTTTAATCTGCAATTGTCTCCTTCCATCCATATCTTTTTCTTGAAGCCAACCTCTTACTGGTCTTGCACTTATTGTTGGAAGCCTCTACAATTAGGGAGGAGATGGGAAGATGGTGCCTTCCAGTCCCCTCAGTAACTGCATTGGGAAACTTTGACCCTTAGAGGTCATTAATCCATGGCCATATGGTGTCATGTGAGGGTTGAAGGATCAATGAAATAAGAATTGAATCAGATATGTCAAATAACCTACATTGCTTGTATATATTTTCTTGATTAGATCTGCTTCTGGACAGAGTAGTTGAAATTGAACATTATAGAAATATATCTGCACTCACATCAATCCACATTTTCGGGGGGATTTGTTCAGTTTCAAAGACTTAGTCCTAATTACATGTCTTCATTTCTATGAGATCTTTGACCTCTAATTCTCTGCTGGACTTTTCCCTACTTCTTTCGAATCTGCAACTGTCCTACCCCTTTTGAAGGAACATTCTGCTACTACAAATGTCCCGGTGAACTATTGCCCACTTTCCCTCCGCTCTCCTGATTCAAAGGTCCTTGAGTAGGTGATCTGCAAGTGGATCACAGAGTACCTTCAGCATAATGTTCTTGGAGTTCCAAGTCAATCTGGTATCTGAGGGTAACACTCCACTGAGACTGCACTCAGGCAAGTCTCAATCTTTCACTCTGATTCTCACCACTCCATCCACTCTTCTATACCCATACATGTCGACTTCTCGGCCGCTTTCAACATTGTTGACCATACCTCTCTCCTTCTCACTCTTTCCGACCCTCGGAATCTCAAATATGCTCTGGTATGCGATGTCTCCTATCAGGAAAGTCACTCCTTTAAAATCTCCTGGAACTCACAAACCTCTGACCCCACCCCTCTCCCTGTTGGTATGCCTCAAAGACCAGTCGTAGGGCCTGTGCTGTTCACTCTGCATACCTTTGCCCTGGATAGATGTATCTAATCCTTTGGCTTTCAATGCCACATCTTTGATGATGACACCAAATTGATTTTCTCTGTTTGCTCCTTCACCGCCAGCCATCTGTGAATGGATTAATCAACTGTTTTACTCAAATCCGTCACTAGATGGCTCTCCACTGCCGCATGCTGAACTCTTCAAAAACAGAGGTTTCCCGGTTTCCAACTCCATCGCTCCCCGTCCCACTCCTATTTCCTTCCAGTCTAACATTCTTGCTTTTGCCCAAGCCTCAAAACCTTGGAGTCCTCATTAAAATCAATGTCTGACTACTACAGGTCATTACTCCCACTGCCTCTTCTGCTGGTATTAACATTCTCAACATTCAGAAAATCCATCTATTGGTTGGTCAACACTCTACAAAAACAGTACTCTCCCCCATACACTCAGCAAACTCAACTACTGCTCCTATCTACTTCTTCCTTCCTCGCTACTCCTTCCTTCCTCTAGACAAAGATCTCAATTCACTACCCGCACTCTCTACAAGGTACTCGGATTCCACCCTGCTTCAGCCTATTGACACTATGCTGGACTGCTCCCCATTCTCCCGTGCCAAATTCCTCCTACTGGTGACCTGCATCCCTGTCTACTCATCATATCAACCCCACTGACCAATTCACCCCTTTCTCACGTCTGCTTTTTCTCCCCACTCGCCCCGCTCCATTGGAACATGCTGACAATCACAATCAAGGCCAGCCCAAATATGGATCTCTTCAACACTCAGCTTAATCTTCTTCTACTGGCCAAAGGGAGAGCTCTGCTCCTCGCCTTCTCCATGCTCCCTGCCTGATACCATCACTCCCACCATCATGTCATTTTGTGCATTTCTGCAATACTTCTCTTTCGTTTGCAGCACTTGCCCTCTAGGTTAATGTTATCTTTGTGAGTCAACTGTTTTTTTGTTTGTTTTGGTCTGGTCCATGTTCCTCTCTATTCACAACCCACATAAAATGGTTCGCCACTTGTTCTCATCTTTGTAATATTGTAAGACAGGCCCCCTTCACGTGAATGTCTCCACCAATGGTAAATGTTCAAAAGTAAATCAATTTTGTTTGAAATTGACATCCTTGTTCTTCAAATAAATTGAAATACACATACTAGTAGATATGCATTCTTTTGTGATTCAGAAATCATAAGGAGGAGATACTGTAATCTTTATGTTCGCAATGCACTGCTACCTGTAAAGGGTTTATTGCACATCGACATGATGCACGCTTCTCTCTGATCCGGTCTAATAGCTATCCCAGTAGGACTCGATTCATAAGGCGAGGTTCAACATCTTCTGATCAACAGGGAAGATGTTTCTGCATCTTCCTCGGGACATATTGTAATTATTGATATTCTCATGTACTGTTTTGTTGTAATCAAATCTTTTAATTGTACTCTAAACAGATAGACATTTTCTTAGACATATGTACAAACTAGAACTGATTAACATGAATATTCCGTGACTACACTATGCATGCTGCTTCATACCGGTGTTTCCATAGATACTGAACACTCATCTTCTCTCTGGGGACCAAAAGGGCACAGCATTCCAGCTATTTGCCAGTAAACTGCTTGCTTAACCTACAACTAAACACATACAAGCTAAATAAATATGTAATGGCAATTCATTCACCATGACTCCAAGGAGACTTTCATAGTAATTTAATTCGTTTTTATTCAGAAGATATGTTCTCTTCTAAGTGTCAATCTTCAATTGTCAATCTTTTTGTTAATATTAAGTTATCTCATGATATTAGTATCTGTAATGTGTATTATGTGTTATCTGCTGGAAAGAGCAGGAGGTGGGGTTGATTAATCGCAATGAGAGAGAAAATTCAAGGTTGCTGATTCTTGTGTTGTTGCATGACAACTGGAAGTATGATATGATAGGTTATTTATAACGCGCTTAATACCCAGAGGTAGCGGACCCGAGGATTGAACCTGTGCTCCGTATCATCTTGTTTCCAAGGCGAGCAGGTTGCCCCTGAGCTATCCTCCCGAGACAATTTAACTGTCGTTGCGTGGGAGTTTGGAGATGTTTTGTTTTAAGAGCATTGTGGAGTTTGTGATATGGAAAAGAGAATTTATGTGCCCATAGAGCTAGGTTACATTATTTGCTATCTGGTAGAAGGGTCGCGCCTTGAAACACTTGTCTATAGGTGCGTTATAAATGCCATATCATATCATATCATATCAAGAAGCTGTGCTTTGTTGGTTTGCATGTGACAAGTACTAGCAAGGATATTTTAGTGGTTAGTGTGTAGGGTTTCAAAAGGCTGCAATGAGACATTCACGAGTGCCTGTAGATGTAGCGTTCTGTGATCCCCATGCACCAGTCTGCCACTTGAAGGTCACATGGTGTGGCACGTGGGTTTCACAATTGAGGTATGTCAGAGACTGACACCCATTATAGCATGGGTCAAATCTGGTATGCATTGGGCGGCCAAGAGTGAAAGTCCCATTGTTGTGCAAGTTGCAAAGTGGCATTGGAGGAGTTGGCATTCCTTAAAGTGCAAGGATGCAGGGAGGCCAGATAGCCTTCCCTTGAAAAAATAGCTGCATTTCACGTACTCTTGGTCTCATCTACGCATAATGCTGTGGTGTTCCTGTTGCTGGACAGCTGTTTGGTTGATTAGGCATTAAAAGGCCAAGTCGTCAGCCCTTTCCTGAATCTCAGGTGGTGCCTGAAAGTGTGGATTTCCTTTGACAGAGTGTTTTAGAGTTTGTCTACCTTGTTGAAAAAGGCTGCTCCCTGTGTCTCTCGCTGGTGTAGCCGATGCTCTCTAGCGGTACGTCATTGCTGGATTTTAGCATTTCTCTTGGTTGATATTGGGCAATATCTGTTCAGATGAATTCTGCACCAAGGTGCTGAAAATCTCTGTGGGTAATTCAGGTTTCTTTCAATTAGATTATTTTGTTAAACTGTTGGCCATTAAAGATGTTAGAAACATTTCTTTGCTAGTGCATTGATTTGTTGTTCCAGGGCCTGTCCAGTATCTATAAGGATTCAGATGTTCTTGACCACTTTTGAGGTTTTTGGGCAGGTACTGGGGGATACATTTACCCCCTCTAGTCCTCATGTATAGTTTAACACATATGCACAGTACCTATTGACTCACATTTAGGTACATCCCAGAAAATCCTTTCTGAAACGTTGCTCCATTAATGGCTAAGTAGATGGAATGAACACTTTGATATATAGATGTACATATTTAGGTATTACCCAAATTGACCTTTTACAATTGACCTTTTGTCCTAATTGCCCTAATTATAGTGGTCCTAATTGACCTCTGCACAATTGACCTTTATATTATTTTAGGTATTTGATATGTGTATTGGGTCTGTTTTGGATTATAAATAATATATGGGGATTGGGTGGGGAGTTGCGGGGTTTTTGGATTGGGGGAGAGTTGCGGGGGGGGTCTACCCCTGCATATATGTCCTAAATGACCTTTTAAATTAGGTCAATTCTCCCGAGGTCAATTCTCCCGAGGTCAATTGTGAAAAGGCAAATTAGTACACATCCCATATTAATGTGGGATCTATGAACTAAGAAAGGATATCGAAATAATGAAGTATTGCAAGGTTAATGCTCCAAAATCTGACCTAAGCCCAGCTTTGTTTTAGAATGGACATTCTTGAGCAAGCACAAAAAGGTTGCATTTATTACACTAAGGGAATGTACTTACATTAGCATCTTCTCCATTAGCTAAGGAAGACTCTTCCTTGTTGTCTGCATTATTCTTTGAAGGATGTTGGCATCCTTTAGCAAGTATAACATCTACAACTCCTGATATTTTTATATTCCATCGAAGAAATGCCTCTGCCCTCTTTAGACTGTCCCTCTTCTTATGCCCCTACAGTGGTCTGATTATTGCCCTGTGTTTGGTTAACACCTCTTACATATTTCTACACACACACCACACTTACTACATGTATGCCTTCCTTATGCAATTTGCAGTGAAAATTGAGCAAATGTCACCAGCTAATTTAAGTATGGCGGGTGACATTTATAATAGATACCACTGGAATCCGCCTGTTTTTTGCGGGTGTAAACAGCGGTTGGATTCCAAACCATTTACGGCAGCAACATTGTATCCCAGGGGGAAATACATGCGTTCCCATTTATATGACCGGGAGGATTGAAGTGGCAGAAATTGTAATTGCATTCTTTGACCGCCATGCAAATGTATGAAAATGTGGAGAGGAGTACAAATCTACATATCATTTTTTATGCATGAATTTTACGCATGGTTGTTACTCTCCTCCACAATGAAGATGAGCCCCTCTGGACATCACTTTCCCTCTGGGCATACATTGCACAGAGGGAACATTTTACCTTTGAAGTTATGTACAAGGAATTCCTCTCCATGTGATTGTAGACAGCATTTACAATGGATTCATAAAGTATCAGTCTGATTTTTGCTGGTGGAAAAAACAGCTGGATTCCATAGTAAATGAACAGAATGGAAATGTCATGCTACCATGAATGCTTTAACCGTTACATGGCAGAGAGGATGGAAGTGGTGGAAATGGTTTTCCATTCTTTACCCCCTCTCCTGCACACAAATGCAATATGAAAATGTGGAGTGGAGTAAAAATTATGCTTGAAGTTTATACGCATGCGTTTTATGCATGCTTTTTATTCTACTTAACAACAAACATGAGCCCCAGTGTGTTTCCAGGGCAGGTCCCCGGAGAAGAAGAGGGCACCTTTTAACTAATGCCATCCATTCGGATATGGAGAACATCACAGCAGCTATTCTGGTACTCAAATATGCTGCATCTCAAGAAACCACCCCAAGGTGGGATCAAATGTTCTTGTGTGGTATCCCCTCTCTTCATCAGGTGAGCACATTTCCAAGTAGTGTGGTAGAGTAGGAATTTGCTCGAGGATCCATGCATCTGGCTTCATTAGTCTGGTAAGTAAGGTGAACTGCAGGTGATGGCTGGAAGGTGTGGAATTCATCTTAAACCTCTGATATTCCTCTGGGAAACCCTCCAGACCATTGTTCTCCACCTGCCAAACATTTACAGAAAAGGGAAACTCCATCAAAGAAAGGCACTTTGTTTGAGTTCATGTCCAAGTGTGGGGAGGTGGGTGTTCTGGTGATACCTCATATTCATGAATAGTAGCAGTGTCATGCCTGGATCATGTATTTGTTGTAGCTGTGGTGGAAAGATGCTATCCTGGATTCAATATGTAGTGAGTACAATCACATCATTCTAAATGTCTTTGTGTTGTTTTATAGCTCATCTATTCCTCCTGCCACTGCTGGTCTAGTTTATATGATGTGAAGTTTATTTTCACCCTTCCCCCTTAGTTCCCTTATTTCCTGTTGTCTCATGATAGTCCTTACACACAGAAAGAGGCTGAGGGAGTGGCTTTACCCACTGCTAACCAACCCTCATTAAGGTTTTTCACCTTTAACAACAAACATTAGGGTTAGGCAAGAGAGTCGTACTGTTTTTTGCAATGTTGTACCATGGACAAGATCAAAAGGCTAAAGAAACCAGATGGTGCTTGCAATGCATTAAATTCAGAGGCACACAATGGGTCTAAGTTCTAGAAGATATATAAACAATTTTATTAACATATATAAATAATTTAGACAAGGTGCCAGTGTGCACCATGAGGTTTCAACACAAGGTGGAAATACACATTTGAAACAATAGTAAACAAAAAATGTCAGTGGGGTTATAAAAGTGTCATGTGCTGTGCAAATATGCATGTAAACTAAATTTAACACTCCATACAGACTCACCATTACTTAATCATCCACAAACATACAGATCATTCCAACATGTTTCTTTCCAAAAATAAAGTGCAAAGATAGTGCATGGAAATTCATCAGGGACTGTCAACATCAAGTAACAAACAAGACACTGTTATTGACAATTTGCAAATTCTGCTAAAACGCGTCAAGGTAAGTATCCTGTCACTATAGAGAACGAGATGGTCCTACATATCATTTAGGATACATTTACTTGAGTTTCGTTTTATTAAGTGACCAAGTAACCCATTTCCATCCAACCCCTGGGCTTCCAAACATCCTGGCCAGTGAGCCCTTGCCTGCATGGAGTTGACCTGGTGATCGTTCTCGACTCTGCTTTTCTAACATGGCCGCTGAGTTTTCTCACCCTGCATTGAACACCTTTTTGATGCTGGAAGACAGCCTGATTGGCTAATGCCGTGTTCTAATTACGACTTGGCCCGGAATTCATCAGGTGACGCTACCCCCCTCAAAGAGCAACCTAGAAGGGCTGCGGTTTGTCCTGTCTGTGCCCATTTTACATCCAGCTCCTGGTTTCCAACATCCTGCCCAGTGAGCCCTTGCCCCTGTCGAGCTGCCCTGACAATCATTCCTGGCTTATCCTTTCTAACATGGCCGCCGAGTTTCCTCGCCCTGCATGAACACCTTTGTGATGCTGGAAGACAGCCTGATTGGCTGATGTGGTTATCTAATTACAGCTTGGCATGTGAGCCAGCAGGTGACGCCGGCCCCCTCAAAGGGACACCAACAAGGGCCATGGTTTGTCCTGTCTGGGCCTTTCCGGGCTTGTATAGGCCACCACCTCCTGCTCACGGATCTCTTCTTTATCTTTGCTCATGAAGTCCTTTGCATGCTGCACTGAGCCGGTAAGCCTCTCTTTCTTCCATCCTCCACGTTTACCACCTCACTCTCTCCATGACACTTGTGAGCATTACTCTGGACCCAGTTTTGTTGGTCTGCCTCATTCCCCGGCTAAGCGCTCCTCCTTGTTGTGGCCTCTCTTGCACTCTGCTTGGCAATTGAGCCCCTGGTATTAGCTCTAACACGCCATGTTCCTCGTCCTCTCCTCACTACATTCCATTTCCTGAGTGCTACCACTCCTTTCGGCACTTTTGGTTTACCTAACTTAGTTCCTCGCGTCCTCTTGCATTCTGGCCAGCAATTAATCTTATTGACTTTGATGCTTACCGCAGCTGCTACCGACCACACATACTGGCCTACACTGTTTTTTGACTTCTGCCATACTGCTTTACCTGGCTTTTAGTTAAATTGTATCTTGGTTTCTCTGCCTGCACTTCAGCATTCGTGGTTCACCTTCCTTATACGTAACTGTTACTAATGCAAATCATTTTGAATCTGCTGTGTATTTACAATTGCTGCTGTTCTTACAAGTTATGTTTTTCTTCTCTAGGGATGACATAACCTGCTTATTTTGCAATGGATGTATTTAGTATTTGGCTGTTTCCTCTTCCTTGGATTCTCAAATCTGCCTGTTTTTGTGTAATTGCTGGATGTCTTCAGTATTGGCAAATCTGCCTGTTTTTGAGTAATTGTGGGATGTTTTAAGTATTGTCAAATCTGCCTGTTTTTGCAATTGCTGGGTGCTTTTTAAATAAAATATTAGCATCCCTCTCCTATCCGTCTTTCTAATTTCTTCTGTCCTATAACTCTCCTCCAGTTGTCTTCTTGGTGCTGTATGCAGTAACCTAGGCCTTATCCCTTCTCACTTGACTGGATTGTGCTTTGCTGCTGGGTTAGCTGGGTCGTGCTATAGCCCCCCCATTTTCTATTCGTATTCTCCCTCAATGTGCTCCCTATCTGCCTTATCTTCTCTAATGGCTATTCTATCACCTATCCTATCCTATCCCATTAGCTGCCTTTTCCTTCATTCGACCTATGAAGCAAGTGACAGCTGCCGCTTGTGCCGCCACCTTCCCCCCCCACTCTTGCCACTATTTCTCACTCTGACACTGCCCTTTCTAACCTTCAACTATCCATCTCCAATACTCTGGAAATCCTCGCCCCTGTTTTGAAGATCTGCATGAAACCTGTCTATGAGTGCAAATCCTGTTATGACTCCGACCTGACCGCTC